>NC_056665.1:132472461-133800676 GCF_018350195.1 Panthera tigris
AAACATTCTTAGGATAAAAGTAAATGGAAGAAACTGTGAAAGAAAAGATCACAGATTTAAATATATGAAAACCTAAAACGTCTGTACTTCAAAAAATTATAAAAAATAAGGAAAAACTGGAAAAATAGTTGTGATAAAAAATGGAGACAGGTACATACTCTCATAGAAGAAAAATGGGGGGCTCAGTCGGTTAAGCATCCGACTGCAGTTCAGGTCATGATCTCACAGTTTGTAAGTTCGAGCCCTGCATCGGGCTCTGCTGTGACAGCTCAGAGCCTGGAGCCTGCTTCAGAGTCTGTGTCTCCCTCTCTGTCTGCCCCTCCCTGGCTCACACTCTGTCTCTCTCTCAAAAAAATAAACCTTAAAAAAAAAAAAAGAAGAAGAAATGGGCAAATGACACGAATAGAAGAAAGAGTAGAGATGGAAAACATGTGAAAATGTTCAATGTTATAAGCAATCAATGAAATAGAACAAAAAATGAGATACTATTGTCACCTGTTAGACTTGCAAAGATGTGAAAAGGAGGTAACATTGGGTCATTGCTCAGAACATGGCTAGGGACGCACATGCTGCTGGAGAGACTGTCATTTGTTAATCAGGAAACTTTGCTAATTAGGCAAAATGGTAAGAAGAATCAAGAGTTGTAAAAACGACAAAATAAGTTCATACTCCCTAATATGGGATCCCCACATCCAGGAGCCTCTCCTAAGGTAATAACAAAAGTACAAACACACTCATTGTAGAGGTATTTAAAAAGTGAAAATAGCAACATGATCACAAAGCAAAGAGGTAAAAAATAAAACAAAACTCGCATTTATTTTAACAACAAAATCCTGGAGAGCAACAGGAAATAAATAGCAAAATATTAACACTGATTATCTTTGGTTTGGTAGGAATGTGGTTGGTTTGTATTTTCTTTTTCGTACCCTTCCCTATTTCCAAAGTAGTCTACGAGCAGCAGTTGTTACTTCTGTAACCATCTCTCTCCCAATACGCGTGCCCACGCGCCCAAACACAAGCACGTACACACACACACACACACACACGCACACACACCAGAATGCTTGAGCCCTCAGAGCACACACAGCCACCTCTTGTCTACCCTGCCAGCTCCCCCCTGCATGCAATCAATAGCTAAGGGAAAAATTCATGTTTGATAAAATCATCCAGAGAGTGATGGCCAACAAAGGAAAAACATTTAGCACTCCGAGGGCTTACATAATGTGAGTTTATAAGAAAGGAATGAAAGGAAAGACGTTATGGACAGAACTTTTAAAGGAATGAGCATGTTCGAACGTGCAGCGGGCAACGCGGGTCCAGGGTGCTGCCGTCTGGGTGCACATTCCTCCGCCATAGTTTTCTTTCTGTGACTGCATGGTCTGACTATTCGGATCACTTGACACTCCTTAATAATAAATATATCCCCGTATGGAAGTTTTACTGAACACGGCTCCCAGGGGAAGAGAAAACAAAACAAAAGCCTTTTCTTAGTTAGAATTGAACCACAGGGATAAAGTAACTCCACTTGGTGCTTGGTGTTACAATCTCGGAGCACTGGACGGAACAAATGCCCCCAGATGGGAACTTTTCATCTCCATTGATTCCCTGCCCCCCACTCCCACCCTCCTGAAGTGCTCTGTCTTGAGGGCTCAAGGGCCTGCCATTCGTGAGTCTCACATACTCTGGAACAAGGGAGGAAAGGCCTCTCTAACCTGCCTGCCATGCTTCCAAATTCCGACCTTCTGGCCTGAGCAATGGCATTAGTCATTCTTTCCCTTTAAGGAACTTTAGAAATTACCCAACCTACTTTTTTCATTTTACAGATGAGAAAATTAAGGCTCAGAAGCATAAAACAGCTTTCCTAAAGTTACCTGCTCAGTTGGCAACAAAATCAGGATAGAAAACCCGGTCTCTTTATGGATAGCAGGGTTCTACACCCAGCTAATAATAATTCTGGGCTTTCGGAGGTAAAGAAGACCTTTGTCAAAAATCCACCTAGGTCCCATTTGACACTGAAAGAAAAGCCAAGTTGCAGAACACAACCAGCTCAAACTATGTACACGCTGCATGTAGTACTAGGACTAAGATCTCAGGACTCCTCACTTCCAACTCGTTCTCGGATTACGTGGGGATGTGGGGTAAACTCTGGATCAGGACCACTTTGTTGTGCAATCGCTCCATAGCTTTTCACAGCCATGCAGAATTGCAGGCTGCATAAGATATGGACCTGGAATGCCCTGATCCTCCTCCCATCCAGGGTGCTCCCCAGATCCTTGCAGAATAATAGCACGGACATCATTCCAATAATTTGGGGGTGAGAAAAGAAAACACGAAAACATTTCAAAATATTAGTGCTTAAAAATTATGGAGTAAGTGTACATTTGAAAATTTTCCATTCAAGTTCTTAATTATGTTTTTCTCCCACAGATGCCAGGTTGTGCTTAAGAAAAGAGCCCTTTAGCAAAACTTGAGTTTAGCAGAAGCACTGCTATCAAAATTAGAGGAATTTCATTATGAAATCGTTTTTAATTAATACTACACAGATAGCTGTAGACTGGAGTTTTGAGCAACGGTGAGCAAATCCACCATTCAAGGGGAATGACTACCCTGGAACGTCCCGAAAAGTAGGGTTTTGCCTGAACTGGTAGAGCACCTAAATGAAAAAATAAAAGTCAATGAGAATCACGAGGAAAAGTCAAATGAGCAGACTGGAGGCGCTGCTGAGGCAAGGGGAGAATACGAAGTCTTTAGGAGCTGTAGCAACAAGACAAATGCTAATTAATGTCTCCGCAAAAAGAAAATTTGGGAAAATTCACAGCAAATGATGAAACTTTTGTGACCCAAAAAAGACTTGTTCTTTTTATGATACGGTTAATTCACTCCATTCACCCCTAGCGTACTTTGCTGCAGTTGACCCTGGAACAACAGGGGTTTGAACAGGGAAGGTCTATTTATATGCAGATTTTTCAAAAAGGGCTAAAGCCACAAGGCGTTCGTTTATGATTGCCTGCCCCAGTCTCCATGGAATCCACTTGAAAGTGACAGGTACTGAGGTCTCCCTTACTGCCCTCTGAGGATCTGGGGAAGTTCACAGAGGCCATCAGTAGTAGCCTGCCGGGGGTCCCAAGACCAGGGGTCTGAGCTGAAGCAGAGGAAAGCACAGAGGGCAGGCACAGTGCTGCGCAGGGAGCTCCAGGCCCCAGGGGTCCCCACCCCCAGAGTCCTCTGCGTGCTGGGCTTCCCAGGTGCACTTGGGTGGCTGTGAGCCTTGGGCCCCTCCAGGGAGGCATAGATCCCTCCCGGTGGGGGCCCCTCTGCCAAGCACCTCCTGGTGGCCAGGGAGGCACTCGTGTGTGGACACAGCTGCTGATGGTGACAGGCCGGTGGCACACCCCCAGGCAGGTGAGGCAGCTGTACTGTTACCTTTTCTGAACCAAAGCCACCAGGCTGCAGAACATCACCATCCCCCTAGGTCAGGCCCATGGCTGCCCCTGGCCCAGCCTGACCTGACTGCACACAGATTGTTTTCAATAAACAGAGATACTTTACTGTAAATATATTTTCTCTTCCTTCTGATTTTCTTTTCTTTTTTTTTTTTTTTTGGAATGTTTATTTATTTTTGAAGGAGAGAGACAGAGCATGAGCAGGGGAGGAGCAGAGAGAAAGGGAGACACAATCCAAAGCAGGCTCCAGGCTCTGAGCTGTCAGCACAGAGCTGGATACAGGGCTCGAACTCACAAACCCTGAGATCATGATCTGAGCCAAAGTCGGGTGTTTAACCAACTGAGCCACCCAGGCACCCCCTTTCTGATTTTCTTAATGACATTTTCTTTTTTTTAGGTTACTTTATTGTAAGGATACAGAACATGATACATATAACATACAAAACAAGTGTTCATCGACTGTTTATGTTAGAGGTCAGGCTTCTGGTCAACAGTATGCTGTCACGGTTTAAGTTTTAGGGAGTGAAAAATTATACCCAGATTTTTAGCTGCAAGGGAGCTGAAACCCCCATGTTGTTATAGGGCCAACTGTATTTGTATATCAGAAGGCTTAAAAGGGAATTTTATAAAATATAATGTACATTCTTGATTCTTAATTTCTGAAAACTAAGCAAAACAAAAACTTTAAAATCAAAAGCCATTGTTGCTCTTAATGGAGGTACAGATATTAGCGGCATGTTTCCGAAAAGCAAAGTCAAAACAAAGATACTCTTTATCAGACAGGTTACTTAATAAACTGTTAGAGGGTCATGTCAGGGTGATAAGGGAGGAAAAACAAGCAAGAAAAATTGAAAAGAAAGAAACATGGCTAATTGCCAAAGTCATGATTATACAAACACAGGAAACTGAAAGAAATCTACTAAAAATTTCAGAAAAAAAAGAATTCAAGAACACTTATCACATAAAACCCGTTCCAAAATAACAAGTAGCATTCCTTTTTAGCAAAAACAACTATTAAATTTCTGCTTCAAAAATCTGTTTCCCTTATAACAAGGACAAAATATATCTGTACTTAACACACGTTTATTGAGTACTTACTTCATAACTAACCTAAGGTGGGCTATATCGGCCCAACATAAATAAAACTACAAATATCTTGTAGAAGAAAAATAAATAAGAATATTGTCAACATGGCAACAGTTCAAGTTAATTCATATATTTGATACATTTTCCCCAATAACAAGAGGGCAATTTGTTACATAAGAATTAAAAACCTTACCAGAGATTGATTTTGACAATAAGTGCAGGGGTGGAGACGGGACTTGTGTTAGCAAATACCGGATTGTGTCATAAAGCAACCCACATCGGTGTATACTGCTGACTTCAGAAACAAGGGAACCAGGGTGCCTGGGTGGCTGAGTCGGTCAAGCATCTGACCTCGGCTCAGGTCATGATCTCACCGTTTGGGAGTTCAAAGTCCGGCATCAGGCTCTGTGCTGACAGCTCAGAGCCTGGAGCCTGCTGCTTTGGATTCTGTGTCTCCCTGTCTCTCTCTGACCCTCCCCTGCTTGTTCTCTCTCTCTCTCTGTCAAAAATAAAATAACAAAATAAGTAAATAAATAAAAAGAAACCAGGGAACCAAGTGGAGACTTTTGAAAAAGCACCTAAGTTATATGAGAATTTAATACAGGGCAATCTGAGCGCAGCAGAAAAGGAGAGCTGCTTAAGTTATTCCTTAATAATATTAAGAAATATAAACTTAAACCCTTACTTTGCACGAAACAAAATTATAAAGCCCTAATAAAATTATAGTGAAGAAAAATTTCACATACAATTTCCCAAATTTAGAATAAAACAGAAAATCTAAGTGGCCACTTGGATTTACTGTTTAAAAAACAAGAGAAGTTGCAAATAAGTGGTAGCTGGAGTAGGGGATGAAACTAAGAGAAAAGGTAAATATTGATATGGAACTATTTTGTGATAAACATTGTATATCAATTTTGACATCTAAATTATATAAAAAGCTCTTACAAATTTCTAAAAAGGAGTCAACATTCCCAATGATAAATGGCCAAAAGTACAAAAGAAAAAACATTTAAATATACTAAATTTAAGTCAATGTTCAACTTGCCAACTTGCCACGAGAGTGAAATGAAACTGTAATGTAACACTTTACACTCACAGAAATAGCAGACACAAAGACAAGTGATAAAGTCCGGAGTTGGCGGGACCCCAAGGAACACATTGCTATTACCCAAGAACAGTGTTTCAAACTCTCCCAAAGGCAGTCCAACTGGAGGTAACCACAATCACGCACACACAAAAGATGATACTCTCTGACCCTTTAAGCCTGTTTCCGAAAATCCTGTTTCTGTGTATCCAAAGAAAAACACACTTAAAAAACTTCGGCTCTTCAAAAAATACTGTGAAGAGAGTGAAAAGATAAGCCACAGACTAGAAGAAAATCTTTGCAAAGCTTGTACCTGATGAAGTAATATATAAAGATTTCTCCAAATGCAATAATGAGAAAGCAAACCACCCAGTAATAAATGGGCAAAAGACTTGAGACGACACTTCACTGAAGAAGATACATGGATGGAAGATAAGCACGTGAAAAGATTTTCAAAATCATTAGTCATTAGGAAAATATGAGTGGAAACCATAATGAGGCAAACACTGCAAACCTCTAAAAATGGCTACATTTACAAAGAGCAATTGCGCATGAAGAGGTAGGGCAACTCCAAGTCTCACTCACTGCTGGTGGGACTGAAAACACTTTACAGAAGCTTAGCAGTTTCTTAAAAAATTCAACATACAAATGGATTAAAGACCCACATGTGAGACCTGAAGCCATAAAACTCCTAGACAAAAAAACAGGCAGTCATTTCTTGGACATCAGCTGTAGAAACATTTTTCTAGATGTCTCCTCAAAACAAAGGCAAAAAGAAACTAGTGGGACTGCATCAAAATTAAAAGCTTTTGCACAGCAAAGGAAGTCATCAACAAAATGAAAAGGCAACCTTCTGAACTGGAGAAAATATTTGCAAATGATGTATCTGACAAGGGGTTAATACCCACTTTATGAAGAACTTCTATACCCACACCCAAAAACAAATAATTGGGCAGAGGACCTGAATAGACTTTCTTCCAACAAAGACACACAAATAGCCAAAGACACGTGAAAAGACGCTCAACATCATTAATCAGAAAAACGAAAATCAAAAGCACAGTGAGATAGCACGTCACATCTGTCAGAATGGCTAAAATCAAAACCACAAGAAATAACAAGAGTTTATAAAGATGTGGATGGGAAAAAAAAAAAAAAAACCTCATGCACTGTTGGTGAGAATGCAAACTGGTGTAACCACTATGGAAAATAGTCTGGAGGTTTCTCAAAACATTAAGAATAGAGATACCAGCGATCCCTGGGTGGCTCAGTCGGTTAAGCGTCCAACTTCGGCTCAGGTCATGATCTCACAGTTCATGAGTTTGAGCCCCGCGCTGGGCTCTCTGCTAACAGCTCAGAGCCTGGAGCCTGCGTCAGATTGTGTGTTTCCCTCTCTGTCTCTCTGCTCTTCCCCTGCTCACTCTCTGTCTGTCTGTCTGTCTCTCTCTCAAAAATAAATAAACATTAAAAAAAATTTTTTTAAAGGAATAGAAATACCATATGGTCCAGTAATTCCACTACTAGTTATTACCCATAGAAAATGAAAACACTAATTTGAGAAGATATATGCACCCCTATGTTTATTGCAGCATTATTTACAATAGCCAAGATATGGAAGGAGCCCAAGTGTCCATCAATAGATGAATGGATAAAAAAGATGAATGGATACTATATGTATGTGCACACACACACACACACACACACACAAATACACATATACATACTGGAATATTACTCAGCCATGAAAAAGAATGAGATCTTGCCATTTGTGCCAACATGGATAGAGACCTAGAGCATATAATGATAAGTGAAATAAGTCAACCAGAGAAAGACAAATACCATATGATTTCACTCGTATGTGGAATTTGAGAAACAAGACAAACAAATAAAAAAAGAGAGACAAACAGACTTTTAAATACAGAGAACTAGTGGTTCCCAAAGGGGAGGTGGGTGCTGGGGATGGGTGAAATAGACAAAGGGGATCAAAAGGTACAAATATCCAGTTCTAAAATAAATAAGTCACGGAGATGAAAAGCACAGCATAGGAAAGATAGTCAATAAGATTGCAACAGTGTTGTCTGGTGACAGATGGTGACTACACTTATTGTCCCGAGTAATGTACAGAATTGTTGAATCATTATGTTGTACACCTGAAACTAATATAATACTGTATGCTAACTATACTTTGATTAAAATAAACAAGTAATAAAATATAAATAAAAATAAAGAAAAGAAAAGAAAAGAAAGTTCAACATACACCTACCATATAATCCAGCCATTCTATTCCTAGGTATTTAGCCAAGGGAAAAGAAAGCTCATACCCATCCAAAGACTTGTGCCCAGATGTTCACAGCAGCTTTGTCTGTAACAGTCAAAAACCAAAACAATCTAAATGTCCATTATAGATCAATAAACTGTGGTATGTTGACATAGTGGAATGCTACTCAGTAATTAAAAGGGAACAAACCGCTGATACATACTATAAAATGGATAAATCCCACATAATTACGCTGTGTCAAAGAAGCTAGACAAAAGTAGAGTGCATACTGTGTGGTTCCATTTATATAATATCCTAGAAAATGGATATTTTGGTGTTTGCCTATGAAGGGGGAGCAGGGAGATGGGAATAACTGTAAAGGGATACAAGGAAACTTGTGATAGTGATGGCCATCTTCATGATCTTGACTATGGTGATATTTCATGAGTGAATACGTGTCAAAAATTAAACTGCACACTTTAAATATGCGTAGTTTATTGTGTGTCAATTATATTGCAATAAAGATATTGAAAATGCTTTAGGTAGGAAGCCATGGATACCGCCACCTTTTATAATGGCAAAAACCCAGTGGGAAATCCCTATGTTTGCCGGAAGGAATACAGCTCTGTAAATGATGAGTCGTCAATTTACCATGAAGCTTTTCTGTTATTAAATATAATATATGTGAAGGTCATATGGATACAAACTTCCTTAGAGGAGAACATGAAATGATATATACAGCATTATTATAACTATACAAAATCCTATGACTAAAGACAGGAATAGGCCACAGAGAAACCTTAACAGTTTAAAGTACGGGATTATAGGTATAAATGTGGAGTTGTTGGAATAAATTTCTTTTTTCACAAAGAATCACGTTGGCCTGTTTTTTAGTTCTATTAACATCTTTCTAAAGCTTTCTCCAAAGTGTTTGGGAAGTCCTGGCATTAAGGACACAAAGAAACCAAAGGAAATGTAAATGTGGAATTCTCCAACAAAATATTAATTATGTGCCTCTCTCCTTTCTCTTTACACTCTCTCTGTGGGCTCTCTGCTCATTCCGACTGGTCCCACTACTGCTGTGCTGATCTTTGCATCCCCAGGACATTGCATTTTTCAGGTCCTTGCCATTCTCTCCCCCTAGCTACCATAACAATTCTGCACACTAAACCTCGGTCTCCACACTGCCTTCAAGACAGGCAACATCATGTATTTCCCTCATAAAAACTGTGAGAAGACTCCCACTCTGCCCACATAATACAGTTAACTCCTTCACATAAGTCTCTCAAAGATACTGCAATCTTCCAGCCTTATTTCCAATATTATTTCCTTATACCCAAACTCCAGCTTCTTATTTCTCAGCTCTTAATTCCTCTATACCACCCTAGGACCTAGGGGTGTAAAAATAAATAAAATTTGTGTGGTGACTAATTTTGTGTGTCCACTTGGCTAGGCAATGATGCCCAGTTGTTTGGTCAAACACCAGTCTACATGTTGCTGACAAGAAAATTTGTAGATGGGATTAATCTATAAACCAGTAGACTTTGAGTAAGGCAGATTGCCCTCCATAATGTGGGTGGGCCTCATCCAATCAGTTAAAGGCCTTAAGAGCAAAGAGTGAGGTTTCCTCAAGAAGCAGTCCTTCTTCAAGGATGCAACAAAGAAACCTTGGTTGAGTCTCCAACCAGCAGCCTGCCCTATGGACTTTGGACTTGCCAGCCCCACAGTTGCATGAGCCAATTCCTTAAAATAAATCTCTCTCCCCTTACATATGCATCCTGTTCTGTTTTTCTGGAAAACTCTAATACCATATGGCTCCGACACTTATGGAACCCATGGGCTAGTCCAGGAAACAGGAATATAACCAAATAATTAAATCCAACTTGGAGGGTGCCAGACTAGCTCTTCCACTATAAACAATGAAAAAAAAATTTTTTTTTATTGGCTTTCAGAGATGGAACAGAGAGCAAGACCTAGAATCCCTGAGAAGAAAAACAAGTGAAGAGTACCCCATGATGACCCTGGCTCCCTGCCTGGAGTGAGGTACCGAGAAGGTAAATAAACACAAGCAGGGGATGGTGGACTAGCTGAGTTGCGACAAGAAGCATGTCATTTTTGACACTCTGTCTGCTATATGACAAAATCACTTCCAGCCATAATCATGTGATCATCATTCTCTGGTTTTAAAACAAACCATTAACAGTGCCAAAAATAAATAAATAGATAAATATCACTCTACAAAATGTTATTCAAATTTAATAAACTAAAATAGGTCAGGTATAAATGAAAATTTATACATACCAAATAGGATGGCTCACATTTCCACTCTTTGACTATTTCACATTTTACACACAAATTTCATCTCCTACGTGGTCATATACTACGACAGATTTTAATAACTCAACTAGTTTCTTTGTCTTTACAGCCATGTGCTATCACTGTTTTCACCAAATTCATTTTTAACCATGGGAGTTTCTTGTGTCACAGGAGATGGGAACACAAACTATAGTTGAAGCCAGTTCAAATGATTCTGGACTGTGCTAAACGCACTCCCGAAATGAACACATGTAGCTGTTTAATACAGTGAAGAAATAATAATGTGCGATTTAAAGTTTACATATGTGTTATTTAAGCTCAAAAGGAACCTCAGAAGTTGTTTAGAACATAATCCAACAAAAGTCCTGCCTCCCAACCCCCACCCTCACCCCAGCAGTATTTTATGACTGATTAATCGGAATTGCAGAGACATGGTGATAATTATAAGAAGACAGACTTTTAGCCATTTTTATAATTATTTTAAAATTATCTTCAGACAGCGTACCTTCAAACTTCCAGCACCCTAGGCTGGACTGCTCCCTCCACCCCACCTTCTAAGTGCACCCCTGGTTGGGGTGGCCAAAGGTCTGAAATCTGTGGGGTCGAGTACTGTAGGCAAAGAGCTATGCAGAAAAAGAACTCCAGAAATCTGCACGGGTCTTCCTTGAAGACACCCTGTGGACATGAAGAGGGTGAGAATCCAATGACTTGGGAAAGGAATTTACAGCTGAACCCCCTCCAGACCTCACAGAGGGCTTGTACATGTTGGGGTTCCTACTAGTGAAACTGGAGTGATCTTGTTAGACACCTAGGTTACTGAGTAGACACCAGAATGGCCACACCTCGGGATTAGGTCTAAATTAGTAGCAAAGCTTATAAATAGGCCTTGAAAATCAAGCTGATTTACAAGTAGATTTTAAAGGCTTCCAGACCAAGTTTCAATACTCTTTAAAAGAAGACATCAAAATCTTGAGTCTTAACATCATAACACTCATATTGTGGTAACAGAATTTTTAGGGATGGCACCTCGAGATTCCACACTCCCTAGTTCCCAGAACTTATGGATGTGAGGTAATGGGATATAATATCACTCTTGTGATTGTCACATTATTGAGGTGAGATAAGCCAGCTTGACTTAAACTAACCACATGAGCCCTTAAAAGCAGAGACCTTTCTCCAGCTGGAAGCAAAAGAGGAGGTCAGAGAGATTCAAAGCACAGGAAGGCTCTAACACACCACTGCTGCTGTGAAGATGGACAGGACCACATGAAAAGGAATACAGGTGTTCTCTAGGAGCAGAGAGTAGACCCTGGCTATGAGCCAGCAAGAAAAGGAGGACCTCCAACCTACAGCCACAAGAAAATCCAGTTGTAGAATCCAGTCGTTGGATTCTACCAACAACTGAATGAGCTGGGAAGCAGATTCTTTCCATGAGCCCAGCCCAGGTAAGAGCCCAGCCCAACCAGCACCTTGATTTTGGTTTTCTGAGACCCCACGCAGAGAACCCAAATGAGCACAGCAGACTTAGGACCTATACAAGTGCAGGGCAAAAACAGGTGCTGTTTTAAGCTGGTGATCTTGTGGCAAGTTGTCTATACAGCGATAGAAAGCCAATAAAGCAATGTTAGAATCAAATAAAAACATCGCTATTGGGGCGCCTGGGTGGCTCAGTCGGTTAAGCGTCCGACTTCGGCTCAGGTCACGATCTCGCAGTCCGTGAGTTCGAGCCCCGCGTCGGGCTCTGGGCTGATGGCTGGGAGCCTGGAGCCTGCTTCCGATTCTGTGTCTCCCTCTCTCTCTGTCCCTCCCCCATTCATGCTGTGTCTCTCTCTGTCTCAAAAATAAATAAATGTTAAAAAAAAAAAAATTAAAACATCGCTATACATGCTAAGAAATGGAAAATGTGACCCATAAGGAGATAAGTCAGTCCATAGAAACAGAACCAGAAACAACAAAGATCATGGAATTTGTAGACACAAACTTTTAATTATAAGTATGCTCCAAGATTTAAAAAAAAAATTTTTTTTTAACATTTATTTATTTTTGAGAGACAAAGCATGAGTAGGGGAGGGGCAGAAAGAGAGGGAGACACAGAATCTGAGGTAGGCTCCAGGCTCCAAGCTGTCAGCACAGAGCCCGACGCGGGCCTCGAACTCACAAATTGCGATATCACGACCTAGGCCGAAGTCAGACGCTTAACCGACGGAGCCACCCAGGCACCCCCCACCCTGATTTTTTTTTTTTTAAGTTATGACCATAATGAAGAGAGAAATGGAAGTTATAAAAATGAACTGAATGAAATTTCTAGAGATGGAAGTATAATACCTGAAGCAAATAATTCATGGGATGGGAGCAACAGCATATTAGACTTTCTGAAAGAAAACTTCTGTAAGGTTAAATAAATACAAATAGAAACTTTCCAAACTAAATCTTAAAAAAAAAAAAAAAAGGCTGAAGGGACATCAGTGGCTTGTGGGGCAATATCAACTGGTTTAACATATGAGTAATTGGAGGACCACAAAATAGGAGAAGAAAAACTTAAAAAAATTTTTTTTTTCAACGTTTTTTTATTTATTTTTGGGACAGAGAGAGACAGAGCATGAACGGGGGAGGGGCAGAGAGAGAGGGAGACACAGAATCGGAAACAGGCTCCAGGTTCCGAGCCATCAGCCCAGAGCCCGACGCGGGGCTCGAACTCACAGACCGCGAGATCGTGACCTGGCTCAAGTCGGACGCTTAACCAACTGCGCCACCCAGGCGCCCCAAGAAAAACTTTTTTAAAGAATGATGGCCAAACTTGTTCAAATTTGATGAAAACTAAAATCTCACAGATCCAAGAAGCTAAACAAATCCTAAGTAGGATAAAGAATACTATAAAAAGGAATACCACAACCAAAATGGCTAAAACACAGAATCTTCAGAGCAGTCAGAGAAAAAGACACATAGGTTCAGAGAAAGAAAATTACATAAAAATTACCACTGACTTCTCATCAGAAATAATGGAAACCAGTTAGAACAACAACTTTAAAGTGCTGAAAGAAAAAATCCTTCAAAAATGAAAGTAAAACTTTTAAAATTTCAAACAGAAGGTGAAAAAATTTGTCACCGGTAGATATGAACTACTAGAAATGTTAAGGAAACTCTTTAGGCTTACGAAAAATAATACAAAATGGAAAACTGGATCTACACATGGAAAATAAGAGAGCTAGAAATAAAGGTAAGAAAGGAGGAAGAAAGAAAACTAAAGACAAATAGAAGAAACAGAAACAAGTATAAAGATGGGAGGCTGAAACCCAACCAGATGGATAATTACATTAAATGTAAATATACTAGATGCTCTAATTAAAAAGTAGAGATAGGCTGACTAAAAAAGGCAGACTCAACTTTACCCTATCCTTAGGAAATCCACTTTGAAAGATATAAATTAGTCAATAGCAAAAGAATAAAAAACATATGACGAAAAAAGGAGAGACTGGGGCACCTGGGTGGCTCAATCAGTTAAACATCTACCTTTTTTTTTTTTATAACGTTTATTTATTTATTTTGAGAGAAACAGTGAGAGAGCGCGTGCAAGCAAGTGGGGGAGGGGCAGAGAGGGAGGGAGAGAGAGAATCCCAGGCAGGATCCATGCTGTCAGGGCAGAGCCCAACATGGGGCTGGATCCCATGACCCTGAGACCATGACGTGAGCCAACATCAAGAGTCAGAGATGCTCAACCGATTGAGCCACCTAGGTGCCCCTGTCCCACTCTTGATTTCAGTTCAGGTCATGATCTTATAGCTGTGGGATCGAGCCCCAAGTGGGGCTCTGTGCTGACAGTGTGGAGCCTGCTTGGGATTCTCTCTCTCCTCTCTCTTCCCATACCATCACTCACCCCCTCATGCTCTAAAAAAAAGAAAAAAAAAAAAAAGGAGTGACTACAGCAATATCACTTCAGAACAAGGAATTAGACTGTCAGGGATAAAGAGATATTTCATAATGATAAGATAGTGAATCAGTTAATCAAGAAGACATAACAATCCTAAATGTATATGTACCTAATAACAGAGCTTTAAAAATACATGAAGTTAAAACTGAGAAGACTAAAAGGAGAAACAGACAAATCTATTATTATAGATGATTATCTTAATATTCTTCTCTCAATAAATGATAGAAAACAGAGGCAGAAAATCAGTAATAATAATAGGAATAAGTAACACCATCAACCAACTTGACCTGACATCTAAAGAGCCCTAGTCTCAACATTTAAAATTTATTCATTCCATTCCAATGCTCATGGAACACTCACCAAGACAGATGATGAGACATTAAAAAGAAAATTACATTAAGTTTAAAAGGATTTAAATTAAAAATCAGTAACAAAAAATCTGGAAAATCTCTTAGGTATTTGGAAATTAAACAACACATTTCTCAATAAGCTATGGGTCAAAGAAGAAAACACAAGGAGAATTAGAAAACTGTTTTGAACTGAAAGATAATGAAAACAAGAAAACTGTGGCATGCAGTTAAAGCAATGTTTAGAAAGATAAAGTTTTATTTTATTTATTTTTGAGAGAACGAGAGAGAATGCAGGCAAGGGCCAGAGAGGGAGAGAGAGAATCCCAAGTAGGCTCTGAGCTGTCAGTGCAGAGCCCAATATGGAGCTTGATCTCACAAACCATGAGATCATGACCTGAGCTGAAATCAAGAGTCGGATGCTTAACTGAGTCACCCAGGTGCTCCAAAATATAAAGTTTTAAATCTTATAGCAGAAAACTAAAATCAATGATTGAAGTATCTACAGATATCTATCTCTATATATCTATATCTATCTATAGATATATAGATATATAGATATATAGATATATAGATATATAGATATCTATATCTATATCTATCTATAGATAGATCTATATCTATATCTATATAGATGCCATAGAAAGAGCAAGTACACTAAAATAAATAGAAGGAAATAAATAGAAGCAAGTAAAGCTAAATAAATGAATAGAAAAGCAAAAATCAATTGATCTAGAAAATGGAAAAAGTACAGAAAATGAATGAAACCAGAAAGGGTTCTTTAAAGATCAATAAAATTGCTAAACCTCTAGCTAGATTGATCAGAAGGAAAACACCCCACAAATGACTTCTATCAGGATTGACAGTAAGGGGCAGATCCTACAGTCATTAAAGATATTATGAGACTAGCATGTATAGCTTGTGTTAATAATTTTGAATGTAGATGAAATGGACAAGTTTCTTATTCTTTAGTGGTTCTTGAAAAAATGAAACAGAGAGAGAAAGAGAGAAGAAAGTGCAGTCTGAAGTAAATATGGCCAAACGTGAAAACCTGTTAAATTTGGTTGGCAGGTATCTGGGTTGATTATGGGATTTTTCTGCATGCTGGAAATGCTTTGTGACTAAAATTTTAAATTAACTGATGGAAAATTATTTCCCAGGATCATTCAATCAACAAATAGTGATTGATCATCTACTGTGTGGTAGATATTACATAGATACTGGCTAATACATTAGCCAACAGGTCAGACAGGTCTCTGCTGGATGGATAACAGTTTGGGGCGGGGGGCACACATACAAGTACACAAAAGAGATGGGTACGGACTGTGGGAAGTGCTATATACGGTACTTTGGTCGCTATGAAGATGAATTTTCAGGATGGGGGACTATAAGGGGGAGGCCACTGCAAACATCAGGGGAGGAAGGGGGTGGCTCATGCAGGGTAGTGATAGTGGAGAGGAGACAAGTAGAATCATTTGAAATTCGCCATTTATGGCCTGGGCTGGGTGTGTAAAGACTGGAGTTTGTCATTTTTTTCCCCCAGGAACACACCGCCCAGGCAGAAAGAGACCATTCTGTACCCTTAGTGTCATCGCTACTACAACGGTGGCCTCAAGTTACTTGCTTCAGAAGCACTACACCTCACCACCCACCTCATGGGTTGGGCTGACGAATCACGATGCCACCGCGTGACCCAGATTACTAACATTCCACTTTGCACTGGTGAGTGGCTCAGCTCGGCATTCGGAACCAAGATGCAACCACACCAACCCCAGACCACCTGGGCCCCCTCCTGGTACCAAGTCAGGATCAGTCAGATTCAGTCAGGAAATAAACACAACAGTTATTTTAAAAGAGAGTATTTATTATAAGAAATAGGCTAGACAGGTACTGGAGGGCTACAAAGGCGAAAGAGAAACGATACAGTTTTTAAAAAAGGTTGTAAAAAAATGGTAGTAACTATGTCAAATTTTTTTATGTTTGTTTATTTTTGAGGAAGAGAGAGACAGAGTGCAAGGAGGGGAGGGGAAGAGGGAGAGGGAGACACAGAATCCGAAGCAGGCTCCAGGATCTCAGCTGTCAGCACGGAGCCCAACATGGGACTTGAACCCACAAACTGTAAGATCATGACCTGAGCTGAAGTTGGATGTTTAACTGACTGAGCCACGCAGATGCCCCCCAAATGGTAGTAACTAT
The DNA here is from genome assembly GCF_018350195.1 of Panthera tigris. NCBI lineage: Eukaryota > Metazoa > Chordata > Mammalia > Carnivora > Felidae > Panthera > Panthera tigris. The sequence continues at coordinate 132,489,116 of NC_056665.1, forward strand.
GAATCCTTGAAGCCTCCACTGTCCTCAGGACTGAAGAAACAAAGAGAAGAGATGGATCTAGAAGGCCTGGGAAGCTGGAGCCCAGCCCATTGCAGAGGGTGCTGGGGGCTGCAGCTGGTATCTCTGAGGCTGCAGGGTGGGAACCAGCAGGAACTGAGAACCATCTACAGGTGTGGAGTGAAAAATGTTGTTGGGGCGACCCAGCAGAACTGAGAGTACTGACAGGAAGGAGCCACTGCTTCCCCTCTAGCCGCCTGGTATTCTCTGCAGCCCTAGGAGACCCAACAGGATGAGAGGCAGCTGCTAAAGGAGAAAAGTGGTTTCCAGAGTCTTGGTTCCAGTCTTAACACGCAAAGGGCAAGGAATGGCAGGTTTGGGGCAGAGAAGTCACAGCTTAACAACTAGCACGTGGATGAACTACTGGGACCTCATCAAAATAAAAAGCTTCTGCACAGCGAAGGAAACAATCAACAAAACTAAAAGGCAACCGACAAAATGGGAGAAGATATTTGCAAATGACATATCAGATAAAGGGTTAGTATCCAACATCTATAAAGAACTTATCAGACTCAACACCCAAAAAACAAATAATTCAGTGAAGAAATGGGCAAAAGACATGAATAGACACTTCTCCAAAGACATCCAGATGGCCAACCGACACATGAAAAAATGCTCAACATCACTCAACATCAGCGAAATACAAATCAAAACCACAATGAGATACCACCTCACACCTGTCAGAATGGCTAACAACTCAGGCAACAACAGATGTTGGCGAGAATGCAGAGAAAGAGGATCTCTTTTGCACCGTTGGTGGGAATGCAAGCTGGTGCAGCCACTCTGGAAAACAGGATGGAGCTTCCTCAAAAAACTAAAAACAGAACTACCCTACGACCCAGCAATTACACTACTAGGCATTTATCCATGGGATACAGGTGTGCTGTTTCGAAGGGACACATGCACCCCCATGTTTATAGCAGCACTATCAACAATAGCCAAAGTATGGCAAGAACCCAAATGTCCATCAGTGGATGAATGCATAAAGAAGATGTGGTATATATATACAATGGAGTATTACTTGGCAATCAAAAAGAATGAAATCTTGCCATTTGCAACCACGCGGATGGGAACCGGAGGCTATTATGCTAAGTGAAATTAGTCAGAGAAAGACAAAAATCATATGACTTCACTCATATGAGGACTTTACATGACAAAACAGATGACCATAAGGGAAGGGAAACAAAAATAATACAAACACAGGGAGGGGGACAAAACAGAAGAGACTCATAAATATGGAGAACAAACTGAGGGTTATGGGAGGGGTTGTGGGAGGGGGGATGGGCTAAATGGGGAAGGGGCACTAAGGAATCTACTCCTGAAATCATTGCTGCACTAGATGCTAACTCATTTGGATGTAGATTTTTAAAAAACAAAACAAACAAACAAACAAAAACAACTAGCACTCGGTGCTTTTTCTGCAATCAGGTCTCATGAAACAATATGTCCGTTCTTCAGGTGCACCTTCGCAGAAATGTTTTCATGAGCACCAGAGCCACTTGGGAGACCTTACCTCTGTTTTCCAGGGCATGTGGTCACCTTCACATCTGTTAAAGTTACTGGGGTACAGGACTTTGTACTTCCGTGCCTGGTACTGACATTGTACATTTTTATGTAAAGCCACTTTATAGCTATTTGCATCACATTACAAAAGGTGTGTTTTTAAAAATATTATATAATATATATAATACCTGAGATGTATATGTGATCTCCAAATATGAAACCATTTACTGTATTGCTCTTAAAATGATTTTTAAAGGCTTGTCTATAATGATAGCCAATATTTGCAATTATGAATTTACAACACCAGGCACAGAAACTATATCTGTGTTAACTTTCATTCTTCCTCTATTTGCCGGTTTCATCAGGTGATCTCTGCAGGCATCAGAACCCCACATTGCCAGAGGCTGCTTCAGGCTCAACTACTATTTTCTTTTTATTATTTTTATTTTATTTTGTTTATTTATTTATTTTGGGCGGGGGGGCGAGCAAGTGGGGGAGGGGCAGAGAAGGGGAGAGAGAGAATCCCAAGCAGGGATGTGCAGAGCCCGATGCTGGGCTTGAACCCATGAACCTGTGAGATCACGACCTGAGCCAAAATCAAGAGTCAGATGCTTAACCAACTGAGCCACCCAGGTGCCCCATTTGATTTTCTTTTTAAAATAAAGTTACTGAGAGCATGTCTGGTAGTCTGAGAGACTTTGTAAGAGAATTAATTCTTACAAAGGGAATTAATTCTCATTTTATATTCAGTTCCATAAGGCAGTGCTGCTTAAATTCTCTGTGGTGAAGGACCCTTTAAAAATTTTTCCAGTCTGCTGCAAACTGATACTTTGTAAAAATTAATAAAAATGAATTATTAGGAAAACAAAATTAAAACAAGACATACAAGATAAAAGCTGCAATTTTGTGTTATTAGTTTAACAAACAGGAAATTACAGTGCAATAAATATTAACCAGGGTAAACATAATATAGAGAAAAAGAAAGAAGTAGGAAAATTGTACATGTTGCTGATTTGCTAAAAGTACGCATATGGGCCACTGATATAATAGGCTCACTATTACATCTGTAGCTTTTTTTTCATCTTAAAGGAAACATGAATCCCTATATTAAATGGTTATAGGCACAGTCTGAATGAACAGTATATAGAAATATTTAAAGTTTTTAGTGTGGCAAACAGACTTGAGTCTTGATTAATAATTTATCTCAGATCGCCAAGACCACTAGCAGGAGATGGTGTAGATTTAAACGGTTTCTATGTTTTATTTTGCTAATAATTAAGAAGGAGAGGGAGAGGAAGAGGAGTAAGGAGGAGACATTGCAGTCTCCCAGAACGGAGTAAGAGACCTTAGAGCAATTTTAATAAACTCAGTTTATTCCCTTTTAAATTTTATCTAAAATGAAGAAAGTGCTGCTATGTTTTCAGAGTCCTTTAAATACTTAAATAGAAGTCAGTTTCAGCAATGTATCCTGTAAGTTACAGTTACATCTAAATCATCTTTTGATGAAAGAAATGGATTCTGGACCCATGAATTTTTTAGGCACAGATCTTCTTTTGATGGAAAAGAAAATTTAAAATGCTTTATCAAACTTTAAGGTGTTTTGTGATAGCTTTTCACAGATGTGCAATATCAAGATCATCACCTACATCACTGATAATTGTTAAATTATGGAATATGTGTCATAATAATCTGTAGAAACCGTTCTTCCAAGCTTCTAACTTTCGTTTTTGCCCTTTGATCTTATCTTGAAAAACATGTTGCATTTCTTCTTTGCATGGAAGCACTGAGACCATTAAAAGTACGGAAGAGCTTAAGCAACCCTGCTTGTCCAATTCACATTTTCGACAAGCTGGGACCAAACCGTCCTCTGGTTTTGTAGAAATGGTGAGTTGTTCTGTAGATCAAACATTCTCAAACATTTGTTCTCTCAATTATCATCATACCTCAGCATGCCATAAAAGATCTGGTTCCAAAGTATCATATAACACGAGAGAATAATCCAGAATGTAACACACCAGCTTTTACCTAATTCATGACTTTTAGTAGGACACGATGCCTACTGTTTAGTTCCATCATTCTCTCTCACAAGAGAAACAGTACTTGATTTGTATTCTCATGTGAGCCCCTTAATCAGGGTAACTACTCAGCACCATCAGAATGTGCTCCTACGCAGAATGTTAACTCCAAACCATCCTTGTAGACAAAAGTAATCCTTCCTAGTGTTACATAGTTCGGACTTGGTTCTGTTTGTCGGCAACAAAGTTGAAAAAAAAGAAATCTCCCTTCCTATCACCATCACAAACAGGAAGATGAGATTATCGTGCCGAAATGAAAAACTATGTTGATGGTTGGAGACGCTCTGTGAGTCGGTCGTTCCCTTTACTGGCCAGTTCCTGAACAGCTGAGCGATGGAGGTCCCAGAGGTAGTACTGGAACTACCTTCTTTGCTGTGGATTCACCCAACATTTCCAAACAAATACCTCCGATACACTCTCCACCAAGGTCTTGGCCGCCGTATACGGATTTTAGTCTTGGCAGGCTGAAATACTATTTATTAAGAAGCCTGAGGAAGCCCTAATGTTTATATGTGAAAATACTGAACATCTGCTTCAATCAGACTTTTAGGCCAATATTCTTTCTTTCAAAACATTTTTGTGGTTTTGAACTTAACGTTTGTAAGTCGGTGACTCACACGTTTTGATGGTTCCATTGCTTCGTAGCCACTACAGCTCTACAAATAATTAAACACTAGGTTTTCAGGATGTCAACATCAATGATGGCTATAAACTGAACTCTGTAGGTGAGGGATCATAGTTTCAGGGAAAACCAATATGAACTCTTGGGTCTTTTCTCTTTCAGAATTACTTCCATTTTCACCATTTGGTTTATACTCTTGCTACATTTAAAAAAGCTAAGTATTTTCTTGCCCCCCCCCAAACCTCCTGAGACAAAAAACAAAACAAAAACAACCTCCAGTGGGGATTGTTTTGCCTTCAACAAAGTGAGGGTGAAAAGTAGCTAATATAAATTTTATTTCCCTAATTAATAGTGTTAAATCATGAAATGAAAATTGCCAATTAAAAATTAAAACTTGTAAATCTAAGTTGTAAAAATAAATGCTTACGTTTTCACAGATCTTGATAAACTTTTAGGGTACAAGTTGACAAATCTCATAAAATATCACGTTACAATATGGTTCTATTGCACATGATTATTTATTACACAACTTGTACTTTATGACTCACCATTTGAGCTTGCCAGTACTGAGGTGGTCTATACCCTGTTCAGTGAGATGAGTTTACCCTGGTGAACTTGGCCATCGTAGCAATTTGAAACTGCTATGGAAGCCTCCCAGTGCTTACTCTCAATTTCTAGACCTAACTTGTCACAGATCAGTAAGACTTCACGGACCAGCACCAATCTGCAGACCACACTTTCAGTGGCACCTCCAAAAGTACTGTGGACACAGAACCAATGGTATTTGCTGAGGAACTACATCAGGGATGTGGGATAGGGAGGCAGATAAAGGAAAGGTAGGATTCTAGGAAGCCCTTTGGGCAATTTTAGCTTGAATCAATGGGTGGATGGTGAAGCCATTTACTGAAATGGGAAAATGTTTGGATATGTTGAGTTTTGGATGTTAGGAGTCACCCAAGCAGAGATGGTTAAGTATGAGCGAGTCTGGAACTTAGGTAGAGATCTGGGGGCACCTGGGTGGCTCAGTCAGTTAAACGTCCAACTCTTGATTTTGGCTCAGGTCATGACCTTACAATTTGTGGGTTCGAGCCTTGAGTCAGACTCTGTACCTGACAGCGTAGAGCCTGCTTGGGATCCTTTCTCCCTTTCTCTCTGCCCCTCCCCTGCTCATGCTCTCTCTCTCTCAAAATAAATAAATAAACTTAAGAAAAAAAAAAGGCTGGGAAGTATATCTTTATAAATACCATAGCCGGTGAAGACCTCACGGAGAAGGGGCAGCTGAGCAAACACTTGAAAGTGCTAGGAAGCAAGCTTTGTGCATGTCTAGGGGAAGAGCACTGCTGACAGAAAGCAAAGCATGTGCAAAGGCCCTGAGACAGGAACACACCTAAATGAGGAAAAGCGAGAAGGCAAGGGTGGCTGGAGCAGCATGAGCAGGGACAGGGGTGGGGGTAGGGGGAAATCGTGGGAGAAGGGGAGGGACCATTTAAGGCCTTGTCAACCACTGTAAGGACGCTGGCTTTTATGCAAGTGAGATGAAAAGTCACTGGAGGGTTGGGAGCAGAGGAGTGACCTGACCTGATGCATGTTTAAAAAAGATCCCTTGAGGGGCACCTGGGTGGCTCAGTTGGTTAAGCATCTGACTTCGGCTCAGGTCATGATCTCATGGTTCGTAAGTTCGAGTCCCACACTGGGTTCTCTGTGGACAGCTCAGAGCCTGGAGCCTGCTTCAGATTCTTTGTCTCCCTTTCTCTCTGTCCCTCCCTTGTTTGCGTTCTGTCTCTGTCTCTCTCTCTCTCTCTTAACAAATAAACAAACATTAAATTTTTTTTTTAAAGATCCCTTGGGTTGAGGACAGAATTGAGAACAGACTCAGGGCAAAGGCAGAAGCATGGGGCCTGACTGGGAGCCCGGGCTGGTGGTTGCAGCCTGGACAGGGTGCTGACATGACGGATGTGAAATGCAAGAGAAAGAAGGGAGCTTGGGGTGATGCGAGGTTTTTGGCACAAGCAACACAAAGGGTGCAGACACCATTAATTAAGATGGAAAAACTACAAGAGGGTGGTTTTGGGGGGAAAGATGAGGAGTTAGGTTTTGACCATGGAGATGCCTATGACATATCCACGTACAGAGCTAAGTAAGAACAGAAAAATAGGAGACCCCTAGACGCGATTTAAACGTCACTCATAGGGACTGGTTAAGTAAGTCACTGCACCAATACACTGCTGAAGGAACGGCCGTTATGAAGCATGTGATATAATCATACTAGTACGAAAATTTGTATTATATGAAAAAGCAAGTTGCAGAATGGTACGGTAGCATTTTAATGAAATTATAAATTATGTATGTAAGTATGTGCCTGTATATGTTAGCTTATATGCCCAGAAAAAAATCTGGATATATACACCACAGACAGCTAATTGTATCTATCTGCGGAATGGGATTGGCAGAGGGGAGAAAGGAATGAACACATTTTACTTTATTTATTTCTGTATTACTAGAAATTTTCAATAAAGAACATGTATCATATATGTAATATAAAAACTAACAAAGATTGAAAAAATTTTACAGTGTTTTATTTTTAATTTTTATTAAAAAAGTGTTTTTAACGTTTATTTTTGAAAGAGAGACAGAGCCTAAGTGGAGGAGGGGCACAGAGAGAGAGGGAGACACAGGATCTGAAGCAGGCTCCAGGCTCTGAACTGTCAGCACAGAGCCTGATGTAGGTCTTGAACCCATGAACTGTGAGATCATGACATGAGCCAAAGTCGGATGCTTAACTGACTGAGCCACCCAGGTGCCCCTTTATTTTAAAAAAATTTTTTTTAATGTTTATTCATTTTTGAGAGAGATAGAGGGAGAGCAGTGGGGGGGGGGGGTGGGTGCAGAGAGAGAGAGGGACAGAGAGGATCCAAAGTGGGCTCTGCCCTGACAGCAGACAGCCCAACGTGGGGCTTGAACTCACAAACTATGAGACAGATCATGGCCTGAGCCGAAGTCAGATGCTTAACTGACTGAGCCACCCAGATGTCCCTTTATAGGGTTTTAAATGCTGCTTGGTTCATACACACGCCAATACTCTCAAACCCAGGCACATTGTGTAAAGGCTGTTCTCTGAGACAGGTAGAAATTTTCTGATTGCAGCTTTTGTCTGAGGCAGCAAGCAGGAGATCTGGGGTGACCGGCACTGGGAAGAGGAAGGGTGAACCAAGGCAACCGCAAGGGGAAGACAGGAAATAAGTCAAGGGACAGGCATGATACAGAGACTGAAAACTCAATCTTGGGCAGGACTGAATCTCTACACATGTCTTTGTATGGCTGGCATAGGGTTTATCAGTTTCTTTTTTCAAGTTTTTATCGAAATTCTAGTTATTTAACATATATGGTTAAGTTGGTTTCAGGTGTAGAATTCAGTGATTCATCACTTACATACAACACCCAGTGCTCATAGCAAGTGCCCTTGTTAATACCCATCACCCACTTAGCCCATCCCCGCCCACCTCCCCTCCAGCAACTCTCAGTGTGTTCTCTATCATTAAGAGTCTCTTCTGGGTTACTCCCCACTTCTCTCTCTTTTCTCCCCCTTCCTCTATGTTCAACTGTTTTGTCTCTTAACTTCCACATATGAATGAAATCATATGGCATTTGTCTTCCTCTGACTTATTTCACTTAGCATAAAACATTCTAGCTCCATCCACGTCATTGCAAATGGCAAGATTTCATTCCTTTTGATGGCCGAGTAATATTCCAGTGTGTGTGTGTGTGTGTGTGTGTGTGTGTGTGTGTGTGTGTGTCTTCTTTATCCATTCATCCGTCGAGGGACACAGGGGCTCTCTCCATGGTTTAGCTGTTGTTTATAGTGCTGCTGTAAACATTGGATGGATGCCTTTAGGCAACTTGGGAGCTCTTCGGTTTGGCATAAGCCTCACCACTCCCCATGACCTCACACACAGCCACAGTCACACATTTATGTCACTGGGGACAATGACTTTTACACTCTTACACTGACACGCATCGAGTTCCTTCCCTGGGCTATGTGCCGTATTCAGTTCTGCCATGTGCTTTGAGAGCAGGAATATTTTCCCCCATGAATTCTGCACATGTCTCAACTATCTGTTAGCCAGATTCATGTTCTTGCTCATGTGCATAAAAATTGAAGTGGTCACATTACTTTTTTAGTTCATACTCAGGCTGTAAATGGGTGAACTGTACAAATCAGCAGGCAATGGAGTCCTGACTTCTGATTTAATTTTCCTGGACTGATAAGAACTTTCCTTCTGCTTAAGCACAGAAGTAGCGCAAAGCTACCATGACCCAGGTCATTGTTCCGCTGACTATGGCAGGGAGAGATGGACTCCTGACAACACAACACATGTGCCTATGCAGAGTGGATGCTGCTCACAGTCTGAAGGTGGGGGAAAGAAACCTTGGCAGGTAAAGACCCAAGAAAGTTAAAAATAAACTCAGCATCTCTTTTGCCAAGCAGCTTTCCACACATTAAATAATATCCATTCTAAGATGACTGTAAGTGGCTATTAACATAATTATTTGTTGAATGAATGAATAAACAAATGAATGCTCTACATGTGGTACCTCTTTATCTCAATGAAAAGAGAGCCCTAAATAGATCTCTGTGGAATTCTTTCTTTCAAAGTGGGTTTCAAGATCTAATGATGGCCCCCAGGCCGGCGTTGGGCCCTCAACTTCTGCGTATGGCACATAAAGCTATGAGAAACTTTACAAGACCTGGACGGGAAGGGGCCATCGCGTTTAACCGCACGTCTCCAGGGGGAAAAAATACTCTGAAGATGTACTATTTCCAATAATCATGGAACACACATTGTCTTTTAAGATTTGTTTCTCAGAACAGCAGAGATCATTTAGTCTGAGAGAACAGAGAGTGGCTTAATTATTTTTTTCTTCTTCTTTAGATTCTCTGCCAAAAACCACAGAGCAAAATGAAATGACAGTGTGGGTAGACAGCTGCTAAGTAATCTCTTTGTTGTATTTCTAATAAGATAGCTACATCATTTCTGTTGCTAACGTATAGCCATATTAGTTCTGAAATAAGCTATTACGGTTTTTTCCCCTCAGTGGACTCCAGTTGCAATAAGTAATACATCATTTATAATTGGAAATGCGTATCCTTATGAAAAAAGTTTGCTCCTTCTTGCTTAAACTTTTAAAGACTTTTGAGTATATCGCTTGAATTTGAAACCAGCAGCTTGATTTGCGCATGTCATTTGAAACTGACTGAGCACCTTGCACGGGTCAGGCTCTGGGGGTATCATGAGTAAGAAGGGAAGCAGGTGAGGGCGGGACTCTGAGGGAGACGCACTTAAGGGAAGGAGACTGGGAAAGTTGGCCAGGAGAGCAGAAGAGCGTGGAGGTCAAGGGCAAAGAGCATGGTTAGGAGGGGGTGAGCTTGTATGTGTCAAATGCTACGGAGAGCAACTAAAGCAGCCGCTGGATTTAGCAGCAAAGAGGCCATTGTCGAGCCTGGTCAGAGCGGTTACGGCGGCATCCCTGGGGCAGAAAAGAGGTCGCAGTGGACCGGAAGGGATTTGGATGTGAGAACAGAGGGGTGGGCATGGCCTAAACGCGTAGCTTCAGACAGAGTGGCTAACTGATGCACTCGGTCCACAGGAAGCAGACAGGGGCTCCTGTGGAAGGGTCTATCCGACACTGTGGGGCAGAGGGAACAGCACCTTCACCACTGTGGCAGGAGGGAAGGACTCGTAGTGGCAGGTCTGTGGTGAGTGGTGGGATCTCCAGCCTCCTCATCACCATGGTCCTTATGGACAACATACAGTAGAAACGCAGAGGGAGCAGGGAGTGAAAGACACTCCTGCTTGGAGAACTTCAATTTTCTTTCTTCCTTTTTCTTAAAGCCTGGGTTAAAAAAAAGTGTTTTTAATGCTTATTTAATTTTGAGAGAGAGAGAGAGAGAGAGAGAGAGAGAATATGAGTGGGGGAAGGGAAGACAGAGAGGGAGACACAGAATCCGAAGCAGGCTCCAGGCTCTGAGCTGTCAGCACAGAGCCCGACGCTTGAACTGATGAACTGTGAGATCATGACCTGAGCCGAAGTTGGACGCTTAACCGACTCAGCCATCCAGGTGCTCCTGGATTTTTTTTAAGTTGATTTATTTATTTTGAGAGAGTGTGTGCACAGGTGGGGCAGGGGCAGAGAGGAAGAGAGGGAGGAAAGAGAGAGAAAGAGAGAGAGAGAGAGAGAGAGAGAGAGAGAGAGAGGCAGGGTGAAATCCCAAGCAAGGCTCCACACTGTCAGCACAGAGCACGATGAGGGGCTCGAACCCACGAACTACAAGATCATGACCTAAGCCGAAGTTGAATACCTAACTGACGGAACCACCCAGATGCCCTAAAACGTCAATTTTCTTAAGAAATGGGGAGCAAGGCCACTTGCTGAGTGTGACAGGGAAGATGGTGGGGCAGGAGCCCGACATAAGCGGCAAAGGTTTGAAAATACTCCTGTGGGAACCAGGAAAGAGCTGCCTGGAGAATGAAGAAGGACCCATGGCGGCACAGAGGCCCAGGTGGGATGAACGCGTTTATACCGTGTATCCTGTGTATACTGTAGGCACTCAGGAACCTCAGTGGAAGGCAGAAGACAGAGAGTCAGGCTGAGCTGTGGCTGTGGTTTTGCCAGGCTGGAGTGATGGAGGAACAGGCGGCGGGGGGTGCTGGGAAGTTGAGGGTATCGCCAAGAGTCTAGACCCTAGACAGGGAAGGAAGGCAGCCTCACATGAGCCTCACCGTCCGAGAAAAACACAGAGGGGGAAGGGACTGGAGGGCCTGATGAAGTTAAGATCAAGTGTAATGGGACCAGTACTAGGCCCGGGCCAGACGGGACCCTGCCCTGGACCCCACATTCTGGAAGGGCTCTGCTCTGGCCCTTATCTGGCTACACCCCTCTCCATATAACAAAGAATCTGCAGGATGGGCCGACCCGAGCCTACACCCTCCACCTTTGAGAGGACATTCCAGGTACCTGGGGCCCTAGGATGGATTCCCTACCCAAAAAGCCCTAGGCCCACGTTCAGTGACTCTGTGGGCCTCTTCCCGGGGGCCTCCTCAAAGGGTGGCTGTTTGTAAGAGATGTGGATGAAGCTTGGAGTGAGGGATGCTGTTCACATAAGTGTGTGAGACCCCTTGCCACTGGGAGCAGAGCCAGGGGACAGGGGCCACTGATGTCCCATGTGGACCTTCAAGGAATTGATGGTTTCTAAATCAAACCTTTGCCTTCTAGCTTGTTACTAAAGTATATTTTTCAAGGTAGGAAGAGAGAACAAATTTAATAGCTTACCTTGCTTTACAATATATAGATACGCTATATAGATAGACATATGCACACACATACGTGTGGGATCCCACATGTACTTTTGTCCCAGGCGTGCCAACGTCAGGGGTATGCCTGAACGAGGGGGTCATCTGGGTAAGAGGTTGAAATAGGGATTCTTAGATTTCTGAGTCAACATGGCAGAGTAAACACTTACTGAAAATTCTCAGTCTGAGGCAACATACAGAAATAACAGGTAAAATATTTTGTGAAATCCCATAAGCCTTGTTCTGTTTATTTTCTATTTGCATTCTCTGCTTTGCTCTGTGCCCCTCCGGATTACATGACTTGGGCTCCCTCCCTTCTAGTTGCATTTGGCCGGCATAAGGTACCAGCAAGAGATAGGAGGGTATGAAGAGATAGGATGGGATATTTGTTTCCTGCTCCCTCCCTGTTTCGGGCCTGCTTTCTAACAGTGGCTCCTTCCCTCCAAACTCAGCTTCTACCAGGAGGCCCCTTGTCGCAGTGCAAGCTATCCCTGAAGGCCAATAATCACATCTCCTCCTGTGCGTCTGCAGGACTCGGTGTGGTTACAGCCTTCTCAAATGACCTTATTGGATTCTTTATTCCTGCCCATACTTCTGTAAATAGTTTCTTCATTAAAATCTCTTGAATTTAAGTATCTGAACGAGATTCTATTGTTTGCCAGGGCCTCGACTAATTGAAACCATTTTTAAAAACAAGAAAAGAATGCCTCTGTAAATCGGAGAAGAGAATGACCCTCAGTGGTAAGTAATGATTAAGACTCTGGGGCCTTTGTGAAATTGGGGTGGGGGTCTCGCGTTTCTATATCTGTAGAAGAAAGGGACTGAATATGCCCCACAGATATCAGGGAGTGGGGAGGGTGGGATGAGATTAGTTTTCTGTTATTTCAGTCGGGGTTAAGTCCCCAAATTACCTGCGACTAGAAATGAAGGCGAGATGCCTATACTTGACTAGCCGCTGAGCCTGTACTGCTCTTGAGCTCAGAGACTGTTACTTCCCTACAGTGGGATTCCCAGGTTATGCTTAATTTATGGCTTGTTTCAGAGCTAAGGATCTCCAAACCACTCCTCAGAGGAACCCTTGTAAAACAAATCCATAGGGAAGTTATTGCCCTCCAGAAAAGAAAAGAAAATTACAAAATGTGTAAGGATGTGCAGCGTGATTCAAGACAGTCCAATGAGCGAGACAACTCACGTCTGAGAAAGCAGAACAGAACAGAACACTCTGAAGAAGACTTCAAATCCTCAAAATCAAAATGGAAGAATGGCAGGTATCAGATGAGGCTATAATATGTAGAAGATCGTGGATAAAGTAAAAGAAAAGGCCTTGGGGATGGAATACACAACACGGTGACTAGTTAACAGTACCATACTGCATATTTGAAAGCTGTTACGAAAGGGGACCTCAGAAGTCCTCATCACACGAAGAAAATAATTTGTTATAACTATGTAACATAAGGAATGTTAACATTGTGGTGATCATTTTGCAATGTGTACAAACATCTAATCATTATGTTGTATACTCGAAACTAATGTTATTTGTCAATTACACCTCAATTAAAAAAATGTTAAGGTTATGAAATATAGAAGAGATAGAAAGAAAAAGGAACCAACTGAAAATCTTGGAATGAACAAATATAACTGGCAGGTTTGACACAGCTTAAGAGAGATTTAATGAGCTGTAAGATAAAACTGGAAATCTCCCAGACTGCAGTACAGATATCTAAAAAAAGAGAGGGAAAAACCAAAAGGAAAATTAAGGAGACACAGGTGATGTAAGGGAAAGCAAAGACCTTAAACTGAAAGAAGTTTCAGAAGGAGAGAAAAACTGGAGGAGAAAATATTTAGTGCTGCAAATATCAGATTAAGGGAGAAAAACAATATGTGCATCTCACATGTATAGGAAAAAACATTCAAAGAAGCCCAGTGCCTGTTTATAATGGAAAAATTTAGCAGATTTAGACTATAAGGAATTTTTCCTTCCAGCAAAACCCTATATAGCAACAACACACGAAGTGGTGAGACTTTAAAAACGTTCTTATGAAAAGCCAGAAACGCAATATGGATGCCACTAAACATTCCTACTACCTAATATTGTATCAGAGGTTCTAAATCGTGGAAAACAGTTATCTGGATGTGAGATTTCAGAGATGATGCATTTCCTGTAGCGATCCAGGGTACGGCTAAGGGAGCAGACAGCTGAAGTGTTGGAGGTGAAGGTCACTGAACTGAGAGCGTGGAGGAACTGAAGAGCTAAAGCGCCGGGGAGCCCCCAGATGATGTCAGGGCGTTGGGCCTGGGGGAGGCTCTAAGTGATTCAGGTGACATGGAGGTTGGTGGATGACAGTGCAAAAGAGTAGGGTTTGTCACAGGGTAGGAAATGATGGTCGCCAAACAGCATCTTGCGTCTTGAGCCGTGTTTGCTCAAAAGACCACGTGAGCAAAGCTCTTAGGAAAGAGCCCAATGCCACTTAAAGCAAGAAGGCAGATGCAACGTTTTACTTGCCGGTTAAGGATGCGGCAAAGTTCATTTATGATGGGGGAAAAATGATCAGAGATGTCCTCTGACAGTCTGAAGGAGGGGAAAGTGGAGGTGGGTCCGAACAAAGGAAGATCAAAGTGGAATGGGGATGAGGCAACCGGAAAGAACAGAGGGGCTTGTGGTTTTAACTGGATAATAGGGCCGTGAGCCTGGTGGGATTAGGCGGGACCACGTGGTGTCAAAGACAAAGCCCTCTCCATCAGCATGCTGCAGCTTTGCCAACAGGAGAATCCATTATATGGGTTTAGAAATGGAACACAAGGCCTCTTTGAGGCTACAATAGGAAGAAATGGAAAAAAAATATACTGACCTCCAGATTAGATCCACTAAGCATTAATGACAGATTTTTAAAAAAAACATTTTGAGAGAGAGAGAGAGAGAGAGAGAGAGAGAGAGAGAGAGAGGCAGGCATGTGTACATGGGAGAGGGAGAGAGAGAATCCCAAGCAGGCTCCTGGAGCTCGACTCAGGGCTCTATCTCGTGACTGTGAGATCATGACTTGAGCTGAAATCAAGAGCCAGACGCTTAACCTACCGAGCCACCCAGGCGCCCCAGCAGATTTCTCATTTAACGGTGCCCTTGTACCATACTATAGTTCACACTTACCACACATTCAACACAGACATGCCCACATTTACCAACATTAGAAATCGAGAGGAATTAGGATATGTCATTAAAGAATGTTTCTGGAACAAATACCAAAGTCTTACAGATAATGCATGTTTAATAGAGGGCTATAGACTTGCAATCTGGAAACAGCAGTCAATGGGTTAATTTTCTATGGAAGCTGCTTGAGATATTTTTATTTCACAATTTCAACGACGTTGTTTTATACTTTGTATAATTAACCTCAAGAGAAATAGATTTTGGAGACCAACCTCTCTGTTGACCACTTAGCTGCCCCCCAACAAGCAACTGTCTCCATTACATCTGCCTTATCATTTCCTCTGATGCACAGCATGGCACACGCAAGTCTTAGGAAGCATCCCTTTCAGTAAGGAACAAATATCAAAATAAGCAAGGATTGGCATCTGTTAGCCTATGAATCTGGACTGTTAATTATGTAAGACAAACATGATGTATTCAAGAAAATAGTACCCATTCATCTGCTTTTTTTCAAAATGGAAAAGCACTACATTTAATTTGTGGTTCTCTGCATTTTAAATAGGCAACTCAATGAAGCAATAAATGTGTTCATAATGAATAGATTTTTCTACATAGGAAACTCTTAATGGCAGTAGCATAACTGAAGATTTAACCTGGTGAACATAAAAGTAAACAACAGAAACACATAAGGATAATTTGAATTGGCCAGAAAATAACATTTCAGCAAAAGAAAAAAAAATCACCATTGTTGAGAGTAATTTTTAGGTTGTGATATAAAAATGCATCACTGTGTAAAAAGATAAGACTGCTGTAATTAAATTACCAGTATCTAAAATAAGATACAGCTCTCTATGCATCCTGCCTCTCTCCTCATAACTGCTGAGCTTGGTCACTCTGGTGAGCCCTCTGGCCTTCCTATCTCTTCATCTTCTTCCTCATGCTGCTGCGTTTTTTTCTTCTTTCTTTTGGTCCTTTCTCTAAACTCCCACTGTTCTCCTACTCCTAAACATTTTCACTGAGCATCGTGGAACCTCCACTTCTAATTAAACTAATCTATGCTAATGCCCTCCCTACATCATGCCTTGTTTGGAACTTGGTTCCCTGTTGGAGACATGGTTTCCTTCCACCTGCTCTCCAAATCTCCTCCCCTCCTGACTCTTCTGGAGCCTCGCTCTACTGATTTCCCCCTTCTCTCTTGTGTCGTTAATCTTCCCTCTTGAATGGGCTCCTCTCCACAGAATCATAATAATCTCAAATCAATCCCTCTCCATTTTCCCACCTCCCACACCCTCTGCGATCTTTCGCAGAGATCTGCGATCTCTTCTACCAACCCTCTCCCCGCTCTTCAAGCTGCTGGAGCCTACCACTCCACAGACATTGTTCTGGGTACGGTCAATGATTCAATAACTTCCTTGTTGCTAAATCGAAAAGATACTCTTAATGCTCATATTACTGACCTCCTGACAGCACTGGTCACCCCTGATGCTTCCTCCCTTCTTGAAACTCTTCTCCCTCGGTCTCAATGACCCCATCTGTCTCTGGACTCCCCTAATTCTTTGGGTGCCTTTTATCCCCGGTTGGTGTGCCCTATGGTTCTCTCTTAGGCAGTCTTCCCTTCTTGCTTAAATCCTCTCTCTGAGAGATCTCACTCAGCCCCTGGCTTCAGTTGCTGTTCATATGCTGATGTCCCTCAAAATCTATGTCTCAAGTCCAGATTCACCTCCCCGCCAACTTTAGAACTGCAGATCCAAATGATGAGTGGGCATCTATTCTTGGACAGCCTGAAGGTGGCCCAAATGGACTCCATCTTTCTCCTTTTTAAATTAAAACAATTTTTGTTTTTGTTTTTGAGAGAGAGAGAGAGACAGAGACAGAGAGAGAATGAAGAATGAGTGGGGGAGAAGCAGAGAGAGGAGGAGAGAGAATCCCAAGCAGTCTCCATGCCCAGTGCAGATGTCAACATGTGGCTCAATCCCACGACCCTGGGATCATGACCTGAACCAAAATCAGGAGTCAGATGCTTAACTGACTGAGCCACCCAGGTGCATCGTCTCCTTTTTAAAGCTGTACTTTTTATGTTCCCTCTGTCAGTGAACATTGTCATTACTCCCAAGTGCTAAACCTGAACTCTAGATTTGATCTTGATGCCTACCCCACTCTTCTCTAATCACAACCAAACTATTTACCTAGATCTGTAAACTTCTCCATGCAAAATATCTCTTACATCCATCCACATTTCCCCAACACCTCAGCCATACCATAGCCCAGACTCCATCAGCTCTCTTTGATGGCCACAATGACCCCCAACCAGTCCCCCTACCTCTAGATATGCATTCTCTATAGTCAGGGAGATCTGTCTAAAACACAATCTGATGTCACTCTCCTTTCTTAAAAACAGTCCAAGATTCTCCATTTCCCCTAGGAGGCCCTAGCTCCTGATCTAACAAAGCCCCTTGTAATCTGGCTGCTGTCCTCTAGCCTGGCTTCATAGCTTGCCTCTACTCTGTGCTCCAATTACACTCGACTTCTTTTATTTCTGCAATGAAGCCATGAGCTCTTGCATGGGGATCTGTACATGCTTTTCCATATATCCAAAGCAATCAACCAACCTCTCTTCTTTGCCTGGCTAACTCTTATTCAACCTACAAGAATCAGTAGAGGGCGCTTGGGTGGCTGAGTTGGTTGAGCATCTGACTCTTGATTTGTGGCTCATGATGCCAGGGTTCTGGGATCAAGCCCTGCATCAGGCTCTGCGCTGAGCGTGGAGGCTGATTGAGATTCTCTCTCTCTGCCTCTGCCCTTCTCTCCCACTTGTGTGTTCTCTCTCTCTCTAAAATAAAGTATACATATTAAAAAAAAAAAAAAAAAAGAATCAGCAGAGACATTACTTCCTGCGGCGTCGTCCTTACACAGGGCCAAGTGCCCCAGCAATGTGCTCCCCTGTCACCTGGTGCTTCTCCCATCACTGCGCTTCCCACACTCCATGGGAACTACTGTTTAACTGTAGGTGACCATTAGTCCTGTGGGCAAGTTCCACGTCTGTCCAGTACACCACACTGTCCCTGCGTGAGCCCAGGCCCAGGTGTGGTAGGTACTCAATATACACTAGATCTGTGGTTCTCAATACTTTGTGGCTTCAGGATTCCCTTACACTCTTAAAACTCGAGAGCCCTGAAGAGCTTCCGTTTTTATAGGCTTTATCAATATTTATCATACTAGAAATTATAGCTGAGAAAATTTCAAGATATTACTTCATTAAAAATGACAATAATTTCACTGCATTTTTAACCAAAATAACATGTTTTTAAATGAAAACTAGGTAAATTTTCCAAAACAAAACAGCGAGAAGAGATTTTATATTCGTGCAAGTCTTTTCGATATATCGCTTAACAAATTACAGTTAGGTTCTCGTATCTGCTTCTGAATTCCCTTTGTGGTGGTATGATTGTAGTATGTAAAGAAAAATACAGTTTACACAGACATGTAGCTGAAAGGGTAGGAGTATTTTAATGGTCTTTTCAGATAATTGCAGATATTCTTTTCTGATGCTAGACTGTAACTCAATATGTGGTAGTTTCTTAAAGGCTGGCTGCAATGTAGAATATGAAACCATATCAATTAACTTTTCATACTTTGTTACATTAAAATCCAGTGGTATATCTTGTACTTTCAATAGATCTTTTACCCAAGCGCGATTTTGTAATATCATGCATTGGTTATCTGAGAAATATTAATTCACTGAGTTACACAGATCTTCTAAATGTTAACACCTTTCATTATACAATATAAAAAAAAAATCACATTTGTTAATATCACCATTGAATTCACCAGAAAAGTCTTTACGTATTGAGAAACTGTCAAGCTCACAGTGGTGGATACAAGTTTCCCAAATTCTAATTTTCACTTGAAAGCTTGAATTTTATCATTGGCAACAAACACTGTCAGTTGTTTTTCTTGAAATGACAGGCTCACATCGTTCATTTTTGAGAAAATGCTGACCAAATACTCAAGTCTGAGTAACGATAGCTTGTCAGTCATTCTTTCAAATAAAAATAGTGTTTCATTAAAACAGTAGCCGGTTCAGATCTCAACTTAAAGAGCTTTTCCTGGAGACAACCATTATGCTTCGGCATGTAACCCAAATGCTGTACAAATACTTCCTAGCATATTAAAAAGATGTGTGCTTGAGGACTGAGATTTAATTAAATAATTTTTTTTTAACGTTTATTTTTGAAAGAGAGAGAGAGTGCGGGCAGAGAGAGAGGAAGACACAGAATCCGAAGCAGGTTCCAGGCTCTGAGCTGTCAGCACAGAGCCCGATGTGGGGCTCAAACTCACAAGCCATGAGATCATGACCTGAGCTGAAGTTGGACGCTTAACCAACTGAACCACCCAGGAGCCCCTAGTAAAATAATTCTTATTGCTTCACCAAGGATATTCTTTTTTTTTTTTTTTTTTTAGTGTTTATTTATTTTTGAGAGAGAGAGAGAATGACGCGGAGAGAGAGTGAGCATGAACGGGGGGGGGGGGGGGAGGGGAGCAGAGAGAGAGGGAGACACAGAATCCAAAGCAGGCTCCAGGCTTCAAGCTGTCAGCACAGAGCCCGACACGGGGCTTGAACCTGTGAACCCCGAGATCATGACCTGAGCTGAAGTCAGACACTCACTCAATCGACCGAGCCACCCAGGCGTCCCTCACTAAGGATATTCTTAAGTGAAACTGGCAATTCCCCCCCCACCCCCGAGGGGCAAGGTGATGCAGAACGAAATGATTACGAGCACAGTTCTGTGCTACTGCCTTGATTCATGCTACAGACCGGGAGAACAGTTCCTGTGGGTTCATCTACCACAGCTTTTGCAGCACCGATGCAAATGTCAGCAGTGTGAACCAAGGTAAACAGTGCCTGAGCATCAGGAAAGTCGTTTTAACCTCACACACCCCGTCGGGCATGGATCATCTGTAGAGGGCCTCTGGGCCAGATGAATGACACAAGGAAGGAGATACAAGCCAGCTTGGGTGCCTGCGACAACACTGCCCGGGGCCCTGGCTCTCCCCACCGGACCTCCATCCTGAGCTCCTTCCGCAGAGCTCATTCTCCTGCTCTTTACTCTGGGGCTTTTTGATTGCTGCCTTCCACACAACCCTTGGTTTTGCCTCGACCCTGGGGTGCTGACACCTGTGCCTTAATAAAGTCCTGGCTGCAACTCAATTTTCTGGCTGCATTTTTGTTATTATTTCTGGGACCCGGCTTTGGATATCAGCCCTCTGGCCCCAGGCCCCACGATAAGGAGTAAGGCAAATCCTCCTTGACATTTTTTTCTGGACCATTCTGGGGTGGACTGTGCAGGTTTACTTCTCACTAGCTCTGTCTCACACTGTGCACACTAGAGGAGGCAGGATTAGAGGGATTAGGGATTGGGTACAAAAGGATATTGTTTAGGAAGATACCTAACTTTGGAGGTAAAACAAAACTGTCTTGCTGGTTGTCTTCTTGAAAGATAAGATGAAATATTCTTTTACTCTTGCAGATACGGGTCAAAATAAAAAAAAAAAATCAAGTGGTCAATGAACATAGGCTAAAAGAAATGCTCAACATAGAACAGTTTTGAATTGTGTGCTCATCCATTTCTCTTCCATCACTACTTTCTGATTATGCATCAGAAGTTCATCCAAGTATGAGACTTTCGTAAATGCATCTTTTAAATATGAAAGTTAGAGTTGGGCGTGTACAGGACAAGGTATTTTTTTTTTTTTTTTTTGCTGAAAACAGCTTTCAGCAAATAGCAAATTATTTAGAAGCAAATTAATATGATTTTCAAGGAGGTCTGTCCCATTGAACAAATCATTTTTTATCATTACGAAAGAAATGCTTTCTTCTCTTGGCATACCTCTTATATTACTTTTCTGAGCATTCTTGAACTAAGGCTTCCTTGTACTTTGAACAGCCAAGCTCTATCACAGTAATGTATCTGTGTGAAACAAACCTCCAATATTTCTAAGAGTCAGTGATAGAATGAAATGCCTTTCATGTCATTGCTCAGCTCTCTTGCAAAATGAGCCCAGAGGCTTAACTTCAAGGGGCTTTGGGAAGATATCTCTCTCTGCCCCTGTCAGTGAGGGGCACTGTTGTAGGAAAGCAGAGATTTATGGGGTGATGGTTGCTCAAAGGCATGTGAGGTGTATTCCATGGAGAAGCAGGCTGAAGATGGAGAGATAGAGGCCAGTCAGGAGCCCTAGTCCCAATGGTGTGTCTATGGGACAAGGACAAGGGATCTCAAGGGTGGCTAGTTTCCCATTCCTTCATAAACAGGAAGATACTGATGTCCTACATGAGGCTGACCTGGGTCTCCAAGACACTGAGAGGCAGTTTTGCATAGTGAGGGTCTTGAGTTTTAGAGGCAGACCACCTGGGTTTGAATATTGGCCCCATCATTTATAGGCTGAGTGACCCTGGGCAAAGGAGTTTTCTAATCTGTGCTCATCTGGGAGAGTTGTTATAAGGCTGTAAAGATACCATCTACATAAGGTGCTTAGCATAGTAGCTGGCATGTAGCAGGTGCTTAACAAATGACAGCTATTATTATTCACATTATTCTTCTGAAAGCATAAGCTGTGCATCTCCTAGAAGGAGAAGAAACAGATCTAGGACTTTTATATTCTTTTGCTACCCATCCCAGGGAGAGGATCCTGAGAAAAAGAAGATTCTATCAGATCTCTCGGGCACCAATTAAAGAACACGCCGCTCTCCATCAGGAGGATTTACACCCTCACTGGGAGGCACATCTCTAGGCATGAACATCTGGATTCGTAACAAAGAATTATGAGAAGATACAGTCTTGTTGGGTGAAGAGTCGGGAGGATACCAGCCGGTGTCAGGTCTCAGTCAGAACTCTAGGCCTAGAGTCCCTTGATCTCCCCAATTTTGATAAACTTCATCTCTACTCTGCTTCAAAGACTGACCTTCCACGCTAGACCAGGGGCCTTGTCAATGACACAGAACTTCTCTACGTATGAATTATCCAGTGTCAAGATCCAATCCACTGTATACAGCTCCCCACTCTTACAGCTCTATTCCTCTTTGATTCTCAAGTTCTTTCAGCATCTTTTGAGACTCCTAGGACCCTGACCATTCTACATTCTCTTAGTCTTCAAGTACCTGCCTAGTTTTACTTTCTCTCTAGTTGGCCTAGAGTCTATGGTGCCATGCCTTTAGTTATATGGACCATTATCCTCAACGCTCCACCTGCTCCTTCTTCTAGCCCACTCAACCTACAAAGCCCAAACCCAGTACTGATCCAGTCATAGTTCCTCAAACAGGTTTTGGATCCCGTTCCTCCCGCCTCTTCAGGGACTTGGCTCCTTCGGTCATATTCCTCTGCCTTCACTTCTACTTATTATTTCTTCCTAACACATCTATGTTATGAAATATCTCTCTAGATTCCAAATTCTTCTCTAGCATCTTAGTCTTCAAAAACAGTTTTACACCAGTTCCCTCCACTTCCTCCTCATCAATTCACTCCTTAACCCAAAAAGCAAGCTGGCCTCTGTTTTCATGGTCGTATCCAAACTGCTTTTCTTGAGGTTGGTCATATCACCAAACCCAAGGAATCCTCTTTAATTGGCAAGTCCAACTGCTGACACTGCTTCCTCTTCTAAAGGGTATTTCCCTTTTACATATCCAGGCTGCATCGCATTCTTCTCACTCTAGAGACCCTTGCAGTGTGACCGCATTCAAAGCTAAGACTTCCACAACTCATAGGATTCAGAAACTGATACCGTGGGCCTTAGACGTCTCTGCTGACTGGAGACCCCATATGCACACTGGTTAAGAAGGCAGACTCTGAACTCAGATAAACCTGCATTCCAACTCCTGTCTCTGCACTGACCAGCCATCCTGCCATGAGAAAGTTACTTCACTTAAACCTCAGGCTCCTCAACTACAGAATGGGGTAATTATATCGCCGGTATCCACCTCTAGAGTTCTCCTGGGGATTAAATTAAATAATGCATGGAGAAGCATATAATTAACACTCCATAACGTTAGCGATTGTTGTTATTACAGGATTCTCTACCCAAAACTCCCGAAGGAACTCAAACTTCAACTCAAATTACAAAATCAACTTAATGCCCTCATGCTCCTCCTTCATTACAGTAATCATCATAATAGCTTCTGTCTCTCAAGGAAACATTTTGACAACTGATCTGTAAGTTAAATATTAGTGACCCTATTTCATATATATATATATATATATATATATATATATATATATATTTATATTTATATTATTTATATATTTATTTATATTTATAGATATATTTATTTATATATATATATTTATAGATATATATATATATCTATAAATATATATATAAAACAACTGAGGTTTAGAGAAGTTAATTACTCTGCTGGAAGTGACAGGAAAATGACGGTTACGATTCAAACCCTGGCCCTTCTGACTCCAAAGTTAATGCTTCCTCGCTCTGGTAAACCACATCAGTGTTGGAGTCCCAAGCCAAAACCCAAGACCTTTATTTTGGACTTCTTCCCGTCTCTCTCAGCTATGTCGTGTGCTGGGGAACTGGTGTTCATGGGAGAAAATTCCCTGATTTGTAACACTTGCTGATTTCCAGCTCCCAAGGCGATGTCACTGAATGTGAGCTGAGCAAAGATGGGCAGAACTGGCATGGGAGCCCGCATGGGCCGGCTCTGGCACACCGCTGGTTCCAGTGAGCCCCCAAATCCTGTTCATTTGGATCCAGATAGTTTGATTGAAAGCAATTTGCCAGAAACAACTTAGTCAAAATGACGTTGGTGAAAACAACGTGTTAAAACGATGTGACTAGGAAAGAATACCATTCAGCGATTGGCTACACATGTTTTCTCTGTTCTACTCTCTTCCTGAGTGACTTAATTCTGGCCAATTATTGTCCAGGATGTCCAAGCAGAGGCTGTTGGTGGTAAGGTCACAGCCTCTGCAGCCTCCAGGCCTCTCGGTCTTCCCTGTCTGGGCTCCAGGTACACAGGAAACTTCCCATTCCTCGGGGGCCAACACCTCCTCGCCTCCCGGTCTCCGCTCGGGCCTGGAATGTCCTTCTGTCCACCCCATCATCTCTGCCTGGCTGACTCCTCTTCCTCATCTTTCTGAGTAGGGAACTGCCACGGGGGATACTCAACAAACTAAATGTCAAACAGCGAGAATTAAGGTGGAATTTTGTACGCGTCCAACGACTGGCAGACTGCTTCAACACGTTTTGCTAGTTTTTCACAACATATGGTATGACCCTATTTCAATAGCAAAGAGTACACACGGATATAGAAAAGGATCTGGGAACTTAGTCTCCAGGGGTTTTAGCAGTGATTTTCTAAATAACAGGTGTGATTATGTGAGGGTTTTTTTCCCCCCTTTGGTCTATAGTTTCTGTAGTAAGCATGCATTGCTTCTATAATAAAAAAAAGCCTATTTCTGTAAGATATTTTTATTGTTAATGTCTCTGTATTTCAATTGTTCACTACTGTAAACAATTCTGGACTGGCTGCCCATTCATTGGATAGAAAAAGAGCTTGGAAAATAATG
Source organism: Panthera tigris (assembly GCF_018350195.1). Classification (NCBI taxonomy): domain Eukaryota; kingdom Metazoa; phylum Chordata; class Mammalia; order Carnivora; family Felidae; genus Panthera; species Panthera tigris. The sequence continues at coordinate 132,513,442 of NC_056665.1, forward strand.
AAAAATGGGTAATTTTTAAGACCACAGAAATCATCACATGGTGTACAAAAAAACCACCAGAATGGAAGAAACCAGACTCCAGAGAGGTTCACTTTCTTTTTTTTTTTTTTTTAATTTTTTTTTTCAACGTTTTTTATTTATTTTTGGGACAGAGAGAGACAGAGCATGAACGGGGGAGGGGCAGAGAGAGAGGGAGACACAGAATCGGAAACAGGCTCCAGGCTCCGAGCCATCAGCCCAGAGCCTGACGCGGGGCTCGAACTCACGGACCGCGAGATCGTGACCCGGCTGAAGTCGGACGCTTAACCGACTGCGCCACCCAGGCGCCCAGAGAGGTTCACGTTCAACGGCAGTGTGATTTCAGCAAGATTATTGGGCTGACTAAATTATATTTGGCCAAATTCTATGCTATTGTTAACTCTTCCTCCTTGAAATCTTTTATGATTCTTCAGATTTTTGTCTTTTTCATTTCCTTTGTTACCAGGTTAAGGAAACAACCAGATTCCTTATGGTACACAGACGTGTTGTGATCAGAGCTTTATCTAGTTCTTGGCATCCCTCTTGCTGCACTTTCCCCTTCACCCCCTTCTCCCCAATCACCCACCGGCCAGCCCCGAGCTCCTTGCTCCAGTAACGCAAACTCTATGTCCCTGAACACGTCATGTGGTTTCAGTTCTCTATACCTCTGTACGAGCTGCATTCCCTGAGATGCCTTTAAAACACACACGTGCGCGCACACCCAGTAATACAAAGCAGTTACTCACACTGTAAAGTATTCCTGTTAGTCCCATCTGCCTTATGGATATGACTGCGTCTTCTTCACTCGGGCATTTGGAGTGTCTCCAGACCTCTCGCACCCCAAGTGTGGTTTGCACACCCGCAGTGTCAATATTCCTTGCGAGCTTGTGACATATGCAAATTTTTCAGGCCCCACCACACTATCTACTGAGGGCAGAAACTACGAAGATGGGCCCCAGGAAGGATGTTTTAAAAGCCCTCCAGGTGTCTCTTAAGCACCTAAGGTTTGAGAAGCACTGCTCCAGGGAATCGGTGATGTTGGCTGAATGAACGGATGGTGAAGAACCTGGAACGCTCCTTTACGTTTTTTTAAGACCTACCTTCATTCCAAGCTTTTGCTTTTGTTGATGTCAGTCCACACACATTTGTATGTTCATGAACAAAATGAGTAACCAACCTTTTCAAAATGTCCAGTGAAATTTTACTTAGTTATTGGATCACTTTGGACAATAAACTTTCTCCTCAAAAATGAGACAGTTAACGTAGGGCTTCATTTATTATTATTAGCTATTGTTTAGTAGCTAACTCTGCGTCATGGTTCTGAATTTTGGTTGGAGGAGCGGAACCCCAGGGAGTTACAGACACAGTGTCTTGCCTAGTACCCCGCAGCAATTTAGTGGGAGGCCAGGCTCGGACTAAGCAGCTTCAGAATTTCCATTTACGCTGAGCCCATTGAGTCACTCACAATGCTGCTGTTCCTTCAGGTGTATCACAGTAATTAACTTGGTGGAGAGACCTTGGAAGGTTACAGTAAACACTTTATTTTGTGGTCAGGCAGTTAAATGTGTAAAGGTCCCTACCCTCTATCTGATCATTACTTAAAGGACATTCCTATCGGGCCAGAAGTGATTTGTTAGTGCCGTAATATAGGCAGCCTTTTCACATCTCCCTCTGTAGCTGCTGGAATCTTGGCTCTCACCCAAATGCCCCACTTGGGTTTTGTTCAGGAAAGATTTTCTCCAGCTGCTTTATTTGTTCCACGATTACATGTATGAGCTTCCAGAATGTAGGAGATCACAAGTCAAATGGAAGGCTTCAGTTCCCAATTCACCTAAAGAGATAAAATTCGAAACCAAGGAAACAACAAAACATGGCTAAATGAAGGGCTAAGTATAAATGAGACTGAACAGTATTCCTACTAAAATGTCAGCACACGCCAAAGCACGGAAGGAAAATAGACGCTGTGGGGGTAATCAGAGTATCCTTGTGCTCTACTTACGGTCACACTTGCAAAGGGATTCATATTTCTCCTTTACCATTTACAATTTGAGGCAAAGCAAGCTGACAAAAACAAAAGAACTTCGTATTTAAAAATAAACAAAAACTTGCACGGCCGTGTTCATAGCAGCATATGTCACAAGAGCTAAAAAGGTGGAGGCGGCCCGACTGCCCGTGGACAGATGGATAAACAAGTGTGCTGTCCACATACGATGGAATATTCTCCAGCCTTTAAAAGGAAGGAAATGCTGGGGTGCCTGGGGGGCTCAGGAGGTTAGGTGTCTGAGGCTTGATTTCTGCTCATGTCACGATCTCAACGGTTCGTGAGATGGAGCCCTGTGTCGGGCTCTGTGGCAGAGCCTGCTTGGGATTCTCTCTCCATCCCTCTCCCTCCCTCTGCCCCTCCCGTTAGCATTCTTTCTCAAAATCAATAAATAGTTTTTAAAAATGGTTAAGATCGTTAAAAAATAAACAAGAACAACTACATAAACTGTCCTAAGGATTGAAAGAGTACATTCAGATATGACATTTGGGCATCCTGGAGATTGGCCATCATTCACACTGAGAGCCTGGGGACCAAGATGAAGAGACGCAGGTCTGAGGGGAAAGGGCGGCTGGTTACTTGTGACAGATGGAAGAGTAAGTGAAGACTATGCAGATAAAGACCTATGGGTCGTAGGGCAGGAAAGGAAGATGACTGTTAGCATAAAAATAGAGGCTGACCCCCCACAAAAATCATCAAAGGCCAACGACATCTGGAAACCTAAAAAGCAAAAATTTGAGGTCTCACGAATCTCACAATATATACTGGAAAGTATTTCAAAGTCCACAGTCCAAACATCAGTTCAGCTTCAAACACATCACACACACTTGTCAGTGTCGTTAAGCCACACGGTCTCTCTACATCACAAACGGGACAGCTGATGAATGTAAAGAACATCAAACACGGTGAGACCTTCAGAATGTTGCCCCTAATCAGTGAAGATGCTCTTATCTGAAGCAATCTGGACCAAGAGCCAATCGGCTAATTTTTTAAAAGTCTGTTGAAAGGGAGGAAACACATAAAAAACGGTACCCAAGGCTGTGGATGCTGCGGGTGTTGCCATCAGATCCCCCAGCTGCTGGAACTGTTACCTGCTGAGAGTTCAACTGAGAAATTCAAGGGGCTCACCCCCAGCCAGAGGAAGTTGCCTCGCTAAGGCTGATGGCCCCCTTTCCCCAGGGGCAGCCCACACCCAATGCCTGGTCAGTGCAGGAGGACAAGCACCGATCTCTCTGCCACATCTCTGTGCCTTAGTTTCCTGTATTTAAAATAAAGAATAATATTTGCCTCACGGATTATGGAGATTGAGGGATACGGTGCAAGTTGCACAGTACCGATCACATAATAGATGCTCAATCAATGCTGGCAATATCTATTTTTATACAGTAGAAGAAGCTGTCTTATCCAGTTCACCAGCTTAAAAGAAGCTTCCAGTCCCATATGCAAAGCAGTCCTGCAGATGCCCAGCACTGGGTGGTGAGCCCAGCATTCCCTGTGGCATTGGTGCAATTCACTATCTGTTAACCCTGCCTCCCCGGCTCCCGTACAGGCCTGGGTCCAGGAGCACCTTCAGCAAACCTCCTGCACACTTGTCTCTGTCTCGGGGTCTGTTTCCCAGGGCCCAATCTACACACATCCATAACTGAAGTGTTTAATTTTAAATTTGAAATATAAGCCTGCATTTGTTCCCTGAAGCTGTGGTTTACGTCAAAGCCTGCAATCTTTGAGACCAGGTCCATGGATCAGCATGCCTTCTCCTCTTTCTTATATAAACTACACTGGAAATGAATTACCTATGATTTCCTACTTTGGTTTCCTGAAAGTATGCAAACTTAAAGACCACTAGAAGGCAATCTAGATGTGGAATCCCTCTAAATATTTTTTTTACCCACCCTCCCGCCCTGCAATCTAATAGTTATTTCACCCACAGCTAATGTGACAGCTTTTTCTAAAAATTTAAAAACTAATAAAATACACATTACATAAGATTTACCTTCTTAACCATTTCTTTTTTTTTTTAATTTTTAAAAAAAATGTTTATTTTTGAGAGAGAGACAGAGCGTGAACAGGGGAGGGGCAGAGAGAGAGAGGGAGACACAGAATCCAAAGCAGGCTCCAGGCTCTGAGCTGTCAGCAGAGAGCCTGATGCAGAGCTCAAAGTCATGAACCTCGAGATCATGACCTGAGCCCAAGTCGCATGCTTAACCGACTGAGCCACCTAGGCACCCCTGGCATAGGTAGGTTTGAGAACAAGCAACACAAACAGGTTTGGGAACAAATACAACTCAGTTTGAGTAGAAGTACAGGAGTGTACTAGAGACAAGCCTCCCAATGACAAGCAGTCAACATGTTATGGGCATCTGCAGGACTGCTTTGCATATGGGACTGGAAGCTTCTTTTAAGCTGGTGAACTGGATAAGACAGCTTCTTCTACTGTATAAAAATAGATATTGCCAGCATTGATTGAGCACCTATTATGTGATCGGTACTGTTCAACTCGCACCGTATGCCTCATTCTCCATAATCCGTGAGGCAAATATTATTCTTTATTTTATATGCAGGAAACTAAGGCACAGAGAAGTACTCAAGCAATTTATCCAAAGTCAAACCACTAAGAAGTACCAGGACTGACATTTTCAAGTTGGTGTGAACCAAAGCCTGTCCCCACTCCCACCGGCCACACTGGCTCTCCAAATGAATATTAAATAAAAGGGGCAAAAGGTTAGAAATGTAAGAAGCGATCCTTCGTTTTCTACTGGCATTGTACAAAATGACAAAAATATGTCACGTTTATTTTTTTTTTTAAGAGTATAATTAAACAAGGAATGCACTTAAAGGATCCTCATAACACAGGAGAGAAGGCAGTGCAATCTGCAATTGTTATTTGTTTACATAGGAATAATTTCGGTTAATGAAAGACGGAAGTGTTAGGCAGCATTTGCAAGGAAAGAACTGAAGTCAGACGTTTTAATTGTGCTCTCAGATGAATACCTACACAAAATAAGGTGGAAATTTTATAGAGCATATTAAAAGCTAAGCGTGTTACATCTCAAGATAACTCTTTGAATTAAAAAAGAAAACAAAAACAAAACAGAAAGCCAGCACATCTAAAATAATTCAGTCAGCTAGCAAGTGACTAATCAAAGATGTCTCATTACAACCAACTGCACCAACACCCACGTAGAAAACCCAAGCTATAGTTTTTTCTTTAGAAGTATTTTCCCAAGAAAATAAAGCATGAATTTGTGGTTGTCTTTTAAAAAGAAAAATGAGTGACATTTCAACACAGATACAGACAACATTGTAAGCCAACATCCCCCCGCCCCACCCACCCACCCAAAAGGAGGTATATAAGACTGCCAGATCGTAATGAGTAGAAGCAAGCTCTGTGTAAGAACCTATGGGAGGCTGGCAGAGAGAAGGGCCCTCGTCTTCCAGGGCCATGTGGCAACTCCCTTTTACAACCTCAAGCAGGAGGCCACTCATTGCTCCCCAAGACGTCCACGACACTGACATATGTGTGGCAGCAGAGGAGACTGCCAATAGCACGGCACAGCACAGCCCAGAAAGGCTACCTGTGCCATTCGGCTCTTTTCTGTACCAACAATCCATGAAATGGGACATCAACAGACACACATCTAAGACCCAGGCGCGCTCCCAGATATGCGGGGGCAACTTCTTTTTAATGGAGCCATCTGGCCTCCACGCCCATTTCTAGGTGGATGAACACCTTCCTTGGACATCAATCCCAAATTGATGCAATCATCAGTCCCACACTTGCTCTCCCCTAGTGTCTGTCTCTGTCACACTGAATGGAGCCACCATTCACTCAGACGACCAGCACAGAACCTGGGAGCCCCTAGTTCCCTCCACTGCACATCCTATCACTACGGTCCTCTGGATTTGGATGCAAAACCCCATTTCATGCATCTGCTGTTTCTCCATTCCCGTAGTTTGGGGCCTGAACTCTTGCAAGAAGACCTCTTCTTAGTACTGATCAGATTGGCCAAGGGCTCTGACACATAATCTCCTTATTTACTGGGTTCCCACTTTTATCTAGATACCATGTTTGATTCCTTCATCACCCAGGGTAGACTCTCTGGGAAAAAAATAGGAAAAGCGATGGGATTTCCCTTAGCACTTACAGAGGAATTTTTAGCATCCCACTGAGAGGCAGAAAAACATCAGGTAACACCAAAAATTCGCTTTTAGCCCAAACACAATAGGCCAGCTGATTCTCAAGATCCTTTTAGCCAGTCGAAAAACTATCTCCTGGCAGTCTCTCTTAAACCACGGTGACTCATTCTGGGTCAACACAGAAATACCTCCTACATAATTTCTCCCAGGTAAGATCTGTAAGGATGCTCCTGGGGCCTCCGGCACAGTTGCCTCATGGAATCTTCCCAAGAGCATCTGTGCCGAAGCATAGACTGCAGCCCCGAATCTGAATCCCAAACTCTGCCACTTGGTAAGTGTGGGCCTTCGGTCAAATTGCACATTTTTTTCAGAAAAAAAAAGAAGATAATGGTACTCACTGATAAATATGGCTTGTTAAGTTTAACGACAATAAACATCGGCTGAGGGCCCTGCCTCCAGCACCTGGGACCGAAGGTGAAAGTTCCAGCTCTACCCTAGAGTTTCAGTCTAGTGGGGCAGAGAGAGTACAAGAGGGAGGAAAGACCGAGTGGGGATGATGGAGAAGAATTGAAAGAGAACTCGTTGAAAATGAGGTAATTAGGTACAAACCCGATGCCTGATACCTGGCTCACTTAATAAATGCCTTTTGGTTGATTTTTAACCCCTCCATCCCACTAAGAGGTCAGTTAGGTCAGCTGTGACTGACCTAACTTTTCTTTTATCTTTTTGAAAGTTCACATATATAAAATCGCCAACAAAATATCTGATGGTCGCTGGCTCCGTTTTTGGGAGAAGCTCCCATTTCCCTTTAAGATGCTCCTCTCTGATGGCTTGTTATTTCTGGCACCTGCTCTTACAATCATCCACGTGTACTGTGTAATTGGTGCTCACTGGTTCACTGGGAAACAGTTTTCTCAAACTTCTTCCCACCTCCATTAAGAAGGTTCCTCAGAGAAGATACGTTCTGAATTGATTTCTAGACAGGAAAAGCTTGTAGTCTGGAACGCAGAGAGAAAATGACACCTTTTGATTCTAACACTTCACGATTTTTACCACCGTACCTCATTATCTTACACGATCTGTTATGTTACACAAGAGAGGAAAAAGGAAGTAGACACCGGAAACAATAAAGCGAGAACCAGAAATTCGGATATCCAACATCTGTTCATGGATAAGAAATGAAATGAATAACTTGGTTCACAGTTGCTTCTACGTTCTGGACAGTATCACAGGCAGCAAACAGTGTTTTATGTTATAAGCTGTGGTGGTTTTAAGCCACATCTGCAAATTATTTAAGGCCTAATAGCCCTCCCTTTAAGTGCGGGCACTGGGATTTCCTCCACGCTCTCCCCCTCCTGGCTCATTCAATCAGCCCTGACGAGAGAGCCTCCTGTAAACAACAGGCACTAAATAAATCACCAGGTGTCTGAGTGAGCCACCCTGTAAGCGAATCCTCCAGCCCCAGCCAAGGCTTCAAATGACTGTGACTCTGGCCAACACCTTGAATGTAGCTTCTTGAGAGGATGTGAGCCAGAACAGCCAGCTAAGCCACTCCCAGATTCCTGACCCACAGGTACTGAGATGCTAAGTGTTTATTGCTTTAATCTGCTCAGTGTCAGGGTCATTTGCAGTGCAAAAATAGATAGCCAAGACTCAAATCAATAGGGGATTAGGGATAGGGTTTTTGTCATCAGGATAGCATAATTTCCTTCATTAAAAAACAATTCCCTCAATTTCTTTTCTCTGGAGAACAGAATTGTGAGTGGCAAGACAACAGAGTTAATGCTGGTTCTATTCCTTCCCTGCTTCAAGTCTCCCACCCCCAAAAAGAAACTACAGTTTGAAATACTGGAACTAGAGAACAAAAAGATAGTGGTGGGTTGTAACTTCTTAAAAAAACAAACAAGCAATTTAAACAAGGTATATGGCACATAGGCGAGTCATAATGAAAGCAAATGACTCATTACTAAATTGTAAGAATTGGGCAAATAGAGCAAAGTAATCCTAGACAACAAAGCATGGGTTTTGAGCGTTATCAGAACTAGTGATCAGGGCGTTCAAATAATTTCATTTATTTAAAAATATAATTTCTTATGGGTAATGTGAATCAGTATTTAAAGTTTCAAGGTATCATATCTGCTACCAAAAGAAAGGACATTTTATTATTTATCTCAAAATTGGGGTTCATTTATTCACAATCATTTACACCTAATTTCTGCCAGAAATTACCCTAGGGCTTGGGAATGAACCGACAGAAACTATCGTCTCTGACATCCAGGAACTCACAGAAGGTAGACAAATGTGTCTCCTGTGAACAAGACCTATGGGGAGATTTTAAAATGTGGATGCACATTTCTAGAAACTCAAATACCAAAGGCGGGGGAGTGGGACCCGGAGATCTCCATGTTTTCAAACTCATAATCGATTCCAATGCTTAGGCTGGCGTCTCTCCACCGCAGGGGTGGACAATAATAACAGTATGGCCCAAGTCACGGGGATGAGAGGTACAGGGAAGAGAACAGAGTTCTCTTGATCTCTGATGATACTGTAATAGTGTTGTAGGGTGACACATGGTAGCAACATTTGTGGTGAGCACAGCATAACCTACAGAGCTGTTGAATCTCTATATTGTACACCTGAAACTCATATAACATTGTGTGTCAACTATATTTCAATTTTAAAAAATAGAATGTAACCCATTTATTCGATCATCAAATATTTACTGAACACCTGATCTGTACTGGAGGTGCTTGGTGCTGGGGGCGGGGGGTACTACCGAATACGGGAAAATAGGCACCACGAGGTCAGGGTAAGAAGGTAAGAGCTGGCCACATGAAGGGGGAGATGATGGTCCCTCATAAGCGGAGGATACACTACCTTTAGGGAACAGGGAAGGGGGAGCACACAAGGAACCCGACCACATCTTCAAATTTGGAACCATACTACATGGTAGGCTTGATGATTAAGTTAAAGAATAAAGTAGTAGATTCATGCATTCTGAGATTTTCCATTGGAAAGAGACCTAATTGTTCCTCTACTATAATCCTCTCACTTCGAAGATGAAAAACTCTAGATGTTGACCCAAGGTCATGTAACAAAGACAGGCACAGAACCTAGTTCCTGTGACTCCAGTTCTAATGTACTTTATTCTTGACTGGCTCCTCTCAGGAGTAAACGGTGTCTTCAAGAACCAGAATGAGGCCAAAGTATATTTCTCAATTCTAAAAAGCTGTGTCATTACTATAGCATACTATCTCAGAAGCTATCAATCTGGGTCATTTTTGAAAAGATACAATCAAGAAAGAAAAAGTAAGGTGGAGGTAAAAACCATCTTTGAAGCTATTTTGGTTGCTACTGTCGGAAAATGTCTGAATTTAAACTCTAGTAGGCATAAAATAAGCTTACAGAAAATACTAGTTTTGGAATCTGAATCAATGACCTAGAAATAAATCTCAGAAAGGGATAAGCAAAATTTTGAAAGAGAAGAATCAAAGAAAATAAAAACGTCATTTCCAAATGGTTTGTAAAAATAATGTTTTTGAGTTACAGTGCGAAAATAGGTACATTTTAAACCTACAGGTATTAATAACAGGCTAGCATTTTGTTACTAGTCGGGTAAGGAGTGGATTTCCTCCAAAAGGGTTTCTTACTGGAAATAAATGAAGGACTTTGTAGTACAGTCTCAGCAAGAACACAAACTTTTCTCCCTTTTCAGGGTCTTTGCCATCTGGCATCCCGTCCACCACTTTTCTGAAGTTACTCAAAGGTCAGTATTTTGTCCTCCTATACAAAATCAAACTCAGACTCTTACTTCTTCTCTGTTCACTCTGTCTTCCTGAAACAGTGTCTTCCCTTTGTCCCCGTGATCCAGTTTCCTGGATCTCCTCTCGTCTGGCTTCCCTCCTCACCATGGGTATCCTCTCAGTGCTCTGCCGGGTCCACTTCTCTTTTTAATCCTCCATTTATGCTAATGGAGCACCATGATTGTCCTACTTGCCTGGGCTCCCAGCCCTTGGAGCTAATCTTGGCAGTTCTCTTTGCATTGCTTCCCAATATCCAGTTCTTGAGGCTATCAGCTTCTTTTTGGGTAATATTTCTAAGACTCGACTTCCTTTCACATGTCCATTTCCTTTCCCCTTGAAGCAGGACCTCATCAATTAGGGCCCAGTGACAATGGCTTCCTGTGGACCAGCCACCTCTTTCTTCATTCTATGGTATAGCTTGCAGCCAGATGAAGACCTTCCTCATCATGTCCCTTTCTTGTTCAAGAATCAGTACACACCCTGCTAAGCCCAACCTCGGTGCCCCTAACATGGAAAGACTTTCCCTTTTGCAAGCCAAAACTAATACATTCTTACGGTCCACCATCGTGGATGATGCCTTCAAAGTCTAACCTACTTCCATACTGGATTTTATTTTCCCCAGCAGTCACATCTGGAATGCTCACATCTCACACTCAATTATTGAAACTAAAAGGCAGTTCTGGTAGACACCACAGTAATGGGGAGCCAGCAAAAGGGTTTCCATATATATTTGCTAAATTGAACTGAATTATATTGCAGCTATGCCAAAGCTTAATTTTAATCATGTAAAGATTGAGGGAGAATGGAAAGCACATCTTGCTTCAATTTAACGGTTATTACTTTGATTTCTTAAAGCTTAATAACAGAAATAGATACACACTGAAAAGCTTTTTTAATTAGAAAAATCACGGGGACAAAATCTCTAAATATTTTTCTTAGTTTTCTCTCCTCTGATGTTTTAGATAGATTTTATCACTCTGAATAAAAAGGGGTCTTTTGGCATCCGAGAAGCTACAGATTGATGACAATGGGTAGACTCAAATTTGTGAAGGATGAATTGTGTCCAAAAAACTGCAGGTCAGAGAGAGATTTTCCAAATGGGAAATGAATTCTGACAGGAAGCTGACTGCTGGGAAATGAAGGAAGGCTTTGAAAAGCCAGTAATCACGATCAAATTTTAGTTGTGTTGACTAGTCTGAAACACATATGTGAAATCCACAATATATAAGTTGTTCTGAAAAGAACTTAATTATGCAGAAGAGGAAGCCAAAGATCTTTTAAAAATCTGAGCATCCATATCATCGATGTGGTAACATGTCACAGATAACAGGTCTGCTTTACAAAATAATTGATGTTCAAGCATCCTCTGCCAGACTTATAAATCTCACTGCCATTATATCAAGTTTAGCTCCTGGTTAGGTAAAACTAGCAGGAAGTTGCTATGACAAGATAGATTGTTCAAAATCATGTGTGAAAATTAAATCATAAGACGTACTTGTACCTAATTTCCTCAGCATTATTTCTTTCTATTCTTGTGTGAAATGTTGTTTTCATTCATTCACTGAGCACTCACTGAGCTCTGTCCAAAGCTCCAGGGATTCAACCATCCCAGTCCAAGAGGAATTCACAGCCAAATACCGGAGCTCACGGGTTTGCTAGGAGGAAATGAACAGGAAAGGACAGGAAAGAACTTAAAAGGAGAAACATACGCTAAATGGAAACTTTCAGCTTTACTTCTAGATTTACTAATTGAAGAATAATCCAACAACTCAACGTTAAATAAAGGTAGCTAAGAACTCTGCCAACTTGGTTATAGTCAGATTCAGTTTTCTGAAATTCTCATGTCTTATAAAATTCACATGAGGGTGTCAGGAGGCCAAGACATCCATGAGCGACAGCCCCGAACATTTTAAGATGCTATCAAATAGTGACTGTGTATCTGGGACAGTTTTTAGCACCTACAGATAAGTAACTATCCCTACATTTATTTCATGAGAAATGTAACTGTTAATACTTTTATTTTCTAGTTTGCTTGTGACAATACTTTCTTCATCATTGTAAGAGAAATGTAGAATTACATTAGGATACCGTCGCAAAACAATTCTGAAAGGATCATAGGGAATCATTACAGAAAGGTTAGAAAACACACAAACGATTGGAGGGGATCCACAATGATCCAATCTAACAATTCTGCGGAAAATATCAACAGCAAAGAAAATCTTGGAATTAAGCAACGTTGTAATAACAAGTTGAGGGAAGACGGGATAAAAGCCAACTAACTGCAAAAGTAAACTTATTTGGCCGGAGATGTTCTCCCCTTCCTTGCTGATGCCCACACCTCTCCCATCCTCTGCATCCCCATGGGCCTGCCCTCTCACCCCGGCAACTGTTCCTCCTTTTATCCTTGCTCGGTGGCACTGGGCTGTGGATAACCTGCCACTGTTTATTTTCCATGTTTCTGCCTTTCTTCCCGGATGGAACATGTGATGTTCCCTGAGGATAGGAAGTGTGCCTTTTATTTCTCTGTATCTCCAGCAATAGGAAGCCTCCTGTACATCATCTTTGTTGGTGAGGATGTGTATGCTCCTTTTTATTTTAATATCTATGTGAATATTAACAACATATAGTTGGTCAGGCAGAAAAGAGCTGGGATTAAAATTTTTAAATGCCATACACACACACACACACACACACACGCACATGCACACACACTTTTTTTTTTTTTTGCCTTATTTGGGAATATTTCTGAAAAATTCAATATAGCCTTGTAGTAAATGTTATAAGAAATGAAACCAAGACGCCTGGTGGCTCAGTTGGCTAAGCATCCGACTTCGGCTCAGGTCATGATTTCTCGGTTTGTGAGTTGGAGCCCCGCGCCGGGCTCTGTGCTGACAGCTCGGAGCCTGGAGCCTGCTTCCCATTCTGTGTCTCCCCCTCTCGCTGCCCCTCCCATGCTCATGTTCTGTCTCTGTCTCTCAATAATAAATGAACGTTAAAAAATTTTTTTTAAAAAAAGAAATAAAACCATTCCCGTTAAAAAAATCTGAAAATTCATTTATTTGAATTTAAAAATCTATTTTAACTTAGATAAGGTAGATAGAGAACAAAGACCATCAAACCTCTCATTAAGCAGTAACCCTCGTTTGCACCTCCCTCCCCTCCTGCCAAACTCCAGTTTATGAAGTTATTCTAACACATCCAATGAGGAACACTGTAATTTTTAAAAATAGTTTTAAATAATGCATAACTGTCCTAAACAAACAGGATCTACATCTTTTTTGAACTCCATCTACCACAGCCACACACTTAGCCTCTTTGAAGGTCACAGACACCTGAGCTCAAATGCTTACAGCACAGGAATGTCACAGACAACACTCACTGGATAACCTGAGCCATACTAGCAGATTGGTGACTGAATGTCAGGACAAAGGACCCTTAGATGGCCCCAACGCCCACTCTAAAAACAATTCCCTTCCCATCTGCTTGCTGATGCCCACGGTGCTCTAACATTCTACAAGTAGACAAAAAGTTTAAAACAGAAATACCCCTGGGCCATCAGCTTTGTCTGGCACTGCCTTAGACCACACTTGACCCTGCCCCACTGCTGATATCTAGCAGCCCTGGGATTTAGGGGGGAAGGATCCGGCCCACAGCTCCAGGGGTGCTATCAGCAGAATGCCACCCCCTTGCTCACAGTGACTGGTTCTCAGATTAGCAAACACTCCCGGTCCTCATAATTGGTTCAGGGGGGTCCCACCACCTCAGGGAGAAGCCCAGGACTTCTGACCCTCCCGAGGAGAGCAGCTCGCAGCTCAGGCTGGTGATGCGGTGGCTGTGAAGGTTGGAGATACTGCAGTCAGTACAAGGGCATCAGACCAATCACAGTGGACACGGGGGAGGAAGGGCAAGGCTGAAGAATCCTAGAGATCCAGAGCGGAGCCCCAGCCTCGATAAAATTACACCCAAGCCCATCTCACCTCTGCTGGGTTCAGTTGTGCGAACCAACAGATTTCATTTATCACTTAAGGCGATTTGAGTTACAACGGGTTGCACATTTACATGCTAGGAGAAGGCAACAGACCGATTGAAAATTGCATCATAAAGTTCATGTAAGTTCTATCGGGTCCTTTCTTGAAATCCTGTGTTGACTGACAGACTGACAGATGAGCTCTGGGCATCTGAAGGAGGAGATGTCACAGAGAGAAGAAAAAGGCACTTTAGAAAAGGATGACTAGGGTTCTGAACAATTTTTTTTAATGTCACCTTATGCCTAAACCTTGGTTGTTAGGGAACCTGAGTTTTAAATTACAGGATTTTAGACACTGTGTCAGGAGTGATTGGAAAGATATTTTGAAGTGGGGGCCTTGATGGGCACCCCTCAAATTACAAATCACACAACAACAGCATGTCCTGTGCTCCCTTCAGATTTTAATTTTAATCCACGAGTAGGGATGCCTGGGTGGCTCAGTCGGTTGAGCCTCCGACTTCAGCTCAGGTCATGATCTCCCGGTTCGTGAGTTCGAGCTCCGCGTCGGGCTCTGTGCTGACAGCTCAGAGCCTAGAGCTGCTTTGGATTCTGTGTCTCTCTCTGCCCCTCCCCTGCTCACACTCTGTCTCTCTCTCTCTCAAAAATAAATAATAAACCTTAAAAAATTTTTTTTTAAATCCACGAATAGATTTCCCTTCTCTGAAATTCAGTTACGTGTAGAGTCAGGGCCACATGCTCTATGTGTGGGGGTCACTCTTTTGCTTAAAAGCTTGAAGTCAAACCTCAGACCTTTGAGATTCCAAGCCCCAGACATGGCTACAACACTTGGCGACCAGCGCTGGTCTCTCTCTGGGCTCCTGAGCCCACGGGTCCTGCCTCTCCAAGCCTCCCCTGGGGGCTCCTTCCAATTTGGAACATGGATGTTATGCACCCTGTGCATTCTCCCTGAGATGCTCTCCCCACCCTCTTCATGTGGCTGCCCTGACTTGACCCCAAGTCTTTCCTGAAACACCCGCCTCCCACTGGGAAAGCCATGCAACCCCCATGTCCATCAGGGCCCCCACTTACAGGCGGTCATGATAGCCTTTGCTTTATCTAATGTGGCAGGGGGACAGATGTGTGATGGCCTAGTTTTTGTGTGATTATTTACCTAAGGTCTACTCTCCTGAATAGGCTGTACCTAAGTATGAAGGCAGAAACAGGGCTACTTGCTCGTTGCCAGTTGACAGGCCCTGAATATGCTGAATGATCTCACGATCTCTATTTAGTGTGATGCCTCAGTCTCTTTGCTTAGGCCAGTGTCCATGCCTTGCACATAATTCATACCTACAGTCACTTGGTCATTTATGTCCTCAGCCAGTGCTCTGGCCCTCCCCAGCCCACTCTCCAAACCTCATCTCCAGCAATGCAGCTTCTACTGCTGCCTTACTATATTAACACTTGGCCTTTCCTGGAACTATTGAGTTCAGAAGCAGCACAAAGAAAGAAGTGATAAAAAGCAGGACTGGCTTAGGGAAGCTAGCCCCGGCGAGCAAATTCCATGCTGAGCCCTTCTTCCAGGTTACATCCCAACATAATGTCCCTTGCTCTGCCTTAATCTTTTCTTTCACTTTATTTTAGGTCCTGAATAATCTATACTTGTTTAATTTAATAAGCATTTTCCCTTAATAATGCAAAGGCCTTTGGGAGGATTAAGGGGCTATCAGTCATGCACACTTCAGTGTGAATTAGTTTAATCAAAATACATCCCTACTACCATCCAGCTGAGATCAGCTAAAATGAGGAAATTAGGGGGTGGGGAGTGGAGAACAAGCAGCTGGTGATTTTGGAACACCATTGATACAAGGACACTGGAGATCTCTGAGGTATGAGGACAACAAAGAAAGGGTGACCCTAGAGCCCAGAAAGGCAGAGGAGAGACTGTGCCTCCTTTTCCTTCTGTATTTTATTAAAAAAATTTTTTTTAATGTTTGTTTACTTTTTAAAAAAATTTTTTTTAATGTTTTATTTATTTTTGATACAGAGAGAGACAGAGCATGAACAGGGGAGGGGCAGAGAGAGAGGGAGACACAGAATCCGAAGCAGATTTCAGGCTCTGAGCTGTCAGCACAGAGACCAACCTGGGGCTTGAACTCACAAACCATGAGATCATGACCTGAGCCGAAGTCAGACGCTTAACCGACTGAGCCACCCAGGTGCCCCAACGTTTGTTTACTTTTGAGAGAGAGAGAAACAGAGTATGAGGGGGCGAGGGGCAGAGAGAGAGAGGGAGACACAGAATCTGAAGCAGGCTCCAGGCTCTGAGCTGTCAGCACAGAGCCTAATGCGGGGCTTGAACCCACGAACTGCGAGATCACGACCTGAGCCAAAGTTGGACACTCAAGCGACTGAGCCATCCAGGCGCCCCTTTCCTTCTGTATTTTTTTTTTTTTTATCTTTCTGTATTTTAACACTAACAGGACACACAGGCTTGAGGGTATGGGTCAACCACACTAGGAATTAAAGATGCCTGGTGGGCTAGCCTGGGAAATTAAGCACCATTTTATTACACTCTCTGGGTATTACGTTCCAGGTTCCAGATTCAACTTCCCCAAACCTTGGGAACCAACCCATTCTTAGCTGGGGACGATACTTTGTTTCTTCCAAAGGGGAAAACTCTCCGCTATGTCCATGAACAGTGTGCCGTAAGCAACTGTTTAGCTGGTGGATCCACGGCGTGTGATGTGGCCACTGAATTGGAGAACTGGCCCTGAGGAGAAGCCCAGAAGGACTGAAACAAATTTCTTTTTCTTTTTGATCACCGTCCAAGGCCTTCATGTATTTGTAGGATGGGGTGGCCTGCACTTCAAATTATGCATCGTATTTCAACAGTGACCGTGTACGAGATTGTGTGGTCCTCGGGAAGAGCTTATGACGTGAAATATTCTTCCTACAAGGAAAGATATTTTGGTTTTGCATCAAGCCCTACCAAAATGAGGCACGTATAAGTGTATATCAAGAGAAAATCACTCCACAGAATTAGGCCGTGAGCTGTCTTCTGTAAAATGCTCTCCTGAATCTACTGTAACTGGGGGTTCTCCTCCTGGGTTCTCAGGCACCAAGCACTCACCTTCAACAACGTCACCAGCCTGGGGGGCCTCCTGGGGGAGGCTCACTCCTGCTATCTTTCACTGCAGTGCCGTGTTTTAAGTATTCTGTGGGTCAGATTAAAGTCTTTATTTGATATTTTTTCGGTAGCCAAATAAAGACAAATCTGCAAGCCAAGGATACAGACACTTTAAACTCTGCCTTTGATACTCATTTCACTTAAAGTAAATGAGTTCCCTCATAGGGATCAGGAGGAAAGGACCTTCACGCTACTCACAAGAGTATCAGAAACCAAGCACTGTTCAAATGCTGCTTGCTTTCTTATAGAAACAAACTTGGGGACACTTGGTCTCATTCCAGCATGGTGAGGAAATAAAACCATTCTCAGCAAAATAAAAATATCCCTCATGTGCCTGTTCCCTCCCCCGCTCACACTTTAGGAATGTTAAATCCTGCTTATCTCAAAACATTAGCCATCCAGATACTGATGACACTGTTTTGATGAGAAGGAAATGAATTTAATGGCATTCATTAAAAAGAGGGGTGATAGGATCTCAGCAACCCCCAACGTAGCCTCCCCCCTGCCCAGAGGCTACAGAGGTTGGCCCACTTGTCCTTACCACACCACTTCCGATCGCTGTGTCTTACGGCACTCTGATTTCCATCAGAATGGAAAAGTCTGTACACTCACAGGATATTATTAGAATTAGCAAATTAAATGACAAGGCTCTGGCATTGCTAAAGCACAAGTATTACAAGACCTAGTTTGCATTCTGGTGAGGAGAACATGAAAAGTCACCTCGTCTATCCCAAAGCTGTGCTTCGGGGCGCCTGGGCAGCTCAGTGGCTTGAGCGTCCGACTTTGGCTTAGGTCATGATCTCACGGTCTGTCAGTTCGAGCCCCACATTGGGCTCTGTGCTGCCAGCTCAGAGCCTGGAGCCTGCTTCGGGTTCTGTGGCTCCCTCTCTCTCTGCCGCTCCCCTACCCGTGCTCTGTCTCTCACTCTCAAAAAAATAAATCAACATTAAAAGAAATTCTTTTTTAAAAGAGTCAGATGTCAAAGCTCTGCTTCAATATAGAATAGGGGGGATGATAACAGCCACCACAGGTTGATGTACAGAATAAATGAAACAAAGTGCCAACAGCATTTGGTCTATAGTAGGCGATAAAATATTTAGCTAGTATGATGACAAGATCCTAAAGGTGACCTCACAAAGAAATCAGTGTCTTGACCCTCAAGGTCAGCCAGACCAAGGAGTGTGCAGTCCTCACACATGTGGTAAGGGATGAGGTTCCCGGAAGCCTCGTTGTAGACGAAGCTGTCAGCAAGGCGCTGCACTCATTCTCGGAAGACACCGGAGGCACAAAATTCTCCTTAGAGTTTGGCCTCCTGAGCAGGTTCAAAGAACTCTTCTCTGTCCTGACTCTATAGCAGACAGAATTTGGAAGGGAAATAAGACAGGCTTCCCCAATCCCCAAGGACAGAGATGTCGGTAGAGTACACATAATATTTTCCCAATTTCTCAAATGCCTGGGCAATGTCCCCTCAGCACTATAAATATAGAAAGCACTCACAAGCCGTTTTTAGGAAAGATGAAAATGAACTGTATCTAGAATTAGACCTCAAACTAAAATAATTTCTAATTAGTCTTAGCTTAAGCAAATACGCGAGCACTTAATCTGCAACGCAACCGTCCCTCTTTACCCACGGGGGACACGTTCCAAGACCCCAACGGGTGTCTAAATCGGTAGGTAATACCAAACCCTATGCACACTGTTTTTTTCCTACACGTACATACCTATGATAAGGTTTAATTTATAAAGCAGGCACAGTAAGAGATTACAGGCATACCTCGGACATGTTGTGGGTTTGGTTCCAAACCACCGCCATAAAGCCAGTATCACAATAAAGCAAGTGAAATGAACTCTGGTTTCCCGGTACACATAAAAGTTACACGTGCACTCTACTTGTAGTCTGTTAAGGGTGCAATAGCATTATGTCGAAAAAACAACAACAACAACACAAAAAGCCCAATGTCTACACCTTAATTTTAAAATGCCTTACTGCTAAAAATGCTAACCATCAACTGAGCTTTCCGCAAGTTGTAATCACGGATTACAGATCTCTACAGCAGTAATAATGGAAAAGTTTGAAATAGCACGAGAATTACCAAAACAAAGTGAGCAAATGGCGTTGGAAAAATGGCGCCAATAGACATGCTTGATCCAGGGTTGCCACAAACCTTCAATTTATTAAAAAAAAAAAAAAAAAAGCAATACCTGCAAAGTGCAATAAAGCAAGGTGCGATAAAATGGGGTATGTCAGTAGCAACAATAACTAATAATATAGAAAATTAAAACGTTGTAATGAAAGTTAGGTGAATGTGGTCTCTCTCTCAAAATACCTTATTGTGCTGTAATGGATCTTCTTGTGGTGATGTGAGAGGACAAAATGCGTATGTGAGGAGGGGAGGGGGGTGAAGGACACAGGCGCCGAGATGTAGTGAGGCTGCTACTGACCTTCTGAAGACACATCAGGAGGACCATCTGCCTCTGGACTGCGGGGGAGTGTTGGTAACTAAGACCGCAGACAGTGAATACGCGGATGAGGGGGGTCACTGTAATCTCAGGACCTATTATCCAAAAAGGTAAAAAAACATTGAACCTCTCCAGAATTTCTCCCACTACGGTATGTAGATACACCCTTTTCCTGTTGGATGCTGTAGGGATCTTATGGGAAGACATTAACCTCCACCCTACAAATATCCACACAGAAATCTACCAGCTGTTACGTAATCCATAGAAATCCAGTAATTCTAATTACAAACTCAGCGTATTGCCAAAATGTACCATGTAATTCTTGGAACAAAGAGTAAATATATGTGACAAATAACTGCCTTATGAAGCATGATAATAAAACCCAAACGTGCAAACTCATCCCCAACTTAACTAGAAAATGACCAACGTTGCTGTAGCTACCTGTGAGGTCCTTCCTGATCTCAGCCCTGTGCCTCACCTTCCGAAGAAACTGCTCTCCTGAATTTTGAATGCATCATTCCCTTGCTTTTCAAAATAACTATTTTCCAAATAGGGACCTCTAAATATATGTTAATTAGTTGGCTAAACAATGCAAAAACTTTGAGACCTTATCTCCCAATGGATCTACATTTGCACCATAGAACGCAGGAGAAGCCGAGCCATAATATGGCTTGGCTGTTGCCATTCTTCCTTAACAGGCATTATGTGCCCTGCTCCTTATCTCCCAAGAGAAAGAGCCAAAGTTCTAAGGCCACTTACTCTTGGCCTCTGCCTAGAGTACTCACAAATTTCCCTTCATTCTCACTTAGTCTATGTAGGTGTTGTCTGAAAAAGGAGTAGAACTTTCCGCCCACCCAATACGAATCTTTGCATCAGTCATTACTACCGAGCAGACTCAAGGCGGCCCACCATAGTGGTGAGACGTCCTCTTGCCCAGAAGAGAGTCAGCAGCAACCCAGACACTGTCTCCATAACTGTACTGCCACCGCCTCCCCAGTCCTCTTCGTTAACAAGTTACAAAGCAGAGGATCATTATTGCCTGGTTGCCCGTCTAATTTGGTCAACACATTGCTACTAACTCCCATGGACTTTCTTCAACTCCCATTAGAGACCATCATTTCCTCCTCCTTCTTCCAGAAAGCCACGTCACAGTCAGCATCCCAAACTGTTAAACTGTTGATCAAACTGTTAAAAATTGTGAAGGGCCTGGGAATTCAGCCCCCTGCAAGCTAGCAAGGTAGCCTTGCCACAGATTCATGGATGCTGGCAGTGGACCCATGATTACTGGCTCACAGACAAAGGACTCCATTACCTATGGCACCAAGCAGCACGGGGGTCAGCACATTTGTGTCGGTTCCCTTTACCCCGAGTCCTATGGGATGATGCAGATGGGCCCAGATGGGTGCCTACACATATGGAGGGCTGCATTACGGAAGGGGAAGCCTGAGTTGAGGGAGCCCGTTTCTTTTTAAATGGTTGATAAGCATGCCTACCTTTTGTTCTGGAGGAAGACCCTGACTCTATCTTCTAAGCCTGTTCGCTATCCAAACACCTTTGAAAAGATATTCTGGAAAAAGGAAAGTCAGTGCCTCACTCGCAAGATGTTTCTTTCTTTTTTTTTTTTTTTTAACGTTTATTTATTTTTGAGACAGAGAGAGACAGAGCATGAACGGGGGAGGGTCAGAGAGAGAGGGAGACACAGAATCTGAAACAGGCTCCAGGCTCTGAGCTGTCAGCACAGAGCCTGATGCGGGGCTCGAACTCACGGACCGCGAGATCATGACCTGAGCCGAAGTCGGACACCCGACCGACTGAACCACCCAGGCGCCCCACTCGCAAGATGTTTCAAAACAAGAGAGGTCCACTGAGAATAGTCTCTCATTATCTGTTATGCTTTAAAATTGTTCTTTAAGAGTTTTATTATATGATGGTTTTAAATTCTATCTTGAGCCCAGAAATGGCAGTCCTGTTCATAAAGCCTCTTGGAGGAATGTGTGTCTGTGTGCAGTGAAGGGTCCCCCCCCAAAAGGGGTGTGTTTATTAGAGTTGACAAATACGAGGTTTATAGGTTCAGGCATTCAGAAGTGTGGAAGGAATCATTCTGTTTTTTCCTCTATTAGGCCAGAATAATGATTTTTCTCTGTAATATTAGCTTGGAGTTTAATCAAGAGTTCTAAAAGACATAAAGCTCTGTTGTAAGACGGAACCATAAAAATAGCGGAAGCTCTAGGAGTGGCTGCATGGCCAGCGGGCCTCCTTGATTGGATGGAAGCTCACCATTGCAGTGAAGCCACTACCGTGCATTATCCTACAATTTGCACTTTTTCCTCCCAAATCTGCCAGTTTTCCCATGTTACTAATGTACTGACCTCTTCTTTACATTACCCTGTAATTTATACCTTTTCTTTAAGTCCATCATATTCCTTGCATTACTAACGGACTGACCTCCCCTTTATGTTATCCTGCAATGTCCACCTGTTCCCCCTGACTCCATCAGATTTTTCACGTCACTCCTAATGTACTGACATCTCCCAATGTGTACTGCATTTCTTGCAATTTGTGCTCATACTTTCAGAAAAGCTGGGGGAACGCTGCATTGTTACTGAGTGTCTAGAGCTAAAGGACAGAGGCTGCTGAGAGGGAGTGCGCTGAACTTCACCACAACCCTTTGGATGGCACTCCAGATTTAGGAAGGCGTCAGGAAGTCATTAAGTACGATGAGGGTCCTGAGCTGATGGCTAAGTACATGATGAAAAGGAAGCCGAAAGTTTCCTAATCTGTCCTTTAGGAAAGCTCCGGGGGCTCTGCAGAATGAGAAAAGTCTATAACGACTAGCTTAATTTACATTTAACATATTCTTTTTTTATTACATTCATATGAAAGAGATGCTTTTTCATATATTAACATTTTCCTTCAGCTTGTACTATTGGCTATTTGACGTATCTCCTCCAGGTTACTCTATGGCACCACTTCCTACAGAATGTGCTACCTGCATGGAGTCTTAAAGGAGTTGGAGGGGTGCCTGGGTGGCTCAGTCGGTTAAGCATCCAACTTTGGCTCACGTCGTGATCTCGTGGTTCGTGGGTTTGAGCCCCGTGTTGGGCTCTGTGCTGACAGCTCAGAGCCTGAAGCCTGCTTTGGAATCTGTGTCTCCCTCTCTCTCTGCCCCTCCCCTGCTCATGCTCTGTCTCTCAAGAATAAACATTTAAAAAAGAAAATAAAAAAAAAAAATGAGTTGGAGATGGCCAGAGGGAGGTAATTAAGAATATTCCAGATACAGAGTGCTACATGTGCAAAGGCAGAGGTGCAGGTCTAAAACCTTTAGAGAACTTTAAATATTTCAGAGTGGTTGGAGTACTATATGAATAGGACAGTGGCTGAACCAGATCATGGAAGAATGCCCTTTGAAGGAATCTAGAGGTTATACTCTATGTAACTGGGAGCCATTAAAGAGTTTGAAGCAAAGAGACTCATGTGCTCACATCTGAAATCAGAATAATCTTTCTGATGGTGGTATGGAGGATATTTTAGAAGGGAAAGGATACTGGAAGTAGGGAAACTAATTAAGAGAGCACATATTAGCTTGTAAGGACATGATGAGGGCATGTGCTATGGGCTGAATTGTGTCCCCTAAAATTCATGTTGAAGTCCTCAATGTCAGTACCTCGGAACGTGACTCTGTTTGGAGATAGGATCTTTAAAGGGTTAATTAGTTTAAAGTGAGGTCATTAGGGTGGCTCTAATCCATTATGACTGGTATCCCGAGAAGAGGAAAATAGGACACAGACACACAAAGAGAAGATGAGAAGACACACAGAGAAGACAGCTATTTGCAAGCCAAACACACAGGCCTCAGAAAAAAACCAACCCCGCTGATATCTTCATCTCAGACTTCCAGCCTCCAGAATGGTAAGAAGATAAATTTCGGTTGCTTACGCCACCCAGTCTGTGGCATTTGTTCCAGCAAGCGAGCACAGCATGGATCAAGGATGGTGAGGAGGAAAATAATCTGAGACAGACCTGGGTGGTAGAATAGACCAAGTCTGATGACCAGTTGGTTTTAAGTGGTCAAGGGAGGAAATTGATTTAGAGGACTCTGGAGTGGGTAACTGGATAGATGGTGATATTGTGAACCAAGAAGAGTAATACAAGAAAAGATCAGCAGGTCTGAAGGGGAGGACGACAGAAAGCACTTCGAACATGTGGAGTTTGAGGGGTCGATGGAGACATCCAGAAAGAGAGATGTTTAGCAGTAGAGAAAGCTATAGGGCTGGAATTCAGAAAACAGGACTGTGATAAAGACATGGAGCTGGCGGGGGGGGGTCTTCCACATGGAAGGGAAGACTGTGAATGAAATCTCCCAGAGGAAGGAGATTGGTAAAGGGGAAACAATTGGAAGGGTCATACAGGCAGACCCAAAGGTCCCATACAGCCACCAAAGGATACAGTAGGACCAAGTGCAGGAATGAGCACTGTCACGTACCGGTGGAAAAGGATGTTCCAGGGAGGGCGTGGTCACCAGGGTGAAGGCTGAAAAGAGGTCAGAGATTAGAGAGTATTCCCTGAATTTGGTAATTAGGAGATTACTGGTGAACTCCGCAAAGTCATTCAGCAGAGCTCTCAGAGGTGGAAGCCACGCTGTACTGAGTTGAGCAATGAAGAGACTGGGGAAATGAACACAGCAAGCACAGATCACCCTTGGCTGAGTTGGAGCTGGAGGTAATGCCGGCTCCAGAGGGGGTCCTATTATTACCAGTAGCAGTGGTGCTGGTGCTGCAGAAAGGGAGGGAGTGGAGCCACTGAGCAAATGGGGGCTGCAGAGGTCATACACGAAGGTCAGAGGGTGCTGGGCCTCTCTGACATGTTATCTCTCCAAGACTTCCGATGTCATCCTTACAATGAGTTGCTCCTGCTCCTGTTTGGGGTGGCTGATTTGAATGAGAGCAAATTCCTTTTCAAAGAGTGTTTATGGGTGGAGGTAGTAGCCCGCTGGTGGATCATTCCACACAGGCTACTCTGCAGGGTGAGGGAGATCACAGCCATCCGATGTTGTGAAGGGGTAAGCTGGGTCAGAGGAAAAGAAGAGAGGGACGGTAAATCACAAAGGAGGTGGAGAGGAACTTTATCCCCCAGCGGTGTCGCCCCTCATGGCCAAAACTGGGTGAATTCTAGTTGCTCTCTGTGCGTTTACTCTCCCACCACGCTGCAAATTCCTTGTCTGCAGTGACCTGCCATTGTTGTAGCCTCTGTCACCCGCACAACGCCAGGCATTTAGAGGGACCGTGACCCACCCGGAATGGAAGTTCTACCACGGCTGTGTAGAGATCGGGGCCCTGGGTCTTCATCCCCTGATACCCAGGTTCTGCTCGCAAGGAAAGAAAGAGCCCGGTGAGCATCCACAGTGCACGTCTACACCCTCTAACGAGGCTGAGCTAGGTCAGGAAAGGCTGTGTGACTGAAGGGTCAGAGACCAGCTCTCCAGGGAGGTGACCAAAACTCTCTTTGAGCGAAGTCAAAGTTACATCCGGGGAAATAAGGTAACGAGGCCAAGAAGAGGGTTTTAAAGGGCAGAGTAAAGTAAACTGGGTGGAGATAGGATTTAATACACAAAATCTGAAAACAATTCAGAACCAGGTGGCTATGAAATGTTTGTTTGGGCTTAAGGTGCATATTATCTGATTCCTTTGCTTCTCAGGACACCTTTCCCACGATTTAAAAATCTCTCAAATTGTGATGCACTTTACAATCATTGGTATCTTAGCATTGTGTCATGATTTAATGGGCAGAATTTCTTCTTTCATTAGGGGTACATAATATGATGGTGCCCGAGAATCAATGTGTCTCAGACTTAATGATACGGTATTTTACTCTATGAAAGGGTATAGCAGTTGTTTTGATCTGCTGCTGTAATTAGAAGTACTCAGCTTCAGCAATGGGTAAATTTTGAGTACTAGCTGAAAAACAGAGTGTCTCAAAAGGCACCCCTTCATGTATTAAGACATTGAGGAACTGTTTTGAGAGCCAACTGTGCACTTTAATTTACCACTCTCCAAACAGTGAGCAGTAAGGACTCTAATTGGCAGAAAGGGCTGTTATGCTATACCATGAGTGATGACATTCAGGTCCCAAAACTCAATAATAAAAAGAGCCTGATTATTGCCATTTTTTTTGTGCAATCGTTTGTATGTCTGTAATTAAGTCTGTGCCTTCTCTCCAACACTGTGGAATGCTGATCACTTCCTTCATGGGTGGGGAAGAAAAAGCCTGGAGAGTCTGCTCTTTCAAAAGTCAGAAGACACATTTTAGCTTGCAGTTGGGACAGACTAGAAGATAGCTCTGAAGAATACTTTGAGACAGTATCTTCCACCAGATGAACCCTGTGGTAACTGTGGTCTTTGAGTTTGTATTGCTTTCAGTGTTTACAGGTCAAATCTAAATTTATATATTGGAAATGTGTTCTATTTTCCCTACCGAATATGGGATGAATTGATTTATTTGCTTATTTTTAAATGCGTCTACTGGCCTTTAGAAGCTATTATTTACATAAAGGTACTTTTGAACTTTACAAACATGTTGGAGGCTACCTACTGTCCAAATATTTTAAATAAGGTATTAGATATGTACAAAGCAACATCCGTATCTGAAATAATAAAATGAAAGACAGGAATCATTGCCAAATGCCTTCCTAAATAATATTTTTGAAATAATCATTTTCACAGATCAGCTTTTGTCATACTAAATTAAGATATACTTTCTTAAAATATTAAACCATATGAATATCTAAATGTATTTTCAATGTTTTATAGAAAGAATATGGAGTATATTTTTGGTGGCAATCAATACATCTATATTGGGCAGTTATTTTAATGGTTATTACCATTCAGTGTCTAACTTTATTTTTTTTAGCTGACCCAAGAGACAATTAACAAATGTGAGTATTTATCTTAACCTTTTTTGAGGTCTGAATTCACTTTTCATCTTGGCTTTTCTCATTTTCATCTTGTACCTGATTACTTCACAAGGCGTATGCCTCTTTTCTTTCCTTAATTGCTTTTTGTACTTCCTTCTTCATTCTGTTTTTCAATTGCTTGTTGCTAAGCGATGTGCACAACAGTAGGATATACATTCATTACCTTTGAACATGGCCCACTTGGTATTATTTTCCTCTACTCCTTTACCTCATTTGAATTGACCTCAACTGCACTTTCTGCTTTCTTTTGACCTTTCTTTTTGCCAAAACACCCATCTTCCTGTCCTTTGATCATGACTCAGGGGCTAGTGTATTCAATACTTACCCCCATTTTGTCTATGCTCTATTGTTTTTGTTAAGCTCTGGTGGCCAGACTCATTTCACAGGACTATTTCTCTTTGTTAGTCTCTCCTTTTTGTCTTACTACTTTCATTTGTATTTAAAGACATTAGAAAGACACCTCTTCTTTGATGAAATTTAGGTCATTTCTTATTATTTTCCTTTGATCACTTCTGTTGTTTCGGATGTCGGTTCGTCTCAGTACCCCGGCACCTGTTACTCTCTTATAATATCAATTATGGTATAATCTGATAAAACCACATCACTTACTCAACGTAAATTTGTTCAATTTTGCAATGACCTATAATGTATTTAATTTATTTAGCCACGGTAAACTGCCAAAAAGAAAAGCTCCCCCGCCCAAACCAAGCAACCAAAAAAAACCCGAACACCTCAATTAGTTACAAACATGTACCATAATTTTCTTTTTACGTACATGTCTGAATAAATATTTTTGAAGAATGCAGAGTATGCGTCACCTTTACCAAATGAGGCTAACTTATACTGGTGGCCTCATACGGACTCTTGTTCCTATTATTATTGTTAGAGACCATTATTTCTTTAAAAATATTTTTTAATGTTATTTATTTTTGAGAGAGAGAGAGAGAGAGAGAGAGGGAACGCGCACACAAGCGGGGGAGGGGCAGAGAGAGAGAGAGAGAGAGAGACACACACACACAGAATCTGAAGCAGGTTCCAGGCTCTGAGCTGTCAGCACAGAGCCCGACGCGGGGCTCGAACTCACGAACCATGAGATCACGACCTGAACCGAAGTCAGATACTCAACTGAGTGAGCCACCCAGGCGCCCCAACAATTTCTTTTCTTTTCTTTCTTTCTTTCTTTCTTTATTTATTTATTAGCATTTTTTTAATGTTTATTTATTTCTGAGACAAAGACAGAGCATGAGTGGGGAGGGGCAGAGAGGGAGGGAGACACAGAATCTGAAACAGGCTCCAGGCTCAGAGCTGTCAGCACAGAGCCCAACGTGGGCTCGAACTCATGAACCATGAGATCACGACCTGAACCGAAGTCAGATACTCAACTGAGTGAGCTACCCAGGCGCCCCAACAATAATTTCTTTTCTTTCTTTTCTTTTCTTTTCTTTTCTTTTCTATTTATTTATTTTTTAGTATTTTTTTAATGTTTATTTATTTCTGAGACAAAGACGGAGCATGAGTGGGGAGGGGCAGAGAGGGAGGGAGATACAGAATCTGAAACAGGCTCCAGGCTCAGAGCTGTCAGCACAGAGCCCGACGCAGGGCCTCGAACTCACAGACTGTGAGATCATGACCTGAGCCAAAGTCGGTTGCTCAACCGACTGAGTCACGCAGGTGCCCCTGACAGTGATTTCTAAGAAGGATGTGGATGGGTTTATGATTCAGGGTTCCCTAATATTCAGCTTGACTCAATCTGGCCATAACCTTATAAGGCCTTGCTATTCTAATTCTAAAATATTTTTTTCCAATGTTTGTTTACTTTTGAAAGAGAGAGGGTGCAAGCTGGAGAGGAGCAGAGAAAGGGAAGCAGAGACTCTGAAGCAGGCTCCAGGCTCTGAGCTGTCAGAGCCCGACGTGAGGCTTGAACTCATCAACTGTGAGATCATGACCTGAGCCGAAGTCCGACGCTTAACTGACTGAGCCACCCAGGCGACCCTTGCTGTTCTAATTCTAAAAAGAGACAAGTGATACTTCTTTTCCTATTATGACACGGGGATGTCACAGAGTTACAGAAGAGCTTTAAACAAGATTCAATATATATAAACTCCCTGGAACAAACTTGTTCTATCAGAAATGTCAGACTGTGTATGGGTATACAGGTTACTACTGGTCTATTCTGTTTCACATCTGGCCTATTAATAATTATTTTTATTTCTGTTTATTCTAAATTTTGCAAGTATATCTTTCTTAATATTTATTGTAGGACTCCTTTCTCTTGAATACTGGATTGCATAACCAAGTGAAAGAACTCAAATTATTAACCGACCTCATAATCAAAGGATCTCATATTTCAAATTGATCCTAAACTGAGAATTTACTTCCACTTTTTTCTTTTGAAGGTGGTTTATAAGTTGAAAAATGATAATAAAAACTAAATAATAAAATGGAAAAAATGTTAACTACTTAAAAGGAAACAAATGATAGAAACATGCCAGCTATAACTATCTATAAACTCTATGGCTTACTGAGAGGCAGTTAGTGTAGTTATTAAGAGAACAGGCTTGGGGATTAGTCAGCTTGGTTATCTTCGCTATTTCACTAAAATGAAACAAGTATTACTTATGAGGCAATAGAACACAGTAGTTAAGAATGTAAGCTTGAAAATTTACACAATGAGTTAAGAACAGTCAAGACAATTCCAAAGAAATTACGAAGCTCTAAAAGTTATGCTACCAGATTATCAAGACTTATTAAAAAGGTATATAATTAGGAGTGTGCGCTATTGGCAAGAGGACAAACAGACCAGTGTAAAATAACAAAGACCTGGGAAGGGCTAATGTTACAGTCTCTAAAGTCCAAAGGCTGTCTAGAAGCAGAAACCTTTCTTGGAGGACCTGAGTCTTTTTTCTTATGTTCCTCAAGTGATTAGATAAGGCCCACTCACATTATAAAGGGTAATCTGCTTTACTCAAAGTCTAATGATTTAAACGTTTTTTTTATTTTTTAATTTTATTTTTTTATTTTGAGAGAGAGAGAGAGAAAGAGCACATGAGCAGGAGAAAGGGGCAGAGGAAGAGGGAGAGGGAGAATCTTAAGCAGGCCCCACGCTCAATGTGGAGCCTGACATAGGGCTCAATCCCAAGACCCTGGGATCATGACCTGAGCCAAAATCAAGAGTCAGATGCTAAGTCAAAAGAGCCACCCAGGTGACCCTGTAAAGATTTAAATGGTAATCACATCTTACAAATATCTTTGCAGCAATATCTGGACTGCTGTTTGATCAAAAACTGGGAAGTATGGCCTAGCCAAGTTCAAACCATCACTCTTGGCATTAGGCAAAGATTTCTAAAATCTAAAACCGAAAAAAAAAAAAAAATCATGAATCAGTTGAAAATTGATAACTTGGACTTCAAAATAAAAGACTTCTGTCTTTTAGGGATACCCGGGTGGCTTCAGGGACACAAAAATAAAAGTCATAGACTGAGCCTGTATCTGGCATATGTTAAAATCTCTAACAATTTAGTACTTAAAATTTTCTTTTAAATATGGGCAAAAGATTTGAACATCTACTTCATTACAAGAGATATGGATGGCCAACAAAAACAAGAAAAATTGTTTAAGTCATGAGGGAAGTGTAAATTAAGAGTACACAGAGATACCACTATACCTCTATTAGAAATGGCTAAAAAACAAAACAAAATAAAAAATTAACAATTCCAAGTGCCAGCAACAATGAACAACTGGCAATCTTATATCTCGCTAGTAAGAATACAAAATGCTTTGCCAGTCTCTTATAAAATTAAAACATAAACCTATCACGTGACTCAGAAACGGCCTTAGTTAACCCCAAAGAAACGAAGACAACCATCCAAACAAAAACTGGAACGCAAATGTTCATAGCAGCATTTTTCATAAATGCCCCAAACTGGAAACGACCCAGTGTCAAACTGTAGTAGAATTCATACAATAGCACGTGACTCAGCAATTACGGGGAACTAACCACTGACACATGCGACGACAGGGGTGAAGTTCAAACGCATTATGTGAAGTGAGAGAAACCGATACAAGAGAGGACTGTGCGACTCCATTTATGTGACAGTCTGGAAAAGGCAATAACACAAGGATGGAAATAAGATTGGTGGTGCCAGAGTTTGGGAGGAGAGGTAGGGAACTCAAAGGAATAGAAAAATTTCATATGCCGATTGTGGGGCTGGTTACACAGCTATATATATATTTGTCAAAACTCATATGACTGTACACCTATTAATATAATTCTGTGATATGTAAATTATACCTTAAGAAGGCTCATTTTTAAAAATTAGAAGTGAAAGAGAACTAAAGCAATGAAAAAAATTTACATTAGGGTAAAATTTAGTGGGAGAAAAAAATAGAAACAGGAGTTCAAAAAGAAGAACCTAAATCTTCACATTGTTAAAGAAGAATCTGTTCACATCATTTTAAATGTTTGTTCACACATTTTTGAGGGAAAAGTGATGAGTTTCAAATCACAATGATACTTAGATTCCACTGGATACACTTAAGGGTGATACAACAGTTTTATTTTGAAATGTCAGTATTTACAATACATTGGAAGTTATATGCTTGGCAAACATTTAAAAAGTTTTGGCTGTCGATCTTAAAAATGAACAAGGAAGTACACTGTTTTTAAGAATTCGTTTAGAGAAATACAAAGACCACCACCCTAGGCCACGCCAGAGATGGTTTACAGGTGTGACAACATATTGAGCCCCAAAGCCTCTTCTTGGGCAGGCAGGCAGTCTGCCTTCAGTCAAAAGCAACTTGTCTACATAAACGTGTTTTATAAATACTCTTATTGTCTATGAGGGCAACAAGGTGAAAAAGATTGTAAAGCACGGCCCTTGAGAAATTCTTCCACATGTGAGTAAGTGGAAAGGTAAAGAACGCTAAACTGTGGCATTTAGTTGAAATAGCGAATCACTAAAAACAGTATCAGTGTCCATCCATAGGAAAGTGTATAAATAAAATGTAGAATTATCTTTCAGGGAGGTTTTATATAGCAATGAAAATGCATGAACTCCAAGGGCTACATGTATTATTGACGAATCTCAAAAACTTAATGTTGGGTGAAAAAATCAAGATCTTGGCTATGAACAATACAATACCATGTATATAACACTGGAAAACATGCAAAACAAGATAACACATTGTTTACGGATAAATATCTATGCAGTTGTATTAAACATGTACAAGACTGATAAATACCAAAATATAGAGTATCACAGTTCACTCTAGAGAGAAAGGGTAAAGAATCAGGGATGGATGCATAGGGATTTTCAACTCTACATGTACAATTTTATTTCTTTTAAAAATCTGAAGTAAACATGGCAAATGTTAAGACTGGATAAAGCTAGGTGGCTGACGCACAAGAGTTACATTGCATTACTATCTATACCTTTCTGTGTTTAATATATTTATAATGAGCACACACAAAAAATGAAAGCATGCACTTGGTATCTTGAAATTTGGTAGGAGTCCCAGTTTAAAATAGATTTGATAATTTATGACAAATACACAATCCTCAGAGCCCAAAGCATCAGAAAACTTAACCAAGCCTACAAATGAAATAGAACCATTATATATTTTTTCATCAGTTGCTTATTGGAACCCAAATCCAACGTCAGTCTGGATACCCTTTCTGAGTTCTAAGAAACCCAAAGAAAATCTTACATGTTTGAATGATAAAGATCATATATCATATCTAACATAAATAACTTATTTTTGTTGTTGTTTTTAAACCATTTTATTTAATTTCTTTTTTAAATTTACATCCAAGTTAGTTACTATATAGTGCAACAATGATTTTAGAAGTAGATTTCTTAATGCCCCTTACCCATTTAGCCCATCCCCCTTCCCACAATCCCTCCAGTAATCCTCTGTTTGTTCTCCATATTTATGAGTCTCTTATGCTTTGTCCCCCTCCCTGTTTTTATATTATTTTTGCTTCCCTTCCCTTTTGTTCATGTTTTGTCTCTTAAAGTCCTCATATGAGTGAAGTCATATGATTTTTGTCTTTCTCTCACTAATTTCACTTAGCATAATACCCTCCAGTTCTATTCATGTAGTTGCAAATGGCAAGATTTCATTCTTTTTGTGTATATATATATATATATATATATATATATATATATACACATACCACATCTTCTTTGTCCATTCATCCATTGATGGACATCCATCGATGGCTCTTTCCATACTTTGGCTATTGTTGATAGTGCTGCTATAAACATTGGGGTGCATGTGCCCCACCATACCTGTATCCCTTGGATAAATACCTAGTAGTACAATTGCGGGGTTGCAGGGTAGTTCTATTTTTAGTTTTTTGAGGAAACTCCATACTGTTTTCCAGAGTGGCTACACCAGTTTGCATTCCCACCAGCAATGCAAAAGAGATCCTCTCCGCATCCTCACCAATATCTGTTGTTGCCTGAGTTGTTAAGGTTAGCCATTCTGATAGGTGTGAGGTGGTATCTCATTGTGGTTTTGATTTGTATTTCCCTGATGATGAGTGATATTAAGCATTTTTTCATGTGTCGGTTGGCCATCTGGATGTTTTCTTTGGAGAAGTGTCTATTCATGTCTTTTGCCCATTTCTTCACTGGATTGTTTTTTTGGGTGTTGAGTTTGATAAGTTCTTTATACATTTTGGATACTAACCCTTTATCTGGTATGTCATTTACAAATACCTTCTCCCATTCTGTCGGTTGGTTGCCTTTTAGTTTCGCTGATGGTTTCCTTCGCTCTGCAGAAGCTTTTTATTTTGATGAGGTCCCAATAGTTCATTTTTGCTTTTGTTTCCCTTGCTTCTGGAGAGGTGTTGAATAAAAAGTTGCTGCGGCCAAAGTCAAAGAGGTTTTTGCCTGCTTTCCCCTCGAGGATTTTGATGGCTTCCTGTCTTACATTGAGGTCTTTCATCCATTTTGAGTTTATTTTTGTGTATGGGGTAAGAAAGTGGTCCAGGCTCATTCTTCTGCATGTTGCTGTACAGTTTTCCCAGCACTATTTGCTGAAGGGACTGTCTTTATTCCATTGGATATTCTTTTCTGCTTTGTCAAAGATTAGTTGGCCATGTATTTGTGGGTCTGTTTCTGGGTTCTCTATTCTGTTCCATCGATCTGAGTGTCTGTTTTTGTGTCAGTACCATAGTGTCTTGATGATTACAGCTTTGTAATACAGCTTGAAGTCCGGGATTGTGATGCCTCCTGCTTTGGTTTTCTTTTTCAAGATTGCTTTGGCTATTTGGGGTATTTTCTGATTCCATACAAATTTTAGGATTGTTTGTTCTAACTCTGTGAAGAATGCTGGTGCTATTTTGATAGGTATTGCATTGAATATATAGATTTCTTTGGATAGTATTGACATTTTAACAATATTTGTTCTTCCTATCCAGGAGCATGGAATATTTTTCCTTTTTTGTGTGTGTGTCTTCAATTTCTTCCATAAGCTTTCTATCGTTTTCAGTGTATAGATTTTTAACCTCTTTGGTTAGATTTATTCCTAGGTGTTTTACGGTTTTTGGTGCTATTGTAAATGGAATCAATTCCTTAATTTCTCTTTCTGTTGCTTCACTGTTGGTGTATAGGAATGCAATCAATCTCTGTGTATTGATTTTATATCCTGCATCTTTGCTGAATTCATGGATCAGTTCTAGCAGTTTTTTGGTGGAATCTTTTGGGCTTTCCATATCAAGTATGTCATCTGTGAAGAGTGAAAGTTTGACCTCCTCTTGGCCAATCTGGATGCCTTTTATTTCTTTGTGTTGTCTGATTGCTGAGGCTAAGACTTCCAATACTATGTTGAATGACAGTGGTGAGAGTGGACATCCCTGTTATGTTCCTGACCTTAGGGGGGAAGCTCTCAGTTTTTCCCCATTGGGGATGGTATTAGCGGTGGATCTTTCATATATGACTTTTATGATCTTGAGGTATGATCCTTCTATTCCTACTTTCTTGAAGGTTTTTGTCAAGAAAGGATGCTATATTTGGTCAAATGCTTTCTCTGCACCTATTGAAAGGATTATGTGGTTTTTGTCCCTTCCTTTCTTTTTTTTTTTTTTTTTTTAATTTTTTTTTTTCAACGTTTTTTATTTATTTTTGGGACAGAGAGAGACAGAGCATGAACGGGGGAGGGGCAGAGAGAGAGGGAGACACAGAATCGGAAACAGGCTCCAGGCTCCGAGCCATCAGCCCAGAGCCCGACGCGGGGCTCGAACTCACGGACCGCGAGATCGTGACCTGGCTGAAGTCGGACGCTTAACCGACTGCGCCACCCAGGCGCCCCTGTCCCTTCCTTTCTTGATGTGATGAATCACATTGATTATTTTGTGGATATTGAACCAGCCCTGCACCCCAGGTATAAATCCCACTTGGTCATGATGAATAATTTTTTTAATGTATTGTTGGATCTGGTTGGCTAATATCTTGTTGAGGATTTTTGCACCCATGTTCATCAAGGAAATTGGTCTATAGTTCTCCTTTTTAGTGGGATCTTTGGTTTTGGAATCAAGGTAATGCTGGCTTCACAGAAAGAGTTTGGAAGTTTTCCTTCCATTTCTATTTTTTTTTGGAACAGTTTCAAGAGAATAGGTGTTAACTCTTCCTTAAATGTTTGGTAGAATTCCCCTGTAAAGCCATCTGGTCCTGGACTCTTGTTTTTTTGGAGATTTTTGACTACTAATTCGATTTCTTTACTGGTTATGGGTACATAACTTATTTTTCTGTGGTTTTTAACAAATTCACTGATTCATTCAACAAGAACTAAGCCACCATGTGCTTTGTGCTAACTTGAACGTCCAGAGGTAATCAAGTAGAATAGATAACATCATTTTATATTCAACTGTGAGAAACAAACAATGAGAAGAGATAGTGTCAGAGATTGGTAAGTGCTGTGAATGCTATAACACCAGTAGTAGAGATTTAGTAGAGTGGTGAGGAGGGGAGGCAGGGCAAAGTCACTTTGGACAGGGAAGGCCTTTACTGTTGATGCAATGTTTAAATTTTTTTTAACGTTTATTTTATTTTTGAGAGAGACGGAGACAGAGCGTGAGCAGGGGAGGGGCAGAGAGAGAGAGGAAGACACAGAATCTGAAGCAGGTTCCAGGCTCTGAGCTGTCAGCACAGAGCCCGACGCGGGGCTCGAGCTCACTCACAAACTGCGAGATCATGACCTGAGCCGAAGTTGGATGCTTAACTGACTGAGCCACCCAAGTGCTCCTGCTAATGCAATGTTTAAACAGGGAACCACAACTGCAAAGACCTGAATAGAAGATAGCAAAGGTGTCTAGATGTCTGAGACCACATTAGCATTAACAAAATAGACATAAGCCTTCTAAGCCTATAGAAATAGAAGGACATTTATTATCATGCAGTAGTTTGCAAGTTTTACGATTCTTTTA
Organism: Panthera tigris; assembly: GCF_018350195.1. Taxonomy (NCBI): domain Eukaryota; kingdom Metazoa; phylum Chordata; class Mammalia; order Carnivora; family Felidae; genus Panthera; species Panthera tigris. The sequence continues at coordinate 132,549,455 of NC_056665.1, forward strand.
AAAAAGTTAAAACTAGAAATAATTTGTTTCCTATCCATGAATATTTAAATAAGTTTCACAGCTCAGTCATATATCAACACTTCTGATGTGGTATTTAAGTGAAAACAATGATTACAGCATGATACTGAAATAGAATCACTGAAAATAAATAATAAGGAATCCTTAAGGTATTTACTGAATGACACTGGTAAAACTCAACCTTTTCCTAACATATGTACCAACCATTTAGAAAAGACAACAGGCTGTAAATATATTCTTGGGAACAGGTGTTATGGAATAAAACAAGCAGGCTTAGGCAGGGATCAAAAAAGCAGGTGATTCTGAACAGTGAAATAATATTACGATAGGACATTAAACATCTGTATCATATTTCAGCACATGTGTTAACACTCCAACTTTTCTTGAAGCTATAATGTATTTTCTTGGGAACGGATATAAATAGTGGATCTCTTCATTTCAGTCAGAAAAGAAATAATCTAAAGTACACTTCCAGAGAGGCAAGCTCCATCAGTCATGCCAGTTATCAGCTATATCCCAGATGGTCATCTAGGGGCATTTAAAGACCATTCTCTACGTCACTGTCCAATCTCCTGAGTAGACAATATGGCTAGCACAATGATGAGAATTACAAGGAGGGAAATAAAATGCTGAAAATACTGCCCTGGCTTTGTTCATAAACCATGGTGCAGTGGTACCTCCTTTGTTGGCAGTCCTAACTGCTACAGCCCAGAAGATACCAAAAGGAGGTATAGAAAGAATAGTGGAACTAAATTAGTGGTCAAGGACCAAACAGGCAGTCTGTAGGGATATGGAACAAAACTGATTCAGATCCTCTAATCCAGAAACACAAAGGTTGAGAAAAGCTTAGGAGATAAAGAAAGGTTTGTGTATGATAAGGAGAATGATTTTTCAAACCTAAAAATTAAGAGCCATGAAGCAACACTGAAGAATAAAAGAGGTTATATGAAGACAATTTCTTTTATTTTTTATTTTTTTATTTTTTTTAACATTTTATTTATTTTTGAGACAGTGAGAGACAGAGCATGAACAGGGGAGGGTCAGAGAGAGGGAGACGCAGAATCCGAAACAGGCTCCAGGCTCTGAGCCGTCAGCACAGAGCCCGACGCGGGGCTCGAACTCACGGACCGCGAGATCATGACGTGAGCCGAAGTCGGCCGCCTAACCGACTGAGCCACCCAGGCGCCCCGAAGACAATTTCTTTTAATGACAGTTTTATGGAAATGTGTGAAACATGTTATCCATGAGTTGGGACAAAATGAAAACGAGAAAACACACACCATAAAACATTTGATAAGTCACAGAACCTAAAACCCGAGTTTGAATCCTGATTTACTACGTATTAACTGTGCAACCGTGGACAAGTTTCTTAACCTCTCTGTGTCTCAGTTCCTCACCCAGGAAACGGTTGTTATGGGGATGAAATGAATAAAGAACAGTGCTTGCCACATAGCAAGTGCTTTAAAAACTTTAGCCGTAAGTCTGTGTGCAAAAAAAGAGTTGATTACTCTCCTGCTTATAAGGATAGCCCTTGGCTGGCATCTGGGAACTTGGATTTCCAGAAGTTTCTCACCAACATCAACTCCTAAGAGTGGATCGCTGTGCTTACAACAACGTGTGCAACAATATGGTTTAGGTTGAACACATGCTTTCCTTCCGGGATTCTGGAATTTTGGTACACGCCAGGTAGAGACTGTTTGCATAATCATCCCAATAAAACTCCCGGATGCTGAGCCTTGAATGAGCCTCCCAGGTTGGCAACACCTGACGCATGTGGTCACAACTTGCCGTCGGGAGAATTAAGCATGTCTGGTGTGACTTCACTGAGAGAGGACCCTTGAAAGCTTGCACCTGGTCTCCCCTGGACTACACCCCACGTGCCTCTCCCTTTGCTAATTTTGCTTTGTATCCTTTTCCTGTGACAAATTGTAGCCGTAAATAAATTATATGCTGAGCTCTTCCAGTGAATCATCAAACCTGGTGGTGGCGGTCTTGGAGACCCATCAGCAGTCAAACATAATTATTTTATACTTGATGTAAGTATAGTAAAAATGCATGTTAATAAATCTTGAAGACAAGTTCAAGAAAAGCGGTTTTTAGATATAATACCTTGATGAAAACAGAAAATGTTGTACTGTTTCTCTCATAAATAATAGATGAAATTAAAAAGTTGAAAGTCAGTGGCATGTTCATTAAATTATATCACTATTTCCTGACAATATGCTTTTACATCACATGAAAGTAAGTAATTAGCTTACGCCTTCTTTTTTTTAAAGTTTTTAAAAATTTTATTTATTGGGGGGGGCATAAAAAGAGGGAGAAAGAGAATCTGAAGCAGGCTCCATACTCAGGGTGGAGCCCGATGTGGGGCTCGATCTCATGAACCATGAAATCATGACCTGAGACAAAATCAAGCGTTGGACACTTAACTGACTGAGCCACCCAGGTGCCCCTAGCTTACACCTTCTAAATGATATTCAAAAGAGGAACCATAGTGGTGAGAAATACTTAGGCATATCCTTTAGGTAGCGACAGAACATAGAACACAACTGAAATGCCAGAACCACCGAACTAGAAATGCGTTACTAATTTTATGTATTTTCTACATCTCTTACAAATAAGCTGTTAGTCTTTTCCAGCACTTAGTAAACCCAATTCTCTTCCCAATAAATCAATATTTGGAAAAGAGAATTTACAAAAAAAAAAAGTTTGAGAGAAAAGTATTTAATAATTTATGTGAGTTTCTGTTTCAGAATAGTCCGATCAATTCCCCCACTTAAAAAAAAAATGTTGCATAAGAACTAAAACAAAACTACCTTAAAGGCACCGAGTTTAAAACATGGTGGGGCCAGGCCATATGCTTGGGGTAGCTCAAACCCAAAGTGGTTAGTGGAAATTCCCCCAACCACTTTTGCCCTGAGGGTGAGGGTCCACATCTGCACCTGGGCTTTGGTTTGGTGGCTTTACAGGAGAAGAGACCAGGAGTAAAGACCCAGGGCTTGCCCACCATGGATTATCTCACAGGGTAACTTCCCCACATTAGCTGATACCCATATGGCTACATGGAAGTTGCCCTGAATAAAGTAGCAAGAAAAAAATGAAAGGAAAAATGATAACCCATATCCGAGAGGTCTTATGGATGTTGACTGACCCTCTTGTAGACTGGCACTTTGGATCTAAGCATACCTTGAGTGGTACAGAAATTTCAGTCTGAAAACTTGTTTTAACGTGGTCCTGTACGAATAGTGTGTGCACGCACACACACACACACCTTAAGTAAAATATTAACAAACTGAATCTAACTACGTAGAAAGAAAGATAATAGCATGACCAAATAGGGTTTAAACTAAAATACAGGTATGTCATTCACCACATGAACACATTAAAGTAAAAACAAATTATCATCATCTCAATAGATACAGGAAAGGCATGTAATAAAACTTAATGCCCATTCTTGCTAAAAACTCTATGTACTAGACTAGGTGGCAACTTCCTTAATCTGACACAGGATCTAATTATAAAACTCTATAGCTATGATCAAATTAAGTGATAAGATGTTGAAGTCTTTCCCTCTGAGTTTGGGAACAAGACACTATCACTACCGGAAGTATTCATCTTAGTGCCTAAGTCAAGAAAAAGAAATTAAAGACATAAGAATTGGAAAGAAAGAAAATGGTTACCATCTTCCACTGATAGTATTACCTTCATAAAAATACCCATAAAAATCGACAAATTTAACAAGCCTGCTAGATATTATATCAATATACAAAAATCAAGTATGTTTCTATTTGGTTTTACAAGTAATTTTAAAACCATTTTCAAAAGCTACCATTTGAATGGTAACAAGAACTATAAAATACTGTATGATGAACTTCAAAACTGATAAGGAACTAGACTTTGTTCTCACCACAAAATGGAAATGATCATTGTGTGACATGATATAAACGTAAGCTAATGCTACTGTGGTAATCATATTGCAAGACATAAATGTATCAAATCAGCACACTGTATGACTTAAATTTACACAATGTTGTATGTCAATTATATCTCAATAAAGTATGTCGGACTCAATCCAACACAAGAAAAAATCTATTTGTAATACAGATTAGTGATGAAAAACACAAATTCTGTACTAAGCACCTTGGCTCAGATCCTGCCTCTGCCATTTACTAGCTGTTTGATCAGAGGTGAGTCAATTGACCACTACGTGCCTCAGTTTCCTGTGTAAAATATCTCCTGTTACTAGGACCTACCTCATAAGGTTGTTGTGAATACTGAATACAAAATAATAGAATAAGGCCTGGAAATTAGAAAACCTTATAAAACTGAAAAATATAATGATTATGACGGTGATAGTGGTGGTATGATGGTATAGAAAATTATAAAACTTTTTGGAAAGGTTTTAAAAAAATAATTAAATGGAAAATACACCATATTCATGGATAGGAAGACGATATTAGTAAGATATTAATTCTCTAGAAATTGAGAAATTGATTTGTAGACTCAATGAAATGTTAATTAAAATATGAACAGGGTCTTTTTTTTTTTTTTTTGGCTCTTCACAAGCCAGCTCTAGAATTTATATGGAAAAGCAGAGAATGGGATATAATCAATACACTGCTGAAGAAGAAAAGTAAAGAGGGACACTTGCCCTACTGATATTAAGATTTTATGAAGACATCGCAGAATTGGTGTTTGGTGACCAATCGAACAGAACAGAAAACACAGGAACAGAGGCAGTGTGGCAGAGATGTACAGAAAAAAGGGCACAGTCAAAAAAAAAAAAAGCTGAAAATAATGGTTAACCATATGGAAAAAGTTCCAACACACCACGCAATACTCAAAAATTTACTCTAAAGTATGAAGGACTTAATTTTCAAGAGCAAAACTTTAGCTTTTATGAAGAAAATATGGGTGCCTCTCTGACCTTGAAATAAGAGTTTCTTAAATAAGACACAATCACCCTACTACAAAAAAGATTCACAAATTCAACCAAATTAATTCATGTTTCAAAAGATATCTGAAGATAGTGAAAAGATAAGCCACAAAATGGGAGAATGTATCTGTTAAAATGACAAAATATTTGTACTGAGAACATCTATAAAGAGCATGGTCAAATCAATAAAAAATACAACTGAAAAAGAGGTATAAACCATGGACAGATATGTCACAGAAGAGACCAATAAACATGAAGACATATGTTAGATGATCCACTATTAATATAAATATAAAATCAAGCCCACAACAAGATACTATACCCACTCCATTAGAGAAGATTAAAAAGTCTAATAATACCAAGTGTTGGAGAGGGTGCAGGTCAACAGATTCTCTCATACATTGATGAGACTGCAAATTAATGGGATGATTTGGAAATACCATTTGGCATTATAAAACGTTGGCACTATTTATGTAAACATTTGCATACCTCATAACCCAGGGATTCTACTCCTAAGAGAATCACTTGCACATGGGAATGAGGAATTATGGTACAAGATTGTCCATAAAGGGAGCACCAGGGTGGCTCAGTCAGTTGAGTGTCTGTCTCTTGATTTTGGCTCAGGTCATGATCCCAGGGTCATGGGATTAAGCCCTACATTAGGCTTTGTGCTGAGCGTCTCTCTCTCCCTGTGCCCCTCCTCCCTACTCACGCTCTTTCTCTAAAATAAAATAAAAAATAAAAAAGACTCTCCATACAGTGTTACTAGTAATAGCAAAAACAGGCAAATCTAGGGGGAAAAACAAAATGCCCATCAATAGAAGAATAGATAAGTTACGGTAAATTCATACAATGGACCGTTACACACATTTAAAATGAGTGAATTCTAATTCCACACAAACCAGGGATAAATATTAGAAACATATCACTGAGTGAAAAAAGCATGTCACTAAAGACTACATACATTTGACACCTTTTTTATATAGTTTTAAAATGAGAAAGTTTAAACGTTAGGGAAATACGTGTATATACATATATGTATTTGTGTGTGTGTGTGTGTGTGTGTGTGTGTGTGTGTGTGTGTTTAAACCAAAGGAATAATAAACACTCAATTTGGGGTAGTGGGTCCTATGGGAGGAAAGCAGGGAAACAGAATGGAGGGGAACCTAGGTAAATGGGAGTTAACGGTAGTATTTTAGTTCTTGGATTGAATGTGCTCATTGTATTATTAAACACACTAACTTAAATAAAAGATAGCTATGCATGGAAAAAGTAGATTAAAAAAATAAGTACGTACATTTACAAATTTACATCTTATTACATCAGATTCAAACTATTACATTATAGTTTTAATGTACGCAAACTGTTGATACGCCATTTTGGAATAATTTATCTTCACACTTCACTTATTTACACAACCTGTTGGAAAGACTAGCAAGTAAACACCAGTAGAAAATAAGGAAGGAAAAGAGTACACATTACTTCCATAAGGCTAATTTAATGAAGTATGATAAACAGTTCCTTCAGTGTTGAGAAACAAAAAAGATGCCAGCAATGAAAAAGCAAAATGCACCGAAACCTATCAGTCAAGGAAATCTAGCTGTAAAAATACACACCAACATGATAAAAATAGAGAATAAAGCTATAATTTTATAATCCATTTGCATAGACAGAATGTTTTATGTCTTCTCAAAATTCATATGTTGAAACCTAATCCCTAATGTGACGGTATCTGGGCGGGGGGGGGGGGGCTTCTCGGGATGCTTAGGTTATGAGGGTAGAGCCTTCATTCTGGGATTAGTGCCCTTATATAAGGGACCCCAGAGAATTCCTTTGCCTCTTCTACTATGTGAGGATACAGCAAGAAGGCAGCTGCCTATGAACCAGGAAGCAAGTTCTCACCAGACCCCAGAACTGTCAGCCCCTAGATCTTAGACTTTCCGGCCTCTGGAACTGTAAGAAATAAATATCCGTTGCTTAAGCCTTCCCCTATCCCCGCCCCCCCCACCCCGTCCGTAGTCTTCTGTTAGAGCAGCCTGAATGGACTAAGACACCATTGCAATGGGGAGCCCGCTGCACCAGGGCTGACAGACCTGAGTCCCAACCTTGACCTATGTCTGCTTAGATGTGTGACCTTGGATGGGTCATTGAACCTCACATGTGTAAAATAAGAGACTGTACCAAGTTTTAGGGACCTTTCCGTTGGTGAAAGTCTGTGACCCTTTAAGAAACCACTCTTACAAAGAATTAAGAAAATCATGATGCAATTTCCTTATCTAAGTAGCAGGATATGTAATTTAGTACTTGAGTGCCTTTGGATGACAACAATGTCTACAGGCTCTGAGGAGAGAATAAAAGCATTAATACAGCATTACCATCGGATTAGTTAAAATGGAAAAGGTTTGTTACACATAGACAGTTTCCAAGTGGTCGATGAATTTGCTTTTTGATAGATCAGAGGTGTTTTGTGGTATACAGCCTTTCATGTAATTACACTAGTGGAGGCAAAAAATGAGAATTTGGGCATTATGATTTAAACTTTAAGCCTTAAATTCTACAATGTAAAGGAATTTGATAAGTTAGGTCAATCTTGCAGAGATTCTCCATCTTTATATTTCCATGCAGAGGAACCTCTTTTGGAGTAATATTCCCAGCCTCTCCCCTTGTCCTCACCCATTCCTCCTAGAGAAGTGACTTACCTAATTGGCGTACTTTTCTCTGTAAGAGCCACCTGACTGTGGGGGCATGCGCAGTGCTCTGCTCCCCAGTGCCATAGCGGCAGGCTTTCATGTGGGGTGCCTGTGTCTGAGGGGAAACCTATTTCATTCTGGCTGCAATCCAGCACATCCACCCCTTCAACAGAGCCATCCCACAGACAGTGCTGACATTTTTAGCTACTACTCGTAACACTTGCATTTATTTCCCGATTTACTCTGGATGGCAAAAGAGGGTGCTAGGCTACTGTGCCCCTCCAGCCCCAACAGAATACTTTGCAGCAGAAAAAGAAAATGAACGATACGTGTATATTAACGTAAGTAAGTCTCAAAAATATAACGATTAGAGAAAAAGCAATCTGAGTTTATGTAAGGCTTAAAAATAAATTAAACAATACTATATATTACCTAAAACACATAAATCTGTGTCATAAAATATAAAGGCACACGTGAGTGAGCTTAAAAATTCAGGATAGTGATTATCTCTGGGGCAGAGGAAGGGAAAGGCCAGCAGGCAGGGCTCCCCAGGGTGGTTTCAACCACATTTGAAATGGAATGTTTTGTTTCTTATATGCACTTTTTTTTCTGCCTCGATGATTTTACATATATGTGACACACACTGACATACCACACGTACATCTACAAGAGAATGAGGGGTGGAGCTGAAAAAACTATGCCCTGTCACAGTGAGGCCTGGTCAGCTCCTTTCCAGAACCCCTGGAACAAAGTCAGTGAAAAGAGACATTGCCCATGCCTGGACATAGACACTAAATGTAGCACTGGCATCTACAGTTTTATTTTAAATGGGGAAAATCCATTAAACCACAGAATGAGAGTCAGAAAGAATAAAGCCAAGCAATCATCCAAGGAATGGAGTTACTAGCAGCAAACCATGGAAACTTCTAGAATTTACCTTTGCCAGAAGGAACCCTAAATTGTTGCCTTTGATAACAAAATCTTTTTATTAATTATCTCTGAAGGAAGACTCAGTAAGTGTTCTTAGTAATGCATTTCAATGTCTTATAAATCACTAGAAAGTTTAATTCAGTGGAAATTGTAAGTCAGTATATCGTGACTAAGATGGTCTGAAGACACACAGAAAGGAGATGGTCTGTATTGTTTCCTGATCCCCTAGTCTAACTCAGACACCCTGAATCATAAGCGTAATAGAACAGAGTCTACAAATCTGTGTTGCTTCATTTAAAAGTGCACATATTTTTTAAGCTTTCATGTATTGTATTTACTTGTTAATTTTTTTTAAATGTTTATTTATTTTTGAGAGACAGAGATACAGAGCACAAGTCCGGGAGGGGCAGAGTGAGAGGGAGACACAGAATCCGAAGCAGGCTCCAGGCTCTGAGCTGTCGGCACAGAACCCAATGTGGGGCTCGAACCCACAAACCATGAGATCATGACCTGAGCCAAAGTTGGACGCTTAACCAACTGAGCCACCCAGGCGCCCCTAAATTGTTAATTTTTAAAATAAAGTTTATTTATTTTGAAAGAGAGTGTGCCCTCACGCGAATGGGTGAGAGCCAGACAGAGAGGGAGAGAGAAGGGGAGAAAGATACCCAAGCAGGCACCATGCTGTCCGTGCAGAGCCTGATGCAAAGCTCGATCTCACGAACCGTGAGGTCATGACCTGAGCCGAAATCAAGAGTCGACGTTTAACTGACTGAGCCACCCAATGCCCCTAAATTGCTAATTTTTAACAAGTTCCTTCCTCAAGGAGAAAAATAATTCAAGTGATAAACCCTTTGGGGACTGATGCCCATGCAGGTCTCAAAATCATTTTTTCAAGTCTTGTGTCTCCAATGAAGAGGAACAAATGAAGACTACATTAACATTACAAATCACTGACATTTAGATTAGGCATCTGGTCCTTCAAATCATTTTACAATTTGTAACCTAAGGATAAAAAAAGACGTTATAAAAGGTAGCTGACCACGGACTGAAATGATCGATACAATCCAGGAAAGTTGCCTTCCAGGGAGGGTCTATCACATTTTCTGCCACGTTCATCCGTAACAGCCCAGGAGATTTAGTCCCTTGTGCCCAGCATGGACTCTGGACATCCACTGAACTGAACTTCACTGATAACTAGAAACTAATGTGGGAAGATGGTGGGGATACGAAAAAGGATACTACGGCCCACTGCTGTGACTTTGTATACTGGAAATGCTCAGAAAACCTCCACTTCCTGAGGACCCTTAATGTCCTTCTTTAACCTTTCATCTCTCTCTTTACAAGGTTTATAACCTTAGAGAAGGTTACAAAAATAAGTAATAGTAATACCATATACACAATACGATAGGATATATAATAAAACACAGAACGTGGTATGATATAGTAAAATATAGTAACTGCATGATATAACATCCTGTGGAGGGGCATCCATGTGTCATTGTGTGTCATTGTGCCCCCATCTACTTTTCGAGTCTCACCCCCAATCCTGCTCTTACTCACTGCAATCCAGCCACTCTGGTTGTCTTTTACTTTCCCTATCCTGCCAAGTTTACACCCGCTTCAGAGCCTTTTCAATTTTTTTTTTTTTTTAACTTTTATTTTTGAGAGACAGAGACAGACAGAGAGTGAGCGGGATGGGGCAGAGAGAGAGGGAGACACAGAATCCGAAGCAGGCTCCAGGCTCTGAGCTGTCAGCGCAGAGCCCGACGCGGGGCTCGAACCCACGAACTACGAGATCATGACCCTAGCAGAAGTCAGACGCTTAATTAACTGACTGAGCCCCCCAGGCGTCCCTGGAGCCTTTTCAAATGCTCTTCCGGTTTCTGGGTGGCTCTCCTCCCAGTCAGCTTTTCATCACTTCCGTCTTATTCAAAGGTTACCCTTCAAAAAGGCCTTCCCTAGCCTCCCCGTCTAAAACTACCCACCTCCCCCTCAGTCATCCTCTCAAGTATTATTTTACCTTCCTCATAGCATGTTATCCGTATCTGAGGTTAACTCGTTTACTCAGTTACTGCCTGTCGTCTTACAACTAAACTCAATTCCTTGAGAGCAGGGACCTTGTTTGCTTTGCTCACAGCTCTCCCCGCAAGCACCCTGAAAGGGACTAGGTGCACAGTAGGTACTAAAAAACTGTTTCCTAAATGGATGAATGAATCCCTCCATTTTAAGGCTTTGAAGCATGTAACAAATGCATTCCCTATTTTACCAAATTCACGGTCTTGAATACTGGGTTTACTGGAAAATGGGGGAGGGGAGAAGAAAATGGACTCCTTATGATACAGACTGGCGAGAGCCGATGCCACAGAGAACAGCACGGAAATGAATGCTGTTATTTAATTTACATATTTTAATCACATTCATCTGATCCATTAAAAACTAAAAATAAATCCTTTCACTATTTTTACACTAGGCACTAATTTAATTATATTCTGTGACTACAGCTATTACATTACGTATTTTCTATCCAAATTACCTTGTACTTTGCTAGCGATGATAGGAGCTATCTCCGTATGTCTCAGGTATTCTCGTAGTCTGAGAAATCGTATGAGGCAAAACGCAATATGAACATATTACTGAATAAAATGCTTATAAATGAGATCCCTTCTCTCAGCCAGAAAAAGGAGACACAACACATTAGGTCAGTCATTAGGAGTCAAAGCCCCGCAAACAGTGCTGTCTGCGTTATGCATGAATCTGGAAGTCCTACACATCTACCAGAATTTGAATTACTGTGCTTTACCAAATACACATTTAAAGGAGAAAACTATCCCTTAAGAAACAAATTCAAGAATCATTTAAACACAGTTTTACTGGCACAGTTTCAGAATCTATCGTGAGGTATTTTGTCTAAGTTAAATTTAAAACTCCTCATTTTTCAAGCTGACCTGTTACAACTAATAGGTTTTAAAATGATGAACAGCCACAGAACCGTAAAAAATATTCCACTTTCATAAAACCAAAGATCATTCTGTCTGAAATGAAGTTTCATTTTTAAAACTTCATGCATTTGAAAAAAAAAATCACATACTCTTGGAAGAAATGGTCATTTTCCGTGAAAGAAAATGTTAGTGGGATTCAACGGCGGCACAAAAGTAAAACGTACATTGTCAAATAAAGGCTGTTTTGCTATTTGGCAAATACAGGCCTTGTTTCCACAGAATGGGCAGGAGAGAAGGGAGGGGAAATTCCAGGTGTTTGCAAACCAAGAACACAAGCGCTTTTTTTTTTAACTGAGCCTTGTGAAAATATTAGCATTTTTAAAATCAATGTTAGCTTTGGATTACATTTAGGAAATTATAGAGACAACACAGAATTGTAGTATTAGAGTGTGTAAACAATCATAATTTATTACCTACTTTTAAGACCCTTTCTATAGAGATGCAGAACTTTATTTTTTTTTTAATTTTTTTTAACGTTTATTTATTTTTGAGACAGAGAGAGACAGAGCATGAACGGGGGAGGGGCAGAGAGAGAGGGAGACACAGGATCGGAAGCTGGCTCCAGGCTCCGAGCCATCAGCCCAGAGCCTGACACGGGGCTCGAACTCACGGACTGCGAGATCGTGACCTGAGCTGAAGTCGGACGCTTAACCGACTGAGCCACCCAGGCACCCCGAGGTGCAGAACTTTAAAACGCACTGCCATCAAAGAAGCCTCTCAAACCACCTCTGTGTGCACACAGTGGGACGAAACCTCAGTGGCTGATGGAGCTAAAGGCATGGCTTCCGAAGGGATCCTTGGAGAGGGGGATTCCCAATGTGACCCTCAGGTTTTGGTGGTTTGCTACTTTTTGCCACAACCTTTGGTCAAATTAAGTCACAAAGTCAGCTCAGACTCAGACAGTGGAGGAAAACTCCACCTCTTGATGGGAGGAGCCACGGTACTCTGCAAAGGAGGGTGCCCACAGGGAAGGGGTGGAGGGAGTTGTTACCGCCATCTTTGCAAACAACCGACCGCCTCATGAATGCTTGTGCTCCTTTTCCAGTGAACTGGGTCTGTGAATAATAAGGTTTGGGGCATTAATGGGAGAGTTCGTGACTCAATGAATTACCATACAGTTACCATAAAAGCTGCTGTCCTCATACATGCACGTGGGGCCTGGAAACGTGCACTTCCGGGCACACAGCAATGTTCCAGATGTTCATGAGGGGTCCTAAGCACCACTGGGAGAGAGAGGCAGATCACAGGCAGGAGGAGCCCTATGGCATGCAAGGCAGGTGGCACGTGCTCAGTGCACAATGAGATAAAGAAGTACCATCACGAACACTGAGAAGAGGGGACAGTCACTGAGGAACGGACGCATCGGGTCACGCAACAGAGGAGGGAACCCAACCTCGCCGGAAGGGCTCACAGAGAAGGATGCAGAGGAAGGGACATCCCAGAAAGGAGTCATGCGCATGATGAGTGAAGGTCATAGCTCATCAGGAGAGAAGTTAGAAGAACCTGAGGAGAGGGGGCAGAGGGTGCCTTTAGCACGCACCCTTATAAGCGGGGCCCAGACACTTACTACACCAACGTCATGGGAAGAGGGGTTGACAGCAGAAAGACACTGCACGAGCAAAGGGACCAGTGGCTGAACAAATGAAGAGCCAGGGCAGAAAAGGAAAGATCAATGCTGACTCACAAGTGAAGCTGGGAAAATCATGGTATCACTGACAGAAATAGAAAGAAAGAGCTGACTTGAGGATAAGGATAATGGCTCTCACTTTAAATATGATGAACAGAGGGTGACAACAAGCAACTTAGAGCATTGCCAGCTATTCATTAACTGTGTGACTTTGGGAACATTATTTAACTTCTCTAAGCTCAGTTTTCTTATCTGTGAAATAGGAATCATAACAATGGTGTACAACTCATTAGCTTATTGTGAGGAGTGAATGGAATAGTGGCAATGCCTGGCAATCAAAAAATGACAGGTGCTTTTGCCATCATCATTATCCAGTTTATTATTTGACAAGCAGCCCAGTAGCTGTTTTTTTGCCACGTGAACTTACGGTTATCTGATACACCCCTTACCAGGTTTCCACCCCCCCCCCCCCGCCCCTGCCAAGTACAACTGAGGTAACTTAAAACATTCTATTCTAACGGCAGTCCTTGTAAATTTTCCATAGCATTTGAGTCTGAGCAATTTACAACCCAGAGAAAGGCTCCAATCCGATGACAAATTTATCACTGCAAACCATTAAAACTAGTATGTCAGCTGACCCATCTGGATTAGATGCGAACATCTGACGGCTATGGTTTTTCCGCTAGGTTGAAATGGGGCTGCTTAACACCGAAAAAAAATGGAAAGAATACGATTTAATCATAATTTGCAACATGCTAAGGATCCCTTTGAGATTAGAGTTTTCTGTTTGGCTCTGTTTGCTTGGGATATAAGAAAATAAGATTAAATAAAGAGTATAAGATATTATAGTATATAATGCAGACATGAGAATGGGGAAACAGAGAAGGTAAATTCCAAGTAAATCTGAGGATTTAACATTGTCATGACTGGTAATGCTGGGCAGCGAAACACATAATTTATCATGCACATAGTAAGTGCTTAATAAACATTTGTTAAATAATGCTGAAATTGACGATGTTTGATGACACTGATGAGCAAATTATTTGCATTTTTTTCATTTCTTGCCAAAGACATTAGAATCACTGTTTTCTTTAAAGAGCAAGCCAACAAGGGGGCCTAGGTGGCTCAGTCAGTTAAACGTCCGACTTCGGCTCAGGTCATGATCTCACAGTTTGTGAGTTCGAGCCTCGCATCAGGCTCTGTGCTGATGGCTCAGAGCCTGGAGCCTGTTTCGGATTCTGTGTCTCATTCTCTCCCTGCCTCTCGCCCACTTGTGCTCTGTCTCCCTCTGTCTCCCAAAAATAAATAAATGTAAACAAGAATCTTTTTTAAAGAGTAATCCAACAAAAGGTATGAAAACAGAGAACCAAGGTATTTAAAGCTAGAAGGAGAGGCAACCGAAGTATAGGGAAGTTAACAGACATGCCCGAGTCAGTTCCCCACAATATGGGCTCCAAGCCTGAACAGCTGAATGACAGCCCAGGGCACATCCCACTCCCCCACCATGGAGAAGACAGAGGAATGGAGAAACTCAAGCCAGTCACTTTGGTGATTTGTCTGAAGGTCTAACAAAAGGTTGAGAAGAGTAGATGGATTCTGAGAAACATGGACTTCAATTATTTAAGCCATAAATGTTTCCCATTATGATGTTTAAACAGTTCATGACAGTCTAAAATACAGAATTTTTTTTGGCCCTTAACACAGTCACATTTTACAGTTTTGCAGTATGAGGTTTTTGAGATTTTTATCAAAAGGTTTTATGACCAAATTGTCAGAAATCAGGGAATTTTATAAAAAGGGTGTACAATTCAGCTAAAGTGTTTTCATATATCCACAGCCTTAGGTCTCTGAAAAGGGTTATAGCCATAGATTATACAGCTCTATTTTTTACTGTGAAAATTTATATGCTGTCCAGATCTTTATTCCATTGAAAGTGAACTGGAAAGAGCCCTTAAATAAAATGATTCCTTCAAAAATCTGTAAACTGTAGTAGACCTGATTGATAAAGAGATTGAAAAATCCCTTTCAAGGGTGCACATGGGGCGAGATATAAAAGGGAAAGACAAAAAGGTTCTCCCCTGCAAGATGGATGTGCTTATTTGCGCTTCCAATCTGGGGTCAGACTGTCTGGGTCACAGCCAATTTCTGTCCGTTCACGTGACCTTTGCCAAGTCACCCAGCCACTCTGCCCCCCTTGGTCTCCTCATCTGTAAAATGGGAGGAATAACAGTCGCCACCTCCCAGGGCTGCTGTGAGGATCAAAGGAGTTACCGACAAGCAAAGGGTTGGGGACAGGGCTTGGCACCCGCGTCGTGTTCACTATTTTATCACGTCCTTGAGACCACTGCCTCCCACTCCCCTCCATCCGCTCACCGTCTGTGCTGTTCTCTCTCTCTCCCTGGGTGCCTTTCCTCCCAGGGTTTTTCAAATCCGGACTCCGTTGCTAAATTCTGGGACTGCCCTGGCTGGAATTAAATCCTCTCAGCTTTCTGTGCTTCTGCAGTAGGTACTGTTTTCTACCTAATCTTACAGTCACTCCCTGAAAGACTGTCCTGTCTGATTTGCTCTTATAGACCGGAAGGGACCCTCTTTAGTGCCTTACATATGGAACTCATTTGTGGAATGAATCGAGAGAGAGAGAGAGAGAGTTGTCATCTACTCTCTGATCAACTAGTGGCTGTTATTATCACTATTAAGTAGCAAGAAAGGCTGGTCCTGGGAGGCTCAAACTATAAAGTTGAGACAAATACCGTGACTGTCTTTTGGAAGAAAGCACAATTGATGAAATGCAAAGGGGATTTCATTTCACGAAAATGCAGCCGATCTCTGGAACAAAATCAACAGAATAACATCTCAGATCTGAAATGAAGCCAACTTGGTCAGGACCCCTGACTGGGCAGGGGGTGTAGTATTACTGTCATCTCTCCATTATCCGCAGTGGAGAGGCAGAGAAGACCTTTCAAGATGAATATCCATTCGGTGGTGGCAAATTATTCCTGAACTCAAAAGCCTTTTATGTTCTCCTGTTTCTTGCTCTATGATGGGCCGGACACCTTCACTAAAACATTAATGAACGGTGGGTGCTTATTAGGGGCCGCGCACGGTGTCCTCCCATGTGGTCCCTCGTACGACCCCCAAACAGCTCCGTGACGTACGTTCTCTCATAATTACATCTTACACATGAGGTGACTGACGCACACAGAGGTCAAGTAACTTCCCCAAAGTCTGTTGGCTAGTTCAATTCGTCTCACTTCAATCCCTCTTCTCATTTTTATTGTCCTACATGGGAGTGTAATGGAAACCAGTGTGGAATAGCTAGTGAAATAAGAGGCTACAGGAATTCTCCCAGGTCAAGTCTGACCTGGTCTGGTTGGGCAGGAAAGGCCAAGTGTGTGAACTGCAATGAATTTCAGGAGTCAAAGCTCAGGTTACATCCAAGTTGGCCTCCACGTCCCCGGGGATCCAAGCTAGTCAGCAAAGTAATGGACTCTCCGGGCCACACGATGATAATCTAGTGGATGTCCCAGATGACTCATTTATTTTAGCACAAGTGCAGCTAGAAGCTTGGGAGAAGGCAGAGTTCTGGGTTTGAGGGCAGGAAGCTAGAAAAGAGGTTAGAGTTTAGGGCAAGTCTTTGTGCTAATCAGGAAACTGCAAGAAGCTGGACTGCTGATCAGGACACACAGTGGGGTTAAGGAGAAGAGGAGTATGGGAAGGTGGGCCCTGGGATCAACCCTGATAGAAGCTATGCTTGCCACATTTGAATCCACTCTCCACACTGCAAACCACAAATCTGATCACGTCACTTCCCTACTTTGTCACTGATTTTCCATTGCCCTCAGGACAAAGTTCAAACTTCCTGAAATGTACAAACCCTCCATGATTTGTCCTGTGGCTACCTTTCCAGCCCCATCACTCTGTGTTTAGCCTTCTGCCCCTAGCCACCCACCCGCACAAACGAGAGCGAGTGGATTCAGTAACAGACCAGCTGTATGGAGGAACTCTCAGCTGGTAGAATCGCCAGGCTCTGCTGCTGACCTCTGCAGATGGATTCTGCGTAGGACGCTCTCTCCCTCCCTGCCTATTTCCATCCTTCACTCTCACACTGGCGATCGCTTTCTCTGAAGTCAGCCCCATGTCCATCCTCAGCCCCCATTAGGCATCCTTTCCATACATTCCCATAATGCTTTGCAGTCACCTTTCAGGATTAACCATCTTGGATACTAACTACCTATTTCGCCAACTGGACTATAAGCTCTTCGAGGGCAGGGCAGTGCTTGGCTTGTTTCCTTTCATATACTCCCAGTGTCTGCAATGCAGTAGATGATAACACATATTTATTTCTAAGACAGAAAAAGACGTAAGCCTGAGGACAGAAGTGCACAGGGCAGAGACCCCTCCTAACGTGACTGGGGGCAAGAAGACAGGAGTCATGTTGCACGTTAAGTATACGGTGAGGACCACACATACGATCAGGCATCCAGGGAGGATCTGGAAACATTACCAAGCATCCACAGAGGGTCTAAATTTTAGTCGCCGATTTGAAAGCTGTATACGCTGTGTCCAACGCAGTCATCCCAACCAGCAATGTGTAAGTGTTCTGGGATATCGTCAGACTTTTACATTTTTGCTTATGTGGTAGGTGTGAAATTGTATTTCCTTGTGTTTGCGCATCTCTTCTGGTTTCTTCTTCTATGAATTGCCTGTTTGGGGTGGTGGGGTGTGGTGTACAGCTTTCTTTCTTTCTTTTTTTTTTTAAATTAAATTGTAGTAGTTCTTTACAAAAAATGTATTAGGTGTATTCTGAGTATCCATGTCACTTTGAGTGTTGAGAGCTTCCCACGGAAGATATGAGAGTCTGACTTTTAGCGTCTTTCACCTGTGGGAAGAAGCAGGAAGGACACCCGGGAAGGGAGAAAACAGGATTCAGAAGAGTTCAACTACTGTCTCTTTTTCAAAACTGACATGAGCCTACTGGCTAGGGGAGAGGAAACGACAAAGAAAGAGAACTGGGGACAGTGTGGTATAGTATTAGGATGTGACAAAGGGGAAAACATAAAGGCCATTTTGTTCTTATCATTAACAAAAGTGAGCTACTTCCCATGCTATGGATCAGGCTGGTGAGAGAAAAGACCAATGAATCTAAGGCTACTCATTTTGTGATCGCTTAAAGCAAACAACTTTTAGCAATACTACGAAGCCAGCCAGCAAAATAAATAGAAATGAGGTCCAAGGAATCGAAACATGAAAATTTGGAGAGAAAAAGATCTGCACAAAGCAAAACAGACCAAATACAAGGCGAACCAAACAAAAGCTAAATCAAATAAATAGGCATTGCCGTGTGCCCTGGAGGACTGCCAAGGAGAGTGAATTTCAACAAAGAAAGCGTCTGCCACCCGTTCGGAAAACTTCAATTCTAGAAGGGCTGAAGGAGGGCTGCAGCCACTGCAAAGCAACACGGGAGCTTTAGGGTGGAGAGACGGCAGATCAGAGGCTATTTCAGGCTCTGTAGACAAACACTAGAACCTTCCCCTAGCAAGACAGGAGCAGGTAGCCCACTCCCCCCACCTCCACTCCAACACAGCCCTTTGTAAGAAACAGGTCCAGTCACAGAAACTTGCAACATTGACATTGATGGCCAATTTGCAGATAAAAGGCCCACTGTCCATACCCTTGTCAATACCAAAATCCTAGGAGACAAAGTGTTGAGATAAAAGGAGTCTATACAGCCCAAGTAACAGCACTGGCAATCACCTGTGAACTCGACCCTAAAGACAGAGTCCTGGGCTTTGGGGATGAAATCAAGGGAGTCTCACTCCACATGTTAGCACTCAGCCCTGGCCTGGCATAGTTATAGCAGTGAGAGCAGTAATCTTACCAGTAATAACCATCACCACCACCACCACCACTATGCCCCACCGGAGCATTCATATTGTGCCAGGCAAGGAGCTAGGTGCTTTGCAAGAATTGTTATCAACAACCCATTATTATCCTAATTTATAGCTGCACACTCTACAGTTAAGGGAACCAAGGTAAATTGAGATATTTCTCAAAGGTCTCCCAGCCAACAAGCAAAGGAACACTTACTCCAAACATGCTCTCTTAACCAAGAGACTTGGCCAGAAGCTCCATGAAATAAGGCAGATAATTGGCAAATATTTACTAATTGTTGGCATGGTAGGTACTATCAACTACGTTAAGTTAAACTGGGGCAAAAAAAAAAAAAAAAAAAAAAAAGAAAAGGAAGAATAACCAGAATTCCTTTTACTTACTCTGTAAAAAAATCTTGAACTTTATTAACCTTTAAAGAAAAAAGCCTCCCTACTCTTTAAAAAATTTACCATCATCTATCCAGCAAATATTCAGGTTGTTCAAACTCATAAGGAGGCTAACTAAACAAAACAAAAGGAGAGGTGATAATATATAGCTCAAGGGCTGTTTTTGGTTGGCATTACCCAAAATGCAGACTAATTTAGTTCCAAGCACCGGGAGGCCCGAGAGTCTGAAGCTCCTGAAGATTTCCTGAGCGTAGCATTGCTTTTTGCTCAGATTTCTCTATTGCTCTCTTGATTGAAATTTCTGTACATTAATATGTGCTCTTTTTTTTTTTTTCTACATGACCTATTTTCCAATGGGACTGAGGGGGAAAATCACAAATGCATATTTAAAGCCACAAGGGTATTTAAATTCTCCCTATTTTTGTCAGACATTTTTAGTACTTTCTATTTGAGATGAAAGATAAAAACTTGTGTGCATGATTAATTGTAACGATGAAAGAATGCGAGGCTGTTGCTTAAGAAACGAGAACAACAAAGGAATAAACTACTGCGGGCATCACCAGGACTGGAATGACACTGCTCTGTGTACTTGATTTCCATGGCAACTAGCAGTGGGAAGATGAATGTTTCATAGTCACTCTGCTCTGCAGTACACGTCTATAAATCAAACTTGCATAAAGAGCACAAGATTTCTGCTGTGGGCTGTACTCAGAGCTGGTTTATTTTCCTGTTACTGTATAAGTATGGAAAAGAAGCACAAAACAATGAGGTCATTTTTAGTGGGGAACAAACTCAGAAATTACTAATACACCTGCAAGCAGGGGATGTCATTCATCTAGCCAGAGATGAGGAGCAGAGCAGGTAAGGCGTAAGGCAGGCGGGGAATGAAAACCCTGCCTGCTTCTGTATAAGGGTAACAGACACAGGCACTTGTTTGCTCTGAGAATTGTGTATTATGGTGTGCCTCCCCACCCTCCCCTAACTCTGCTCCAAAATGTACATAGGAGCATCTTAATTAGCTGTCTTGGACACAAAGTTTCCACTGTGATAACCGGGCAGAAACAATGCTGTGTGTTTAGTATGAAAGTTTATGAAGGCTGAACATACACACACTTGTTTTTATTTACACTGAAAATAACTCCTTGTGTAGAAGTTAGGACAGAAAAAGAACACGCTGGCGTTGAATTGGGAGTCAGGAGACCCGAGTTTTGATCCAGGTCTCTGTAACCTTGGGTAAGCCATTAAGTTCGTTGACCTCCATCTTCTTAGCTATGAGAGAGATGGTGTACATGACGTCTCAAGACTCTGCCACCATTCGATGCCACAATTCTGTGATCTTTAAATCGCAAAGATCCGAATCAATGAGCTCTAACCAAAGATATCAGCTGTGCCCTTTCTAAAAACTACATACCTTACACAGCCATACTATTAATTAATAGTGTTTAATGATTCTACCATCACAATGAAACCTCTGCCAACTTGTTTCAAACTTCTAAACGCAGAATATGCTGCGGAAAATTAAATAAATTTTATTCTCAGAGTTTTTAAAAGTTTTAAAAAATTTGTAATCTTATAACTGATTTTTATAACATTATAAAGAAGGTTTTTTAAGTTTATTTATTTATTTTGAGAGAGTGTGTGTGAGCAGGGGAGGGGCAGACAGAGAGGGAGAGAGAGAATCCCATGCAGGCTCTGCACCACCAGCACTGAGCCCAATGTGGGGCTCGTTCTCACAAACCCGTAAGATCATGACCTGAACTGAAATCAAGAGTTGGACGCTTAACCACCTGAGCCACCCAGGTGCCCCTAACATTGTAAAGAATGTTTAAATAATCTTCCTGTTACACAGATAAGGGCTGCCTATCAGTTCCTGCCAAGCAGGAAGCATCCTGCTTCTTGAAATCTGCAGCTCTTAGAGATATTTTGAAGCTTTTCTGGAGTTCATCTTTGGAACAGTAAGTCTCAAAAAGAGTGAAACAAACAAATTAATGGATAAACCAACTCTGAGGAACCACCTTTTGCTACAGCTTTCAGCAATCTTGTATTCCCTTCCCCAGTCTTCAATGTTTAGGCAGATTTTGACCTACAGGTAAGTATCACCAGGATAGAGAGGGACATATCCGAAAACCAGATCAACTATCTCTTCTGTGAGTCAGTGAGTCTACAAAATCCCTGTGGAACTTCACAACCTAGAAATATCTTTTCATTAGTGCGGCACAAGGCATTATCAGACCCAAAGAGGACCTGCTGTCCTAAGGCTAAGGACAGCCTAAGACAGGCTAAGTCCAGGGGAGAGCAGAGGCTCAGATGACTGAGTCCCAGCCTGCGCCTCGAATGAGGGCAGCGCAGGGAAACAACACCCAAGGAGCACTCATTGTCTCATTTAATGCTTATGCCAACTCTGGGGAAAAAGATGTTTATACCTGAGCTGTAAAGAATGTATGTAAGTGACTACAGGAAGACGGTTATGAAATGCGTGGGGAAATTCAAAACCTGCTCTCCCTGACTCTAAGGCCTCTCTGATCTGCTACCTGCATCTCAGGACACATTCAAGGAACAGACTATTGCTCTACTGGACTTCTTTGGCATTAAAAAACAAGGGGTTAAAAAGAGCTAAGCAAAAAACCTAGCCCTAAGAAGCATGTTAAGAGTAAAAAGTAGTAATCAATATTTCTCAAGTCTAAATTTGGATCGTAAGTAGAACCAGGTATGCTTCTCGGGCATGCATTATTGTCCATACTTCAATTCCCTAGACAACAGGCTAAAGGCTATTTCCAGGATGAAGCCAGATGTTACACAACCACGTAATTTCCAATATGTGAATACTGCGGGAGCCAATGACATTTTTACAAGAGTTTACTAGAAATGTATCCTGCTGTCTATCCAAGAGATTTGGGTTGCTTCCTAAGCTTAGAAGACGTAATACTTTGGTACTAATACATAGACTTGTGGTACTAATTTTTCAAAAACTAATAAAATAACATTTATTAAGGAAGGCTCCAGATTAACCTCCTCCCTTTCCAATTAGTTTCTTATCAGAGTTTTTAGCACCACCAGCTGGCTAAAGAGATCTACTACAAACTTGTTTGGTTCTCAACCTGCTTTGTTCATTAAGAGAGGATCGTATGTTTATTTCACATTGAATTTGTGGTAAAGTAATTTACTTCAGCTTCTAAATAAAATTAGAAATGCCTTTCCTTGTCAGTCAAATAAGTAGTAATCCGCTTTGGCTTTTTTACATAAGAAGGAGATATATTGTGGTTAGTAAGTCATTAGGGAAAACTGAATCTACCCACTAACACTAATTTGATTTCTTACACCATAATCGCACCCTCAAAACACAAAGACTAAGAACTACAATGAAAATCTGAAACTAAAAGAGAGAGGAAACTAAATGGTCCTGAATACTACACTAGCCTATAGTGTTTATATCAAACACTAATTTAATTGGGAATAAAAATGATTGAGGAGGTAATTTCACTTTTAAAAATTTTGAGTTTAGGGGAACCTGGGTGGTCAGTCAGTTAAGCATCCAACTTCGGCTCAGGTCATGTTCTTACGGCTCATGGGTTAGAGCCCCGTGTTGGGCTTTCTGCTGACAGCTCAGAGCCCAGAGCCTGCTTCAGATTCTATGTTTCCCTTTCTCTCTGCCCCAATCCTGCTTGTGCTCTCTCTCAAAAACAAACATTTTTAAAAAATTATTAAAAAAATAAAAACTTTTGAGTTTTCCACCAAGATTCCTGATTTGCATCTGACATGCATATATATACACCACTATCTTTCCATTTATCTTTCCTTCTTGTTTAACTGAACCACATCTAGCAATGAATAACAGTACAAAGAGAGCACAACTAAGCCCTTAGGGTTCAAATCTGATCTCCATGCAATGAAATCAGTCAGTGAAAATAAATATTCCTGAAGAACTAAGTCTGGTGATTTCCCCCAAACAACCAATTTGTCCATGAAAAGTACATCCAGCAACTTGCTGTCAGGACCAACTTCTAACCTGCAGAATGAATGGCACCAACATTGTAACAAATTTGCTCACTACAGAAACTTTTCTACTACTCTACAAGGCAATGCACAAGAGAGAAAGAAAAAGAAGGTTCCGTCCAATTAATCAAATCACTCCGATGGTAGAGTTCCACTAAAAGCTTTCTGATAGAGTCTGAAACTACTGTAATAATTTTATGATGATAGCAGTTTAAATATCCATACAAATGTGTGGTCAAGTTCATATTTTTTAAACTCTCTGAGTCTAAATCTGCAATTGAAAGCCCAGTAAAGAAGACAATGTGTAACAGTCTCAGATAAAACTAAGGACCAGCAGATGCTCTACCCAATTTTTTTAAGTCATCTCTACACCCAACATGGGGCTCAAACTCATGACCCTGAGATCAAGAGTCGCAGGTGCCACCGACTGAGCCAGCCAGGTGCCCCTGATGCTCTACCCAATTTAACACATAATTTGAAGATGCAAACTTTGATCAATTTCATTCTATTCCTTCGCTCACTTGTTTACTCATTCATTCATTCGTTCATGTATTCACTGAATACTCCATCAAACACAGTTAAATTTCTGCAAAAAGGGAGTGAGAGTGTGACTTTTCTATGGCCCTCTCCTCTCCTCTCCTCTCCTTGGGTTACAGCCTTGCCATGTCGTCTCCAAGGCAGAGAAGATTTCTATTTGAAGTCATGAATGGGTTACAAGAAACCTCAAGAATAATATTGACTTGGGTTGAGAAATACATTTTGTAACTTCTATTTTTGTTCCTACATAGGTTCTTTGACATAATTCCTGAATGATACTGAAGGCTAAGTGTGTTCAGATATTTTATTTTAACTGCAAATTCAGCCTACTATACCATTATCAGGCAGTGGTATTCTTAAATCAAAAGATATAAATTTGAGGTATAAGAAAAACACATGACCATTAACAAGTACCAGCAACATGAGTGCCATCAAATAAAATGTTTTTATTATTTGTGAGTTTCCCATGTTAGTTTTCTTCTTTAAATTTTTTTTAATGTTTATTTTTGAGACACACACACACACACACACACACACACAAAGAGCATGAGCAGGGGAGGGGCAGAGAGAGAGAGAGGGAGACACAGAATCTGAAGCAGGCACCAGGTTCCAAACTGTCAGCACAGAGCCTGATGCGGGGCTCGAACCCATGGGCCGTGAGATCATGACCTGAGCTGAAGTCGGACGCTTCACCGACTGAGCCACCCAGGCACCCCATCAGTTTTCTTCTTTAACCAAAAGATAAAATAATTGGGAATTAGGTCCAGTATGGCTTGAAATTAGCAATAAAGGGCCTCAGCTTTATCTGTAGAATGGGTATGAGTAAGAGGTGATGTGTGGGATCACTGCACGGATTCAGTAAGATGACTCTAGCAGGTGTTTAATGAACGGGAGAATGGACGAATGCAGGCCAAGAAAGCCAAGGGGGTCTGAGCATCCCTGGCAAGATGCTCAACACCCTGAGAAGCTGACAAGAATGAAACCTGAGAAAAAGAACAGGGGGAGCTACCTGGAGGGACTTAGGTGGTGGGGGCAGCTTTCTAGGCTGGGGGATGAGAGTATGTGTGCAGACAGCTATGGAAGTTATCCACACAGGAGAGGGAATGGAGGATGGAGAAAGGTCTTAGATCAGAAAAAGGGGAGGGGTTGGGGCACCTGGGTGGCTCAGTCGATTGAGCGGCTGACTTCGGCTCAGGTCATGATCTCGCAGTCCATGAGTTCGAACCCCGCCTCGGGCTCTGTGCTGACAGCTCAGAGCCTGGAGCCTGTTTCAGATTCTGTGTCTCCCTCTCTCTCTGACCCTCCCCCATTCATGCTCTGTCTCTCTCTGTCTCCAAAATAAATAAACGTTAAAAAAAAAAAATTAAAAAAAAAAAAGAAAAAGGGGAGGGGTGAGATCAGAACAAAGGAGGGGAATTAGAAAAAGAGATCAGAAAAACAGAGAGATTAGAAAAACAGAAGAGATCCTCTTCCTTACAACTAGAATTGAAAGCAAATTGAGAGCTTTGGGGGCAAAGAGGAGGGAGGAGACATAACCCGGGCAGAGGCCATGGCCCTGTCCATGAAGTAGAAAGGCAAGCTCACCTGCAGAGCAGAAGGAAAGTTTTGGTACAACGATGACAGAGAGCAAGTTGATCTGATCGTATGTGACAATGCTAAGGAACTGGCTTAGGGTATGATGCCAAAAGTTCTGAGGCCCCTCAGATGAGTACAGGCCGTGGGTCCAGGAGAAGATGCTGACTCTCCTGCCAACAATTTGCTATCCCTGAAACAGGAAATCAAAGACAGATGAGACCAAGTTCTCCTGGATGCTAATAAGGGCAGGATATGACTTCGAATGACAGCAACGCCAAACCTGAGCATGGAAAGGAAAGCATTCTGGAATTACACAGGACCAGGGCTGCGAAACTGTGTACAGAAGTGTGCCAAACACTGTGGTCAAGTAGGTACGGCAGTTTCTGCCTGAATGAGAATGTGGTCCCATTCTGGGATTGGCCATCAGAGGACCAAAGCAGGCAGCAGGGGATCTAAGAACCGGGATCCAGGAAGGTGGACATAGAGTTCACAGACATTACTCTGGATGGGAGAGGGAGAGGGAAACGTACCATGGCGTGTTTGGGGGAGGGGTGGAAGCATTGGACAAAGAAGACAAATGGTCAGCTCGCTCCAGGTCACAGACTGGCAAGGAGCAGGTCCAACTAACTACCTAAGGCCACTTGAGAGCACGGGTTCTGCAATACCGGGCTGTGGGCAGGTCAAAACCAAAGCCCCTTCCACAGAGGCTCAGCCTGAGGCTAGACTACAAGTGAAGATAAGGAGGGGAAAGTGGTGTTAAACATTCTGGGGGCTTAGTTGCAGCCAAAAACAACTGAGGCGGAAAATGCAGCTACACTGGGGGGGAAAGAATGATGGGGTCCAGCACAAGATTCCAACAGCCATGTTCAGCCACCAGTAACTAGTTCTGGGATCCTAAAATCCTAAGTTCCATAGACGAGGGTGGGGGTAGAGGTGAGTGAAAAGCAGGAGAGAGGACTGGGAAAAGTAAATGTCTGGAAGGACTGGAAAAAAAAAAATGTCTGAATAGACATTTTTCCAAAGAAGACATACAGATGGCCAACAGACACATAAAAGGATGCTCAACGTGACTCATCAACAGGGAAATGCAAATCAAAACCACACCTGTCAGTATGGTAAAATCAAAAACACAAGAAATAACAAGTGTTGGCGAGGATGTGGAGAAAAAAGAACCTTGTACACTGTCAGTGGAAACACAAATTGGTGCAGCCACTGTAGAAAACAGTATGGAGGTTCCTTCAAAAGTTAAAAATAGAATTACCATATGACCCAGTAATTCCACCACTGGGTACTTTCCCCACGAAAACAAAAACACTAATTCCAGAAGATATATGCGCCCCTATTTTACTGAAGCACTATGTACAATAGCCAAGATATGGAAGCAACCCAACTTCATAGATGAAAGAAAATGGGGTGTAAAGCAGAAAAATACCTAGAAATAAACCTAACTAAAGAGGTAAATGATCTGTACTCTGAAAACTATCAAACTCTTATGGAAGAAACTGAGGACACAAAGAAATGGAAAAGCATTCCATGCTCATGGAAGAACACACGTTGTTAAAATGTCTGTACTACCCAGCGCAATCTACACGTTTAATGCAAATCCCCATCAAAATACCACCACCATTTTTCACAGGGCTAGAACAAACAATCCTAAAACTTGTGTGGACCCAGAGAAGGCGTCGAATAGCCAAAGCAATCCTGAAAAAGAAAAAACCAGAGGCATCACAATTCTGGATTTCAAGCTACAAGAACAGACACATGAAAAGAGGCTCAACATCACTCAGCATCAGGGAAACACAAATCAAAACCATAGTGAGATACTTACCTCACACCTGTCAGAATTAACAACACAAGAAACAACACGTGTTGGTGAGGATGCAGAGAAAGGGGAACCCTACTGCACTGTCGGCAGGAATGCAAACTGTGCAATTGTTCTGGAGAACAGTATGGAGTTTCCTCAAAAGACTAAAAATAGAACTACCCTCTGACCCAGCAATTGCACCGTTAGGTATTTATACAAAGGATACAATAATACAGATTCGAATACATGCACCCCAAATTTTATAGCATCATTATCTACAATAGCCAAAATATGGAGGGGGCCCACATGTCCATCGAATGATGAATGGATAAAGATGTGGTCGATATATTTGATGGAATATTACTCAGCCATCAAAAAGAATGAAATCTTGCCATTTGCAATGATGTGGATGGAGCTAGAGTGTATTATGCTAAGTAAGTCATTCAGAGAATGACAAATACCATATGATTTCACTCATATGTAGAATTTAAGAAACACAACAGATGAACCTATGGGAGGGGGACAAAAAAGGGGTGGGGGAACAAACCATAACACAGTCTTAGTGATAGAGAACAAAATGAGGGTTGATGGACAGAGGTAGGATGGGAAACGGGCTGGATGGGTGATGGGTACTAAGGAGGGCACTTATTATGATGAGCACTGGGTGTTGTATGTAAGTGATGAACCACAGAATTCTACTCCTGAAACCAATACTGCACTGTATGTTAACTAAAATTTAAATTAAAAAAAAAAAGATGCGGTATACACATACAATGGAACATTACTCAGCCATAAAAAAAAGAATGAGATCTTGCCATTGCAACAACATGGATGGATCTAGACAGTATAATGCTAAGTCAGTCAGAGAAAGACAAATACCATATGATTTCACTCAACATGCGACTTCAGAAACAAAGAAAAAAAGAGACAAATAGACTCTCTCTCTCTCTTTTTTTTTTTTTTTTTTAAGATAGAGTGTGATCGGGGTAGAGGGACAGAGGGACAGACAGAATCTCAAGCGGGCTCCACGCTCAGTGCAGAGCCTGACGTGGGGCTGTATCTCTCCATCCTAGTATCGTGACCTGAGCCAAAATCAAGAGTTAGATACTCAAACACAAAGAACAAACTAGTGGCTACCACAGGGGAGGCGAGTGGGGAGATGGGTGAAATAGACAAAGGGGATTAAGAGTATGTTTTCATGATGAGCACCTAGTAATGTATAGAATTGCTGAATCAGATTGTATACCTGAAACTAATCTAACACTGTATGTTAATTACACTTCAATTTTTTAAAAAGGTAAAGTTTTATCCGTATTAGGGCCTACCCTGCCTCTCCCGGGGTCAACTTAGGCACTGGGACAGGCAGAGGCGAGGGAAAGAACAGGAACTAAGAGGCGCCACGCGAAGTCCATGGTGCATTTAATTACTACTTCACCCTGATTGTCTCTAGCAGCAGATTGCAGCCAAGCAGATAATGTGGTCAAGCTGAACTCACAGCTACTGATGAGAAAGGTCTTCCGAGTGAACCAAAGCAGAATCGTACCTTACCAAGAGACAATCATGGATTTAGATTAGCAACCCCACCCCAGTTAAAATGATAAAAACCCATATGTCATTAAAAAAAAAATTTTTTTTTTTTGCTTTCATAGCTTATTTGGCAAAACACTATTATGATGTAATTCCAAAGGCAAAATGCGTAACACATGGGTTCCTATCAAAGCAACCTGAACTGGGATGAATGCTCCGGTTTCATGTGATAAAACACTACATCAGCTTCCTTTTGTATATTTTGTCAAGGATTCCTTTTGTTTATAGTGCAGATAACCAAATGAAGTCTCAAGTACAATCCAAACCAAACCAATTCATATGAACAGAGAAAAGCTATTTCATCATGCAACTGATTTAACAAGAGCATTTCTGGGCAGAGCAGGTGTGCCTTGCTTCCTCATGTTTATGCTCAGTATTGTGGGGATAAAAGGCATGGTTCCTGTCCTCAGGGCGATTATACCATTAAAAGAAGAGAGAAGGGAATATAACAGTGAGTAACAGCACAAGCTTGGTAGTTAAGCTGCCTGAGTTTGACTCTCGGATCCATTACTCACCAGCCGGTGACTTTGAGCAAGTCTGTGACCTCTCCAAACTTTTCCCTCCGAAAAATGAGGACAGATAGGGCCTAACCCATGAGGATCCTGCAGGGATTCATTCAACATAGTGCCTGGTACACAGTAAATACTCAGTAAGTGTTAGTGACTAGTATTATCATGCTTACTATTAGATACCTTAATGCTACAGGAGTTCTAAGGAAGGTAAAGAAACTTTCTGGGCTAGAGTGATCAGGGAAGGCTACATAGAAGACAGAGTTCAGCTAAGCTCTAAGGAATGGATGCCATTCAGGCATGTGGATGAGGGAGTCAGAGCAGAGAGGGCAGTGAACCTGGCAACAGCAAAAATGCCAGAAGAGAAATGATAAAATCAGTACATGGCAGGCAGATCGGAATGGTGGAGAATTTCTGATTTGAGAAAACGATGGGAGACACGCTAAGAAGGCACATAAGGCCTCTGTGTGTGTGCGTGTAGGGGCTTTGCATGATGGGCCAAGGACTCTAGGGTTTAGCTGGCAGGCAATGAAAAACTACTGAATTCAAAAAGTAAAATTAAAAAATAATGCTAAAAAAAAAAAAAAAGTAACGCTAATCTTCCTCATGCAAAATATAACTGGAAGGGTAAACCAGTGATTTTCCAACTTGAACGTGCGTGCCTATCACTCAGGGATCACGTTAAAGTAAACACATTTGACTCAGTAGGTTTGGAGTGGGGCCTGAGATTAGGCATTGCTAATAAGCTCCTTGGTACTGATGCTGCTGGTCACTGGAAGGCTCTTTAAATGGCAAGTGTGTGTCTATTCAAGGTAACCTGATAGAGGAGGACTGGGTAAGAGGCACGCAGACAAGATGGCTAGACGTGAGGTGGCAAATCACAGGTCCTTATGTCACAGTAAAAACACAGTACTGAAAATTTTAATTTCATTGTAGGAGATAGATTAAGAAGGACAATCAAAACTCTTGAGTGGAACTCCTAGTCCTGAGCCTATTTTTTTGCATCTTAAAATAATATTAAATATCTCACATAAAATATAAATTTATTTTATTAAATACGAGCTTTTCTTATTTTACTAATACAACGCACAGTATCATTAGGATTGTTTTAGCCAGAAGTTAGCTCTCGACTACAAAAGAAAAGCCTAAGAAATGGATTCCTCTTTCTATAAAGGAAAATGGCATGAATACATTCATGATGTGTGGCTATTAATAACTTCAGGGATGACTGAAAGGGTTAGCAACATTTGGTCATAAGAAAGAAACCATGGCAGCAGTATCTTATGTGACAGTTGGAGTAAAAGAAAAATAGCCCTCATGCTATTACAGCAGGAACAGCGTATTCGACCATATATGT
This sequence comes from Panthera tigris, assembly GCF_018350195.1. Taxonomy (NCBI): domain Eukaryota; kingdom Metazoa; phylum Chordata; class Mammalia; order Carnivora; family Felidae; genus Panthera; species Panthera tigris. The sequence goes on from NC_056665.1 coordinate 132,580,295, forward strand.
AGATGAGGAATTAGATACGTCGGCCATAACACTTGTTATAGTGACACCTCAAAAACCAAACCCAGGGTTGGATAGCTGTCAAACCCAGTAATTTCCTCTTGAGAGCAGTCTTTGTCACATTGACAGACCACATCTGTATTCAGGCGGCGGTCGCTTCTGAATAATATCTGTGATACACAGAGAAAATAAAGAAGACTGCCATGCCACTCTCCATGATAGATGACCCCACCAGCGGGTTCTGGAACTAGAAGAAGCCTGCCAGATAATATAACACAACCCCCTCATTTCTGAGATGAGGAGACTGCAGGCCAGAGAGGTGCGGTGATTTGTGGCAGAACTGGGACCAGAACTCAAGTCTTCCTGCTCCCCGGCCCTGGGGCTCACAGCTCAACGTGACCTTAATATGGCGCTGGGTGTAGCATTCAGAGAGCAAAACAAAAAATATAGAGAATAGAAAGCCCATTCGCTACATAAGCCATCATTTACATAAAATGGAGTCATCTGTTCAACATGTACGAAACTGCGCTGTGCTGTCTCTAGGGTGATAGTGAACACTTTACTGTGCCTGCTCACATTAAGCTCGTGCCCTAATACTGGATTATAGGTATCCAAATTAACTATGAATAAGCATAAAGGAGAAAGATATTTATGACAGATTAGAAGCTTAAAGCAGAAGGTGAAGACAATTTCCCTTTGGGGGTTGGAAGGTGGTTGGTAGGGTAGGGCCAACTTTCAGGATAAGAACTTTACTTTAATTTAGTTATTTTGAGAGAAAGAGAGACAGAGCATGTGAGCAGGGGAGGGACAGAGAGAGAAGGAGAGAAAGAATCCGAAGCAGGCTCCACACTGCCAGCACAGAACCCGACACAAGGCTCGAATGCACGAACCGTGAGATCATGACCTGAGCTGAAGTCAAGAGCCCGACACTTAACCGTCTGAGCCACCCCGGTGCCCCCTTAACAGCTGGGCTGTGAAGGTGAGTACAGTTTGCATCTGGGTGGTTTAACGTGAAACAGGACTACAAAATCTGGATATCTGAAATGTAAAAGGGATTAAATATTCCTTCCAATCAAATACTATATCCTTGATAATATAAACGAAGTTAGCTTAACTAAAGAAACCAAAATAGCATGTTCTATTTGAAACTCTACGTAATGAGGCCATCGCTCTTCTCTACCTGTATCCTGTCCAGATTCTGAGCTTCGATTCCTGTGGCACCAGTTCTAAAATACTGGGAAACGGACAATCTGCAAATGCAAGGATAGAAGTCTTTTCCCCAACTCACCACCTTTTGTTTGATTGCCCAGCGCTTCAGATACGGACATGGACTCCTGTCTTACCACCAGGCCCCCCAGGCTGATGTTGATTTATATTCACGGTCTCCAGCCAGGTCACCGGCCGCCTTCGGTGCATGGTGTCCACTCAAGAAAATGCCCCAAGCCCGCACTCGATCCCCAAGGAGATAATTTTTCTCCATGGTACAAAAATCAATTAAAAGCCCTCAGAAAAGCTGGAATTTTCTTAAAATGATTCGAATCTATTTCTATAGCTGGATTTTTTAAGTAGTTGTATTCAATATTTTACATGTGAAATCCCCAGAGAGAGGAAATTCTGAGGTCAGCCTGAAAAGCTCACACACATTAATACTGTCCACTCAGGAGCCATATGCACGAGGATAATCAGAAAAGGAAATCTCTGACAATAAGATTTTGAAACCAAAGAGTGAAATAAAAATTCAGGCATTACCATTGCCGAGAAGATAGGAAAATTTGTAAAATAAAAATTGGCAACTCAGTAAGTCTACTTCTTTGGCCATTATACTTATATAGGTATAGCTGGTAATGACTATGCATGGTTACAAAAAAATGACATGTGATTTCTAGGCTTTTTTAATATTTTTCTAGGCACAGAAGCATGTAGATACTGCTGGGCCGATAATCATATTCATCACAGTAGGTACTCACTATAAGAACGGTGCTCTTGTTGAGGTCACATGACTACAGTTAGAAGAGAATTGTTCTGATGCACAAAATAATGACTGAGAAATTTTTTCTTGTCCAAGAAAATGCTATGCAACAAGTGTGCTATCAGCAAAAAGGAATTATAGAAAGCTAAAGAATATAGGAATATTACTTCAAAAGAGATGCAAATAAATTGGAAAATAAATGCTATCTTCAATGACTTTCCTTTTGGGTCCTGGGCTCTGTAAGACTCTCTTCCACTTAGCATAACAGAACTGTCTGTTAGTCTATTTTACCCAAGTTCGTGACAACCCTTCCCTCTATAACGGCCACGATAGGAGACATATCTGATCTTTCTGCCAAGAGGATAGCCATCCCTCCTAATCCCCTACTCCCACTGAAACTTTGACATTGAAAACATATTAATCAAAGAGTCGTGATGCTCTTATTGTCGACCATTGTTCAATAACCAGAAGAGGAGAGTTAGATGTTCTTTGTTTTTTGACCTTCCCACATAACATGAAGAATGGGATTCTTACACCAAAATGATCAGATATAACTTTAAATGTCTCCGGTCATGATTAGAGAGCCTCGTGGAGCCTCGATATTTCCAACATGACATTAGTGCCTGGCAATCTGCCTGCACACTCAGAACCTGAGACAGTGGGTCAGGAAGTGGGCCTTCTGCATATCCACATTTCATTTCATGGCTGGAAAGCAGAAGCTTCCCAGAGCTTTTCGCCAATTGACAGGTGGTGGGAAAGTGCAAATCTCAGTGCTTACAATGAGATGGAGAAGGCTCCTAGGCATGGAGGAGTAAATATACCCATGCAGAGAAAAATGCCTGCCAGAAGTATCACAGGGTGCTGATGGCAGGCAAAGTCAGGAAAGAACATTAAGCCAGCTCCTTGATAACAGCTGAGGCTAAATTGTGAATTGCAAGCGACCACAATATAAAGCAAAGAGAGGCCATCAGAGATTAATTGTGAAAACCACATGCAAAAAGAGAAAAATGGAAGGCAAAGCCACATGTGGTTACAAAGCTCCTGATTGCATTTTAAAGTACTTTTTCCTAGTTTAGAAGAAGTAAATTAAACCATTAAAAAAAAAAAAACGCAAGTGAGAATTTCACTGTCACTGGATATTCGGAGTGACAATGAACCAACAATTATTTATTAAGTAACTACAACGCATGAGGCAACATGCTGGAGCCAGCGGGTTACGGATAAGCTCATAAACTCAAAGAGCTTGCAGTATCTTATGAAGATAATCCTAAACGCTGCATTTTGTTTATCAAGTAAGTGAAAAGATATACAACCATAAATAGTACCAAAATTTAGTGAAAGGAGACAAGACTATTCAATATAAAGAAAAAGAAACTTTTCTTGAGCAGGACCTTGAAAGGTCTAATCTGGGCAGGTTGGAAGTACAGAAAGGCATTGCCAATAGGGGAAACAGAATGAAGTTCAAATACACATCACACATTCAAAGGAACAAGCATTATGCCAAGGGAAACACAGGAATTTGGGGCTAATGAAAGAGGAGTTTGAAAAGGAATCAGATTTTGGAGAGCCAGGTTAAATAGCTTTAATCCTACCTGTTAGAGGCACTGAAGATCACTGAATGTTAAAAACAAAAACAACAACAACGACGACAACAAAAACACCACCACTATAAAATCTTCTCTAAGTTCCAGCAGTATTAAAGACAAAAGATATTTTTTGTTTTAACCTTTTAGTGCTAGAAACAGCCTATTATCTCACATTCATTCCACTGTACCAACAATACTACCCACAGTTCTCAAACTCTTCTGCCATTTGTAGTGGGTAGGGGAAAAAAAAAAGATCTTCAAAAAAAGAATTCCCTAAGAACTTCTGAATAATGAAACAACACCTCTGATACAGCCTCAGTTATTTTAGTACACAAATCACGATTATCAGTCCTAAGTGGAAAGCAAAGTTTCAAATACTGAAAGGATTCTCAAGTTCTGAAATCCATATATTAAACATTTTATGATATCTTTAGAGATAAGATAAACTAGTACCAATTTTTGTCTTTGTTTTTTGCATAATGTATCATCTCTTGGTTTAAGCAGCAATTTGTTCTTCAAAACCCTTTCCATGGTAGAAAACTTGTTTCTTTAATTTATATGAAAAAAGCTATACTTAGCAGCCCCCAAGCAATCACTAATTAAAAATAAAATCTCAGGGTGCCTGGGTGGCTCAGTTCATTAAGTGTCTGACTCTTGGTTTTAGCTAAGGTCATGGTCTCACAGTTCTTGAGTTCAAACCCTGCAGTGGGCTCTGTGCTGACAGTGTAGAGCCTGCTTGGAATTATCTCTCTCCCTCTCTCTCTCTGCCCCTCCCCCACTCACTCTCTCTGTCTCTCTCAAAATAAATAAATTTTGAAAAAATAAAAATAAAATCTCAAAAACCATTGCTTCCCCTAATAAAACAAACACCTCTATAAAACAAGAATTGAAAGTATGTATAGAAAGGCTTAGGGAAGATACTATAAAACATTATGATACAGCAAAATAACAAAATGAAATTAAACATCAGTGTATATAACTTAAGAAAGAAATATAAAAGAAAAATAAAACCATAGCAGAGAAAAAAGAAAAGCCATATTGATCACAGGACAAAGAATAGACTTTGCTGAAAATATGTGATGAGATATAGTGAGCAAAACAAGCCAATGAAAGAGACACTAATAGAAAATTAAAAGGACTTCTGGGGTGCCTGGGTGGCTCACAAGGTTAAGTATCCGACTTCGGCTTGGGTCATGATCTCACGGTTCGTGAGATCGAACTCTGCATCAGGCTCTGTGCTGACAGCTCAGAGCCTGGAGCCTGCTTCAGATTCTGTGTCTGCCTCTCTCTCTGCCCCTCCCTCACTCATGCTCTGTCTCTCTCTGTCTCTCACAAATAGATAAATGTTAAAAAAAAATTTTTTTTAAATTAAAAGGACTTCCAACGTAAGCATAATCAGCATTCTCAAAGAAAAAGAAAGTGACTCAAAAATGCTAATGTTCAATCCACTATGTATTTTTATTTAAGGGCAATGATAGCCCAGATATCAACATTTTGAAACACGAAAGACACCAGAGAATACAGTTCTCATGATCCCTACTAGAGGACAGACTTCAGCTAAGCATAAACTATGGCACAAGGCTTGGAGGTGAGCTTTGAATCCACATAACTGTAGAATTAAGACTAAAACAAGAGATTATGACTGCTAATCATAAATGTTATACTATATATACCCATTAAAAATGTGAGTGTTATAAACCCTGACAATATGTATTTTTACAAATCACATTGCTTTTGAGGTGCCTGGGTGGCTCAGTCAGTTAAACACCCAACTTCAGCTCAGATCATGATCTCATGGTTTATGAGTTTGAGCCCCAAGTCAGGCTCTGTGCTGACAGCTCGGAGCCTGGAGCCTGCTTTAGATTCTGTGTCTCCCTCTCTCTCTGCCCCTCCCCGACTTGTGTTCTGCCTCTCTCGCTCAAAAATAAGCATTAAAAAATTCTTTTAAAAAGAAAACACATTGCTTTTATTCATGATAAAATCAATAATGTAAACATTCCCAGAATACTTAGGAAGCAATTCACAAACCTTCTACAAGTACCTCATTTAGCTCTTATGACGCTTTAATGAATGATCCAACAACTTAAAACCAAAATGATTCTTTGATGCCTTACGCCCCAAGTCTGTCTTCTTGAATTGGTTGTTTGGCTGGTTTTATTGTTGTGGTTCGTTGGTCAGGCTTAAAAAATGAATGTGATATGGACAACTACTTCCAAAAGAGACCATTCTTCATCTTTAGAAGTTTCTTTAGGAAAAATATGGCAGTAAATGAATGGAAGGTAATGAAAATTTCTTCAGTTATTCACACCACAGATGACTCTAATTAGGATTCTCCATCTCTGGCTGTCTTCTTCTAGTGTCTTTGGATATCAGCTTTCTTTTGGGTAACTATGGACCTGGGTAATGAATTCCATTCACAGTGGTCAATTAAGTCAAACTCTACTCCAGGTGTGCAAAAACTGAGTGTCCAACCTTAGAAATATTATGTAATTTTGTACTACTAACAGCCTCAGCAGCTGATTTTTTTCCTTACTTTTGAAAATTGTTGGGGTACCTGGGTGGCTCAGTTGGTTAAGCATCTGACTCTTGATATTGTCTCTTGTCATAATCTCATGGTTTGTGAGATTGAGCCCCAGGTCAGGCTCATGGAGCCTTGCTTGGAATTCTCTCTCTCCCTCTCTCTCTCCCTCTCTGCCCCTCCCCTCACACCCCCACCCTGCCCACATGTGCTCCCTCTCTCTCTCTCTCTCTCAAAATAAACAAACATTTAAAAAAAAAAAAAAAAGAAAATTGTTGGCACTACTGAAACAGAGTTGTGTGGAAGACAGACATCTCTGGGTCTTTGGCCTACTTCAATCTACACTTAGAGGAACTCTTTTTCTCTCCTTATTTGGTTTCATAACTTTAATGCTTATTATGCATCATTTATTCTGGTTTAGGGTCTGTGGTGCTAAAAAATAATAAAAATGAGAGTTTAAAATGGGCACTTTCAATTCACTAAAATGTCTTGTTTGGCTATGGTCTCCAAACTGTTTCGATCCATAATCCTAGGAAGTATAAGATCTGTGGGCATGTGATACAGTTATTTACAGGTTATATGCACATGTGCTGCTATTAATACAGCATGTACATTACAAGTCATAACATAGAAATTCTAAAGAATTAAAGATAAAAATATTTACTATTAGTGGCAAATGATTTTTTTGCCGTCACTAAAACTGTTAACAATACTAATAAGAACGAAGTGATTTAATATACTTTATTTCTGAACATTTCAGTTTAATCTTTTATGATTGAGCCATTTGTTTTAATACCTGGTTTTAATGGCTGTCAGAGATACCTCATGAAGATATGTGGACCCAAACAGGAAAGGGACACCATGACACTGAGTCCCTTGATGTACAATTCCATCCTCCTATAAGGAAAAGGTTTAGGGGTGTTTTGTGGGGTTTTTTAAAAATTATTATTTTGTTGTCATTGCTAACAGAAATTTAGTTAGTCGATGTCCATCTCTCCTGATATTAGTTGCTCTTGAAAGCTTATTAAAGTTATTCAATTTTTATCTCTTCAGGAATTGTGTTCTAAAACCACTGAAACTTTAGAAGATTTTTTTCCACTGGGTTAGGACGTTCCGTTTCCTACTTATTGAACATGCAGGTGTGAAGGGCTTTAACAGGTGACAAATCATGTTTTAAAATAGAATCACATTTTCAAACACTCACGTTCAAAAATATGCTCCCAGAAGCGCAGATTTCTTTTGAGAAGTTGTTTCTCCCTCATTGTTAAAACTCTACTTCTACGTGGAAGGGATAAGTGTATTTGAGTGTATTTTTCAAAAATACACTTGAGGTATGAGGTTGCACCTACTGAGACTGTTTAACACATAAAAGTCAGCAAACGTGGGCACTTGTCTTTTTGTAAAAGAAAAATGAAATAATAATCCTATGTTCCATGTGTAGAAATACATTGAGGTTTGGGGCACCCGGGTGGCTCAGTCAGTTAAGCATCTGACTTCGGCTCAGGTCTGATCTCACCGTTTGTGGGTTTAAGCCCTGCATCGGGCTCTGTGCTGATAGCTCAGAGCCTGGCATCCATTTCAGATTCTGTGTCTCCCCCTCTCTCTGACCCTCCCCCACTTGCACTCTGTGTCTCGCTCTCTCAAAAATAAATAAACATTAAAAAAAAAAAGAAATACATTGAGGCGCATTACTCATGTCATCACAAAGCGTATCCAAAGATGTTACTTATCTCAAAGGTCTTGTTGTTCTAGAATCAACTAAGTAATACCGTCCTATGACATTCTGTCTACATGTGGCTTTAACGCCTTTGCTCTCCTTCAATAGCTTGTTCGATAACTGACTTGTGAATGTTGCAGTCAAAGAGCTTCATACAGGTCACTGTTAATGACAGTGAGCACAGATCCTTACTTCAAATAACCTGCTTGATAATTCCTATGGAGCAGGGCTGGCTTCTGGTCAGATTTCATGAATTTTTTTTTTATCCTGAATGGGAACACCGGCCATATGTTCCTACTATCCCCTCTCTCCTTCCTCTATATCAAAAACTCAGAGGGCACATGACTACTCAGAGCAAAGACTACATTTTTCAGTCCCTTCTCTCTTGCAGCTACCTGTGGCCTTGGAACAAAGTTTGGGTCATTGGAATATACATAGAAACAATGGATAGCCTTCAGAGGAAGGGGATATCTTTTGCTCCCTTTCCTCTGACCTAGCTGGAGTTCAGATGTGATGGCTGAAATCTAAGCAATCATGTTGCAGCAAGGGGGAGAAGCCTGGTACTGAGGCAGCCAGAACAGTAAGAGACAAGGGGCCAGGGTCCTTCGTGACTACATTGCCATCAAGTCAGCTCTGGACTGCCCGTGGTCATGTGGGAGAAGTACCCGCCCGTCTTTCTTGAGTTTTGTGATTCTGGGTTTTCTGGCTCTTGCTGCAGTATTGACCACCAACTAACGCACCTGGTAACAGTTGACGGAAAGCTCACGCAAAGACCCAGAGAAGACTCAGCCCTCCCACCCTGTCACGTCAGCCTATGTTTGTGCCGTTCATACTACTTCGTTCTGCAGCTTCCTAACAGAAACTGCATATAAACCACTTGCCTACGTCGTTGGGACTCGTCTATAAAAACGACATAATATAACCATTATGTCTCCTCTCTCGGGGATGTGTGAACGGAAACGCGTACCAACAACTTTGAAAGCAAATGAATGAGGGTGCCGCCACCAGTCAACCTCTACTCCACTCTCCTCTTGAGACAACTCAAGACCCAGGTGGGGCCTGTGTCTGATGAAAGAGACCACAGGGGAACACCAGTATCCATGTTAAACGTTAATAGAGACTCATTTTTTTTTTCTTGGTCAATACATACATCCACAAAGACATTCCACTCTCCCCTGCTCTTCTCCCACCCTTACCAACGAATGTCTCTATACACCCCCCTGGTGTGCAAGCACTCCACTATGAAGCGTACAGATAGGGGGAAATCTGCATAAATATGTGCTCTCCATAAGACTGAAACCTTGCAAAGGCAAATGGTAAATCAAGGGGTAGGTGTACATAAAGATTGTGGTGCCTTACCTGAATACCTCCAGAATGGTCCGTTCTGATAACTTGGGAGCCACCTGCCTAAATGCTTTCTTGAAATCTTCCAATGTTAAATATCCACGGTCTATTTTGAAATCAAAATATAAAATATTCACTTACTTCTATAAACCCTATGAACTGTTATCTCTGCCATATTTGCGCGAAACTTCATTACTCGGGGAAAAGCAATAAATATAAGGTAATCTGAGACCGTCTCACTGGAAGAATGTAAGAATCTGGTAACACTCTCCTTCTGTGCAGTCCCAGATGATCTCACAGGCCATTCTAGCCCTATCATTTGCTGATTCTTTAAGTGCCAGGGAATGGACCGCAGACATACAGTGCAATAATGGCATATTAGGCTTCAAGTCTTTGTGAACTGCCAGAACAATTTATTCTTCGAAATCCATTTATTTTCTTGCTTGGTGTTAGAATTATAATATATGAATTTTTAGAGGGAAACCATCATCGCAGCGAAGACGCTGACCCTGGACTCCATGAGTCTTTCCATCCTGTGTGTGATCTGTGGGGTTCGAAGCCACTTCTCTTGGCCATAACCAGTGTGAGAAAATAATTCCTCCGATCATGTGTGGGTCAAGGTAAGAGTCAAAGGAAAAAGGCCAAATGATCCCCCACACCTCTGTAGGTGGCTCATGACCTATATCCCCATGTGGCCAGCCCTTTTGCTGTCCCCATTACAAAGTAGGCAAATTCCAAGTACAATCACATCACTGTAAATATTATTTTATCCATGGCAAATGTCAAGAATTTAAGACTGTGATAGAGAAAGAAATTCGCCCCAACATCTAGATGATGGCTAATGAATACAGTAAAATAATCTTCCAGGTCTATCGATCCTTTTATTTAGTAAAATAATCTTCCAAGTATATTGATTATTTTATTTACTGAGAGTACGTGGCAAGTTGTCTTAATAGCAATTTTTTTATGTCAAAATGATTTAAAGATACTTACAGTGCCTGTCGAAAGCTGTGAAGATGTGTCTTATCTCGTTCCGATGGAGTTGAACTTCCTTCTTTTTTCTTACAATACTTAAAAACTCCTCAAGTGATAGGCCTAGAAGTTAGGAAAAACAATTTGCCAAAGATGACCATCTTCCTCTTTAAGAACAAACATAAATGAAAAGTGATACATATTATGAACAAACTTTATGTTAGTTTTAACAAACAGTGCATATTCCTAAAGATCTATAAGGATGAAAAGACATTTTGCTAAACAGACCCAACCCTACCAATCAGTAGCAACAACGATAGGCACGGTTGGAGTTCAAAGATTTTCCAGGGAATAAAGGAATGGTGACCTCAAAAAAGCGTAACACTCTTCCCTCTAGAAGATGTGAAAGACAGGCCCGAAACTACTTATTAAACAAGGCGTCCTAATTTTTCTTTCCTTATGGTTCTTTGATCCCTTTTTTCCTGGCCAGATGTCATTATGGCAGTTTTTTCTTTTTCCAACTGGGAGATCTGGGCGAAGAAGTCGCTTCTCAAAAGTCAATACCAATTGCACGCCAGAGATAAAGGTGGAGAGAATGTTCCATAAACAATAGAGCCGGCACCATCCGCAGCCTTGGGTGCACCCCGCCACTAGTCTGCAGCCTCAGGCTCTGCTTCCTGTGATTCTCATAATAAAAGAGCCCAGCATGATCCTACGAGGTTGGATACTGTGATTACAATGTCTATAATGTCTATTAAAATGAATTCTAATGTGATCTTTGTAGTAGGTCTAAAGAGTAGAGCCAAGGATTTAAGCACTGTAGTGAACTGAGCCCTAAATATATAAAAAGAGCAGTTCATTTTAGTAACTCAGAATTTCCATTACAGAATATATCACTATTTTAAAAATAGCCCCAAATCGTACAATAACCACATGCTAATTTCTAAGAACTTGCATTATGGTGAGGTAATACTGGGCTGCGTACCTTTCCTAAAATAGTTTCAATTATTAAAAACAACAACAACATAGAAAATAGTCTTCTTAAGGGAACCCTCGGGCAATGTTGGTAAGGATGTAAATTGGTGCAGACACTATGGAAAACAGTATGGCAGTTCCTCAAAGAATTAATAGAACTACCATATGATCCAGCAATTCCTCTTCTGGGTATTTACCCAAAGAAAACAAAAACACTAATTTGAAAAGATATCTGTATCCTCATGTGCGCTGCAGCATTATTTACACTAGCCAAGGTATGGAAGCAACCTAAGTTTCCATTGATGGATGAATGGATAAAGAAGATGTGGTTATATACACACACGATGGAATACTACTCAGTCATAAAATGAAGGAGATCTTACCATTCTCCACAACATGGATGGACCTGGAGGACATTATGCAGAGACAAGTAACATACGATTCCACTTATATATGGAATCTAAAGAAACAAAACAAGTTATGCTACGTGAAATAAGTCAGGCAGAGAAAGATACCATATGTTTTCACTCATATGTGGATCCTGAGAAACTTCACAGAAGACCATGGGGGAGGGGAAGGGGGAAAAAAAGTTACAGAGAGGGAAGGAGGCAAACCATCAGAGACTCTTAAATACTAAGAACAAACTGAGGGTTGATGGGGGGTGGGGGAGAGGGTTTCGAAAGTGGGTGACGGGCATTGAGGAGGGCACCTGTTGGGATGAGCACTGAGTGTTGTATGGAAACTAATTTGACAATAAATTACATTTAACATAAAAAAACTTGAGAGATACAGAGAACAGATCAGTAATTATCAGAGGGGCTGAGAAAGGGAGTAGGCAAAATGGGTGAAAGGAATCAAAAAGTACAAACTTCCAGTTATGAAATAAATAAGTCATGGGAATGCAATACACAGCATGGTGATTATAGTCAATAATATTGTATTACATATTTTTTAATGTTTATTTTTGAGAGACAGACACAGCACAAGTGGTGGCTGGGGCGGGGGGGGGGGGGGGCGGGTAGAGAGAGAGAGGAGACACAGAAACCGAAGCAGGCTCCAGGCTCTGAGTTGTCAGCAAAGAGCCCCACACGGGGCTTGAACTCATGAACCATGAGGTCATGACCTGAACTGAAGTAGGATGCTTAACTGACTGAGCCACCCAGGCGCCCCTCCCCTTGTATTACATATTTTAAAGTCACTAAGAGATCTTGAAAGTTCTCATCATAAGAAAAAACAATTTTGTAACTCTGTATGGTCACAGGTGATAACTAGACTTATTGTGGAGATCATTTCACTACACATACACATACTGAATCATTATGCTAAATACCTTAAACTAATATAATGCTATATGTCAATTATACTTTACTAAAAAAATAGTTGTATTTTTCACGCTTTTCTTATTTGTAGTTAAAGGTTTAGAAACTTAAAAAGCCAACCTATCTTTATGTTTAAATGCTCTTCTTACAACTCTTTAGGACCCACTGTGTGCTGTGTGCCACACGGGGTTAACCTCTGAAAATAGAGGGTAAAGAGAACACCCACGATTGCAGTTCCAAGGGAGTTACTGGTCTAGTTGGGGAGACAGTGATTATAGATTATACAGGCTCAACTGCAAATGTATACATAATCATAATCGTGGCATGTGAATGAGAGGGAAAACAGGAAGTTATAAAAGGATCACAGGACTCCTCCTGCAGAGTAGACTCTGATGAAGGAGGGCTAAGCGTTAGGAATATTTAAGATAATATCTATGATGAGAAGGTGCCAACTGGAAACAGCATGTGCCAAGGCCATGCGGTGGGAAGTGGGAGAACAAAATGGCCCCTGTGGCTGGAATGTGGTATTAGAGGGCTGGGTCGGTCTCAGTAAGGCAGGCAGGGCCAGAGGGCACAGGAAATAGTTTGGGTTTTATTTGGGGTACGATAGGAAGTCAATGAAAGGTGTGGATTGGGAAGTGACATAATGTGATTTAAATTTCATAAGGACCTTCATGGCCATTTTCTCAACAAAGGAGAAGGGAGGAAGCAAAATGAAAGGGGAGACCAGTCAGGAGCCTACTGGCCGGAGAAGAGGTTGCCAGACCATTAGCGGTGGGAACAGAGGAAATGGAAAGTTTCCCAACACAGCTCGGGAAAGATGAGGGGTGAGACGTAGTGGGTCAGAAGGAAGGAGACACCAAGAATAACCCCTAGGCTGAGGTCTGAGGAGTCATTTAGAGATGACGGGGAGACATGTCAACTATTTGATGCTTTGGCGAGGAACCACGGGCACAAGTCAAGAAGGCAGCTGCGTATACCCTAGGCAACAGGGCACACCTCCCAGCGCCTCCCAGACTGTCTGCCACGTGCTCAGTAAATGTGTGTTGTGCAGAATTAGCAGCCTCTCCCATCACAGCTAAGGACACGCAGTGACGCGGCTCTGTTTTCATCTCGTCACTTGTGAGACCAGAGAACATATTTAGACTGCTTACTGAGGATAAAACTGAAGTCTAGTCATGCCATGTTCCCACGGGATCAAATCTGTTAACTTTCAAATCTGTTTTACTTTCATGAACACCAGAAGTTAATCAGTTAGACAGCATCTAGATTAGTTAAAATTCCTGAATAATATAGTCACTGATCACACCATGCCCTACGAAGCCCTTCACAATCTGCCCGGTCCACCTTTCCAGCCTCCCTCGCAAACTTCCTGAGGCTTCCCCAAGGCAACACGTCCTTTCATACCTTCACAAGAGCTGGGCACACACATTACCTGCAATGAGCTTCTCCTTTTTATCCTACTGATGGTTTACATCTCCTTCTGTAGGTAATTAATGCATTACCTCTTCCTTGAAGTCTTCCCTGATTTCTCCCAGCTGAGTGCCTTTTCTGTGACCCAACAGCCCTCTGTTCATAACACAATTGTTGGGTAATTTTTTAATCTATTAGGTCCTATGGTAATTATCTGATCACACACACGCTGCCTGAGACGCACTAAGGGAAAGCACTGTATGGGGTTTAAAATTTTATCCCTAGTGTGTAGCGTGATACCTGATGCACAGTAGGCATAGATTACATGTTTGTTATATAAGTAAATAAACGAATAGGAAAATGTTATTTCTAGTTTTCAGCAAAGAGCATTACAATTTGTGTTTTAAAAGATCTCCTGGGGCGCCTGGGGGGCTCAGTCGGTTAAGCGTCCAACTTCGGCTCAGGTCATGATCTCGCGGTTCATGGGTTTGAGCCCCGTGTTGGGCTCCGTGCTGACAGCTCAGAGCCTGGAGCCTGTTTCAGATTCTGTGTCTCCCTCTTTCTCTGACCCTCCCCTGTTCATGCTCTCTCTCTCTGTCTCAAAAATAAATAAATGTTAAAAAAATAAAAGATCTAAGTCTGTAGTACTAATGCCAAAAAGTGGGTTACTTTCTATTCACCTAGCCAGCAAAATAAACCGTCCTTTTAGAAACCCCAACTTATTAATACCTATGGTATAGTAAAAAACAAGTGAAACTCAGAGAGAAAGGAAATGCATGCATAATATTTGCTCTTTACTTACCATTGTGTATGATTTAGGGAAATGACAAGAAACAAACAGGACAATGCCATTGTTCTATGTGTGATTCTCACACACACACACGTGTACATGAGTAGTGATATCTTTTAAAGTACATATTCAGAAAACCCATTGGTATTTGAGGCCATAAAGCAGTTAGGGTCTTTATTTCATAATCTCGTGGGATAAAAAGCAAATGTTCTTTAGTTTTTCCTAGAAGGAAATGTGGGTGTCAACTGTATGTTTACTCCCGCTTGGAAAAGGAAAACAATCTAATAACACAAATAACTCTATATACGTAATCAAGTTCTTTTACACTATTTTCCCCATAGGACAAGATACCTTTTTTTTTTAAGTTGATTTATTTTTTGAGAGACAGAGAGAGCGTGCAGGCCAGCGCAAGCAGGGGAGGGGCAGAGAGAGATGAAACCAGGGACCCGAAGTGGGCTCCACGCTGCCAGCACAGAGCCCGATGTGGAGCTCAGACTCACCAACCACCAGATCATGACCTGGGCTACAGTCAGATCGTTATGTTTTAATAAGGGTCATCACGTAATATTAAACCATGCAAACACATCCCCACTGCTCCCTCCACTCCCGTGCCCTTATCTTAATCTTCCATGGCAACACATAGCCAAACGCAAGCCCCTTTTCTAACAAGGACAAACTTTCATTCAGCTTGGCTCTCACCCTGTAGCAGCCCAATCACCTTCCGCAGTCAGCGCATAATGGTTTGCTACTCCTGCAGCTCCGAGATGCGAACACGTTCGCGTAAGTTTTCTACATCTTGGCTCTTTAAATGGCCTAGAAATACACTTTCTACTGCTAGCTCCACCTGCTGTCACAACACTCAAACCTAAGATTACCGCTTCACAGAGACTTGCAATAATTCTATTGCCCTCAGATTTCATGCTCAATGACAAATGCATTACCTGTGTTCGCCCCTGGAGTGAAAGCATATGTTCAGAAAATTCTAACTGCAAATACAACGTTGGGTCTCCTATGTGCATTGTTCCACTAATAACGGTTACCTAAATACGCTTTACTGCAGTTATGCATTAGGATCGTGACAACATCAGGAACCACATAGACCTGTGTGTTTATCTGAGCTTCTAATTACCCTGTTTACAAAAGGTGTTCAGAAAACACCTGGGTAGTTGGACTCTATCGGTAGTTTGCAGGTTTTTTTTTTTTTTTTTTTAGCTGTAGGAAAGGTGTAAACCAGAAAGCCTGATGTGCAGAGGAAATGAAGGCAGAACTATCTTGTCTGGAGCAAGGCGGCCCCTCCACCATTCCCTGTCTAGCAGTGTCTGTGGAAGTGTCCCCACAGGACCCAGGATTAAGGACCATGACTTAAAGACCACTGACACCAGTGACCTTTACAGATCCTTCTAGGCTCTGCAAGTCTATGCATTTTCCTTACCAATGGAAAACACGTCCTTTCATTTTATAAACTCCTCTTAGCAAAACGGACTCTTTGTGTTCTATAACAAACACATATATTTTACTTTGCAAGCTATTTACTACTTGTGATATAGATATGTCATAGAGACAGGAAGGCTAGGAATGTCTATCTTTACCTTTTTAAGTAGTTTCCTAGGAGAATAATCATCTTTTATCATAGGGGTGGATATATTCTAAAACTATATAAATTTTTCCTTGAAAGTTTCATTATGTATATATTTTTGAGGTTCAAAAGACCACTGACCCTATGCTTCAGGGCACACAGAGAAATCCTCTTGAAAATGAAGGCGTCTAGTTTCTGGCTATCACAGTGAGCTTAAATTAGAAACTGCAATAAACCTGAGGAGAGTGAAGGAGAAAACAATAAAAATGTCAAGTTATTTAGACGGTAGGTCTGCTCCTAGATTTAGTATAAAAAGGAGGGTTCATGTTCATTGTGCCATATATTAATTTTTCTGGGGCTTGAAAATGCCTAAAAATGAGCTTTTAAAAAGATAAAGTGGCTTTTTAAAAGGTGTAAGGCAAGCCTTCTCTACCTTGAGAAATAAAATTCAGATTGTGACTTCCAGAGGCCATGAAGGAAAAGAAGGGACACAATATGTTCCCGTAAAAAGATTATAAGGACAGGGGCACCTGGGTGGCTCAGTTGGTTGAATGACCGACTTCAGCTCAGGTCTTAATTTCACAGTTTGTGGGTTCAAGCCCCGCATCAGGCTCTGTGCTGACACCTCGGAGCCTGGAGCCTGCTTCGGATTCTGCGTCTCCCTCTCTCTCTCTGCCCCTCCCCCCACACATGCTCTTTCTGTCTCTTTCTCAAAAGTAAATAAACATTAAAAAAAATTTTTTTAAAAAGATTGTAAGGACAGAAGGAGAAAGTGGCATCAACAATGGTGAGCTATCCCCTATTTTGTTTCTTAGGGGATAAAGAGAGAGAAGCAAACCATAAAACAGACTCTTACCTACAGAGAACAAGCTGAGGGATGCTGGCGGGGAGGTGGGCGGGGATGGGCTAACTGGGTGATGGGGATTAAGGAGGGCACACACGATGAGCACTGGGTGTTGTAAGTGATAAATCACTGAATCCTACCCCTGAAACTAATATTACACGTACGTTAACTAACTAGAATTTAAACAAAAATTTGAAAAGGAAAACAAAAAATAATGGTGTGCTGTCATATTAAGGTGGATAAGTAAATTCAGAGAACTGATATTTTCTTCTGGCTTCCTGAATAAGAGTAAGGGAATAAAGAGAAAAGAATCTACTTTAATGGAAGACGTCAAGTTTTACCATATCATTGGGAGGAAAATGAAAAGGAAGAGTAAAAAACAGGTTATAATAGAGGAATCTGAACCAATAAAACCTTACTTCTGTCAAACACGGACTGGAACCATTACTTTCTTTTATCATGTATTATCTCCTGCTTTTATCATGTATATCTCCTATATCTCCTGCTCATAAACCTGCACAGGTTCCTCAGTGTTATCACTGCAAAGTCCTGACACCTTATTCCGGAATTTAAAGCTTCATTATTCCATCTAGGCAGAGTGGGCCTCAATCCCCCTTCTTAACACTCAGTTTCCATCAGGGTAACTTACTCTGCTGACACAACAACTCATTTATAGGTAGGCACTATACTCCTTGCTGGTGTGGTAGGTAAAATATTCCAAGGAGGGTAGAATCCATTTATGCTAGGACTCATTATTAACAGTATGACAGTTGATAGCTCTGGATATGCAAATCTGGGGGTGGGTAGGCAGGGAAGGGGGGGGTCTTACAACCAGTGATCTGGGAGAAGTCTCTGCCTTCAAGCTAGCGTGGGCCCTGGGGGAAGAAGGTCTGCGAGAGAAAGTGCACAGAAGTGGAATGCACAGAGCCCTTCCAGAGGAGACAGCGCCAGCCAGGCCTTTCCCACTTCTAGCTGTGGGGAGTGAGGGATAAAGCCCTTCTCTGTACTGTTAGCAAACGCCTCAGCAGTCCCATGACATCCATCATTTTTACGAAGAGTGTGCTGGGTAAGTAATCCACGCTGAGTTCCGCATCCACACTGACCTAGCACAGACAGCACCAGGAGCCAGGAGCCAAGCGCAGAGCCGGCATCTGCATTCACTCATTTCACTATGTCCTCTTCTTTGCTTCTCCACCTTTGCAAATCCCACCCATCCTTTTCCGTCCAGTTCTGGCCCTCACCTCGCATCTCCCTCCTCCAATCTCTTAGAGGTTTTCTTGTCCATAGTAATTATTTGACATCTGGCCATAAATGAAGTGACAATACCCTTTTATGTTCCCTATCTTAGGTCAGTGTCTGTGTCTCCTACTTTTTTTCTACCCTGCAGTAAAACGTAGTCAGCGTCCTCTAAATGAGTAATGAGAGAAATTCATTTAGGGGTGAACATCTATGGGCAATACCACAAAATGGCCCTATGGTTAGGAAATCAAGATAAGTTAAGCGTGATGTGTATGCATTTCCTGATCACAGGAAAAAACTAAGAGGTCAGTAAATAATACTCTACTATACCGTGGCTTTAGTTCGTTAGGCAGCAGCCCAAAACGAGAAAACATCCACAACCAAAAAACGTGTTTACAGTAGAATTTAAAACACTAGAAAATGGACATTTAAACTTAGGGAAATAATACAGTTCACAGTCAACTAGTGAGCTCCAAACAATTCAGATGAGATAGTAATAAATAAAAGTATACAAGCCAACTGGCCATTAAGCTCATGCATAAATTATTTTCCAATTGAACTGACAATGGAGAGCACGATTGAGTCAAATAGTCCACAATCACGGTTATGTTGAATCAGTCTCTTTGATTTGTCCATTAAGTTGAAGGTTAAAAGTAAGTTCCTGGAAGGTTTTTTCTTCTTTAAGTATGAAAGTGAAATATGTTCATTGTTTTAAGAGGGAAGTAAGAAAACAAAAAGAAAAAAAAAAGCTCGGTCTAATCACCTTGTGAAAAGAAAATTCTGATGTACTTTGTTTTTTTCCACAGGCATATTTTATATGGATCCGGGATAAACACATACAGACAGCTGTGTAAGGATTCAGTGGGGGCAGTGTTCATGTAGTTCTTATTCACAGCATTTGGCATACTAAGCAAAAGCTCTATAAATCTTATTTTTTGTTATTCATATAAAATGCTCAACAATTTGTCATACAATGAAGTCAAATCATCTGATATCACACGTGGTCTTTCTTTGCCCTTCGTGCTGAGCCATTCAGATGTGTTTGACATTAAACCACTGGCCTACAAGGAAGAAAGTTTAAGGAACAGCCTTACAAAACTCACCAGTGTATTTACCGAACAGTTTGTGGAACATCAATGTCCATTCATCAGTCTCTCTTCCATGTGACATTGTGAAAGAAACATACTTTACCAGGGAAAACTCTCTCTCTAGGTAAGAAGTTTCTATTGTATGGACGATGGTCACTGGATTGTCATTCCCTATTTGTTCTGGACATTAGGTAGCTCAGAACCAAATCTGTTATCAACCTCCAACAATGGCACAGAACCTTCTGTATACTGATCCACTCCTGACTTCAACTTGTTGATTAAGTTCCTGGGGGATGAACACTGTCCTCAACTCTGTCTAATGACTAATATGACCCATGGCACCATTAAAATCAAGGGTTTAGCCAATGTTTGAGAGGGTAAGTTTGGAGATCAGACTGCTGTGGTCTGTTACTTAGATAGCTACACTATGCATACTTAACCTCTCTGAGCACTGGTATTTTTTTTTAACTTATAAAATGAGGTTAATCTTGGTATCATAGAGTTGTATTAAATTTAACAATTCGTGCCTAGCACTCAATCACAAGTCTGCACATGGTAAGCATTCAGAAAATCATAGCTGTAATTATTATCTATAATAAATATTACAACACATGTAGAAGTATTTTGCAAATAAAGAACCATCAAATGCCAGGATCGAGATATTTTATTATTCCTCTTTAGAGCCTAATCTCATTAAAAAAAAATTTTTTTTTTAAATTTTTAACGTTTACTTATTTTTGAGACAGAGAGAGACAGAGCATGAATGGAGGAGGGGCAGAGAAAGAGAGAGACACAGAATCGGAAGCAGGCTCCAGGCTCTGAGCCATCAGCCCAGAGCCCGAGGCGGGGCTCGAACTCACGGACCGCAAGATTGTGACCTGAGCTGAAGTCAGACGCTTAACTGACTGAGCCACCCAGGCGCCCCTAAAAAATTTTTTTTTTTATGTTTATTTACTTTTGAGAGAGAGAGAGAGAGACAGACAGACAGAGCTCCAGCAGGGGAGGGGCACAGAGAGAGGGAGACACAGAATTCGAAGCAGGCTCCAGGCTCGGAGCTGTCAGCACAGAGCCCAACGTGGGGCTTGAACTCACGGACTGTGAGATCATGACCTGAGCCCAATTAGGACCCTCAACCAACCGAGCTACCCAGGCACCCCCCCCTTAATTTCCTCTTTTTTAAGAAAAGGTAACAAATAACAGTTTTTTAGGTCTCTTCTAGTTGCAACCTTTTGTGCTCCATACTTAGAGAAAGTATGAAATGTATCCCAGAGAGTGAGCACTGCAACAAAATACAACCCTTTAAAATAAGTAGCTTTAGTATACATTAGAACCACCCCAACAGTAATCTGTTGCTTCTTAAACAAGAGACTTTTTTTTTTTTTGGTCTCCCACTAACATAATTTCTTATTCCTGCCGCCTAAACAGTTTTTGCTGACAGATACTTGCTTGTTAGGTTACAGGCATTAAAATGCCTTCTTGCTACTTATTCTGGCTGCCTTCAGACTCTCCCAGTGTGACTTTTCTAGAGACGATCTACTCTAACTTCTAAAGGTTTTGACTTAACTTTTCATTCTTCTTAATTTTAACAAGGAAAATCTACAGAAACGACCCACCTGTTAGACCAGAAGCTCCTGGAAAATAGGGCCCGGGCACCCAGGTTTAGGTACTAAAGTGTGTGCATAGTCAAGACTCGGCTGAGTCAGGGTCAATCCAGGATGTGCGTATGGACCTCACCCAGGAAGCTGGGTCTTCCTCACCTAGGAACTGGGGCCTGAACAGAAAATCCTTTAGGGTGGCACGCTAGAGACGTGGCATGACCTTGTCTGGATGTAAAAAAGAGCCATAGCTAGCTGGAGAATCCCCAGGTCAAGGCTACCAAGAAGGACTATGGAAAAATTGATTACCTGAATAAATAGCTCCCAGAAAGCCAAGGCCACATTTCAGTTCTTTTTCAAGATCAAAACATGAAAGAGAGAGATAATATAGCTGACAGAACATTTCATCTGTGCATAAACCCTCTTCCTGCAAGAAAAATAACATGTAAAAGGTGACTCATGTATGGAAAGGGACAAAAGATGGAGCTGATGGCCTGAAATTTGTTCAGTTGTGAAGAGTTCTAACAGAAAAAGAAGTTACGTTAGCAGCAATCAGAGTTCAGCAGTGATTTCTTGCTAGGATGACTTTATTCTTTCTTTTGAATATTTGTGGTCTTGAGTCTCCCTTTCAAATAAACATGAATTAAAGCTAGTTGGAAAGGTAGCACCCTGACTTTAAGTCTATTTCCTTTAAACGAGAAGGATATGATGCTCTGAGAAGGTTCATTTGCCATTGATACCAAGACCAGGAGAGGAACTGGGGGAGAAAAAGAGAAAAAAAAAAAAAGAACAAAGAAGATGAAGGGAAAAGACTGGAAATCTGTAGACTGAGGAGGGTCCCTTCACACTAATTTTGGAGCCAGGTGCTAAACATCTGCACTTTGATCTCTTCCCCCCACCCCAGACCTTCCCCTGAATTTCTCAGATGGCTAGATTACTTTGTGACCTTTTGAAATTTATCTTTTTAAAAAAATTTTTTTAACATTTATTCATTTTTGAGAGTGAGAGAGACAGAGCATAAGCGGGGGAGAGGCAGAGAGAGAGGGAGACACAGAATCCGAAGCAGGCTCCAGGCTCTGAGCCATCAGCAAAGACCCCGACGCAGGGCTTGAACCCACAAACCGTGAGATCGTGGCCCGAGATGAAGTCAGACGCCCAACCGACTGAGCCACCCACGCGCCCCTGAAATATATCTTAAAGTTAATTATTAGGAAAAGACACTGTGAAAAGCAGCATCCTCATGAACTGACTGAGAAGTGGATGTGAGAACAGATGTAACATCCTTGATATTAAATGCAAGAAAATGCATACAGGGGCAGGAGTGTATCGTTAAAGTCAGAAAGGCCTCATAGGGAAGACTGCGTTCACTACTGAAATATTACAGTTTTGAAGCAATCCTTGGGCCATAAGGAGTTTGAGAAAATGTTCCATATCCAGGTACTCTTCATTATATATGAGACAGCTCAGGCCTGGAAGAGACCATGCGAACATAGTGAATGGAAAGAAACTCTTTTCCAAAGCATAAAGCTCCAGTGGCCATCAGAACTAGTTTCAAATGGAAGCTCTGTAACTGCAACAAAGGTGAGAAATATTTCTGCCTGAAGTCAGAACTCAAAAATTAGAGAATTCATAAAGGAAATTTTGTAACTTTCACGAACATATCTTCAGCCACAAGTCAAAGTCAAACCTCTCTCAAACGTCAAGGAAACACACACACACACACACACACACACACACACACACACACACAATGAATCAGTCCTCACTTTGTATCAGAGAATATGCACACACGAGAAACCTTTAGAAGGTAATGAAGGTAGAAAACCTGCCTTCATTTAGGATAATTGAAGGATATGAAGGATATGAAGGATATGAAGGATAATTTACCCTTCAAATTATCCATACAGGAGAGATATTCATATCACATGAATGTAACATAGACAAGGAAAGCTTTTTATGAAGTCAGATCTTGTTAAATATGAGATAATACATATGGGGGGGAATCTTCTGATATTGAATATGGGGAAAAGTTCTGTCAGAAGTCAATTTTGGCTCTACATTAGACAATTCACTCCAGCTGTAAAGAACATGGGAAGTCTTGGGGTACCTCAGTGGCTCAGTCGGTTAAACATCTGATTCTTGATTTCGGCTCAGGTCATGATCTCACGGTTTGTGGGTTCGAGCCCCACATCAGGCTCTGTGCTGACAGCTCAGAGCCTGGAGCCTACTTCAGATTCTGTGCCTCCCTCTCTCTCTGGAGCTTGCTTGGGATTCTCTCTCTCCTTCTCTCTTTCTGCCCCTCCCCTGCTTATGTAATTTCTCTCTCTCTCTCTCTCTCTCAAAATAACTAAACGTTAAAAAATAAAAAAATAAAAAAAAAAATAAAAGAACATGGTAAATTTTTCTTCCAGAAGGACGCCTCTTTCTACATCAAAGAATGGCTGGGGAAAGAAAACCTTCTGTGTAAAGGCAAATCCTTAATTCAGAGAACACACATTAGGAAGAAAGTCTATGAAAATAATGAATGATCTGACTGCCTTCAGCAGCAATACCACTGGCTTTATCAGAAAAGTTGCAAAATGGAGAAGCGCTATATATGTAACATGTGGGGAAGACCTTCACCCAGGCAGAATCGAGAAAATCACTCACTATTTAGGGGACTGCTAATAGGGAGAAATGCTACCAATGCAAAAAATGTGGGAAATTCTTCTGCCAGAAGACAGAAATCAGTTTAGATTCAAAAATTCATATAGCAATCCAGAGGAAAATATGTAGGGAAGGCATCATGAAGAAGTTACAGGGGCACCTGGGTGGCTAAGTCAGTTAAGCATCCGACTTCATCTCAGGTCATGATCTCACAGTTCATGAGTTCAAGCCCTGCATTGCGCTCTGTGCTGACAGCTCAGAGTCTGAAGCCTGCTTCAGATTCTGTGCCTCTCTCTCTCTCTCTCTCTCTCTCTCAATCTCTCTCTCTGCCCCTCCCCCACTTGTGCTCTCTGTCTCTCAAAAATAAATAAATGTTAAAAAAAAAAGTTACAACTGGGGCACCTGGGTGGCTCAGTCAGTTGAGCATCTGACTTTTGATTTTGGTTCAGGTCATAGTCTCACGGTTGTGGGATCGACCCCCAAGCCAGGCTCTGAACTGGGCTGGGTGTGGAGCCTGCTTGGGATTCTCTCCCTCTCTCTTTGCCCCTCCCCTGCTCGTTCATGCCCCCATTCTCTCTCTTGCTCTCAAAATAAATAAATAAACTCCTTTAAAAAAAAGAAGTTACAACGAATTGAACATTACAGACACAATATTTGAGCATTTTGAGTGTGCAAAAATTTTTACGTGAAATTAAAAGGGAAATTCTATCAAGTTAGGGAGTTTGTCAAAAACACGTTCTCCTAGCAATAATATTGTTCTAAGAGTCATGGTCCATATGGGGTACTGAACCTTGCATACAAAAAAAGAATCCAGTAAACTCTTTTGTAAATCTACCATTTATAAATAAAAAGATTTGTTCAAAGAAAGAAAAAGCCAAACTGGTCAAAAGGACACAGGAGCCAATTTGAGGAGGCATTCAATGCCCAAGTCTGTGACAAGCTGAAAACTAAAATAATTAATGATAATTAATGGAGTATAAATCATTAAAAAACATGCAATTCATGAGTCTGTGCTGATAATAAACAGATGGATTGATCAAGAAGAAGAGAGGTCTCCTGCTTATAGCCAAGGTTTAACTGAAGCACTAGGATTAGAAAATCCTTATTTTGCAACTGTTACGACAAAAACTGGGTCAGACGAGAATCATGAACAGTTACCAAATCTAGGGGCAAATTTTGACGAGAAGGAAAATATTTGCAATGTCTTCAATGTGTCTCTCCACACACCGCTTGTTAGTTGCAAGGGAAGAAAAGATAAACAGAATACATTGGAGAAACTGGACAACATCTTCCCTAGTGGCAAAAATTAATACCATCTATGAGAGACAGATGGTCATTGTGGGCCTCCAGACATGGCCCCCAACGAGGGACAGGCCACCTAAATGGTATTCTGGCTCAGAATGCTTAACCCCAACATCAGGCAAACACAAAACAAGGACCATTCTTAAAAATCTAATAGTGAAGGCCTTTGACAAAATTCAGCAACCTTTCTTAATAAAAACCCTCGAGAAAGTTGGGATAGAAGGAACATACTTAAAAATCATAAAAGCCATTTATGAAAAGCCCACAGCTAACATCATCCTCAATGGGGAAAAACTGAGAGCTTTTTCCCTGATATCAGGAGCAAGACAGGGATGTCCACTCTCACCGCTGTTGTTTAACATAGTGTTGGAAGTGCTAGCATCAGCAATCAGACAACAAAAGGAAATCAAAGGCATCAAAATTGGCAAAGATGAAGTTAAGTTTTCACTTTTTGCAGATGACATGATATTATACATGGAAAATCCAATAGACTCCACCAGAAGTCTGCTAGAACTGATACATGAATTTAGCAAAGTGGCAGGATACAAAATCAATGTACAGAAATCAGTTGCATTCTTATACACTAATAATTAAGCAACAGAAAGACAAATAAAGAAACTGATCCCATTCACAATTGCACCAAGAAGCATAAAATACCTAGGAATAAATCTAACCAAAGATGTACAAGATCTGTATGCTGAAAACTATAGAAAGCTTATGAAGAAAATTGAAGAAGATATAAAGAAATGGAAAAACATTCCATGCTCATGGATTGGAAGAATAAATATTGTTAAAATGTCAATACTACCCAAAGCTATCTACACATTCAATGCAATCCCAATCAGAATTGCACCAGCATTCTTCTCGAAACTAGAACAAGCAATCCTAAAATTCATATGGAACCACAACAGGCCCCGAATAGCCAAAGTAATTTTGAAGAAGAAGACCAAAGCAGGAGGCATCACAATCCCAGACTTTAGCCTCTACTACAAAGCTGTCATCATCAAGACAGCATGGTATTGGCACAAAAACAGACACATAGACCAATGGAATAGAATAGAAACCCCAGAACTAGACCCACAAACATATGGCCAACTCCTCTTTGACAAAGCAGGAAAGAACATCCAGTGGAAAAAAGACAGTCTCTTTAACAAATGGTGCTGGGAGAACTGGACAGCAACATGCAGAAGAATGAAACTAGACCACTTTCTCACACCATTCACAAAAATAAACTCAAAATGGATAAGGGGCCAGAATGTGAGACAGGAAACCATCAAAACCCTAGAGGAGAAAGCAGGAAAAGACCTCTCTGACCTCAGCCATAGCAATTTCTTACTTGACACATCCAAAGGCAAGGGAATTAAAAGCAAAAATGAACTACTGGGACCTTATGAAGATAAAAAGCTTCTGCACAGCAAACAACCAACAAAACTAAAAGGCAACCAACAGAATGGGAAAAGATATTTGCAAATGACATATCAGACAAAGGGCTAGTATCCAAAATCTATAAAGAGCTCACCAAACTCCACACCCATAAAACAAATAATCCAGTGAAGAAATGGGCAGAAAACATGAATAGACACTTCTCTAAAGAAGACATCTGGATGGCCAACAGGCACATGAAAAGATGCTCAACGTCGCTCCTCATCAGGGAAATACAAATCAAAACCACACTCAGATATCATCTCACACCAGTCAGAGTGGCCAAAATGAACAAATCAGGAGACTATAGATGCTGGAAAACATGTGGAGAAACGGGAACCTTCTTGCACTGTTGGTGGGAATGCAAATTGGTGCAGCCACTCTGGAAAGCAGTGTGGAGGTTCCTCAAAAAATTAAAGATAGACCTACCCTATGACCCAGCAATAGCACTGCTAGGAATTTACCCAAGGGATACAGGAGTACTGATGCAGAGGGGCACTTGTACCCCAATGTTTATAGCAGCACTCTCAACAATAGCCAAATTATGGAAAGAGCCTAAATGTCCATCACCTGATGAATGGATAAAGAAATTGTGGTTTATATACACAATGGAGTACTACATGGCAATGAGAAAGCATGAAATATGGCCCTTTGTAGCAACATGGATGGAACTGGAGAGTGTTATGCTAAGTGAAATAAGTCATACAGAGAAAGGCGGATACCATATGGTTTCACTCTTATGTGGATCCTGAGAAACTTAACAGAAACCCATGGGGGAGGGTAAGAAAAAAAAAAAAGAGGTTAGAGTGGGAGAGAGCCAAAGCATAAGAGACTCTTAAAAACTGAGAACAAACTGAGGGTTGATGGGGGGTGGGGAGAGGAGAGGGTGGGTGACGGGTATTGAGGAGGGCACCTTTTGGGGTGAGCACTGGGTGTTGTATGGAAACCAATTTGACAATAAACTTCATATATTGAAAAAAAAAAACTAATAGTGAGGGCTGGGCTAGTTCCTCAAAATTTCCATGTTATAAAAAGCCAAGAAAAAAAAAAGTCTACAGAAATGTTCCAGATGAAAGGAGTCTAAAGAGACATGGCACCCAAGACTAATTCCTGTATTAGATGAGGGATGATGTGTTTAAGGACATTATCAGATCAAATGACGGTACCGGAATATAAACAGTAAATGAGACAAAAATATAGTATCGGTCTAAGTTTACGGTAAGTGTCCTGTGGTTTTAGGTTCAGAGCAGTGAGAGGAGGGCATAGTGGTAGAAAGGGCCAAAGGGTTAAAATGTCAACAGTAAGTGCATCGAGGTAAAGAGTATACAGCTCTCGGTGTTATTTTTATTTTGCAGTTTTTTGTAAGCGTTAAATTATTTCCCCAAAAAGGTAATTTTTAAAAAGCCAATCCAACATGTTCTGGCCCCTATCTCCAAAAGAAAAGGTACTCCTCTGTCTCATCTTCCTTTTCCCTCTTCACTAGAGCATTCTGCTAAGCTCAGAAACATCTTCATGTGCAAAAAACCAAAAACAAAAAACAAAAAAAACCACTCCTGATCCCCAGGCACTCTGGACTTACTGAAAGACTTCTACTTACACTGTCACACTTTCTCAAGGTTTGGTTTGCCTTTGACCACTCCAGCCTGGCCTCTGCCGTCACCAGGTACCGAAACCGGTCTTGCAGGTAGCCAACTCCAAGGGACACTTCAGTTACTACCTACCTGACCTTTCCAAGGTGTTGACCACACCCTCTTCCTGGAAATAATCCCCTTCTCCCTGTTTTGGACCAGATACCTTTGACTTTCCTCCCGCCCCTCCCCACCTCTAACTTCCTCTGCCATTTCCTAACTCTCTCCCTGACTTCAAATGATTGCGGTTCCTGAAGGTTCTCCTTCCACTCTGTCTTGCTAGGTCATCTCATCCATCCCCAGGGCTTCAAACACCATCTACATGCGAACGGCTCCCAAATTTATTTCTCCAGCCCACAGCTTTCCTCTGAATTCCATATTCACGCAGCCTGAATGCCCAGATATCACAGATTGAAATTTCTCAAACGTAGCATTTTCAGACGTGAACTCTGGCTCTCCCCCAACCCCAAACCTTCTCAAGTCTTTCCATTTCAGTAAAGTGCCACTTCTGCTCATCTAAGTCAGAAAATACTGATCAACAGTTGGATGTTCACATTACAAGCAACATTTTTTTCTTTATGCTTTTCAATGGTTTCAAACTTCCCTACAATAAACATCCTATTACACTTATGAATACATTAAAGAACCAAAATCTTTCTTTGAAACAGAACAAGACAAAGATGTGCTTTATAGTCTCTATTTTTGTTAATTTTGATTTTATGAAGTCTAAAAATTAATATTAACTTTCATATTACCAGAAGTGTTTGGATTTACTGAAGACATCACAGAATCAGCTTCTATCTAGAAAAGAAGAAAGAAAAGCACATATAATTTCATCAAATGTTTTCACAGTGGGAGTTCTTAATTCCTGGGGTGTGGAGAAGGATTATATTTTATGAGAAACAAACTGTGTTGAGTCTAGCAGACAACTAATATCACAGGACAAGACAGCTGTAATAGAAATTTTATTATTCCATCTGTATCTAGGGTTGGGGGGGTATGGGTGAAACAGGTGATTGGGGATTAAGGAGGGCACTTGTGATGAGCACCGGGTGTTGTAGGGAAGTGTTAAATCACTATATTGTACACTTGAAACTAATATTACACTCTATGTTAACGAACTGGAATTTAAGAAAAAAATCTTTAAAAAAAATCAATAAAAAATTAAGTGGCATTAAAGCAAGAAATATCTATATATCTATATGACACAATATGCTAATCTGCTACAGACCCTAATGGCCCCAATACTATTCCATTGACCAACATAGTTGAAGCATATACCATCAACTTGGCTGTCACATGACCTAAAAGCTAACTTTTCAATTTTAGACAAATACAAGCAATTGTTGCAATGAGCTCTATGGCTTTGTTTTTTACCTCTTTTTTCCTGATTATGAAAGTAATATGTAGAAACCACAAAAAATATATAAGATCGTGAAGAACATTTTTTTAATTTTATTTATTCATTTTTTTTTATGAAGAACATTTTTTTTTTTAATTTTTTTAACGTTTATTTATTTTTGAGACAGAGAGAGACAGAGCATGAACAGGGGAGGGGCAGAGAGAGAGGGAGACACAGAATCTGAAACAGGCTCCAGGCTCTGAGCTGTCAGCACAGAGCCCGACGCGGGGCTCGAACTCACGGACCGCGAGATCATGACCTGAGCCGAAGTCGGACGTTTAACCGACCAAGCCACCCAGGCGCCCCATGAAGAACATTTTTAAAAACAGCCGTCCAATGAGAACCACTATTAACATTTGGCCTAGTCTGCATTTTTCTTTTCCTATGACTTTTTAAACATGTTTCAGAACATACCCTATATAAGTGTCAGGAAACTGTTTTCGCTATATTATTAAAATATAAGCACTTCCCTTTACTCTTACAAGGGCATTGTAAACATTATGGAATGAGAAAGTTGGCAATACCTGACATAGTTTCTCTACCTTGGATTCCATGCCCTGCACTTTCCTGGTTCCTCCTGCCCCTGCCTACCCTTAACTGTCGGTACCCCCAGTGGTCCACTGCCTTTCACGCTGTGTAACACTGTTTTGGGGCAATGCCACCCAGGCTCATGATCTAGCACCTGTAAACTGAGGAGTCCACAAACTGTCTCCAGCCCTTACCTCTCAATTCCTCACCCAGTTCCAGACTCCTACATTTACAAGCGGTGGCACAATCTGAGAGCCGATCTTTACCACCATAACCTCAACACCAGCATAATATTTAATGAGTGAATTCACTTAGGATGCTCAGAGCCTCCTCAAACTTAATGTGCCCCCAATTGAAGTCATTGACTTTCCTCTAAGCCTACTCCTTAATTTTCCTACTTGGTGGCATCACTATTGCTATAGTCCTGGTTTCACACCCCTCTCTTAACCACCAACCACATCAAGTCATCAGGGCAGATCATCTCCCAACACCACAAAGTGATTCTGGACACCTCATATCAGAAGAGTCTAGCTAGTTCTTCCAGTCTAAGTGACGCCTAGACTCCTACTTTACACTAGGATTTCAAGACCCTCTTCCTTGTCCCTTTCACTTTGGGTCCTTTCTGTTCTTCTCCGTCTCAGTATTTATCACAGAGTTTTATAAGTCTCTCTACACTAAACCGTGAACTGCTTCACAACAGGGACTATATTTTATTCGTCTTTATATCTCCAGCAACTAGCAAGTGTTCATTTTATTAAACAGGAACACTTAACAGATTTCATTGTGTAAACAACTGCGTGAGTGTATAAATGATTTATTACATTCCATGCATTCAATAAATATTTCATTTGCTCAAAAGCAATATTCAAAAATAAAACCCTAGGGGTGCCTAGCTGGCTCAGTCAGGAGTGTGCGGCTCTTGATCTCAAGGTTGTGAGTTCAAGCCCAATGTCGGATGTAGGGACTACTTAAAAATAAGATCTTTAAAATTAAATAAAATTAAACCCCAAACCTCAACCCACTATAAAAGTAAAAATCTGCTACATTTCACAGAGGGTGCACATTGTCATTTAACAAAACGATTGACACATACAAATGATTGACAGGTATACCAGTGACTTGCTATCACTTTACTGCTTAGTCATTTGCAGTCAAAAGACATTTGATTAAAAAATAAAAGCCAAGGGGCACCTGGGTGGCTCAGTGGGTTGAGTGTCCACCTCTTGATTTCGGCTCAGGTCATGATCTAAGAGTCCTGGGTTTGAGCCCCCCATTGTGCTCCACCCTGGGTATGGACTCTGCTTGAATTTCTCTCTCTCCTTCCCCCTATCCTTCTCCCACCTTCTCAACTACTCTTAAAAACAAAACAAAACAACAAAACCACCAAACCTCAACCAGGCATGAAAATACAAGTAAAAATCTGTTAAATCTCATGAAGTGTACATATATATGTATGTGAGCACATCACTGCACTTGTCATTCAATTCCTCACTTATAGTCTAAAGTTAAAGCCAATTAAGTAGGCTCAAGGGTGATCAAAGCAAAATGAAACCAGTTATCTTTCCAGCAAGGTTAAATACAATGCTTCAAAGCCTGGGCCCATTGAGCTGACCTGATTTGGAATTCTAGCTGAAATACCTGCAGGTTAACAGGAGAGCTGCAATTTCTGGGAGTCAGCCCTGACTACCGCTCTGAGCTCCGTGATCAGCTTCTCAGTAACCAAGCATCTGCTAGTAGGTGAACCACCTTGAGCCCACCTGATCCATTCATGGGACATATTTGTATCAGCAGAACTTATTTACCGTGAAGTGGTGATACATTCAAGCATAATGAAGGACGGAGACATGAGATATCACCTGGTCCCTGGCTTTGCTGGGCTGGTAATCTGACAGGCAGAGCCCGCTCATGAGGAACAGCTGGGCCAAAGTGATTGCCAAGCTGTTTGGTTTAAGAAGGGCACGAGGGAGGGCATTCCAGAGCCCTCTGTTTGATGGCTGCAAATGAATTTCTTAAACCTGGACAAGATCTTGTCTCTGATGAATTTCAGTTCAGCACCTTAACAAGAGGGATCCATCTTTAGAATGAATGTAACAAAGGGAGCAGCACAAAGACAAAGGGGAACAGGAAATTTGCCCTCCTAAGGCAGGATGTTCCTTGAAGCTCAGTTCAACTCTCATTATTAGTGAATGAGGGCAAAGTTTCCTGGAGAATAATATCCAACAAAACTTCAAATTACCTAGCAATTGTACTTCCAGGAATTTATTCCACAGATATACATCCACAAGAATAACCATATAAAAGGATGCTCATCACAACGTTTGTAGGAATGAAAAATAATGGGGCAATTTAAGTGACCAAAAACAGGAAACTGGCTAAAAAGAATACTATGCAACTACTTTTTAAAACATGGTGATGACGGGGCGCCTGGGTGGCTCAGTCGGTTAAGCGTCCGGCTTCAGCTCAGGTCACGATCTCGCGGCTTGTGAGTTCGAGCCCCGCGTCAGGCTCTGTGCTGACAGCTCAGAGCCTGGAGCCTGTTTCAGATTCTGTGTCTCCCTCTGTCTCTGACCCTCCCCTGTTCATGCTGTCTCTCTGTCTCAAAAATAAATAAATGTTAAAAAAAATTTAAAAATAAAATAAAACATGGTGATGTGTGGGGTGCCTGGGTGGCTCAGTTGGTTAAGTGTCAGACTCTTGGCTTCGGCTCAGGTCATGATCTCATAGTTCGTGGGTTTGAGCCCTGTGTTGGGCTCCATGCTGACGGTGAGTGGCATGCTTGGTATTCTCTCTCCCTCCCTCAAAATAAATAAACTTAAAAAAAATTAAAGTTCAAAAAAAACCACAGTAAAACATGGTGGTGTGTGCTCTTTTGTTAAGTGAAAATAAACAAAATAAAACAGGCATACAATGCATCCACTTTTTCAATAGAATGCCAAGCATGTTATGCACTGGACATTTTGAATGATGCATAAAAAATTGTAAATGATAACCCCTGAGGAGTGGGACTCTTTGGTAGCAAAGAGATTTTATATTCAACTTCATACTTTGCCCGGATTGTTTGAATTTTTTGACCATATATGTTTTATAATTTAAATGAATTCCTCCTATTACCAATGCCCTCCCCCCAGCCTTCCGTCTTGACACCTTCCTAGCATCTTGTACTTATTATTAGTAACCAGTGGTGCGTTGGCTTCATGAACTTGAATTCATCCCTGAGTTAGGTTCTTTACTTTTTTTATTTTTGTTTAATGTTTGTTGGAGCATGAGCCGGGGAAGGGCAGAGCAAGAGAGGGACACAGAATCTGAAGCAGGCTCCAGGCTCTGCTCTGAGCTGTCAGCACAGAGCTGACATGGGGCTCAAACTCACCAGCCATGAGATCGTGACCTGAGTGGAAGTTGGACACTTACTGGACTGAACCAGCCAGGCATCTCTCATCCCTGAGTTAGGTTCTTAAAAGTCAGCACTGGACATATCTCTGAAATTGCTCTGAAAGGCAGTGATTTCCTTATAAACATCCTAAACTAGCCACTGCGCTTTACTTACAAACTACCCCAACTGTATTGTCTACCCATTCCCAAATATAGGAAGAAAGCTCTACCTTGGTGGGCTTGTACCCAAACAGCATTACAACAGCCACTTTAAAGTCCTCTCTGCTTAGATAGCCTTTGTTATCTTCATCGCATGCTTTAAACACCTAAAGAACATTAAATATCTTCAGTTAGATGGAAACCGTTTGTTTATTATCTTTATTACTAGTTTATGTAGATCTCCAAAATCTAAAACTCAGCTGAGCAGGAGGGTTAGGCAATGGAGTTTGATTATTCTAATTTTACTTCTCCAAAATTCTTAATGTGCTAAAATTTACCCCCCCCCCAAAAGTGCAAACGACTTGATCAATCGCTAGACTGACGCAAATTAATTCATTTAAACCACCGGGGTAAATTCTACCTAAAATTCAGTTCTAGAATTAGGAAGGTGAGGTAGATACTGGGTAGAGGTTATTATTAATAGACTACGTAGCGGGGAAAAGAAGGAACTTGGAAATAGCCAGAACACTGGACAGGGAGCGAGAAGCCTTGCAGCTCTAGGCTCAGTCATTAACTATGACACTTTAGAAGGCCAGTTCACTCCTTGTCAGTGCAACCGAACTGAGTGAGACCCAGGCAGGTGACGGAAATGAGAGTTCTTGGTCAGGTTAGAATCCGAGTACCAGCTCTCCGGACACCTACTTTCACCCACTTCTTGTGTTCTGAGGGGCTGGCTTCCCACGTCCGTGGTCGGGCCCCAGCCTCAGAAAAAAACATCGCGACAGCCACAACCGAATCGGGATAGCAGAACCCGCGACCTCCGAGACTAGAAGCCGGCAGCTGCAGACCTCTGGCCAAGCTCCCCGCAGCTAAGGAAGCCGAACTTGGCCGGACACCCCCAATGTCTTCTCCCATTGGACGACCTGCTAGCCACTGGCGTTGATCCAGCAATCCTATTGGCCAGAGGCTTTAGGCCTGTTTCCTTGGAACAGCCTATGGCAGAGAGGTTCCGGAGTCCGCCCCCAGCGTTGGCTCCGCCATTCTTTCCTCCTTAACTCCTCGCGCGCGGATGGCATCCCGCTCACCTAGGTCCTGCTTCAAAGTCTCTTGCAGGATTCCTTCCATGTTTCTGCCCCCCACACCTTGCAATAAGTAACTTTGGTAATTTTTATCTATGGCACTGTGGATAACATTATAGCATTATAGGAAACACAAAAATGTGAAGCATAAAAGCAACCAAAGAGAAACAAGTCCATGATTTACGTGTGGATCGGCTATTCATTGGGGTCGAGCCCTCCAGGGTGGTCACTATGTTTGTTTTGTCCTCCCAATAACCCAGGCACCTAGCACGATGCCGGGCACAAAGCAGACGTTGAGTAAACGAACCAAGTCCTTGGGACGTTTCCACAGAGTTTTTCACTCAGTCCTCTGGGAGCGGTGCCTAGTTTGAAAGAAAAAAAAACAACTCTGAAAATAGTTATCATAAACATGATATTCAAGGAATATGGGGAGTGTTCCGTTTTGCAAGTTTGTTTCAGACCTCGCTTCCGGCAAACCAGTAAGATTAAACACACACCTGTTTCAAAGAAACAGGCATTCGCGGTTGAGGGTGATGGGAGCTCATTTAACCTTTTCCTTTACAGCAAGTTTTACAAGCTTGCGTCCCCAGCGAGCCCCCGCTCCTATGAGGACACAGATCTCAGCCCTCAGCTGATCCTGTACCTTTAAGTAAATACCCCCTGCCTCGAGCTCCAGGCAGCCTGAAGCTCTCTATGAGAACCCCTGTAAAGGGGATGCGTTTTGTTAATTAAGAGAGGAGAAAGAAGACTTAATTTTCTCTCTCTTCCTTTTAGGACAAGTGGTCAAGTGGTGAGACGAGAGCTGGAGGCTGCGGGGGGGAGAGGGGGGCTCCCTTCCACCCCTTCCTGCAGGAAGCGCCTGTAGCCCCTTAGGACACGGCGGTCTTTAGGACCCAGCGGCCGGCGTCCCGGAACGGGAAGGGGCAGGGCCAAGAGGTGCGAGCCTCGGCCGGGAGGGTTTAAACCGCGCGCAGGCGCGCGCCGCGGTGGAGAAGGCGCGGATCTTGGTGGCTGTGGGCCGTGGAAGTTTCAGGTGCGTGTTCGACTGTTGCGGGAGCCGGGCCGGCGAGACCCTGCTCCTTCCGGCCTGGTCGCGGTGCTGGGGCTCTGGTCCCGGGAATTCTGGGGCCCGGCGGGGCGGGAGGTGGAATCTGAGAGAAGCGGGGGTAGCTGGGCAAGACCCTGGGGAACGTCCCCTCCCGGGCCTCGGCTTCCTCAATCCGAGAACCTGTTGGGCGCCGCGGAGAGCAGGGTCCGGCGGGGAGTGTGGGTGTGAGGGGTCCCCGCGCTCGGGTTCTCACTTCGGCTTCTCCCCGCGGTAGGTGGGTGGTGTCCGCAGGTGGTGATGCTGGCGCGGGTGGGGGCGCTGACCCTGTGTCAGGCCCTGAACTTTCCTGGGCTCGGCTGCTCCCTCCATGAAGACAGTTAGTCGCGGGACTTCGCAGAGGCTTGGTGCGAGCGCGAACGGAGTTTATTCCCGGCAGAGCGCTTCGAAGGGTGCTTGGCCCGAGGTCGGCGCACGGAGGGGGTAGCCCCTGTCGTTACTGCCGCGGCGTCCCCCGAATCAGTCCGCTTCACTGCATCCCCACCGCCCCTGCCGCCTCACTCCCGGGGTCGTCTCCAAATTGTTCACCCCCAATTAGGGAACGTCGTGTACTAAAAGGGTAAGTCGAGGGGCGTCTGGGTGGCTCAGTCGGTTAAGCGTCCGACTTCCGTTCGGATCGTGATCTTGCCCGCGTCGGGCTCTGTGCTGACAGCTCGGAGCCTGAGCCTGCTTCTGATACTTTCTTTTCTTTCTCCCCCTTCTCCTCTCTCCCTCTCCCTCTCCCGCTTGCACTTGGTATCTCTTTCAAAAATAAATGTTAAAAAAAAAAAAAAAAGTTGGACCAGGGTACTCCCCCTGCTTATCAAAGCATTTCAGTGGGCCCTCTCCCTTTAGACTGAAATCTAGAATCTTTAACACTTGATTTAATTCCCCACTCCCTTCATCCAGAACTACTGCCTGCTTTGCCCAAATCCTTTTGTCTGCTTTAGGAGCTATTACAGCTTTGTTCCCACCTCCAGGCTTTGGCAAGTTGGATTCCCTCTACTTGGAATACCACCTTCCGCTGGGTTTTTTTCATGCTCCAGATCTCACATAAGTGTTACTTATCCAGAGAGTATTCCAAAGTAATTATGTCCCTGTTATTCTCTGCTACTTGAAAAATGCTGTGAGTGTCTGGAAAGACAGCTTGTTTTTTCTGGGTTCTTCTCCCCCCGCCCAAATATTAGTCCTTGTAGGGCAAAAAGAGTTTGTGTTAACTCGTTATTCCCAGTGCTTGGCCTATAGTAGCTGTTCGATAAGGATCTGTTGTACGAGTGAATTCTGGGAGGTCTGTATGATACTTTATGGATACACACTTTATGGAGGAGGAAACTGTCTCAGCAGTAAAGTAACCTGCCCAATTGCACATTGACCACCTAGTAATGACTGGATTTGAGATGGGGGTCCATGTTTGCCCAGGGGTGGCCCACACAGGGCCTTTGTTGAGAAGCCTGACCCCTATACTCTCCTGAGGGTCTGCACATTCTGCAAGGAGCTGCTGGAGTGCAGAAAAGATATGCCCCAGTTGGGTCTGGTGTGGTGGGGTTGGGGAGGGAGAGGAGGAGCTAGCAGCTTTGAGAGGAGTATGCATTTGCGTCCACAGCCCTCCCCACCCCCCATAAGAATCTCTAGTGTTCGCAGTTAGCATTGGGTGGGAGAATGTGCGATTTTCATCCTCCTTGGCAATGTAGCCTAATGCTGTTTGCCCTATTTCCGTCAGTATTTTGGTCACACGTTTGCCTGCACCCTCCCCGGTTTTTGTCTCCCTTGTAATACCAGCACTGTTGTTGAAAGTGTGCATTAGAATACAATTTCACGTGAATATTTAAAACTAAGCTTTATTTTGGTGTAAATGAAACGAAGTTAGAAGGTACTTTGTGGTTTAAACAAAAAAAAAGTCCTGGTGCCTGCAGAAGAGCCCAAAGTCTCTTGAGGCATTTCTGCAACACTACAACTCTGTCAAAGAGACAGGAATGGAAAAGGGAGGTACTTCTTCATTGTTTGAGTTATTTTGATTTAATGTTCATTTTTGAGAGCGAGCACCTGCGTGCATGAGCAGAGGGGAAGGGTCAGAGAGGGAGAGAAAGAAACCCAGGCAGGCTCTGCACTGTCTATGCAGAGCCCAGGGGTTCGAACTCTCAAACTGTGGGATGACCTGAGCCGAAGTCCAGAGTAGGATGGGTAACAGGGCCACCCAGGTGCCCCAAGGGAAGTACTTTTATGTGATGTTACTGTTGTTCGTGTCCGTCCCAGTCACCTTCACTTCGGGAAACCCTGCTCTTTGCAGACCCGAGTGGATGTTGGGTCTCAGAATTGGCCCATCTGTATTGCAGTTGTCTCATTTCTGCGACACCATTTACCCGAATTGTGATGTCAGACCTGTGCCGGTCACTGCCCAGGGAAGACCAACGATAAACAATTGAAGGATTCCTCTTGAGTTCTATCTTTGTAACACTATAACTTGATAACAAAATGGCTCGGAGAATGCCTGTGTGGCAGAGAAGTAAAATTCTGATACTGGGACCAGACCGAGTCCTCCAAAGTAAATTCCTGATCTTGAAGTTTCAACCACTCCTCATCAGGCTAAACACCTTGATTTCATGAAGAGCTTGGTAACCTGCTGGATGTAATGACTTGTTATGTTTTGTGTTTTTTTTTTTTTTTTTAATTCCAAAGGTGTTTTGCCTTTAATGATTAAACAGCTCTACTTTAAAAAAAAAAAAAAATTTTTTTTTTTAATGTTTATTTTATTTTTGACAGAGAGACGGAGCACGAATGGGGGAGGGGCAGAGAGAGAGGTATACGCAGAATCTGAAACAGGCTCCAGGCTCTGAGCTGTCAGCACAGAGTCTGACGTGGGCTCGAACTCACAGACCGCAAGATCATGACCTGAGCTGAAGTCGGATGCTCAATCAACTGAGCCACCCAGGTGCCCCATAAACAGCTCCTACTTTTGAGTGTGAGCCAATTTAAAACTTAAACCATGTGTACAGCAGATAAAAATTTTTTTTTTCTTTAGAAAATGTCTTTTTCAAAACTTTATCTACGCCTCCTACTTTTGGGGGAATGGTCTTTCTCCTTCCTCCACGTGTTCTAGCAAAAGTAGATCAGAATAATCCTGAAGTTCGCAGTTTTAGCTACTTTTTCTAGAACACTTCAGGATTCAAAATAGCTGGGTCACTAAAGAGGAGTATCTTCCCTACAGAGTTCTCTGGACTCTTAAATTCCACTTAATTTAGATGTAATTCATCTGGGAGAGGAATAGTTGTAGGCTCTAAGGTGTCTGCATACAACTTAGGCTGGAAGCTGAACCCTTTCTCACCTAAAAACTGTTCTAGAATAAGAAGGAATTGAAAAAGAACAGCCTCTGAGGACTCTTAATTGAAGATTTTATTACTAAGTGCCTAGCTTTACTGCTGTTTGAGAATTCATTGAAAGCTAGAGCTAACGGTTCTTCCTAAGGAGGTGGTCCTATTCTTAAACTTTTTAAAGTCACAAAACGGGGCACAACAGTCACTCCTTCAAAGTTCCTTCAGTTCAGAGTGAATTGTGAGAGCATAAATACCTCTATCCAGCAGCCTCCAAGAGTCCAGAACACAAGAGAAACCAAAGTTGAAATGAAAACAAGATTTTAAAAATCTGAGCTGGTTAAATGTGTTTGGTAGTAAGTGTCTAAATAGCTTTCATGAGGAAAACATGGCTAAGATCCTGTTAACTCGAATAGTTCTAACAAGTTTGGTTATCTGGTTTCTTTCTTTTTTTTACTTTTTGAAGGAGAAAGAGACAGAGCATGAGTGGGGAGGAGCAGAGAGAGAAGGAGACATAGAATCTGAAGTAGGCTCCGGGCTGTCAGCTGACAGCACAGAGCCCGATGCAGGGCTTGAACTCACAAACTGTGAGATCATGACCTAAGTTGAAGTCAGATGCTTAACCGACTGAGCCACCCAGGCGCCCCTGGTTTCTTAACTCTTAGCAGACTAGAAACCATTTAGGGGAAAAGCTTATTCTCAGTTCTAACAATTTAGAAGTAGGCTGGACAGAGCAGTTTGAGAAAGCAAAAGACTTAGACTCGGAGTCTAGGGCCACTAGTACAAGAGCAAAGCGAGGTCTGCAGTCCCTGGGGCTTTGTAAAACAGCCATAGCAGGTGATATTAATAGGTACCCTGAGAAACTTAGCTTAACTGGTCATTAATTGAAAAAATGAGAGGCACCTGGGTGGCTCATTGGGTTGAGCGTCGACTTCAGCTCAGGTCATGATCTCACGTGGGTTTGAACCCCACATTGGGTTCTCTCCTATCAGTGCTGAATCCTTTTTGGATCCTCTGTCCCCTTCTCTGTGCTGCTCTCTTGCTTATGCATGTATGTGAGTGCATGTGCACTCAAAAAAATTTTTTTTTAAAAATTGTGATAGGTGATAAATACCTTAAATACATCAGCTTGATAGCCATCTGGCTGACTCATTTGGTAGAGCACTCAACTCTTGATCTTGGGGTCATGGATTCAGGCCCCACCTTGGTTAAGGGCCTACTTAAACCTTTTTAGCTTGAAACCTGAAAGTATAATCATTTGCAAGTTTTTTGGTGTAGAATTAAGGTTTTGGGGATTTTGGGGGAAGGGCTGGGGGTCCTGTGAACAGAGTGCTACAGTCCACGTTGGTGTACTCGGATATGTGACCTCAGTTTCTTAAAAAGAGAAATGTTGACAATTTGAGCACAGACTCTTAGGTTCAGTTTTTCTTTGGGTCTTGTATGAGAATGGTTTTGTTTTTTGGTTTTTGTTGTTGTTGTTGTTTTTAAAAGAACCCACTAAGGAGCTGTCCTTGAGCTATCTGGAAAATGTACTTAGATAGGTCTTTACACATGAATTGGTGAGATTTTGTAGGTAGCAAAACCAAAAGTAGTTCATATGTTTTCCTCTTAAAATAGAAATTGGGGGCACCTGAGTGGCTCAGTCAGTTAAGTATCTGGCTCTTAATTTTGACTCAAGTCGTGATCTCAAGGTTGGTGAGATCGAGCCTGCCTGGAGTTGGGCTTTATGCTGACAGCGAAGCCTGCTTGGGATTCTCCCTCCCTCTCTGCCCCTCCCCCACGTGTGTGCACTTTCTGTCTCTCTCTCCCCCTTTCTCTTTCAAAATAAACATTTTTTAAAAAGTAGAAATTCGACTCTGGCCGAGTAAAGGAGTGTTTTGCTTCAGCATAAGTTCTCTGCAGACTTTAATAGTTTGATGTAGGTCAATGCCAATATGATGGCTGGGTCCTCATGGTAGTAATTCTATATAATGTATATACAGAATTGATCATTTGACACGGTCTTGAGAATTTTGTTAAGCTTAATGGTAAGTAGCTTTAGGGGAGTAGGAATTGCTAAAGTCCTGTGGGCTCCATGCTCGGGTGAAGGATAAATTTGTAAACTCCAATTTAACCTCAAAAATTTGAATAGTCAGAATTACTCTTGAAATTCATTAAATTATCTTAACCTCAAGCACCCACCAGTTTAAAAGATTCAGGGTCAAGAATGAACATTTTGATTTTTGAAGTTTGGCCCCCACTCTTTTCCTCAGGCTTCCAAGGACAAGGTCTGGGTCGAAAGGAGAAGGTGAGTAGGATTTTTGCTGTCACTTTATTTGCCAAAGTCCTGTAGCAAAATCTGGTAACGTGTGTCTGAACACCTGCAAAACAGCTGATGTTAGTTATGTGGTTCAGCATCTGAGTGTCAAGTGTGCTGTGCGTGTTGCAGAAACTCACACTGACAGGGAATTTGAGAGCAAGTTTGTCAGTGGCCTAGAGAATGGAAAAACAGTATTTGTCTTTTATTTCCAGAACTATGTCTCAGGAAGGCGATTATGGAAAGTGGACAATATCCAGTAGTGATGAAAGTGAAGACGAAAAGCCAAAACTAGACAAGCCCTCTACTTTTTCCCTCCCTCATGCTGGGCAGGGAGCAGCAAATGAGCCAAGATACACCTGTTCTGAGGCTAGGAAAGCTGCCCATAGAAGGAAAAGATCACCCGTGAAATTCAGCAACGCAGATTCAGTTTCAGAAGTTTCACCTCCCAAAAGGCAAAGGAGTGGTTCCCAGGAAGACCTAGGTTGGTGTCTCTCTAGCAGCGATGATGAGCTGCAACCAGAAACCCGGCAGAAGCAGGCTAAGAACATTGTGGTCAAAGAGGAGAGAGGCATCTCTTCTAAAGACAGTGCTGCCCAAAGACCTGGAAATCCCACCCCTCCTGCACACCACAGGCTCGAGGACGAGGAAGAGGAGTATGAAACTTCAGGGGAAGGCCAAGACATTTGGGACATGTTGGATAAAGGGAACCCCTTCCGATTTTACCTCACTAGAGTCTCGGGCATTGAGCCAAAGGATAACTCTGGAGCCCTCCACATCAAGGGTAAGTGGATGCTGGGTGTCCAGGAGCTGTCAGACTGTACTTAAGAGGGTCCCCCATGGCAAAACAAGGAGGGTAACCCAGAATGGTCTCCAAGAACCCTCGTTAGCAGTCTTAGCTACTTTCAGGGGAAAAAAGCATTTTGACAAGCAAATGCATTAGTTTGACTGTAAGCTGTTTCCTTGGGTCAGGAAATCATGGTGTTGCTCCATCCAGTTGGAATATTTAGACAATTCTAAACATTGTGTGAACTTGTAAAGATGAAACTTACTACTTTCATGCAATCGCAAATGCTTGACAGCAGTTCTTTGGTCCGTGGATGAGCAGTGGTAGAATCTCCTAAAACTTAAGGAAATGCAAATTTCCTAATGCAAATTCGGGCTTCACCCAGGTTCATTGAGTCCCACTGTGGGAGCAGGACCTGCGATGTGTTAAGAAGCTTTTCAGGGGATTCTAATACCCAGTCAGGTTTGAGAACCACTGCTTGGAAGCCAGGTCTTGGTTCCTGGTGAAGAATTAAAAAGAACACCAGCAGAAAAAGAAAAAGAAAAAAAAAAAAAAAGAACACCAGCATGCAAATAGATTGCAGTTCTGAATCCAAAGATAGTTTTTGCTTGGTTTGCTTATTTCCCAGGGTGTCTCTATGTGATGTTATGATGTGTATGTATTTGGTCTTCGTTCCTGGTTGTACTTGGTTTTTGTCCCAGGCTCCTCCAACAGCTCTAAAGTAAAGGTCAAGGAAGGGTCTTCAGTTACTCGTAACAAGCCCCTTTCAATCACTCCTGGGTCAATGAGGTGACTTTTGGAAAGCCCTAAGAATAGAGGACTGATTGCCAAGGGGAACCAACTGTGTCATTAAAGTTGGAACTTTGAGTCCTGCCCCTTATCTCCAAGGAAGTGGGGAGAGGCTGGCGGGCGTTCATCACTAATGGCCAATGAGTTCATCAGTCATGCCTGTCTAATGAAGCCACCATCTTAAAAAAAACCTGTGAAGAGGTTTGGAGAGCTTCCAGGTTGGTGAACACATGGAGGTGGACGGGACACACCCCTTGCCCCATACTTTGCTCTATGCATCTTTCATCTGGCTGTTCCTGAGTTGTATCCTTTTATACTAACCTAGTAGTCTAGTAAGTAACACGCTTTCCTGAGTTCTCTGAGGCATTCTAGCAAATTCTCAAAGTCTAGGAGGGGCGAAATACGGGATGCCATCAAGAAATTGCAGTACATTCCTTGTGTATACCTCTTTCGTAAAGATAGCTTCCTTAAGGGTACTGCTGAAATCTTTGTACCCCAGCATGTTGCTGACACGTGACAGATAGGAAGGACTCAATAAGCATGGGTCCAATAAAGGAGCCTATTTTTAATCCTCAGGCAGTTTGATGGTTAAGAGTACAAGTGCTGAAGCCAGATAGCAGCCTGGCTTCAGATTCTGACTGGCCCTTCCTAGCTCTGTGGCCATGAACAGCCTTCTAAGGGGAGATGACCCCTCCACAAAAGGGGAATGACCAACTCCACCTCCACAAAATCCACTGTCAACACCATGGACATGATAAGAACGGTACTTGGCACCTAATAGGTCCTGTACAAATGCGGCAGTTGGTGGTAATGACCGTGTAATTCCTCTCCTGGTACAGTTTATGAGAAGTGACCTTTTTGATCTTACTTGAAGTCTAGTTGGAAAGATTGAGGTGGGACCCCTTAGAGATGAGCTGGAATGCTAGAAATGAGAGCTTGGAGTTGTAGGTGAGGAAGTAGGTGCTCTCAGGCTGGAGAAGACAGTCTTGCTAGTCGTGGGTTGGGAGGTTTCTCAGAGAGGGACTTGAATATTGAAGGAGATAAAAACTAGAATCTGGAAGGAACAACACATGTCGTTATTGTCGTTATTGGCAATTTCTAGAATTGATCAGTCATTGTGTTCTGAAATTGGAGGTTTTAGTTTTACGTTGTATTTTGTTAAAACTCAATAAATAGCTCAAATTTTCTCTTGAGTTTTAGGGAGCATTAAAGTCTAGTTTTGTAGTCATTGCTCAGTTCACTGTTCTCTCAGCCAAATTTTGACTGTCCATGACTAAATCGATTGTGATTTTTACCAGATTTTTATCATTTATTAGACATAAACATTTTGTCTTCTCAGATATTTTATCCCCTCTATTTGGGACACTTCTGTCTTCAGCTCAGGTGAGTTTATGGTGAAGCTTTTTCTTTGGATGAAAAGGGATAAAGAACTTTATGGGAAAATATGAGGTCCTATCTCAGTCCTGTGCAGGGTCCCCAAGATGGCATATACCAGGAGCCTGGCACCAAGAGCCACGGTTTTGGTATCCAGCCATCAGCATGGAGCAAGGATGTCTCTATCAGGAGAGCGAGAAGCTTCTCGCTCTCCTGATACAAGGGTTACAAGGACTGGACAAGAAGTCACTTTGGAAATTCCAGCCTGAGAGACTTTTGGGGACACAGTTAATCTCCTGGGACTCTGGTCCCTGGGAAACCAGGGACCAAACTCCTGGGGAGGTTTGGGTAGGTGGGTGAAGACCAAGTCGTTTGATTGAATTTAGAAAAGGGTTTCCTACACCTACCAAAAAGAATGGAGTAGAAGTTACAGTTACTTCGGCATGTTTGATTGTTCCTCCTTTATAGAGCTGGTCCCCTTGTGTTGATGAATTACGTTCATGATTCCAGGCTCTCAGATAGAAAACCAGTCACATCCGTGAAGAGAGCAAAGCTGTCTGAATGGTTTCTGTTCAGCTTGACCTCTGAAATCCTAGTCTCCAGACGGAACATGGGGTGAATTTGTGTTCTCTTAGCTAGACTGAGGTGCTAGGTCCAGGTAGAGGGCCAAGGATTACCAAGGCATGGGGAGGAGTCCCCACAGGTAAGTTCGGTGCAGAACTTGGAGTCAAGATAGAATTGTTATAAGCCTAGTGAGTATCCAGTCCCAGAGGCCTATTCACAAAGCTAGCTCATAAGTTAGGCTGAAAG
This sequence comes from Panthera tigris, assembly GCF_018350195.1. Classification (NCBI taxonomy): domain Eukaryota; kingdom Metazoa; phylum Chordata; class Mammalia; order Carnivora; family Felidae; genus Panthera; species Panthera tigris. The sequence continues at coordinate 132,625,220 of NC_056665.1, forward strand.
GAAATGTTCCTTTGTAAAAGGCCTCGTTTATAATTACCTAGGGGAAAAGGGATAAATCTGTAAGCCCTTTTACTTAAATTAATCTGAGGCTGTTGAAAATACATAGTAAGACTATTTAGAAATACAAAAACTGCCAAAGCATGCAGGATCCTTGCCTCAGACCCTGTTTTCTCACGCATTACTCCACTGATTCAGATCCCTTGCATTGGGTATTGCCTTCAAGATGTATTTTAGGTTTGAGTACTCCAGCATCAATGTCCAGGTTTGTAAATACTTGGAGTTTATTAGTCTAGAGTTGCCTTCAATTCAGTTGCCAAACTATTCTCATTACAGATTGCTTGGCTGAATTACCCATAACTCCATTCCTTTTCTTTCCCTGTCTAGTTTAACTACTGCTTTGATGTGGACTGGCTCATAAAACAGTATCCACCACAGTTCAGGTGAGTACCACAATATGACTGATAAAATTGTAACTGTAATGGGACATTAAAACACAAGATTAGCATTTCTCAAGCAACTGCTGTTCATCTTAGAGTATCTTTTGAAACTATTAAGCATACAAAATCAGAGTTACGTAGGGAAAACAGCATTTGTTGAGCTCTTCTAACTAATCACATGCATTCCTAATACAAATTTTTGCATTTGTCTTGTTGTGTCCAGAAGCACAGAGGGACAAATGCCAACCTAAATAAGAGAACTTTGACATTAGTGTGAAGGAAAAGATCATTGCGACCTGCTTTCTAGACTTGGAAGCATGCCATGCTGCACTTAGCACACCAGTGTTCAAAGAATCTTTGCTTTGCAAATGATGATTCCTGTAGTTGAGGAGCTAATGAAGGGAGTCTTAGAACCTTCCTTTATCCAGATTATGGAAGTGATGGATTTTTCAGTGTTGTTCACAGTTCCTTAGCCTGGTGTTAGGCAGTGCAAACAAAATAAAGATAGCATCACACAGTCACCTGCCACCTGTCTTGTTTCTGACATTCACCTAGCAGAGTCCCATAGCAGCAGGTGGAATGGAGGAATGTAGGAATTTTCCTACAGGAAAATGACTGTAAGGGTCCTCAAAGTCCTTGGTGCATTTAGGACATTAGATTCTGGAGACCTCTAGTAATAGTAGGTAAAATGCTATTGAAATTTCCCAAGCGGCTTGGACCATCAAAAGCTTGTATTTGACCTGTGACACAAAGAATTAGTTTTAGCTGCATGTAACAGAAAAGCAAAAATAACTGTGGCTTAAATGAGAGGAAAAAACTTCTCCAGCCTAACAAGTCTAGATGGTAGACATTCGTGGTCTGGATTTCGGGGCTGCCATGGTTCTCAGGGACTTAGCCACCCATTCTGTCTTTCTGTCCCACCATCCTGGTGCATGTCTTCAGATGCCTTCATGGTCCAGGATGGCACCCAGAGCTCCAGGTCACTGGTCTGTGTTCCAAGTGGCAGGAAGGAAAAAGGACAAAAGGGCCACATCCCAGCTCTGCTCCCTCTGAGCAGCCTCCTAGAAGTCCCACACGACACTTAAATTTCATTGAGCTGCACCTGGTCACAAGATGATGCCTTGTTTCACTGAAACATAACCACCTCTCAATGAGTCTGCATCATGCCGTGGGCCTAGGCTTGTTCACTGTTGTATCTCCCGGGACTAGGATAGTACCTAGTACACAGGAGTTGAGTAAATATAAGTCTAATGAGGAAATGCTCTTTGACTTGGTCCAAAGGAAGGGAAAGAAAAGAGCATACTAGATAACAATAATTGTTTATCTTTTAATCTGTCTAAGCCTGAACCCATGAATACGGAGCAAACTGTGTTATTTTGGACCAAAGAGGATAATTAGGAATTTTCTGGAGTCACAACATCTCTGGGTCGCAACAGAGTTTCGGGATCAGGCCATGTGACCCCATTGTAAAGGTAACTGGTTAGTGAAGATGATCTCAGTAGTAGTACTCTGTTAGCTCTGTCCTCAGCTCCGTACTCAACTACCACTAAGGCCAGAAACACGTGTGGTAAGGAAGCTAGCATTCCTTAACTGGCCAAGAGTCCAGCTTTAGAAAAGATGTATTCTAAATATTTCTGATCTCCTTTCAGGAAGAAACCAATCCTGCTTGTGCATGGAGATAAACGAGAAGCCAAGGCTCACTTACATGCCCAGGCCAAGCCTTATGAAAACATTTCCCTCTGCCAGGTGAGCTACTTCTGTTTGCAGTCATGCTTACTCTGTTAGAAGGACATGTAGACATTGAGTCTGTCCACCCATCTAAGGGCAAGAGTCTTTTGTCCTTCACCAACAGATACTTGTCTAGCCTTGGCATAAAGGCTTCCTGGGATAACCTGTCTTGTGTGTGGGTAGCCCTGTGTCGGAAGGATATTTCTTTATGTTGACCTGGTATCTCAGTATTAGGTTCTCCAGAGGAACAGAACCCATAGGGTATGTTTGTGCAGACAGACTTATTTTAAAAGAACTGGCTCGCATGATTGTGGGGCCTGGCAAGCCCAAATCTTGTAAGGGTAAGCCTGCAGGCTGGAGACTGAGAAAAGTAGATGTCACAGCTTAAGTCCAAAGACAGTCTGGAGACTGAATTCTCTCTGCCTTGAGGGAGTTGGTCCTTCACTTAGGCCTTCAACAGACTGGTTGAGGTCCCAAACAAAGAGTAATCTATTGCATTTGGTCTATTAAATGTTAACCTCATCTAGGGGCGCCCGGGTGGCTCAGTTATTTGAGTGTCTGACTTTGGCTCAGGTCACGATCTCGCAGTTTGTGAGTTAGAGCCTCACTTTGGGCTCTGTGCCAACAGGCCTGAGCCTGGAACCTGCTTCGGATTCTGTGTCTCTCTGTGTCTCTCTGTGTCTCTCTGTCGCGCTCTCACGCGCTCTCACGCGCTCTCACGCGCTCTCACGCGCTCTCACGCGCTCTCACGCGCTCTCTCTCTGCCTCTCCCCCACTTGCACTCTGTCTCTCTCTCACAAAAACTTCAAAATATTAAAGCTGTTAACCTCATCTAAAATACCTTCATGGCAACATGTGACCAAATGTGTGGGTATTGTGACCTAGCCAAGTTGACACAGAAAATTTAATCCTCAGCATTTCCTTTTACTTTTTGTACGTGGGTCCTGACTTCCCATCTCTGGAGCCACATAAAAGAAATCTTCTTGCAGAGGTGACTGATGTTTGTATTTAAAGTTCTCCATTGTACCTTAGTTTTCTTTCAGGTTCAAGCATTCTTTAGTTGTAACAATCCCAATCTTTCCCCAACATGCTGGTACTCCTGTTTGCATCTAGTTTGCCAGTGTCCTCGAACCTGACCAGGTTATCTGCATGCAATTCAGTGGCTGTTGTTTTCTGTGAGTGCAACTTGAAACTTTTTATTTTGACGACTTATCTGACTGGTGTTAGCTGCTGCTGACACTTGACCTGTAGTCCTCTCAAATTTTCCACCTGAATTGCATCCAAGGTCTGTACTGGACAGATGAACAAATTAAGCCTGTTAAAAAACTAGCTGTGTGAGTCGTGATGGAAATGATCCAAACTTAATGAGGGGACACTAAGTGGTCTTGTAACAGGTATATCTGTTTGGTTCGCTGGGACCAAAGCAAAGCAGAAAAGGCCAAAAAGTTGGCCAGGTTCTTGATACAGTTCCTTAATTCTGTCCTAATGCTTTTCAGCCAGTACGTAAAAATATGTAAGTCTTGGACTTTGATCATAACTGGTTGCTTTTGATGCCATGCCTGAAAGAATATTACGTGTGGCACTTCATGCAAGAAGCAGGCAAACTGGGGAGAGAGAAGCAAGAATTTTTCATAGTAGGATTTCCTTCTTGTGGAAATAGTGGTTCTGAAGTGGCTGGTGTGATGTTGACCTTTGCTATTCAGGAGGCTCATCAGTCCATTTGTGAACAGCCGTGATAAGACCCTCCCATAAGCCCCTTTGTCTCCCTGCCATGGTAAAATTGCCTCAAGGTTTCTGCTCTTGGAGTGCACTGACCAGAGTGAACTACATAGAACCTATTTTTTTTCCCCATTTTCTTTCCAGTGTCTTTTCTCCTGTCCCTGTCCGTATAAAATGTAAGAGTTCCAATTCCTTTTAATGTTTCAACTACAAAATGTTACCTGTGCATATGTGGTTATTTTTAAACATTAAAAGTGAGAAATCTGATCAATCTGGAACCTGTCTCAGATTTTTCCTGTGATATAACCCACAGTACTTTCTACAGTTGGAATTTTAAAACCGGCATTCCTTTACCCAACATGTTTGTGGCTCACCTTCTACATAGATAAGCCTCTGCTACGAAGTTGCGTAAAATCCCATTGTTGTGCTTATGCTTCCAAAACAAGAGGTTAAACTGCAGTAGGATAGTTCTCATCAGATTAATAGTGGACAGAAAATAACAAAGGAATCCTAAAAACCAGTGATGAAATCAGTGGACATAGAAAGTGTTTTTCAAATACGAGGTACCTAATCACGAAAGTTCAGGTGTGGGGCATGTCTGGTGGCGTGTACCAGGCCGGCCACTAGAGGGCATGACGACCCACTGTGTTCTTTACCTCTTGCAAAGAGCTGTTCAGAAGGTCCCACCCAGCTCTAGTCTGAAGTGTAGGATTGTGGCCCCATCATAACTTGTTAAAATACCGTTATACCTTGTCTATAAGATGAATTCTTGGCTATTTTGTTTTTTTGGCAACATAGCGTCATTTGATGAAATGGAGGCATACCAGGCACAGAATCAACAGATACTCACATTTTGCATATGTGGGGCCTGGGCCAGAGGTTGAGGCCTTATGGTGGTCAAGGTCATATCGCCTGGGTTCTGTCCCAGTTCTCCACCTACCGTCATGGAGTCCATCACTTAACCTCTTCAAGCCTAACTTGTTCATCTTTAGGATGGATTGCTAATAGTCTTCTTTACTAGGTTGTTGAGCCAAGGATTTGGTGCATTTGCCCCATTAACTATTACCTGTTGAAATTATCATCCATGTGCTTGTACTGAAATTTTGCCAGAGAGGCAACAACTTACAGCAAAACTAAACTCAAAAGCCAAGTCTCCCAACCATTGCTCTTTCTGAGCTAATCATCAGTTTACAGAGAAGCAGTCCTCATTCTAATTTTGTAATTTTAAAGACCTATTGTTTTCCCTGTCATCTTTGGCAGACCACACAAATGGGTTCTGGTCTGTGAGCATCCCTAAACACGGAGTTTAAAAGTGTACGGAGCGGGGCCACCTGTCTGAGCAACCCCAAGACAGGCTGTGTCCTACTCACTTGTGTGTTCCAGTTGCCCATTTCTGCCTCCAGCAAACAGGTCCACACATCTGCCCTGTTGGGGTGGAGGGCTTGATTTTAATAGTATTTTCTTCCATTTGTAGAGTGCTTCCCCCATTCAGGCCCTCTCTTCCAGGCACTTCATGTTATTGTCATTTACTCCTAAAATTCTGAATCCCCTAACAGTATCCTTATTTTAAAGAGAAGAAAGACTTAAAAGATGAGGCTTAGAGATTTAAGTCTTGCAAAGTTGTGAAGATGCAATCTGTGTCCCACCTGCATTCCTCACTGTTGGGGCCTTTCTGTTTAACTCTTTCATGGCCTACATCTCGGGGCATATTCTGCTTAACTAAGGTCTTGCTATACTGGGTGTTAAAATGTTTTAAATTTAAATTTAATACCCCTATTTGTGAAGGTACCATTTTGTAATAGGAAAATTGTTACCTCTTTTCAGCACTTGCTATGTTACCAATAGAAGACAACTTGTAACATGATAATGTGTGCTGCTACCATATTAGTTCTTTTAAATATACTCTGGAAACTCTGATAACTTTAATTTCTGTCTAAACCAGATATCTAATTGTAAAACTTTGCATAGGTTCTCGTTTTGTTTTGCCTTTTGTTTTGTTTTTTGTTTTCAACTAAAGAAATCAGGCTTCTTGTTTCTGATTGTTGTAATTAAAAATGTGGTATGTGTCAGGGCAGGTGGGTGGCTCAGTGAAAGTGTCTGATTTGGGCTCAGGTCATGATCTCATTGGTCATGAGTTCAAGCCCTGCATTGGGTTCTGTGCTGACAGTATGGAACCTGCTTGGGATTCCCTGCCTCCCTCCCTCCCCCTCTCTCCCCGCCTCCCACCCCCTCCCCCTCTCTCCCCCCATCTCTTGTGCATTCATGCTCTGTCTCAAAATACTTTATTAAAATGCAGTATGTATAAAATCATTCTGGCTAACTTTAATGAGCCTCACTGGATAGGATTATTCAAAGTTGTATTGTCAATCCAGGGCCTTTCCACTAGAGGGCAGTAAAAACAAAGTTGTCCTGAATCTTTTCTAACTTAATTTCCAATAGATAGGGATATTGAGTTTATTAAAAGTGACTCAACTTCTTTTTTTTATCCTAGGCAAAGTTGGATATTGCATTTGGAACGCACCACACGTAAGCAAATTTTTTTTGAAATGGGGAGGGTATGATTTTAGTAGAGCAAAGGATGCTTTTCTAAAAGTGCCCTTAAAGGAACTTAGGGCTGACAGTTTTGCCAGGGGGGGAAAAGCTATCAATAAGGAAGTAGAGACAGTGGAACTGTTCACTGTCTCAAGACAAAGTCCTTGGATTCTGGCTCTCAACATGAAAGTCTGAATCCATGATGCGGTCTCTGCTTTCTTTCTGTTTAGGGCATTTCTTACAGCCAACTGGGGGGTGGGGAATAGATTATGGTTGTGTGGTCCGTGGTTATGGATGACTGTACGTGTCAGTCATGTTCCTGTGGATTCCACAACTTAAAAAAGGTCTGGTGATTGCTTAAGATGCTGAGTTGCATTCAATAGAATATTGTTAGGTCAGCTGTGATGAAAAGAAAAACTATTCTACAAAGTTGACGGGAGAAGCTGATGTCGTCTCTGCTCAAGCGCTATCAGAAACTTGTTTTGGAATAATTTTGAGACTTTATAAACTAGACAAGAAAAGCTTCTGTTACTTCCTACCTGACATGTGTCTAATGATCAGTTTGACTCCTGTTTTGCTGAGACTTTTTACATATTCTATAAATAAGAAAAAGATATGGTTGTCCCTGTTTGTATAAATCACATTTTGCTAGAAAGCGTTTTCAAAAGAACAGGACAGAGCCGCCTCTTCTAGACCAGCGGTGGAAATGGGTTGGTGTTGCAGATGTATTCCTTCAGGTATCAGTCTCTAGGGTGGCAAGCAATCTCCTAAGAGGAATTAGCCCTCAGTCTTGGTATGACCATTGTTTTCTTGATGTTATGGTGACTTGAAATAAGGACGTCTGTTCACCATTCTTTGGCAAAGTACAGTTTGAAGCATACAGTCTATCTTAAAATAGAACCATAGCAGGAAGAATGGAGCCATTTTTTAAGAGGATACATATCGGCCCTCCATTATCTGCTCTTAGATGCCCTTGGATAAATGTTATTTACCAACTATCCCTAATCAGTAGCCTCTAACGGGACAGGGTTTGAGGATTATTGTGAACTTAAGCATTTAGTTCAGGTATAAATTACTCATATAGCATCCTGTGAGCTCAGTGCTAATTTCAGCAAAAAATAGACAATAGCCTTGAATAGACTGAATAGGCATCTTAAGCTCCCCGCTCTGCATCACGAGAGACCTGAGTGGTGGATGGCAGTTGTCACCCTGTCATGGGTAGGCAATTCTACCAGTAATGGATTGCACCAAATGGATCCTAGTCCATTGCCCTTAGCTGGAACCCTAGCATTAAATACAGATTCTAAAATACTGTTACTCACTCGGGCCCTGGACGTGATTTACTAGGTCTTTAGTGCCAGCTTTCTGCCCTGGCCACATGTTCTCTGCCAGCAGTTGGCATTTCATGGGCATCATCACACTGCACCTGCACGCTGAGGAGGAGGGGAGCCTACGAATTCCATCTTCCTTTCTTTTCCTCCCTTCCCCTCCCTTCCCCTCCCTTCCCCTCCCTTCCCCTCCCTTCCCCTCCCTTCCCCTCCCTTCCCCTCCCTTCCCCTCCCTTCCCCTCCCTTCCCCTCCCTTCCCCTCCCTTCCCCTCCCTTCCCCTCCCTTCCCCTCCCTTCCCCTCCCTTCCCCTCCCTTCCCCTCCCTTCCCCTCCCTTCCCCTCCCTTCCCCTCCCTTCCCCTCCCTTCCCCTCCCTTCCCCTCCCTTCCCCTCCCTTCCCCTCCCTTCCCCTCCCTTCCCCTCCCTTCCCCTCCCTTCCCCTCCCTTCCCCTCCCTTCCCCTCCCTTCCCCTCCCTTCCCCTCCCTTCCCCTCCCTTCCCCTCCCTTCCCCTCCCTTCCCCTCCCTTCCCCTCCCTTCCCCTCCCTTCCCCTCCCTTCCCCTCCCTTCCCCTCCCTTCCCCTCCCTTCCCCTCCCTTCCCCTCCCTTCCCCTCCCTTCCCCTCCCTTCCCCTCCCTTCCCCTCCCTTCCCCTCCCTTCCCCTCCCCTCCCCGTTTGTGAGAGTGAGCAGGGGAGAGGCAGAGGAGAATCCCAGGCAGGCTCCAAGCTGGCAGCTTAACTGACGAAGCCACCCAGGTGTCCCAAACCCATTTTAAGTTTTAATTCTCATTTGTTCACTGCTAAAATTGACCTCATTTTTTTCTTTGGTCTTTTCCTTCCCCATCCCTCCCCCCCCCCCCCCCCCCCCCCCCCCCCCCCCCGCTACACACATACACACTTAGCAGGTTACACTCCACAGAGTTGCTCACTTGGAGTGGTAAATGCCTAGAGAAGTAATGACAACAGAGCCCTTCCCAGACACATGGTCTGTGTAGTTTATATTAAGATGCCAGTATCTCTAGGAGATTAAAATTGTCTTTTTTTTTTTTTTTTTTTTTAACTCAGGTCTTAGTGACTTTCAGTGACTCATTTAAAAAATTCTAAAGAGGGGTGCCAGGGTTGCCCAGTCAGCGAAGCATGTGACGCTTGATCTTGGCTAAGGCTGTGATCTCACCGTTCATGAGTTAAGCCCTGCATCGGGCTCTGCCCTCCTGGTGCAGAGTCTGCTACGGATTCTGTGTCTCCTCCTTTCTGCCCCTTATCTGCTTGTGTGCTCACTTTCTTTCAAAATGAATAAACTTTAAGAAAAAGTTTTTCAGGCATTCATTAAATACCTGTTATATTGAAATATGGTTCTCGTGTCTTGGGACTTAATAGTTCTCACAGCTCGTAGTGTTTTGGTGAGAGAGGGGAAAACCTAGGATTTAGAAACAGGAAACCTTCCGGCTTGTGTGGTGCTGGGGTATAAAGTGCCTCCCCAACTTGACAGTGTGTAGTTACCACAGTAAACAGGAAATAGTCTTTGAGATGACATTCACTTCAGCAAGCATGCATTGACCATGTACTGTGCACAAGGCATCTGGAGAGGACCACAATGTAGCCCCTGTCGTAGTCCTGTTAGGTACAATAAACATTCTTGCTCCAGGTTTCTGCAGGATGCCACGCAGTCCCAGGGCCTGTCACCCAGTGCTTTAGAATTCGGAAGCTTTTCAATGTCCCCCAGAGCTGGGAGGAAAAATGCCTCTGGCCCTGAGAATCCATAGCAGGGAAGGAGGGCAGCCAAAGCAGCTGGCCAGTGAATGTCTCCACCTAACTGGGAGCCAGTGGCAGACTGTGGGGTGGGCAGGGCACCTCTCTCTGCTGGCAGCTGTAGCCAGGCCTCCCGGCACACATGACTTCCTGCTTCATCTTGCCTAGACCACACTGTCCCAGACAGCCGTCCGTTCACACACCGGTTGTGTGAAGGATCTGTGGCCCGTTCTTCCCTGTTGAAGCCGTGCCCAGTGAGATGATCCAGGCACAGGGGATCCAGACAGGCCCTTTGGACTCATTGGGGAACCTTGATCATTCCCATTACCTTCTAGCCATAGACCGTGTGGTTGCAAGCGGAGACTGCGAGAGCCTCCGGGACGGGTGTGAGGACTGTGCTGTGGAGCCTCTGGAAGGCCTGGCACACGGGCTCTGCGTAGCTCTGTCGTCTCGACAGGAATGGTTTCAGATTGGGGAATTGTCCCTTTTGCTTCCCCCACAACTTCCCAGATAGTATGTAGGTCAACATTTCTCCAAGGGTGCTCTCATTTCTTCCACCTTATCCATTTTCGTGATTTTATCAGTTTATGCCATTTTGTCTGAGGAGGAGGATCTGGGTCCCCTCAGATTAGTTCAGGATTCTGTTGGGTGGGATTCACTGACAGCAGTACATGATTTTCCTGATAATTGATGCCTTGATTAATGGAAATATTTGTGAAACTTCCATCTTGAATTCATAACTGGTCGTCGTCTTAATTACAGTCAGCTGCTAACTTGGCAACTGTGTATGTAAATCTGCCCAGATTTCGGGGAGCACGTTTCATAAATGGAGGAAAGATTGGTTCAGCAGCTGTCAGTTCTCCAGCTTTGCGTTAACTTACTGTTTGCTGGCTTGGGTTAAATTCTCATTTTGCCCAGAGCTATGTATCTCCTCTTTTCTTTGCCATACCTTCTTATGCTGACCCTATCCTGTCCAAGTATTTGCGTTATTTGGAGAGAACCAGTGGTCCATTTTGCCCCCCATGCCTGAACTGACATCAGTAGGTATTGAGGAGCATTTTGGCCCCAATGCATAGAAGGTGGAGCTACTGCCTTGCGGAGTCGCTAGTTATATTGAGAGAACTTAGGTTCCTGAAATAATTAGGAAACCATTGGGAAGCCAGGAAGCCTCCTGAAGTAGTAGTAGATGATGTAATAAAGCAACGAAGGAGTCGTGGAAATACACTTGTGGGAGAGTTGGTTTCAAGAATGCATGTTAGTTACGTTTTCTTCTCGCAACAACACCACAGCAAGGAAGGGGTTGATCCTTCACTTTGTAAGTGAAAAACTGAGGTACACTGAATGACTTCCTAGGATCATACAGTCTCCAACTGATGAATGGAGCTAAAGTCTCCCAGCTTCAAATAGAAAGCGGTTTGTTTCCTGTTCCTTCTCTTGCTGGAATTAAGAGAACTCTGATGACTGGAGGCCTGGGGAAGGAAAGCCCACGGCAAAGGGAGGACTCAAACCTGGGTCTGACTTGAGTAAATGAAGTACAGGAAAGCCTTATTTCAGGCTAGACACATTGGTGAAGAAGTGTGGCGTCTGTGGAGTGTGAGAAAATGTCAGTCCTAGGACAGTGAAGCATTTAAAGTCCGTCCCACATTAGAAAAGACCATGTACATTTCAGTCTATTACACGTGTCCATACTCCCGTGCTGAAACAAGAGTTACTTAATTATCTACGGTGTATTTTAGAATTTCTAACTTGATTACCATTTCTTAAAAAACGCTAGCCATGATGTAGTGGGAGATGGTGACCATACTTTGAAAACCACCGGACAAGAAGATTCCCATTGTCCCAGATAGTAGCATATAATGCTGAATAGATAAAGGGCCAGACTGGAGGGGAAGGGCTCAAAGTCTCAGGATTGGCCATGTGGGTGGGACATAGCAAAGGTTCACTTGTCAATACTCTGAGCATTTTGGAAGGTGGTTTTCTACCCACCACTTAAGTAGACTTGGATTTTAATGTGTAGAAGAAATGAAGATTATAAGTATTAGAAGCTTGAGGAACAGAAGAGTTTAAAAATTCCTTTAGCCATGATATCTGCACTGAAAAATAGTACGTGTTTTGAAAGTAGCGTTAATGCCTTTGTTCTCTTCTGTTTTTAAAGGAAAATGATGTTACTGCTGTATGAAGAAGGCCTCCGGGTTGTCATACATACCTCTAACCTCATCCGTGCAGACTGGCATCAGAAGACTCAGGGGTTTGTGGGCTTCTGTTTACTTCACGGCAGTGGCTGTGGGTGGCATTCACTTTATTCTGCTATTGTGTTTAACAAAAAAACAAAAAAAACACCCACACATGTGGCATAAAAAAGAGACCTACACAGAAATAGTATTTTACTACCTCCCCTCAGCTCCACTCTCTTGAGGTAACGGGTGTTAACAGTTTAGTACATACACATCCATGACGAATATATATGTAAATGTACTTTTAAATGGGATTACACACTCAACAGCCAAGCACAGGGAGCAAGCCTGTGCAAAGGATCTGAGGCAGGAAAGACGGTATAAAATGGAAGGTCTGAACCCATTATTTTTCTGGTGAGACCCATCAGTAACTTCCTTGGTCTCCATGAACCCTTTTCCCCACTTGTACTCTGGCTTGTCATTTCCCAAATGGTATTGAAGGGAAACTTCATGGTTAATCATATGCTGAAAACTTCTCCTCATCCCCAGTTTATTTTTCCGTAAAAGAAAGCTAAATTGGTATCTTTTTAGAGCCTTTAATAGGTTCATATAGTTGTGAATCTCCAAGAGGAAAAACTGACTTTTTTGTTGTTCTTTGGTTTTTGTGTTTTTGTTACCAACTCTGTCCTTGGTATACTCAGGCTAGATATGGTCTTTTGAGTTCTTTTTAAAAGAGGGGCTTGGTTTTTTTTCTGTTTTAGTAACTTGCCCAAATCAAGTTCTAACTATTCTCCCTCTTGGTAAACTCTTGATTGTGGCTGGCTTTGATTTCCATTTGTCTACGTCATTTTGTACATCTCTGCTTTCTCTGGGGTTAGAAGAAAGTCCAGGATTCATCTGGCCTCTTCCAGGTCTGCGTGTCCTTCACTCTCCTCCTCTGCCTTCTCGTCCTCCCTGTCACCGTCCAGGCTGGGCTAGAGCTCTTAGCTCTGGCAGAGCCCAAGTCACACCGTAGGTTGAACTGAAATACAGGACCTTCCAGCCTCCATCCTATGGGTTTGCTTCAACCCCAGTGCCATGTAGAACAATGGTACCCTCTCTCCTTTTACTGCCTTCAAGTTGGAAAGACAGGCTTTTCCCTGAGCCCGACATCCCTAGTTCTCTCTCTTCACTCTTTCCCCGCCACGGCAAGTGGCTTAGAGCCCCATCACCAGTGCCTGATAGTTCTCCTGTAAACGTGTTCTAGTTTCTGAGTGTCCCATTTAATTGCATCTTGAGAAGCATATTTTAATTCCAACTGGTTCAGGGTGGAGGGCATCCCCATGGTCTGTAAAAGCCTCAGCCACTGGGTTTGAGGTCAACTATGCCTTTGCCACTCCTAGAGCTTTTGAGCTGCTGGGTTGGGTTTTTGAACCCATGAGTCCTATGGAGTTTGTGAAGTTGGCCTGTGTGGCTCAAATAATCCTACCTGTGGCCTCCAGCTTATTTTGGAAAGAGAAGCTTGAGCCATGTTCTTTAGGTCTCTCCAGGATGGCTGCTCTGGGGAAATGGATTAAGGGTAAGGATTTGGGTATTGGGATTTTTTTCCTTTAAAATTTTTTGGGGGCACCTGGGTGGCTCAGTAGGTTGAGCGTCTGACTCTGCTCGGGTTGTGATCTCACAGTTTGTGGGTTCGAGCCCCACATTGGGCTCTGTGCTAACAGTTCAGAGCCTGGAGCCTGCTTCAGATCCTGTGTCTCCAAAATATTGGATATATAGAGGAGTCCCTCTCTAAAAATAAACATTAAAGACAATAAAATTTTCTCTAAAAAAATAGTTTTATTTTCATTTAACTTTTTAAATTGAGCAGGTAATAGTTTCTATTGTTTAAAACTTAAAGTACCAAGGGTATGAAATCTTTCAACTTCCCTCTGCCCACCACCTCTGAGTAGGGTAATGTTACCTCATGTTTAGTCTAGATTCTGGTCTCTCAAACTTGCATTTTTGTGTTGTGGGTTGTAATTTTTGTAAGACATTTAAAAGCAGTCCTTTTGTGTAACCTTCATGATGGTTCTAGTAACACTCTGCTGATCCTTTTCTGCTGTACAGGTGTTCCAACCACCCTTTCAGCTGCTGCTTGGTCTGCCTGTTAATTTCTCACATTTAAAATTATTTGGCCCATAATGATTTCACATCTTACTTGGTAAAGTGCTAAAAACACTTCGCATCTCAGTATCCTGGGTTAGTAAGTTGTCATCTGTCAAGTTCCTCATCCACCCAGACACCAGAGAGTGAACCTCTAATCTGGCAGGAGCCCACCAGGTTGTGGGCTCTGAATTGCTATTTGTGACGGAGAGACTTCTTCATCCAGCCCAGTGGGCTCATTTTACACAGAGAGGCAGGTGCTCCCGGAAGGCCTTGGCCTGACCCCAAATGACCCAGATCTGGCCCCAGAACCTGGGCTACAGTCTTTGTCACACGTGTTACCCCTTGTACAAGGGGTCTTCTTGAGGTGGGAAGGGAAGGTATGACCTGCTACCCTGCCAGAAACATGTGCAGAGTTCAGAAGACATGCAGCCAGGGTCCTTGCAGTTCTGGATGCTTCCTGCGCTGGGGGCCTTCGTCTCGCTGCCGGTCTCCTTTGAGGGCGGCCGGTGAAAGGAATCGGGTAGTTTCTCTTTGGGCTTAATGGGATAATAAATGGGATTAAATATGGCTCAGTGGGATAGCTGCTGGAGGGGAAAAGCAGGGACAGCAAATAGATCCTCAGTACTTGTGTAAGCCTGACGTTGGTCATAACCTCCGGTGTGAAGCACACGTGTCCTGTGAGGCAGGAAGGCTGACGTGGTTTTGCAGTTGAAACTGAGCACAAGAGGTTTGAAGCCCTACTTGTCTGTGATCTGTCCTGGAGCACTTCACAGAAGGGTGGGGTTTAGATACGCTTTTCCCACTTGTGGGTGTAATATAAAAGTTTGGGAGAAGGGCTTTGTTTTCCTTTTGAAGAGAATTGATGAAAGATGTGTTTAATATTTTGCTCACTAGATAATTTGAAAGTCTGAGGTCAGTGTAAACGTAGCATCATTAAATGTGGTGTCACTCCTTCCAGACACCAGGAGAGTACAGGATATGAAAATATCTCCAACTGCTGTGGCATATACATCATGAAAAGGAGTTTCCTTACTAAAATCGGATTTGTATACACATTTTTCTTCGTGTAGATGACTTTTCCGTTTGGCTGAAGAGCTGCGTTGGTGTAGCTTGCTGGGTCACCACAGGTGGTGTGGATTTACTACAGCAACTAGAAGAGCTATCACCTGTGTTGTCACCAGGCCTTAGCAGTGCGGAGGTGGGGCTGGGGGCAAAGATAACGGTGTGGTGCGAGAGGAAGCCTAGAGCATTCGGTTGTGAGATGTGGACAGAGGCCAAATATTCTGGGTTCCTAAGTTCATGGTGAGGTGTTAAATTGAGAAGCATTCTGAATACGATGGAAGCCACTGGAGTGGGTGTGAGGGGATCTATGCTTCCTGTTTCCTCAGGATCCGTCTACTTACCGTGTGGACACAGCCGATGAGATTTGCCTCTTCCTTAGGGTGAATGTGCAGTCAGCACGCGATACCATTGTGTTCAGTTGCATTCCTGTTGTTTTTTTCTGTTCCAGAATATGGTTGAGTCCCTTATACCCACGAGTTGTCCACGGAACCCACGGATCTGGAGACTCGACAACACATTTTAAAGCCGATCTTATCAGCTACTTAATGGCTTATAATGCTCCTTCTCTCAAGGAGTGGATAGATGTTATCCACGAGCATGATCTCTCTGAAACCACGTACGTATCGTTTAGCAATTTGGGGTTCTTAAAGTAGGTGAATACCTTGAGAGCCACATGGTGTCTGTACTGCAAGGGCCTTGGAAAGAGGTAGAATGGTATTTGGCTGTCCTTTATAATATGAGAGCAGATTGTCTCCGTGTCTGTGTCTCCTAGATCTGAGGCACTGAAGTGGATGCCAGTAAATCGTGCTCACCATCAGCCTCCCTCTGGAGTATCTGAAAGTCACTTATTTCTTTGCCTGGTACCTTAAACCTTGTGAATGTTCCACCATGATGTGACGTTCTTGAAAATTCATTTGAGTATCAGTTACTATTCTGAGGAGGCATCTGAAGAAAATAGGTGGTCTCTCAGAACATTTCGTGATTACATTAGTTTTATGTGAATTTTGTGATTTGGGGGTCTACAAATCCCATCACTGTGCTCTATTAACTTGCATTTTATATCCTTTTAGTGTTTATCTTATTGGATCAACCCCAGGACGCTTTCAAGGAAGTGAAAAAGATAATTGGGGACATTTTAGGCTTAGGAAGGTAACAGAATTTTTACTATTTTAACTTGTTCTTTTAACTTACATTTTTCCTTTATAATTACATTTTGATGGCAGCTTCATAATAGCACAATTCTGAGTGAACTTGATCAGTTGATTGTAGTTCTCGGTGATTACTTGCACCTTAATGTCTTGCCGCCTCTTTTAGAAGTGTAGACTGCTCTAAATGGCAAAAGCATAAGGACTTTGTTAGTTTTTATTTCATAAAGAGACCTCTCGTTTATTCAGCTATTGTAGTTTTGGATTGTTGTCAGCATGTAAAGGATTTTTAACATGACAAATTCAACCAAGAACAGAAAAATACTATTGAGTAAAGGCTACAGCTGTGCTAGCGTGTATTTTGTTTACTAACCAGTCCCCGTAAGAGTTAACGACAAAAGTGGCATTTGCTGCTGCTATGAAAATGAACAAAGAAAAGTCTTGACCAAATTAAAGCCACAAGCAAGTTAAACATTAAGGTTTTCTTCATCTCTGTTTAGGAGATGTAGTACTGACATTAATGAACCTGAAGTGGCTTTCTTAAAAGCTTCACCTTTTTCCGTGAACTGTTTGTCATGTGAGAATTAGCCTTGGTTAATGACACTTTAATTTGCTTTTTTGAATTGAGACCACAGCTGCAAGCAGGTGAGGTCTTGAAGCCAAGAGAAGCCTAGAGAAGGCATTAGAGCCTACTAAGTCCATAGCTTTGAGGTAGATCCCCGTACCTGGGCTCAAATCCTCACCTATGAACAAGTCCTGTGACCTGACTCTCGTCTATAAAATGGGTATAATAACAATACCTCACACAGAATTTCGCAAGGGTTAGACGAAATAGAGAACGCAAGGCCCGCGTTGAACGTTCACTGTGCTGGTTAGTGGTTACCAGTTTGTGGACTGATGGTTGCGACAGGCTAGATTCTTGTACACATCGTCGAGGATCACAGTCTTCCTGGAAGATAAAGAGCATCTTAGAGTTTTCAGACCATTTCTCACACACAAGCTCATGTTGCATCACAGCTGCCTTCCAGGGAAGATGGGAATGATCAGACTTCGGTTCCACTGACCTGTAAATGGACGTACAGGGACACGTCCAGGGCTATGTAGCCAATGAGGGGCTGAGCACCAGAACAGAAAGTGGGTCCTGGAGCTTACCGTTTGGGCCTGTTGCTCACACCATGTTGCCTTAGGGTGGAAATTGAGACCTAGGCTTTTGGGCAAGTGTGTTTATAAATATTAATGTCTAAGCTGTGTTAAAATACTACATATTAAACTAAGCAATCAGAATACGGGCTTCATTTTTCTTCAGCCTCTAGGTAATAACTCTGTATGTGTTTAAGTAGTTAAAATTTCCAAATGTTTTTGAACTGTTTCTGTAGCTTTGCAGATCACACACCTGCAGTGCTTAAGGTGGTCTGTATATATGTAAACATATTTTTTTTTTTACAGCATCACCATGTGGAGCCCAAGTGTTAAATTAAATCTCTTTCAATTGATAGGAGTCAAAATACCCAATAGCTTTTATTTTTTAAGTATTAAACAGTTATTTCAAAGCAAGATCCCATTTCATATGGCAGGCTAGTGATTTATCTGACAGTTCTACATTTTTCTTTAAAAAAAAAATGGTTTTACTTTAATAAAATCATGGAGTTTTGGAAGAATGCTTCTATCCACCTACTCCATTAAAATATTTTTAGTACTGAAAGAGTATTTTCCAAAGAAGAAAAAGTGTGAGGATGAAATTGATCTCTAATATTTTCAGCATTTTTCTATTGATTGCGTTCCAAGGACAGAAAGCTGTGTTCTGAGTTGTTAAACCTTTTCTGTTGACAGCTTCTGAAAGAGCATGCCTCATCCATACCTAAAGGAGAGTCTTGGCCAATAGTAGGTCAGTTTTCAAGCATTGGCTCTATGGGAGCTGACGAATCAAAATGGTTGTGTTCGGAGTTTAAAGAAAGCTTGGTGACCCAGGGGAAGGAGAGCAGGACCCCAGGGAAAAGTGCTGCTCCCCTCCATCTGGTGAGTGCTTTTCCCGCTCCAGGTAGGTGTGTGTGTGTGTGTGTGTGTGTGTGTGTGTGTGTGTGTGTGTGTGTGTTTGCTAGTCCAGGAGAAGAACAAGAATCCGTGCTCCTCATGCAGGTTTTCTTCCATGAGTCTGGGATGGAAATGGCAGCACGTTAGCACCAGCACTGGTGATCAGGTGGCCCCGGCGTCATCTGGTGCTGGGGGTGTGCTGCTTCAGCCACAGATGAACCTGTGATTTTTCATTCCTTCAGGTTTTCAAGCAAAAGAAAATATAGTTGCTAAAGCATTGCCAACAGAATGATGAGTATTAGAGACTTTTGAATACACAATTTTGCACTGAACGCTGCGTGAACTTGGTATTTTTGAGGGAAGAGTACTCAAACCGAAGTGTTTTTTTTCCGTCAAATATATATACTTCCTGTAGCTGACTAGAAGTTCAATTTTTTCATAAGATGAAACTTTTTAAAATTTAAAGTACTTTTTCAAATTTTGTAAAAGAAATATTTCTAATGGAGACTTTCATTTTCTTAGAAACATTCCTTTTAAGAAAGTTTCTTTGACGTACATTATGAGTTTGTTTTGTTTTTCCTTTGTTTTTAGATCTACCCTTCTGTGGAAAATGTGCGGACCAGCTTAGAAGGCTATCCCGGTAATTAATGGAAACCGTCTGAGTTGAAATTTTTGTGTTTATTTCATACATGCCCTGGTAAACTTTTTAACACAGGTAATAAAAATGCCATTCTTCTGGAGAAAAGCACTGATAAGAAATTTAGAGAATATTTTCCCCGAACTGGCTAAGGATCGTAGAAATGCGTACTACTGAGCGCTGCCATGTTCCAACGATGGTACCATGCAGTTGGGCCATTTGGGTAGGTTAACAGTAACTCTCGGAGTACTTTCTGTTCTCGTTGCTACAATAAGGTGGTCACTTCTGCCAGCAGTGGGGGGCTTGTCCTGACAAATAAAACCACCTTTCCCTGCTGCATCCTGCCTTTCCAGAGAAATTCTAACATGCCTTTCTCTGATCTCTCTCTCCATATCTTCCCTGCTTGTGTCTGTGGCTCTGTGTGGTTCTTCCAGTTTTGAATCCCAGATACAGATATGTTTAAGGTCCAAAACTTCTGCTTACTCTTGGGATGCACCTTTGTTGTCACATAGTTGATATCTGTACTTTCTAAAGCACTTCATCTGTAAGTGTCTGGATGATTTTGTAGGCAACTTTCAACCTTGTTCGCGACTTCTCTTGCATAGTGCTGGACGGCGAGCTTTTATGTGGAATCCAAAGCCCTTCAGATAGCACATTCAGGAGGTGATAACCAAAAACCCAAGCAGTGTTTGCCTCTGGAAAAAGGAAACCTGATTGGCATTTGCTTGTGGCTGGAAGCAGAATGCTCAGAATTAGACTAATTTAGTCCATTTATTGCTTGTAATACTAGATACAACTCTGCCAGAAAAGGCTTGGTAAGGTTTGGAGTGTATCAGCTTTGCGTAATGGCCAAACCAAAATTATTATAACAGGACTCAAGCACATGGTAATGTGTCGGTTTGTCTTGTCCTTTGTCAGCTTCTAATACGTTGGATCCATTCAAAATGTACTTCTTAATGGGGGAAAACATGGTATTTTCAATAAAGCTATTTCATAACTGGTCCTGAATAGGTTTTTAGTTTTGTGCAGTAGAGGAATTGACATCCCTTATTTGATGAGTCAAGAGAAATTTAAAGCTTTCTTTGGAGATAGATTACTTATGGGGAAGTTCTAGTATGTGTTTGCAGAGTCACTGGTGGATCTACAATGGTACTTTCTGCCTTTAAAACATGAACAAAAATAGTCTACTAATTGTGTTTCCACTTGGAACTGTATCTTTTTTTTTTTTTAAGTTTATTTTGAGAGAGTGTGTACAATCAGGGGAGGGGCAGAGAGAGAGAGAGAGAGAGAGAGAGAGAGAGAGAGAGAGACAGACAGACAGACACTGAGAGACCATCCCAAACAGGCTCCATGCTGTCAGCATGGAGCCCAACATGCAGGGCTCAAACTCACGAACCGTGAGATCATGACCTGAGCTGAAACCAAGAGTTGGGAACTTAACCGATGGGCCACCCAGGTGCCGCTGGAACTGTATCTTTATTTCCTATGCAAGAATAGGGCTTTTAGAATTCCTTTTTAAAAACTTCACTGTTCACTGAACATGTTAATTTTATTGATGCTTCCATTACATTTGTGAGAATGTTAATACAAACTCTGCTTAGAAAGGGCAGAGGGTAAAAGGTGAAGGAAGCAGGAGGACCGCGTCTTGTCCTAGTCTACCTCCCCAGCTGACCTGTTCTGGGGCCAAAACGGAGATGCTCCAGACCAGAGTGGGGGCAAGGATTTCTCACCTTCGTGAGGACTGCAGGATAGGCCAGGATTTTTTATATAGTTTTTGTAACACTTCAAATCTGTGCTGTTAGAGATGTTTAATTACCACCCCTGAGTGATTAAATAATACCTTTCTCTTTTCAGGGCATAAACATTTATATGTATCCCTAAGAAAGGAAACCCCACTGAGGGAGCATACCTAATACAAGTATAGACCTTTTTGGGGTTCCTGGGTGGCTCAGTCGGTTAAGCATCCGCCTTAGGCTCAGGTCATGATCTCGCGGTTTGTGGGTTCGAGTCCCGTGTCAGGCTCTGTGCTGACAGCTCAGAGCCTGGAGTCTGCTTTGGATTCTGTGTCTCCCTTTCTCCCTGCCCACTCCCCCCAACCCCCCAGCATACTCATGCTCTGTCTGTCAATAAATATTTAAAAAAAAAAAAAAAAAGTTAAAAAAACGTTTTTGTTTTTTTTTAATAATAATAAAATAAGACAAGTATAGACCTTTTTTTCCAAGTACTGTTCCATGAGATGAAATAGGAAGTGGTTTGTTTTTTGTTTTGGGTTTTTTTTTTCCAGTATTTACTATAGATTCTTAATGAAGGATCCTCAAGTTGTTTTCTGTAATACTTACTTTGTTTTCTTTTAAAAGCTGGTGGCTCTCTTCCCTATAGCATCCAGACAGCTGAAAAGCAGAATTGGCTCCACTCCTATTTTCAGTAAGTAATTGGTTTAGAATGTTGCTATTGTTTCTTTAGGAATAAGAACGTTATTTATTGTCAGTCTCATGTTTTAAAAAAGAACCTTACATAATGTAGCTATGTTGTTTTTTTTTCATCTACATATCACTACATATGTTAGTGATAGAAATAATTTAAACAAGATTTTTAACACTATTTGGAATAGGTTTTTAATACCAAAGAGTAAAATTTATCCCTGTGAAGTTTCTATTTAAATACTGGAACTCAAAAAAAAAAAAAAAAAAGATAATGTTGGGTAGTTTAGAATTTATGTAAGCAGCATTTTTTTTTTTTCTAATGTTTATTTATTTTTGAGAGTGAGAGAGTGAGTGTGAGCAGGGGAGGGACAGATAGGGAGAGAGACACAGAATCTAAAGCAGGCTCCAGGCTTCGAGCTGTCAAGCACAGAGCCCGGTGTGGAGCTTGAACTCACAAATTACAGGATCATGACCTGAGCCAAAGTCGGACGCTTAACTGACTGAGCCACCCAGGTGCACCGTAAGCAGCTTTTTAAAAAAAGTTATTTGAGTATAACTGTCAATGGTACATGAGTTACAGGTGTAGAACCTAGTGATTCGGCAGCATTGTAGCTCGTATTTCCAGAATGTAATTCTTCTGTTGGCACGTGCACGTACTGTGACTGCAGCTTGCGTAGGGTGAAACCCACACTGCTTTCTCCAGGATGTAGGATAGTATTTGGTTTGCTCGGTGGTTGAATGGCCAGGTGAAGGGAAGGTCTTTCGTCCCCCTCTTGTTCCAGGGTTGCACTTGCTCTGCGTGTTCTTGGCCCATCCAGGACACTTGTTCTGCGTGTTCTTGGCCTAGTTTCTTGCTTGCTTCAATGGGTGTTAATTACACCACACAACACAGTTGGAAACAAAGGCAGATTGCATCTCGGTAGCTCACAGTCTAATTTGGTGTCCCCTTGTGGGTCTCTTGGGAGGTTATTCTCTACAGAGGACATTCCCTTATGTTGAGCTCTTTTCACTGTTCATTCAGGTGAATTTAATGATCCAGAGAACAGTCTACCTGATCCCAATTCTGGCCTCAGTCTCTTCTCATGAGGAACCATGCTCTTTAAATTTGTAAGCAGAGATGGTCACCTCATGACATAGGTCCTTTTTCCCCCACAGAACCTCAGTCCTACAGTACTGCATACCTAGAAACCAAACTCAGTTACATGATCATCATCCTTGGACTCCAGTGTTTCTGAATTATCCTCCGGCTTTTCAACATTGCTCTAATATTCATCTTGTTAGCTTTTTTCCCATTTTGTGCTTTATTTCAAAAAGCTTGTACTGAGCCTGTACTTAGTAATACGCTGTGGGAGCATGATTCCTGCTTTGGAGGAGCTCACAGTCCACCTAAGAGACAAGACATGCAGATGGGCAGTTGAAGTCACAACTGAAGTAAATACGTATGTGAATATATGAGTCTTAATGGCAGAAAAGAGATTGGAAGGCTATATACCAAGAGGTCACAGTGCTTTTTTCTGTTCTTTAAACAGTTTAATAAAACACCACAGGTTCTAGCACAGAACTGTGTAGTCACTTTTTAGATTACGCGATTTTGCTTTTCATGAAGTGTCCTAATAGGATTATGATGGGTTTATATTTTCTTATTAGTAATATATTTTTCCTGTCACTAGCAAATGGTCGGCTGAGACATCTGGCCGCAGCAATGCTATGCCACATATTAAAACTTATATGAGACTATCTCCAGACTTCAGTCAAATTGCCTGGTTCCTTGTCACAAGGTAAGTAGGCTTTATATTCTTGATGGGAAGAATTTTTAAAATGTGTTTGTAACTCCTGCTGTGAATACTGAATAGGTTTCCATTAGGTTTCCAAAAGGTGGTGTTGTAAATGGTTAGTTTTCAAAGTGTGTGTATGTCTTCTGAGCCTTATTAAGAGGCCTGTGACTTCCCCTTCACAAAGCCTGTAATCATTGCCTGATTTTAGGAGTCTTGAAGTTTTTAAGGTTTGCACAAAATTTGTGTTTACTCCTGTTTTTTAATACTTCAATAGTAGGAATTAGGCAAGTTAACAATTGAGGTAAATCCAGAACAAAAATGATGCGGTAAAACTAGTATTCCTTAGTTACTTTCTCTCAGAAAATTGACACTTGACCAATCCAGTCTCTTCCAATGCGGTTTTTTTTTTAATTTTTTAAAACGTCTTTATTATAATTTTCTTTAAGATTCACTTATTTAAATTCTGAGTTAGTATATTCCTAGAATTGTGCAATCATCACCATAATCTAATTTCACAATTTTCATTACCCTCTATAAGAAACTCGTTATTAAGCTTTTTTTATGTTCATTTTTATAGCAAGGTAGATTGTTGTGCTCTCAGAAAAAGAGAACTGGACTAGAACTTTAGTTCCTGACTCCTAGTCTGACCAAAGGCCATTAGGCATCTCTTAATGATTCAGTGACCCGATGATGTCAATGCGAATAATTAAGGTATGACTGAGTAAAATAATGTCTTTAACGAACAGACTTTGAAACAAAAGTTTAAGAATACTCAAGAAGAAACTTTGAAACAAAAGAGCCAGTTAGAAGCAAAACCAAGTTCCCTTCCTACTTTCTGGAAATTAGTGGCCTTCCTGGCTCAGGATCAGGAACAGTGACCTGAACTGTGTTTAGAGGTATACATTAGATGCAAGAGTGGGCTTCTGGGCAGTTTGTGAGGCACCGTAGTGTAATAAAAATATGGCTCCTAAAAATTTAAGATGCTTTTCTATCATTTATTAGCTCTGTGAATTTGGGAAATTTATTTAATCTGTGTCCATTTCCTATTATATAAAATGGGCAAAGTAATGGGTGCCTGTTGGGGCGGTTAAGTGAAATGAGATATGCTAGAGGCTCAGTGCATATGACCTAATAGGCCCCAGGACACGACAGCTGTGGTTATGCTTGTCCAAGCTTCACCATCGAGACTGAAGGATGGCCAAGGGGAATTAGTATGCATTTCTTTGCTGTGGGTCTTTAAAGAGAAACTTTTTTTTCTTTAATTTTTTTAATGTTTGTTTTTTTTTGAGAGAGAGGCAGAGTGTGAGTGGGGGAGGGACAGAGAGGGAGACACAGAATCCAAAGCAGGCTGTAGGCTCTAGGCTGTCAGCACAGAGCCAAACTGTGGGGCTCGAACTCACAAACCCGGAGATCATGACCTGAGCCGAAGTCAGACACTTAACCAACTGAGCCACCTAGGTTCCCCTAAAGAGAAACTGTAGCTTCTGAAGAAGTAGGCTTCTTGATGGGGCGCCTGGATGACTCAGTTAAGCATCTGACTCTTGATCACATCTCGGGTCATGATCTCACAATCCCTGAGTTCGAGCCCCACATTGGGCTCTGTGCTAACAGTGCGGAGTCTGCTTGAGATTCTGTCTCTCCTCTCTGCCCCTCCCTTCCTTGTGTGCACTCTCTCTCTCAAAATAAATAAACTGAAAAACTTTTTTTAAAAGAAGTAGTTTTCTTGGTTGTGCTCTTCCTGGGTAGAGAGGTCAGTGCCTGAGATGGATAGTGCCAGGGAGAACAGAGATCTGAAATGTATGTGTCCTCTGGGTAAGTGAGTATGAGATTTTTATTAATCCCTCCCACACTTGTATTTTACATAACACCCTTAAAGGTAAACTGTTCAAATATTCCTCAGTTAAGAGAAGTTATCAATATGCTACCTAGCCTTCTACAAAGCTAACCAATAAGGAAATAAATTTAGATATATTATGGACCCTTGAACATGATTTAGAGAAATTAGATATTGAGAGAGCTCACATTTTAATGTCAGCTCACCTGTTCGGTAATTATCTTTTAAGCTAAGTTATTAAGTTTCAAGTAGTAAAAAGTAAACCATGTTATTAAGTTGTAATATGAAAAGCCTGGCTTTTCCTATCCTGATGCTGAGTGTGACTGTCACTTCCTGGTGATGAGTTGGGGAGACCAGATGAAATCTCTACCTGCTTCCAATTCTAACATGGCTACCACTGGAAATATTCCTGACTAGTGAGCCATCGTTCATCCCAAGGGCTACTTTATTATACAGCTCTTGTTATTTTGTTTTGTGCAGAATACCTTAAATGACGGAACAGTTTTCTCAGTGTGGTCTGACAATTCTCTGATTAGTGATCCCGTCCATTATAATACTTATTTGTATTAGTCAAGGTTCTTTCTGAAGTCATACCACTTTGAATGTCAAATTGAATTTGAAGGCTATACTTTGAACTTTGGTTAAAATCTTACCTGATTTTCCTCCATGTAGGAAAAGATACATAAAGAAACACAAACATTATTTGGTAAAATTAGTCTTATCTAGCTGGCAGCATCATGTTATCCTGCTGGGAAACCTGTTGCCTGGAGAACCCTCCGAAAAGCACACAGTGACCAGAAGTGTTTTTGTTCCTTCGTCCATTGGTCAAACGTTGCCTCCAAGATGTAAATGGATAGGACTCCTTTGTGTAAGAGTCCTCAATGTGGGTCTTTGACGTTAGAGTTGGAAATCCTGGTGCTGGGGATCCATGGATAAAGAAGAGATGATGTTTGAAGTGCTGGCCTTCACGTGAAAATGGGAAGGTTGAGTCCAGAGAAAGTAGGGACAGTTCCCTCGTACATTTCTGTGTTAGTCACGGTTCTCCAAAGAAACAGAACTAGCAAGTGAGATAAACACACGGATTTACTTTTAAGGAATTGACCTGTGATTGATCACGGGAGCTTGAAAATACAAAACCTGGAGGGCAGGCCTGTGTCCTGGTGTAGCTGTTGGAGTCTCGAGTGTCTACTTCATTGGAAAATTGAATTTACCGTCTATTTGGGGATTTTGTTTTCCTCAGGGTGGAGTTAAAAGATGGTTGTGCTTCACTAAAGTTGGGTATTTATTGATCCTGTGTTAAGGGTATGAAGGGGGGTTGAGAGTAACACTGAGGAACCCTTTTCTGAAGGCAAAGTTTTTGTAGTTGAGTTTAATGATGGTGTTCATTCAGCTCCAGGAGTAGAACAAGACATGACCCATGCCATGCGGGGGCTGCAGAAAGAGATAGAACACTGATTGTATGCTAGTTGTTTACCTGTGTAATGATCTGGTGGAAGCACCCTTAGAAGTGTATTATTGTGGGGAGGGGGGATGCCTAGGTGGCTCAGTCGGTTAAGCGTCTGACTTTGGTTCAGGTCCTGATCTCACGGTTCATGAGTTCGAGCCCCACATCGGGCCCTGTGCTGACAGCTCAGATCTTGGAGCCTTCTTCAGATTCTGTTTCCCTCTTTCTCTGCCCCCCCCCCCCCTGCCGTGTGTGCGCATGCACACACACGTGCTCTCTCTCCTCTCAAAAATGTTTTAAAAAATGTATTATCCAGTTGGGGTGGGGTCAGGGTGGGTCAGAGACAAGCTGAAGGTAAGGCAGTGATATTTCAAGTAGGCCTGGAAGTCCGCCTCAAAAAACCAGATGGATTGGAAGGGAAATCTGAGCAGAGGAAGGGGTGCGAAGGCCATGGAGCTGGAAAAGTGCATGGGCTTTTCAGGGCAAATCTGGGGGAGTCTGCAATTAGGCGGAAGAAGATACTCCCATACCTCCAGAATGGATTTTCTCAAGCTATGGCACCGTATGTTCTTAGCCATAAGTCCAAAAAGCATCAACTGTAAATTTATTGAATATTAGCTGGTGTTTTGTATTATGTGAATGTATGCTTTCGTGTTGAGTGGATATTACTAAACTCTAACTTAGAAGTTAATTTGTTAAGAATTTGAAATTTGTCATGGATTTGTGGCTTATACTTTTGTTCCAGAATAGCTAGGCTAAAAACTGTCTACTTACCAAAATGCATAAGGAATAATTACAACAACTATTTGATTTTCATATACCAGACACTGTTCTAAGCACTTTTTGTATTCATTTAATTTTCACAACTGCTCCATGAAGATATGGAAAAAGAGCGGTTAGGTAGGCTGCCCATCCATGGTCACATAGTAGTTACCTTGTGGCAGCAAGATTTGAACCCAAGAAATTGGGACTCCTCAGCTGGCACTCCTCACCCCAACCTTCGGATGCCTCTCCTCATTAACAGTGGAACTGTACCTGTTTTCTGTGAAGACCAGTTAAGTCAAAAACTGCATCACACTCTGTGGTATTTAAAAAAAGAAGAAAGGGAGGGGGTCACTTGGGTGGCTCAGTCAGTTAAGTGTCCGACTTCAGCTCAGGTCATGATCTCGCAATTCGTGGGTTCAAGCCCCACATCAGGCTCTGCTGACAGCTCAGAGCCTGGAGCCTGCTTCGGATCCTGTGTCTCCCTCTCTCTCTGCCCCTCCCCTGCTTGCTTGCTCGCTCTTTCAAAAATAAATAAAAAACATCAAAGAAAGAAAGAAAGAAAGAAAATATCACCTGGCATTCCAGTATTAAAGGATGTCTGAGAGACACCTGAAAATAAAATACTTGGAGCCCGCTCTCAGCCCTTCTACAATAACAAGGGTGTAGATCCACAATACAAGTGACCTGTATCAGGAACTCGCTTCAATTTTTGTTTCTTGGTTTGCCACCTTATCCCCAAGTCAGAACATCCCAAACTGAGCTCTTCTTTTCAAGAAGAATATGTCTTTCCCTCCTGGCCCTGGTGGCACCTGCCCATTCCTTTATCCTCCAGTTTACAGCCCAGCCATCCTCTTGCTGTTTCTGCCTTTGCACGTTCTGCAGCATTCACTGAGGTCCTTCCTCCTGTGGATGCTGAGCCCTCAGGACAAAAACAGTAAGATTGAAGCAGTCCTTTAAGATGCTTTTCTCAGATGACAGACACAGAAATAGTTAAAATAGGAAGAGATCGATTCTGTGCTTGAGGTGGGCATGTGGATGCTTTGTATAGGACTGTCAAAGCCCGTTCATCCTAAAAATGGTCTCACTTTATTGTTCTGATCCCTGAAACTACCAACTCAGATACTCAGCACCTGGACTTGTGAGGTGATTGCCTCTTTGCCGTCCCATCACGCAAATGGTCTGCTTCCCAGGCCACCTTTCCTTTCCTGGTTGTCAGTGACCCAGCATCTTTCAGAAAGATGAATTTTCGTCCTTGGCACTCAGACCCTAACCATACCAGTTTCACCTTGTCCTGCCCTCCCCAACCTCAACTGTCAGAAGCAACCAACCTGGCTGCCTGTGCCCCTGTAATCAACCTTCCGTCAGCTCCCTCGCACTGCCTTTGTTCTTTTTCTCTGCTTTTCTGGTTGCTACCCCTCTCCTAAGAATTATGCTCAGTGGGGCGAGCCTTGGTGGCTTAGTGGGTTAAGTGTCAGACTCTTGATTTTGGCTCTGGTCATGATTTCAGGGACATGAGTTCAAGCCCACGTCGGGTTCTGTGCTGACAGTTGTGGAGCCTGCTTGGGATTCTCTCTCCTTCTCTCTGCCCCTCCTCTGCTTTCTCTGTCTTAAATATTAAAAAATGTGCTCACGGGGCACCTGGGTGGTGTCAGGCGGCTGACTTTGGCTCAAAGGTCATGATCTCACGGTTCGTGGTTCGAGCCCCGCATTGGGCTCTGTGCTGATAGCTCAAAGCCTAGAGCCTGCTTCAGATTCCGAGTCTCCCTCTCGTTCTGCTCCTCCCCTGCTCACACCCTGACCCACCCCCCGCAAATATAAACAAACACTAAAAAATGTGCTCAGGCCTGATGTCCTTCTCTTGGGGGGGCTCTGCCAGCCTCCTGCTGCCTTCTCCAGAGCCTTAGGGCATTTATGTAGGTACTGCCATTGGAGCTTGTAGCTCCTACATCATTGTCTTGTCTCCTCTTGTAGAGAAGAGTGACCATGAGCTTTAATGTTGTCAAATAGTACTGTGTGATCATGCCTACTATTGAACAGGTCTTTTTCCTGGAACAAGTTTCTTAACCTCATTGAGCCTCAGATCTCTTATTTGCACAACAGCTGTACGGATGAAGGGACATACTCCGTGACATGACCCACAGACCAAAGAAAGTTCGTCTCTACAGTTAGAAGTTAAATGTGATACACTGACAAAGTATAACGAAAGACTAGAAGTGGAAGTAAAATATAAGCTCAGGAGTTACTAGTGACAGTGTAGTGTGACCACTGTGTATTGCCTTCTCAGCCATTAGGATGAAAGCATCTTTTCCAAACAGCTCCTTGTACGCACATCCTCTATTTCTCCTTTGAGACACTGTGTTCCAGGCAGGGTGGTCTCTGTGTCCCCGCATCATGTTCGCTCCACTGCAATGCCTCTGCTAATGATGGCCATTTGCCTCACACATGCTGCCCCTCCTGTCTCCAAGAATTCTAATTGTTTCCTTAAAGACCCAGATTAAAATATATAGCCAGCAACTACTATCTGGCACTGCTTGTAACAGTAGTGCCCCTGCTTCGAAGTGCCTTCGAAATAACCTCCCTCCCCGTAGTTTGTGTGCCAGTATTGTGAACTGGTTACTGGAACAGAGGAAGATCAAGTAATCGGCTCGTGCGGATCTGGGACCAAGTCATCGTCTTGAGTAGCCCATAATATTCAATATGCATTTCTTGAATGCCAGTGGTATGCCAGGCAGAGGGGACACAAGGGTGGTATAGCATGACTTCCATTTCTTCAAGAAGTCGGGGTTCTGGGTATCAAGGATTAAAGGGACGCAGTTGTTGGCCCTCAAAGACACTAGTAAAGCCATATAGAGCTCAAGACCCTATATTTTCACTAACTGCTTGAAAGCATGAAAGATGTGCCCAGGGAAACCGGCTTCATGCTGCTGCCCTGTGTCAGGCACTTGTATATACCATGTGGAACAAGAGACAGCCAACCTATCCTAACAGCTTTCGTTTTAGCCAGAGTGAGGTAGGAGAGAGAGGCAGACTGTATACACAGGAGTTAGCATGAAATCTCACACGAGGATTAGAAACAAAATGGGGTGATGTTGGAGCCTGTCTGGAGGGGTCAAAGAAGGTCTCCTGCAGGAAGTGATGTTTGTGCTGAGTTGATTGATAAAAGGTGAGAGTGGGCCCTCAATTATAGAGTATGTGGGATGTTGGAGTGGTCCAGCGTGGCTATGCGCAGGCCATGCCAGATCCGAGAAGGCCTTGAAGGCCAGAGTGAGAATCTTATCCAAAGTGCTGTGGAAACACTTTAAGAGTAGATCTGCTGTGTGTCTTATAAATGTAACCCAAGCTGCTGAAAGGAGAGTGGATTATTAGAAATAAGAATAGAGGTGAATGGGCCAGCTGGGAAGCATGGAGAGATTATGGTTGCTTAAATGGCAGAGGTGAGTGTTCCTGGGGAACGGCAGGCAGATGTGGACTGTATTGTGTGTGTCGGTACTATCTATATAGAAAATATCCCACAATCTCCTTTGAAGAAAGGCAATCAGGATGGTGGGAAAAACATGGGTTTGGAATTAAAAAGACCCACGTCAAAATTTCGGTTCAACCCCTTAACATTTGTGAATTAGTAAACCTTGCCAAGCGCCAGTTTCCTCCTCAACCAAAGTAGGTTATGACCTTTAACTGTAAGTTTTGTTCAGAGGCTTGGAGCAGGTTACATAGAACAGCTATCATCAGGGAGTGGTAGATGTTGAACAAATGATACTTTCCCTACTTACGTTTAATTTTGAACCTTACAAGTGACGATATTTGTAATATTTCATTGGAAGCACATGAACCCACTGTAACAAGTATGGGATAGTAATACTTTACAGTAGCAGTTCAACCTATGAGATCACACAACTATGGGACCCTCAGAATCCGCCATCAGGCACTCAAACCAATCACACGGTGGTCCTGAGGCTTTTAGTCACCTGGAGAATCACTGACAAAATGTCGGGCACCGGTCAGGAGATGTTTAAAAAGCCTTTCTGCTCTGTGGGGTAAGAAATGGTCGAGGGAGACACCTGACTTTTTTTTTTTTTAATATTTATTTTGAGGAGCGAGAGAGAGAGCACAAGCAGGAGAGGAGCAGAGAGAGAGAGAGAGGAAGACACAGAATCCAAAGCAGGGCTCCAGGCTCCTAGCTGTCAGCACAGAGCTGGATGCGGAACTCGAACCCACGGACCGAGATATCATGACCTGAGCCGAAGTCAGATGCTTAGCCAAGTGAGCCACCCAGGTGGCCGACACTTGATCTTCTTTGAGCAGTTGCCCTGTGGGAGAAAGTTCTAGCGCTTTAGCTGCATTGTTTCAGTCGTCACAGGAGCCTGTGAGGTGGAAGTGTCTCCTTCCACGGGTGAGATACAGGACCATAGAGCTGCGGTCTATTACCCAGCAAGTTTCTGTCCACGGTGGGCAAAGTTGCCAACTCTAAGCACAGGGATAGAGGGATTCGCAAAAATGCTGTTTCTACTCTCTGGGTATTTACAGTAGAACAAAAAGGTTTTATCAAACAACTCGTGCACGTTATTTAAGTGCAGCTGTGTAACAATTTTCTGAGTATTGTGAGTAAATAGACTTTCACCCAGCAAGGCCTTAACTGTCTTTCGTTTCTCGGTTCAACACGACTTGAGACTTCCCTTGTTTTCCTTAGTTAGCCCGGGGCTTTCCGTAATGTCTTGAGCTTCCTGGCTGGCCAGTTTCCTTTCTCTTTCAGTGTGGTTGCCTATGTAATCATTGGCTTCCACTCCAGACTCAGAGTCAAGTCCATGTCTTGACTGATCTGCCCCCACACTTGGCATGTGAGGGCCCTCGGTACGGATTTGTGAACAGGGAAGCTACTGAAGCCCAACGCTGAGGCTGCAACAGTGAAAGAGCTGCCTAGACTTTGCCCATAGTTGAATATGGGAGAGGCTTCAAATGTGATTCCTGTGCTTGGAGTATGGTGGTAGGGAGATGAAAGCAGTCAATCCATCGGTACGGAAGTCAGAAAATAGAACTGGTTTCAGTGGGAGGGTGGTTCACTTGGAGTGCAAATTGACCTACAGTGGGAATGTCATGTGGAATGGTCTGTTGGAGCTGTACTCAGAAGCTTGGTGTGCAGATAGGACGTTTCGGCGTTTTCTTTAGAACTAATTATCAATACCCCGAGCCTTTGTGGCGTTTTCAGGGGGAGAGTGTAACAAAAGGTTGATTTCTGGTGGGAGTTGAGAGAAATACTGGAAGTACATACCAAGTGGGCTTTTCACATTTACCAGTGTTCCACTGCCAAACAGATCAGATCAAATTTTACCCCGAGTTAAAGAGCAACTGGTCACCATTCGCCAGAAATAATCTTTCTTCTACCTAAGAGAAATGTTACATGTTCTGTATGACATCATAGAAGTTAACCTTCCCAAAAAAACAAAACCTTCACTCAGAATATATATTAAGCACTTATTATGGACCAAGCACTCTTCCAGGTGCTAGAGTTATATAAAATAGCCCTTGACTTTGTTGTGCTGGGAGTTCCCCCAAGTTAACAAGTATAATTACCTGTATCGAATGGTGGTAGATGCTATAGAGAAGAACAAAGTAGAATAGTTCAGGGTCATAGTCTTTTACTCAATACTTTGGACTAGATATATTTTGGTATTTGGAATTTAGGACGATGACATGGTATATATAACACTAAGGATGTTAATAGATGGCATTGCAAGTAGCCTCATGTCTGTTTAGGTCAACTTTTGCCAGCAAATGAGCTAAGAAGGTTTTTTGTTTTGTTTCGCCACTAAAGGAAAAGAGTTAAGTAAAAGTGTAACTTCAAAGTTGGCTTTGGTTGTTTTTAGGTTCAGAGCCAACATTTAATGCTCACTATCAGATCCAGGCACTGTTGTAGACTTAATTTAAACACACACACTCTTCTTCCCCTACCCACATCTCCTGTAATCCTCACCAGTTCTACATGTAGGTATCTGTCCTGTCTGTGGATAGGGGAACTGAAGCACAGGGAGGTTAAACAAGGGCCCAAGAACCCAGGCACACCCCCAAACATGGTACTGTCGGGTAGTGAGCGCTTGGGTTTAGGAGGGAGTCTGCTCATTAAATAGGATGGTCAGGGAAGGCCTCACTGACAGTGATATTTAGGAAGGGAGGGTGCCATGTGGATGGATATAGCTGGGGGAAAGCATTCTGAGCAGAGAGGTAGAGGTAGGAATTTATACACTGCTATGGTCATTGCCTTTGAGTTAAACCAAAGTGGTGTTGCTGGAGTGAATGGGGTGGGAGGGCAGGTGAAGTCAGAAGCAGGCCTCCAAACTACCTTTTACCTGCTTGAGAGGTAGAATTGGTGTTGTCTTGATGTCACCTGGGTTTCCTGAAACTTTTAGTATGGAGGGAGTTCTATGTCCATATACTTACAATCTGAATTGATTAAAACAAATAAGGGCCCCTTAAAATATATATCTTTTCGGACACCTGGGTGGCTCAGTCAGTTGGGTATCCAGCTCTTGATTTCAGCTCAGGTCACCATGTCACAATTGTGAGATCAAGCCCCGTGTCAGGCTCCACATTGCACATGGGGTCTTAAGATCTCCCTCCCATCCTCACAAGCACGGGTTCTCGTTCTCTCTCTCTCTGTCTCTCTCTCTCTCTCTCTCTCTCTCTCAAAAACAAAAATATCTTGTTAAAGGTGTTGTTCCATTAGGCCTTCTGGAATAAGACATGGTTTTAATGTAGTTGGATTTAGCTTATACTCAATGGGTTTTTCAACAGGGCACTGTTGGCATTTTGGTCGAGATCATTTTGTCATGTGACTTGTCCTGTGTATTATAGGATATTTAATAATCTGGCCCTCCCATACCAAATGGCATCATGGTGAAAGCAAAAAAAAAAAAAAAAAAAAAAAAAAAACCCCAAACCTTCTGTATTTGTAAATATTCCCTAGATTCTCTCCTGGTGCATGGTATTATCTTTGAAAATAAACTCAGAACTTGATGAATAACTGATCTATGAATGCTGCTTCCCTTTCATTTAATACATTTTCCTACTTGAGAGAGATGAGACATAGTTATACAGACAACCGTGGATTCTTGTCCAAATGAAGTGATAATGTCTAGCAAATCTAACAGTCCATCAACAAAGTGGCAGATGGATTATGTTTTATGAATTGGATTTTAGCAAAAGATAAATACATCAAAAGCTACATAAATCTAAATTTTTTTGCCATTTTTCTGCTTTGATGTATTATCAGTCCATATTAATGTTCATATTTGGGATGAATAATTCCTTCTTAAGTGCCACAAAATTAAAACAAGTTCACCCGAAAAAAAAGTAATAAAGATGGATGATAACCAATATGAATCTTGACTCTGACATGATAATGAAAATTTTTCTTAATCGAGATTCATACATCAAAGTATTGCCTTTCAAGGTGGTCACCCATTGACACTAAATACTTTTACCAAAAATACTGTCATTGTTCAGATCTTCCTGGCAGTCTTGAGAATTTCCTTCAAAGTGAATTTAAGGCACATTGTTTTTGGCCTTGTATTTCATATTTTCTGTTGATGTCTAATGAGCTACCAACAAACTTTATTATCCTGCAGTTCCTATGGGTCAGGAGTCTGGACACGATCTCTGCGCTGGATCAAGGTGTGAACCAGGTTATGATCTCCTTGACGGCCTGGCATCCTCTTCCAAGCTTATAGGTTCTTGGCAGAATTCTGAGCGTCCTGCTTTCCTGGTGACAGTCCAGGGGGCATTCTTGGCTCCAGAGTGCTTCCTCTGGTGCCTATGCCATTGCTGTCTGCAACGGACAGGTCGCAATATAGCTGTTTGCTTCTCTGAAGCCAGTAGGAGAATCTCGGTCCTCACGAAGGACCTTCTTCCTCTCTGAAGGCTTTATCTGATAAAGTCAGGCTCACCCATTGTCCTCCCAAACTTTTTGGTAAACCCAACTTACTCTTAAGCTGATCACGGGAATGAAATCCCATCATATTCACAGTTTTGCTCATGCTCCAAGGGAGAGGTTTATACCAGATGTGACATCGGGAGCAAGAGCAGGAATTCTGGGGGCCATCTTCCAATCCTGCCTTCCATAGGTCTCATTGGTACTTATTACCCAGGTGGATCTCTCTATACTATTCCCCAACCTTGACTTGCAGTAATTTCTTAACTGTTCTCAAAATTGAGTTTCTTTCTCATAGGCAAAACTACCATTGAACATACTCAAAAGACTGAACCTCAGCATCCAAAGACTGTTTGAAAAATGAAATTCTATAATTATTTGGAGCCAAAAGAGACTGCTTTATTAGAGTGAGGGAGTAACCCTGCAACGTAATTGCTTTAGAGAACTACATTGACTTGGCTATGTAGAATTGTTCAAAGTAAGTCTTATGAAAGATCAGTAGAATCCCAAAAGATCTAATTTCCTAGTCTAAAGAAAAAAAAACAAAACCTTACCACCTTAAGTGAACTTCACTCATTGCATATAGTGTATTCATCATATCCCATTACCTGTCATTCCTCCACACATTTTGTAAGTAGAGGTTTCTTGCTCATGGGGACTTTGTTTTACTCAGATGACATTTCACAGATATGGGAAGTGTCTACTGAAGATCCGGTATTGAAGTCATAAAAATGCTTGGCTAGCCTTACTGTGGCTTTCATCTTCCATTTATTCTTTTAAATATACGTGAATCTCAAAGTTGTAATAGCCTCTCTTTGACTATGTGTTCTCACTGACAGCCTTTTGCATAGATCCTGGGTTAGGTTTTAGTATATGGTTGCCACTGAGAATTCTAATATCTGCACTGAAACCATTTTTAATGAAGTTTCTATTTGATTGGACTGGATACTTGAGAAGTTTTTGTCCTACTCTAAAAGAAAGTGAGTTTGTAGTTTCTATACTTGTCCAGCTAAAATACTCATCCTATTGGTAATTTTGTGTAATGTCTTATGTTTCATACAGTGCCTGGTCTATAGTGACCCAGAAGTTTTTGAGAGGGTGATAATCCCTATAATCAAACTGCTACTATTCATTTGCTCACTGATTCTCAGGTTCTAAGTTTTTCTTTTTGTACTATCTGGAATGGTTGTGCTTATCCTTAAGGTCTATTTCAGGTGTTCCCCTTTGAAAATTTTTCTAGCTCAGCAGACATAATTCATTGTTTTCTATTGTGTTTTTATAGCACTTTTTTTTTTTTTTTTTTAATTTGAGAGAGCACGAGCATGAGCACCGGAGGAGCAGAGAGCATCCCAAGCAGGCTCTGCACTGTCAACATGGAGCCTGATGTGGGGCTCAAACTCATGAACTGTGAGATCATGATCTCAGCCAAAATCAAGAGTCGGACACCCAACCGTCTGAACCATCTGGATGCCCCTATAGCACTTTTTGCTTGGTCTTTTTTACGTATTCCTTCTTGGTTCTTTGTGGGTTCCTTTGCCTTGATATATTATGAACTGTTTGAAGACAGCTGCCAGGTTTTACCTTCACATCCTCAGCATCTGACACTGTGCACAGCATATTGTTAGTGACTTACATGTACTTGAATGAGAGCCCTTCACAAAATGTTGTTCACATAGGTGTGTATATGCACATAACGAGAAAAGGGCAGGTGGAAAAAGTTTGTCTTCCCACTCCTGTTCCCCAGCCGTCCTGCTCCTCAGCCTCAAATCACTACTAGTGTCTTGGGTTTAATAGCTTTTAACCCCATGAACCGTCAAACCTAGGTACCTCAGAGGATGGCTGATGTTACCCAGACAGCCAACCTACTGTTGAGGAAACAATACCTAGATGGAATCTCAAGATCCGCATTCCAATTTGGGTTTTCTCTCACTTCAGGAATGTTGCAAAGATGATGATGGAAGATAGATGTGGAGGTTACCTGTTATTCTATATGATTATACTGTATGTAACTGCTTGGTTTTTAGGGCCTGTGTTAACAACTCTGTGTTAGGTCGTTGTTCATAAGTTCCCTAAGGATTCAAGAAAACCATGTAAGGGACACCTGGGTGTCTTAGTTAAGTGTTCGACTCGATTTTTGGCTCAGGTCATGATCTCAATGTGAGTACAAGCCCACCGGCTCTGCACTGGCAGTGTGGAGCCTGCTTTTGGGATTCTTTCTCTCTGCCCCTCCCCTGCCCAAACTGTCTCTTTCTCAAAATAAATAAATAAACTTAAAAAAAATTTTTTTTGAAAAGAAAGCAGCTTTTAAAAAGCCTTTCTGTTTGAAAGGATATGTGTGGAAAGATATGTGATTTAAAGACTTGTCCATAGTTGGAGCCTTTTCTAAGTTGAATATGTGATTAATTTACAAATTGTTGAAAATTATTCTATGAAATCAAAACCAGTACGTTCAGCCAGAAGTATATTATTCAAATAACCTTAAAACTAGCACTTTAGCTTGAACATATTAAAATGTTACGTTGGCTGGCAATTTTCTCTTTTGTCTGGTTGCTTTTATGTCAAGCTATTTATAGTTTTTGATCCTACCATGAAATCATCCCATGTTTGGGCAGCCTGTTCTTGAAATTACTGAGACATGATGACAAATCAGTGTTAAAATTTTACCATAGGACCAAGCAGGCAAGAAGACGAACTTGAGAAGCAGCCTTGGCTAAAAAGATAGTTCCTAGGAGTAATTGGCAAACCCGACGAGAACAATTATGAAAGCTGTGCATTGTGGGTGGGCAGAAAGCAATCGCAGTTACGGTTGCCTAGCAACCGACAGGCATTGCGGGATGGTTGGGGATAAGCAGAAATGTTGGTGCTGCCACTCTGGGGGGAAATGAGACAAGTGCTTAACTGTAAAACCACTGTGACTTTTTGAGGAAACATAAGACATTGTACCCTGCTCTGATTTTCAGCATTGCCATGCAGTACTTCTCTAACGTCTGTTCCTTTGGATCTGGAACAGTCTTTTTTCTTCCTTTCATTATTTTTTTTTTTCCCAGTGAGAATCAAATTGGGTCACACACAAAAAAATCTCTGCAGATGTCATTGGGTCGACTTGGTTGCCTGGCACTGTGGCTCCAAGATATTGGGGTTAGTTGCTATGCCTCATGTCCTTTATTAAAAATAATGGTATCAGTATGAAAGCCTGTGGCTGACTTCCTTTACGCGTTAATGATGATTTGAGGTCATATCCCCACCCTTACTTTCTTGGATTCTGGTGCAAGTAGACCAAAGACAGAGCATGCCCCCTTTCATGCTAATGGAAGCATGTCTGATGGAGCATTATCCCTGAGGAGGAAAAAGTGTGAGACCCCCCTGACCTAGGACCTCTAGATCCGTGTACAAGGGCACTGCTGGTCACGAAGTATCCCTGTGGCTTGAGAGGAGGACGTTCTATCTGGGCGTCCTTCACCAGGTTCTAGCCCCCGAAGGAAACCCATTATAAGTAATACCAGAGACTTGTTTGGTGCTTACTATATGCCGACCAAGTGGTTTTTGTTTTAGTTTTGTTCTTGTTTTAGATTGTTAGGTTAGTTTCAGGTGTACAACAGTTCAAGTTTAGACCTTGTGCTGTGTTCACCAAGTACTTTTTTTATTCTAACTCCTCTAATCCTCTCAATTAGCTAGATAATAGTAACGTTCCCGTTTTAGAGATGTGAAAACTAAAGCCTGAAGAGTTTGAATAACATGTCTGAAGTGTCCCAGTTGGTAAGGTGGTAGAATAGGATTCAAACCCAGATAGTCTAGCGGGACAATTTCTTGTCTGTGTCCGAGGCGCTGCGCTAGGCTTTGGTTATGGATAGCGAGCCAGGCGTGATCCCTGCCCACAAGGAACTTGTGTTCTGGTTCGTGTAGTTCTGTTGTCCTTCTGCTTTGGGATCAGCGCTGCTGGCTAAGGTGGTGGGGAGAACACACAGCTTAGAAACTGACTGCAGCCCCCTTTTCTTTCAGTACCTGCCAAGCCTTCCCTCTTCCCTGCTGACATCTTTTAGTGCTGTTGTACCAGGTCTTGCCCTGACTTCTCTCACCCTGCCCTTCAGAATGCTGGACCTTCCTACCCATTGCTTTGCCACAGCTTTCCCAACCTGTAAAGGTTTTAGTTTCTGCCAAAGCAATCATTTGTGGTCCTTGCTGAGTGAGTGCAGAGAACTGTGGGCTGGCAGTGAGTGCCTGGTTGCTTTTTCTCAGCCTCTGTGTGTCCTGCCTCTTCGTTCATTGACCAAGTGCTCACTGAGCCTTCATTTTGTGCCAGGCTTTGGTGGCGGATAGCACCTAAAGCTTCAGTGCTTTTTTAAAACACTCCTTCAAACTGGCCATCCAATTCCCATTTACTGGTCAACCTCCAGGCAGCTGACAGATGTCTTGAGTACCTAATCCTCTAACTTGTCATCTAATCTGTTTATACCAAACTCAGCCATGTTGCATAGTCGTTAATGCCACCCACAGCGTCTGCCTTTGGGATGTTTCTGTTCCTGTTACGATTCATTGTGTGTATGTGTATGTATGTGTGTAAACAACATTTATTTTTTCACACGGAGGGTAGAAGTTTGAAATCAGGGTGTCAGGATTGGTTTCTCCTGACTTACAGGTTGTAGATGGCTGTCTGCTAAATCTGTGTGTATGTGGTCTCCACTGTTTCTGTGTCGTGTCTTTAAGTTTCTATTCAAATTCCAGTGAACATACAGTGTAATGTTAGTTTCAGGTGTACAATATAGTGATTCAGCACTTCCATAGAACACCTAGTGCTCATCACAAGTGCACTCCCCAGCAAATGGATGGAGCTAGTGAATTTTCTAAACTGGGTTTTATCTCATTTGGGGAATGTTGTGAAGATGATGGAAAATAGATGTGGAGGTTACTTATTACGGTATATTATCGTACTGTATGTAATGCACTTATTCTAAGTGAAACAAGTCAGAGAAAGACCAATACCATATGATTTCACTCACATACAGAGTGTAAGAAACAAAGCAAACAAATGGGGAAAAAAAGAGGCAGGAGTGCCTGAGTGGCTAAGTCTGTTAGGCAGCCAACTCTTGGATTCGGCTCAGGTCATGATGTCACAGTTACTGAGACTGAGCCCCATGTCAGGCTCTGGGCTGGCAGCATGGAGCCTGCTTGGGATTCTCTCTTCCTCTCCTGCCTCACCCCCACTTGTGCATGCACGCTGTCAAAATAAACTTAAACCAAGAAACAATTTTTTTTTCCTTTAAAAGAAACCAGTTCTTAACTGTAGAGAACAAACTGATGGTTACCAGAGGAGAGGTGGGTGGGGGGATGGGTTAAACCATTGACCTCTTCTACTCCTCTTTTTTGCCATTTGCAAATACGTATTCAGTACTTCTTCCTGATGACTGTGCTGGGCCTGTGAGCCTGTAGGTGTCCCTCAGCTTGGTATGTCAGTAGCTAGATCTGCTGAGGTACTGAGAGCTTGATCAGTCCCTAGTGAGAGACAGGTAGGTGATGTGTGTGTGCGTGCAAGGGTTCCTGGGAATTTCTTACACTATAGCAGTTAAATGTATCCAGGGTGTTACTAATAAGGTGCGATGTCTTTCAGAGGAAAGAGATCTCTCCTGCACTAAATAACTAGATGAAGCTTCAGAAAGGGGTACTTGAGGTAGAAGAAATCCTGTTCTTGAGTCCTGAGACCAGATGTGCGGGGGAGGTAGAGATCATCTGGGTTGGCATGAAGCTTTGGGTGGGAAGGATGAGAGAGAAGCCTGATGGTGGATGGGGCCAGGCTTGTGGATCTTGTGTGACAGGCAGAGGACTTCAGACTTTGCGGATAAGGATCACTGAATGTTTTTGAACAAGGGTGAGACAACCCACACTGTTAATGACAATATTACTGGTAAAGCCTGTCGTTCAAGGCTTTATGATTAACACACTGTTCTCATTATAATGTTGTCATGTGCTCTGGGATCTAAATGGAGCAGATCTTAGCTTTATGGAAGTAGAAACAGGTACGAGAGTTGAGGCCGCTCATCTAGTAAATGGTTGAACTAGAAGTTGAACCCAGATCTTTAGTTTCTTCTAAGTCATGCTCTTTCTGGAATTAGTTTATGGGATGGGTTAAAGGCAATAAAGCATAGAGGCAGAAAAATCTGAGCAATTGATGTGGAATTCCAAACATGGTAAAGATGCCAGTGGAAAAGAAAAACTGAGGGGTCTTCACCCAGAGACCTAATTACAGAAGCCTCTGAAAGACTCGGATCAGGTTGAGAGAGCAGGAGAAATTGGGTTGCCT
Source organism: Panthera tigris (assembly GCF_018350195.1). Lineage (NCBI taxonomy): Eukaryota > Metazoa > Chordata > Mammalia > Carnivora > Felidae > Panthera > Panthera tigris. Next base: position 132,666,343 of record NC_056665.1, read on the forward strand.
GCAGGGTTGTGAGCATAGCTCTCCAGAAGAGAGAGACCCCATCAAGCTTTGTGGGGCTGGTCACTGACCCCAAGGAGGCTGCTCCTTAGGCCATCTCAGAAGGTGCTAGTACAACCATCCATCTGCTCAGCAGCACCACTACTTTGTGCTGTTCTCTGGAAGACTCTGAAAAGGATGAGAAGGGTTCCCAGCAGGCCGCACTGCTGTGGGACCCGGGCAAACAAAGGCAAGGACCTGCCTACACAGACTTTGTTGGGACATGACGGGGAGACTGCTCTTCAGAAAGCTTTTGAAGGCCTCTAGGGTAATTGAACAAAAAGTGACTGTACATTGGACTTGTAGTGTTACCTGTCTATAACAGTCTACTGTCTGCAACCACGGTTGGTTGCTTCAGCCCTCTGGGCTGTTTCCCTATGAGTAAAACCAGAGATGGGACTAAACCAGGGATTTTCACGCCATGTTCCTTGGAGCCCTAAGGATTCTGGAAACCCCTTTCAGAGCTCACTACCACAGAGGGTAGAGGGAGGGGAATGCAGGTAATTCCGGGTGCACCTAGAGACATTTGCCTTTTGTCTGCATTAAATGTGTCCTTTGGACAAAGGACTCTTCAGATTTTTCTTTTTTTAAAGATTGAAAAGCCATTATAATAATCTCCTGGGCCCAGTCTCCTATTTTATAGTTCTTCTTAATTATGAATAGTTTACAAACCTTACCTTTGTGTTTTCACAATTTACTAAGGACTTTCACCTAGATTACTTCATTCATTCCTCATTATTAACCAGGGAAGTGAACAAACAGCGTTAAACCCATATCACAGATGAAAAGGTGGCATCCAAAGGACATAACCCCAAGGGGATAACTGGATAAAACCAGAACTCAAATCTTACAAATCCGTTGCTCTTTTCAATTCTTTGTATTGGCTTTCCACCATAGGAGATGGACCAAAATAATGGAACATGTCTGTAGAAAATGAAATAGTAAGCAGTTTTTGGTATCATAGTGGTTACTGTGATAAACACACATTGAAACTCTTTGATAGGATGTTCCGAATACCAATGTTGACCTAGATTTGCAAAGCAACTTTTGATTCTTTTTGACAGTATTTTTTGTCCTTGTGATGACTTCTAAAGCCCATGTAATTCCATTTGTGGGATCAAGGGTAGACGGATCCTTTTAAAGACCAAGTTGACAGCTGAGCTGAGCTATGCAGTGGAATGAAAGCTAGCCTTCTGAATTCAGCATGGTTGTGGAAGCATTTGCTTGAGGACGTAATATGCCCGTGTGAGGAACAAAACGAGGTTGCGAATAGATTTCTCAACGTACTCGGTGACTTGTCAGAACTGTGACTTTAAAGCCCACACCCAAGTATCAGGTCTCCTTTGGTGTCCTGCTCTTGCTTATCTGTGGGAAAACGTGGGTCATAATCACTTTTCATTTGTGTTTTCCTTGGGCATTTCTTTGTTAATGCCCTGTATCTATACGACAACATATCAACCCCCAAGACAGTTGACCTTTTGTGTCCCACTTGGTACTTAATCTCACAAGATTGGTGGACATGTGCAGAATTGGTTTAGTTTTAACCACACCATTAAATTCCTGGTTACTCAGATGTACATTAAAAAATGGGGAACAGGGGCACCTGGGTGGCTCAGTCGGTAAAGCGACCGACTTCGGCTCAGGTCATGATCTCACAGTTTGTGAGTTCAAGCCCCGTGTCAGGCTCTGTGCTGATGGCTCAGAGCCTGGAACCTGCTTCAGATTCTGTGTCTCCCCCTCTTCTCTGCCCCCCCCCCATGTTCATGCTCCGTGTGTCTCTGTCTCTCAATAAATAAACGTTAAAAAAATTTTTTTTAATTGGGGAACATATCTATATCAAGGGGAACAAAATCCTCTTGATTTCTTTGACAGAATAAAATAGGAGCTTACTAGATTTCTGTCCTGGGACTGGGGCTAGGATTAAGAGATCAGTAAAGCAGTCCAGTGAAGAAACTTTAGACCTATCTGCAACTGAAATCTAGGATTTAGGAGTCCTGGATGGACCTGCCTTCTGGAGAATTCTATTGCTTAGTCACAACAGAGAGGATGACCAGAGTCAGCCTCCCGTAAATTTAGGAAGGTATTGGTGATGGTAATAGCTAACATCTATTAAGCATCATTTATGTGCCAGAGACATTTTACACACCTCTGAATCCACACAGTACCTTCATGAGGCAAGTACATTACCATATTTTCCAGGGACAGAAATTAAAGATTGACACTTGGCACTAATTGTGATAGAAATGCATGCAAGCTCAGATTCCGCTTTTACCCACTACCCGACTCTGCCTTTGCGCTTAATTTTCAAGACTTTTTTCTCTATTTTGTGATTTAGAAGTTTTAATTCTATGACCATAATGAATAAAATAGTCTTGATAATCTCTGTCTTCTAGGCCTTTGTATAGTCGTCTCTTTTCTTGAGTTAATTAGATGTTTCTTGCTTGTGTAACATCTGCAGGATTCAGTTGGGAGACATCTGTGGACTTCAGTAGCCACAGACAGCTTCTTGAAAGAGATGGGGTTTGTGGGGGAGGAAGGGGCTCAGCCACAGGAGTGGGTAGGGTGGTAGGCATCACAGACTAGGAAATGTTTTTGTAGATGTGGATGCAGTCATTAAATTCAGTTAAGAGCAGGGGAGTCAGGAAAAGGCATAATAGGAAATAAGATTGAAAAACATAAATTTGGTCTGACTGAGGAGGGCCCTAAATGCCAGGCCATATATTTGTGCTTAAGTAAAAAGGACACATCGATACTTGGAGAGCTCCTGGAGGAAGGTGTAGAATGGGAAACCAGGGAGCAGGCAATCCATCTGGATCCAGACTCTAGGGTGAAAGGGGCAGGACTAAGATCACTGGACATAGAGGATGTTACAAGAGTGAAATAGCTTGGTGGCTCGCTGTACATAGTTACTCTGGAGCAGAAAAGTCCGAAATGCATGAGATTTCTGAGCCTGACTGAATGAGACTATGGATAGAGGGGAATGCGGGAGAGGAGCTGGTTTTCAGAGGGGAAAGAGGTGCTGATGGGTTCTGTTTTTGGAGTGTTGGGTTCGGGGTGACGATGTGACCTCCCAGTAGAGAAATCCAGCTTATGGATGGAGATGTCAGTTTAATTTGATGAGAGGTTAAAGCTGATGAAGTCTGGAAGTCATACTTGTCAACATAATGGGTTGCAGTTGGTGAGCGGGGAAAGTCCCCAAGGAAGAGAAGACAATAGAACGAGCCAAGAGCAGAGCATGAATTTAGAGGGTTCGTGGTAGGACGGGCACCAAATAAAAAGCTGAAGAGTCAAGTGGAGAGAAAGCCAAGGAAGAGAGATGGAAAGGCGGTGGAGAAAACCATCCATCCTGCAGAGAAGTCTAAAGCAGTTTCTCAGTCATGGCCCTGTTGACTTTTGGGGCCAGATGACTTTTGTTACGGTGGTTGCTTTGTGCATTGTTGGATGTTACTCACTAGATGCTAGTAGCAGTCGACAGTTGTGACGACGGAAAATGGCTCCAGACCTTGCCAAATGTGCCCTTAGCAGCAAAACTGCTCGTAGGTGAGAACTGCCGGTCTAGAAGAAGAATAAGGAGTATGAAAAGACCACTGGATTTGGCAGTTAAAGATACTGAGTGGAAGTCAGACTACAGAGACTTGAAGAGGGAGAAAGAGAAGAAAAGGAGACTAAGGATGAGGACAGTTCACCTAGTACATCAGAGAGGAGATAAAAAGCTGTGTTCTACCTACAGCAGACACTTGAGCTCCAAACTTGACAATGGTTTTGTGTGGTAGAGTCAGCTCTCGTACCCTGTTCTCTTTTGATAGGTTGCCCTGGCTATTTGTTCTTATGTAGAAACTCAACAGTCTCATCTTGCTCTAGGGAAGTAAAGCAATGGATTTTTATTGGGATTAAATTGAAATTACAAATAATTTAGTCCCTTGTCTCTTCATGTACGTCAATAGTTCTTTGCTTTTCAGAATTAACAGACTATCTTTTTTAAGTAGTTTAATGAAAAATTGAGCGGAAAGTACCCTTTATCATCTCCCTTTCCTCCATTGTTAACACAGTTGGATTGGTGTGAGACCTTTGTTACAGTTGATGAGCCACTATTGACACATCATTATTAACTGAATTCCAGAGTTTACATTAGGGTTCATTCTTGGTGCTGTACATTCTGTAGAGGTTAACAAAAGTGTGAGGAGAGGTATCTACCATTACATTATAGTGGTAGTCCTAAAATCCTCTGCACCTCACCTATTCATCTCTCCCTAACTACTTACTCTGTTGCCTCATGCTCTGGCAACTGCTGATCTTTTTACTCTGTATAGTTTGCCTTTTCTAGAATGCCATCTAATGTTGGAATCATACAGGATATAGTCCTTTCCGATTGCTTCCTTTCACTTAGCAATATGCATTTAAGGTTCCTTCATGACTTTGATAGCTAATTTCTTTTTAGTGCTGTATAAGAGTCCATTATCTGGATATGTATCACAACTTGCTGTCCATTCCTGCTGAAGGACATCTTGGTGGCTTCCAAGTTGTGGCAATTAAGACTAAAGCTACTATAAACACCCACGTGCAGGTTTTGTGTGGACATAAGCTTTCAACTCCTTTAAGTAAATATTAAGGAGCAGGATTGCCGGGTTGTATGGTGCAACTATGTTTAATTGGAAGAAACGGCCAAACTGTCTTCCAAAATGGCTCTATCACCGTGCATAGTCACTGGCAAAACATGATAGTTCTTGTTGCCAATATTTGTTGTCAGAGTGTTTTTTGATTTTAGGCCATTCTAACAGGTGCGTATTGGTATCTCCTTTTAAGTTGCAGTTCCCTAATGACAAATGATGTGGACCATCTTTTCTTAAGCTTATTTGCCATCTGTATATCTCTTAGCGAGGCATCTGTTCAGATCCTTTGCCAATTTTTAAATCAAGTTATTTCATCACACCCGGAATTCGCAATAAATTTTTTTTTATTGAAGTATAGTTGAAATACAATATTTTCAGGTGGACAAACTCAGTGATTCACCAGTTATATACATTGCAAGATGCTTACCATCAGTGTAGTTACCATCTGTTACCAAAGTTATTAAATACTATTGATTATATTCCTTATGCTGTACTTTGCATCCCCATGACTTACTTATAACTAGAAGTTTGTACTCTTAATCTTCTCACCTATTTTACCCAGCCCTTGACACCCCTCCCCTCTAGCCCCTCTGAATCTAGTTTTCTTTCCTGAACTATATCCTGAAGTTCATTAAAATCTTTCCACTGGTAATAAGCTCTGAGTTGTTTTTGGTAAAACTACCTTTATTTTTGCCCTCATCTTTGATAATTTAACTGGATTTAAAATGCTAAGTTGACCGTTATATTCTCCCACTTTCTTTTTCTTTGGCTTTGAATTCATTCGTTGCTGTTGAGAAATTACTATTGAATTACTATTCCTTTATGGGACATCTGTCTTTTGCCTCTGCCTACTTTTAAGATTTTTCTTTATCTTTGGGGTTCTGTATTTTACTACAACAGATCAATAGATGGGGTTTTCTTTTTACATAGTCTCAGCAGCGTGTGTTGTACCTTAGTCTAAAAATCTGGTTTTTCAATAGTTCTCCAAGATTACTCGGAGCGTAACTTACCTTTTTTTACTTTTATAACTCTTACTAAATGCATGTTAAACCTTTCCAATCTTTAGCAATTTATTTTTCAGTGCTTTGCCTCTGGGTTGCTATCTACATGATATCTTTAAGATCTCTCTTCTAGTCCATTAGTTTTGTTTGTAGCTGCAACTGGTGTGTTATTTTATGTATCAATTGAGTTTCTGATTTCAGTGGCTATGTTTTTCACTTTGGGACTTTGTAAAAATACAGTGTGCTTTGTGGTTTATAACTTAGAGTCGGGCTGCAGGGTTCACATTCATGCTTCATCACCTACTACCTGTGAATCCATGGGCAAATTATTTAACTTTGATTTTTCTCCTCAGTTAAATTAGGATAATATTATAGATATACTATAAGTATAGACATCTAGTAGTTTAGAATGAGAATTAATAAATTAAAAGATAAACAACAGATGAAACAGTGGGTGGTATGTAGTATGCGCTGGGTATTAACTGCTGTTGTCACATTTGCATTTTTGTATCATTTTTTATTTTACTCAAATCATTTTAAATACATTTAACTTTAAATTTCCATCCAACCAATTACCTGAAGCTCTTGGAAATCTAATACTATTTTCTATTGGCTTTGGCTCATGATAAATTGAGATTATTTTCTTATCGGTGTGAAACTTGGGGTTTTAAGTGTCTCTTCATTGAGACTTTAAGAATCTTCTGTGGCCTGTCTCTGCCCATCTTTTCAAGAGCCCGGAACCAGTGTTTTTTAGTATTTTGACATGGGGTAAGACACATTCCTGGCACTCCAGTATTTAGAGATCAGGTAGAAGTGACCAGAGAGATTAGATTGAAAGTAGAAAACCACAGTTTACCTTTGGAAATTCAAGGAAAAATGCTTCCTTTTTAAGGGAGGATTCTGGATGGGGTATGAAAGTTTCATGCTGCTAAGAGATCGAATAAGGTGAGGTAAAAGAAATTTCCATTGGATTTGATAATGTGGAGGATTTCTGTGACTTTGAATGATTGCAGTATAGTAGTATGGGGAGAAGCTTTATGAATGGATATAATAGATTGAAGACTAAATGAGATTTTTTTTTGTAATATAGCTAGTATAATAAGATGAGATATTTGAAGGCACAAAGATCATAAGGAAGTAGAACTATCTTTATTTGTAGGTTGTAAATAAGGAGTTAAAAACCATCAAAAGCATCAAATAGCTAAAAATTAACAAAAGCTGTGGAAGACATCTACACTGAAAACTGTACATAAAACACTGTTGAAAAATTTAGAGAGGCTTCTGGGAAGATGGCGGCGTAGGAGGACACTGGGCTCACCGCGTCCTGCTGATCACTTAGATTCCACCCACACCTGCCTAAATAACCCAGAAAACCGCCAGAAGACTAGCAGAACGGAGTCTCCGGAGCCAAGCGCAGACGAGAGGCCCACGGAAGAGGGTAGGAAGGGCGGCGAGGTGGTGCGCGCTGCACGGACTGGCGGGAGGGAGCCGGGGTGGAGGGGCGGCCTGCCTGCCAAGCAGAGCCCCCGAGTCTGGCTGGCAAAAGCGGAGGGGCTGGACGGAGTATTTTCGGACAGCAAGCGGGACTTAACATCTGGAAGGTTACAAGCTAACAGCTCTGCTCGGAGAGCGGGAGGGCTGGAGGACAACGGGAGGGAGAGTTGTTGAGCCTCGGACGACAGAGCACAGCTTGGCGGGGAACAAAGGCGCTTGCCAGCACCATCTCCCTCGCCCGTCCCCCAGCCAAAATCCCAAAGGGAACCAGTTCCCGTCACGGAACTTGCTTGCACCGTGCAAACACGCAAACACCCAACGCTGTGCTTCTGCGGATCCATCCCTCCAGCGGGTCTGACTCCCTCCTGGTGCTGCAGGGCCCCTCCCAAAGCGGATCTCCAAAGGAAAAGCGAGCTGAGCCTTCCCCTCCCGCCCCTGTGCACCTTGCCAATCCACCCCAGCTAATACACCAGATCCCCAGCACCACAAGCCTGGCAGTGTGCAAGTAGCCCAGACGGGCCACGCCACCCCACAGTGAATCCCGCCCCTAGGAGAGGGAAAGAGAAGGCACACACCAGTCTGACTGTGGCCCCAGCGGTGGGCTGGGGGCAGACATCAGGTCTGACTGCGTCCCCGCTCACCAACACAAGTTATTCAAGACAGCACAGGGAAAGTGTCCTGCAGTTCTGCACCACTCCAGGGACTATCCAAAATGACGAAACGGAAAAATTACCCTCAAAAAAACCTCCAGGAAATAACGACAGCTAACGAACTGATCAAAAATTATTTAAACAATATAACAGAAAGTGAATTTAGAATAATAGTCATAAAATTAATCGCTGGGCTTGAAAACAGTATAAAGGACAGCAGAGAATCTATTGCTACAGACGTCAAGGGACTAAGGAACAGCCAGGAGGAGCTAAAAAATGCTATTAACGAGCTGCAAAATAAAATGGAGACGACTACAGCTCGGATTGAAGAGGCAGAGGAGAGAATAGGTGAACTAGAAGATAAAACTATGGAAAAAGCCGAGGAAAAGAGAGAGAAAAAAAAATCCAGGAGTATGAGGGGAAAATTAAAGAACTAAGTGATGCACTAAAGAGAAATAATCTACGCATAATTGGTATTCCAGAGGAGGAAGAGAGAGGGAAAGGTGCTGAAGGTATACTTGAAGAAATAATAGCTGAGAACTTTCCTGATCTGGGGAAGGAAAAAGGCATTGAAATCCAAGAGGCACAGAGAACTCCCTTCAGACGTAACTTGAATCGATCTTATGCATGACTTATCATAGTGAAACTGGCAAAATACAAGGATAAAGAGAAAATTCTGAAAGCAGCAAGGGATAAACGTGCCCTAACATATAAAGGGAGACCTATAAGACTCGTGACTGATCTCTCTACTGAAACTTGGCAGGCCAGAAAGGAATGGCAGGAAATCTTCAATGTGATGAACAGAAAAAATATGCAGCTGAGAATCCTTTATCCACTAAGTCTGTCATTTAGAATAGAAGGAGATAAAGGTCTTCCCAAACAAACAAAAACTGAAGGAATTCGTCACCACTAAACCAGCCCTACAAGAGATCCTAAGGGGGATCCTGTGAGACAAAGTACCAGAGACATTGCTACAAGCATGAAACCTACAGACATCACAATGACTCTAAACCCATATCTTTCTATAATAACATGGGTGTAAATGGACTAAATGTGCCAACCAAAAGACATAGGGTATCAGAATGGATAAAAAAACAAGACCCATCTATTTGCTGTCTACAAGAGACTCATTTTAGACCTGAGGACACCTTCAGATTGAAAGTGAGGGGATGGAGAACTATTTATCATGCTACTGGAAGTCAAAAGAGAGCTGGAGTAGCCATACTTATATCAGACAAACTAGACTTTAAAGGCTGTAACAAGAGATAAAGAAGGGCATTATATAATAATTACAGGATCTATCCATCTAGAACTAACAATTATAAATGTCTATGCGCCGAATACAGGAGCCCCCAAATATATAAAACAATTACTCACAAACATAAGCAACCTTATTGACAAGAATGTGGTAATTGCAGGGGACATTAATACCCAACTTACAACAATGGATAGATAATATAGACACATGGTCAATAAAGAAACAAGGGCCCTGAATGATACATTAGATCAGATGGACTTGACAGATGTATTTAGAACTCTGCATGCCAAAGCAACAGATGATACTTTCTTCTCGAGTGCACATGGAACATTCTCCAAGGTAGATCACATACTGGGTCACAAAACAGCCCTTCATAAGTTTACAAGAATTGAAATTATACCATGCATACTTTCAGACCACAATGCTATGAAGCTTGAAATCAACCACAGGAAAAAGTCTGGAAACCTCCAAAAGCATGGAGGTTAAAGAACACCCTACTAAAGAATGAATGGGTCAACCAGGCAATTAGAGAAGAAATTAAAAAATATATGGAAACAAATGAAAATGAAAATACAACAATCCAAATGCTTTGGGATGCAGCGAAGGCAGTCCTGAGAGGAAAATACATTGCAATCCAGGCCTATCTCCAGAAACAAGAAAAATCCCAAATACAAAATCTAACAGCACACCTAAAGGAAATAGAAGCAGAGCAGCAAAGACACCCTAAATCCAGCAGAAGAAGAGAAATAATAGAGATCAGAGCAGAAATAAACAATATAGAATCTAAAAAAACTGTAGAGCAGATCAATGAAACCAAGAGTTGGTTTTTTGAAAAAATAAACAAAATTGATAAACCTCTAGCCAGGCTTCTCAAAAAGAAAAGGGAGATGACCCAAATAGATAAAATCATGAATGAAAATGGAATTATTACAACCAATCCCTCAGAGATACAAGCAGTTATCAGGGAATACTATGAAAAATTATATGCCAACAAACTGGACAACCTGGAAGAAATGGACAAATTCCTAAACACCCACATACTTCCAAAACTCAATCAGGAGGAAATAGAAAGCTTGAACAGACCCATAACCAGCAAAGAAATTGAATCAGTCATCAAAAATCTCCCAACAAATAAGAGCCCAGGACCAGATGGCTTCCCTGGGGAATTCTACCAGACATTTAAAGCAGAGATAATACCTATCCTTCTCAAGCTATTCCAAGAAATAGAAGGAGAAGGAAAACTTCCAGACTCATTCTATGAAGCCAGTATTACTTTGATTCCTAAAGCAGACAGAGACCCAGTAAAAAAAGAGAACTACAGGCCAATATCCCTGATGAATATGGATGCAAAAATTCTCAATAAGATACTAGCAAATCGAATTCAACAGCATATAAAAAGAATTATTCACCATGATCAAGTGGGAATCATTCCTGGGATGCAGGGCTGGTTCAACATTCACAAATCAATCAACGTGATACATCACATTAATAAAGAAAAGATAAGAACCATATGATCCTGTCAATGGATGCAGAAAAAGCATTTGACAAAATTCATTGTCGTTTCTTAATAAAAACCCTCGAGAAAGTCAGGATAGAAGGAACATACTTAAACATCATAAAAGCCATCTATGAAAAGCTCACAGCTAATATCATCCTCAATGGGGAAAAACTGAGAGCTTTCCCCCTGAGATCAGGAACACGACAGGGATGTCCACTCTCACCATTGTTGTTTAACATAGTGTTGGAAGTGCTAACATCAGCAATCAGACAACAAAAGGAAATCAAAGGCATCAAAATTGGCAAAGATGAAGTCAAGCTTTCTCTTTTTGCAGATGACATGATATTATACATGGAAAATCCGATAGACTCCACCAAAAGTCTGCTAGAACTGATACATGAATTCAGCAAAGTTGCAGGATACAAAATCAATGTACAGAAATCAGTTTCATTCTTATACACGAATAATGAAGGAACAGAAAGACAAATAAAGAAACTGATCCCATTCACAATTGCACCAAGAAGCATAAAATACCTAGGAATAAATCTAACCAAAGATGTACAAGATCTGTATGCTGAAAAGTATGGAAAGCTTATGAAGGAAATTGAAGAAGATATAAAGACATGGAAAAACATTCTGTGCTCATGGGTTGGAAGAATAAATATTGTTAAAATGTCAATACTACTCAAAGCTATCTACACATTCAATGCAATCCCAATCAAAATTGCACCACCATTCTTCTTGAAGCTAGAACAAACAATCCTAAAATTCATATGGAACCACAACAGGCCCCGAACAGCCAAAGTAATTTTGAAGAAGACCAAAGCAGGAGGCATCACAATCCCAGACTTTAGCCTCTACTACAAAGCTATAATCATCAAGACAGCATGGTATTGGCACAAAAACAGACACATAGACCAATGGAATAGAAACCCCAGAACTAGACCCACAAAACTATGGCCAACTAATCTTTGACAAAGCAGGAAAGAATATCCAATGGAAAAAAAACAGTCTCTTTAACAAATGGTGTTGGGAGAACTGGACAGCAACATACAGAAGAATGAAACTAGACCACTTTCTCACACCATTCACAAAAATAAACTCAAAATGGATAAAGGACCTGAATGTGAGACAGGAAACCATCAAAACCCTAGAGGAGAAAGCAGGAAAAGACCTCTCTGATCTCAGCCGTAGCAATTTCTTACTTGACACATCCCCAAAGGCAAGGGAATTAAAAGCAAAAATGAACTATTGGGACCTCATGAAGATAAAAAGTTTCTGCACAGCAAAGGAAACAATCAACAAAACTAAAAGGCAACCAATGGAATGGGAAAAGGTATTTGCAAATGACATATCAGACAAAGGGCTAGTATCCAAAATCTATAAAGAGCTCACCAAACTCCACACCCAAAAAACAATCCAGTGAAGAAATGGGCAGAAAACATGAATAGACACTTCTCTAAAGAAGACATCCAGATGGCCAACAGGCACATGAAAAGATGCTCAACATCACTCCAACATCGCAGGGAAATACAAATCAAAACCACACTCAGATATCACCTCATGCCAGTCAGAGTGGCCAAAATGAACAGATCAGGAGACTATAGATGCTGGAGAGGATGTGGAGAAATGGGAACCCTCTTGCACTGTTGGTGGGAATGCAAACTGGTGCAGCCACTCTGGAAAATACTGTGGAGGTTCCTCAAAAAATTAAAAATAGACCTACCCTATGACCCAGCAGTAGCACTGCTAGGAATTTACCCAAGGGATACAGGAGTACTGATGCATAGGGGCACTTGTACCCCAATGTTTATAGCAGCACTCTCAACAATAGCCAAATTGTGGAAAAAGCCTAAATGTCCATCAACTGATGAATGGATAAAAAAATTGTGGTTTATATACACAATGGAGTACTACGTGGCAATGAGAAAGAATGAAATATGGCCCTTTGTAGCAACGTGGATGGAACTGGAGAGTGTTATGCTAAGTGAAATAAGCCATACAGAGAAAGACAGATACCATATGTTTTCACTCTTATGTGGATCCTGAGAAACTTAACAGAAACCCATGGGGGAGGGGGAGGGGGAAAAAAATGAGGTTAGAGTGGGAGAGAGCCAAAGCATAAGAGACTTTTAAAAACTGAGAACAAACTGAAGGTTGATGGGGGGGGGGGGTGGTTGGAGGGAGGGAAGGGTAGGTGATGGGCATTGAAGAGGGCATCTTTTGGGGTGAGCCCTGGGTGTTGTATGGAAACCAATTTGACAATAAGTTTCATATATTAAAAAAAACTTTCAAACAAAAATAAATAATAAATAAATAAGAATTTAAATGTGTGGAGATATAACCTGTTCATGGATTAAAAGAGTCAATATTGACATCAGTTGCTCCCTGCTTCTTTGATAGATTTCATTACAATCCTGATCAAAATCCCAGCAGAGTTTTTGTAAAAAATCAACAAGCTGATTCTACAATTTGAATATGCAAGGTGTTTAGAAGTGGCAGAAGAATTTTAGAGAAGAACAAGCTGATACAACATTTACATGTATATTGGGGCAACTGGGTGGTTCAGTCAGTTAAGCGTCCAACTTCGGCTCAGGTCATGATCTCAGTTTGTGGGTTCAAGCCCCACATCGGGCTCTATGCTCACAGCTCAGAACCTGGAGCCTGCTTCAGATTCTGTGTCTCCCTCTCTTTCCTCTCCTCCCCTGCTTGCGCTCTGTCTCTGTCTCTCTCTCTCTCTCTCTCTCTCTGTCAAAAATAAACACTAAAAAGAAAAAAAAACTTACACATATATACAAAGGATCTAAAATAGCCAGGATGGTTTTAAAGAAGCGTACTTACAGTACCTGATTTGAAGATTTGGCATAAAATGGGAATAAGACTGGTATTAATATAAGACTAGATATTCTTATCAATGGAATAGACTCCAGAAATAGATGTAATCAGAGACTTTTGATAAAGGCACCTGGAGGAAGGTGGTTGTTTTCAGTAAATGGTGGTAAGGCATTTGGATATTGATGCAGAATAATCAAGCCATGGCCTAACTTAGGCCATAAACAGATTAATTACAGATAGATGATAGACCTAAGTAAGAAAGCTAAAACTATGCTGTGAAAACTGAAGGATATTCTCATGCCATTGTAGTAGGCAAAGATTTAGTAGTTGGCACAAAAAATGCACTTGGCCATTAAAAAATTGATGGGCTTTTGGGCTTCAAAAATATTTTAGAAATTGATTTCATCGGAAGACACCCTTTGAGGATGGATGAGGTTTTCTACACAAGACCTCATCCTCAGAAGATGTAAAGGAAAAAATTCCAACTTGGATAACTCCTCCTCAAAAAGGGAAAAAAAGCAAGCAAGATCTTCTGAAATATAAAGAATTTTCATAAATAACTTTAACAAACTGGGAGAACATTTGCAGCATAGTTATAATACATGAAAAGCCCTGGGAGGCAAAGTAATGGCTCCTCAAAGATGCCCTAATTCCCAGACCCTGTGAAGGTAGCAGATGGAATTAAGTTTGCTAATCAACTGACCTTATCATGTGGGAGGTGACCTGAAAGGGCTCAGTGTAATCACAGAGGCGCCCCAGTGCAGAAGAGGGAGAAGTCCAGAGTGAAGGCAGTATGACCGCTGACCTTGTTGGCCTTTGAGGGTGGAGGAATTGGAGACACAGAGAATGTAGGTGGCCTCTAAGAACTGGAAGAAACGAGGAAATGAATTCTTCCCTAGAGCCTCCAGAAGAAATACAACCCTGCCAGCGCCCTGATTTTAGTCCAGCACGTCCCATTTCAGACTTGTAATCTCCACAAGTATAAGATGGTAAATTTGTGCTGTTTTTCGGTCACTAAATTTATGGCAGGGCAGCTATAGGAAACTACTGCATACCTGTGTACTAATAAAAAAGACAAGTAACATAATTTTAAAATGGTCACTTCATAGAATTAAACCTAGATGTCCAATAAATATGGTTAAAAATACTGACCACCACTAGTAATCCGAAATCAGATCGAAATGAGATCTATTTTGCCTATTATTTAGCAAAAATTTTCATAGATACCCATCCAGTGTTCTCAAGGATCGAAGAAAAGAGTGTCTTGTACATTGTTGGTGGCAGTCTAGATTGGAAAGACTTTTTAGAAGGAAATGTGACCGAGTCCATCAAAATTAAACCTTATTTCCTTATGTATATCTATATACAGCTTGAATCTTCACAGTGAGTATCTTCCCACATCACTCGTGAAACTTTCTTTCAGTACATAGAAAGCAACAGAGCCCAAGGGCAATACAAGAAAAAAAATGCAATGTAAATGCAAAACAGAAGGTAACCGGGGTGGGGTGGGGGGACACGCATACTGCCTGCGGAGTTTTAGGACAGGAGTGACAGCACCATTAGCTAGAGTTTGTGCTTTTCTCTCCTTGTCACACAGCCTTTCTGTCCACATCTCCTCTTACATCTACTGCCAACATTCTGTTTTTTGCATCTGTCTGTGAAAGTATCCCATCCCCCAGCTCTGGTCGTCTAAGATGTCTTGCTAAAAGCTCAGCCTGCTAGCTTTGTCTGCACTCTTTGCAGCTGCTGCCTAGATTGAGGGCTAATGATGAAAGAAATGTTTTCAGTGGACACATGTTCCCATAACAGTCATCTTTACGTTTTTGTACACCTTCTAACAAAATCTGAACTCCTACTTCTTGTGAGCATTTTGTAATGTATGTAATTGTCAAATCACTGTTGTATACTCAAAATTGATATGTCAACAATACTTCAAGTAAAAATGAAAATATGTAAGTAAAGTTCTGAATCTTGAAAGTAAACTCAATGAGCCGCTCAAACCAAATGCTGGGAGGTGGCAGATGATACTACTGGAGATACCCGATTTTAAGCTTTTAAAGATTGTCTCAGAGGTCACCTTCATTGCTCCCTTCTCCGTTGTTGCATGGCTGTTTCCCCAGCATGTTCCCCTGAACATGGAGATAAGGCTCCCAACAGTGACCTCCCAGTGAAAATCATGGATTCTTTCTGGCTGGAATACATAGGGGGAGGGCAGCTGTCTAGTTAGATGTGAACGTGTCTAGTCATTGTAGACTGTTGTCCAGGAAGGGATTATGGCCTCATGGACCAAAACCCCGTCATTCTAGAGACAAGAAATGAATGGGAAGAAGAGCGCCTTGGCATGTTGCTGTTAGTGGGGAAGCCAGGACAGAAATCCTCTCTCCTGATTGGGGGTCCCCGGATCTTTTCTCAACATTGGCCTGCCTGCCTTCTCCATGCATCTTGGGTGGAATCCGATGCTTTCCTGAGCTTTCCTTTAGGAACTTTGTTACACATTGTCAGTCAGTTTAAACATACTCTTAAAGGTTTAAGTGTTGGGCAAAATTTCCATATTAGGGACTGAGATCAGGTCCCTAATTAGCAGGCATGTTCTATGAGCTGTGGCAGGGTCATCTGCCAGATGGGCTCTGTCATTAAGGGGTCTATAAATTGCCGAGTTGAATAACTGACCATTGAGTAACTTAGTTGGGGACTCAGCAGCAAATCCTGTCGTGGGTTTGCAATGTGTCTGTTCAGCTTAGGCTGAACTTCGTTTTTCCAGAATTCCCTTGTATGTTTCTGGTTGGGGTGGGCCCCAGATGAGATTGTTGTTGGAGATTTGGAGGGCAGATGGGAAGTAGCAGCTCTTTTTATAACCCACACGTTGTCCTTTTGAGCCAGCTCACTCTGTTGGCAAGAAGCAGCGGCAGGACTTGTGACTTTTGCACCCTCTGCAGGATCCTGCTTCAGCTTCTCTAATACCTGGGTCTCACCTGGTGTGTTTAGCTCCGTGGTGAAGGGCCCAGCTTCTGCAGGACACCTACACCCCCAGTGCCAGAGGCAACATGAATAGGCATGGTTTTAGTCTCTACTTGTGGCTTTAGCTCCTTGCCTGTGGTTCTAGCTTGTGTATCCATCCTTCCTGTGTATCCATCCTTCCCTGACTTCTGTCAGCCCTACAGACTTCAAACTCCAGCATCAGGGCAAAGATGGCCTTTAGAGACTGCTTTAAAAGCTCCTGCAATTACTTAAGTCAAATTTCTGTAAATTATATGTATTTTGTACACACTCTAGTGGTTCTGCTTCTCTGGTTGAACTGTGACTGCCACCCACTTGTCCCCCAGAAGCCAGTTTGATTCACCTTTACTTAGCAGCTTGGGCAAAGTTTCTGTTGGGCAGTACAACTTTGGCTGTCCTTTAGAATCCTCAACTTTCAGAATCCTTCCATACCCTCAAGAATGTAAGTAAATGAAAAACCCAACCCTCTTTGATAAAGCATCATTTGACCCCCAGCAACAACAAAATAAACCTGAGCATTGGCAAGGGAGAGGGCAGCTCCATCCAGTAGGAGTCAGAAGAAAACTGAAAGAACAAGGACAGAGAACAAGGTAGAAATGAACTTGAGTAATGGCAGTGGCCACAGCAAGAAGCCAAGACCTGCTGTGGGCATAGATCCTGAATGGAAGAGAAAAGTTATAACTCCTTTGGAGTTTTGGAAACAAAAGAGTTTGTCATAGGCAACCTCGTGGTGTCCCTGTGACACCCACAAGATACCTGGGTTTCTGCTGGACACTTAGAGGTACCTGTCTACACCACACACACTGCAGGCAGGGTTAGAGTTTGGGAAAAATACCCCTTGTCCTGGCTGCCCTGGGTACCAGTGATCCAGAGTGTATTTAGATATTAAAAAAAAAAAAATCATTAGAGATGTTCTTTCAAGGAATATTGATTTATCACCTCAACAGCTTACAAGTGACTTTCAGTCCAATTATAAAGGATATAGTTTAAGGTTCCGGATGCTTAGAATTCTATTAGAAGCTAAATACAAAGGAGGGATTGGAAGAAACTATCTGAAGAGGGATCTTCATAGTCTCCTTTGACCTTTTTTGTTTTTCTTTGTTTTTGAGAGAGAGGCAGAGCATGAGCAGAGGAGGGGCAGAGAGAGGGAGACACAGAATCTGAAGCAGGCTCCAGGCTCAGCACAGAGCTTGACGAGGGGCTTGAACTCACGAACTGTGAGATCATGATCTGACCCGAATTTGGCCACTTAACCAACTGAGCCCCTCCATTGATCTTTACCTTGGAATAAGCCCTCAAGAAGAAAATGTGACTAGTAAAGAATGAAAACCGGCCTGCTAGAAAGTTCCCCTGGCCTGTGATGGTTAGATGCTACAAGTCAAGGGAGCAGTCAGGCACTAACATAGAAAGTGGGGGAGATATTCCAAAGGAGACTGCTTCTACTTCACACTCACTAATTGGTTGTGCCATTAGACCTGTGGCTTTGCCCAGGAGGTCACCGTGTCTTACTAATGGGTGAGAGACCTAAAAGCAAGCTATTATCTTGGACTTGGAAAGTAAACCATTTTCCTAGGGTCCTATGACCCCTGCATTTTCCATTTTTATGATCCATCACAGACCATGGTATTCATGATAGTGGCCCTTGAGCATCAAAGTAGTTTCTTGTTCTCAGTATGGTCCATTAAAGAAGGTAGGGATGTCTGTCCATATACTTTGTTAGCTTAATTGTTTTAACGGTTTTCTTAGCTCTGATTTCCATAGTCCTCCTCTGTTCCCGTAGGACCTTCAACAGAGATGACACTTTTCACCTTACTTGGTAACTGTTTCTCTTTGACTCTCTGATTTCCTATTATGGCTTGCTTTAGAAGAATACTTGATGCCCCAGTGAAATAATCTTGAAATAATTCTGTTTTCCATGAAGTCAGGCTCTAAGGGTCTGAATAGCTGAGAATATTCCATATTCTTAAAACAAAGTAGAATTTGGGTGAGCCTTGTTGAGGAAAAACCCGTTGATGATGGGTTTACAATGAGTGGCAAGTGAGAGTCCTCGGCCTGGTTTGGTGCAGGAGAGCATGTTTCTAGGGAAGATACTGCAGAGCTTAGGTCTGTTCCGAGCATCCTGATGGCATCTTGGCACCTTCTCTCTGGTCACTTCCAAGGCTCACTTCCGCTGCATCCTGTCATTTTTAGGCATACCCACCACTCTCTGCCCGTATAAAACATGATTCTGAACACACCATTACTATATGGATACAGATGCCGATCAGGAACCCTCAGTTGTTTTCTTTAGACTGAAAGTAGAAATGAGCACTTCCTGCCCCAAACTAAAGGCAGAAAAAAGGAGTGTGAAGCGTAAGATGTTATGTAAGATTATATTGACGTGATTTTTTCTTACGTGCTACTTTGTTATGTAACACAGGCACCCTGGCTACACCAGAGTCATGGAAAGAAAGGCCTTTGGACAGGGGAAAAAATAATCTAAGAAAGGCTGATCATTTTAATAGCTGTCCTCGGGGGAAAATGCAGATGAGGATGAAGCTATCCCAAATTGATTAGATACATCTTGGGGATTATAGCACGGCAGGATTTAACGTTCCATTTCTAAAAAACGCATTATTCTGCCAAACACTGAATGAATGTGATTGCAGCTATCTGTGTTTTTGACCAGGGTCTTGCAGCTGTGAAAGTTTGACCTGCACTGAAATACCTCATCGAGTCAGCCCTTTCTGTGTCCTTGTCCCTGCAGCGCGAATCTGTCCAAGGCCGCCTGGGGAGCATTAGAGAAGAATGGTGCCCAGCTGATGATCCGTTCCTATGAGCTTGGGGTCCTTTTCTTGCCATCAGCATTTGTAAGTTCACGCTTGAAACTGCCTGAGTGGTCGCATGTGGAACAGGTCAGGTGTGTATGTTCTCTTCCTTTGGTCCCGGTGACCTGAGGCCGGGGTTCTAACCTAAGCCTGTGCTGACACATACGTTTAGCATTCACTATTCTGGGTGCAGCAAGATTGCTGCTCTCGCGGAGTATACCTGGTGAGAGACTGAGGGTAATTGGTTTGGGTAAAGTTAATTGCAGTATGTATGTATGTATGTATGTATTAGTTTATTTTTAAACTTTTTAAAAATGTTTATTTGTTATTGAGAGGCCGAGAGACACACAGCATGAGCAGGGGAGGGGTAGAGAAAGGGGAAGGCACAGAATCCGAAGCAGGCTCCAGCCTCTGAGCTGTCAGCACAGAGCCCGACGTGGGGCTCGAATTCACAAACTGTGAGATCATGACCTGAGCCGAAATCGGTCGCCTAACCAACTGAGCCATCCAGGCGCCCCAGTTAATCACAGTATTTAAATATTGCGGACCATAACGTGAAGATGTGTTACAAGGCGGTAGTGACAGGTCACCGAAGGGATGACTCAGCCAAGAACAAGACGTTCCTTTGGAGGAGGTCTTTGGAAGCTGGAAGGCTTGAGGAAGGTTGACGGGTACTTAGGGAGAGGAGCAGGCAGGGTATCCCAGGTTAGGGGAGTGTCAAGAGCCCGAGTCGGGAGGCCAGGAGGCTCACAACAGCTACTCGAGTAGGAATTCAGGGGGTCACAGGACCTGTGCAATCAGACTAACTGGTAAGCCCCCTGGAAACACACCGTGTAGGAAGCTGTGACTCTCTCAAGGTGTCTGGCACAGCCAGCTTATCTCCCAGCTTGGAACAGCTCTGTTTCTGCAGCTGAACACCAGACAGGTGGCTGGTTTTCATGTCAGAACTGGTCGCACAGGCCCTGATTTCTACATATTAAAATCACCTTTGGCCCAGAGAGACCTTCTCACTCTAAGGGGCATACAGACCCCAAGACCACCGTCTCACCCCTCACATACTTGGTGGAATGCAGTCGGAACTGCCCACATGACAAGATGGCCAGTGCTTGTTTTCTTTTTTCGCCACCTGCTGTACTTGAGCTTACGATAAACATACATATGATGCAGCGCCATCGTAAACCACGTGACTAGACCAGAAGCTTCAGTGAAGGAGCACTGCCTGCTTGTTCTCAGGCTTCAATCCAGATCTATGTGAAACGGCATGCCAGAGAACAAGCATCCCCACTCCACCCTGCCCAAGTGTCCTCACTATCCCCTCCCCGCTGTAGTGAAGTTCTTTTCTCCCTCTCTCCTCCTTCGTCAGTCTTTATCCATCCTTTTCTTCTCCAGCTCAGAGGGGTTTTGCTACAAGACTGTCAAATAGGCCTCTCCAGAGGGTAATATAAGATTCTAGCACATCTTGTTGCTTTCCTAGAGTCAGAGCAGATCCTGACAGTGCTTACAACTGAAGACTCCCCTCTGTATCCCTGGAGGCAGATGGTTCCCCTTTTTCTGTAGACAAGGATGTGACTTCCCTAGGGTTCCACAGCTGTCCGGATTCCAGCCCTCAAACCACAGTCTCTCACTGATCCCTCCTGTGATGTTTCAGCATTATCACAGGAAGTAGTAAATTCACAACACTGGAGCGGTAATAGGCAGTAATTTGGTGTGACTTAGTGACTGTAGCTTTGAACTAAGGCCAAGATTATCTCCCAGTAATAATTTAAGCAATGGAATAAGTTCCAGGTCCCTTTTGTTTGGCTTTTGTTGTCCGAATTTGGAAAATTCTAGTTGTTTCTAACTATTCTGACTCAATTCCTCATCATGAAAATGGTAGTGGGAAAGAAGTATATTGTGCTTTAGGTCCTCTAGACCCTTCTAAGCTCCTAATTTTACTTCTGATTCAGTTTCTGACTGTACATTAGACCCAGCTAATAGAGGAAAAACTGGGCACAGTCATTTAGAATCCCCAAATTAGATTCTTTCTTCTATACTGTTGGAATAAGAAAGAGCCCCCATTATAGCACATCTTAGGTAGAATAGATTCAGTTATTTACAAAGACTATCAGGCAAGAATAGAAAAAAATGGATTCCACCCCTACTATGCTAGGCCGACAGATTCAAGAGTGAAGCCCCAAGCAGGGTGACCGTATAATTAATGTAGTGACTAAAAAGATAGGGTTTTATCCAGCAATCCGAGTTCCTTGGTTTGTCTAGAAATACAGATCCTAGTACAGTGCTTTATAGCAGGCTTCTTACATAACACTAGTAATGACCCCAGACTGTCCCTGTCTTGTCATCAGACGTTTCTGGGTGTATTGTCTGTGTCCTTCACTGAACCATAAATCATTTGGGCAAAGGTGCCAAAATGAGGCGTGTAGACAGTACACAGAAGTGCTTGACCTTACCCTCCCAAGGAGCTTCCTGGTCAAGTTGAGCTATAAGGGCATTTTAAAAAGGCACTTCTGTTGAGAAATGTCCATGTGTGGCCTAGGTGCTATGACCTGTGAGAGAAGTAACTGGCCTGAGTGAGCAGAACCCAAAGGGCTGAATGTGGATACTTGGGTCTTTTTCTTTGCTCTTGACAGCATCCAGCTTGAGCTTACACAAGCCCACAGAAGGGGGCAGTTTCCTGAAAAGATGTGAAGGAGAAGGTCATGGAATCGGTGGCCCAGCGGAGACTTGGGAGGGTGGAGCCGGTCCAGCGCCAAGGACGCCCGCAGTACGCTGCCTGTCTGGGTCGCTGCCCTTGGTGACTCCTCCCCTGTGGCTTCTCCACTCATTTGCCGGCCGTTCCGCATGTACAGATAGCTCAAGTTTAGGTCTGCCTTTCACGCCTCTCTACTGTCCTGACCCTGTCCCAATAGTGGGCCTGTTTCCAGAGAAGGGCAGATGTTGTGAGTTAGGAAGCCACCCCAGAGATAGCTACTGCCAGAGGGTTTCCCCCGGAAGTGAGTCGATGTGTGTTTTATCAGTCTGCATAACACCGTGTCGGGATTTTGCAGCATAGGAGCCTTTGTCCTTAAGCTACTATATCACAGCATCTATGTCACTTACCGGTATGTGAAGTTTCTGGAAAGCCAGTGGACCTTTGCTTGGCCTTCACAGAATTAACATACACGGTTTTGACTCTGAGGGTAACCCAGAGATCTCTGCCATGAGGTGATTTGTCATTTTGCTGGGGTAATTCGAACACAGAATGAGACACTCAGCTTCTGAAAGAGAGACTGTCTAGTACAACAGCTCCACGGCCCCCTCCTCAGAATGTATCCCAGGCTCATAACTGAACATTCTGGCTGCCTGGAAGGACCATTCAGTCACTTGGTTCAGCTCCACCAGCTCCCCATGCCTGCGTTCAGTAGCCCTGGGGATAGGAGGAGGAACAAGATGGAGTCTTCATTCTCATGAAAGCTCCTGGAGAATTTTAGGAAGCAGACAAGTTATTATAGTACATGACGACAGCTATAGTGTGTGGGGTTCAGAATACAAAGACTCTGAGAAAAGACCTGGGGGCCCCGGGGAAGGCTTCTTTAAGATCATATTTGACCTGGGTCTTGAAAAATGAGTATGAGCTTAGCCTGCCGTCAGGAGAGAGGATGCTTCTAGCCAGAAAGAGCAGTGCATGTTATGATCGAGAAGCAGCAGGCCATTCCGTGTGCCTGGGAAGGGGCTGGGATGTGGGCCAAGGCCTTGAGGTTGGACTCCTGTTTGGAAGGAGACTGGCAGGCAGGACCCACTGGAATTGTACTTTGTCCCATACAGACAATAGAAAGCTGCCAGTTTTTTAAGCAGCATTAGTGATCTCATCAGGCCATTTCTCAGAGAATTTGAAGCTTATAAAATACACCTCCAATCATGATAATTTAAATTATATTATTCAAAAGATACCTGAGAATAATAAGGGCCTTGTAGATCTCCTCAAATCCTCTTGATCACTTAAGCTGCGTTATTAAAACAATTGATTAATGATTACTATTACCCTCACCCCATCATCCTAACTCAAAGTGTGCAAACTCATTTCTGACTCCTCTTTTACACCCAAGCTTAGTGCTTAATGCTACTTAACTTCCTTAATGCTGCTTGATAATGGGTCACTTCTGGCATTCCTGCTGCTACCGTGACCAGAGACTGTCAGTTCCTGCCATAGTACCCTCCCATCATCCTTCCCAAGGCTGCTTCCAAGCTGCTCTCCACCCGGCTGCCAGAATGTCTTTGTAGACCACACATCAGATTGTGTCACCTACCTTCAAATCTTGTAAGATAGAAGCCAGATTCCTTAGCATGGCCTACTTTTCTCTTCAGGCCCTGACTCCTGACTACTCGGGCCTGACCACTTCTCTTGTCTCCCGCCCTTCATGTTCCAGCCATGTGGAACTACGAGTTTCCGTTATGGGTCGAGCCCGTCTGTGTTAGGGTTCTCCGGAGAAACAGAACCGAAAGGATGTGTAGATACATATAGAAAGAGATGAATTGTGAGGGATTAGTTCACATGATTTTGAAGACTAAGAAGGCCCAGCCTCAGCCATCTGCCAGCCAGAGACCCAGGAGAGTTGTTGATATGGTTCAGTCTGAGTGTGGAAGCCTGAGGGTCAGGAGAGCTAATGCTTTCGATCCCAGACTGAGTTCGGAAGACCTGTGTCCCAGCCAACAGAGCAAATTCGCCCTTCCGTAACCTTTTTGTTTACTCAGGCACTCAACACATTGGATGATGCCCCCTCACACCGCGGGGTGGGGGGCAGTCTTCTTTATTCAGTCCACTGATTCAAATGTTAATCTCATCTAGAAACACCCGCAGAGACACCCAGAGTGATGTTTAACTGGTCGTCTGGTATCCAGTGGCCCAGTCAAGTAGACACCTGATAACCACCATGTCCTCATTCACCAGCCTTAATCTGTGCCAGGAACAGCACCCCTACACCCCCCATACCCCCTGCCTCCGCAGTCTCCACCCCAGGTGCCCCCACCCCACCCCACAGCTCTCTAGATCCTTGGCTCATCACATATCCCCCGTGTTACTGTTTACTTGAGTGTCTCCTTGACTAGACTCTGAGCCGCTTTCTCGTAGGGCTTGGAGCATCTGGTCGTTGATGTCACTTCCTTTAAGTTCCTGGAGGGCACACTGTCCTTTCTGTGAGGAGAACAAACATGGAAGTCAGTAGCTCCGGAAACCACTTAATTTAGCACAGTGGCTGTTGTGTGTCGTAGGTGTTCAGATATGTTCATAAGTAATACGCACCGTAGAATCACTCACCTAATTAAAGCTCATGTGCATACATACACTTAAGAGTCCCTTGCGGTACTTAAAAATGCCGATGCCTATATATTTAATAGATGGTCTTAAAATTTCTGTAGCCATTGATGTCAAAATGGTTCCTGATGAGAATGCAGGTTGTTGTAAAACGAGGCCTTATGTTTCCCTCTTTAGTACTAGCAGGACCTGCCTTTTAATGTTTTCCGTTACAAGTTTGCCAAATAGACTTAATACCCAGTTCTGTAGTCCTTTCTCTAACTGGACATCATCCAGAATCCGGTTTCTTGAGGTCAGCCCACCTTTGTGCTTCTTAGGCAGAGCTCCATGTCCAAAACACCCACGTCTCTGAGTTATCAGCAACTGGAGTTGCCACTTTTGTCCTTGTTTAGTAGGACATTCTGATCCTTGTGTTCCAGAACACTGCCTTGAGGTTAGCATTGCAAACAGGCAAGTTTTGGGTACAGAACGAAGGGTCTCAGACACTGCTGAGGCAGTCACCTAGAAGGAACCTCAGCTCTGCACTTTCCCACAAAATAAGGACCTGTCACTCAGGAACTAGTCATTGGCTGAGTGAAGGGACATTTTCTGTGGCCTCAAAGTAGTGGATGGAGAGCCACCATTTTTCATTCATCAAAATAAAGATGCTATTTGAAATCTCTGGGCTTGATCTGAAAGCTAAGTTCTGGTAACCAAACATTGATTTGTTCACATTTTTTTTTCTGCTTTTAAATGAATGAGTTAGTAAACACATCATTTCAGGATGAACCTAACTTGCCATTAGAGCCAGGTAGTCGACAGCTTTTCCTTTGTGAACACTTTCAGGAGCTTTAGGGATTAATGTCAACTGACTGTGTACCTAGCACTCAGCTATTGTTGTTACACAGTAGGTGGTTAAAGACTGTTCTTTTGGATCTAATATTAACTTATCAAGTATATAATTTGGCAGGGGGGTTGTCCCTTTAAATGTATTTAACTTTTAGACTAATTCATTTAGGTCCAAGAAAATTAGAATATAGGAAAGATCCGATAATTTCCAAGATTGGTAGCTGTATTCCAGATCTTAAGGCATCCTTGAGTACATCCAGGAGATACAAGTTTTCTGTTACGGACTTCATACATTTTGGTGTTTATTAAGCACCTACTTTGTCAGGCGCTGACTCGTCCTGGGCTTGAACCTGCCTGGCACTTTGTGACTGCAGCAAGCTGCTCCTGATCTCTGGAAATAATGTGCATGACCATCTGAGAACCCGAGATCAATATCCAAGATGGTTTCCTCCAGACAAAGGTAGCCTGAGCTTTCCTGCACTTGCCTTAGCGCTGAGGGGCACCTCGGCCCCCTCCTGAGCCCTAGATTCATTTGCCCCCAAGATGGCAGGTTCTCTTTTCTGTCATCAGAGTCAAAAATGCTTCAGTCAAATCCACAGGAACTTTGTCTTCAAGTCTGTCTTTTCTGTTCTGGTTAAACTATTTTATTGTCTTTTTGTTGCCGGAATTGGTAAATGCCACAAGTATTTGCTCTCCTAGGACTGTGGCCTGGCTGGAAGAACTAATGAAATGCACGGGAGCCACCTTCTTAGCTTCCTCCCCTCCCACACCGCTTCTGCCCACCTGCTGTCTGTTGAGGCTGGGACTAAGGGTTCCCCAAGGGGCCACAGCTGGTCAACACCGTTTCAGGTGGAGTTTTTTCCCAAGCTTTAGTGTTCTCCCACTGAGCCAGTAAAGCCCCATTCTGGCATTCTCCTCCTCCTCTCCTGTCCTTGCCCGGTTGCCACAGCCTGTCCCTTCTGCCCTAGCAAGAGTTTTGCCGCCTGCTGCTACAGGTCCTTGTCATCTTCTCTGGACTGATTCCGTCTGTCCCCTTGCTCCCCATCTTGGCTACGGCTTCACTTCTGAAGCTCCTTGCGCCCCTGCCGGGGTCTGTGTTCCTCTGACGTTAAATCTGCAGTGTCTCCTCTTGGCCCACGAGACGACATCCAGAATCCTTTGTGTGACACCACGGCCCACTGCCACCTGGAGCAGCATGCCTCCCGGCCGCCGTTCTCTCCCCTCCCCCCCTCCCCCCCTCCCCCCCACACACCCAGGGCTCCGGGCACCCGTGAGTGCTTGTTGGCAGATGGGTGAGGTAAGCTGTGGCACTGGTGGCACACTGCCACTTACTAGTTGACTGATCCCGCGCCACTGTTTGCCTCCATTAGAAACCGAAATAATGTGGAAAGAGAGCAGAGAAGAACAGGTTGGAGAAATCCCAAGGATCAAGCAGAGGAACTCTCTAGCAGCACACGGTGTTAGAGGAGCCAGAGTGACAGTGGAGTTGGAGTTCTGCTTGCCATCTGTTAGGCTTTGGACCTGTTACTTCCATAGGCCTCCTTTTCCTCCGTATGAGGTGGGGACAGTGCAGTAACGAACTTGTAGCATCGTTTGAGAATCGAGAGCTAATTGTCCGTAACCTGTTGAAACAGTGCCTGGCAGTCAGCAGTAGCCGTGTCAGCATGTAGCCCAAGCAGTTCAGCAGAAGGTGGAAGGCAGAGGTGAACGCAGTGAATCCACATCTTGACATCATACCCATGGTGACGGGATGCTCTTCCTTTCCTCCTTCTGTACTGCACCCCACCACAGGGACGTAGCCCTTTGCTTGTCAAAACCCCACCCTTCTCGGGCCTGTTGGGTTCACTGTCCTCCATGAAGACTTTTCTAAGCTCCCACCTGGAAACACTTGCACTTGGTCACATACTGCGTTATAGGAAGGACAAGACAGCTACCTTCCTGTAACTCGCTTCCTGGTCAATTAGTCCATCTTTGAATAAGAACCTTCTAGAAGGTTCACTGTTCTTGCTCTTTTACCCAGGAAAACTTGATGCCTTGTATAGGGTTTTACTGTTTGAGGATGCTAGTTGGATGCAGCTAAAAAGTAAACGACATCTCTAGATGAAATTTGAGCGTGGTTCTTGTTCTCTGTGATTGAGCTAAGCTAAGCCTCTAAACCTAATCCGTCATGGTGATAACAGTTCTTCTCCTCCCGGAGCTGAAGGCAAAAGCCAGTAATTTCTCCAGTGTGATAGATGTCCACCCTCTCACCTGGTGTTTTATAAATATATTGTCTTAAGTGTCTTTTAAGTATCTGTGCCTGGGAGGGTGCCTTCCTCTGTTTTATAAAACGCCAAGTGATATCACTCTGATATATAAATAATGATAATTAGAAGACAGCCTCAAATTATTTGACATCCAGATTGAAGGGAAAAGTGGTACTTTTTTTTTTTCCCCCCTGTAATACCCTAGAATTTGGATCAGAAATGGCATTCAGGAAAAAAACATATTGCTCCCTGTCAGACATGGATGGCTCAAAGCTTCTTCTTTGTGAAGTAAGACACCACGGATGGAAGCCTGTGCCAAAACCTGTTGGGACATCAGATCTGGGCCAGACCATAAAGATCCTCAGTGCTTTGCCATGATTTGTTTGGAAATAACAGAAATAGACCAGGAGCCAAAGAAGAGGGAAGTTGTTTTATGTAAAACTCCACGTAAAGTACTTCATAGTCATTAAATTGACCTCATTTCCCAAACTCTGGCCTCTTTTCAAAAATGTCAAGAACCAGGGTTTCCAGAATTTGGTGCATCCTGATTTGGCCTGCTTTAATATAACCTCGTAAATTTTCAAGGAATTCTTTTGTCGTGGCTCCTGGTGGGGAATGTGAGACCATTTGTTTGCTTAGTTGAAGAACAGAAGACTAAGAATCAGTAAGTCAGGGTTTGATTTCTAGCCTTACGACTTAATAGATGGATGGCCTTGGGCGACTATTTAACCTCCAAATGTATTTGCTTCCCTGTAAAATAGGAGTAATTTCATCACAAGAGCACCCTGAATATACTCCCTATACTAATTTATATCCATGTGCCAGTCACTGTTCTGAATAACTGACTTACTCTCAACATACCATTTAATAGCTGAGGAAACTCATGCCCAGAAAGGTTAAGTAATTTACCTAGAGTCACACAGCAAGTAAGTGATAATGCGGAAGAATAGATTAAGGTCCAGAACTTGTTGAAGGTAAGCTGTGAAGAGGGATGCCAGTGTGACTGTTGTGCAGATGGCCCAGCAGCCCTCTGCAGGGTGGAAGTGTGGGTGAGGGGCAGGCTGCAGTGTCCCTTTCCAAGCGTCCTTGGTCTCCCTGCCCGCTTCCTCCTCTGCCCTCGTATGTCCCTGATTTTTTATTGGGTTTTCCTTCAGTCTCTTTCAAATCCATTTCCTTCTCTTTCCACTGACCTCACTCTCCCGAACTCCCCTCGTTTGTGTCTCAGCTTTTGTTACGATGCTTGATATTTGTATCCACATTACTGTATCCACTAATCCATCTCCCGGTGGCGTGGCAGCCACTCTCAGTCTTCTGGCTCTCACAGTTCCCAGTTGGGTCTGTTCTCATCTGTGCCCGGCTGCATTTATATTGGAACTTCACAGTTCAAAACCCTGCAACTCCTCACTGTATGTTAGAGTAAGGACCACGCTCTTTAACTGGGGTCCTGTGATGCTTTGGTTTGTAAGTGACAGATAATCAACTAAAACAGTGTAAGAAAAAAGGCAAACACGGAGAGTGAGTCCCTTGCTTCAGGCACAGCTGAATCCAGGGGTTTGGGGCCATATTATCAGAGTTAATTTTGAAATACGTGAGAGCCCCCAGCAGCTCAAGGCTCCCATCTTACCAAATGAGCTCCCCAACAGAAGGATGGTCTCCCCGCCCCAATGGCTCGGACTTGGCCCACATGCCCGATATCCTGAGTCACCGTGGCATGGGGTTGGGCCCAGTTAAATAGGTACGAGCCACAGATGTCCATACTGCTTCCCATTCAAAACATTGACGAATCTGGTTCTCTCCAATGTTCCTCAGTCCTCTCCCTGTGCATTAGGTTATTCACTCCCCATCCCCCTCACGTGGCTGCGGTATGCTTTTCCAGCTCTGCCTTGAGTTATGCCGGTCTCCCTTGATGTTCTTTCTTGCCATCTCTTTGTTTATCAAAATTAGACCAATTTCTCAAGGCCCAGCTGTTATCTTTGCTACAAAGCCTTTCCTTATCCTACTACTGGCAAAAGGCATTTCTTCCTTTTCTGTCTAGAGTTCAGCAGGCTATCACTTACTGCCTTTCACTGTGTTAATAGTCTCCACCTTCATCATTCTGGACCTTTCTTCATCGCACTTACCTTTTCATAGGTCTTCGTGGGTACAGAGCACTTAGGCGTTGATTTTCTCTCTGCAAAAGCCTATAGAGTAAGCAAGCAAGGTACCTCTATCCTAATTTTGCAGTTCAGTGTTGCTTGAACACCAGCTGCACACCAAGACTGGGTGTTGACATGAAAGACATTTTACCATGATGACATCCAGATGCTTTATTCAGATTTTACAAATGAGAAAATTGAGCCCAAGTAAGTAAGTGGTCAGGTGTACCACTGACCATTGTTTTTAGCTCCTGGAACATGCAAACTCTTTGCTGCCTCTGCGACTTTTCAGAAGCTATTCCTTCTGCCTGGAATATTCTTTCCACTCTCACCTCTCCTAACCCTACTCCTCTTCCAGATCCTGATTAAAATGTCACTTTTTTAGGGAGACTTTTGTTGATCATTTCCTTCCCCCAACTCTAAAACAAGTCTCCTTTTCTCTCCCAGTACTCCTCTGTTTTTCCTCACAGTGCTCATCACAAATTGTAGTTACTTTACTTGGATAAATGCGTATGTTTGATGCCTCCCCACTAGACTGTGTACCCCACGAAGACGGGGACAGTGGCATCTTTAACTCTTAAGCACTCAGTGCCTGGCACTGATGCCTGACACAGAGGAGGCACTCAAGAGATACTGTGTCGAGGGGCCCCTGGGTGGCTCAGTCCGTTAAGCATCTGACTCTTGACTTTGGCTCAGGTCATGATCTCACAGTACATGGGACCAAGGCCTGCGTCGGGCTCTGCACTCCGCGTGGAGCCTGCTTGGGATTCTCTCTCTGTCCCCCCTCCCTCAGCCTCTCCCCTGCTCATGTGCACTCGAGTGTGCGCACTTTCTCACTTTCTCTAAATAAACACTAAAAAAAATGTGTTGAACGAACAAATGCAAATATCAGCCGTTCTCACAGCTCAGTAAATGCCAGAGCAATGTTAGAGCTCAGGTTGCCTGAAGCCCTGGTTAGCGTAACTCCCGACTCTTACTGTGTCCTACTCTGTGCCCATGAGCAGCCTCCCCTACTAAGTTATGTGATCACCAAGACTAAGAACTATTCGAGTTCTTTGTATGGGTTCCAAAGACATTAACCCTGTTGAATATGTGGGTATTTAGATTATGGATGGTAGGTACCTGTTTGGTTGTGTGGACAGAAGGGACGAGAGACGGACAGACAGACTGCCTTGCAAGCAAGGTGCCAGGATAACCCATAAAGGAAACCAGAAGAGGATGATAATGTGTGGAGGCAAGAGGAGAATGAGTCTAACGTATTGTGCGCCTGCCCTGCTGCACAGGCCCTGTGCTGGAAGGCAGTGGTGGTTAGAAACATCAGCCTAAGTACAGCACGTTAACTTGTACCCTGATAAGATCTAAAAATAATACCCTATTCTGGAGTTCTTGGAATAAACCTTCCATTTTGGTGAGTCTTGAAGAGTTTTTGTTTTCATATTCCTATCATATTATATTGGAACACTTTCGTTATACATGAAGGCAACTTTTATTCTTACACCAGAGTGAGCAGCCT
This sequence comes from Panthera tigris, assembly GCF_018350195.1. Lineage (NCBI taxonomy): Eukaryota > Metazoa > Chordata > Mammalia > Carnivora > Felidae > Panthera > Panthera tigris. The sequence goes on from NC_056665.1 coordinate 132,697,538, forward strand.
GTTACTATAGCAATATTGAAAGTATTTTGAGGTATTTATATACAGTCTTCTACACACTCCTTCAAACTGTACATAGCAGTTAGTAGAAATAGGCTATAATATCCAAAATTGTTTTTCTCTCTCTTTTCTCTATTAAACTTCTGTGAACTTGGTTATAATTTAGTTTTTAAAATGTGAGCCTTTTATTTTCGGAAAGATTAATTTAGGGGAGTCGTGAATATATCTGACCTATGAAACATCAAAAATAGCTCTGAAATAATTTGAATTTTGTTGTGAGTACCATCAAGATATAATTGCTGCATGAGATCTGTCTTTTTCAGCAAATACGGTGCAATCATAGATTCCTTCTGTGTGTCTGCAGGGCCTGGACAGCTTCAGAGTAAAACAGAAATTCTTCTCAGGGAGCAAGGAGCCAACATCCTCCTTTCCTGTGCCATATGATCTTCCTCCAGAACTGTATGGAAGTAAAGGTAGGACACAGGTGAAGGGAAAGTGTCCGTGTTTTACACCAAAAGAGAAACAGTGCCGAGGAGAGAGCCGTTGGTCTCCCAGCGGGAGGTTGGCTCATGGAAAACTTTGGAAACGCAGGTTTGAGGAGGCCCCTTTGCTGCCCTGTCTGGGGCCGCAAGAGCTGTGGTTCTTGAAACGGTTGGTCCCCAGGATCCCTCTGCACTCTTATTATTAAGGACCACGAAGAGCTTTTATTTACATGGGTTTTTAGATCTCTTGATGTTTACTATATTAGAAATTAAAACCAAGAATTTTGGTTAGTTTTAAAGTAATAGTAATAGACCTAATTATATATATACACACACACATATATATATAATTTCCCCTCCCCGCCCCAAAAAAAAGAAAGTGAGGAAAATGGCATTATCTACAATTTTTGCAAACCTCTTTACTAGTTGGGTTAATGAAAGATAGTTAAATTCTCATAACTGCTCTGTTGTGATAGGATGTAACAAAGCATCTGTACACTCGTGAAAAAGTGAAAATAAATAATGGCTTAATATTTTGATGAAAATAATTTTGACTTCACAGATACCTCCCATCCTCTTAAAAGGGAGATGCCCTGGCTGCCCAAGGCTGTGACTTTCTTAAAGGCAGTGACCAAGTATTTTCCGTCATAGAAGGTCATTGGAATGTTGGTTCGGGTTCGTGGTGTTTTTGGAGGCAAGCTGGCTGGCATGAATGGCATCCGGTTCTGACCCAGCCCCACAGGCTGCAGGGCCACTTTCCTCGGGCCCAGAATGTCTGTCTTTGAAGCGAGTTCACACTTACTAGACTCACATAGAGCGGATGTATAATCAGGATGTGCTTGTTAATTTAAAATGGCGAAAGGTCCTATTACAACCAGCGTATTTCTCCTGGAAGGTAGGTGCCTACGCAGAGAGCCAGACCATAGTCGACCGTTTTTGAGTGAATGCTGAATCTGAACGGGAAAATCTTTGTTCTTGATTGGAAAGTTTTAATGCCCTCACGCCATTAAGATTCAAAATCTCTAATTCCCTAACAGAGTCAGCCTAGCACGGTGGGTCCCTTTCTTCCCTGGACGGTGCTGGCTGCATTCTAGATACTGCCCCACCCTCACTCACCCTTTCTGGCGTTTTCATGGTAACCACACCAAACCTGCCCCTGCCAGTGGACCTGTTTCTTAGGTTGTACTGACACATCTGACCCAGTTTGTACTGTCTCCTGCTGTTAGTGTGCCGGCTGCCTCTGGCGGGTGACTTACAGCTATAAACAGTTGTGTTGATAGTAAATTTCAGAAGGCTTTTCTTTCTCCTTTTTTCTAAGCTGTGTATGTTTGAATTCTCTAAATTTGTTAAATCCTCTAAATTTGTTGTATATTCATGCATTTTCATTTTTCACTAGCAAGATTATATCGGTTTTGTCACAATTCCAGAAAATCTGTACCCCCACCCCACCCCCTGCACAAGCAAATGAAAACTACTGCTAGAGAACCAGGCTGTGTTTCTGTGTTGCCAGCTGTGCAACTTACTAAGTGACCTTGGGCAGTTGTTTGCTTCCTCTAGGCCTTAGTGTCTCTATCTATAAAATGGGAAAATAAGAGTGTCTACTTCAGAGAGTTGTTGAAAAGAGTAACCAAGATGCTATCTTATCTGTCAAGCACCTAACACCGTATCTAGTGCAGAGTTAGCAGTTCATAAACGTTAGCTATTGTTGCTGTTATTTAAGATATCCAGGTCAGTTCCTGGCCCATAATGGTGGATCAGTGTTCATTTTCTCTCCTTCCCCTTGGTGAGCTGATGATGAAAAGAGCCTAAGGCCTGTGCAGGGCAGTCCCTGAATTGCCCAGTGTCTCAGGACATGAGCGTGAAGTCCTCTCCTTCCACCTGCTGGCTTTACGCTGTGGCTTCATCTTTTCTCCCCTGTCTGTTCTTCATGTTCCTTTTTTTTTTTTTTTTTTGCCTTAAACCTGAATTCTGAATAAGCTTAGCGGAGGTGGGGACTGACTGACTTAAGCTTGACTTCCCTTAGTCTGGCCTTGGGCTATGTACTTTCCACCCCCAGCCCAGAACCTTGGGTAGAATTCCACCTCCTCCACTTAATCCTAATCTCCAAAGGACTTTGAAAGCAAGAACGAAAGAGATCAAGGAGCCTTAAAAATATCCCCGAGTTTCTTCAGTTCCAGTAGAAAAAGCATTCCCCAGGGGTGCCTGGGTAGCTCAGGCAGTTGGGCATCTGACTCTTGATTTCCACTCAGGTCATGATCTCATGGTTGGTGGAATCGAGCCTTGAGCTGAGCTCTGTGCTGACAGCTCAGAGCTTGCTTGGGATTCTCTCTGTCCTGCCTCTCTCTGCCCCTCCCCTGCTTGCATGCATGCACACACATGTGCACGCACGCTCTCTCAAAATAAACTTAAAAATTAAAAAACAATGGAACATACAGAACTTCAGAGGCTTTGGTTATATTCTATTAAGTGATCTATCCCCCCTTTTTTTAAATACATACAGTATATGTATGCAGTTGGCCCTTGCACAGTGCAGGGGTTAGAGGCGCACCAACTCCCAGTGCAGTTGAAAATCCACATATAACTTTTGACTCCTCCAAAACTTAACTACTAATAGCCTACTGTTGGCCAGAAGCTTTACTGATAGCATGAAAAGTCGATTAACACATACTTTGTATATGTATTATATACTGCATTCTTAGAATAAAGTAAGCTAGAGAAAAGAAAATGTGAAGGAAATCATAAGGAAGAGAAAATACACTTAGAGTACTGTATATATTTATTGAAAAAAGTCCACGTGTAAGTGGACCCATGCAGTTCAAACCCGTGTTGTTCAAGAGTCAACTACAATATTCTTTTCTTTGAATTTCTGACATAATTTTAGATTCAGAAAAAAGTTACAAGTACAAAGAATTCCCATGTTCTCTTCACCCAGGGTCCCCAAATGTCAGTGTTTTAGAGTATTTGCATATCTCCTTTCTCATGTTAACTTTTTTCTGATCCATTTAAGAGAAAATTGCAAGCAAATACTTCAATATATATTTCTTAAAAATACTCTTACATAACTACAGTACAGTTATCAAAAAGAATTAATACTGATCCAGTACTATCATCTACAGAATTTATTCGTATTTCATCAGTTGCCCCAATAATGTCCTTTATAGCAAAAGGGAAGTTCCAGGTTACGTGTCACATTTGGCCATCGTGTCTCTTTAGTCTCCATTAATTTGGAACAGTTCCAGAAGCTTTTTGTTTTATGATAGTGACACTTTGCTGAGCACAGGACAGTTATTTTATTTTATTTTTTAACATTTATTTAAAAAAAATTGTTTAATGTTTATTCATTTCTGAGAGACAGAAACAGTCTGAGCATGAGAGGGTCAGAGAGAGAGAGGGAGACACAGAATCCGAAGCAGGCTCCAGGCTCTGAGCTGTCAGCACAGAGCCCGACGTGGGGCGCGAACCCACAAACCACAAGAGTAGGACCTGAACCGAAGTCAGACATTTAACAGACTGAGTCACCCAGGCACCCTTCACAGGCCAGTTATTTTATAGTCGGTGAGGGACGTTCTACATTTGGTTTGTCCACTGTTTCTTCACAAGTAGATCCAGGTTGTGTACTCTTGCCAAGAATACCACAGAGGAAATGTGTTTTTCTTGGTGCATCATATAAGGAGCCACGTGATAATTACCTGATTACTGATGAAGTCAATATTGATTATTTGGTTAAGGTGGTATTTGCCAAGTTGTATATACCTTTTGCAGGTTTAGTATATTTCAGATTTAAGTTTTAAGTGTGTGGAACTAAGCTGATGAGCTGAGTATGTAATTGCTCATTTGAAGAGGTCATTAAAACCTTGGCACATGTGATGCACATGGTCTAGATTAAGCACATACATAGTGTATGATTATTTCTCTCAAGTGCTTTAAACCATTGGTTCCCATATAGTTTAGCCACTCCCCCTACTGCTTGATTCACTTGCAATAATTTCTTGAATTCCGAAACTTCAGTCTAGACCTATCAGAATTATTGCTAAATAGTAGAGGCAGATTCATAAACTGTTTTTGAAAGGGAAACAGCTGATTGAACTTTCTAATCCAAAGAAAATGCAAAAGAAGTCATATAAAATCGTTGATACACTTTTAAAGACCTGTTTTTGAAAGCTCTTTGGAAATGAGGACTTTTTTTTAAATCAGAGAACCAGGAAAGGTTTTTAGACATGATTTTGATCATCTCTGTTAATAAAATCTATTTTTGTTTCATAGTACAAACAGAAGGCTGACACCAAACGTCTAGCTTAGCTTTTTTTTTTTTTAAATATTTATTTATTTAGAGACGGGGCGGAGAGAATCCTAAGCAGGCTCCACGCTATAGGCGCGGAACCTGATGCAGGGTTTAATTCACAAACCATGAGATCATGACCTGTTCATCTCCCTGGTTTGAGCCCCTTCCCACTAGACATTGTCTTCTACATAGCTGCCATGCATATCTTCTATCACACTCCTGTTTTAAATTGTTTCATTGTGTCCCAGGAAAAAGACAGCTTCTCATCCCAGACTCTCAGATCCCAGACTCTGTGTTAAGATCACCTTTAGAACTTGGTAAAAGCGTGTATTGCCAGGGCCCCGCCCAGACCGACTGAAACAAGGTCCCTCGAGGTGGGTTGTGGAGAAGTGCACCAGCAGTTGTCACGTCAGCCAGCTTTGGGAACCACAGCGCAGACGTGAGGTTCAGAATTCCAGGACCGTGGCCTGCCTGCTTGTGTGTCTGCCCCGCGGGACTGCACCCCCGGGGACCACAGCCTTGTGCCTGGCTCCCAGCCAACACTCAACAGATCGCTCAGATCTGTGCATGCCTATATGGTGAGGCACGTTTTTCTCCCATGGGACAATTTTGGGGGGCTGCTTAAAACAGGCTTTCCTCTAAGCCCCGCAAGTATTAACGCTGATTTCCAGGAATAATGGGCAAAAAGACCCAGCAGAGAGAGAGCCAGCATGGCAGGTGATCAGCTCACAGATACCGACATTTGCTCACTTACAAAGCAGAGTGTCCAGAGATTTGTGAATAGCACGGTCACCTTACTCGATCATTGTTGGCCAACAGGGAGAGGAGGAAATGCAATGGTGGTCTCGAAGTTACTGGCTGACTGGCAGATGGGTGCATCACAAACCCTGCATTGGTGGTGAATCTAATAGCCGCTCTTACAGCAAGGATCCTGAGGTGCTCTGCCTTGGGGATGAAGTAGAGCCGATGTTACCAATAGAGCAGTTTGCGGAAAAGACGGGCGAAGTGTAGCCGCAGAAGAGGTGCTCCCAGTGGGAGACAGTTGGTGCCCTGCTGAGGCTGGTGTGTAGCTGCGGGGAGTGTCCAGCAGCATCTTCCCGGGACTCCAGCCCTGCCAAACCCTCACCTCTTACGAAGCGAGCTTGCAACACAGTTCCACACGGGCCGGGCTTCTGGCTTTCTAACAAGCTGGTTTAACTGAGTGTGTGGTTTCGGGCTTTCGCACTCTCTCAAGGTCAAAGAGGAGAACAGAGTCCTGGTAGCTTGTTGCCATCTTTGGCATCCTTTCCCTGCGCGTCCCGCTGGATGCTGCTCTGCGCGTGCTGGCTCTGCAATTATTCCACAGATGATTCAACACTGAACTGTGAGGAGAGCCTCGCATTGTTTGCCAGGCCATCCTCTGAGCTACCGTGTCACCTCTCTGTTCGGGAGGAAGGGAGAGCTTCCCCTAAGAGCGGGCTGGCAGGGCTGAGCAGCTGCTCGTGTGGATGGTGGTTTCAGGCTCACCTGCCGAGTGGTTGGTTCCCTGTAAGCACTCAGCCTTCTGGAGTTGTGTATTTGATACTCAGTGGGGAGATTCCATGGGGATTTACTTTTCACCCTCGCAGCATATTTACACCCTAGGCATATATGGTTCTTTTGAATTGGTTTGATTCTAGCAGCAGTGAAGCATGGTAGAAGTGATTTGTTCAGATTTTTTTCAATTTCTGAAACCTCAGTTAAAGGGGGGAACGTTTGCATTTCGGAGCACCTGCAACATGTCAGGAACTTCTACAGGTGTTCTCTCATTTATGTTTCACAGTAATCCTGGGAGGTTGCTTGTGCAGCTAATTCCCATTTCACAGATGAGGAACCTGAGGCCAACATTTGAACATAGGTCTTCAGGGTTCTTTCCATCGTGTCGTATCAAGGTGTGTTGTCTTCTTCAACATTGCCCTGCAGTCATTATAGGAACTGCCTCATCAGTTCCTAACCTAAGGAGCAGAACGAAACCATTTCACGGATGTGAAAATGAGCCCCTTGGTTATATGTGACCATGACCATGCCATCTGTTACTGTTGGTTTCTCCAGCTTCGTAAAAGGAGAAAATAATAACTGCCCTTGTTAAGGTTCTTTCTCTGCTGGACACTACATGGCTTTATCTCTTTTAACTCTCGTGACAGTCCCACGGTGTAGGCACAGATAAGGACTCTGGGGCTGAGGGAGGTGAGGTCACTTGTCAGTTTAAGTGACAAGCCGGAATGTACCTCCTGGCTTCTGCTTGCCTGTTTCCACATTCGCTTGCCTGGGCCTTAGCACAAACCTTTACCGACAGCCTTTGTCTGAAATGGACTATTGTCTGGGGTTGGTTCAGAAAAGCTTTTTGACAGTTCGTAGACTCCAGCACATGGGTGGTTTTATCCTACCAGGTAAGTGAATTTTTTTAATCCTGTTCAAATAAGTGTTATACATATGTAATATGTTTTTTCTGCCCTGCCCCCCAGATCGGCCATGGATTTGGAATATTCCTTATACCAAAGCACCAGATACACATGGGAATATGTGGGTTCCCTCCTGAGAATCTTAAAGTACTGTGGAATTTAGGTTTAAGGCATCAAGCCCCAAATATTAGATGTTGTTTGTACTGGACGTTCACCCTTAAGTTTTATCTACACCCCTACAAAACTGCAAAACTCACTCCTGTGAACATGGATGCTGGTTATACTTTTAACGGTCATTAACAGTGTCACTAAAAAAAAAAAAAAACTCTTCTAAACTTTGGAATGAAAACTGGACAGCGTTAAGAGAATATACGTAAAATCATCCTCTGAGCCATGTGGGATCTCACGGTGGTGCCAGCTCTTCTGAAGATGGACTCTGTGTGTCGCGCTCCATCGGGAAAGGCGCTCTGGATTCAAACGCAACTTGTCAGGGAAGAATGTGATTGTCCGCTTATTACCCAGCCCGCAGCTGTGTGTCTCAGGGCTGCCGGACGTGTGTCTGCGGGGGTCCGTGGTTGGCGGAGGTTGGGGCGGCTGCTGTTGAGACGCCTGGGTCCTGCTGCCTCTCGTCTCCCCGCAGCCTCACGGGGCTTGTCCTGCTCCCGGTGCTGTGCCGGCCCCCTCTCTGCGCACGGGCGGGTCGCGCTGCCCCTTACCACCTGCCCTTTCCTCGCCCATTCCTCCCAGTGGAGCGGTGTCTCTTTCATCCCCACAAAATTCCAGAAAAGACACACAGAACCATACAAAAGTACAAGTATTGTACTTGGAGGAAACCCTGAAAGATGACCTAATTTGGTGCCTTTGATTCACAAGTGAGGAAACTGAGGCCCAGAAAGGTTCAGGATGACCCCCCCCCCCACCACGCCCCCCATCACATAGCTGGTTTGGGTCAAAGCTTAGAGGGTCTCGCTCTGCTTTATGTTCCTATGTCCTTCATACTTAGAAATCAAGTTCTCCTAAGATGTAGACCCTCTTTTTTTTTTTCTACATGAGGCTGATTTCATTTTGTCACCACCTTCATCTTTGAAGCGTGTTGAATGTTAATTTTGAAAGATTTTTGAAGATAGCTTTTCAGACCGTTCCTCAGAGGCCTACGATTTTCACCTTTAGGAGCCAGCAGGGTGGGCGGGGGTGCGTTGACAGAGAAGACAGCTGCGGGCCTCCACCCTCGTCCTGTCAGAGCAGCTCTGCTTCGCCTATTTTAGATTGTGGGATTCTGTCAAGGATATTATCGACGGGTGTGTGCGTGCACGTGTTCTGCTTTTTAAAAAGTTGAAAAGCCATTGGTTAGTTTAACCAGTTCATTACCCAGGTAAGAAGACGAAGGCTTAACCCTTTTCCGACCATGCCTTCTACTTCCCAGAACATGCAAACCCTACATCACGTGAGCCGGAAGGCATTGGGAAGGCACCCGGGGCTGGCCCGGAGTGGGTGGCCGGCGGTCTGTTGTCTCCAGAGGACTGGCTGAGGCTCCTGGCTGGCTCAGAGGAGCGTGGGGCTCTTGGTCTTGGAGTCATGAGTTCAAGTTCCATGTTGGCTGTACAGATTACCTAAATAAAACTTAAAAGCAAAAAAAAAAAAAAAAAAGATGGGCAAAGTACCCCAGGATTCTCACCAGCATGGTGGTCCCATCCTGGGTGGGGGTGGGGGCAGCACCGAGCAGGCCTCTGTCAACAGGAGCGGTGTCCCCAGGACTGAAGAATCAGCCTGTTCTACAGCGGGATTCAGCCTGGGCTGTGTGGGGTGGGTTCAGCCCACCAAGAGGGCAGCAGATGGACAGCGGTCACAGCCCCCTGCTAGGAGGCACTGTGTGGAGTCAGACACGCAGGCACGTCGCTCGTCTGTCTGCTCCACGTAACTGCAAGGTGTGTGGGAGCTCAGAGCTGGGCTGGGACTGCCGAAGTTTGAATCCCAGCCCTGTCACTTGCTGTGTGACCTACACCAGGCTGTTTAACTTCTCTGTGCCTTGGGCCCCTCAGCTGTAAAATGGGAGTGGTGTCAGTCCTTGCAGATGGTTGAGAGTGGGGAGTTACTACTATGTGAAGATGCTTGGTGCCCGCACAGAGCGAGAACTGTCCAGGGATTGCTACTGCGGCCGCCATACTTGATTCGTTAGCACTATCTTCATTTTCCTGATAAGGGACTCATTCAAAACGGTGAAGTGTTTGTGCAAGGTCACACTTCCAGAAAGTGCTCTTACCAGCATTTGAACCCGGGGCTGGCAGGATCCGAGTCCTCTTTTCTGCCAGGTGGTTCAGGCTTCCAGGTAACATGGCGTCTGAGGAGATGGGCAACCTTTACCCCCCAGGGTGTTGTAGACAGATCCTCTCACAGAGCACAACCAGCTGGTACGGCATGTCAGATTCTGATGAAAGTTTCTAAATGCTCACTTATTTTCTGTATGTGTATATACGTATATGTGTATACGTATATGTATATATATATCGTTCTGTATATGTGTTTATGGTTCATGGGCCATACTTAAGGTAACATTCCTCCACACCCCACGGGGACCCATAAGAGCCCAATGGAAACAAGTTCTATAGAACAGGTGGGTAGGTACATCAAGGTAACATTAGGGGAAGTCCATAGTCAAGGGTTATGCACTCCGGGTGTCCAGGCCTGACTGCTAACAGCAGCCTCCTGTGCCCCTTGTCCTGGTCAGCATGGGCTCAGGGAAGGCAGGCCAGCTTAGGGTCAGTAACATGAGCTTTCTGGGCACAGTTGATGGCACGCGTGGAAAATAATGCCCCAAGAGTAATCAACATGGGAACACAAAAAAACAAGTTCTATCCCATCTGTTCCTTTTTTTAAATGGGACTGACTGAATTGCCCAAAGTGCTACAAAAAAGCATCAAACATGCCTGTTAATGTTTGAGGAAACCCACGTTGGGGTTTAACAGTCCTTTCTCCCTGCCTCGAGGAACCCTTGCCCCTAGTGCCTGCCTGTAGCTGCCTGCTGCCTTCATCCTTTTCCCCCACCTCCTCCAACCTCCTTCAGATCGCATGGCAACGCTGTGACTATATATCTGATGAGGGCAAACATCCACATCAAAATGCAACTTCCTGTCTTTTCATAAACTTCTATAGATTTATTGACTTATCAAAGAGTTCCTCAGGGCACCAGGGTGGTTCAGTTGAGCATCCGACTCTTGATTTTGGTTTCTCCTTTTACAAAGGTGGAGATGTAGCCTAAAGGTCTAAACGAGATTTTGATTCCCGATGATGAATGTCAACAGAATATTCTGAATGCTTGAGCGTTTAAAGAGACCTAAAAAATTTTGAGGCAGAAAATAGCCCCTGCACATAGCAACTTAGGAGAAGTCACTTGCCATTTTGGCAGGAGGGTTCCGTGTCCCCTTCACGTCCGACGTATTCCTTTAGGAAGAAAAGAATGGTCTTCCACCAGCTGCTTTCATGGGGTGACGGAGGGAGAAGGTTTTTAAGTCCTCACACTTCTGGAAAAGGCTGCCTGCGTTTAACTATAGTTGATATAAATCAGGCTTACAGGTCACTGATGGGCGGTGGGGTGGGGGGGGGGGTGCACCTGGGTGACTCAGTCGGTTAAGCATCCGACTTTGGCTCAGGTCCCGATCTCACCGTTTGTGAGTTTGAGCCCCGCATTGGGCTCTGTGCTGACAGCCTGGAGCCTGCTTCAGATTCTGTGTCTCCTCTCTGCCCCTCCCCCGTTCACATACACTCTCTCAAAAATATTACAAAAATTTTTTTAAAGTTCATGTATTTGCAAGGCTGTCATTTTCCCACGTAATGTAATAGCCAATGTTTCCTGAGCTCTTCCTGCCTCCACTCCTATGCTTGCTTTATATTTAATCCTCACGTCCTTACATTTAATCCTTCTGTTAAATAACATCCATAAGGTCCCGCAGTGCAGTGGAGCCCAGCTTTGTTATCCTGGGTTCTTGTGTAGAAGTTCTGTAGTTATCCTTAACAGAACTTCTGTGACTTCCAATGAATATGGTTTCTGCATCAGATTCAGTATGTGAAAACAAGGATCTTCTATGTGATTTTGTCACAACTTTTTTCCACATAAGATAAAAAGTTTACTCTCTAGGGAAATGACAGTAGTCCATGTGAAACCATTTTTGGATGATCTGGGTGTTTGATTCAAATCTTAGGACATTTTAGTTTCTCATAACTGAAAAATCAGCTGTAACTCCTTGACAATTCAAGGAAGGGAATTCCTTGAAAATGCTTGCTTTTAACTGATGGATACCTCAAAAAAGTTAGGCATTCTTTATTTACATTCACAAAATGTAACAATTGCTGAATGATATGACAAAGTATGGTGGCAAAAGTCTTCAGCATAAAAAAAAAAAAAGTCTGCAGGAACTCAAACTGGCAAAACTAAAATAGACTGTTGTATAGGATTAAATCTAAAATTCTGTTGACAGTATGCTATAACTACACATGCCTAGATACCATAATAAAATTTTTGACAAGTTTTCCAAATTTAGTAGCCTGCTTTTTTTCAAGCAATATCCAGGACAAAATACTATAAACAAAACTATAATTTCTTCGTGTTTTTATTTTTTTTAATGTATTTATTTTTGAGAGAGAGGGAGATACAGAATCCAAAGAAGATGAGAGAGCAGGGAAGGGGTGATGTGCAGCTATGTGTTCCTGGGAGAAGAGCGGCAGTGCCCACAACCAGGACCCAACATGGAGGCGGGCTGATCCCCGAGTGGTAACCTAGACCAGCACTTATGTGTGCCAAATACTGTGCTATATTTGTATTGGTGAATCTTAATAGTAACCCAGTACTATTACCACCCCCCACTTTACAGATGGGGAGACCGATTATTGGTCCAAAGTCACAGCTGGCAAGGGGCAAAGCTGGGATTTGAACCCAGGCAGTAGGCGTGGCAGATGTTCCCAAGCTGCAGCCAAGGAGCAGGCCTCATCTATGGGATACGTAATTGTAGCTACAAAACCAAGTATGCTTTCATGCACTGTAATAACAAATCATAGTTGGCGTGACCGAACCAGCCAGGAAACGCTGCATTAGTATTCAGGGCTGAGCCACTGAATTAGAGCAAGAGCCTGACTGTGGAACTGGTTCCTTTCAAGTGAGAGCATTGAGGGCTGAAAACTTTGCCATGTTAAGTACGTTCTGTTAACATCTCTGACTGAAACCTGGTGTTTCCACAGATTAGATCTAAAGCACAGAGCAGAAAGGACTATGCCAAGTGTCAAAAGAGAAGGCAGCAAAGAAAATGCCGGGGAGGAGGAGGGCAAGAGTCAGCCCAGGAAATGAAAGGAGGGTGCCTCATGCAGTAACGAGGGTGGCACAAACAGATATGGGGCCAAAGCAATGCAAGTCACAGTAAAGCCTGTATTCTGTACAGAGTTCCGATCAAGTCCATCTCAAAGCAGAATCCAACTGCTGCGTCTCAAGTACACGCTGTTCTCTTAGGCCTACCAGAAGCCCTGCCAAAACTAACCAACATTAATCATTCTAAGACACTGGACCCTGTTCCCTTTGTAGCTAGTCTTTCAGAGCATTCCACTTGGATTTATTAACAACCAGAAGGCATCCAGACTAGTCTTTTTAATACACATAAAGAGAAACTCAGAAGGGAAAGGCAAGGGAGAAATTGGCATCCATAGGGAATTTATTACAGGTATAACCAATCAAAGGTGACTATATACATCCCACTTTGGGGCAGGTGATACTAACCTCATTTGATAGGGTGAAAGTCAAGGTCACAGCTAGTATGTGTTCCTTTGTGGCCCTGAGGACACAGATGATGCCACTGTGCATGCTCTGGTAGCTCTTTGTTCATAGGTGCTTTGGAAATTAACATGGTAGCTGAATGCTGATTGTGTTTTCTTAAGGTAATTGACCTGAAAATTTAAGAGTCTATTCAATAATTTATCGGTATATTTGTGAAAGAATACGATGCTTTTATAGTTACAGAAACCAGATTCATTAAGCTTAAATGATGAAAGAGACTTTAACAGTGTCTAACAAATGCTGGAGTCAGAGGATCATAATGTTAATAGTCTATCTCCAAGTCCAGAATATCTGCTTTCAGGAATATGAACGTCATTCTCAAGTAAGCCTTATCCACCTGGAGGCTGAAATACCCTCTGCCCCCACCCCACTCCAGGATCCCCCATTACTTCCAGGTAGTTATTTTAAAAAAGAAAACACTTCTTTCCCAATAGCTCTGGCAAAAGTCACTGACACACCTCACTCAAGCACTCCAGATTAGGGGACAGCCCCTGGCGAGAAGGGTGCAGGTGTGGAGTTCTCCAAAGCCCAGTGGAAGATGCCTGAAGTCCACTCCAGAGCAAGAAGTATCTCCAGGTGAAGTGTCAATATTGTGCCCGGAGAACCTTTCTATGTCCCATCCTTAAGTAGTGTGTGCAAGTGTGCCGATTTTGCTTAAAAGCGAGGTAAACCACGAAGGAAATTTTCAAGTCTACGTTTCTCTTGAAGGCTGCACAAATAAGTAAATCTTTATAATCAGAGTGTTCTGAGACAGTGGTTTTTCATACTGTCAGTCACAACCTTTTTGTGAATCATGAAATCAATTTAGGGAGTCATGACTAGCAGTTTTAAATATAGTAGAAGGTCTCTGTACTTCAGGGCTCAGGGTTATAATATAAAATGTATTCCTTCCCAGGTTGCTAGTTCTACCACCCTGAGTGAAGACGGTTTCGTGGGTAATGGCTTGAGATTGACAAGCCTGAGAGGGGACTCAGAACTGTCTGATCCCAGCTCCGCTCCCTCCACACCATGAAACAGTAGGCAAGTCACGTGATGCCTTTAAGTCTTCATTTTCTCATCTGTTAAGTGGGGGCTAATACCTACCCTTCCTGCCTCGTGGGATTGTTTTAAGAATCAAATGAGACGGTGCTCTTAAACACTGGCAAGAACCCCATATATCTAAGTTGTAATGATTCTTATTCTCAAAAGTGCTGAGAACTGGCGATCTCTCTCCGGAGCATTTAGAGGATGGTAATTCAAGTATAGAAAACAAAAACCACGCCCTTGGGAAAATTAGCATTTTCCCACAAATACTGAGTTTTTTTCATGTTTATTTTGAGAGGGAGTGTGCATGCGAGCGGGGTTGGGGCAGAGAGAGAAGGAAAGTGGGAGTCTTAAGTAGGCTCTGTGCTCAGCGCGGGGGGGCGGGGCACAATCTCAAGAGTCTGATGCGTAACCCACTGGGCCACCTAGGTGCCCAGACAAATACTGCTTCTCAACTACTAAATGCAATTTATTTCTGGAAGACAAGTAGATTTGGGTCTTGGCTGCAGCAGGGTAACCATCAGGCCTCTGGATTCCACAGGAAGGGGACTCTGTTCACAAGGAAATCTGCATCCCTGGACCTAGTCTCTCAAACACCCTAAACAACTCCACAGAACTGATCTGTGTACTTCTGCCCTAAAAGTACTGTATCCATGTGGCCTGCTGCCTGTTGTGTGGACTGAGGGTGTCACTGAGGAGTCCATGTTAATGTGAACCCCAAGGGTGAGTTGACATTTCACCCATGGAGGAAGTACATTTTACAAATGAAGAAACAGGTTCTGATAGGTATGGGCTCCTGCCCCCTGAACTCCTCTGATGCCATAACAGGCTCAAGAGATGGGCATCATCAATTGTGCTTGGACTGGTAGAATCCACCTTTAGGTAGGAGAATGGATTGTGTGGTCTCATTGAGCCACTCAACACCTTTCTAGAGATAGCCTGGGAACACTTCTGAAGAGCCCCAGCCTGAGCCCCGGCTCCACTTTTCCCTTATTTTCTTCTCTGGTCCTCCCGGACATGTATGGCCACGGATGGCCTCTCTTCCTGCTAATTCCTATTCTTGGAGTGGAACCCTGGTTCCCACTCAGAGCAGAAGTGGGTGGCCTTAAAAATGAGAGTAGGAAGGGTGCCTGGGTGTCTCAGTCTGTTAAGTGCCCTACTGCATCTCAGGTCATGATTTCACAGTTCATGAGTTGGAGCCCTGCGTTGGGCTCTCCCCTGTCTGCACTGTGCCCGCTTTGGATCCTCAGTCCCCTTCTCTTTCTGCCCCCCCTGCCCCTCCCCCCTTTGCATGCACGTGCTCTCTCTCAAAAATAAGTAAATATTAAAAAAAGTGCAGGAGTGAGGAGAGAGGATTGGCTGCATGACAGAACTTTTGGAGCAACAGAAATACTTCTATCATGATTGTGGCATTGGTTACATTTTACAAAACCCCTTGAATTTATACACCAAATTGGTAACTTTTCTTGTAAGTTACAGCTCAATAAAATGGATTTTTAAAACTCAGAGAATGCACAGTTCGGATATCCATTCGTTGTATATAAATTTTACATTAAAAAAAACTAAACTGAATTCTAGTTAATAATACCTATGGCTGAAGGATTTAGGGGCAAGTACTAATGGCTGAAGTTTACTTTGAAATGCATAGAAATACGGTGTATTTATGGATACAGTTATGATAAAGTCTAGGAAATTTTAATTGTACAATCTAGGTCACCACTGTAAATTTCTTGTACTTTTGGCGTGTGCTTGAAAATCTCATTAAACAAATGTTTTGGGCTGGGTGGTTGTACCTGGGTGGCTCAGTCAGTCAAGTGTCCGATTCTTGATATCGGCTCAGGTCGTGATCACAGGGTCCTGTGATTGAGCCCTGAGTCAGGCTCCGTGCGGAGCGTGGAATCTGCTTAAGAAGCTCTCGCTCTCTCCTTCTGCCCCTCTCCCCCACTTGTGCTCTCTCTAAAAAAAATAACAAAAATAAAAATGTTGTGGGAGAAAACAGATAACTTCAGGTTTCTGGCAGGGCCGAATATCTCCAGTTGAACCACCTCTTTCAGAAGTAAACAACATAAGCTCTGGGGGGGCGGGGGGGAAGTCTTCAAAAACCAGCGGCTCAAGGGACTGAAAGCAGGCAGAAACTGATGGGGAGTCGACAACTGGAAGAAAGGCACCACATGAGGTGAGTTTCCTGTTTTTGTGTGTTTTGTTTTTATTTATTTTTTAACCACTTTGGGCCTGAGGTCAGCTCTCAGTCTGCACCATGCAAGGCATGTAAACATCCAGTGGAAATCTATAGTCTTGCTGCCTGGAAGACCCAGAGTACAGGGCTTGGAGCAACCATAGCCTCTGAGCAGGAAGAGGGAAACAACAGAAAAGAGCCAGAGAGAGGATTCCCAAATTCTGTGTATCTGGCTGACCAAATATCTGGCTGACCAGTGAAATGTTCATGCACAGCTAAGGCTAAAATAACTGAACCAAAACTTGAGCTATTTCCCATCGCAAGGGGAGACATTATGTAAGAATAATTATTATTTTCAGAGGAACATAACAGAATTCAGAGTTTCTACAGCTTATCATAAATTATATATCAGTTAACAATTCTTAGCATATGATCCAAATCAATACATAATAAAAACACATGGCTCATTCTCAGAAGACAGGCAAAGGAGACCTACCCAGAAATTGTAGTCAAAGATATTTAAAACAGCTAATAAAATTGTGTTCAGTGTAAAAAAAAACAAACAAAAAAAAACCCACGTTGAATGAAAAGATAGCAAATCTCAGCAGAGTGATCATTTTTAGAGAATTGGATGGAAACTTTAGAACTGGAAACTATCATATCTGTGTAGTGGGGGGAGGGGAGCGGTTCCCCCCTGTGCGCTCACATGACTACCACACTCAAAACACTTGTGCTCAGCAGATGTGTGCAGGTGTTTCCCATGTCAAGCAATTCTGAGATGCCAGCCAGGTGTCCTCCAGCTGAAATTCTGACGCTGTCTACTGGACGTGCCGTCGGATCTCACAGGGACAAGGCTCAGTCCCACAAGGCTGCCCACCCCCCTCCAATGCCAGGTGCAAGTCTAGGTTGTCAACTGTACTTCTGGCTCCTCTGTCCTCTGTTACAAATCTGAGGTTCCCATTACCCTTCCTCAGATTTAATTAATTTTCTAGAGCAGCTCAAAGGGCTCAAGGGAACACTTCCTGCAAGTTTGTTAAAGGAATGATAAAGGACACAGGTGCACAGCCAGGTGAAGCCGTATCTAGGGTGAGATCTGGAAGGGTCCTGAGCGCGCAGGAGTACCTGTCCCTGTGCAGTTTGGGTGCATCACCCTCCCTGTGTGATGTGTTCACCAACCTGGAAGCTCCCCAAACCCTGGACTATTGGGGTTTTATGGAGGCTGCCTCACAGAGGCACGATCAATCATAAATTCCATTTCCAGCCCCACTCCCCCACCCTATAGAATGGCGGGGGGGGGGGGGGTGCGGTGCTGAAAGTTCCAAGTTTCTAATCACAGTTTGGTCTTTCTGGTGACCAGCCCCAGTCCACGAACCCACCCAGAGCCACCCCATTAGAACTTAAGATGTTCCTAGTGCTGTGACCACTTAGGAATTTACAAGGGTTTCAGGAACTGGGGGCATGAACCAATCTGTGCATTTTCTGTTTTCTCACAATCTGAAATTAAAAGTTTCAGTAGATGGGCTTATAGCAAAATGGAGATGACAGAGGGGTCAGGGAACTTGAAGACAGAAGTTACCCAATCTGAAGAACCAAAAAAAATAAATAAAAGCTGAAAATCGGGGCGGGTGGGAATTAGACACTTGAAGGATAACATCTAACGGTTTAACTTCGATGGGGCTGGAATCCTAGGAGATGAAGTATGGGGCAGAGAAGCTATTTAAAGCAATAATGGCTAAAAATTTGGTGAGACACAAATGTACAGATTCAAGAAGTTCAGTGCATAAGCAACAGGGCAACACACAGAAACCCCCACTGGGTGCCTCCTACTGAAACTAGTGAAGACAAACAAAGACAAATCTTGAAAGCAGCCAGCAGGAACAGGAACAGCGACCTGACAGCCGAGCTCTCCTCAGGCACACGAGGCCAGAAGACAACATGAAATGTTTCCAACGCGCAGAAGGAAAGGTAACCTCGGCAATGTATATCCTATCCAGCGGAAATATCCTTCGGGAATGAAGACAAAACAACCACATTATCAGATGAAAGAAAATTAAGAGAATTAGCAGACCTGCACTGCAAGAAATGCTATCGTTCATTCTTCAGGCTGAAGGAAGAACATACCCTAGAGAAGCTCAAATATTCAGGAGTGAAGGAAAGTCATCAGAAAGAACAAATATCAGGGCGCCTGGGTGGGGGGGGGGCTCAGTCGGTTAAGCGGCCGGCTTTGGCTCAGGTCATGATCTCACTATTGGAGAGTTCGAGCCCTGCCTTGGGCTCTGTGCTGACAGCTCGGAGCCTGGAACCTGCTTCGGATTCTGTGTCTCCCTGTCTCCCTGCCCCTCCCCTCCTCCCAATCTCTCTTAAAAATAAAAACATTAAAAAAAGAAAAGAGCAAATATCTGCACAAATATAAAAGACCTTTTTTTTCCTCTTAAGAAATCTATTTTGAGGAGGCAGGCTGGGCCTCACACTAGGCGGGTCTGCACCCGGTGAGTGCGCTCCGCATCCCTGTTCTCTCCCCTGTGCAGCTGTAGCACTGGCCTTGTGGGACCACAGTTTCAGCTTCCGAAGAGACTCCGACCGCTCTCCCCCCTCCCCCACCCCGCCCCGCTATACCAGCCAGAGGACAGGAAGCTTCTTTAAATCAATGCTGATTGCAGAAACCGAGGGTCACTCCATTGCAGATGGAAGTTGGAAGCTTCAGAAAGATCTAGAAGAGGTGAAGGTACTGCTGAAAAAGGCCACTAGAAAAAGAGTACGTGCTACCCTTACAACTGAAAAATCCAAGATTGAGAAAGAAACCAAGAACGTGATGCAGTAGGAATCAGAGAAAAGCAGAACTTCTTGACAATGGAAAGCCAGCTGCCCTGGTTGCTCCCATTACAACGGGATATATGGTGAAAATCGGCAATGACTGATGAGATCGGGCAGATAAGGTAATGTAGATTTTCACAGATGTCACCAGAGTTCACCAGCTCATCACTGAGAATGTGCAGGTGCATTTCACAGAGAGGCCATTTGATCTTTTGGTAAAGAATCTAAATGAGAAGAGTTACTCCATGACTGAATAATCTCTTGAAACCCATCTCTGTGGAAGGTGCTTCAAAAAAAGTCAAGACTGTACAGTCCTCACCTTCTGTATAAAGAAAGCGCAAAGCATGCAGTGGGCCTACTTGACTCGGGCTGAGAAAGGACACAAAGAAAAAGAAAAGCCCTCCTGTGACACTGAAACAGATCCTGGTGAGGGACTGATGAACATTCTCCAGAAAATGTATGAAGATGGAGATGGGTAGAATCAAGAGAGAAGCACGCCAAAGGAGACACTGAATTTTGAGCCTTTAAAGTCCTCTTGGGAACTGTGATATGGAAATACTGATGTTTCCAATAAGGAACTGCTGGTGAGCTGCACAGAGGATTTATTTAAATAAAATATGCTTATTAAACACTTCCTCCAAAGATGGTTTCCTTGGTAATCTGGGTATTTTGTTCAAGGACAATATTGCACTCTTGGTGAGAAATGTAAAAAATGCAAGTCTTGTCTAATGATAAAGCCACATTGTGTGTATTTTTTGTTCAGCTAGGAGGTAGAAAATAAGTTATTGTTTGCCTATAAATTCCTGACGTCAATTTCGACCAATGTAAGAATGAATAAATATAAAATCTGAATTTTTGCATAAAAATGTATATTCCTATTTAAGCAAAAAATTGTATTGTGAGGTTTTAGCATATGGAGATGTGATTTGAATAACAACCACAGTAAACGTTGGGAAGAGGGTGGGATATGAACCCGTACAGTTGCAAGGTTTCTATATCTTACACTAAGTTGTACAATAGTAACTCTTAGAGGACCAAGAAAAGCTAATTCCTAGAGTAAACACTTAAAACTAATGCCAAGGCATAGAGCTAAAAAGTCAAGAGATAAAATGGAATTCTAAAAAATATTCAGTTAATCCAAAAGAAGATGGGAAAGGAGGATCAAAAACCAATGGGGACAAACAAAACTAATAGTAAGTGGTAGACTTGAATCCAGTCCCATAAATCACTACATTAATATAAATGGGCCCAACCTATGTTGTCTAAGATGATAGCCACTACCCACATGTAATATTTCAACTTAAATTATTAACATTAAAAATGTAGTTCCTCAGTGGCACTCAAATGCTCAATAGTCACCACCATATCAGACTACTATATTGAACAGCACAAATATTTACAAAATATTTCCATCATTACAGAAATTCTTTTGAACATCATTGATCTAATCAATCGGTTCAAAAGTGTAGATTGTCAGACCTAACCAAAAATAAAACTAGACCAATCAAACAAACCTCAACGATATGCTGTTCACAACTAATCCACTTTAAATACATAAAGAAACAGGATAAAAGTAAATGGAAAAGATACCACACAAATGCTAAGTACAAAAAGCCTGTGGTGACAGATTAATATCAGATAAAGTAAACTTGAATGTAAAGGGCATTACCAGAGATAGAGACATTTCATAAAAATAAAAGGGTTACGGGGCGCCTGGGTGGTTCAGTCGGTTAAGCGTCTGACTTCAGCTCAGGTCATGATCTCGCGGTCCGTGAGTTCGAGCCCCACGTCGGGCTCTGTGCTGACAGCTCAGAACCTGGAGCCTGTTTCAGATTCTGTGTTTCCCTCTCTCTGACCCTCCCCTGTTCATGCTCTGTCTCTCCCTGTCTCAAAAAAAAAAAAAAAAAAAAAAAGTTAAAAAAAATTAAAAAATAAAAAATAAAAGGGTTACTATATCGGTAAGATGTGATAATTATAAATGCTTATACTTAATAACAGAGCTTCAAAGTATATAAAATAAAAAACTGGCATAATTAGAGGGAGAAATAGACAATTCCACAATCATGGGTTGGTGATTTTAATACTCGTCTCTCACCAATCAATAGAATAACTAGAACAAACATCAGTAAAGACTGAAGATCTGAAAAACACTGTCAACTACCTAGACCTAATTGACATTTATAGAATCTACACTATACCCAACAACTGTAGAATACATATTCTTTTCAAGTGCATATGGTATGTTCACTAAGATAGATCATATGTTGGACCATAAAGCAATAAGTTTAAAAAGATTGAAACATGTTGAATATGATTCTCTGACCACAGTGAAAATATTAGAAATAAATGATTTGTCTTAAAAAAACACACACCCAGATATTTGGAAATTAAGCAACACACTTCTAAATAACTCATGGGTCAAAGAAGAAAAATTAGAAAATATTTTGAACAAAGTTCTATGAAAATACAACATACCAAAAATGTTAGGGTGCAGCTAGCACAGGGCTAACAGGAAAATATAACTTTAAAATGCTAATATTACAAAAGAGGAAAGATCTAAAATCAGTGACTTAAGCATCTACCATAAGAAGCTAGGAAAAAGCAGCAAAGTGAACCCAGAACAAGTAGAAGAGTGAAAATAAGAGTAGGAACCCCAAGTGGAAGTTATCCCAGAAATGCAACCTTGGCTTAACATTAGAAAAGTAATTAATGAAATTACACATTAACAGAAGAAAGAAGACTATATGATCAGATGCAGAGAAAACATTGGGCAAAATTCAGCCCTCATTTATGATAAAAAAAAAAAAACAACTCCCAGAAAGCTAGAAATAAAAGGAAACTTAACCTGATAAAGAATATCTATGAAAAACCCACAGTTAACATTCTATTTAACAGTGAAAAACTGAAGGCGTTCCCTTAAGATCATGAACAAGATAAGGATATCTCCTTCCACCTCTCCTCTTCACCATTATACTTAGGTCCTAACCATTGCAGTAAGACAAGAAAAATAAATCTCAGAAAAGAAGAAGCAAAACTCTATTTCAAATGGCATGATTATATGGAAAATCCTAAAGGAATTAACTATAAGTGAATTCACTAAGGTTGCAGGAACCAAGTTAATTTGCATTAAATGTTTATATACTACAGCAGACAGCTGGAAAATGAAATCTTGGTATTTACGATAGCATGAAAACACCTAAAATACTTTACAGTGAATTTACAAAAAGTGTGCAAGACTTCTACATGAAAACTACCCAAAAGACTGAAGTAAATAGAGGAATAAACCTCATTCATTAATTAAAAGGTCAGTACTCCCCAGGATAGTTTCAACACAATTCTAATGAAGATCCCACAAGGCTTTTTCTGATGAAATTAAGAAGCTGGTTCTATAATTTTTACAAAAATGTAGAGGTCTTGTAATATCCAAAGAAAATCTTGACAACACAGTTGGAGGGTTCACACTTCCTGACTTTATGACCTACTGTAAAGCTACAAGCAATCTAAATACTGTAGCATTAGCATAAAGAGGGACGAAAAATGAACAAGATGCAGATTTCTGAAATAAATTCACGCTTGTTTTTTTCAGCAAATGGCATTGGAATAACTGGATATCCATATAGATAGAATGAACCTTAATTCTTGCCTCACACAATATAGAAACAAAATGGATCATAATCTGACTATAAAAGCTAAAACTATAATATTTCTGGGAGGAAAAATCCATGAAAACTATACACCCTTGAGGGAAGTGATGATTTCTTAACATAAAAAAGAGCACCAAACATAAAAGAAATGATTGATAAATTGGATTCCACCAAAATTAAAAACATACCATCAGAAAACATCATTAAGGAAATAAACAGGCAAGCCATGGACTGACAAAATATTTGCAAGATAGGTATCTGAGGAGCGCCTGGGTGGCTCAGTGGGTTGACCAGGTCTTAATCTTAGGGTCTTGAGTTCAAGACCCATGTTGGGCTCCTCACTGGATGTGAAGCTACTAAAAAAAAAAAGTATCTGAGAAAAGACTGATCTACATATATATAAGGAATACCTACACCTCAATAATAAAAAAGAGAAATCCATTTTTAAACAGATATTCAACAGATAACTTACAATATCTCAAGAAATATTTTCAGCATTAATATTCAACAGATAATTTACAAAGGCAGATATGCAAATGGCCATAAACACATTAAGAGAGCAGGCAAATGCAAATTACACCACAATGAGAGAGCACTGCACACCCACCAGTATGTTTAAAATCACAATGACTGATACTGCCAAATGTTTACAAGGATATGGAACATATGGAACTATTGTGCATTGTTGGTTAGTACAGCTACTTTGGAAAAATGTTAAGCAGTTTCATATAAAACGACACACCTCCCCTATGACCCAGCAGTTCCACTCCTAGGTATTTACCTAAGAGATACGAAAACGGATCCACAAAAATTTGTACAAGAATGTTCCTGTTTTAGGATAGCCAAGAAATTCTAATAGCCCCGGTTTCTATCAATAGGGGTATGAATATTCAAACAATAAAAATACTAGCGAGAAAAAGGAATAAATGACCGAGACATATATCATGGGAAGATCTCAAAAATAATAATAATGCTTTACGTAAAGGTATGGAAAGGTAGGATTCCATTTATAATTTTTCTTTTAATGTTTATTCATTTTTGAGAGACCGAGAGAGACAGAGCATGAGCGGGGAAGGGGCAGAGAGAAAGGGAGACACAGAATCCAAGGCAGGCTCCAAGCTCTGAGCTGTCAGCACAGAGCCCGACGCGGGGCTCGAGCTCACGAACTGTCCAAAGTCGGTCGCTCAACAGACTGAGCCACCCAGGCACCCCGGTAGGATTCCATTTATATGAAGATCTAGAACAAGCAAAACTGAGTTCCATGAAGGCAAAACCAGTCCATGGTAGGGGGGAAAAAAAAAAAAAAAGAACAGCGATTTCTTCTGGAGGAATGTGGGTGGGGATTTGCTGAGAAAGAGCATATGGGGAACACTGACCTGTTGGTGACACTTGGTTGATAGGTTGGATAGACAGCTGTTTAATTTGAGCAGGTGTATGCATTTGTCAGAACTCATCTAACAGTACACCTAAGATCTGTGCATTTCACTGTATGTAAGTTTTACCCCACGAGAAAAAAAAAATCTGTAAATATTGAACTCTCCTTAATGATATGTAGGGAATGGTACTGGCCAGCGTGGGGAGGTGGTTGCACGGACGTCTACAAGTTACTTTGAAATGCATCCGAACGAGGTGGGTTGAAGGATAGAAAGAGGAATGGATAAATGACAAATCAAGTATAGTAGAACGTTCATTGTAAGAATCTAGGTGGTGGGTATATAAAAATCCTCTCAACCTTATGTTTGAAATTTTTCATAGTAAAATAGGGAGGGGAGTAATTGCCGGACTTTACACCTGGCTGTATACATGTCTCCATACTCACTACCACCTAAAGCTCTTGCCCCCAATAAGTTAAATAAAACAAGGGCATTCAGGAGTCGGTAACGGAACCGAGGGGATGGCAGATGTATTGGAATCCCGAGCTCTGTGTTTATTCTCCGCTCCTGGAGAGTTTAAGTGGGTGATGGGCGGGCTCTGAGCTTGGGACTACTTTCTCGGGAGGCAGGGAACTTCTACTTAGTTTGAAGATGCCCACGCGTCCATTCCTCTCTGTATCCGTATTCACTCCCACATGCCAAGGGCTGGTGTTTCCGGAGGGGCAGTGTGTGGCTGAGTACACAGGTGTGGGCGAGACGTGTCTGGAGG
Source organism: Panthera tigris (assembly GCF_018350195.1). Taxonomy (NCBI): domain Eukaryota; kingdom Metazoa; phylum Chordata; class Mammalia; order Carnivora; family Felidae; genus Panthera; species Panthera tigris. Next base: position 132,722,333 of record NC_056665.1, read on the forward strand.
AGACGGAGCGCCCCCTTCTGGCCCAAAAGGGGCCCACTCAAGCCCGCAAAGCACCCAACGTACCTCTTCAGCACCCACTCCCCGGATCTGCGCGCCCGGGGTGGGAGCGCTGCAGCCCCCGGGTGGGTGGGCCCGCCAAGAGCCCGCACCTGCGGTCGGAGACCAGGGAAGGGAGAGGCCCGGCGCGGCCGGGAGGCGGAGGCCGGGGTGGAGACGCTGCCGCCCGCAGCCGCGTGGCTCCACCTGTTGCAGCGTCGGAGCGAGCCAGCCAGGCAGGGCAGTGCCCGGCGTGGACCTCTGCTCCCAGCGCCGTTCTGCAGAGCAGAGCCGCGCCGAAGAGGGGACCTGAGGACAGTCCCGACAGAGCGGCGCGGAGGGGGCTCTCCCCGGGAGGTGAGAGTCCAGCGCAGAGGCTGCGCCGGCGTCCCCTGAAAGGCGAGGTCTCGGGGAGGGAGCCCCTGGCCCGTTTGCTGGGGAGCCTCGCCGCTGCTCTGCATGGGGTGGGGGGAGAACGCTCTGCGCTGCGCCCCGGCAGCACAAAATCTCTGGCGCTCACTGAGGCGGCCAAGGCCGGATGGAGAGGATGGAACTCTCCAGCCCCCGGTCCTCGGCCCCCTCTTCGGGAGCTGGGGCTGGCTAGGGACGCGCGTTTCACACCCGCGGAGCGGACACGTGGGATCGGAAGACGCCCCCGCGCCGGACCCAAGGGCGCATGGCCCGGGCAAGGAGAGGGAGGCTGCCCGGGGGAGATGCCCCTAACTTCCCTGGTCCGCCCATTCCAACCTCCCTTTCTGGTCTCCTCCTCCAGCCCGTCCGCCCGCCGGATGCCGCGCAGCTTGGGGGCCCGGCGCGGCGTAGGAACCCGTGGACCCCGCTCCGCGCAGTCCCTGGGGGTGCGCCCGCCGGGAACCTGCTCCGGTCTCTAAGCCCCGGCAGCCGGTGGGTAACTACCCAGAGGCCTGAGTCCCCGCGCCACGCAGCGACTGGCACCCAGCACCACGGATCCATCTGGGGAGGCACCACCGGCGCCGGCACACTGACACCCCGCGCCCTGGCCGTCGGCGGCTTGAGAAGCGATGGTTGAAGCGACGGAGACCGCCGGCCCCGAGACCTTCGCCTCGGGAGAAATGCAAGTCCGCCCCAACTTGCGCTGAGGACGCGCCACGCCCCCTCCCCAATCCGAGCCGAGCTGGGCGCGCGTCGGGTGGAAACAGCGCCCGCGTCCTCGTGCCAAGAAGAAGCGGACTGTGCCCCGGGTCACTCGGACCTTGAGCGTTTAGAACTCCAAGGCGTGTGGGGACGGAGGCGACAAAGCGGATTTGAAACCAGGAGTCGAGGCGGACGTGGGGAGCTGGTGCAGCAGCAGCGGCCGACGAGGCGGCGGCCTGGGGAGCCGCGCGGCCTGGGGGAGCGCCCAGCGGTCATGGGCGAGCCGGCCGTCGGGCGTCCGGGGGCGGGCTGAGCCGCGAGCTCCCGGGCGGCCCGGGCGAGAGTCGGCCCGCGGCCACGGCCGCCCAGCGCGGGACTGCCCCCGGGGGCCGGGCCATGGCCGGCCGGGGTTGCGGCTGCAGCTGCGGCCCGGGCCACCTGAACGAGGACAACGCGCGCTTCCTGCTGCTCGCCGCGCTCATCGTGCTCTACCTGCTGGGCGGCGCCGCCGTCTTCTCGGCGCTGGAGCTGGCGCACGAGCGCCAGGCCAAGCAGCGCTGGGAGGAGCGCCTGGCCAACTTCAGCCGCCGCCACAACCTGAGCCGCGAGGAGCTGCGCGGCTTCCTCCGCCACTACGAGGAGGCCACCGAGGCCGGCATCCGCGTGGACAGCGCCCGGCCGCGCTGGGACTTCACCGGCGCCTTCTACTTCGTGGGCACCGTCGTGTCCACCATAGGTAAGTGGGCGTCGCTGGGGGGGCGGAGGGGCGGCCGGCCCCGCTGGCATTTTCCCGGCTGGCCGCTTCGCGGTCTTGGCGTCTTCCGCCTCCGCGCTCAGCCCGGCTGCACAGATGTGAGCCGTTGCCTGATCAACAGGTGGTGTTGCCTCCCCGCTTCTCCGAATGTGCTCCCCAGAGCACCTGCAGCCGCCTCACCTGGGAGATGGTTAGCAATGCGGTGTCAGCCCCTCCCCAGACCTCCTGAGTCTGGGCCTGCTTGTTAGCACAGTTCGCGGGGTGGGGGAGGTTGGATGATTCTTGAATTGCTCTGAAGGGTTTTCAGCCTAGGTGAGGAGACAGAGCTTGAGTCCCTGTGACTTTAGGGGGAAAGCTTACAGATCGGAACAGGAACCTAGCAACATGTATTGCCTTAGGACTCTGCGTGAGGCAAGGGTTAGAGGGGGAGGCACGGAATTAAAAAGATTGTCCGTGGCTTCACACTTAGAGGAGAATGGGACTGACTACCAAATGGGAACCAGGGAGGCAAAAGTGCTAATGAGGATGGGAAGGAAGGGGGCGGGGTGACCTTCGGGTTGAACCAGTTCGTGTTAGGTATGGTTTGGAGACTGAAGCGTTTTGCACTCTAGAGGAGAAGAGAATTGCATTCGGGGGTTGCCCCATGAGCTACCTGATCTATATGGAGTAGTGGAAGGAAGGTCTCCTGGCTACAGGCATGAAGGGGGACCTTTACTGCTAAACTCAGGAGCTAGAACTTATCTAGAGGCAATTGGGAGCCATTGAGAGTTTTTGAGCAAGAGTGTGACAGGGCTATGGTCGGTTATGCCTTTATTCTCAGCAGAAGGAAAACGTTGGGCGTCTTTGTACCGCGTCTCTGAAGACCGTTCACCTTTGAAGCATAATCGAGTGCGAAGGGGGTTGGGGAAGATGGTATGGAAATTCTGAGGAAAGGAGGGAGCTGAAGCGGATGAGGGGCTTTGAAAAATGACCCGCAAAGGTGGTAGCTGCCAGCCGCCAGAGCCTGGGGAACAGCAGCAGGGTGCGTCGAGTGCTCTGTGGCTCTGGACCCTGTGCTGGGGAGGAGAGCTTGTCAGTGAGGCGGGGTGATAAGGCAAACTTGCTGGAAGCTCCCACGCATGGTTGTCTTAGGTCGATGTTCTGCCAGGAGTGGGAGCACAAAGTATAACAGATCAGCCTCAGCCCTGATTAGTCCAGAAAGATTTCCCAGGGTTAGTCTAGAAAAGCCCAGGGTTTCAGCTGGGGAGTAAGAGGCAGGCCGGGGAGGACTGGCAGGGTGAGGGACACACGGGCTCTCTCTGAAGCACTTTGTGCTACACTGTCCCGCTCATAATCCCAGGCCCCTTCCACACCGGGCCCCTGCCCATCAGCAAGGACGTATGACACGACAGCTACAGGGTAGCAAGACATACTCTGGTAGCATTCTCTGTGATGATTAGAACACGTGCCCCCAGGGCGGCGGGGGTGGGGGGGTGGATAGAGAGTACAAGTCATCACGGCTCTCTGTCCCAGCCCACAATCTCTGCCGGGCTCTCATCGCAGATTTCCCTAAATCCCCCAGTGTGTCAACTCCTTTGTCTCTGAAGATGGTTCCAGAATTTCTGCGTAGAGAGGACTTGGGGTGAACAACCCGGCTGAGAAGTATAACTGTGGAGCTGACCTTGACTCTGTGTCCGCATAGCTAGTGCGGTGTTTTTATTCAGACTGACTATTCATTTGGGATGGCTTGGGGAGAGACTGGGGAGCTAAATCCACCCCACGCACCACAAGCCACCCCTTGGCGCTCCCCGGGGACATAGAGATAGGAAGGAGCAGCTTGTATGTATAGACTGGTGAACGTTGGTGCCTTCGAAACTGAGAATGTCACGGACAGGTGGGCAGGTACGGACACAGGCTCTTGAGGGGCAATGACACAATGGAGCCTGTTGGAGCAGAAGGAAAACTGGACCAGGAGTCTGGAGTTGGAGCTATGGGTCCCGCCTCTTGGGCAAGTTTCTTACCCATTCTTAGCCCCGTGCTTCTCACCTGAGACATCTACAAAGTGGCCACCTTGGCATTGGCACATGTTAGCCATTGAGTAAATATTAGTTTCCGTCTCCTGCCCACTCCCTCTCCCTAACCCTGATCCTCCTGCAAGGGTTCTCAAGGGAGAACGAGCTCACGTAGGCGAATGTTCTTTACAAAGCCTGAAGTATGGGTTGTTTTTTTTTTTTTTTTTTTTTTTTTACTTTCTCAATTCTAACATTTCCTCTTAGATTGTTTCATTAATTGCTTTCGTAATTACGGCACCTGCTACCCTTTATTAGGGTACATATTAGGCACATACTGTGATTATCATGTAAATATGTGATACAGCTAATTACTGCATTACACTTACGCTTAATTTCGATCGACACAACTCCATGAGGCAGGTATGACTATGTCCTCGTTTTACAGACAAGGAGGCTTCACGTTCCTTGTAACATAAAGAAGAAAAAAAGGGAAACCATCTGCAGTGACATCACCCCAAGTTAATCATTGTCAACTGGCGCATTTCTTTTGTCCCGTGCATACACATATGTACATAGGTATTTTTTAAAATTGGGATCCTATTCAGTAAATCTTTTATCTTGTATTTAAGTGTAACATTACATGATGGGGTTTTGGGGGGGGGTTGTTTGTTTTCTTGGTCTAAAATAGTTCCACCATGCTTTATTCTGCAAAGACTTTGAAGTATGCAAGAAAGCATACAATGGAAGAATTTTTTTAAAATGTAAATAAAACTTCAGAACCAGGGTAAAGAAGAACAGAAATATGGAAAGCAAATGGATCTAGGAAAGTTGCTAGAGGGGAGCTTTGTCTTCATTTAGGTTCCTTTCAGAAGCAGACACTGAGTCAAGAATTTGAGAGGATCGGCAGGTGCAGGGGACACAGGCAGGTGAAGGAGGAAGTGACCCAGAAAGGGAAGTAAAGTCACCGTGGGGTCTGCTGTTAGGGCAGGAACCGTAGTTGGCTACTGGCACTCAATCCCAAGTGGAAGCTTGAAACAATGCAAAGCTCGTGGCCCAGAATGACCCTAGGTAAGGGTACCAGGGTATCTCTATACCCACACCTGTCGGGAATTGGTTAAAGTGGCTTGGAGAGCAGGGAGAGCACAAGAATAATTCCCAGGTAGGGATTTCCCCCACCATCCCAAAGTGGAGTGGTTTTTACTTTTTTTTTTTTTTTTGATGTTTTGTTTTTTTTTTTTTTTACTGAACTGGCATAAAAAGATGAAACAATTAGCATTTCCTAAAGTAAAAACCCTCTGGTTTCTTTCAGTTAGCAATGACAAGTATTAACATAGGGCTTTCATAACAGCAAAGAAGCATAAGGCAGACTTATAGATAATGGGGAAAACCTGTACTTTTGGCCTTTTTTTTTTTTTTTCTTCGTGGGCAGCCCAAGGGCAGTCCTCTGACAAAATACAGGCGCTGCCCATTTGAAGTCCGGCCTGAGTGCCCAGAAGTGGTAAAGGGGGTCCCAAGAGGTGTGGTCGGGGCATCAACAGTGACTGTTCAAGTTTGAAATCTGGCTGTAAGCTCCCCGGCGGCATCATGATCCATTCTGGAATTCTTATTATCAGAAAACAGGAAGCATCAACCTTATCCCAACACCTAATCCTCAAAAATGTTTCCCCTGGGGATTTTATATAGGCAACATTGCATAGGATAGTGGGTGATGTTCACAAGCAAACAACGTTTTCCTGAAAATGCAACAGAGGATTTCATGCACCGATTGTCTGAGACCTTTGATTTAAAAGTCAGAGCAGGGGCGCCTGGGTGGCTCAGTCGGTTAAGCGTCCGACTTCGGCTCAGGTCACGATCTCGCGGTATGTGAGTTCGAGCCCCGAGTGGGGCTCTGTGCTGACAGCTCAGAACCTGGAGCCTGTTTCGGATTCTGTGTCTCCCTCTCTCTCTGCCCCTCCCCCTCTCGTGCTCTGTCTCTCTCTGTCTCAAAAATAAATAAACGTTAAAAAAAAATTTTTTAAAGAATTATTTATTATAGCCAAAAGGTGGAAACAACCCAAGCGTTTGTCAACAGATGAATGGATAAACACAATGTGGTAGGTACACACGATGGAATACTATTCAGCCAGGAAAAGGAATGGAATTTTGATGTATGCTACAACACAGGTGGACCTTGAAAACATTATACTTAGTGAAATAAGCCAGACACAGACGGACACATATTATATAATTCCACTCATATGAGGTACCTGGAGTAGGGAAATTCCATAGGCATGGAAGATAGGACAGAAGTTACCAGAGGCTGGGGGAAGAAGGGAAGGGTTTTTTATGGAGAGGGCCTTTCTGTTGGGGACCATGATGGCTAAACAACAGAGTGAATGTATTTAATGCCATTGGATTATACACTTAAATGAATAGGTAAATATTATGTATGTATGTTTAAAAAGAGCAGACTATGAAAACACAACTCGGGGATGTTGATTCTGAAAGAGGCTGGTGATCAGATTGAAACAAGAACGAATCCGAAGTACTCAGAGAAGTAGGGTGACCGTGTATCCTCAACATAATCTTCTATAAATATCTTTTCTCTCGAACAGGCTTTTGTTAGGAGTTTGTGTCTATATTTGCTGTGTATTTATAACTCAGCTTCTCTCCAGAAAGGACTTGAGGTCATTTGCCCATGATATGGTCGGGGTAGGCTTAGGTTTTAGGTTATCCCCAAATCTCAGCAACTTAGCACAACGGGAGTTTACTTCTTACTCTCACCAGGCTCCCTGGGGCGTGGTGACTGCCCAGACTGGTCCTCTGTGGGCCCCGTGGTCCAGGTTTCTTTTATGTTGTGACTCTTCTTCATTAGCTCATGCTTGCAGGACTGCCCAGGAAAGGGAAGGAAAGGCTGAAGTGTGGAGTACCAGCAACTCAGTGGCCACCACCTGGAAGTGACACAAGTCCCCTCCACACACATTTCATTGACCAAATCAAATCACAGGGCCGCACCCAACTTCAAGGACCTGGGGAACCACCCTACTCCCCTGAATCCAGAAGTGGATAAGACTCGATATTGGTGGACGGCTCAGATGCCTACCACCCATCCATACGTACAGCGCACTAGCAATGGAGGGTGATGGCTTTAAGACACTGGGGAGATGAGAACACGTGAGTGGGAGAGTCGAGCTGAGCCGTATTGTTAATACACAGAGGTTTAGGTCAAAAGGACCTGCGTAATTGCCAGAAGTGAGCCCCACGTTTGGCTCTGAGCTTCCAGTTGTCAAAACAAAGAGACAAAGACAACCGTTAAATGGTTCCTCTTATCCAGGCTGGCCGTTTGGAAAACACCCAACTTTTTTTTTAGCCGCGAATGAAATTTTTCTCGCACATGGTCATGAATGGGAGTAGGTATTGTGATGAGTCATCCTCTCTAGAGCTTTTAGCCTGTAAATATGAAAGAGCAGTGTGTGCTCCTGCGTGGCATAGGACCCCTCAAGGCAAAGTGCAATTCAGCAAAAGCCCTTCTGCCAAAGTCAGAAGCCACGCGAGGCAGGCACAGCAGCTCCCCGTGGTGTGGTCCAGTAAGGACGTTTAGAATTCTCTACTGGCAGTGCCCAAGCTTTGCCGTCTACAAGAACTCACGTGAGGGGAGTATGGTGCATGTTAAAATGTAGGTGTTTGGGCCCCTCTCTCGGAGCTGCTCGTGCAGTGGGTCTGCATTTTAAGAAACTTCCCCAGATGGCTGTGATGTAGGCGGTACAGGGAGCACTTGAGGCACGTTTGATGGGAGTGGGCATACGGTTGAAGACTGACACTTCCCTCCGGGGATCTTGCTGTTCTGAGAGTGGTTGATGGAACCCGTGGTATCGGCATCATCCCGGACCTTGTTAGAAGTGCACATGAAAGTTTGAGAGCTCTGAGGTCCGGACGGCTGTGGCTTGGGGATGTTGCTGACTAGGGCAAGGCCCCCTGTGCTTCAGAGCATAGACAAACTGGTGGCCGGGCTGGAGTGGAGAGGAGGTGAGATGTGCTCAGTTCTTGTCTTGGTGGACCTCCTCACCAGCTAGTAGTTAAGTACGCGAGGAGCAAGCTGATTTAGCCCAGAGCAGCCTGTCCAGATGCAGGGATGCTCTGGCTTGGGCTAAGAAGGGGAACATGGCTTGCGCCCATCTGGGAGGCTCTGGCAGAGACCGGCCAAGCCCCGCTTCCGGGGTGTAACACTCAAGGTAGATTTCCAGATTTGCCACAACGGTCGTATTCATTTTAGTCTAACAGAAATAATTACGCTGGCACCCCTTTCTGGCCCTGGCTGTGGCTTGTGACAGGCGCTCATATAGCAGCCTCCTACAAGGCTCGTGGGGCTCAGGAGCTGGGCTGACAAGTTTGTGATGTGGCCTGGTCAGTATGCAAAGCTACGTGGTGCTGAACTGAATTTTGTTTCTGGGATCTGTTTTTTTTTTTTTCCCTGCATGGGAACAAAGTTGAAGAAAGAGCTTTTGCAATCAAATTATATCCGGTTCAAAGAAAATATTGAGAAACACCATTCTGCAGTATAAAGCTATAAACTGACCTCATGAACAGGCATTCAGCAAGAATAAAAACATCTCGGGGCGCCTGGGTGGCTCAGTCAGTTAAGCATCTGACTTCAGCTCAGGTCGTGATCTTGGGATTGAGCCCAGCATCAGGCTCTCTGCTGTCGGTGCAGAACCTGCTTTGGATCCTCTGTCCCCCTCTCTCTGTCCCTCCCCACCCGCACCCACCCCCCAGCCTCAAAAATAAATCAACATTAAAACGTTGGGGAGGGGCACCTGGGTGGCTCCCGACTCTTGATTTCAGCTCAGGTCATGATCCCAGGGTTGTGGGATTGAGCCCCGTGCCAGGCTCTGTGCGGAGCACGGAGCCTGTTTAGGATTCTCTCTCTCCCTATCTCTGCCCCTCCCCCACTTGCTCTTTGTCTCTCTCTTTCAAAATAAATAAACTTCAAAAAAACAAAACAAAAACAGTAAAAAATTAAAATGTTGGGGAAAGGTACGTCTTAAGGTCAAGGAAATAGATCATATTTTGTATCTGATTATTTTCCATATAGCCATTTTTTCCCATATGACTCGAGCATATTGTTGTAATTTGGTAAAAATGAATCTCATAATTAGAGTTTCTTTGATGTACACTAAAGATGATTAGTTTTAAGTGCTTATTAAAAACACTTATAGTTCATCTTCCCTGAATGAGCCAGCGAATTCTTCCCCTGTGTTGCCATCGGGAACGGGGGGGTGGTGTCATGTTAATCATCGTATATGTGTGCTTTAGATTTTTAGGATTTTGGCCCTTTGTGGTGCTTGTGCCATACTTTCCACCCACTTCTGTTTTCTGTTCAGCATCTATTAGATTTAGAAACGCTTTTAATTTCTGTGCAGTTTTATACTTCCTTGCGTATGTCTTCCATTGTGGTTGTGCTTAGAAAATACCTTTCCATCCAGATCGTGTAAGAGGGCTAGTTTCTGTTCGGTACTTTCCCAAGTGCTCCCCACCCCACGCCATCGCAGTAGCTTTCGAAGCGTTTTACTGTATTGTCCCATTGAACAGTGACGGTGCATGGTGACACCTTGTTTAAGGAGCGGTGGTGCCTGGTGACGGGGAAAGAGGGAGTGGGGGGCGTGGCTTAGGCGATTGCATTCACCCGGGATTGATGAGAGGATCATCCCTCTCGGGAGCTAGCTTCTAAAACTTCATGAAGAAGCTCACCTGTGAACACTGTCCGTCCTGTGAACGCTGGGCTGTTTCAGTTATTTGTTTCCTTCTTGGAAAACTTCAGGATCTTGGAATGGGAGCTCTGTTGCAGGACATCCCTCTCAGTCTCCCCTGTGCACACGCTGGCTCGTCCACAGACGTGCTAATCTCAGCTGGTTTCACCAAATTCTTCTCCTATGAAGCATGGTGCCTTCTCCATCTTTTGTCCTGGATGCCATTCTGTTCTCTCCCCACCCCCCCCCCCCATACTTTTCTCCGCAAGAGAGAGACAGATCTGGCGTGAATGTAACCCGAATAATTCTTGCGCCCCTTGGGGCCCCAAGGGTGGTGTGCCATTCAAAGAAGCATGGTCAATTAGCCCAAAGTAATGAGAAAGTAAATTCAGTTTTTGCTTGCATATCTCCAAAGAATCTTTTTTTAAAAAAATGTTTATTTTTGAGAGAGAGAGTGAGTGAGCACGGATGCCTGCATGCGTGCGCACGCACACCCTGGCACACACCCACCCACAAGTGGGGGAGGGGTAGGAGAGAAGGGGACGGAGCATCTGAAGCTGGCTCTGAAGAAGGATCTGAAGCGAGCTCTGCACTGAGAGCCCAACGCAGGGCTCGAGCTCACAAACCCTGAGATCATGACCTGAGCCAAAGTCGGACATTTAACTGACTGAGCCACCCAGGGGCCCCTCTCCAAAGAATCTTAGAGTCTCCCATTTATAACAGAGGAATGTTTGGGGAGCCTGGGTGGCTTAGTCTATTAAGTGTCCGACTTCGGCTCAGATCATGATCTCACGGTCTGTGGGTTCGAGCCCCGCGTCGGGCTCTGTGCTGACAGCTCGGAGCCCGGAGCCTGCTTCGGATTCTGTGTCTCCTTCTCTCTCTGCCCCTCCCCTTCTTGTGCTCTGTCTCTCTCTGTCTCTCAAAAAGAAATAAACGTAAATTTAAAAAAAACAGTACTTATAACAGAGGAATGTTCTTTCTCTTCTCTCATAGTCTCCCATATGTCACAGGAGTTCTGCGGCGTCTTATCTCGGATTCTCTCAGCCGGCCTGCCCCCCCTCACACCCTCCCCCATCTCTCTCTGTTCTCTGTCGTCATAAGTGACTTCACCTCTCCAACCTGTTGTAGCTTTTTCTCATTCAGCCTGTTACCGGGTCTCGCCACAGGGAGAAATGGCCCGGGGGCCGGCCCAGCGAGCAGCATCCCATCCCTTAGGTGGCTGGCCAGAAGAGCAGGGCAAGACTGTGGTCACCGTGCATTAGTGACTTTACACACGGGGACACTCTCAGCTTGCACAGGAGGACATTACCGCAGCCAGAAGCACACGGTTCACTGAGGACAGCGGGGGACGCGCCTCGTCACGCGGTGTCTCCATCGCGAAGTGGCTCTCCTTTTACCCTCCAGTCTTCGGCCTCCTTCAGTTCAGCGTATCTGGATTCCTAGATCGAATCACTTTTCTGAAGGGTCTCACCGTTAGCATACCCACTGCATCTGTAGAAGCCAAAGTGCTCAAATTCTGTTGTCCCCATTCTCTGATCACCTTTCCCCTCCCCATCTCTCTCTCTTTTTTTTTTTTTTTTTAAGAATTTTTACAACTTGAATACGGTTCACATCAGTGTGCCGGGTTCATTTCAGCTCCCTTACTGCCAAACCCGGGGGCAGGGACTACTTCAGTTTCTCTGCCTTCTCTTTGTCTGTGATGACCAAAGTGTAAAGGTATCTGCTGCATCGGGCTTTAAACTTCACGTATTTTTCTTGATCTTGACGGACTTGGCGTCCTTCCGCCCGGCCGTGAGCAGAAAGTCCTTGATTTCTTCAGCTTTGCGAACGTGTGGCAGGCAGTGCCCAAGAGACACTCGAGGCAAGTGGCAAGAAGGGAGGACGGAAAAGAGCGAGACTTTCCGTCCGTATCTCTTCTATTGATCACCTCTCCTTAAAGGGAAACCCTGTGGTCAGTGAACCCAGGGGCCAGGCCACGAATGAAAACGAGTGTCACTTGGGGTGTGGGCCATCAGGGGACAGTGGGGCCTGTGTTCTCAAAGGCATTTGGATTCTCACTGTGAAACAGCCTTGGCCTGGCCAGGCAGGTCTGATGATGGCTTAACTCAAGAGTTTGAGCCTCCCAGGTGGAATTTTGACCATCTGTGAGTTCTGGCTTCGTTCCCTTTGGAAGCAAGACAGACAAGAAGCTCTGAACCCTTTTTAGTCGGTAGTGGCGTCTTGATTTCACAGTTCACTCGAGTACCTGTTTGTGTAGGACGCTTGATCAGCAGTGACGGTGAGCCTAGCATATTAGCTGTTTCATCATGTGCCTCTGATTCCCAAAAGGACTTGGGGCAGTTATATTCTCCTGTGATCCTCATGTCTGCACTGAAGTGTTGTAATCTAGAAGTACATACTCTTCTGTTTCTTTTACATTATTTACTATACACTTTCTGAAGAATTTCCTGTGTTCTGATGGATGTAGAATGGTTTATTTCACAATCCTCAGATTGGCGGATTTGGGGTGATAGAGGGTTTTTAATCTTGTGTATCATAAGATTTATGAAATGTATTGAGTGCTTACCATCGGTTAAACACAGCACACGTCTTTATATATGTTTTATTTCTTTAAAAAAATTTTTTTTTTAATGTTTATTTTTGAGAGAGAGAGAGACACAGAGCATGAGTGGGGGAGGGACACAGAGAGAGGGAGACACAGAATCCGAAGCAGGCTCCAGGCTCTGAGCCATCAGCACACAGTCTGACGCGGGGCTCGAACCCACAAACTGTGAGATCATGACCTGGGCCGAAGTCGGACGCTCAACTGACTGAGGCACCCAGGCGCCCCTATATATGTTTATTTCTTATAACAGCCCCAGGAGGGTGAGTGCTATTAATATTCTCATGTGATTGACCATGATGCTGAGGCCCCCAGAGAGCTTCTGTGTGGCGTCTGAAGTTGCCCAGCTGGAAGAGGTCTGGAGCCTCCCTTCAAAGGTTCCACTTTGAACCACTACTGCTTTGCCATTTCTTTCTTTCGGGCCCTTGTTGTGGGAAGAATTGCCGGCCAAAGATCCTGTGACCTCTTTTTTCAGTTGTGATGGTCCTTGGGTTGTCTTGGGATAATATAGGAAGACAGAAATGGTCTGGCTAGCAGAATCTCGGGAGAATATCTGTGGTTCCATGGGTAAAAGGTTTGGGTAATGCCCATCGTGCCTCCCAGGAGTCCACGTAAGTGGAGATTTCTACCTCCTGTTGCAGTTCATGCTTCTCTGGAACTTGTGACCTTGTTCAGTCCGTCACCTTGACAACCGATGTGCCTTGAACGTTCCTGCCCCCAGGCCTCTCATCTCCAATTCTTCTGTATTTGATCCAGGAGTCACTTCCTGACTCTGCCTGTGAGCTCTTGGCCAATTCACAGCAAGCTTTTCTGTGTCTTGGGTCTCCCTCGTGTTAAGCATCTGATGAAGATCACAAGGCATTGATCTAACATTACATTGATCTTACATTACAAGGCCGTGGTTTTCACGCTGTGTTCCAAGGGGCCCATGGGGTTCTCCGGTATCTTACGAGCTATCCTGAGATCGGAGGGGACCCCTCAAGTTTTTATCTCTGTTGTATATATTTATTTATATATGCCCCAAATATTTATCTTGATCTGCTATCTTTTTATTGACTATTACATTTGGGGCATGCAGAAAAGATTTTTATATAGCCAAATATGTATGCTCAGTTTGACTGGCAACTTTTTCTATGGTTTTTCATCAAGTCAGATCCTCTTTGTGGTTGAGATAAATATTCTTCTCCATTCTTTGTTTAGCTCTAACTCATTTCAAATGTTATTCAAAAAGATTGCTTTTTAAATGGTTTTGTGTGGTTGACTATATAATTATGATTTGATTTATTTCTAAAATTATCACACAATGATTTGAGAATGTGCATTTTCCAGAATTCTCTTTTCTGTTTTGAGTGTTTCTTTGTATCCTGGTATCTGTATGTGTTTCAGCTGGCTTTGCTCTTAGGTTACAGAATTTCGGAGCAGGAGGGAACATCATCCCCGAACACCCTCCAGACCTAGTAAACACACCCAAAATAACATTTCAGTGTGTGTTTCGGGCATATAAATTCAGAATTATTGATGTCATCACTCACATAACTTTTGTTATTACTCATATCTTTGTTTAGCTCTTCATGCTTTATATGCTAATATCTATTTTTAAACATAGATATGATTAAGTTCCTGTATTATGTTAGCAGATATTTGCTGACTTTTAGACCATCTCTTTAGTTGTGATTTTTAATATATTTTTAAGTAAAGTACTTAATATGGTTTTTTTTTAACCAGTTTTAGGTTTTTCTTTTTGCAGGGGAATTTGGCACATTTAGTATTTGGTCTCATATGTAATTATCCTTTTTTTTGTTGTTGTTCTTTTTTTCTCTTGTTTTTCTGTTCTGTCTTTTTTTAAGCTTATTTAGTTAGAGAAAAAGAGAGACACCGCATGCAGAAGGGACAGAGAGAGAGGGAGAGAGAGAATCCCAAGTAGGCGCCCCCCCCTGTCAGCATGGAACCTGATGCAGGGCTCAAACTCACAAGCTCTGAGATCATAACCTGAGCTGAAGTTGGTCACTTAACTGACTAAGCTACCCAGGCACCCCTGTTCTCTTTTATTTATTGTTTTAATTTTTTTTAATGTTTATTTTTGAGAGAGAAAGTGAGCGAGAGAGAGTGCGTGAGCAGGGGAGGGGCAGAGAGAGAGGGAGACAGAATCTGAAGTAGGCTCCAGGCTCCGCACTGTCAGCACAGATCCCTACATGGGGCTTGAACCCACAAACCGTGAGATCATGACCTGAGCCGAAGTCGGACGCTTAACTGACTGAGCCACGCAGGTGCCCCTGTTCTCTTTTCAATGCTATACCTTTCTATTACAGTGGATTGGGTATTCTTTTTTTTTTTTAATGTTTATTTTTTTTTTTTGAAAGAGAGAGAGAGAATCCCAAGCAGGCTCCACACTGTCAGTGCAGAGCCTGGTTCAAGGCTCAACTCACAAACGATGAGATCATGACTTAAGCCAAAATCAAGAGTCAGAAGCTTAACTGACTAAGCCACCCAGACATCCCGCATATTCTTTTTGTCATTTTTAAGTGTGATCAGAATGAAATCTTATCTAAACTTCCTAGGGGTAAAAACAATTTCTGCCATTATTTTTCATGTTTCTAAATAAAATTAAGACCCTTTTCTCTGAATGATATTGAATGTTGAGTCTTGTGAGCTCGAGTTCAGCTCTAGTCCCTCAACCGCCTTGTCTCCCAGGTTCCCTGTTTTGGTACCTTGTTCTCTGGAAACACTTTTTAAGATTACTTTTTTTTTTTTTTTTAAACCTGGGAACCTGCCTTGTGTCATGGCATCTGATAGCTGAGAGCACACTGCCGCCATAATCTTTTTCTCCTTAGTGATCCTTAGCGCATCTCTTTCTGACTTTCCGATCTCTTCCTCTTCGTCCAGTCAATTCTTTCTTCTCCTGCCTCTGGACCTTTTAGGCTGTGGATGATCATGTACGTGACACCATGGTGCATTCTTAAGCCTTGCTTCTGCTTCCAAACGGAGAGCGAAGGCAAGATGTCTAATTGTTTGAGAACCTCTGTTGTTCCGTTTTCCATTCTGCCTGTACGGATTCACATTCCCACCGGCAGTGCACAGAGGTTCCCCTTTCTCCGCGTCCTTGACTCCAGTTGTTCTTTTTTGTTTTGAGAATAGCCCTTCTGAAAGGGTATGAGGTGGTATCTTGTTGTGGTTTCGGTTTGTATTTTCCCCGTGGCCAGTGATGTGGAGCCCTGTTCATGCACCTGTTGGCCATCCGTATGTTTGTCTTTGGAAAAATGTCTGTTCAGTTCCTCTGCCCATTTTTAAATCAGGTTGTTTGTTTGTTTGCTGTTGAGTCGTATGCATTCCTTATATATTGTGGATATTAATCCCTTGTCGTTGTTTGTTTGCTATTGAGTCATATGCATTCCTTATATATTGTGGCTATTAATCCCTTGTCAGCTCTGTGACTCGCAAATCCCTTCTCCCATCCAGGAGGCTGCCTTTTCCTGGTCGCTTTCACTGTGCCCAGGCTGTTTACAGTTTCATCCAGTCCCACTTTTTTAGTTTTGTCTTTCTGGCTTTTGCTTTGGATGGTTTCTAACTCTATTCTCTCTTTTCTCCCAAGGTAGGTTTTTTTCATCCAGTGTTACTCATTTGTGGGGTTCTTGTTTTCTTAATTTCCCTGGGTATTTCCTATAAGCCACTTTCAGTCCCAACAGAATCTTGAAACCTTTCTTTGGGACCTAACACTTAAAAACCGAGTTTGTGCTACTCCTAGCATTGTCCTCACTGAGGCCTGTTTTATTAATTTTGGGCTGTGGATATTTTCTGCTCCAGATGTTCTGTCTCTGGTGTTTGGTAGGGAAGCATGCTATCCCATTTCTTGGCCTGCTGTATTTTTAGACTTAGTTTCTTTCATTGAACAGCCCGTGACCTAATACCCAACACCTGTGAGAAGAAATGTGTTCAAGGCCTGCTTTGGCCACGCAGGGATATGCTGTGTTGCATGTCGTGAGATGACGGATGGAAACGGAATTCAGGGAATTGATCCCTGAAAGGAACCACCATCACTGTTGCTTCAATTAAGACAAATTTCCTGGAGAAGGTGGGGTCTTGGGGCTGTTTGGAAAGAGCTGATGGCCTGCTCATTCTCCCAACTCTCTTTTGAATTGGGAAATCTAAGTCTCAGACAGGGAGAGAGAGAAAAAGAGACATTTTCTGAAGTGCACACACAACGGGGAAGTAAGGGAGTTTATCAGTTAGGAGTTTTGTTTAGCCTCACGTTGCAAGACACAAAAAACAGTGGTAAAGCACAGGAAGTTTCCCTTGGTGCGGGAAAGACGTCTGCGCGGCACGGAGGCAGTTCAGGGCTGGCACCGTGGCTGTATGGTGTTATCAGGGGGTCAGGCCTCTTCAGCTCAGCTAACCCTAGGGTGTTACCCTCGTCCTCGGGGCTCAGTGTGGCTGCTGGAACTCTGGCCGTCACATCTACACCCCAGGTGGTAGGATGAAGGAAAGGAGAGACAGAGACAAAGAGATGTCTTAGGTCACTTTTCCTGATAAGCAGACTTTGGGTTAAGGATTTAGGTGGAAGTGATTTGTCAAGGTAGTGCTCTCAGAAGAGACTAGTGGGTGGGTAAGGGAAGTAAGGATGTGGAAGGAGAAGCCAAGTAGGAGGCTATTTTATGGAGCTCTGGAACACAAATCATGCCCTGGAATCTGTCCCACCTTGAGGCAAAGGAACTGGGCTTTTATATGCCCACAGCAGGCACTGGTTATAGCTGGGGGTGGGAGGGACCCAGTCACAGGCACGTGGCCGTCTGCAGTCACTGATATAAGCTGTTAGCAGTAAGTCGCGCAGCAGCCTGGGGATGGGCACACGGAGCTGGTCAAGGGGTTCGGGGTATCTGGGTGGGGCACAAACAACAGTGTCCACTACAGGGGGTTCCAAGAAATCTCAGATAATCCTTCCCTTACATTTCATGGTCCAGAACTTTGTCACGTGGTCATGCCCGGCCGCAATCGTGGCCGGGAAACAAAATCATTATTCCAGTTAGTAATCTGGCAGAGAATAATTGCTAAAGAATGATGAGGGAAGGAATGTCGGAGGCACCTAACATGCTTGCCACAGGAGTGTAATCAATGAGTGACTCACAGAGAGCCTTGACTGTCAGGCCAAAGGGTAGGAACTCTGCACAGTGGGGCCTGCCTGCTGTTAGAGACGGGGGAAGGACCGCGTAGTAAAAAGAGAGATTAATCTGGCAGAAGTCTCATCGCGGATCTCTTGGAAGAAGAGAGAAGAGGCAGGGAGAGCAGTGAGGGAGCCCCCAGGCCTGTGCCCACAGGGTCCAAAGGCCAGACTGGGACAGTGAGGAAGCAGCGATGGGGGCTGACCAAGGGTAGGTGGGAGGTCCACTGGGGACAGCCTGGATGCGGACCTCAGAACCAGGTGCCTCTTTGCCTCGCACAGGGAATAGGGTAGAGTTTGATGAGGGCAGGATGCAGGGGAGCTGCCCAGGCAGTCGGGGAGCAGAACTGGCTGCAGAGTTGGCCTGGGGCCTTCAGGGCCGGCAGATGCCGTGGCTCCAACCTGGGCTGCTGGCAGGCCTTCCTTCTCCACCCCTCTTTCCATCCCCCTTCCTTCTCTTCTTAACCAAGCTCGTTAGTCATGTTAGTCTCCAGGGGTGCCTGGGCGGCTCAGTCGGTTGAGTATCTGACTTCAGCTCAGGTCATGATCTCACGGTCCGAGTTCGAGCCCTGCGTCAGGCTCTGTGCTGACAGCTCGGAGCCTGGAGCCTGCTTCCGATCCTGTGTCTCCCCCTCTCTCTGCCCCCTCCCCTGCTCACTCTCTGTCTCTCAAAAATGAATAAACATTAAAAAAAAATAATGTTAGTCTCCAAAGGAAAAAAATAATGCAGGTGAAAAGGAATATTTAATTTTTCACTTCTTGTTAAACTAAGGCTGTTGATATTCTCTGATAAAAAGAACATAGTTAATGAAAATGAAAAGATAATTGATTAACCAAAATATCCACAGGCTAGGTCTGTGGGTTTAAATAATGTCACCAGGTGTCTTTTTGTCTGTCTGTCTGTCTCTCTCTCTGTCTTAGCTTCTCATTTTTCTTACGAGGGTAGGTCTCAGGGCCTTCAGAGCAGCGAAATTAGCACCAAGAGCAGCAGGTTGACATGGTCTTTAGCTTCCAAGAACTCAGAAGGAAAAAGACCCCATCTTTCCAGAGTTCCTGAACAGAGCTCTGCAGGGGGCCCTGCCTGGGTCCTGTTTGCATGACACACTCTTGGCATGACCACACTCTTGAGGTCGGGGTCACATAGCCACCTCTGGTGTGGGCAAGAATGGGGGGGGGGGGTCTGGGTGGCATGCAATTGAAAGTAAAAAAGGGAACAATTCCCAGATTCCCAAGATTCTTGGTAGACAGGGAAGGCAGAATGGCACCCGGACACGAGCCAGTGTGAGGCAGAAACGGAATTCCAAAGTGGGGACAGTGGAAGGGACCCTGGGTTGAGCTTTGTAAGTAAGTCCCTGATCTCAGGGAGCCTTTGGGATCCTGGAAGGGAAACGTTCAGTAACCAGTTGGGGTAAGGGGAGGGGAAGAGCCTGGAGTCAGGAAAGAGGTTAGGACTAGAGATTCTGATGTCAAAAATAAAATTCTTTGTGTCAAGAGTTGGGGGGGTGGCGGTGGGGCAGCAGGGCGGTCAGGAGTCCTGTTGTCAGACTCCCCTTTGATGTTTCAGCCTTCATCCTTTTAACAACAGCAAGTTCAAGAACGCTCTCCTTTGTCTCTGTCTTCTTTGCATCCCCAGCCCCTGGGCTCCCCGGCCTGAGCCCTTCCCCCCATCCCTACCCCTGAGATGTCCAGTTCTGCATTCCCCTGGGGCTAAGAGGAAACTCTTTGTCCCCACCCAGAAAACCTAAGCTGCCCGTGCCTAGTTCCTTAAAAATCTCAGTGACCCCAGAATAGCATTTCTCCACCTTGTCACTACGACATTTTGGGCCAGATGACCTTTTGCTGTGCAGCTGTCCTGTTAGAAGACAGTTAGCAGCCTCCCTGGCCTCTGCCTGGAGGGCCCCCAAACTGTCTCCAGCCCCTGCCAAATGCCTTGACCCCTTTGACTTGGGGTCAAAATCCAACAACTGCCCTAAGAGGAACAAGAAGACAGGGAGTCTTTAAGGAGGGAGAGCCTCTGTGGTTTTCATCTCCTCCTGCCTTGCAGGACGTGGGCTGGGTGAGGGGTGCTGAGACCACAGAGAGGCGCAAGCCAGACCTGAGTTCTAGAAAGTGAAAGTACATGAGGATTTCCATTAATAGAGGAGTTTCAGGCCAAAGACAAAATTTTGAAAGTTTTTTTCTTTTCTTTTCTTTTTTTTTTTTGGTGTGTGTTTGCCCCTTTTCCGTGACTCACCCACACACCCACACCCCACCCTTAATGGCATTAATGGCAAAGTGGCCTTTTTTTCTTTTTTACAATTATTTTTTCTGTTCTTAAAAATTTCTAAAGTAATACATGTGTATTTAAATAAATTTTCACGTTATTCCAAAGTATTTTTTTTTTATTTTTTTTAACGTTTATTTATTATTGAGACAGAGAGAGGCAGAGCATGAACAGGGGAAGGGCAGAGAGAGAGGGAGACACAGAATCGGAAGCTGGCTCCAGGCCCCGAGCCATCAGCCCAGAGCCCGACGCGGGGCTTGAACTCACGGACCACGAGATCATGACCTGAGCTGAAGTCGGACGCTTAACCGACTGAGCCACCCAGGCACCCCAATTCCAAAGTATTTAAAGTGAAAAATCAAAGCTCCCTTTACTCCCCTGTCTTACTCTCCAGAGGGAACCACTGCTTTTTTAATACTTGTTGGTGGGTGTTTTTGTTTTTGTTTTTTGGTAACAAGTTTATTGAGCTGAAATTCACATACCATAAAATCCACCTATTTATTTTTTTTAAGTTTATTTATTTTGAGAGAGAGAGAGTGTGTGCAAGAGCCTGAGGGGTGGGGGGAGGGGCATAGAGAGAAAGAATCCCAAGCTGGCTCCATGCTGTCAACACAGAGCCTGATGCAGGGGTCCATCCCACAAATCATGAGATCATGACCTGAGCCCAAATCGAGAGTCAGATTCTTAACCGATTGAGCCACCCAGGTGCCCCAAAATGCACCTATTTAAAGCGTACAATTCAGTGATTTTTAGTATTTCACAGAGTTTTAAACTATCATCACAATTAATTTTAGGACATTCCATCATCCCCAAAAGAAACCCTGTACCCTTTAGCAATCACCCCCACCCTCCCCTCAAGCTCCTGGAAACCACTTGTCTACCCCCATCTCTGTAGATTTGAACATTTCTTATAAATGGAAGAATAAAATGTGGTCTTTGATGCCTGGCTTCTTTCACTTACTGTAATATTTTCAAATCATTCACGTAATATGGATCAATACTTCACTCCTTCTTAATTGCCAAATACTATGCTGTTATATAGATGTATATGCCACATTTTACTTTTGGTTAATCAGGCATTTGGGTTGTTTTCATTTTTTAGCTTTTGTGAATAATGGTTTACAATGGTGAATAAGAGTGCAGGTTTTTGTGTGGACACATGTTTTCATTTATCTTGGGTATATACCTATGTTTGGAATTGCTGGATCATATCTCTATATGATTCCATTCTTTTGTTTTTGAGAGAGAGAGAAAGTACGAGTGGGGGAGAGGGGCAGAAGGAGAGAGAGCATCTTTTTTTTTTTAATGTTTATTTATTTTCTAGAGATGGAGAGACAGAGTGTGAGTGGGGGAGAGGCAGAGAGAGAGGGAGACACAGAATCCGAAGCAGGCTCCAGGCTTTGAACTGTCAGCACAGATCCCGGTGTGGGGCTTGAACCCACAAGCTGTGAGATCATGACCTGAGCCAATGTCGGACACTTAACCGACTGAGCCACCCAGGTGCCCAGAGAGAGAGAGAGAGAGGGAGAGAGAGAGAGAGAGAGAGAGAGAGAGAGAGAGAGAGAGAGAGAGAGAATCTTAAGCAGGCTCCATACTCAGCTCGGAGCCCAGCCCAGGGCTTAATCCCACAACCCTGGGATCAAGACCTGAGCCAAAATCAAGAGTCAGACGCTCACCCGGCTAAGACACCCAGGTGCCCCTAGAGACTCTGTTCTTAATGTATGGATGAACTGCCAAACTGTTTTCCACAGTGGCCGTACCATTTTATATTCCCACCTAAAATGTCTGAAAGTTTTATTTTCTCTGCCTCCCCACCAACACTTTATTATTGTTTCTTTGATTATAGCCATTCTAGTGGATATGAAGTGGTATCTTCTATGGTTTTGATTTGCATTTCTCCATTGACAAATGATGTTGAACACTCTTCATGTGTTTGTTGGCCATTTGTCTACTTTCTTGAAAGAACTGTCATTCAGATCCTTTGCCCATTTTTAATTGGGTTGTCTTTTTATTATTGAATTATAAGTGTTCTTTATATAGTCTAGATTCAGGTCCTTTATCAGATGATTTGCAAATACTTTCCCTCTCTGTGAGTTATCTTCTCATTTTCTTCGTGGTGTCTTTCAAAGCACAGAAGTTTGTACATTTTCGTGAAATCCAGTTTTTCTGTTTCTTTTTGTTGCTGATGTTTTCCATGTCCAAGCTAAGACCACTGCCTAATCCAGCACCACAAAGATTCATACCTATGTTTTCTTCTCAGAGTTTTGTAGTTTTGCTCTTAAAATTAGGTTGTCAATCCACTCTGAGTTAATTTTTGTGTGAGCTACCGGTCCAATGTAATTCTTTTGCACATGGATATCCATTTACAGCACCACTGGTTGAAAGAACTATTCTTTCCCCCCATTGAATTGTTTTGGCACCCTTGTCAAAAAGCAGTTGACCATAAACCAGAGGGTTGATTTCTGAATTCTCAGTTCTAGTTCATTGATCTCCATGTCTGTCCTTATGCCAGGACCACGGTGCCTGGATTACTGTAGCTTTGTAGTAAATTTTGAAATCAGAAAGTGTGAGTCCTTCAGCGTGGTTCTTCTTTTTCAAGATTGTTTTGGCTGTTATGAGTCCCTTGAATGTCCATATGAATTTTAAGATCAGTTTGTCAGTTTCTGCAATGAAGCCTTGCATTGAATCTGTAGATCAATTGGGGAGATATTGCCATCTTAAAAATATCAGGTGTTCTAATCCAGGAACATGGGATCATTTAATTTTCTTCCCCAGTGGTTTATAATTTTCAAGGTATAAGGTTTTCACTTCTTATGCTAAACAGATTCCTAAGTATTTAGCACTATTGTAAATGAGATTTTATTTGGGGTTGTTCATTGCAAGTATGTAGGATACAATGATTTTTGTAGATTGTCTTGTATCCTGTGACCTTGCTACACTCATATATTAGTTCTAATAGTTTTTTAGAGGGTCCCTTAGGATTTTCTGTACACAAGATCCTGTCATTTATGAATAGAGATAGTTTTCATTCTCCCTTTCCAATCTGGATACCTTTTCTTTCTCTTAATTCATACCTGGCTGGAATCTCCAGGACAGTATTGCGTAGAAGTAATGAGGAGGGTGGACATCCTTGCCTTGGACCTGATCTTAGGGGGAATGCTTCAGTCTTTCAACATTACGTATGATGTTAGTTCTGGTTTGTTGGTAGATGGCCTTTATTGGGTTGAGGAAGTTCCCTTCTCTTCCTAGTTTGTTGAATGTTTTTTATCACAAAGGTGTGTTGGATTTTTGTCACATTCTTTTTCTACACCTGAAGAGATCATGTGGTTTTATCTCTTCTGTTATTGATATTTCATATTGAATTAGTACATTTTTAGGTACCAAACCAGCCTTGGATTCTGGGGATAAATCACACTTGGTCCTTTTCATATGTTGCTGCATTTGGTTTGCTAGTATTTTGTTGAAGGTTTTTGCATCTATATGCAAAAAAGATAGTCACCTATTTTTTTTCCTTCCTTGTGAGATCTTTGTCTTATTTTGGCATCAGGATAATGTTGGCCTATAGAATGTGTGGTTCTTATATTCTGCAGTTTCCCTGGATATGCTCTGTCCCTCCTGTTGTAAGACATGTCATTGATTTCTAATTATTTGCTAGTATAACAGCTTTATAAAGCATGTTTTTATTTTAAATATGTATAAATTGAAATATTCTCTTAACCAATTTGCAAGAATCTTGTTAGTCCCAGAACTACCATGTAATTTTCCCCTTCCTTGGTACTGTACTAAATACTATAGATACATAATATTTAGGTAGCACTATCATTTTCCTCATTCTTTGGATGAGAAAACAGAGGGTTCAAGAGCTTGCATAAAGCCACACAGTTAGAAAGTGGTGGAACTCTGATTCAGACTTTGTTCAGCCATGATTTAAATTTTGGAGAAGTTCATCTGAGATTGAATTCTACTGGAAACTGAAATAAAACCCATGGCCCTGGTTCTGTATTTATTTTTGTCAGTAATGGATTTGAATTTGATGCTTCTGATGAATATTTTCTGCACACTCTTGTTTTGAAGAAGCTGCAGTTGTCAGGCTGTATATAGTCAGGAAGCTATCTGGATGTCCCACACTAGGTTTGAACAGTGTCTTCTCTCCCTTCTTAGCCCCTTAGAATGACACCCAGCACCCCTCCCATATCTAACATAAAATTCAGTTTAGTCCAGTCAAAATTTATGGAGCTTCTGCTGTGTGCCCAATTTGACTGCAGGGGTTCTTAACCTGGGACCATGGATACAAGTCAGAGGGTCTGTAAATTTGGGTGGGAAAAGAATTCTGTCTTTATGTTTACTAACCTCTAACCAAGCAACCTCTAGCATTTCCTTCAAGAAGGAATACAGACAACAATGCAGGACTCACATGAACAGCCCCCATAGCCTTGTCTCCAGTAGAAACCAGATGTATTCCTGTTACTTCATAATGCAGCATATGCCCCCATGGCCCCTTCACCACTACCTCAAAATCATGGTCATTGTTGTTTAATGATTTAATAAAGAAGTACATGCACTCTATCACATGCACATTTCATAGTTTAACCACTGTGTTTTAATATGGTTGCTTTTGTAATCCTATGCACTGTATTTCATTCATTTAAAAAAATCATTCGGAGGGGTCCCTGGGTGGCTCAGTCAGTTAAGCATCCCCTCTTGATTTTGGCTCAGGTCATGATCTCACGGTTTGAGAGTTCAAGCCCTGAGTTGGGCTCTGCGCTGCTAATGCAGAGAATGCTTAGGATTTTTTCTCTCTCTCCCCATCTCTCTTTCTGCCCTTCCCCCACACATGCTTCCTCCCTTGCTCCCTCCCTCTCTCTCTCTCTCAAGAATAAATAAATAAATTTTTTAAAAAATATAAAAAATTTAAAAATCATTCTGAGAAGGGACACATAGGCTTCCATAGACCGCTGGAGGCTCCATGTAACAGAAAACAGGAATTGAGAACCAGACCGAAGTTAGGCCTATTTTGAATGCAGGGAAAAGGGGAACTTGCAACTGCTCCCATCCCTGCTCCATACATGGTGAGTGAAGGGCATTAATCCATTTGTAGTTGTTTGAACATGGACTTGGATGCTTGCATTGCTCAGTCATTATGCATAGTCTCAGCTTTTCCCGATGATTCAGAAAACCTTTCAGGATGTTGCAGTGTCTTGTGGGCCATCGTTGGGAGGACAGATTACCACTCACCCTCAGAGAAGTGGGGAAGAAGCAAGCATTTGGAAATGTCCTATTTATAGAGTTCTCTTTGTATAGGGTGGTGGACTTGATTCAGATGCCTCCCTGTGTCTTTATCTCTGTGTCCTCAACTGGTTGGGATGTGCCTCCGACTCTTCGTCCACACCTCCCCTATGGCTGCAGTGGCACACGTACTCTTTGTTGTAAATACTGGCCTTAGAATATGTAACACTTCCTCATGGTTATTTAATACTACTTCTTATTTAATATTTAAATTAGGAGTTGCAGCTTTGGCCGAACACAACATGGTCTATTTGACCTGTAGATGGTAATGTGCTGGCAATGTGTAAGAATCAGCTTAAAACAAACAAAGCCCTGATTTGCAGCATTCGTCTTATTTGTGTGGTGTAAATATTCCCCAAGTGGCTGGCTTCAAGCTATGAATGTGAAGTCCGTGAAGGCTAGAGTGGGGAAAAGATCTGCATAATTGGCTCTTTATGAGTCTATAACAGCCAGTTCCAGGATATGGTGTTTGAGAAAATGTGAATTTGTTGTCAACTTTTAAAATTAGATTTCTTTCTTTGTAATGTTTATGTATTTTTTAGAGAAAGAGAGAGAGAATGCACATGAGCAGGGGAGAGGCAGAGAGAGAGGGAGGCAAAGGATCTGAAGTGGGCTGTGTGCTGACAGCAGACAGCACAATGCAGGGCTCAACTCATGAACTGCAAGATCATGACCTGAGCTGAAGTCGGACATTTAACCGACTGAGCCACCCAGGCACCCCTAAAATTAGATTTCTAGTAAAAATCTTGACTTCTGATTTCTCCCGGAAAATTGGGAAATCTGACTATGCCAGACAACCCTCCCTATATGCCAACCACTCACTGAAGATGAACTCTGGATGCTCCTGTTGGGGGCCCACTGGTACCCTGGTCCCACCGCACCTAGGCTGACTGTCACCTGCCGTTCATCTCTATATTTGACTTCTTTCCTTTCCCTTCATGTAAGTGCTGAAGTTCCTCTTGGCTTTTTGAGATTTAAGAACCAAGTGATCTTGTCTCTGGGCTTTTTATCAAAAAAGAGTTGTGAAATTGAGTCCTCTATGATATATATTTTTTAATTGCTTCCAGTTTGATCACAGAGCCATCAAGTTTCTCCTGATGGGGTGCGTGAAGTTTTTATTCCATTCTTGTTGATCTCCCTCTGGTCATCTCAAATCAGCAGACAAAAGAGCTTTTCTCCTTAGCATAGTTAATAAATGAGAATTGAACCAGAAAAGCATGAACTTTGTGACAGGCTAAAGGTCTTCCTATGGGAAATTAAGATCTATTAACTGGAAATGGTGAAAAGTGACAAGCTCAGAGGAAACTCAGTTGAGTAATTAAGAATGTATCAAGCCCTGTACAGTAGGCAGTTGACACAGCATAGTAAAAGAAAAATAACATCTCTGAGGTCTTGTTGGATACCGTCCATGTTGATTTTGGATAGTGTCCCAGTGTCTGGGGGAAAAACTGCTCTTAAACCAGAAACGTAGAACATCTAGAGATGTCAGCCCTGCCAGAGTGATTATACCATAAATACCTCATTATTTGTGAGTATTAAGGGATCCCTAAAGGGTACTGAACATTTTAATACCCTGTTCTTGGGTGGGATGGGGTGCTTCTACAGGTGATTTAGGAATATGAGGTTTAGAACAAGGGGCTCAGGGAAAGTCTTGGAGTTTCCAGTGTCAGGGGATGTGGGAAGTCAATCAGAAAGGAGTGGGGTTAACATGAAAGAAATTGAAGAGAACACAAACAAATGGAAAGACATTCCATGCTAATGGATCGGAAGAACAAACATTGTTAAAATGTCGATACTACCCAAAGCAATCTACACATTTAAATGCAATCCCTATCAAAATAGCACCAGCGTTTTCCACAAAACCAGAATAAACAATCATAAAATTTGTATGGAACCACAAAAGATCCTGACTAGCCAAAGCAGTCCTAAAAGGGAAAACAAAACCGGAGGTATCACCACTCTGGATTTCATCTAGACAGTATGGTACTAGCCACAAAAACAGACACATAGATCAATGGAACAGAATAGAAAATCCAGAAGTGGACCTACAACTGTATGGCCAAGTAATCTTCAACAAAGCAAGAAAGAATATCCAATTGAAAAAAGGTAGTCTCTTAAACAAGGTGTTGGGAAAACTGGACGGCGACATGCAGAAGAATGAAACTGGACCATTTTCTTATGCCATACACAAAAATAAAATAAATTCAAAATGGATGAGAGACCTAATGTGAGACAGGAAACCATCAAAATCCTACAGGAGAACACAGGCACCAACCTCTTTGACCTCGGCCAGAGCAACTTCTTAACTAGACATGTTGCCAAAGGGAAGGGAAACAAAAGCAAATATGAACTATTGGGACTTGATCTAGATAAAAAGCTGCTGCACAGCAAGGGAAATAACCAACAAAACTAAAAGGCAGCTTGGGCAATGGAAGAAGATATTTGCAAACAAGATATCTGATAAAGGGGTTAGTATCTAAAAATCTATAAAGAACTTATCAAACTCAACACCCAAAAACCAAATAACCCAGTTAAGAAATGAGCAGAAGACATGAATAGACACTTCTCCAAAGAAGACATCCAGATGGCCAACAGACACATGAAAAAATGTTCAATATCACTCATCATCAGGGAAACACAAATCAAAACCTCAGTGAGATACCACCTTACATCTGTCAGAATGGCTAAAATTAACAACACAAGAAACAGGTGTTGGCGAGGATGCAGAGAAAGGGGAACTCTCTTGCACTGTCAGTGGGAATACAAACTGGTGCAGCCACTCTGGAGAACAGTATGGAGATTCCTCAAAAAACTAAAAATAGAACTACCCTATGACCCAGTAATTACACTATTAGGTATTTACCCAAAGGATACAAAAATACAGATTTGAAGGGGTATATGCATCCCAGTGTTTATAGCAGCAGTATCAACAACAGCAAAATTATGGAGAGACCCCAATATCCACTGACTGATGAATGGATAAAAAAGATATATGTATACACACACACAGGAATATTACTCAGCCATCAAAAAGAATGAAATCTTGCCATTTGCAATGATGTGGATGGAGCTGGAATGTATTATGCTAAGTGAAAGAAGTCAGAGAAAGACAAATATCATATGATCTCAATTAAACGTGGAACTTAAACAAAACAGATGAACATATGGGAAGGGGGAGAGAAGAGAGGGAAACAAACCACAAGAGACTAAATGATAGAGAACAAACTGTGGGTTGATGGAGGGAGGTGGGAGGGAGATGGGCTAGATGGTAATGGGTATTAAGGAGGGCACTTGCTGTGATGAGCACTGAGTGTTGTATGTAAGTGATGAATCATTGAATTCTCCTGAAATCAATATTGCACTGTATGTTAACTAAAATTGAAATTTAAAAAAAGAAGAAAGGCAGTGGGGTTAAGAATTGCATTTATGGGGGCACCTGGGTGGCTCAGTCAGTTAAACGTCTGACTTCAGCTCAGATCAGGATCTTGTGGTTTGTGAGTTTGAGCCCTGCATCAGGCTCTCTACTGTCAGTGCAGAGCCCGCTTTGGATCCTCTGTCTCCCTCTCTCTATGCCCCTCTCCCACTATCTCTCTCTGTCTCTCAAAAATAAATAAACATTTTAAAAAAGAATCACATTACCTATGTACTTACTTAAACATTGACAAGAGTGGTATTTACAAATAAAATCAATTTCATTTTGGAAAGGGAGCTCCAGTTTTAAAGATACATTTTGCAAATATTAACCTAGTGAAACATTTTTAATGTCTCCTCTGTAAAAACCCTCTCTGTTTTTATAAGCTGATATGTGTTTGGGAGGGAGAGAGGGACCCAGTGCTAAAAGACATTCATCCATTCACATTTTTTCCAACAATTAGTATTAAATGAAGAGGGGAGAGGGTCTTTAACTGATGAATGGAGCCTATTAAACACTTGAAGCCAGTTAAGAGGAAAGAAAAATACTGTGGTTTGCAGGCAGAAGATAAGGAAACATGGTGGACAGATGTCAAAGGGAGCATTTTGAAGTAGCAGGAAAACCTGCAAGGGAATAAAGATGGGTATATAGGGTGCCTGGGTGGCTCAGTCGGTTAAATGTTGTCTTCGGCTCAGGTCATGATCTCACAGTTCATGAGTTTGGGGCCCTGAATCAGAACCTGACTCAGATCCTCTGTCTCCCTCTCTCTCTCTCTCTCTGCCCCTCCCCTGCTCACACTCTCAAAAATAAATAAACATTAAAAAGAAAAAAAGACGGGTAGGATGCAAGATATAGAAAACAGACATTTCATTTCTTTGTCTTTAAAGAAGCATCGTAATGTCCTGAAAGAGAAGGAGACCACACAGCCACCATTTATTAGGGACCTACTTTGTACCAGCTGCTGAGTCTCTTCCGGGCCCTGGGCACACACTCCCAGTAGGCACCCCAATTATAATAATTAAATCTGTTGAGATCTTCAGTGCGCCGGGCGCTGTCCTAAGTGCTGATTTACGTTTGGGCCTCAGAGCAACTGTCTGAGAGGTGAGGGAGGGCATCACCATTTCACAGACGAAGAAATAATGGAAACTTCAGGAACTTGGTCTTTGCCCCACAGCCCCAGATGGAGCAGGTCCATCTGGCTTTTTTCTAGAAAAGCCCGTGCTTCTTCTAGACTGCTGTGTCACCTTCACAAGCATCTGACTGCACTGTGAACTAATTAATTACTTGAGCACACTACTCCCCAAAACATGCTGTAGTATTACTGTTGTTCACCAAGCACTGATGAAGAAAGATTCATTCAAAACATCCATGAAGGTGGATTCAGGCCCATTTCCACTTGATTTTATTCTTCCTCAATAGTTTGGTTTGTTTTTGTTTTTTTAAATAGAACCTGTTTTCTCTTTGCCACTCTTCATTTTCAACAAATCAAAGTTGAGTCAAGGAGAATGGTGGATGCTTTTAGTGCTGCCTTCCAGGGAATCCCTGTTCCACTCCAGTGTGCCCAGCCTAAACCAGATGTGGTATGAATGTCACTAAAGGGCTGAAGGGCCCCGTGGAGAGAGGACAGGACTGGGGTTGTTTGAGCTTTCCGTTCTCTGCCTCCCATTCACCCGTGGAGAACATTATGAGCCGTCTAGTTCTGTAGGGTTGGATTCCTCCCATCCCCCCTCCCAGAAGACTGGGATGGTTCCCTTGCCCATGGGTGGAGATTTATGGCAAATCTTCAGTAATGGAACTTGGAGATACAGTCCTAAATCTTCCTTGATATTCTGAATGTGCTTATTCTATAACTGAACTTTTAGGAATACTGATTTATTATAAGATTAGCTTGGCTGTCCTGGGACTTGTTTTAATTGGATTTGGTGGGTGCCACTTTTCCCTCTGGCTTCTTTCTCTTGCTACATCAGATCTCCTAACTTCTGCATCAGTCTTCCCTCTGTGGAAAAGGGTGGGTAATCTCTCAGGTACTTCAGTCTCACTGCCTGCATGGAACCATGAGCCCCAGGTCTTTCTCACTCACTTCTGTATGTCTTCACTGTGCCTGGCACACAGTAGGCCCTCAGTAGATGTTTGTCAAGTAATTAATAACTGGAAACAACCTTCCATGTGCTTTGACTGTGATATCCTTATACCCTTCCTTCATTGCCACCAGATGGGAACTAGGCATTCATAGGACCTCTCAAAATGACTGTTTCTTCTGGCAGCACTGTATAGTTGTCACTCAATTATCAGCGGTGAGGCAAGTACAAAGTGCCTTATCTTCATAATAAAATGGACTCTCTTTCTTGTAATCTGTGAGAGGAAACACCAGAGTTCTTGCTTAACTTCCTTTTCCTGTGTCTTAACGTGATGGAGTCCTCTTCCCAAGTCAGCTGGAAGGAGGCAGGACTCCATCCACATAGCGCATGTGCTACAGCGTGTGGAGTTTATCGTCCCTGTTGGGGATGACGTGCTTCATTAGTGAGAATTTTTCTAGAAATTAAGGTTTTGTCTAGAAACGTGTTTGTCCCAAACTTGGGTTTAATTAAACCATTTTGGTGAAAGCATTTAAATTATTAATTATTTTTTACACTGATGTTTATCATGTATCGAGATTTATTATGGTATCATAGTGAGAATTTAGCTTTGTAAGCCTAGAATTCACAAAGGATAAGATTGACAGATGTGACCAGTGAAAACGTAAAACTTCTATATACTTAACACTTAAATAAGAAGAAAAAACAATCAGATGAGAAAAATGTTTCCAGATAATGAAAAGAATCATTTAAGTATCTATTATGTATGTAATAAAGTAAAAATTAATACCCCCACCCCTGGGAACAACTTAATAATTCCATCAATAGGGACACTATCAGCACATTATAGGAAAACTACTAAGTGCTACCATTTTATGGAATACCTATCACCTCCCTCATATCCGTTGTCTCATGTCATCCTCACAAATCCATCCATAAATGGAATACTATGAAACTATAAGAAGTATATACATGTTTTTGTTATTTTTAAAATATTTATTTTAAATATTTATTTTGAAGAAAGGCAGAGAGAGAGAGAGAGAGAGAATCCTGAGCATGGAGCCTGACTGGGGGCTTGATCTCACCACCAGGAGATCACAACCTGAGCCGGTATCAAGAGTCAGACATTTAATTGACTGACCATCCAGGCAACCCATATATATTTTTTATTGAAGTATATATGAAGTATTTTTGACATAAATATATGTTCATAATATACAGAATGGAAAATGTTATAAAACAATGTG
Organism: Panthera tigris; assembly: GCF_018350195.1. Lineage (NCBI taxonomy): Eukaryota > Metazoa > Chordata > Mammalia > Carnivora > Felidae > Panthera > Panthera tigris. The sequence goes on from NC_056665.1 coordinate 132,753,990, forward strand.
GTCCCATTTCCAAAAGGAAAAAACACACACATAGTCTGACAAGGTAAATAAAGATACGAATCTAAACAGTGTGATAGAAATTACAAAACAGTGGGTGATGTGATTTTAAGATGTACTTTTTTTCTTTGTGCTTATCTTTATCTTTCGATTTTCTGCAATGTAGAAGTTACTTTAAAATTTGACGCACATTGCCAACTTAAGTCCTATTGTTTAAAAAATGGATTACGTGTTCCCCCGCCTCTCCAAGAAGTGTATACTGAGCATAAATGAAGCCATTTTGGATGCTTAAATCTCATTATTGTGGGCAAGAAAGTCACCGTTTCCCAGCTAGAGAGGAATTTTATCACTGTACAGAAAGGCTGTCAAGGAACCACTGTGGTTAATGTTATTTGTCCCTATATTAACCTGTGAGCTCTGGAGCCCTTTCTTTTTTTGGATGTCCCTCTGTCCTGGCATCAAGTGACCCTTCCCAATAGGGGTGCTCATAAAAAGCCCCTAGGAAACTTTTAAAAAATGTATAATGGGCTTGACCCCTGGACGGGAGTTTTTGATTCAGTAGGTCTGAGGTGGAGCTTTGGTGGCTCTATTTAAAATAAACACCACGGCTTCCTTAGGTGACTGTGACCCTTGCCCTTCCCTGAGGCCAGTGTTACCATCCTGCTATCTTCTGCTGCTGTTAATCAGCCTGGTTTTTCTCAGATGTGTTGGGGTGAGGACCCGAGAAGGGCTTCTTGCTTCTCCAACAAGTCCGAGCAGTTATTCTGAAACTTGTTCAGGTGATGCGACACCTGAAGTCTTAGTCCTCCTGGCAGGATGCAGTGAAACGCTTCGACACATAATTCTCTTTAAACACTAGGCACAAGTTTATTAGCAGTAGGCAGGAGCACGTGTTGTGTGTGGCCTCCGTCAAGCCTCTTTTGCTTGCAAGTACTTGGGAACTCACTTGGATTCGCTCAAGACAAAATGCAGAATGTACTGTAAGGATCCGGGGGTGGTTCATGGAACCGTGGGGCAGGGAGCACAGGAGCCCTGAAACCAGAGGGAGAAAGCCAGATGGAATGGGCAGCCATTTTCTCGCTCCCTTGCCTTTGCTTCTCTCTTCATGTCTGCTTCATTCTTTCCTCTCGCTTTTCACTTCTGCTTTCCCCTTCTCCCCACTGTTGGCTGTGGATGGCCACCCCTCAGCCCGTGCAGCTTACACCTCCTCAGTTCAAACAAGGCGCAATGGCTGCCTCCTGTTTCTCAGTCCTGTGTCTACTTCCTTTAGAGAATCTGATTGGCCAAGCGTGGGTCACATGTGTATCCCTCATCCAATTAGCTGAGTCTTGGTTGGGGGGGGGGGTTGGCTCAGGTGGAATAAATGTGGATGCCACAGGAAGAAAAGGGGGTGGGGTGGGATGAAACCCTAAATCTTCTGTATTTTATCTCCTAGCATAAATCCCGCTTCTTATATACCCAGACACACCTCTGCCTCCTATAACCAGCCATCTGATTGGCAGCTACAAATCCCCCACCCCTCCCCCGGCCATGGGAGACTTTTCAAAGTCCTGTTGAGCTGCAGCAGGCAGAGGCTTCCGGTCCCCAGGCTGCCATATGTGTAAGCAATCAGGTTAAACCACCACAAGAGACCCAGTATGTAGCACTGGCAGGAAAACAGACAAAATTGCCACACAGACTCCCCTTTGGAAAAAGGAATGGGGGGTGGGAAACCCTACCGTGTCACGTTCAGTTATCACCCATCGGTGCAGAGCCTGTACAGCGTCCTGAACGCCAGGGAGAAGGTGAAAAAACATGCCTGTCAAAACCCATTCAGACTGACTTAAGCAGACAGGGAGAATTCATCACAAAGATCCAAGCCCTCTCTCGATGTCCCAGGGTGAAAAATTTGGAGGATCCTCAGGAGAGGATCACTCGGTGTCTCTCTTGGCCTCTTGTGTCTGCTTCACTTTCCCTCTTTACTTCTGCATGTGTCAGGCTCTAACCTAGAGGTGCCTCATTAGGTTTAAAACACAAATTCAGAGGACCCAGCATTACTTTTGCAGAGCTATCCAAGTACCACTGGGGCCACACACAATTTTAGATAATACCATATGGAAAACATATTTTTTAATGGGTATTTAATTGGCATTTATTTAATTTTTATTTATTGAAATGGCATACATACAAAAACACCTCTGTGGTTCTCGCTCTCATTGCTTAGCATGAAATTTAGTTATAGTTTTAAAATGCAGCAGTTTAGGGGCGCCTGGGTGGTTCAGTTGGTTAAGCGCCAGACTTCAGCTCAGGTCATGATCTCATGGTTCGTGGGTTCGAGCCCTGTGCTGACAGCTCAGAGTCTGGAGTCTGCTTCAGATTCTGTGTCTCCCTCTCTGTCTGATCCTTCCCTACTCACACACTGTCTCTGTCTCTCTCTCTCAAAAAATAAACATTAAAAAAATTTTTTTTAATACAGCAGTTTATATAACAATATTAGGTCCATGACCACACATACTGAAGGTCAAATGGCTACATCACAGAGAGAGCCCTCTGGAGACCATAAAAGTCTCATCCGAATTGCTTTGGGAACATAGTTGGTTTCATTGATCAGCTTCTCTTGCCATCGAAAAGTACTAGAATCCCACTCCAGATCTTTAGAAGACAAGTTTGTATTCACCTTTGAGATTAAAGAATAAAAACCACCCATTATCTCATTAAGCAGACTGATGGCTTCCATCTTTGTGTGTTTCCTTCCAAACACTGTGTACAGTTTTCACGTAGTTGAGACGAAATATTTCTAAACTATGTTAGTCCAGTCTCCTGTCTCAGTAACTAGAGTTTTGTTTGGGATTCTGTGTTGCCTCCAGCGCTGTAATGAACGACAGCAAGCGTACATAGGATCAGAAATGGAACTCTCTCCAATGCATTTTCAAGCCACGCCCTTGGTGACTTCAGTCAACGTCCTAAATAAATCTGAGACACCCTGTTTCTTGTTTTAATGGCCTCCTTTTTCCTAAAAGTGGAGGGTATGAGAAGTCCCAGGAAAAATAGAATGCCCGTTCTTTGGGTTCCAGGAGAGTGAGGATTGGTTTATTTCGATGAATTTTTAGAAGGGTTGTTTCTGGCTGAACGATTGGTTTTGTATCATTGTGTTTTCTGTCTGGCCCAACTGGGAGAAAGGTGCTGATTGTTCAGGCAAGTGTCGAAGACTCTGGATGAAAGACATTGCTATCACAGGACAAAGTGAACTCTGTGTGACCAAAGCAGCAAGCCAGCATTTGTGAAAAAACCTGGCTACAGAGCAGAAAAGTAAAATACGGGTGGGCGTGATGTTCACAGAATTATTCAGAAGGGTTTGGAACATCTGCTTAAGGGAGAAAGTCCCAGGAGCACATTCTTTCTCCTACCAAACGAACATGCTTCTTCCTTCCAGGAGGAGGCAAGCAGTGTAAACAGTCCCAAAACTTGTGTGTATTTGGCTTTGACATACAGAATGGTTCCCTGCCCGCCCCCAGCATACACCCTGCCCTGATCGGTATGGACAACTTGACTAATGGCACAGCTTGGGATTTCCTTTAGCTGTTGTTTTATTAGCATTTTACCTAAGGCTCCGGTTTCTCCAGCCTTTCTCTTCACAACTCAATATTAAAATTAATTTGCTTTTTCTATGTTAGGAAGTACCTAAGGGCTTGGATGAAGTTTCTTTGGAGTTAACCCCATTTTGGCATAAATAGTGTAGATAATCTCACGTGGATAGTTAGGTATTAACCATAGTAAAAAAAAAAACAAAACAAAAAAACACTAAATGCAACTAAAAGGAGCTTTTGTATAGGAACCCTGACGCAAAGAAGTGAGTTTGCTTTAAAACTCTGTGATAGGCGCCACGGCTGTGTTTTTGTGACTTAATTTTTTTGTCATTGGCCAATTCTCAAGCCTCAGTGATATTTGATCCCTAATGAAATCTGAACTGGAAAGAGATTCTGCATAATGAAATTACACTTAATAAACCACTTTCTAGCTGGTGCTGGTGACCTCCAGGACATAGGCTTTTCCATTTCCTGGAGAGAAAATTGCCTGCCTCCTGAATGACAAAGGCCTAATCAGCCCCAAGGTTATTAGGCCGGCCACTAAGTATGAAGCAGCAGATTGAACAAAGGAAAACAGTAATTTTGCCAAATTAGTAGTGGCTTTTTTCATAGCTTTCATTTGTATACATGAAACAGCGGAATGATTTTGAAAAATATTCTGAACAGCTGACACTTTTAAAATCACATTTATACCCGAGGGTCGGCTATATGACTCAAGCAGACCGTACATTTGACTCTACATTCTTGACAATGACGTGGGCTTCAGCTTACTGAGAGGATTACTCCTGCAAGGTGCTTTGATCCTCTGTGCCTTGGTTTCCCCATCTGGAACAAGGTGGGCGATAATAACAGCTCAGAGTTGTACCGAGGCAGAAGGGAATGACATAGGTAAGGCATTTAGAGCCGCGTCCGCTATGCAGCGGGCACTCAGCCGGTATTAGCTGTGATCGCTCTTTCTTGCTAAAATCACAGCCAGTACAGAATGGGCAGGAGGCTGTTTTTCTGGAATCCTGATCAGAAGCCTCAGCATGTCTCCGCTCTGATATCTTGTTCTGGATCAGTGATTCCAGTGAGTGTGTCCTAGCCTCGTTTGTCAAAACCAGTACTGAGACAAGGGGTCAGGGTCTCCTATTCAGGAATGGCCCATCGAAGTGGACTCCGGATATGTGGGTGCCCCATTAATTCAGGTTAAAGGCAGAGATGCACGTTTTGGTGTGGTACTGCTAACAATGACCACCAACATAAAGAAAGCTCATGGATGCCAGACTCAGCACACATCTCTTCCGTTTACTAGAGTATCTCAAAGGAGTGAAGCAAAACTCTTAATGTGCTCAAATGCCTGGTAGCAAAGGCAGGACTCGGTCCTGGATGGTTGTACCCAGAACCCGTAAACTCAACTCCTACACTGACAGACACGATCGGAATGTTGTCTTTGTTCTTGCCCTCTTCCTGGTTATTGGCGGTCAGTGACACGGCCAGTATATTCTTTCCCGTGTCCTCCTGTAAAATTCTTCCCCTTATCTACACATAGTCCTTGGAAACTGGAGCCTTTCCATGGAGCTTCTAAATCAGTATGTGTTCCCTTGGATGTTCACACTAAGCTTCTATCTGTTTCTTTGGTTGCTCTTTTCCAGTTGAATTGGAAAGCTTTAGTCTAAGATGTTAGACATGTGAGTTTGAGGAATTTTCTTGTTGTCAACATTTAGGGAATTCCAAAGGCAACATGAGTTATTTTATCCAGGGGTTTTTTCCCGTGAAAAATAATGCAGGTGGTTTTGGAGATTGAAAAGTACATGGAGACTAGCCCATCCTCTTCCCCCCAAGGAGAGAATGGACTCCCTTTCCCTCTCTTGGGCCAGAGAGATCTAGAAGTGTATCTCCTATCTCTGAAGACTCTCCTTTTCTTCTGCTATAGCTTAAATGAAGTATGGATTTTATCCAAATGGTTGAACCTCAGCCTCCGAGCTTCCTAAAGCCCCCGTCTTTGCACATTGGTTGGCAGGACTCAGCTTTTTTTGTCCAGTGTCATCCTAAACACTTTCTCTCCTGATCTTTCTCTTTGCTGACAGCTCGCATTCCTCTCTTCTCTGTCCAGTTTCCCTTCAACATCTTTTCTCCTGCTTAGTTGAACCTTGCAATCTTGTTCCTACTCAAGGACGCCATGGAATAAAAGCCTTTAAGTGCCTCACTCAACCCCTCATGCCTTCTTTTTGTGCCGTCTGTCCCCTCCCTATGTTCTTCTTAGGTGTCAGGAACTGAGTCATTTGAGGCTTTCTCTCTGGACACTTTCCTCCTTTAGAGCAATAACATTATCTGTTTTAAAAATGCTTATTTATTTACTTTTGAGAGAGAGCATGAGAAGGAAAAGGGCAGAGAGAGGGCGAGAGAGGGAATCCCAAGCAGGCTCCACGCTGTCAGCACAGAGCCCGACATGGGGCTCAAATTCACTAATCATAAGATCATGACCTGAACTGAAATCAAGAGTCAAGACACTCAACTGGCTGAGCCACCCAGGTTCCCCAATAACATTATCTTTAATAGATGCTAGTTCAAATCCATTATTCTATGGGTCAGCCTTTGATGAGTTTCAGCCTCACTGAGAACACAAGTTCTCTGAAGCCAGTTTCCTCCCTTCCCATGACAAGCACCCAGCTGGCAACAAGATACATTGTCCTTGTCACGACATGTCTGGGGACTTTTACAATTTGTTTGGTAATTTTCTCTTTTGAAAATTTCTTTGAAGCCTCTGTGTGATACTCTGAAGAGTTCTTGCAGAATTGTCTCACGAGGTTCATATCCATTCTCGGTTTCTCTCCCTAGCCCTGTGTCCTCATAGGATGACCAGAAAATCCCAAGGGAAGCTTTGCTCCACTGAGGTTTGGCAAGGAATGTGGGAGAGCCCCAGGGAATCCTTTGCCTGGTGAGATATTGTCATCTTAAGTTTGAGCACTGACTACTTTCCAGCTCCATTTTGCCATTTACAGTCTTGGGGGTGGGAGGGGATCCATCTGTACCTCCAAGACCTTCAACAATGGTGTCTCCCACCCACAGTGTCTTCTTTCTGTTCCAAATCCCCTAAGCTCCTTCCAACTTCATCACCTTTGGATTTCCCTTTTCTTCTCTTGGCTCTTTATGAAACTGGTTCACCATCCTTCAGCCTCACCTGAAGACACGAGATCTTCTCTTACCACCTGTGGGGAAGTGGCCCCCTGCCGAATTTATCTCCTGTGTAGCCATGCCTGAAATGATGAATGTTAGAGGCAAAAGATATCACTTGATGTTCATATTCAGAATAAAGCCAGTGGCAGAGCAACCAATGTTTGAGCACACGACTTTTTTTTTTTTTTTTTCATTTTAGAGAGGGAGAGAGCACAAGCAGGACAGAGGGGCAGAGGGAGAGGGAGAGAGAGGGCATGATCCCATGGCCCTGAGATCACGACCTAAGCCAAAATCAAGGGACGGATGCTCAACTGATCAAGCCACCCAGGCCCCCCAAGCAACATAAGCCCTTGTACATTTCTGGGGACACTCTGTATATGCAGATTAGGTGCCACCCATCCTGTGGTCCTGGGTTGTTGTTGAGAGCGGTGGTATATTAATAAGCTTAAAGTCCTAGGCTTTGTGTCTTTGGCTACAAAATCCATTGCCTTCCAAATTCAAGGAAGGAGTTATTTTTCTTCTTGCCATCTTTCTTGAAGATCCGTGAGTCCAACTCCAAACAGACAAGGACAGGCAGCATTTTGTGTCCAGAGAGAGCCAGGGCTCCATTTATTTTGTAATTTATAATTCGTTTCTAAGGAAAAGATCCTCGGTAAAAAAATTATAATAATTGAGAGTCCAGAAAAGGTTTTGTGCTTCCTTGTGAGGCTGCATGATGTTATAAATCATCCCAGGGCCTTGGCAAGAGCAGGGGAAAAAAAGTTTGCAGTGGAGACAGGGAGCTGCCCAGATAGCTGGGCAGATGGGGCGGGCAGTTACAGGGGCAGGAGGCCAGTCCTGGTTTCTTTTTTTTTTTTTTTTTTTTAATGTTTATTTATTTTTGAAACAGAGAGAGAAAGAGCATGAATGGGGGAGGGTCAGAGAGAGAGGGAGACACAGAATCTGAAGCAGGCTCCAGGCTCCGAGCTGTCAGCACAGAGCCCCATGCAGGGCTCGAACCCATGGATGGTGAGATCATGACCTGAGCTTAGCCTAAGACTGAGCCACCCAGGCACCCCAACAACTTCCTTTTTATATCAAAATTTTTTTTATGGTACTGCAATGAAACTTTATAAGTAAAATATTTCTTCACTATTTTGAGATGAAATGTGATAGGTAAAATAAGCTATTGATATGCATAATTTTAAAAAGACAGTACACAGACCTAATGATAATAGAAGAAACAAAGGAAATATTTTATAGTAAAATAATATGTGTGTTAGTGAATAAATGCTAGGGTCTGAATCTGAGGAGGCAGCGAGGTGCTGCACCTACAGGTAGGAATTGGCTCAGGTGGTTATGAAGGTCAGCAAGGCCCACAGTCTGCTGTCTGCAAACTGGAGAACCAAGGAAGCCAGTAATGTGATTCAACTGGAGTCCAGAGGCCTGAATATTGGGAGTCTGATGATAGAAGTCCCAATCTGAGTCCCAAAGACTAAGAACCAGGAACATTGATGTCTAAAGACAGGAGAAGACAGCTCTTTCAGCTCGGAGAGTGCAAACTCGCCCTTTCTCACCTTTCGTCCCCCCTATTCAGGCCTTCAACTGATTAGACAATACCCACCCGCATTGGGAAGGGCTATCTTTCATCAGTCTGCTGATTCAAATGCTAATCTCTTCCAGAGTCATGCTCATAGATACACCTAAAAATAAGGGTTTACCAGCTCTCTGTGCATTTCTTAGCACAGTAGAGTTGGCAAATAAAATTAACCATCACAGATGGTGAATAGCTCTTGGTAACACTTAAAACTCAACATTTGTTGAATCTTCCCTCAATTTCCATGCCAGTTGCATTCCTGGAAATTTCTGTGTCTTTAAAATTATGCAAAAAAAAAAAAACAAAACCCAAGGTATGTTTATTTGTAAAACGAGAATTAAGTTCTAAGCTCAGATAAATACAGGTGTTTTATATACATGAATGTCCAGCGGGATGTTTGAAAGTCGTGCAGGATGTGGGACGGTTCTTTACTGTGCTAACCACACGCTACAGAACATCTAGCATCCCTGGCCCCTGCCCACTGAATGCCAGATCCTTCTGACAAACACATGTTTCCAAAATGGCCTGCAGGGGCAGCACCGCTCCTACTGACAACTTGGTCTTCAATAAACCCAGAGATGTACTGCTAAAACTTTAATGTGCACACGAATTACCCGGAAGATTGCATTTAAATGCATTTGATTCAGGTGCTCTGGATTGGGCTCACGATTCTACGTTCCCGTCAAGAGTCCACGACCACATTTTGAGTAGCAAGGACCTGAAGCATTTCTGTGGCACCTCCTTTGGCTAAACTTCTGTAGATTCCACGTGTCTCGCTCCAAGGTAGGGCGTCTTTGAGAACCACCTGCTATCTAATCTTCTGGGGTGCTTATCAAAAACGTGTACCCCCAAACCCCACCCCAGATGCCTTGGATCAAGAACTTCCAGCATCTACATTGTAATAATTAATTCCTCAGTATTGCCTTAAAACCACCAAAACTTGCTTTCGATTCTGTGTCTTCCTCTCTCTCTGCCCTTCCCCTGTTCATTCTCTCTCTCTCTCTCTCTCTCAAAAATAAATAAACATTAAAAAAATTAAACTACCAAGGCTTAAAACTCCTGAGCACATATCTAGATGTCTCTGGATCTTAAGGATCTTTATGGAACAAAGCCATGTTTCTCCATCCAAATATCAGATGCTATGCAAGTCACGAAACTGTCCTGGGACATCAGCTAGAGGTTGGAAAGTCAACCATTCATCTGGCGCTCTGGAGATTTTCACTTTCTTGACTGGGTGGTTGCTGAATAGATGTTCAAGCCACTTGTGCATTTATTTGCTTTTGTCTCAATGTTCCATCTGTCATTCAGGTAAGAAGACCTTGCCTTCATTGGCTTTAGTGGATGTGCTCGATTAGCCCAGGGAGAACATTAGGGGAATTGTTATTTACTACTCAAGCCCAACTATTCTTTATTTCCCAGCTGTGCCCTTTTTCTGACGGTTTCGTTTATTCTAATCTGCCAGTGGGAGAGGACAGCGTGAAAGAATGATGAAATGTTTCCTTTTGTTGTCCGGAGGCCAAGCAGAGAGACGTTGACCTGCACTGCTTTGGAAAAGGGGCATCTAGAGAAGGGTCGAGTCTTTGTTTCTTTGGATGCAGAATGTTCCCCTTCTTCCCCAGTGTAGCAGCGTGGCCCTGGGTGACTCAGCCCCAGCAGTGAAGCCACCTTCCCTCTGTCCAGGCAGTTGGCTACCACAAGGGCATTGTAGTTAAACCTTCTGACAACATTTTTACTGAAATCAATAAGGCTCCTGATTTCCCCAGATGGATCACTTTCTCTAGTAATTTCCCAGCTGCACCCTTGTTTATGCAGCCTTCACACATGGGCTACTAGGCCAGGCTTCAGACTCTGAAATAGACTCCATCTTGAGGGAGTTTAAGGAACCCCACATCAGTAGTTCAGTAAATCATCCTTGGACCTTGTACCCTGATTTCAAGAACTAGCCTCTGCCTTGGCCCCATTTCTGGTCCTTTGTCTCTGCTCAGTATTCAGCCCAACATCCTACTCTCCTCGTTCTGATATCTTTAGCTCGTCTTCCACGGCTGGGTGTACAACAGGCTGCCATCCAGCACAACTCCAAAGGCGCCATGGACACTGTGTTCTACGGGGAAGGAGGTGCTACTGATGCACAGGCATCAAAAGGAAAAACAAACATTTTTTATGAACTGGGCCATTTGACCTTTTTCACCCACCATTTGTCCGTGTTCTGCCGGTCCGTGGCATGTCAAGTGAGCTCCAGCATTCAGAACTGGATGAGTGAGCACTTCAATAGATTCATCCTGGACAGTAGGGAGTTCCTGGAATATTTGAGAAGTGCCACTCGATTCCACGGCTTACCTAAAAAACATATGAATTATCTGTCTTGAATCCAAGTTATCAGTAAATATTATTGGTAGAAATAACCAGTGCAAAATGAAACTGGAAGCAGTTAGTGCATCATGAAATTCATCACAAATGAGAAACTAAAGAATATAAATTTGTTGGGGCGCCGGGGTGGCTCAGTCAGTTAGGCATCCAACATCTGCTCAGGTCATGATCTCGCGGTTTGTGAGTTCGAGCCTCGCGTCGGGCTCTGTGCTGACAGCTCTGAGCCTGGCGCCTGCTTCGGATTCTGTGTCTCCCTTTCTCTGTGCCCCTCCCCTGCTCGCGCTCTGTCTCTGTCTCTCTCAAAAATAAATACACATTAAAAATTTTTTTTAAATATAAATTTGTTGGCAAGGCTGAAAAGTGCAACAATTGAACTGGGAAAAATGGAGACATGAAAGAAAAAACCTGTGAAAAATAAAACCTACAGAGGAAAACTTGCACATGTAAAATTGATTTTTTGAGGAATCTATAATGTTGACAAAATCTGGATATGCACAATTTGATCCAGGAAAGTTGATCTTGGTAGAAATGTGGTCATCAAGAAAAACTCAGATTGAGAGAAGCAGTGATAGACAGCTCTCAACAGAGAAAAAGGGACTGATGAACCATATATTTCTGGCAATTTTTTAGATGAGAAAAAAATCCTGTTGATAAAAAAATTTACGGGCAAAACATGGTAATAGTTTAACAGCACAGAATAGAAAACTTGTTGAAGAATGAAAGTGGTTTATAATGGAATTCGTTGAGGAAAATATTTTCCCAAGGTGATTTCTACAGTCTCGGTAAAATTTAGATCAAAGTCTATATATTCATAAAGAGAGAATGATAAATGAGTTTAAAGGCAAAGCACTGGAAGTCTTCCAAAGCACTAGGGTCCAAATGAGACATGACCTGATGCCCTTTTAGATTGGATCCTGGAACAGACAGAGGACATTGGTGGAAAAATTGGTGAAGTCTGGGTTTCAATGAATGTACCAATGTTAGTATTTTTCATTTTGACAAATATATTATGGTAAGGTAAAATGTTCACATTAGGGGAAACTGGGTGAGGGGTATTCAGGAACTTTCTGTATTATCTTCACAACTTTTCTGTAGGTCTAAAATTATTCCCCAAGATATCATGGGGTCAAAATACCCCAGACCAAAGGAAAACGCAAACCAGAATTCCCACTGCAGCTGTTGTGTGACCACCGTGGCTCACTTCCCAGTGGACCCCCTGGGTTGTGCCATATCAGTGTATTTCTAGGGAATCCCATCTGGTGCCATGCCTGCCCTCCAGCACCCCTTTAGAGACTGTGCACTGCCAGCCACTGGCCTCTCCCCACGATTCTTTCTCCAAGTTTCAGAGAGTATTCTCTATCCATCACACCTCAAACTGGCTCCCTTGAACCTCCCGAAGTGTGGACCAGGGCACCCAAACTTGGCCACAGCCTCTCCAGGTGAGTTTAAGTACAGCCAAGTTCGAGAACCACTGATGTTGCCTAACTGTGAATCCTGTGGGCCACTAAAAAGCCCAGCTAAGCCCTGCCTTAGTTACAGCAGCCCTTCCCGTCCTCAGGACGGTGGAGATAACACGTGTTCTAACACAGATGCCTGCATTTGTATATCGTACCCACTCTCCTCTCATGTACGTTAATCACCCTGCGGGCGGGGTCTTATGGCATATTTCTTTGTGTCCCCGCTGCCAGGAGGTGCCTGCTCCTGATGGGAGTCATCCTCCTGAGTGAGTTTGCTAGTTTCTTTTCTGGAAGCAGACGGCCATCCTGAGGGAGTTCATTGCTAGGTGATCACCGGCCTCACTGTTAGCGACCCCAGACTGCCGGTTTCCTTTTCTGCGAGGTGGCCCTTACCTCTCCATGCCGTTGGTGGTCCTCCTTTGATCGTTTCCCATGCAGAGCGGGGACTCGGGTGCCCTCCAAGTATGGCCTGGGCAGAAGCTACTGTCTTGATTGCAATTGATGGACCCTCCCCCAAACTCATTGACTCAGAATCTCTAAAGGGTGATGGCTGGGAATTTGAGTTTCATGAAGTTCCTCACATGATTCTGGGGGAGCCATCCCACTGTTGCTGGTTCTTAAGCTTCGCTAGGAAATGCATTACCCCCAAAGCATCAAGGGCGATGGTTCAGATCTCAGGGTTCCTCCTGAAAATCTCCAGGAGTTTGCAAAGAAACCTTGCCCAAGCCCCATCCCTAGAGGGTAGGCATCAGAGGTTCCAGGTGGCACTGAACATTTGGGTGATTTATAAACACCCCAGGTGATTCAGGTGTGTGGGCCTGGTCTGATTTGGGGATCGGCAGACTTTTTTTTTTTTAATGTTTATTTTTGAGAGAGAGAGAGAGAGAGGGAGACACAGAATCCGAAGCAGGCTCCAGGCTCTGAGCTGTCAGCACAGAGCCTGACGTAGGGCTTGAACCCACGGACTATGAGATCATGACCTGAACTGAAGTCGGACGCTTAACCGACTTAGCCACCCAGGTGCCCCACGGCAGACTAGTAAATATTTTAAAGGGTCAGCTAGTAACTAAATATTTTAAGCTGGAATTCCTAATGGTCTCTGGTACAACTGCTCAGTTTTGCCACCGTAGTGTGAAAGCAGCCATGGATGTTACGTAAATGAATGTGCCGTGTTTGGTTCTAGTAACGCTTTATTTACAAAAAGAGGCAACAGGCTGGTTTAGCCCGCAGATCGTAGTTTGTCCACCCCGATAGAACCACCTGGGAACTATAAAATGATTGTCTCATCCCAGGCCAATTGGATTCTCCATGGGTGGTGCCCAGGCACTGGTATCTTTAGAAAACTGCAGGTGAGTTTTCAATCAGCAGGATTAGGAAACCGAGTAACACACACTATCATTGCACAGATTCTAAAGAGCAGTGTCTTGCTCTGATACAATGTTTAGTCTGCTCTGCAAGAATTTTTATTTGTGTAAATGGAAGGATTCCAAGTATATTCTTTTTAAAAATGTTTTTAAAGTTTATTTCTTTTGAGAGAGAGAGGGAGAGAATCCCAAGCAGGCTCTGCGCTGACAGGGCAAAGCCCGATGTAGGGCTGGAACCTGCAAACTGTGAGATCATGACCTGAGCCAAAATTAAGAGTTGGACACTTAACCGACTGAGCCACCCAGGCACCCCCAAGTATGTTGTGCTATCCCTGCACTCCCATTTTTTAATGAGATAAGACATATATGCAGCCAAGTGTACAAATCTTAGGTATATGGCTTGATGAGTTTTTACATTCATTGTTTGCACACTTCCCACATATCCATGTAACCACAGTTCAGGTGAAAAATATAAGACACTTAAGCCCTTGTTCCCCTTCCAGGTAAGAGCCTCCTGATGTCTTTTGGAAATTTGCTTTTAAATCTATATTCTTGGAATCAGTGTCACCAAGTCACTAAGTATTTGGCACTTTCCTTGCCCACGGATTTTCTTGGCATTATGTGGGTGAAAGCAAGCACAGGGTGTGACTGGAATTTTCTATTGCACGTTTCGTTGCTTTGGCACCCTGCGCCCTTGGGAAGGATGTTTCGCGGGCCCCGTTGGTCCGAGTTCATCGGGACAGTGACACCTTTCAGGCAGCAAGGAGGTTGTCAGGAGCAGGGCTCTGCTAGGTCAGCTTACTACACTTCTGTAGATCCTGCCAGAAAGGAAGCAACCAACCCAGGTGGATTCAGATGGCTTATTTCAGCCTACAGGAAGCATAACCTTTGGGTTCACACAGGTTCCCTTGCCCCTCCCCCCGCACACACACATCCCGCGGAAGCAGGGCATGGCAGGCCCAGGTCAATGCTGCACACCTCGTGGGTCTGTGTCACAACTGGGGAGCCCTGAGTGCAGGAACCACCCCCCCCCATCTTATAAGGAGCTATGAGCCAACAAGCTCAACTTTTCTCCCAGAGGGAGACATTAACTTTATTTTCTTTAAATTGAGATGCAATTTACATAACAACATTAAGCATCACGAAGTGTATAATTCAGTGGCATTTACTACATTCACAATGTTGTGCAACCACCTCTATATAGTTCTGAAACATTTTCATCACCCTGAAAGAAAACTGTACCCGTTAAGAGTCACTCCCCCATCTTTCCATCCTCTTAGCCCCTGGCACCCACCAATCTGCCTTCTGTCTCTGTGGGTTTATCTGTCCAGGATGTTGCATAGAAATGAACTCATACAAAATGTGGCATTTTGGGTCTGGCTGCTTTCACTTAATGTTTTCAAGGTTCATCCACATGGGAGCACATATCAGTGCTTCATATTTGATGGACATTTGGGTTGTTTCTACTTCAGGGCTATTATTAAAAAAATTTTTTTAATGTTTATTTATATCTGAGACAGAAAGAGCATGAGCAGGGGAGGGGCAGAGAGAGGGAGACACAGAATCCGAAGCAGGCTCCAGGCTCCGAGCTGCCAGCACAGAGCCCGACGCGGGGCTCGAACTCACAAACTGCGAGTTCATGACCTGAGCCAAAGTCAGACGCTTAGCCAACTGAGCCACCCAGGCGCCCCAACTTTGGGGCTATTATAAATATTGCTACAGTGAACATCCACATATAAATATTTGAGTACTTGTTTTCAGTTCTGGGGGTATATATCTAGAAGAGGAATTGCTGGGTCATAGGGTAATTCTGTGTTTAACTTTTTGAAAACCACTGTACTGTTTTCTACAGCAGCTGCAACATTTTATGACCCACCTTAATGTACAAGGGTTCCAGTTTCCTTACACCCCTCCCCAATACTTACTTCCCCCCACCCCTGTTTTTTATTATAGCCATCCCCAGCCCCAGTTTTCCATTATAGTGGGTGTGAACGGGTATCTCATGGTGGATTTAATTGGAATTTTCCCATTAACTAATGATGTAGAATATCTTCTCATGTATTTTCTGGCCACTTGTATATCTTCTTTGTAGAATGTCTGTTCAATTCCATAGCCCATTTTTTGAATTGGGTTGTTTGTCTTTTTATTGGTGAGTTGTAAGAATTCCTTATGTGTTATGGATACACAACCCTAATCACTAGACCCTTATCAGATATACGACTTGTAAATATTTTCTCCCACTTTGCAGGCTGTCCTCTCCCTTTCCCGATAATGTCCTTTGATGCACCAAAGTCTTAAATTGTGACGGAGTTCAGTGTATCTGTTCTTTCTTTTTTGCTTGTGATTTTGGTATCATACCTAAGGCGGCATTGCCGAATCCTAGAATGTAAGCACGTCTGCCCCCTGCCTCGGAGTAGTTTTAGAAACGTCCTTGAACAAAGCTCAGGAGATATGCAGAAACACTAGAATTATCTCCCAACAAGCTACCATGGAAAGAAAACAGAAATGAGAAAGATGAAAATAGTCTTTATACCGGTTCAGGGGCTGGGGCCAGCTGTCCCAAAGAAGGACTATTTTCTCGTAGTTTGGTCATATCAGCCATTCCCCCCCCCCCTTTTCAGCTTAAACGGGCTTAAATCAGGAGGCCCTTTCTTGCAAGTGATTGAGTCCTGGGCCATGTGGTCTGTGCACCACAGTGGTCTTCTGTCCCCCTAAGTTTTCATAAATCCAGTAACCGCACCTGGCTCATAACTGGTGTCAGAGAATCACCAAAATAATCCCCGACAGTCTCATTTAGCTAGCTCACTGCTAGACTTAAATTTCCTTCTTTGATTTAAGATTTCTTACAGGGCATCTGAATTGCCTGCCCCGGGTACACGCCTTACCTGGCCAGGTGGGTTTGGTCACCCTAAGTCACCCCTGGATCCTGCCCCTTAATGAGTGTTCTCTGTGTCCCTGGCTGTGCTTCCATGCTGAGGAATCTGAGGCTTCCCCACAAACACCCTTTATTTTTTTTTTTTAAAGTTTGTTTATTTATTTGAGAGAGAGAGAGAGACAAGTGAGAGTGGGGGAGGGGCAGAGAGAGAGAATCCCAAGCAGGCTCTGTGCTCCCAACGCAGAACCCAACACAGGGCTCGAACTCATGAAACCATGAGATCGTGACCTGAGCCGAAACCAAGAGTCAGCCGCTTAATGGACTGAGCTGCCCAGGCGCCCTTTGTTCTAATGGAAAGCCCTTTAGAACAAACCCATCTGGGCTGGATGGTCAACCTGAAGTACGAAGTGGCAACTATATCCCAAGACCGACTCATTGATGGGAATACAGTGTTCAAGAAACGTTCACTTTTAAGAATAATAGCTAATAATTTTTCGCGTTGTCTGAAGGGCCCCTTCATTCAATCCTCACAGCCTCAGGAGATAGCGTAACTCTTTTACATTGGAAGAAACTGAGGCATAGGGAAATTTGGTTTCTGGTCCAAGGTCACAGAAGTTGCAAATGATAACTCTTTTACATTGGAAGAAACTGAGGCATAGGGAAATTTGGTTTCTGGTCCAAGGTCACAGAAGTTGGAAATGATAACTATTTTACATTGGAAGAAACTGAAGCATAGGGAAATTTGGTTTCTGGTCCAAGGTCACAGAAGTTGCAAATGATAGAGCTGAGATACAGGCCTAAACAGGATGGCTTAGAGCCCCACAGCCCAAATGAAATGACGATGAAATCTACTTTGATTCAGGAAGTTCACCTTTGCTTAGAAATTTCATACCCTTTTTCTTTTTTCCTTTTTTCTTTTTTATTCTTACTGAAGTAACTAGCCATCCATTTTTCTTTTACTGGTTTTTGGTACATGATACTCGAATCAACCAAGTATGCACCATGTTCCCAGTGTGTGCCCAGTGCTTTCAAGCTGGGTACACTTCGATTCTTGGCTTCTAGTCTATTCATTCTTCAGATGGATGTGTGTGTGTGCGTGTGCGCGCTTGTGCCATTCCAGCAAAGATAGCTAAGTAATCTCCTCAAAGAGTTCACTTCGAATTTTATCTGTTTACCCAAAAGAATCGCCTTGTATATATTTTACTGATAAAAGTAGTCTCGTAACAAGCTGTGAATATGGGTCACTGGAATCTTGCTTTGTTTTTCTGATGGTGGACTTCGCAATTCTGTATTTAGCTGTGTGGCAACTTATGGTCAGAACTTAATATTTGGAACCATTAAGAGGTCTCTTCTTACCACCAGGCACAGTGTTGGTGACCAGGGTGTTAAGTCCTTGAGTCTGATGAACCGCAGACAAATGTCTCTGGCTGAGCAGGGTAAGGGAAGAGCACTGGGGCCGAGGAACAGAAGAGTCTGGGTATTTTCCCTCGTCATGTTGATCGAGCTGCCATAGCCATGGAGATGCTCTCCTGTCTAGGGGCCCAAGGAGACTTCTCAGCTCTGGGGTTCAAGTAAAACACAAACCACAGCTGGAGTGGGTGTTGCTCTCTTAACGAGCTGACCCCATAAGCACTTCTCTTCAAACTTTCTGTTCACATACTTTCTATAAGAATTTTAGAAAACTAACACTTTTTTTAAATGTTTATTTATTTTGAGAGAGAGAGAACACACACACACGCAAGTGGGAAGACGGACAGAGAGAGAGGGAGAGAGAAAATCCCAAGCATTAAGGATGCCTCCCATGCTGTCAGCACAGAGCCTGATGTGAGGCTCGAACCCACGAACCGTGAGATCATGACCTGAACTGAAATCAAGAGTCGGACGCTTAACTGACCGAGCTACCCAGGCACCCACAGCTAACACCGTTTTAAGATGTCATCTACAATTTCTTCATAAATATGGGGGCTCCTGGATGGCTCAGTTGGTTGAGCATCCGACTTCAGCTCAGGTCATGATCTCACAGTTCATGTGTTGGAGCCCTGGATCGGACTCTGTGCTGAGAGCTTGGAGCCTGGAGCCCGCTTCAGATTCTGTGTCTCCCTCTCTCTCTGCCCCTCCCCTGCTCGTGCTCTCTCTCAAAAAGAAACATTTTAGAATTTCCTCTGAAATATAAATAGTAGAGATGGCTTTTTTGATCCATTATATGGATACTTAAAACTACCATGGTTGTCTTGTAAATGTACCTGATGGAATCTAACCACCATAGCAATTTGATATGTACCAACCAGCAGTTATTTAAAAAACCTATGAACAAGATGTTCCTTAGCTGTCCGAGATTTTCTAGTGTTTCATTTTCTCGTGGAACCTGCATATCCATTCCACTTCCCCAAAGAAATTTATACTGATAAATACATTTTATATGTAAGTCTGTCTTAATCACCCTTCTACAACACAAGCACATACGTAAGTTGAAATGTGATGTTTCTCATTACCAGTGACCATCAGGCTTAAATTTTTTTTTTAACTTCTTTCTGATTGAATTATTCAATTATTAGCAGTACACAATTGATCAAGACCGCATGAAGGTGTAGCATACTTGGACACATGACCATTAAACATAAAAAGTGAGATTTTATTGGAAACACATTTCTAAATGAGATGAACAGGGCTTTATAATTCTCTTGCAATTGATGTATCAGTGAATGAATGTTGCTTCATGCTAGAAAGAGATGGGTTTAGTATAAATTCTATTCCTATTTTTTCATTCGTATGTGAGTATCCAGGACGCATTGTTTATACGAATAGGCAAATGAGGATGGAAGGAATTTTGTGAAGCATTGCCACTCGATTCTTTGAATGCCTTCTGGGTCATACGCCAAAATCACATGTGCATTTTCATCAGAAATTAATGACTGTGGTAGGCTGCATAATGCCTCCCCCCAGCCCCACGTAGCTCCATATCCTAACCCCCGGAACCTGTGAAGAGTGCCTTATATTGGAAAAGTGACTGGACAGATGTGATCGCGTTAAGGATCTTGAAGTGGGGAGAGAATCCTGGATTGTCTGAGTGGGCCTGTTGTAATCACAAGAATCCATGCATGAAGGACACAGGAGGAGCCTCGTGAGCGGGGGCAGGTGATGTGACAATGGAAGGTTTCGAAGACGCCGCTCCACTGGCTCTGAAATGGAGGCAGGGGTCGTGAGCCAAGGCATACAGGGAACACGGCTCTAGACGCCGAAAAAGACGAGGGAAAGCTTTCTCCCCTCAGATCCTCCAGAAGGGACGAGCTCTGCCCTTACTTTGACGTTAGCTCAGTGTCTGTTTTCAGGCCTCTGACCTCCAGAACTATATAAGGCAATAAATTTGTCTTGTTTTAAGTCACTAAGTTTGTGGTGTTTTGTTACTGCAGCCAAAGGAATCTCATACACCAGCCTATCAGCGGGTGGCTCAGTGATGTCCTCCTAATTTGCAAGGAACCGGACAGCACGACCGCCCTGTCCTTATTCCCCCTCGTGGGAAAGGGACAGGGGAAGATGAGGACACACGTAATCCAGAAGTTGCCACATCACTTCTTGTCGCCGCATAGCCTCAGCGAATTGCAAGGAAACAGGGATGTGTCGTTTTCCCCTTAATGCTACATACCAGCTCGTTAGGAGGCTCTGTTGCTGTACAAGGAGGAGAGGAGGTATTTGGAAGGAAAACCAGTCTCTGGCTTGGAAGATGATTGCACTTGTCGAGGGAGAGATGGCCACAGAGAGAAGTGGGCTGAGGGAGAGAGATTCAGAGTCCTTCAGCCGCAGGACTTGAGGGACTGAGGTGGCACTGAAGACAGAGGGAGCGAGTCAATGCTTAGACTTCTGGCTCATGGACCAGAACGGGTGGCCGTGTCGCTCACTACAGGGGTGGGGACCACTCTGCAGAGAGTGCTGCAAAGTGTACGAATAATATACGTGCCTTATCAGAGCCACAGGTTTATGTAAATATTGACTTTCGTCGACAGGTTTCTGTTAAATTAATTAAGGAGAACGTTTTGTTATGGGGATAGGAGAGAAGTTGCCGAAGCAGCACTTGGCAGTGTCTGCCCTTTGCCTCCCTTTAAGCGCCGGGACTTCCTTAGGATGTGTTTTACACCCACTCCAGGAAAACATCCAGAGAAGGACGTCATCGTGCCGGAGCCCCGTGGTTAGCTAACTGGCGTCCCATTGCTGTGTGCAGCCTCACGGGATAGCTGAGTCCCCAGGCAAACGGGGTCTCCTGGGCCCTGTTTCTCTTTTTGTTGTTGGTCGTTTTAGATTAACTCCGTTTTTATTTTTTCCCATAATGAATGTAGTATGTACACATCGTAGGAAAAAAAAAATCAGAAACTCCGGAGAACTAGAAGGAAAGAGGGAGAACTAGAAGGAAAGAGGGAAATCACATAAATCCCACCGGCTCAGGCACCCACTTTATTAGCACCTCGTTGGATTTTCTTTCAGCCTTATCTGTATGCATTTTTCTAACATACGTATTCTGCATCTTTTTCTTAAGTAAGCTCTAAAATATAAGCATTTTTCACACTTTGATAGTTTCATAACAGTCTGTGTTGAGCATGTACTGTATTTTATTTATCCTCTCCTACTGGGCATTCAGATCGTTGCTGATTTTTCACTAGTATAATGCTGTGAGTACTGGACTTACGAATAAACTTATTTCTCTGTTTAGTATTTTTCCTCAGAATTGAGTAACAGAAGTGAAATTGCTGGGCAATGGGATATGAATATTTTCATTGCTTTCTACCCGTCATTTGACGGGTTTTCCAAAAGGGCTGTAAGCCATTTATATTTTAAGGATCGTGTGTGAAATCGTGGGGTCTTATTTGGAATGTAATATTCCCAGCCCGGCCCGAGGCGTTCAGTAACCATGAAAAAAAAGGAGAAAGCTGTAACTTGGAGATCAGTGTGAGAACTGATTTTTAAAATGGCAGCCGGGATGATAGCAGAAAAAAGTTGGCACGGACTTTGCTCCGTGACACTCGGTGCACTCTCTCAACACGTACCCAACAAGCCCTCCGTCAAGATCAAAACCACACGCACCGTGGAAAGAGCTGGGTAGGTTTTCCATCACACGTTATCTCTGCAATCACAGGAGGTCATGGCGTTTTACAGGTGAAGACCGTGAAGCTTGGGGACGTAGCCAACAATCACACACACAGCTGACGAGTGGCAGAGCTGGGGCAGACCCAGGGTGTGGCTGCTTTGATTGTATTTACCAAAGTACTGCTGTATTCAAAACTGCATGATGAACATTAGGAGAAACAAAGATGGAAAGGCAACCCCCGCACCCCCCAACCCCTCACCCCTCACCCCTGCAGGCCGCAGGCGCCTACACTTAGTAAGAAAGCGGAGGCGCCAGATGCTTACAAGTTGTATCAGTTTGCTAGGGTTGCTACAAAACAGCGCCACAGACTGGGTGACTGGAGCAACAGAAATTTCCTTATTTTTTTAACGTTTATTCATTTTTGAGAGAGAGAGAGACAGAGACAGAGCGTGAGTGGGGGAGGGGCAGAGAGAGAGGGAGACACAGAATCCGAAACAGGCTCCAGTCGCTGAGCTGTCGGCACAGAGCCCGATGTGGGGCTTAAACTCACGAACGGTGAGATCAGACCTGAGCCGAAGTCGGACGCTTAACCGACTGAGCCACCCAGGCGCCCCTAAAATTTTTTTTAAATATTTGTTTAGTTTTGAGAGAGAGAGAGAGAGAGAGAGAGAGAGAAAGAGAGAGTGTGAGCAGGGTAGGGTCGGAGAGAGAGGGAGACACAGGATCTGAAGCAGGCTCCAGGCTCCAAGCTGTCAGCACAGAGCCCGATGCAGGGCTCAAACCCTTGAGCCATAAGATCATGGCCTGAGCCAAAGTCGGATGCTCAACCGAGTGAGCCCCAATCACTTCTTCTTATGAGGATACTCATGTTGGATGAGGACCCACCCACATGACCTCATTTTAACCTAATTACCTTATTAAAGAGTCTATCACCGGGGTGCCTGGGTGGCTCAGTCAGTTAAGTGCTGGACTCTTGATTTCAGCTCAGGTCGTGAGATCGAGCCCCGTGTCATGCTCTTTGCTGGGTGTGGAGCCTGCTTGGGATTCTCCCTCTCGCTCTCCCTCTTCCTCCCTCCCCCACTCACACACTCTCTCATTATCTCATTCTCAAAAAAAGAAAAAGAGAAAAAGACCCTATCTCAAAATACAGTCACATTCTGAGATGCTGGGGCTTAGGACCTCAACATAGGGATTTGTGGGACACAGTTCAGCCGATGACAAAAGGTAATAGAATCTGAAAGGTTGCAAGTCCTCCGTTATGAAACATGGCTAATTCTAAGCCAGGGGCCTTCAGCCCCGGCTGCACTTAGACTCACTTGGGAGGGGTTTCGTTTGGTTTGAACAACGCATTGCCCCCAGAATCTCGGTTGACCGGCCCGGGAAGTGCCCTGGCAGAGGTGGTTTTTAAAGGCCCCTCGGGCATTCCAGTGTATACCCAGGACCGAGAACCCTGTTTAACTGAAATACTCAAGTGAGACCTGAGTTGCTGTCATTATTCCCAACCATCAGGCTGTCTGCCCAGCGGACGCTTTGCGCTATACCCGGAATACCTTCCAGTCAGCAGCACAGCGCAGCACCCGGGTCCCCGGCCTCAACTGCACGCACTCAGTTGGCAGCGTTGTCTTGCTCATTCCTTCATCAACGTGCGTCGTCGTTGGGTGAAGGCCTCTGAGAGACTAGATGCCGTGGCGATGTGATAAACCAAATGGCGCCCCCCCCCAAAGATGTCCCTACGCTAATCCCCAGAACCTTGAATGGGGAGATTATTCTGGATTATCCACCTGTGCTCAGTTCAATCATACGAGCTCTTAAAAGCAGAGAAGCTTTCCTAGAAGAAGTCAGAGAAAGAGGACGTAAGAGCAGGAGAGATTGAAAACACGAGAGGGACTCCATCCACCATGGCTGCCTTTGAAGATGGAAAAGGGGGTCACCAACCAGGGAGTGCAGGCGGCTTCAATGAACTGGGAAACTGGGCAGCCGGGAAGAGCCTTCAGCTTTCAGCCAACAAGGAAATGGGTTCCCCCACTTCTACAGCCACAGGGAATTGAATTCTGTCCACAAGCTGACTGAGCAAGGAAACCTGTCTCCCCCGCAGCTGCAGAAAGGAATGTGGCCCTGCGGACACCTTGGTTTTGCTCCGTGAGACCCAGGTGGGACTTCGGACCTCTACAACTCTGAGGTGATAAATTTATGTTGCTTTAAGCCAGTAGATTTGTGGCAACGTGTTTACAGAAGCAGTCGAGAATGAACACAGCTGAACTCCGAAAAATAAACTAACAGTACATTCTCCCGTTGCCATGGAGCTCGGCAACTCAAGTTTGCAGAATTGATAAGGGGAGAAACAAATCAAGTTGTGAGGAACTCAAGTCTTGGGCTCAAGAAGTTTTTTTTTTTTTTCTTTTATTCCAGGGCTCCAGGTGGTAGGTGATGTGTGATGCCCAAATTCTGCATTTATTAGCAGAAATTTTCTGCTAAAAAGAAGTAAGAACCGGTCGCTGTCTATTGAAGGAAAAGGGGAATTTTTGTAGATAAAATATAGAAAGGACGGATCACTTAGAAAGGGTTGGCTTTTTATAAAGAAAATGTCATAACAGTAGCTCCTCAGATTTCAAATGAATTCCTATTCTCTCCCGCTGTCAGCCCCCAAACCTGCTTAATTTTAGGATGAAAGTTTATGGTGATATCCTCAGCACCAAGTAAGGCAAGGCTCGGAAAGGAAGAAAACCCCTCACAAGGATGGGGGGGTATGTCAGGGAAACACAGGAAGCAACTGAAAGAGCTTTTAATGCCCAGAGCTGGAACAATTTGAAAATAAGATTAAGCAGTTGAGCAATAAAATGAAGTAAAAATGAGTATTTGGATAGTAACCCAGATATAAAGTAAATATCCAGAAGTCCATATTAATTTAAGTAAAGGATTCGGCAAATAAATGGGGAAGACTAGGAGAATTCCAAATAACGTGTGTAGATGTTCTCCCTGACAAAGATGAATGAACACAGCTACCCCCACTTATGTCGGGGTGCCCAGTGACTTCCCCCCAAGAGCACCGGATGAAAGAGGCCGGCTGGGGGTGCGGGAACTTTATGGTGAAGGAAGCTGGCACGCTCTCCCTCAGCCGGGTGACCAAGGTTCTAGCATCATCTGGGGGAAGTCGTGTGGATAGTGAGTTCCTTTGACGTCATATGGTAAGAATAGCCCTTCCCCTCTGTGGTCTTCCTCCCCAAAGATGGGATCTTAGCCCTGTCACTCCAGCCTCGTCTTGAGACGGCATCAGACCGATCTCACTGCAGGAACATTCTACACGATACCTAGCCAGCGCTCCTTCAACATCTCAAGGTCACCAAAAACAAGTCTGAGGAGTCTGAGGAGGTGTTACAGACCCAGCGGTGCCAACGGATGGAAAACGTGGCACCTGAGTAGAAGGTGGTGTCCTGGATGGAACCCTTCAGTAGGAAAAGGACATGAGATAAAAACAAAGGAACTCTGAATACGCTGTGGATTTTAATGACTTAAGAACGTGCCAGTAGGGGTTCATAAATGCTCACAAATATGCCATGCTCCCAGAAGCTGTTACTCATAGGGGAAGTCAGGTGCAGGGGATAGGGGAACTCTGAAACCTCTCAATGTTTCTGGGAGTCTAAACCTGTTCTAAAATTCTCGTTTTTTAAGTGGAAAGAAAATCATATGTACCTCACACGTGTTTCTTCTCTGGTACCATATACGTTCTGTAGAGTAGGACGCACCTTTCTGCATTTTCTGAAGGGGAGGGGGAGAAAAAAGGAGGCCTACGTGCGTGGATCTGGGCACAGCCCCCGGAGCGATTCTGTCTGGGGGAGGAGACATTTGTTCCTCGGCGAGTCTAAAAGCAAAAGCACTCATCATGCTTTATTTTTTGTACACTGCTCTCTCTGCTTCGCATACGATTCACTCATCATAGTATATTAAAGCTATTTGGTGTTCCAAGAGCCTGTTTCGTTTAACAAAGTACAGCCTGTGACCATCTGAGGAGAAAATATGGAAATAAGGAGAATACACGGCCCAGAACACAGATGGGGCTCTGGGGCTTGCCCGAGGTGAAGGTGAACCCGGCCCAACCCTGGGCCTGTGGGGACCCAGCTGGAGCCCTTATCATTTAGAGTCGCTTTCCACAGTTTTAAATCAGTCTGTCCAGGGACGTAAAAACAGGCGCTTTCTCCTATTCCCTAGGAACCGGAATGGTGCATCTTCTCTTTAACCGTGGACTCAATGGCACGAACACTTAAGTACTTTGTGAGCCCGTTAGGTCCTGTCTTCAAAGGAAACGTACTCTTTCATTCCAGGAAAGATTGACAGTTTTCCAAGCAACAGTTTATTTGCAGTCCCAGGGAGGATTCAATTGGCGGTTAAAAAAATGCTCTTAAGTCAGAAAAGCCCCTCTGTGTCTAGTTCCTGCTGTTTCGGGGACCTGGGTCTCCTCTTGATTCGTCTCCGCACTGCCTGTCTGCTCACTCCTTGTCACTGACCCCCGCTGCCCGGCACATCGTGGGCTATCATGGGTCCCATGGACGCGGTATCCAGACAAGGCAGGGTGGCAGAAAAGGAGCCAATGCCAGCACGTGACCTACCTACCCTTCTGGACCCAGAGGTTGAAGGGGAGGAGAAAGGAGGGGATTCTCTGCGAGTGTCAGCCTCCAACTCTCCACCGGTTCCCCGGAGGGCAGTAATCCTTCCAGCCTGGCTCCCCTCTGGAGATTTTTCTCATTCTTTCTCTTGCAGAATACCTTTCCTGAGCATCATTCTCCTAATCAGGCAAGAGATGGTGTGGTACTTGGCAGAATTCATCCACTTCCCGCGCCCCCTTTTAACTTAATAGTTGACACAGAGGGAACGCCATGTGTAACATCCACGTAACTAACCAGTAAGAGAGGCTGCAGCCGTGTGA
Source organism: Panthera tigris (assembly GCF_018350195.1). Classification (NCBI taxonomy): domain Eukaryota; kingdom Metazoa; phylum Chordata; class Mammalia; order Carnivora; family Felidae; genus Panthera; species Panthera tigris. The sequence goes on from NC_056665.1 coordinate 132,780,349, forward strand.
ATGGACGTCTTGGCTCTTGGAGTCCCCCAAAAGATTTATGTGAGGATCCACACTCAAATAGACAGAAGGGAGGAAGGCAGCAAGCACAAAGCAGTTTATTTTTTTAATGTTTAATTTATTTTGAGAGAGAGAAAAGAGAGAAAGAGTGGGAGAGGGGCAGAGAGAGCGAGCGAGAATCCCAAGCAGGCTCTGCACTGTGTCTGACGTGGGGCTCGATCCCACGAACCGTGAGATCATGACCTGAGCTGAAATCAAGAGCCGGTCGCTCAAACCAAGTGAGCCACCCAGGAGCCCCAAGAACAGAGCAGTGTATTAAGGACTGTACACTCTCCAGAACAGGGAGCAGGCCGGCCCAGGGGCAGCACCTGCCCTGGGGTTAGGGTGTCTTCTGTTCTCATATTGGCACAGATTACAGGTCATAGCCAGGGGGGTCTCTTACCGGGGTTGCTTCCTGTCACCTAAGGGACTCCTACTGGGCGGGAGGGGGAGCTTCTGGTCCTATAAGGTTCTTTTTGGGGGGTTCTTGAAAGAAATAGTGATTTGGGTTAGGTGGAATCTTGGAGAGCTTTCTAGAAGAAACTGGATACCTTTTTTTTTTTTTTTTTTTTCCCAGAACTGTCACGAGCATCTTGCGGTGGGGGGTGAAACTGTAGTGTAAATTCTAAGGAAGCTGTAGGTTACCCTGGGGCAGAGGTTGAAGAGGCGAGCGAGTGTGCTGTGCCTGTGACCCTTGGTCTGTCAGCCCCCAGCTGATGGAAGGCCTTCAGGCCAGGATGTTAAAAATCACAAAGTCGGGATGCTGAGCCCTCAGGCTTCTAACGTGTTGTCCCCCGTGTATCATCGCCTTTGCCTCCTAACTGCCTACTCTTTCCTAGCTTCCAAATCCTTCTGATAGGATGGATCCCCGTGAACCCCACCCCTGTGACACCTACACGATATCATCTCCCTACCCGTCCCCACCTCCCTTCCCTCCCCCTTCCCGCAGATGACCACTAGCCAGGCTCCCGTGATCATTCCTCTGGTTTTTCAAAATGTATACTTTCCTCACCTACGTAGATGATCCTAAGTAATATATTGTTTCATTTTTTTGGCTTTGAGAGTTACAAAAGAAGCATCACACCGAATACAGTTGACTGCAACGTTCTCCGCCCCCTCAATATTATGTTTCCAAGACTTGTCTGTAGTGCACTGAGCCTTTAACTGTAGTGCATTTATTTTTGGTTCTGTGTAGTATGCTATCATATACCTATCCCACAGGCTACTTCTCCATTCTCCTGACTCGGGGTTTATTTTCCAGACTTTTGCCATTATGAGCAGTGGCACCGGGAACATTCTTGGTGAATGTTCTCAGGTGTATCCATATGAGCGTTCACTGGGGTGGTAGTTTTCCCCCCTGAGTGTGCATGAGAATCCCCCGGAAACTTCTTAAAACACAGATTGCCAGGCCCCATTCCTGGACCTTCTGGTTCAGTCAGTCTGGGGAAGGGCCAGAGATTGTGTATTTCTGATAAGGTCCCAGGGAATGCTGATGCTGCTGGTCTGTGGCCACACTTTGGGAACCACTATCCTAGGGTGAATACCTGGGGGTGGGGGGGGGTGGGGGCGGGGTTGGGCCACAGGGTGTGCACCTATTATGAGAATGCCCAGCTGTTTTCTTACATGGCTGTGGCATTTTGTTTTTTCATGACACTTTAGAAAAGTTCCATTGGGGGGAAAAAGAAAGAAAAGTTCCATTGAGCCGTGCTTTCATTGTTCTTGGTTTTATTCATGTTCTTTCTCTGTATTCAACATGACTGAAACTGTAGGAAAGGATTTGTACCCTGAGATAAGTGAGTTGAAGACAGAGCTCTTTCCACTGTTTGGGTATATTTTCCTAAGCTTAACAAGAAAAGGAATGGATTCTAGCAGGTTTATCAAGGAAAGTACACGGTGAATGACTCCTGGAACTTGCAGGGAATGTCTGTTACCAGAGTCAGAGAACTGGATGGTTTGCTCGTTAAGGCTCACTCCAAGGAGCTGGGACAAAGCTGGAGAAGGTCCTCGCCTGAGAGCTGAATCCATCAGTAGTCCTTGTTGACTGTTCTCTCGTGAAAATATGGCTGTTGTTTGGGGCACCTGGGTGGCTCGGTCGGTTAGGCGTCCAAGTCTTGGTCTGATGCATGAGATCGGGTCATGATCTCATGAGTTTGAGAGTTTGAGCCCCACGTCGGGCTCTGCGCTGACAGTGTGGAGCCTGTGTGGGATTCTCTCTCCCCTTCTCTCTGTCCCTCCCCCACTCGTGCTCATGCTCGTGCTCTCTCAAAACAAATAAGTAAACATTAAAAAAAAATAAAGCGTACACTTTAAATGGGTGAGCTTTATGGGTTGTGAATTATATCTCGTATCTCAGTAAAACTGATTTTAAAAAAAACCTTATTTTAGAATCAACGCAAAACAAGCACAGAGCGGTCAAGGGGATTGCCCACGATGACAGAGCTAGCCAGTAGCTGAGCTGGAGCTTGACCTAGGCAGGTTGCCTTCCGAGCCCATACTTGATGCTTCTGGGTTCCTCTTGCCCCATCTGTCTGCCCAGCAAACTCCACCTGCTGCTTCAAGACTCAGCTCAAGTCTGCGTCTTCCACCAGGCTTCCTGCACTTCCTTACATCGCCGTCCTAAAAGCACCTTCCCTAGAGTACTTTTCACCGTGTCCCGTAAGGCAGGCCACCTCTTTGCTGCCTCAGTGTAACTCCATATGCTTCTCGAAAAGAGATATTGGGTCCTTGCCACCGTGCAATCCCCAGCATCCAGCTCGTGTCTGGTGTGATTAGATATGCCAACTCCTGACTCTGGCTGGAATCATGGCTCCCGGGCCAGTCCCTCCCACAAAGCATCCTTTGGTGCCAGCGTCACAGAAGGCTCATGAATGAAATGACCCCAAGTGGGACACTTTTATGTACACGGTTGGGTTTGGTGAACCTCACACCTGATGAGGCCAAGGAGGCCAAAATGATCTCCATTGCAGGTCACAGAGCTTTGCTTTCTTTCCTGTGGCTGCAACTTGAAACCTCACCTCAGACAGCTTTCTTGTAAAGCTTGTGCAGTTGATAAGATAGGAGACTAGGCGAGAATGTGTACAATTTGGGAAAAACACGTTATTGCCTCTGGAAAAATCATCGGTAAGCTTGTGTCCAGGTGGTAGGAATAAACATTCCCTTATAATTTTTTTAAAAAAATTTTTTTAATGTTTATTTTCGAGACAGAGAGAGACAGAGCATGAACAGGGGAGGGTCAGAGAGAGAGGGAGACACAGAATCTGAAACAGGCTCCGGGCTCCGAGCTGTCAGCACAGAGCCCGACGCGGGGCTCTGAATCACGGAGCACGAGATCGTGACCTAAGCTGAAGTCGGACACTCAACTGACTGAGCCACCCAGGCACCCCAACATTATTCCCTTATATACAGAGATAACATGGCTTGAATTTTGACTCCCGATCTTTTCTTCCCATTATAGTCTATGGGCCATCGCCCCAGAATATTAGAACCCATACATAGGAAGTTTAAGAAAAATTAAATTTCTCCGTAGGAAAGATTCAAAGCTTATGAAATATCGATGTGTGTAAACACTCACGCATGTGCAAAGAGAGGAAATACATCAAGGTATTAGCCATAATGGCAACTCATGGTTTAGCTCTTATGTCGTGCTCAATTCTCTATAAACTCTTATAATCCTCATTCTGCTATACGACTGTTTGTCCCTCGCTTTACTGATGGGACTCCAAACTGCAGACAGATGTGTCCCTTCTCTTCCGGCATGGCAGGATTGTGAGCGTTTTTTAACTGCTCTGCTTTTCTGCATGTTCTGAATCTTCTACAACAAATATGTCTTGTTAGGAATAACACCTGTCAGGGGCACCTGGGTGGCTCCATCGGGTAAGCCTCCGACTCTTGACTTCAGCTCAGGTCATGATCTCGTGTTCATGGGATCGAGCCCCACGTTGGGCTCTAGGCTGACAGTGCGCAGCCTGCTTGGGATTCTCTCTGCCTCTCTGTCTGCCCCTCCCCTGCTCATGTGCCCTCACCTGCTTGCTCCCTCTCTCTCTCTCTCTTTCTCAGAATAAATAAACATTTTTTAAAAAGGAATGACATAGTAACTGTTACCATAAACAAAAGGTTATTAAAGCAAATTAGAGAACGTAGCAATGGCCGAGGAAAGACATTTGCACATATGGGGGTGCTCCCTGCTCCCTGCAGTGAGAGTTGTAGGACCCGAGACTGCCTATCAGTCGTGCCCAGGACTGATTTGAGAGTTTTACCCTGGCTGCAACGCTTGCTAAAACCTCCCAGCTTACTTTGAAAGTCATCTGTGACTTACTTTAAAGTCTTCACGTTGTTAGATAGGAGAGGGATTGGGCCTCATGGCTCATCTGGGGGACACTTGCCTCCATGCCGCTGACCCAGGGCGTCCAATAAAAACACACAAATCTGTGCCTAATCCCACGACTGGGACGCATTCGAAGGGAAAACAAAGATAAGGATAAAGTGGGTTTCATGAAAGAAAACACTCCATGTGCTTGATGACTTCTTGGCAAAGGAAAGACGGGAAGTGTGTTGGCGGCCAGCCTCTCCTTGGGCCGCCTCAGGGCCTGTCTCACCAGCCATGGCGTGTGCTCGACATTTATCGCGCTGAGAACCGAGGGAAGGGAGGTACAGAGGTTCACCCATATCTCAGACTGTTTCGAGGCTGATAAAGGGTGCTACGTCAGTGATTGTGCAGATTACGAAAACGTAAAGATGTCAAGGGTCCATTGTTTTCTGTGTGCTGATGACTGCCAGGTATGAAAGACCTTTCTCACCTTCGTAGACATAGGGCGGTGATTTTCACCAGCTCACCGGCGTTCGACAGAAGATGGCCTGGAATGTCATCGGTAGGATGTGGTTCCTGTGTCATGTGTGGGCGTGAGAAATGTCTGGCCTTGTGGGGAAGGTTGGGGAGTGCTTGGTTTGCTTTTCAGCTCTAGATTGTGCTGATGGCCTCTGGACGAAAAGGAAGCTTTTCTGGCCTATGTTTAAGTTTTTACTTCTGATTGAGTGCAGGGCCATGGCATTGCTCGTGGAGTGTTAAAGAAGTTTCCCAGAGTGCTTGAAAGGTCTCTTCGGAGGGGTCCACGTTCACAGCCAGGGATGCTGATAAGCCACTCTCCTTCCCCCAGGAGAGACGAGAACATGCATCCTGCTGTCGTGACTTGCCCGGCATGAATGGAACCACTCTACAGGTGCCAGAAACACAGAGGCAGGCCTCAGGCCAGCTGCTGCCCACACAGGCCACCCGCAGAGCATGCACACCTGGCCCGGGGCAGCGGTGGGGTGGGCGGACAAGCCAAGTGGGGCTGGGAGATAGAAATGTGTTACCCAAGAGGGAGGTTGGTCTGAGGGTCGCGAAAAGTAACCAGAACGTGGGCGAGAGCAAATGGGACAGGGACAAGCAGAAGGCTGACCCTCAAGGAAATGTGTGTGTGTGTGTGTGTGTGTGTGTTAGGTGGGCACACGCCGTATCTCTGGCCTGCCGTTTCCCTCATTTCCTGCAGAATGAACCGGATGGAGTAGGTGGTCCCTGATCTACTTTCCAGGTCCCGCATTTGCCCATCACAGAGCTTTGCTTCAGCTCCTTTGGCTCCCACACAGCAGGTCACTTCTACGTGGAAACAGGCGGCTGGGAGCAGGCGGTTGCTGATTGAGGTGGGGCGTCTGGCGACAGGGAATCTGGAGACTCACCAAGCGATTCCTGATGTCAGGACGGAGTAACCTTTAACAAGGACCCGGTAGAAAACATAAGCCTCTTAGCACAGGGACACAAGCTTACTAACTGATTATAGGGTTGTTGTTGTTGTTTAAGTTTATTTACTTATTTTGAGAGAGACAGAGGCAGCGTGAGTGGGGGAAGGGCAGAGAGAGAGAGAGAGAGAGAGAGAGAGAGAGAGAGAGAGAGAGAGAGAGAGAGAGAATGAATCCCAAGCAGGCTCTGCACGGTCAGCACAGAGCCCGACCCGGAGCTCAAACTCACGAAACCTTGAGATCGTGACCTGAGCCAAAATCAAGAGTCGAACACTTACCCAACTGAGCCATCCAAGTGCCCACTCCCCTCACCCATTTTTGTTTTGTTTTGTTTTGTTTGTTTTTAGTAAAATCTGAATTGTCTAAAGTCTTACTGAAAACGAATAGTCTGTACCAATGGTGATCACTCTAATAAACAGCACATGGTATCACGTAGTAAAGCAAAACGATTTCTTACTCTGGTCTCCCCAAAGAGGTGTTTTGAGCTATTTGGAAGTGGACGCCTTTCATCCCCACCCTCCGTGTTCGCAGGCATAGATGCTGAATGTAGGCTCCGGACTGGACTGGGGTCGTGGCGGGGAGACCGGAGAGAGAGGGAAGGCTCCCCTCCCTCCAGGCCAAGCTGAGGGTGCATCAGACCAGTCTGATCTTAGGCGGCACTTGGGGTGGCGAACGGCTATTACCGGGTGGGGTTTTCAAGTCACCAGGCTACTTACGTTAGCACCTGTGTATGTATTTTTCTGGCTCCGACAGGCAGTGAGAGGGAAACAAAAAGAACAAAGCAGGAGTCACAAAACAGCAAAACTGGTTGTATCATGCGTTGCCCACGGGTCAGGAGCAGTGCGGGAGTCTTTCCTGATTCATGTTGCTTCTTTTTATGTTTGTGCCCGTTTAAGAACAGCCAAAGCAAACACACAAAGTCGTGGCGAACCTTCTTCTGCCTTCGTGGCCCTTGGCTTCCTTTCTCCTTGCTGCCCTGGGGACACTCGGGGGCTCCAGTCCACTTGTCTTTTCCAGCCGGTAACAAAGGACACCCTCACCTTAGCTGCCGAAATTCTTTCCCCTGCTTTTCTGCACTAAGGCCAGTGCTCGTATTCTTCTTCTTCTTTTTTTTTTTTTTTTTTTTTTTTTTAGTGTTTGTTTATTTTTGAGAGAGAGAGAGAGAGAGAGAGAGACAGACAGACAGACAGAGAACAAGTGGGGGAGGGGCAGAGAGAGAGAGGGAGACACAATCCAATGTAGGCTCCAGGCTCTGAGCGGTCAACACGGAGCCTGACTCAGGGCTCGAACTCACGAACCTCGAGATCATGCCCCGGGCCGAAGTCGGATCGTTAACCGACTGAGCCACCCAGGTGCCCCAGCTCGTCCCAATGCCACACTGGGAACCCATGCAAGAAAACTGTGAAGTTATTCCTAAAAATGGAGGAAATAAATGAGCTGTAAAAATGTGAACAGTGTGACTGACTGTCAGCCGGGGTCAGAATTCACTTTTCCATGCAGCAACCTGACACGGTGGTAACGAGCTGCTTAGACACACCATGGTGCATCTGAAAGGCCTGTGGCTCCTTATAATTAGAGACTGGTTTCACTGGTACCCTGGCAAGAGGTTTAGGTGTTAGTGTGAGACAGGACAGGGTCTGCCCGCTGACAGTGTTGAGGTGCGGAGATGTTCTGCACCTCGTTATTCAGCCCTTGGCTGTAACTCGTCCTCCGCCCTGAGTCACTCGGGGTCATTTCCCCGTTTGTCAGTACCCATCACAGGAAGTAAAAACAAAGGTTTTTACGTACAGTTACTTTTCCCTATAAAAGAGCCTGAAATTCAAAGCAATGGATCTGACTTTTTATTTACCGTTTTTTTAGTCCACGCTGATTTTTCCCCAATAGAAATGCCTTTATTATTATTTTCTGCTTATAAAAGTAATCGTAGGCTCATTGCAAACAAAACCGAGTTAGAAAATTCAGAAAATTATCAACTGTAAGTACCATTGTTCCTCTTCCCCCAGAGTAAGCCTATTAAAAGTGTTCTTTTGGGGCGCCTGGGTGGCTCAGTCGGTTAAGCATCTGACTCTTGGTTTCGACTCAGGTCATGATTTCACGTTTCGTGGGTTCAAGCCCCATGTCTGGCTCCATGCTACCAGTGTGGAGCCTGCTTGGGATTCTCTCTCTCTCTCTCCCTTTCTATCCCCCTCCCCTGCTCGTGCATTCTCTCTCTCATTCTCTGTCAAAATAATAATAATAATAATAATAAACTTAAATTATTAAAATCAATAAAATGGTTTAAAAAAAAGGAAGGAAGCTAAAAATCCATCCTATGGGGCTTGACATGGGATCTCTGAGATGACCACTCAAAGATGCTAAGTACATCTGTGTCGTGTGCGCACTGAACAAAGACCCCCCCCCAGCAGAGTTGAGTAGAGAGCTAAACCCAACCAACGTGCACCCAGGGGGCTTTATCTGCCTGGAGGGGAGCCTCTTTCTCATCTGCACATAAATTCCCACACCAGCTAGTGGCATCCTCTTGATTACTACTAAGTTGTTGCTTCTTACGGGGCAAAGTTTCTGTTATGTGCTGTGGCCCAGCACCATTACCACCCTGAAGAAGTTGGTTTGGAACTTTGAGCTCCCCTAAATGGGGTGCTGCTAACTCCAGCAGGTGCCCCAGGGTGCGGCTGGGCACCGTCTATGCCGTGGCAAGGCCTAGATGGCGAGGGCCTGGGACTCCTGCATTCTGGACGTGCTGGGGAAGAAGGGGAAGAAGGATGTGTTGAAAGAAGCACAGCCTAGGCAGGCGGTACTTGGCAATAGTGGGGCTCCAGGGAGGTCGGCGAGGCCCAGCAAGGCATAAAGTCTCGGGTCCATTAATCACACAGCGTGTAGCTCAGAGGACTAGAGAAGGACAAGACCACTCGGGAGCCAGGATGGTCTAGGCATCTGCCTAGCCCTGGAGAGAGCAGAGAGTAAGACCAGGAGCTCCGTGGGCTCCTGGAGCTTTCATTCCACTGCAACAAGTACATAAAGAGGTCATTTGAGATAGAAGAAAGTGCTGTAAAAAACAAAGAACAAAAGCCACTGGCTGAGATGATAGTCTGCAAGTGGGGGGAGGGGCAGGCTATTATTTAGGTGGCCGAGGGCCTGGGGAGGGGATATTGAAACGGAGACCTGAAATTAGTAGTGTGAATGAAGACCTGAGGACGATCCTTCTGGGCAGAGGGAATAGCAGATACTAAGGCCCTGTGGCAGATCAGCGTAGCCAGAATAGGGAGCAAGGGAGATAGAAAAACCGAACAAGGGAGGAGAGAGACAGGGTAAGATTTAGAGCCTGCGGGGCCCTGGAAGCCATGGTGAGGAGCTTACGGCTACCTCCTTTGGTGCAGTGGGGTGCCACTGAAGGGTTTTAAGCAAGGGGGTGACAAGATCCAATTTCTATTTTTAATGTTTGTTTATTTTTGAGAGAGACAGCACGAGCGGGGGAGGGGAGAGAGAGGAGACACAGAATCCAAAGCAGGCTCCAGGCTCCGAGCTGTCAGCCCAGAGCCCGACGTGGGGCTCGAACCCACAAGCTGTGAGAGCATGACCTGAGCCAAAGTCGGCGCTTAATCGGCCGAGCCACCCTGGGGCCCCTCCAATTTCTGTTTTTAAATGCTCTCTCATCATGAAAAATTAACCATGAACTCTGGGCACTGGAAGGAAATGGTGCTGGAGGTGGGCAAGGGCAGAAGCAGAGGGTCCATTAAGAGTGTCTGCGGTGGTCGGGGACAACAGTGAGCTCTTCCGTGTGGGGTGGCTGCACAGATGGGGAGTTGTCAGATTTGAGATGTCAGGGACACGGGACCCACAGTCTCCGGGGAGCCTCAGAAGCCATCATGAGAGACACTAGGGCGGTGAAAGTCAAGACGGCTCCCTGATTTGGGGTGTGAGGTTAGAGGTTAATTACCAGGACAGGCAGGAAGCCATACCCCAGAGCCTCTGAGCCATCATGCAGGGCTCCTTAAATAAGAGTTAGATTCTCCCAGTGCCTGGTCTCGTTTACATAGTGTAAGACTGAGGGGCTTGTTCATTTTTTCTGGTTTTTGAAGACCTACCCCCTATTAAGAACATTCTGGGTCTTGGGGCACCTGGGTGGCTTAGTTCAGCATTTGACTCTTGATTTTGGCTCAGGTCATGATCTCACAGTCGTGAGATCAAGGCCCAGGTTGGGCTCTATGCTGGGCATGGGTCCTGCTTGGGATTCTCTCTCTCCCTCCCTCTGCCCCTCCCCTGCTCGCTCGTGCTCGCTCGTGCTCGCTCTCTCTCTCTCTCTCTCTCTCAAAAACAAAAACAAAAACAAAAACAAAAAACATTCTGAGTCTTGAAAGCCCATTAAGAAGCAATGAATTTAAACATTTCTAACAAATGAAGCCAGTCATCTAGATCCTGGGGAAATAGAGCCAGGGAATGGTATTATTAACTGTTACACGTTGGTGGAGACGCTGGGACCATGAGTCACTGTCCCCTCCATGCCCGTCTCCTCTTCCTGAAGAGGTAAATCCAGTACTAAAACGGGACAAGCACAGAGATACATGGAAACCCATTTCGTTTCAGTGCTGCTCCTCTAAAAATCCCACAGGACTCCCTGTAAGATCCTGATGGAGCCTCTGAATTATCTGAGGAAGATTGATTATGTCCAGTAGGGTTTGAGGGTTAAGGATATTGGAACAGAACTGAAGATAAATTTGCCAGTGACTTTCATAGGTTTTAGGTTCTGTAATGAAAAGTGAATCAGCAAAGGGGGCAGTGAATCTTTGACGATCATTCCTCTGGCCACTTTTGGCAGAGTGCTGACATTTCCTGGGGAAGAAGTAAATAATGGCAACTTAAAAGCAGCATGTGGTGGTGGTGGGGGTGTTGTGGAGCCTCTCACAGCTGACAGCTACCACCTCTCACGTTAGAGGAAGGTCTGCTGTTTCTCAGTGAGCCGATTTAAGCTCCCACACCAAGAATGAATGAGAGGGAGGACATAACTCCACCAGCCTGGTGCCCCTGCCCCCAGAGGTGGGGTGGACAGCTTAACAGTTTCTCTAGGTCAAAGCTAAGATAGCTGGCCCTTGCCAGTGACCCACCTTCCCTCGCAGCCCCTGCCTCTTGTCCAGGAGGTGACTCTAACATGAACTACATTCCCAGAAGCGTTTGCCCCTGGGCAAACACATACAAGGATACGACACTACATTTCAAGGCTCCATTGCATAACCAGAGAACTATTTGCCATAGATTTTGTCTTTGACGGCTGCATTGACATGAAATTGACACACAGTCATCTACACAATATTCAAGATGTAGAGTTTGATGGGTTTGACGTATGTTATACTTTTGTGAGATCATCTAAACAATTAAGATAATGAACATACCCATCATTTCCAGAAGTTTCCTTATGCCCCTTTGTCATTCATTTCTCTCTCCCTCTCCCTTCGCCAGGTAACCACCTTCTGCTCTCTGTCCCTATGAATTAGTTTGCACTTTCTGGAATAGTATATGACTGGAATTATATAGTATGTGCTCTTTTTTTTTTTTTTGAATGACTTTTTTTCTCTCAGGATAGCCATTTTGAGATTTAGCTGTATTGTTGCATGTATCAATAATTTATTCCTTTTTATTGGCTGTCCAATTTTCCTAGCATCATTTGTTGAAAACAATCTTAATTCTCAATTGAATTGCCTGGGTACCTTTGTAAAAAATCAATTGAGGGGCGCCTGGGTGGCTCAGTCAGTTGAGTGTCTGACTCTTGATTTCGGCTCAGGTCATGATCCCAGGGTTGTGGGATTGAGCCCCACATCAGGTTCTGTGCTGGGTGTGGAAGCCTATTTAAGATTCTCTCTCTTTCTCTCTGTCTCTCTATCTCTCTCCCTCTTTCTCCCTCCCTCTGCCCCTCCCCCACTCATCCATGTGCTTTCTCTAAAAAAAAAAAAGCACTTGAACATGTATGTGTGGGTCTATTTCTAGACACTATTGAGTTTGATCCATCCTTGCATGTATCTTTACACGAGTACCACATCATTTAGGTTATCGTAACTATATCATACATCTCGAAATCAGGTAGTACAAGTCTCTAACATTGTTCTTTTTCAAAGTTTCTTTGGCTCTTCCAGGCCCTTTGCATGTCTATACAAATTTTTTAATTAATTTATCAGTTGCTACCAAAAAAAGTGCTGCTGAGCTTGTGATGAGGATTGTATCGAATCTATGAATCAGTCTGGGGAGAATTGACATTTTAACAATACCAAGTCTTCTGATCCATAACCATGGCGCCTGTTTCTCCACTGACTTAGATCTCCTTTAATACCTCAGTAATGTTTTGTAGTTTCCACTATATAGATCTTACACATCTTTTGTCAAATTTTATATTTTTGATGCTATGGCAAATGATATTTTATTCAATTTGTTTATTGTTCTTAGCTCGTGTATAGAAATGATGATTGTATTTGTATCCTGCAACTTTGCTACACTCATATTTTAGTCCTTAATTTTTTTTTTTTAGATTCTGTTGAATTTTCTACAAAATCAGTCATGTTTTCTGTGAGTAAAGGCAGTTTTACTTCTTTCTTTGCAATCTGTCTTTTATCTCTTTTTCTTGCCTTATTGCACTAGAACTGACAGGACAGTGTTGAATAGAAATGGCGAGAGAGGTCATCCTAGCCCTGTTCACGATCATGCAGAGTAAACATTATCTTTCACTATTAAGTACAATGTTAGGTGTAGGGTTTTTTGTTTTGTTTTGTTTTGTTTTGTTTTGTTTTGTTTTGTTTTGTTTTGTTGTATTAACCCATTATCACACTGAAAAAGTTCCCATCTATTCCTAGTTTGCTGAGAGTTACCATGAATTAGTGTTGGATTTTGTCAAATGAGGGTTCTGCATCTACTGAGTAATCCTATGGTTTTGGTTTTTCAGTCCATCAATGTGGGAAATTACATTGATTTTCCAAATGTTGAATCTGCTGAGCATTCCTGGGATAAATCTCCCTCAATCATGATGTATTAGCCTTTTTTAATACATTGTTGGATTCGACTTGCTAAAATTATGTTAAGAATTATCTCTGTGTTCATGAGAGATACTGATGTCTTTCATCCCCCTTGGGTGTTAGAGCAACACTGAACTCATAGAATAGGTTGGAAAGTGCTCCTTCCTTTTTGATTTTCTGTAAGTTTGTGTAGAATTGGTATTCTTGGTTCCTTAAATGTTTCATAGTATTAGGCAGTGAGGCCATCTTGGCTTAGTGTTTGTGAGAAGTTTTTTACCTACAAATTGAATTTCCTTGGGACTTGGGCAATTGATGTTTATTCCTTCTTGAGTGAGATTTGGTAGTTGGTGTCTTTCAAGGAATTTGAATATTTTATTTAACTTGAGGGAGGTATTACCTATAATAGTTCATAATATTCCCATCTATTGTTTTAGTGTCCTTAGGATCAGTAGTGATGTCCCTCTCTTGTTCCTGATATGGGTAATTTGTGTCTATTTTCTTTTTTTCCTGTCAGCTTGTCTAGAAGTTTATCAACAAATCAAACTGGCTTCATTGATTTTTGTCTATTTTCCATTTTTAATTATTTTAAATACCTTCTCTTTTTGTGTTCTTTCTTCTTCATACCTTGAGTTTAATTTGTACTTATTTTTCCCATTTTGTAAGGCATAGCTAATGTTGATTTGAGACCCTTCCTCTTTTCTAATATAAGCATTGAGAGCCATAAATTTCCTTCTCAGAACTGTTTCACATGCATCCAACTTTTAATTTTCCATATTTTGACTTCCATTCCATTTGAAATACTTTCTAATTTCTATTTCTTCTTTAATGTGTAAGTTATTTTGAAGTATGTTGTTTAATTTTCAAATAATTGTAGATTTTGCACTTATATTTCTCTTTCTGTTGTCTTATTTAAGCCCATTGTGGTCTTCAACATGCTTTTTATTTTCCAATAATGCTTGTCACGACTTGCTTATTTTATTTTAGTTCCAGTGTAGATAACATACAGTATTATGTTAGTTTCAGGTATATAGCAGAGTGATTCAACAATTCCATCTACAATTCCATGCTCATCATGACTTTATGATTTACTTTTAAATTTATTGAGTTTGTTTTATGGCCAAGAATACTCTCTATCTTGGTAAAGGTTACCTTGTACTTGAAAAGACTGGCTATCCTCCTCTTGTTGGGAGGAGTTTTCTATAAACATCAGTTAGGTCTACTTGGCCAATAATATTGTTCAAGTCTTCTATATTCCAGATGTTCTGTCATTTATGGAGAGCTATATGTTCAGATCTTCAACCATAATCAAAGATTTGTTTATTTCTACTTACAGTTCTAGCAATTTTTGCTTCATGTGTTTTGAATCTCTGTTATTAGTTCCATAAAGAGTTAGGGTTTTTATGTCGTCTTGATGAATTGGTGCCTTTATGCATTACACTTCTTCCCCTTAGAAATGATCTTCATTCCCCTGGTAATATTCTTTTCTCTAACGTATACTTATCTTCATGAATATAACTACTCTAACTTTCTTTCGGTTAGTATAAATGTGAAATATCTTTTTCTGCCCTTTCACTTCTTTCTTTTTCTAAATTTTTAATGTTTATTTATTTTTGAGAGAGAGCGTGCGAGCGGGGGAAGGGCTGAGAGAGAGAGAGAGATACAGAATCTGAAGCAGGCTCCAGGCTCTGAGCTGTCAGCACAGAGCCCTACGTGGGGCTCAAACTCACAAATCCTGAAATCATGACCTGAGCTAAAATCAGTCACTGCTAACCTCTTTGTGTCTTTATATTTAAAGTGGGTCTTTTATAGACGTATGCCTATAGTTGGATCTTTCTTTTCTTTTTTCTACTGTGGCAATCAGTGCTGTCTAATTAGATGTTTAAACATGTAGTGTGATTGTTGGTATGACTAAATTTAATTCTACCATTTTGCTATTTGTTTTCTATCTATCCCATCTAGTTTTTGTTGTATTTTTCCTCTTTTTCTGCCTCTTTTTGGATTGAGTGTTGTTGTTTTTTTATGATTCCATTGTATCTTCTCTGTTGGCTTGCCAGCCAGAATTCTTTGATGTGTTATTTTCATGGTTACTTAAAGCTTATGATATACATGTTTAACCTATCACAGTCTGTAAGTATTATTCCACTTTGCATATGGTATAATTACCTTAAAATGTTTGCATTTGCATTTCTCCCCTCCCCAACTTTTTTCTATTCTAAAGCTGTCATTTTACTTCCACATATGTGCTGCCTGCTGTCCAATGTCCCCAAACTGTTGTTTCATGTATTTTGTCCAGCATTTTTAGTTGTTTAAGGCAGGAGGGTAGACATCAGCCCTGTTAGCCAGCACACTCAGAAGCAGAAGTCCTACTAAGAGTTTTTCAGCCACATTTTATTATTAATATTTTACCATATTTCCCTTACATCATTTTTTTTTTTTTTACATTTTCATGTAATTGAGCCTATGGATAGTCTCATAATGATGGGGAGGAGGGACATTTTCTTAAAACATTAAAAACTCTTCACCAAGACATCAAGCATTGGCTGCCTCCTAATCCGTCATTTCTTGCCCTGTTTACTTATATAGTATTACCCCAGTCTGGTTACTTCTGTTGATATTATCATTTCCTATTATGAATAGTGTTGTATTGAACATTTTTGCAATCACTGTCTGATTTTCTCATTTCTCTAGAACAGATCCTGAAGGTCCCAAGGGAATGTCTGTTTTTGAGGCTCTTGATGTATACATGTTGCCTGATTGCTTTCTAGCAAGGTGGCTCTCATTAACACTTAACAGTGTATACAGGTGACTAATTCTTGGCATTGAAAAAAATCACTAGTGTGACAGGCAAAAATGACACATTGGTTCAATTACCATTTCTTCACTAAAGGAAAGTTAATTCTTTCCTACGTTTTTAAGCATTTGTATTTCTTTTCTTTTTTCTTTTTTTTAACATTTATTTATTTTGAGAGAGAGCACGAGTAGGGGAGGGGCAGAGAGAGCGGGAGACAGAGAATCCCAAGCAGGCTCCGTGCTGTCAGTGCAGAACCCACTAACCGTGAGATCATGACCTGAGCTGAAATCAAGAGTGGATGCTCAGCTGACTGAGCCACCCAAGCACCCCTATATTTCTTTTTTTAAAGTATTTTTAGGGGTACCTGGGTGGCTTAGTTGGTTAAGCATCTGACTTTAGCCTACGCCATGATCTCACGGTTCCTGAGTTCAAGCCCCATGTTGGGCTCTCTGCTGTCAGCATAGAGACAGCTTGGAATTGTCTCTCTTTCTCTCTCAAAAATAAATAAAACATTAATTTTTTTTTTGTTTTTACACATCCTTTCCTATATCTTAGAGCAATCATGGTTTTTTTTCTTTTTACTTTAACTGTGGAATTTTTATTTATTTTTATTTTGTTTTTATTTTTTTAAATTTACATCCAAATTAGTTAGCATCTAGTGAAACAATGATTTCAGGAGTAGATTCCTTAATGCCCCTTACCCATTTAGCCCTTCCCCTCCCTCCCACAACCCCTCCAGTAACCCTCAGTTTGTTCTCCATATTTATGAGTCTCTTCTGTTTTGTCCCCCTCCCTGTTTTTATATTATTTTTGTTTCCCTTCCCTTATGTTCATCTGTTTTGTCTCTGAAAGTCCTCATATGAATGAAGTCATATGATTTTTGTCTTTCTCTGTCTAATTTCATTTAGCATAATAGCCTCCAGTTCCATCCACGTAGTCGCAAATGGCAAGATTTCATTCTTTTTGATTGCCGAGTAATACTCCATTGTATATATATACCACATCTTCTTTATCCATTCATCCATCGATGGACATTTGGGCTCTTTCCATATTTTGGCTATTTTTGATAGTGCTGCTATAAACATGGAAGCAATCATGTTTTTATTATTCATTTATATACACTTAATATTGGAAAGGTATTAGCACTTTATAACATTTATGATAAATAACTTTTCTTAGACTGTTGCTTGCCTTTTATTTTTTAACATATAAGGTGTTTTAAAACTGATATGTAGTCATGGCTACTACCATATTTCTTCTGAGATTTCTGGCTTAGAGAGATCTCTCCAAATGTATGTCACTGAGGTATTTGTGTTTATTTATCTTCAGTATTTTTAAAGCTTGATATTTTTATATTTAACAATTTGGTCTACTCATGATTTAATTACATGCTGGGCGGTTAAGCTGTAACTTGATTCTGTAAAAAATATATATCTACTTTTCCCAGTCTCACTGGTTGAATAAGCCTTCCTTTCTCCTCTGGTTTGTAACACCACCTTTTCCACACATAAATCACAGCTTCTAGGGGTCTCCTTTGGAACTCTAATTTCTTTATGGATGTGCCTTCACATTTCCACCCCAGTACCACAGGATTAGTCCACAGAGCACAAATCATTCAGTCAGGAGCCCTTTCCAGGACACCCTCTCCCTTATAGGGGCTGCTGTAAGTCGTGAGGCTGTGAATGAGATCGTCTCCCTGTGTTCAAGGGCCTTTAGGCCCATCGGGTCCAAGGAGAAGAGAGGGACCTGTAAACAGATCATTCCACATGAATACCAAATGCTTCCAGGAACAGGAGAGGAGAAGTGGCTCTTTCAGGAGAAGCTGAGCCAGGCTTCACAGACAAGGTGGCCCTTGAACGAGGTCTTGAACACCAAGGAGAAGGGCACAACTGGCCAGGGGTGCAGAGCGACACCTGCCTTTGGGGAGGGCCCACACCCTGCTGCAGGGAGGGGAGCAGGAGGTGGCGGGAGAGCTCGGAGAGGCTGGATTCTGGCAGGCCCTCCTCTGTCAGGATTTATATTTTATCCTACAAGCAGCAGGAGTTCACGGAGGTTGTTACACAAGGGAGTAATCCATACATCATGTTTGCCTTAGTAGTTATCACTCATCTTGTGAGACACGCAAATGAATGAGCAATAGCCATATGGGCCTTGCCCTCCCAGAGTTCCCAGTTGCACACAGAAGACAGGCTTTTTTTTTTTTTTTTTTTTGTAATTTAGATACAAGTTAACATATAGTGTCGCACTGGTTTCAGGAGGAGAGTTTAGTGATTCATCACTTACATACAGCACACCATGCTCATTCCAACAAGTGCCCTCCTTAATGCCCACCCCCCGTTTAGCCCATTCCCCCACCCAACACCCCATCAGCAACCCTCAGTTCTCTATATTTAAGAGTCTCTTCTGATTTGCCTCCCTCTCTGTTTTTATCTTATTTTATTTTTCTTTCCCTTCCCCTATTTGATTTATCTGTTTTGTTTCTTTTTATTTATTTATTTTTTATTAAAAAAAATTTTTTTTACATTTATTTATTTTTGAGAAACAGAATGAGACAAAGCGTGAGCAGGGGAGGGGCAGAGAGAGAAGGAGACACAGAATCTGAAACAGGCTGAAGGCTCTGAGCAAGCAGTCAGCCCAGAGCCCGATGCGGGGCTCGAACCCACAAACTGTAAGATCATGACCTGAGCCGAAGTCGGACGCTCAACCGACTGAGCCACCCAGGTGCCCCATTTATCTATTTTGTTTCTTAAATTTCACATATGAGTGAAATCATATGATATTTCTCTTTCTCTGATTGACTTACTGTGCTAAGCATAACACACTCTAGTTCTATGCACGATGTTGCGAATGGCAAGATTTCATTCTTTTTGATTGCCGAGTAATACTCCGTTGTATGTATTTCCCACATCCAGAAGACAGGCATTTTGCATGTAATTCAAATGCACACTGAAAGTGCAGTGATAGAGATGTGTTAGTAGTTGCATCTCCCCTAGAGATGAGGTCCAGAAAGGCTTCGCCTCATTTGTCTGTTGCTCAGCAGGAAGAGAGGCAATGAGGTGACCCAAGGAGGCCTCGTCAGGCCCAAGGAAGGCCTGAACTGAGTGATGGTAATGGAAAGAAGAATTCAGGAGGCATTTGTGAGAATTCAGGTACACACGGATTCTGGGAATTGGGAGAGGACAAAGGGTGATTGAGGTTTCTAACTTTATTCACAACTGCATACAGAGCACCTGCCCTATGCCAGATTGGGGCTAGGCGCTGGTGACGTAACAGTGGTCAAGCCCTCCCCGGCCCTCGAGCTGCTTGGAGTCCAGTGGGTGAAACACACGAGAAAACCGGCAGTTACAGCAAGAGGGAGGACTGCCACAGGGACGTGCACAAGTCGCTCCTGAGGCCATACACAGGAGCTCACGGGAGGGACACATAACCCGCTTATCAGAGATTTCATAGAATTGTGATGTCTAAGCTGAGATTTGAAATACCCTGTAGACATTACTCAGCCAGAGAGGTAAGTGGATAAGTCAAAGAGAGTCCTAGGCTAGAATGAGGAAGTCGGTGAGAACGTGACTTGCTTGGGGATCAGTGCGTCAGGATGTAGGGTATGAGATGGCTGAGCAAGAGGTCTGATCCAGGAGGCAGAAGCAGGCCAGATGAGGGGAGGAATTGGAACTCTCTCCTGAGGGCACTGGGAAACTACTGGAGAGTGTGAAGCAGCCCTGGAAAATGGTAGAGTCACGTTTTAGGAAGCTCGCTGGGTTCATGGTTCGCAGCACAGAGAATGTTGGGGTGGCGGGGGGCAAGAGTGGTGCCACCCTGCTGGCCTGGGGACATGGCGGTGAGGGACTGGAGAAATATTCCAGTGCTGGGATTGATAGGACTTGAAGTTTGACCAGATGAAGGATGTGGGGTTATGCTAACCTCAGGGGTTCTGGTTTGGATGAATGGTGATAACTCTTCACCCAAATGGGAGGGACAGGTGTGGGGGTTGAAGGGGATGACTTCAGTTTGAGGTGTCTAGACATTTAAAAATGGAAATGTCCAGGGGCATCTGGGTGGCTCAGTCAGTTAAGTGTCCGACTTCAGCTCAGGTCATGATCTCAGGCTCGTGGGTTCGAGCCCTGCATCAGACTCTGTGCTGACAGCTCAGAGCCTGGAGCCTGCTTCGGATTCTGTGTCTCCCTCTCTCTCTGCCCCTCCCTGGTTCATGCTCTGTCTCTCTCTCACCTCTCTGCACCTCTGCAGAGGTGCTCTTACATATTTAATTTAAATATTTAAATATTTAAAAATATGGAAATGTCTGGCAGGTTTGGAGCTTACTGGAAAAATCTGGGTTGAGATAGAACTTTAATGACACCAGGATAACCAAAGCTTAGAGAATGTGTTAGCTCTGTCCGGTGTATTGAAAACGGGAAAAGGACAGAACACAGAGAGTTCTGAGGAAAACTGACATTGAAGGGGGTAGAAGGAGAGGACAGCACTAAGGAGAACAAGAAGGCGAGTTCATATTAGAGCTGGTGAAGCTCTTCCATGGAGGAAGGTTCTGAACCTGGGTTGTCCAGCTGAGTGAGGAGTACAGCACAGTTCACTTGCTCCTTGCTTAGCTCTTGAAGTTCCCTGCCCTGGAACATTTCACCTGTCACTTTTTACCTGGACAGCCCAGCTCAGGCATCCATCGCCTCCCAGGGGAAGCCTTCTCTGATGCACCTGCCTGGCCTCCCCTGACCTTCCCCAGAGCCCAGGCAGAGCTAGGTGCCCCCCTACTGTACCCCTAACACCTCAAGAGTCAGTGGGACTTATTGGTTAGTTAGTGCATGGACTTTGGAGTCAGAAAGACTGTATTTCTCAGACTAGCTCTGCCTCTTATGAACTGTGCGGCTCTGGGCAATTGACTTTACTTCCGTAAATCCCCTGTGTAAATGGGAATAATAATCCCAGTACTACCTCCCTCATGGGCTCTTAAAATTAAACAATGCATGTAAAGCACAGAGCAGAGTCGGCACCTCATGTTTTATTTTTATTTTTTTAATGTTTACTTATTTTTGAGAGAGACAGAGCATGAGCCAGGGAGGGGCAGAGAGAGAGGGAGACACAGAATCCCAAGCAGGCTCCAGGCTCTGAGCTGTCAGCAGAGTCTGGCACGGGGCTCGAACCCACAAACTGTGAGATCGTGACCTGAGCCGAAGTCTGATATTTAACCAACTGAGCCATCCAGGCGCCCCTAGTGTTTTATAAATATTAATGCCCCCCCATCACCATCATCATCATCATCCACTCATAGCTGGTGAGTTTCCATCTCCCCCACCCCCCCACCTACACTTGCAGGCAGGATCCATGCCTACTTCCTTATGACCTCAGTGTGCAGCACATGGTTTCATTTGGATTCTGGCCTCTAGCTGGTCACTCGTCTCCGGTTTGACCCTGTGCCCTGACTTCTGTCAGTACTCTTGTACTTTGCTCCTACCTGTCTATAATTAGGTAGCACACATTTGCTTTGCTTTGGTCTGAAACCATTGGTATCTCCTGACTTTGCCAACTTAATGTGACCAGTACTGAATGATTTCTGCCAATGCTGCAGGTAGGATTTCCTACCACAGTAGCCGTGTTCGCTTACCCACAATGCTGTGCTCTCCTCCCCACAGTGCTTTCTCTTCTACCCATAATACCTGCTCTCCTACCCACTGTGCTTGCTCTCCTACCCACAATGCCACACTCTCCTACCCACAATGCCATGCTGTCCTCCCCATAATATTCTCTCTTCTACCCATAATACCTGCTCTTCTACCCACTGTGCTTGCTCTCCTACCCACCATGCCACACTCTCCTACCCACAATGCCATGCTGTCCTCCCCATAATATTCTGTCTTCTACCCATAATACCTGCTCCCCTACCCACTGTGCTTGCTCTCCTACCCACCATGCCACACTCTCCTACCCACAATGCCATGCTGTCCTCCCCATAATACCTGCTCCCCTACCCACTGTGCTTCCTCTGCTACCCATAATGCCATGCTCTCTGCCCACTAGCCTAGCCGAGCCTACAGTCTGGTTGGTTCTTGGTCATCCCTGTTCAGCTGTTGTTGTGCTGATAGACATAATAACCATAAAAATGGTTAATAGGACCGTTCAAATGTTTAGACTGCCAGAGTCACCAACAAGGATGGTTTACAAGAAAAATGTTAACACTTTACATAAATGGTTATTTCTAGTTTGAGGATATTCGAAAATTACTTGTTAGGTAATTTCACTACTTTTCCCTGAACACTTCACCCTATTAAGTCACTTAGCAAACCCTTTTTCTGCGAGAGGCTGCATTGGAAAAGTTATCGTGGGAATGGTTGCGGAAGTTGTACTGGGGGGGTTGAAGGTAAACAGGCTACTTACAGTGTTGCAGATAAAATGATAATGTTTATTGAACACCTACCATGTTTTAGGCATTGTCCCAGGCCCTGGGGATACAGCAATGAACAAGATAGGAAAAAAATCCCTGACCTCTAAGACTACCATATGATCCGGCAATCCCACTTCTGGGAATTTATGCCAAAAAAATTGAAATCAGCATCTCAGAGAGACATTTGCACTCCCATGTTCAAAGAAACATTATTCACAATAGCAACCTAAACGTCCATTGGTAGATGAATGGGTGCAGAAAATATGGCATATCCATACAGTAGAATAAGATTCAGCCTTAAAAAAGAAGGAAATCCTGTCATATGCTACGTGGATGAACCTTGAGGACATTAGGCTAAGTGAAATAAGCCAGCCCCAAGAAGGCAAGTACGGTATGAGTCCACTTATATGGGGTATCTAAAGTGGCCAGACTCCTAGAAGCAGGAAGTAGAAGAGTTGTTGCCAGGGACTAGTGGGGGTAGGGGGGAAATGGGGAGTGGCTACTCAGTGGGTATAGAGTTTCAGCCATGCAAGATGAACAAACTCGAGGGATCTGCTGCACAACACTGTGCCCATGGCTAACACTGTAATGTACACTGAAAGTTTATTGAGACGGTAGATTTCATGTTACGTGTTTTTTACCACAATAATTAAAATAAAACTATCTTCATGGAGCTAGCATTCACGTGGGGAGAGACTGACAATAAACAAAGATGGAAAACACACAGTATATTACATGGTGATAAGTGCCATGGGAAAAATTAAGCAGGAAGGAGGGATGGGAGTTCTGGGAAGGGGTTATCACTAGAATAGAGTGGTTGGCATTTGAGCAAAGACTTGCAAGAGGTGAAGGGGTGAACCTTGCAGCTATCTACGGGGAAAACAGAGGGAGCAGGAGGTACAGGAGTGGATTTGGGATATAGAAGGAGCAACATAAGCCATTGTGGCTGGAGCAGAGGGAGGGACAGTGGGGACTGGAGAAGTCAGAGGTGTGATTAGGGAGGAGGAGGCAGGTTGAATCTGCTTTGTAGGTTCTTGTATGGATTTTGGTTTTCATACCAGTTGAATGGGGGCCACTGGAGGGCTTGGGACCACAGAGCATTTGACATATTTCAGAAGGGTGACTCCGGTGCTGTAGGATGTGTAAGGAGAAGCAGCAGGGAGACCAATTGGAGGCTACTACAAGAATCTATGGAAGACATAAGAATATCTTGGACCAGGGAAGGTGATGAGAAATGGTTGGGTTGGGACTCAATTTTGAAAGGCAGAGTCAACAAGATTTCTTGACAGATTGGACGGGAGGTGTCAGAGGAAGAGAGGAGTCCAGGGTGACCATTTGGGGCCTGAGCAACTGGAAGGATAAGGTTGCTATTTATTGAATTAGGGAAGAGGGTGGGTGCACCATGTTGGAGAGGAAGGTCGAGCCCTCCATTTGCACTTGTCAGTTTGGAAAATCACTATCGCATACCCAAGTGGCAAAGTAAAAGAGGGAGCTGGATAGAGGAGTCCTAGAGTTCTGGAGACAAGTTCAAACTAGAGATGCCACCTGGAAGACATCAGCATTTAGACGGAACTTAAAATTGTGACATCGGATGAAATCATCAAGGGAATTAATACAGGCTGGACAAGAGCCCCAAGGATTGAGGGCTCAGGTACTCTGACACTTAAAAGACAGAAAGATTCAGCAGAGCCAGAAAAGGAGACTGAGAAGAAGAAGCCACGGAGTTAGGAAGAAAACTAGAAGACTTATGTCCTAGAAACCAAATACACCCGGGGCGGGGAGGTGGGGGGAAGGCCCGGGACCGGAGAGGCCATGCTAGGGTGTCCGTAAGGAGCAGCTATTCTGTATGAATACTGACATGGCCTAGAATTCTGACATAAGTTGGCGAGACTGGTGACTGTGAGCCAGGGATGAAAATATTCAGGGAATGTCAGGGAGAAATCTGAGGGAAGGGCAGTGGGTGCGTGGTACACCCCATTTCAGTTGATATGACCAGTAGGTATTATGATCGTCATCCCATTTCACAGACGAAGAGACTGAGGCACATGGAGGTTAAATACCATGTTCAAGGTCACCCACGCATGAGTGGCAGGGGCGTTCCCCCTCCCCTCTATCCACATGTGGGATCCTTGCATCTCTGGAGCACCTTCCCGGTCGGCTGTATGTGACTCCACTCCAGTGGCTGTGCCTTTTCGTGTTGCCTAATGAGTATGTTTGGATGGCGGATAAACCGGAGCTATTCTACATACAAATAAATGTGGAGAAACACATTTACTGGATATCAAGCAGTGAACAATCTCATATAATTAGACACCCCCACCGGTGCTATTCCAAAAGAATTTGTGCTCATTTTAGTGATGCTGATGATGTACTGCAAGACTCTGAAACTCCATCTGTACCATCGAGGATAGTTTTAAATATAATCTGGCAGAATTTGTGTAATAAACACATTTTGATGGCCTCTGATATTTGCATGTGTGTTTCTACTATCTATTGTAATTCTCAGTTAACCAGAATATTAATTGAGCTAAGTCTCGTTTTCCATAAATAGGCTGCTATGCTTGTGCTGGAAGTTTTTATCCCATTAGACGTTCTGTCTTAGGATTCAGGATCACTGTAACCAACAAAAATGTCATCTCCCCCCCACCCCGCACCCCACACATCAGATGGTCACAGTGGTAAACCAGCCCCCTTCACCCGGAAATCCCCTAGTGAGGTTTGGTCCCACGTCCTGGACTGAGGTGAACAAGCAGGTCAGAAGGGAAGTGAACAGCCACAGTCAAAGCAGAGCTGTAAGTGGCCCAAGGAGAAGGTGGCCCAGAGCACCAGGGGCCCCTGTGAGAGGCTGTGCTAAGATACCAGGGCTGAAAGTGTTCCATCTGCCCCCACGAACATGCCTTCCCAGCTGGTGTTTATCAGGGAGAGAGGTGGGAGAGCAAAGATTATTTGTTTATTTTCTGTCCCTGATGGGGAGGCAGAAAGTGAGAAAAGTCCACATTCCTAAAAGGAAGCATTCATGAATTGACTCACGCCTTGACCTGTGAATGTGGCCAGAGCTGGGCTGGCCACTGGGGGGCCGGAGGGCAGAGATAGAACTCAAAAATGGGCACAGTTCCACTTTTGAATAGTTTACAGTCTTGTTTTCATGGCTCTCAGCAACTAGAGAAAAGAAAAACGAGACTGTGGGGAAGGAAAGGCTGGGTACCTCGAGAAATGCGGGCTGTTTGCTCTGTAGGAATGTAGGGTCAGACCAGAGCTCTGTGAAGTGGTAGGTAGGACTTTTCCAGCAGGTTGAAGAATCAGGAAAGGCTTCTTGGAGCGCAGTGTCTGAGGCAGGAGTGGCTGAATGGGTGGCTTCCAAGAGGAAGAAGGGGATTTGCCTGCCCGCCTGCCTTCTTCCTCTCCGAGTATTCAGCAAACGTCTACCTCCTGCCTGCTCTGGGCTAGGTGCTGAGGACAGAGTGGTGAGCACAACAGACAAATGCTTGCCCTCATGAAGCTTATGTTCTATCGGGGGAAGACATGCAAACAGCCTAATAAGCAAGACAACCATAGACTGGGCCAGGCCATACAAGGAAGGCCTCTTTGAGCCCTTGACTTTGGAGCTGTTCCAACTGGGCCTGTGGGAGTCAGCGGGCCCCTCCTCAGGGGAGTGTCTATAAAGGAGCCCCTGGAGCCCCCAACCAGCACAGCCATGGGCTTTTTGCTCAGGTTAGAAATCAGAAATGGAGCCTGAGGACTCCGTGCCTGGCCCCCCTCTCCTTCCAGGCACCTGCTGCTCCCAGGGCCATGTGCCCAGACAGTCAGTGGATGCTTTGGGCCACTGCATGCTCTCTATTACTAGGGGCTGGCCTTGTCAAATACAAGTGGAAATGTTATTCCAGATCCCGTGGCCAAGGCAGGAGGGCAGAGTGTCATGGGTTCCATGTGATTAGGCTGTTGCGATGATGTAAGAAATTTTCCCAAGGTGCCCATTGAAAATGCAGGTCCGCAGAAAGCATTACTTAGCCAACACCGTGTGCAACTGGGTGGTACCACACACATCAGTAACAGCTGCCCCTTAGAAAGGGCGAGCTCCTCAAACTCCAGGGCACTATTCCAGGTCTTCCCTACATTAGGCCATTCAGTCCTCACAAAAGTCCTATGAGGAAGGTGTTGTTATGAATCTGTTTTACAGATGAAGAAGCTTGAAGCATAGGTTAAGTAATTTGGTCAGTATGAAGGTAATGATGAAAAACTGCTTTTTTGATCACATCCTCCCTGCAGCCCTTTCTAGCTGAGTGTCCTTGGGAAGGTGATGGGGCTCAGATCTGACCCAGACAGTCTGGTTCCAGATTTGGTGTTCTTAGCTGTCGGGTGTCTTTGCGTAGGCGTGTGGGGATGGGGATTGCAGGACAAGATTGCTTATCAGGGACTTAAAACCTACCGGGATACAAGAATGGCTGATCAGGAACCCACCCCAGGCCTGCAGGCCATGACACAACAAGAACACCCATTTTAGAAAGAAAAACGAAGGGCGCCTGGGTGTCTCAGTCAGTGAAGCATCTGACTTCTGCTCGGGTCATGATCTCAGGGTTCGTGAGTTCAAGTCCCGTATTGGGCTCTGTTCTGACAGTGCGGAACCTACTTGGGATCCTCTCTCTCCCTCTCTCTCTGCCCCTCCCTGACTTGCACTTTCTCTCTCTCCAAATAATAAACTTAAAAGAAAGAAAGAAAATTGATTTGTAGGAAAGCAGAAGAGAAGTGCGGTATGCTCTAAGTGAGCCACCAGGTCTCCGACAAGTACCTAGACATTGATGGGGCCACCTGCCACTTCAGATAAATTCTCTTGCCTTCGGGCCTCACATCACTTGGGCAAGGTTAAAAAAAATCTCTCTATCGTGCCTACTCTAACCAATCCCTTTTACCTTTGCAAAGAAACTTATCCAGAAGATTCAAAAACACAGAGAACCAGCTTTTTTATGAACAATTACATGTTAAAGTTTTGATTATCTGGGGCATGCTGAGCTCATGGTCTAGGAATGGACAAGAGTTCATCAACCATGGTCACAGTGAGGTCAGGGAGGTCAGGGCCTCTCAGAAGCAGGAAAGGCCTTTTGCCAGGGCCTGGCAGGATGAGTGCATATATTTTGGTTTTGTTTGGGGGTTTTTCTTGGGGAGGGGGATGGTAATATTTTTTCTAACCAAAAATGTAATACCTTCCCCCTGCTGTATGCTACTAATAATAAGTTGTGAGATATGTTAAGTTTTCTAGTTTTCTTTTTGGGTATATACCCGAAAGAATTGAAAGCAAGGACTCAAACAGATACTTGTACACCAGTATTCACAGCATTACTCTCGAGAGCCAAAAGATAGAAACAACCCAAATGTCCGCTGAAAATGAATGGGTGAACCACCTGTGGCACATCCATACAGTGGAGTATTATGCAGCCATAAAAAAGAATGAAGTTCTGGCACCTGCTGCAACACAGATGAACCTTGAGGACATGATGCTAAGTGAAAGGAACCAGACACAAAAGGACACATCCTGTCTGATGCCAGAATCATAGAGACAGAAAGCAGAATAGAGGTTCCCAGAGGCTTGGAAGAAAGGGAGAACAGGAAGTTATTGTTTTGTGGGTGTGGAGTTTCTCTTTGGGATGATAACACAGTCCTGGAAATTGGTAGCGGTGATGGTTGTACAACATTGTGAATGGATTCAGTATCACTCGTTTGTACACTTTAAAATGGTTAAGATAGCAAGTTTTCTGTTATATATGTTTTATCATAATTAAAAAATCAATATAAACAACCAAAAAATATGTACGGTAGAGGGAAAGGCTCATTCATATCATCTACAAAAAGCTGTGAAACGGGAATCAGTGTGACAAGATTTGGACAGGATTCATATGAAGCAATGACAAAATTCTAAGGCTCACTTTTAAAAGATTTCTATAAATGGAGATAGATACACTGTGTTCCTGGTGGAAAAACTCAATTTGGTAAGGATGTCATTTCTCCACAAATTAGTCTCTAAATATAAGGCGACTCCAATCAAAATCCAAAGATCTTTTCTGGAACTTAACCAAATTATTCTAAAGCTCGTCAGGAAAATTGGAACATAAATAAGCTGGGAAGTTTTGAAAAGAAAAAGGAGAAAGGAGCAGGAAGAGAAGAGAAGAAAACAGAGTTTTCACAGATATTCAAAGGGAACTGTTTAGATTTTTGGTACCAGTCCCAGCAGGAACAGACAGATCAATGGGACAAAAATACAGAATCCAGAGCCAAATATAACAAATTTGCCTTTGATAAAAGTGGCATGTCAAAGGGCACCTGATTGGCTCAGTTGGTAGAGCATGCGACTCTTGATCTCAGGGTCATGAGTTCAAGCCCCATGTTGGGTATGGAGCCTACTTAAAAAAATAATAATAAATTTTTTGAATGGCATTTCAAGAGAGTAGAGAAAGACAAGACTATTTAAAAATGGTTCTGAAGAATCTACACGTGTGACAAAGTTTTATAGAACTAAACACACACACACACACACACGTGTAAATGGGGGAGAATATAAGACCAGTGGATTGAATCAATGTCAGCATCCTGCTCATGATATTCACTGTAGTTTTACAAAATATTAGCATTGGGGGAAACTGGGTAAAGTGTAACTAGACTCTCTGTGTTATTTCTTATAATTGCTTATAAATCTGCGATTATCTCAATACAAATTTCAACTATAAATGGTGCTGAGAAAAACTATTTTTAAAATTTTAGATCCCTGCAGTTGGAAAGGCGTTAATTATTAAATTGCTTTTAAAAATTAGAGCCATAAGTGAATACTAGTATATTTCTGGAGGACTTTTCCCTCCATGACTCCCAAAGACAAAAGCCGCAAAAGAAAATTGGTGGAAACCAATGGCTTTGCCTACATAAATATTAAACTTTGGCAAAGCAACAAAACATTTATGTAAAACTAAAAGTCAGGCATAAATTGGGAAAAATATTTCAGCATATATACAAGATGACAAGTTCATTTTCTCAAAATACATAAAGAGCTCTTACAAATCAATAGGAAAAAAACAAGTATTATCATCAGAAAATGGACTAGACATGAATAGGAATTTACCAGTGAAGAAAAATAAGAGACCAATAAACATATGAAAAAATGGCAAGAAAGCAGAAGCTGGTGAAGAAAGAAAGCGTTAACCTCTGGAAGAAATATAGTTGAAGGAAACTGGGAGCTGATGTCTTATTTATGGATAACAATTAGGTGAGTGCGTAGCACATGCTGCTTAGTTGTGGTTTGTCCAACGAATAAGTCAGTAGAGACGAAGAACACAGATGACCTATCAAGGAGAAGGAACACTTTGGATGCACGTTGGAGAGAAGAGAAAGGTAGAGGGGGAAAAAAAACATTTTAAGGGGGAAAGGGGCAGATTAGGTCAACATTCATTGTAGAGCCTATTCTGCCTAAAACTAGATACGACGTCATCAGAAGAAAATCCTTCCGCGTTACCTCGTGAAAGCCTCCAGTGAGAGTATACTCAGGAGAGTCACTGAGATAAAGTGTAGGCTTTAAACCGTGCCCTAAATGCTTTCTGTCTGAATGTGTTTCTGCTCATCCCTTACACCATTCGCCAGTGGATGACAGCGACTTGGTCCTTCTCCAGCCACAGGTTTTTGCCACCAGATCCCACTTCAGCATTAACAGTGTGGTTGACAGGCAACACAGCAGATCCGGGGTGAACCTGAAATCTGGTTTGCACTGGGCATCTCAGACTTGCTAACTCTTCATACTTCCATTTTTAAAAATATTTTAATTAAAAAATTTTTAAGTTCATTTATTTATTTTGAGAGGGGGGGGGCAGGCAGGCGGGGAAGGGCAGAGAGAGAGAGAGAAAATCCCAAGCATGCTCTACACTGTCCGACAGAGCCCAGTGTGGGGCTAGAACTCACAAAAGGTGAGATTGCGACCTGAGCTGAAACCAAGAGTCAGATGCTTAACCGACCGAGCCATCCAGGCACCCCCATCTTCATACTTCCATTTTTTAACTTCCTAAAAAGACCCTCATGTTTGGGCTTTATAGCCGGGAGTTCATGGGAGGTGTCTGTCTTCAGTGTTGTCCCTTCAATGGAAAAATAAATCCTAATGAATCAGCCCTTTCTTTCCCGATGACTAGCTAACGTACCATTGCGTAACAGTATTTTCAAACATTTCTTCTGGCAGTTGAATTATTATACCAATTCCATTTGTGCCGCAAATGCCACAATGCTTTCTGAAATGGGTTCTCTACTAGCTTTGGGCAAAAGAAAGTTATAACTGCTTTCTGGAATTAATAATATCAGAATGAGATGTTTTTAAGAAAAGGCCTCCATCGAGCCCCCTCAAAGAATAGTTTATTACAGAAAAATGATTGTATCATGTAGATACAGCCAGGAAGGTGCCTCTAAAAAGAATGAGGTTTGAGTGTCTCCAAAGACTCTTTTAAAGAAATGGAAGAAAGGAGGGGAGGGAGGAAGGGACGAAGGAGGCCACAAGAGAAAGAAAGAAGGGAGACAAGGAAAGAAGCACTTCCATTTTCTCTAGGGAGCTTTGGTTCCCTAGAGCAAGAGCTAATTCTCATAGCAAATATAAAGATGTTTGCCTAACGTTTCTAAGAGATTCTAGGTAATGCAAGGTGGCGTAAGAGTAACATGCTGTTGGGGTGCCTGGGTGGCTCAGTTGGTTAAGCGTCCGACTTCGGCTCAGGTCATGATCTCACGGTTCGTGGGTTCGAGCCCCGCATTGGGCTCTGTGCTGACAGCTCAGAGCCTGGAGCCAGTTTCAGATTCTGTGTCTCCCTCTCTCTCTGCCCCTCCTCCACTCGCGCTCTCTCTCTTTCTCAAAAATAAATAAACATTAAAAAAAATAAAAAAAAAAGAGTAACATGCTGTCGTAGGCTGCTGTAACAAATACCATAGACTGGGTGACTAATAATCGTCAGAAATTTATTTCACACAGTTTTGGAGGCCAGAAGTTGAGATCAGGTTGGGTTTGGGGTGAGAGACCTCTTTCGGTTTTCAGACTGCTGACTTCTGGGTGTACCCTCACACGGCCGAGCGCAGAGAAAGCAGGCACTCTCTCCCTGGTGACTCGTAGAAGAGCACTGATCCCATCATAAGGACTCCACTGTCATGACCCTGTCTAATCCTGTTCACCTCCCCCAAGCCCCACCTCCTAGTACATGCCACTGGGGAGGAGGGTTTCGACATGTGAATTGGCGGGTCCATGAACATCGGTCCATAACACACAGGAAGTTTCAAGAGTTTGTAGCGAACTCCAGACTAGGGAGAGCATGTCCCGATATTACGAATAACACATATATTTCTTCAATCTCATATGATGTAGTATGCCCAGGCCGTGCTTCGTCCTTATTGTTTCATTCATCTTAGTAAAACCATAACAGATGAGAGAGCCACCAATATTCTGTAGGTCTTTGGCTTTCAGACTGGATTTCTGGAAGCACTGGGATCCCACGAAGTTGAGAAGGGGAGCTGGGAGCCTCTTGGGTTAGGCAGAAGACGTGAGCTTCGTCCGTGGTGTATCCCCACTGCCACCTCTCTGGAGAAGCCTGACCTCCCTCTCGTCTGCAGCAAGCAATTCAAAAAGGCAGTCAGATTGACCTGTGCTTCCTCCAGATGCCCATTAAAATGCAGATATTTCGTAACCCCTCAAAATGTCCAGATCCTCTCCTTCATGCCGAAGAAGAGGGACCTGTGATTAGTTCCATGCTGTCATTGTAGTAACATTCTGCTTAATTGAACCATTTCTTCAGAGTCTGGGGGAGGACAGTTTTGTTCAAGAGAGAACGTGATTATAGGCACTTGCTTTTAAGGAGCAGTTTCATAATTTAAAAGTTAAGCACTGGAATTAGGACACCTACCTGAGATGAGTAAATCAAATGATCCCCCCCCCCTTTTAAATGAGGGCAGACTCAGAATTAGTGACAGCATTTATTTCAGCCTTCATACTAGCTCAGTGTTTGAGAGGAGGAAAAGGGCTCGAGAAAGCATAAAACACAGAGCTGATTGCCCCCATGACTCAATGTTCTCTCAGAGAAACGAAATTCGTCAGATTCCTCTTCAGGCGCTGACGTCTTCTGATTCCCGTGAGGCTAATTTCTGTTACCTTCTGAGCACAGAAATTACTTTGGTTGGTAATAACGCAAATGATTTAAAGAATCCATACGTGTCACATCCCAGTTTTCAGCTTTTATAGGCAGGAGGGTAGTCACTCATTTTTGACTTGTAAACTACTTATGGTCCAGGAGGCTAGAAACATCCCCTAGTTCAGAAATTACCTGGAAAATAGTTTAATCTTTACTACAGATGATACCATCTTTTGTCAAAGATGCTTTACTGTTAACGAAATGAGAGAGGAGTAGCCCTAAAAATAGCAAATTCCAAATATATCCTGTACCTGAGAACCCCTAACTTTTGCATCCATAGCTGCAGTAACTGGCTGCCGAAATGTTGTTTCCCTTCAGTTCCCTGGATGCTTTGCAAAATGCTTTAAATTTTTTTAATGTTTATTTTTGAGAGAGAGAGAAAAGAGAGAAAATGAGTGGGGGAGGGGCAGAGAGAGAGAGAGAGAGAGAGAGAGAGTGAGTGAGTCCCAAGCGGGCTCCACGCTGTCATCACAGAGCCTGACGCAGGGGCTCGATCTCACCAACTGTGAGACCATGACCTGAGCCAAAATCAAGAGTCACTTAACGGACTGAGCCACCCAGGATGCCCTTTGCAAAATGCTTTAAATTAGCCTGCGATGTCTTTATAGTTGAGAAATGTTGCAGAGAGAGATGTTTTTCATGCAGACGAGAGCTTCACCTGCCTGGCCTGTAGAAGGAGGGCCTGGGACATACATGGTGGGCTCTCCCCAGATTCCTGGGATGATCAGGTACACAGAATGAGCCCTGATTCATGCTCTGCACACCCGAGTCACAGAATATTGGAATCTCAATGTCCCTAGAGTTCATCTGGGCCACCCCATCCTCGTTTTACCAAAGGGACAACCAGAATAAGTTGTACCATCACACACTTAAGTTATTAATAGTCTGGACTAGAACCCAGGGCCCTAACTAGCCAGCTCCATGACTGCAAATGAGTTTTGTCATCTCTGTGTACTTCAGATTCTCATGTGCAAGAGGGGGTACATAGGGGCACCTGGGTGGCTCAGTCAGTTAAGCATCTGACTCTGGATTTCAGCTCAGGTCATGACCTCATGGTTCGTGAGATCGAGCCCCATGTCGGGCTCTGTGCTGACAGAGGGATTCTCTCTTCCTTTCTCTCTCTGCCCCTCCCCAGCTCGCTCGCTCGCTCGCTTGCTCTCTCAAAATAAATATATAAATAAATAAGAAATAAAAATAAATTAATTTAAAAGAGGGGTATGTAATATTCCTACTTTGCAAGGTTGGCATGAGGATGGAGGAAATGAGTTCGTGTAAAGCACTAAGCATAGTGCCTGGCTCAGAATGGGTTGCTTCAGACATGTAAACCACCATCATCACCAACATCCTCATATGACATTAATCTGCCTGCTTGAGGATCTGGAATAAACAGTCAGATGGCCTTGTTCTTAAGGACCCAGAGGGGTTAACCCTCATGCAGCACTCATGAACCACTAGGTCGTAGAACAAAGGAGGCAGTTGCTAAAATCAGTATTTCCATTGCTTTTCTCACCGCGGACGGTGGAGCTATGAACTGTGTAACTGGAAATGAGAAGTGCAGTTATCAACTTCCCAAAGCAGCACATTATTGCTAGGCCTCCTTTGGTCCTGTTACATCACTGAGCGATCCTGTCTTGAGTGGAAAACTGTAGAACAGTGATTCTCTAGCTCTAGGGTAATCATCGCTATCCAGACAGAAAACTGGGATGCTGACCCAGTAGGTAAGGCTCAGGGATTCCTTATCTCACAAGCTCCTTGGGTAGTTCTGGTACCAATGGTTCAATGCCACAGTCAAGATGCACTGCCTAGAACCCCCTTGTTCCTTTACCCAGGTGGACCCCATGCCAGCAGGTGCTCAGCAAATGGCCAGGCAGAAAGCTGATCTAGAACCAATGCCCACCTCGGCCCTCAGTCGCCCTCCAGCATCTCCTCCTCCCCCACTCTCCAACCCAAATAACCCAAAATCTCACTTCACAAAAATAAGCCAGCACCCACCTGGTTCCGTTCCAGAAATGGATTTGCTGGGAAGGAAGTACCTCTCTTCCCCTTCTCTTCGTTGCATTCGTCACCATAGGTAATGTAGGAAGTAGAAAGTCCTTGATTATTTTGGAAGCCCTTCTCATCCAAGGGAAGGAGAGAGCTGTCTTCATGTCTGCTGTGGTCCTGGCACCACAGTTATCCCACAGGAGCTGTGTCTTCTGAAGACAGCTCATTCTGCTATAGTGTACCATCTGAAATGTTTTCTGCATCATATATTGATTGATACACCAAAGAAATTAAGAGTTGCCTTTGCCTCTAGGACCCTGGAAGTATCATATCAATACTTCACTGATTTGCGGTGGCCAGGGTGGGGGGGCCTTACCTTAGAATCTTCCCCAAGCAGACATGACCTTTGTTTCCAACCCTTATAGCCCTGTGCTCTGACCCCAGCTAGTGGTGTCTCCCTGAGTGGGGTCTGTGGTCCTTGTATCAAAATCACTCTGGGAACTAGCTTAAAATGCAGGTTTTCTCCCCCCATTCAACCTCCTGAATCAGAATCTCTGAGGGTGAGGCCTGAAAATCCCCAGTTTTTAACAAGCTCCTCAGGGAATTTTCACGTGTACTGAAAGTTCATGACTTTTGTCCAAAGTGACTGTGGTTTGCTTCTGCCTTATTCACCCCTCAGTTAATTTTCACACTGTAAATAAAGGTGTGATTAGACCCTCCAACCTCCCTGAAGCTTGATGGAAGTTTTCCATTTGACTTTTATGTTGTTTGCAGGTGGCTCAGAAAAGGAGTTTACTTGATTTGATAAAAAACCTAGTGCAGGTTTCCGTCTTGTGTGTTCTTTTAGTACTTAATCTCCTGGACCAGGTTTGATGCTCCTGGAGGGCAGAAACTATCTTCTAAGCACCCACTCCCCTTCCCACGTTCTTGGCTCAGTGTGCACTACCTAATAAAATATGACAGTATTGCCTTATTTGACTGTCATGTCAGCACTTGCCTCCAATGGTCCTTTCCTCAACATCTAGAAATAGTCCAAGAGGAAGTAATGATTGTGAACACTTGACCCTCATAAACCCCTGCTTTAAGTATTTTCTTTAGAAGACTCATAAAACTGGGAGCACCTGGGTTGAGCCTCCGACTCTTGATTTTTGGCTCAGGTCATGATCCCAGGGTCGTGAGATAGAGCCCTGTGTCGGGGTCCTCACTGAGTGTGGAGCCTGCTTGGGATTCTCTCTCTCCCCATCTCCGCCCTTCCCCCCACAAATAAAAAAAATAGAAAAGGGAAAAAAAAGACTCATAAAACTTGATGCACACTTTTGATAACCTGTGACGTATGGATGACCACCATCTCTTCACACAGTGTACGTGCCTCTCCCTCCACGTGTCCTTGTACACACATCCTACCATACTTGTTTGTCTCAGTTTCTCATTACCCCAAGTTTCTTTGAAGGGACATCCATCACCACTCTGGTACTCCCTGAAGTGTTTTTGTTTTGTTTTGTTTTGTTTTGTTTTGTTTTGTTTTGTTTTGTTTTGTTTTGTTTTGTTTTTAAGTAGGCTCCATGCTCATTGTGGGGCTTGAACTCACAACCCTGAGATCAAGAGTCACATGTTCTACCCACTGAGTGAGACAGGCGCCCCTCCCTGAAGTGTTCTTTAAAAAATTACTAGCATGTAGTACTTTCTTTCTCTAAAGGGATGGGGTCCAATCTTCTCAACATTCAGTATAAATTGCTAAGACAAGGTTTTACCCATATGACCATCCAGTAAGTATCTGTTCACTTACCTGATCTTTTCACTTACTCCTCCAGCTCATTTCCAACTAGGTGAGAGAAGTCAGGGCTTGGGTACCTGCACCTGGATGGAATCGAAGGGCCTTCCATGCCCCTTCTGGGGGAAGCTTTTCTCCTGCAGGCCTGAAGCTGTACTGAGCAGACCTGATTCATTATGCACATAGGATCCACAGGGCATATTACTGGACTATGGAGGAAAAGTCATACAGGCCAGACAAAGCTAGTTTTACATCCCATTGTTTGTTCTGGGTAATTTTCCAGTGGTGGTTTGTGAAGAAAGAACCAGGCCAAAGGAGAGACATTCTTAGCATGATTTTAATAATTAGTAGGGACTGCTTTTTTTGGTTTGTGTAAGAGAGGTTATGGTGAACCCAAACATGATCCACTGTGAAATCCTATCAAGCCAAAATGAAATTCTGTTTCTTGGCAGAATTCAATCTTGAGGAACTCCACAATGGTATTTGGGATGGGAAAGGAATGACTTTTAAAAGTTGTAGAAGGTCTGCAGGTGCCTGGGTAGCTCAGTTGGTTAAGCATCCAACTCTTGATCTCAGCCCTGGTCTTGATCTCAGGGTCATGAGTTCAAGCCCTGCGCTGGGTTCTGTGTTGGGCGCCACTTTGGGCCCTGCGTGGGCTCAGTGCTGGGTAGGAAGCCTACTTAAAAAAAAAGAAAAGAAAAAAGTTGTAGAAGCTCTTGAAAAAGGATTCTGAGTTGATTAGCTAGTACCTTTGCCTTAGATTTACCAGTGTGCAAGGAGTTCCTCAAGTGTGAGGTGAATGGAAATTGTTTATTTCGCACAGAGTGTGTCAGCATCTGGTGCACAGCCAGAGTTTCCAATTTAGGGTCCCAACCCTGGTTTTGTCAGATGAAAATTTTCACAGGGTGTTAACATGAGTATTTTCTGCTGTTATATTGTCTGAGTGGTAACTTACCATAAAACACTTCATTATTAACAGGTAAGTTTGTGTTTGTGTAAGTTAACTTCAGCGTATACCCTGGCAGCAGTTAGCCATCAATGGGAGTATCTATTCCAGAAGTCACTATTAAGCACTATAAATATTGTTATCAAAATGTGCGCCATAGGGAACATTGGCTAGCACAGGAAACGTTAGAAACAATTCTCCACTGGAGAAATGGGTGCTGTGCAAGATAAGGTTGGCCAGACAGGTTGTGTGAACCAACGCTCTTGCTTAGATGGGGCAGTAAATTCATCAACCAAATCTGGAACCCTTTAGGCAGTGCTCAAGGCCTAGACCTTCATTGTTTCTGTCACCTAAAATTCAACAAGAAAAAAGGAAATGGGCAAAATAATTGAACAGGCACTAAAAAGGATGCCCAAATGACCACAAAACATATGAAAAGAGGCTCAACTTAATAGATGTCAAGGAAATGCTAATTAAGACCACTATGTACCCACAAGAATATTGGCAAGAATATGAAGAAACTTGGACCCTCAAATCTTGATGAAGGCAGGGTAAATCAGGGCATCCACTTTGCTGAACATATGATATCCTGTGAGTCCTCACTCCCACACCTGAGTATAGGTATCCAAGACAAATGTGTACATATTTCACCAAAAGACCTGTACCAGAGTGTTTGTAGAAATACTACTCATAATAGCCCCAAGCTGGAGAACATCCAAATATGTATCAACAGTACAGTGCCCTCTTTATCCCACCCCTCCAGTGCCCTCAACTGGTGTCTGTTCCTTCATATCACACAGGCTCAATAGCTTACTCCATTTGCGAGTGGAATTTCCATTAAATTCCAAACCCCGTGCAGACCTCCTCTTGACACTCCTTGCTACTGGAAGTCAAAAGAAGGATGGAGTATCCATACTTATATCAGACAAACTAGACTTTAAATTAAAGGCTGTAACAAGAGATGAAGAAGGGCGTTATATAATAATTACAGGGTCTATCCATCAGGAAGAGCTAACAATTATAAATGTCTATGCGCCGAATACGAGAACCCCCAAATATATAAAACAATCACAAACGTAAGCAACCTTATTGATAAGAATGTGGTAATTGCAGGGGACTTTAATACTCCACTTACAACAATGGATAGATCATCTAGACACAGGATCAATAAAGAAACAAGGGCCCTGAATGATACATTGGATCAGATGGACTTGACAGATATATTTAGAACTCTGCATCCCAAAGCAACAGAATATACTTTCTTCTCGAGTGCACATGGAACATTCTCCAAGATCACATACTGGGTCACAAAACAGCCCTTCATAAGTATAAAAGAATTGAGATCGTACCATGCACACTTTCAGACCACAAGGCTATGAAACTTGAAATCAACCACAGGAAAAAGTCTGGAAAACCTCCAAAAGCATGGGGCTTAAAGAACACCCTACTAAAGAATGAATGGGTCAACCAGGCAATTAGAGAAGAAATTTAAAAATATATGGAAACAAATGAAGATAAAAATACAACAATCCAAACAGTGGGATTGGGATGCAGTGAAGGCAGTCCTGAGAGGAAAATACATTGCAATCCGGGCCTATCTCAAGAAACAAGAGAAATCCCAAATACAAAATCTAACAGCACACCTAAAGGAAATAGAAGCAGAACAGCAAAGACACCCCAAACCCAGCAGAAGAAGAGAAATAATAAATATCAGAGCAGAAATAAACAATGTAGAATCTGAAAAAAACTGTAGAGCAGATCGATGAAACCAAAAGTTGGTTTTTTGAAAAAATAAAATTGATAAACCTCTAGCCAGGCTTCTCAAAAAAAAAAAAGGGGGGAGAGGACCCAAATAGATAAAATCATGAATGAAAATTGAATTATTACAACCAGTCGCTCAGAAATACAAGCAGTTATCAGGGAATACTATGAAAAATTATATGCCAACAAACTGGACAACCTGGAAGAAATGGACAAATTCCTAAGCACCCACACACTTCCAAAACTCAATCAGGAGGAAATAGAAAACTTGAACAGACCCATAACCAGCAAATAAATTGAATCAGTTATCAAAAAGCTCCCAACAAATAAGAGTCCAGGACCAGATGGCTTCCCAGGGGAAATGTCTACCAGACATTTAAAACAGAGATAATACCTATCTTCCTCAAGCTGTTCCAAAAAATAGAAAGGGAAGGAAAACTTCCAGACTCATTCTATGAAGCCAGCATTACTTTGATTCCCAAACCAGACAGAGACCCAGCAAAAAAAGAGAACTACAGGCCAATATCCCTGATCAATATGGATGCAAAAATTCTCAATAAGATACTAGGAAATCAAATTCAACAGCATATAAAAAGAATTATTCACCATGATCAGGTGGGATTCATTCCTGGGCTGCAGGGCTGGGACACTCCTTGAAATCCCTTATGCCTAATTATCAATGAAACATGAAGGGAGAAGCTGGAGTGGCCTGGAAATAGTGGGGAGAAGATGCCTTATTGAAAAAAATCACAAGTCCCAGAGAGAGCACATTTCATTATCTGTTACTATGTATAACTTCCCCAAATTAATGGCTCACACAGCACCCATGGACATTTTCCACGGTTCTGTGGATCTCCTGGGCCCAACTCGTGGTTCTCTGGCTCCATGAGGTACCAGCTGATATGATATATCTCATGCTTGCCTGGGGCTGGAATGCCCAAGATGGATTGACCAATCTCCACATCTAGGAGACTAGAGTGGCTGGGGAGGGCTGGGCCTTCTCTCCAGCTAAGTGGTCACATTTTTTACACTGGCTCAGGGGTCCAGAGAGAGAAAGAGAAAACTACTAGACTCCTTACCATCTAAGCCTGGAACTGGCGCAGCATGACTTCCACCCCATGTGATTGGCCAGAACAAACCTCAAGGTCATCCAAAATTCAAGGGGAAGGGAAATAGGCTTCATGTCTTACAGAGATGGGAGCAGTTTGCTCAAAATCATCTTTGGAGAAAACAGTTTGCCACAGGCAACAAGAGTAAGGGAGGGCAATCTGGATGGGGAACCTGGATTCAAGCCAAGCCTCCGCCCCTCATGAAGGTTACCTGGTTTATTGGTGCCTCAGTTTCCCCACCTATAACACAGCTTGGACTAGAAGGCTGTGAAGTTCCTCTCAGCTCTAACACTTGTGGTTCCCCAATCCACATAAAGACTGTGCCTGGTAAGAACCCCAAGTCTTCCATCACTGGAACCCCGTTCCCATCCCCCACACCCCCCCTAAGCATTATCCATGGGGTATGTTCTTGCCTCCTCTTTCCATCCCAATTGAAACCAGAAGGTGTTTTTTAAAAAACACCCACAAACCCCTATGTAGTTTCATCTCACACACACAAAAAGGCTTAAAATTTCCAAGTCAAAAAGATTATGAAAAGTTTATGCAAGTCGAACTTTGCTTTCTCAGTGTATTGAGAAAAATGAATCAAGAGAGATGATGGTTTTGGGCAGATGTTTGCCTCCCTTTCAAGGGAAGCATCCAGAATATTTAATGTATTTTTCTGAGTTTAAAAGTAATGAAAGATATAAAGGATTAGGAGAAATTGAATCACCCAAATTATCACCATCTCGAAATATCCTGATTAAAAATTTTGTCTCTTTCTCTTTATGTTGTTTTTTTTCTGTGTATGTTTGTGGCAGGACCTTGTCGGTTCTGGGATCCACCTCTTTCCCGAGAACTCTGGTAAACCCTGACCAGTCTAAGAGGAAATCGTTCCTCTTGTAGATAATTGGTTTGAGAAGTGGGTTTGTACTGACTAATGATATATAATGGGAATTTTGCCAGGGGGTTTCTGGAAAGGATTCACTGCTATTATAAAGACATACACAAGGCAGGAACACAACATTTTCTGGCTCTGGACATTAGTGTGTGAGGAGTTAATGCCTGAAGCTGTTGGCATGGGGTGGGGGTGGGGAGGAACTAGCTAACATGTTGATGGGGCCAGAACCAGAAAAGTGAAATGCTCTTTGTTCATAGATCATTTGGAAAGACACCCAGTTAATCCCTGGAGCTGCCCATCTCCAAATTTCATGTTCTATGAGATAATATGTCCCCTTCATGTTTAAGCCACTTCTATTTATGATTTGCTATTACTGACAACCAAAAGTCTCTTCACCGTTGTAATATATGTAGGTGGTTAAAAGTAGTTTAGAAAGTTTATTCCCTCATCCAACAAATATTTAATGAGGATGCCCCATGCACTAGGCTTGAGTCATTCGTCAGACACACTTTGGCTCTGCATTTTTCCACTTAACATTTTCTCCAGTCATTAAAAACTCTTTGTATATGTCATTTTAATGGCTTCATTTTAATAGCTACTTTATTTAGTCATTTCCCTATTATCTGACATTTAGATTGCTAAGAATATTCATTATTAAAAGCAAAGCCATGGTGAACATCAATGTACTTGATGAGTCACATTTCTGATATTTTTTGGGACATACTCCTTAAAAAAAAAAAAACAGAAAAAGATGCAAATATTTTTAAGATATCTGAGACATTCCCAGATTGCTTTCTAGACAGTTTATGCCAATTTATATATCCCCATGCAGTGTTTGATATTTTCTGCTGCATGTGAGGGCACTCTCATAATACACATTAAAAAAAATGTTTCTAGAAAGAATTGTGATTCAAATCTACAGGACACATGTACCCAAAAAATCAATGGCATAAAAAAAATGGGAAGGGATGCTGTCAATGAATAAAGGAGACTTAAAAGATACGATGCTTGGATCTTATTAGCATCCTGATCCATACAGATCTGTAAGAAGATATTTTTGAGAACTTTGAAAATAGCCTGGGTATTATTTGGTTTTAAGGAATTAGTGTTAGTTTTATCAGGTGTGACAATGTCATAGTGGTTATGTTGGGAAAATAAAGTTCTTGTCAGTTACAGATGCTTCATTATTAATGCATGAAATGGTGTGATGAGATTTCCTTGAAAATACTCCCACAGAAAAAGGAGGTAGGGTGGGATAGGAGAACCATGCCTGGCAAAATGTTGACAATTGCTCAAAGTCGGAAATGAGGGTTTATTCTAGAATTCTCCCTACCTTTGTGTATGTTTGAAAAATATCATAATGCAAAGCTTTTCACTTTTTTACCTTAACTTTTTTAAGGAATGGTGGTCAACAGAATATATGTAGAAGGCTGGGAGACTGCAGGCCTGCCCTCCTCTCTTCATGGTCTAAATGAAGGGCTCTGTTGGGGTTGACTGGGACCCGGGAAGTCTCAAGCTGCTTCATTCCTGGCCCCAAGGACACCAGAGAGCCTGATTTGGTCCCAGCAGCTGCCCTAGGGATTATAGTCACGGTAAAGCAGATCTGAAATGGTTCAGGGGAGCTAGACCAAAGTAGATTCCAGGCAAGCTTCCTCGGACTCCAAACCAAATTCATGAGCCCTTGGTCCTCCCGTCAGCTAGCTCATGTGCTCCCAGACACAGGGGTTGGACCTGAATCAGAAGACCTCAGACGTGAAGCACAGAGAATAAATTATATATTGAAAAGCACCACCTGTGACAATCAGTTTCCTTTGTGTGCCTGTGAAGTACAAGGAGACCAAAATGCATGGGGTGTAGCACATTTTTAAAACCAACTTAATTACATCACTTGTTGGAAGAGGCACACATAACATTCAGAAACATGTGTTTTAGTAAATGAAAATTGTAGGGTTTCAGTTTCTGATGCAAGCCGATCCCCTGATTTGGGTACCAGATTTGGCAGCCACTGTGGTCTGGGTGTCTACGTAAAGCATGGAACTATAGACGTTTGGTTAATTTCCCTCCCTCAAGGCTACTCCTGATGCGCACATCTGACAGCGGCTTGCACTCACTTAGCACAGTCAGGTGGAAAGAGCGCAGGCCTGGGAGACGAAACAGATCTAGGTTCTAATTCCAGCTCTGCGCCTTTCAGCAAGTTACTCAGCTTCTCTATTCTTCTTTTTCTCATCTGTCAAATGGGAAGAGTAGACTAATAATCAACACCCGGCAAGGGTGCAAGGGGCCGGTGATACCTGGCAGAGGGCAGGTCTTTGGTGATGCTCCTATCTCTTCCCTCCACCAGGGAGGACCGTGAGGCTTCTTATTCCCAATCCAAGGCATCCCTAATGGTCAGCCTTATGGGGCTCAAAAAAGGGGAAGGCTTCCTATGAAAAAGCCTGTGTAATTAGCTTCCACACTTCTAAGTTCTGACAGTAATAGAAGCTGTGGAAACATCTCTTAACTGCAAATCGTAGAACACTGCCTCCTGGTGCTTCCCCCACACAACCACTTATGCCATTTTCTGTTATTTTTGCTGATTGAAAAGATGGCAGTGATCAAGCCAATACAGCAGGTAATCAAAACTCATGGCTTATCAATTCTTTAATAAAATTGAATGTTAAAAAAAAAAAAAACACCAAGATAGACTCTAGAGATTTTAAAGCCCTGGAACACGTCTAGACATGTCATTTATTGGAAAAGT
Source organism: Panthera tigris (assembly GCF_018350195.1). NCBI lineage: Eukaryota > Metazoa > Chordata > Mammalia > Carnivora > Felidae > Panthera > Panthera tigris. The sequence goes on from NC_056665.1 coordinate 132,823,705, forward strand.
CAGTTTACCGAGCTTGCTAGCCTGGCTTCAGTCACGCCCCTGATTGTCGTCACTCAGCCCAAGTGAGGTGGCGTTCGAGACCCTAAAGCCGGGATAATAACTCCGTCGTGCCTTATTTTGGCCGTTGACTCGCTGTGCCTTGTTTTGTAGAGAGCCGTTGATTTGTCCCAGCCTGGAGGCGAAGCTCCTTGAGGTCAAGGACCTTTTCCAGTTCACCACTGCGTGGCCCAGACAGTTAGTGCAGGCCCTTGCACTTAACAGGTGCTTAATAAATTACTGCTGTAAACTTTGAGAGCTACTCTTAACTTCTCTCCTCTCGAAGACTAAAATAATTACGCCACCTCTGGGATCAGAAAGGAAGATTTTGGAGAAGCAAACATTTGCCCACTTAAATCTCACGTTCTCTGATTAATAATCAGAGGGAGGCAAGCACCTCCCTCTCCCTTGTTATTCCTGGGCTTTCCCCATTTTCAATACCTTTATCCAGTTCCTGGAATATTGTTGGGTCAATAAAAGGCCCCCAGATAAATGTTTCTCTTTTTTCTGCTTGTTGCCTCAGTTCTGTCTCCAATGAAGAAATCCCGAAGACTCCTCTGGCCTTACAGCTTTGGGGCAGGGGCTCCAGCTTTCATTTTTCATTTCATTTCATTTCTTTCTTTCTTTCTTTCTTTCTTTCTTTCTTTCTTTCTTCTCCTCCTTCTCTCCTTCTCCTCCTCCTCCTCCTTCTCCTTCTCCTCCTTCTCCTTCTCCTTCTCCTCCTTCTCCTTCTCCTTCTCCTCCTTCTCCTCCTTCTCCTCCTTCTCCTCCTTCTCCTCCTTCTCCTCCTTCTCCTCCTTCTCCTCCTTCTCCTCCTTCTCCTCCTCCTTCTCCTCCTCCTCCTCCTCCTCCTCCTCCTCCTCCTCCTCCTCCTTCTCTTAAGTAGGCTTCACACCAGCACAGAGCCCAATGCAGACCTTGAACTCACGACCCTGAGATTAAGACCTGTGCTGAGATCAAGTCAGACACTTAACCGACTGAGCCACCCAGGCGCCCCTCAATTTTCACTTCTTAGCACAGAAAGATTTGTAAGCTTTACTGCTTCTGGGAATTCACTGGGCCAGAGGAGGTGCCCCAACACCCTCAGATCACCAGGAACTAATTACTCGACACCTCAGTGATTCCTCAGTGTTCTCTGCACTGGGCAGAGAAGGATATCGCTCTCAGCTCAGTCATTAAACTCAGGAAGTTTTCTCTGTCTCTAAAATAAACGTTAAAAAAAAATTAAACTCAGTAAGTTTTTTTTCTTAATTCTCCACTATTACAACCACCTCATTTGAGCTTAGCGATAAGAATTAAAGGTACTAAAGGGGAGCCTTTAGTGGCTCAGGTGGTTAAGTGTCTGACTTCGGCTCAGGTCATGATCTCGCGGTCTGTGAGCCCCGTGTCAGGCTCTGTGCTGACAGCTCAGAGCCTGGAGCCTGCTTCCAATTCTGTGTCTCGCGCTCTCTCTGCCCCTCCCCCACTCACACTCTGTCTCTCTCTCCCTCTCTCTCTCTTTCTCAAAAATAAATAAACATTAAAAACAAAAGAATTAAAGGTACTAACAAGAGAACACACAGCAAAGGCAAAGTATTTTTTTTTACATAAGGAAGCTATCTAATAAATGAAATCGGTACTACCAAGAGTTGCTGGCGGCCTTTCATTTTGAAAACAGGAGTTCCCAGAGAAGAGACGAGGGTCTAATTTTCTCTCTACCATTAAGGTCCACAACTGTAACTCCCCATGAAAGTATCCCCGGCCCCTTGATCCTTCCTTACCAGATCATCCTATCCCATCCAGCTCAAAAGCTAGATTTACTGTCTTCTGCTGGTCTCTTGGCTATAGGCTGTTAACACCCTACCCTCCTGTAGATGTTTGTATACTGTGGAAGGAAGATCAAATTTAATTGGAAAACTAGATGGTTACACAGTATATGTGGCTAGGTGTTTGGGAGGGGTGCCCCCTTGGCTCTGCCTGAGGAGAGGAGGAGGTCATCACCCCAGAAGCCCACACATGGCAAGGTCTGATCTGACCCCTTCCCAGAGTGCCCTGGGAGGCAGCCACGGTGAGCTGTGGCAACAAAGAAAAGTGCTGGCTTGGGGACAAGCAGGGTGTCATCGTAAAGAGGATAAGGGATGAGTCCTCAAGATCCCAATGATGGGGCTCAGGTTAGGAACCTGAACCTGATAATAAAGAAAAAATGGAAACAAGAAGGTTTGGTTCAAACACAAGGCTGCACCCAGGGAGGCATGTTCAGTACTTACTTTTTGAATGGCATTTGTGTTCCGAGACTTTGATGCCCTTCCCTTCAAACAGATCAGACTTCTCATGGTTACTGAATCATTTGCTTGGAAGGATTCCACATCCCTCCAAGTGGGCTGACCCTTGGTACCCCTCAGTGAGAAATACTGAATGTATCACTGCTCCTTTCTTTTTCTCCTTGTTCTTAGTGATGTCCGTTGTCCTGCAGCTGGTATTCTTAGTAACATGTCTGTGTGCCTAGGTAGAAAGATCAAGGAGGTGGAAATTGTGAACAGTCAGAGGCAAAGGCAAGAAAGACATTTTCTATTTTATCAAACTATAAAAACCAACACCTCGGTTTCCACTCCCAAAGCATAAGGTGTGTGTTTGAAGAATTTTGTTTAAAAGACGGGAAAAACAGGGGCGCCTGGGTGGCTCAGTTGGTTGAGCTTTTGACTTCGGCTTAGGCCATGATCTCATGATCTCATGGCCCCGTGTCGGACTCTGTGCTGACAGCTCGGAGGCTGGAGCCTGCTTCGGATTCTGTGTCTCCCTCTCTCTCTCTCTCTCTCTCTGCCCCTCCCCTGCTCATGCTCACTTGCTCACTCTCTCTCCCCTTTAAAAATAAATAAGCATAAAAAAATAATAAAAATAAAAGATGGAAAAATCTTGAGCAAATTTCTCATTTCTACGTATGCTGGCATTTGCTGTTTCTCTGCCTGGAGCACCACCACACACACACGCACACACACACGCACACACACACACTCCTCCCTGCCTGCCTAACTCCTCTTTAGCTTTCAAGTATCCCTGCTTAGTCTTCTCAGAATCCCAAACTTGAGCTGGGTTCCCCCTCTTAGCCGCTCCCATAGGACCCTGCACCTCCTTCAGCACAACACCTATACGATGTAGTAATCCCCTCACTAGGCTAGAGCTCCATGTGGGCAGGGACCAGATCTGGCTTTCTTAGAGTTCAATCCCCCGTTCCTGGAATGGCACTGAATAAGTATTTGTAGAATAAATGAATTCTGAGGAGTCTGTATGAGCCTTTTCTTCATATGACCTGTTGTTTGTCTGAACAATGTCTGCTGAGTATGGTGGCTCAGGCTGTGCACTGTACAGGACGTCCAGCCCGGTCGGGAGGGGAGGCTGAAATCCAGCTCGCATTCTCATCGCCTGGCCATTTTTCGCTGACTGTATCCACCCAGAAGAAGAGATGCCTTTTTCTGATCTGTACGATGGCACCATACGCGCTTTCAGCCGGGCAGCTCCAGAGAAACACGTAGCGTCTTCAAAAGGAAGGGAGCGTCCTCTCCTTTGTTCCTAGAAAGGCTAGGACCGAGTGCTTTTACGAAACTCTTTCTTCGGGTCCTTGGCCAGTCATCTATGCCAAGACCCTGGCCGCATTCCCAGCAAAGGCCTCCCTCACTCTTCTCTCCTCTGATTTTTGTCTCCCGCAGGGTTTGGGATGACCACTCCGGCGACGGTGGGAGGAAAAATCTTTCTGATCTTCTATGGCCTCATTGGGTGCGCGAGCACCATCCTGTTCTTCAACCTCTTCCTGGAGCGCCTCATCACCGTCATTGCCTACATCATGAAGTCGTGCCACCAGCGACGGCTCCGGAGACGAGGGGCCCTGTCCCGGGAGAGCCTGAAGCCCCCGGGCAGGTGCGAGGGGGATAGCTCGGCCGGCTGGAAGCCCTCCGTGTACTACGTGATGCTGATCCTGTGCCTGGCCTCCCTGCTTATCTCCTGCTGTGCGTCGGCCATGTATACCTCCATCGAAGGCTGGAGCTACTTTGACTCGCTCTACTTCTGCTTTGTGGCCTTCAGCACCATTGGCTTCGGGGACCTCGTCAGCAGCCAGAACGCCCAGTATGACAGCCAAGGCCTCTACCGCTTTGCCAACTTCATGTTCATCCTCATGGGCGTCTGCTGCATCTACTCCTTGTTCAATGTCATCTCCATCCTCATCAAACAGTCCGTGAACTGGATCCTGAGGAAAATGGATGGCGGGTGCTGCCGACGATGCCAAAGGAGGCTCCTGAGGTCCCGGAGGAACGTGGTCATGCCGGGCAACGTCCAGGACCGGGGCAACATCTCCATAGACACGGATGGGGTGATGGACAGCGACACGGACGGGCGGCGTCTCTCGGGGGAGATGATCTCCATGAAGGACTTCTTGGCCGCCAACAAGGTCTCGCTGGCCATCCTCCAGAAGCAGCTGTCTGAGACGGCCAACGGCTGCCCGCCCCAGGCCAGCGCGCCGTCCCGGGACAACGAGTTCTCAGGGGGGGTGGGGGCCTTTGCCATAATGAACAACAGGTTGGCGGAGACCAGTGGGGACAGGTAGGAGTGAGGAGCGGCCGCTAGGCATGGAGGCCAGGAGAGTGGACGATGGGGGGATTGGCACCGACTCAGCTCTGTGCCGGGGCGGGTTCCCTCTGGAGTTGTCCTGTCACCCTCTGCAGGCCCAGCCTTAGAAACTCTTCTCCTCGGGCAGCCAGCCACCTTCTAGGGCTGCAGACCGAGGCCCGAGGCCCTTCTCCTTGTCTTTATTCTGTGAGGTCTGAATTCAGTCTTGAGAATGAATCCCAGAGGCAGCCTAAGACATTGCACGGTTGTCTTACTCCCCTTCCTCCAGGGCTTTAACTGCCTAAGGGAAGGGGGTTTAAGTAAGTCTCTATTTCCCTGCTGCTCTGGTCTTCGTTTGGAAATAAAAATCCTGAACAGAAATCCTCATTTTCCCCCCTGGAACCCTGAATGGCTGGACCCACTGCCCTTCCCAGCCCCTTCAGAAAAGAGGGGGGGGGGGATGCTTCAGAAGGTGCCTGGGCCCTGGGCTTCCTTCAGAGCAGATATGTCCACGGTGCGACGGATGGGGAAATCACCTGGTCTACTCTCTGTGTCTGCTTCTCTGCGTTTTGTTTTTCCTTTCTTTTATTTTTAAGATCCTAATACTGGGCTAAGGTGTCTGTGGGACCTCGGCGTGGTAAGAAGAAAGCTTCAGGCCTTTAAACTGCAGCCAAGTAGTGGACAGGCTCTTTTTTTTTTTGCAAGGAAAGAATATAGCTTAACGTTCTTCCTTCCAGTGGTCACAGAGACCATTTCATTTTTTTTTTTTTTTTAACCAGGGCATGGAGCCCATTGCAAAGATAATGGCTGACTATTTATTAGAACTGAAAACTGAATAAATCCTCACTTTATTAACTAAGATTACATGAGTGCTCATTATAGACAGCGGGGCTGGGGGTAGAGCCTAGCTAAACAGGCACTTATTGTGCACAGTGAAAAAAGAAACAAGAAATTAACCCTTGGGGATATAAGCATCATCTTGGATTCTTGGCTAGAGGAACATTCTAGGCCAGATAAGGAATGCTTCTCTTTGTGTAATTTGTTTCGGCTCTGCCTCCTGGGAGTGTAACAAGTCTAGTTACATAACCTCCTGAGCAGTTAAAACATCCGTGCTGGGAACAGGGACTCTGGATCTTCGTATATTCAGGAGAGAACATTTTGAGACCCGAGAGCAGCATTAATAAGAGATAGCTGTTATTTTTATAAGAAGGGGATGGTGTACATGCGGCAGTTTTAGAAACGATGAAGAAAGTCGGCATCGTAAAGACAATAAAGCCGAGAACGATACCCAGTGAAACTGAAATGTTGAGTGGAACTCATCAGAGCTGGGAGGACCTTAGGGACCATCCCATACAGCTTTCTTGTGTTTTACACAAGAAAGAAACAGAGGCGTGAAGAATGCTCCCTATCCGAACTCTCAAGGCTGACAGCATACAGCTAGGAGAACCCAGGTGTCCTGATGGCGATGTCCGGGCTCATCACCCGTGCTCCCCACAGCTTTAGAACCTCCCTCAACTACTCCCTCCTAAGCTGAGTTGCCTTTTCCTTCCAGCTGGGACCCTACCCCCCCCCTTTTTTTTTTTACAATGCTGAAAGTACTCAACGGCAGGAGTCCTATAAACAGCAGCCTGGGCTTCGAACCTAAGGGCTGTGCGGCTCCAAAGTCAGAGATCTTCAAGCCTTACTTTGTGTTGCTCTCAAAGGAAGCATCCTGTAGCTACTGCAAAACCAAGCTCCCCGGGGGCTCTGCTCTGGGGGAAGGCACCATGGGCATAGGGAGAGGAGCTGGGTCCCTGCCCTAGGAGATTTCTTAATCACCACATACCTGGTACAGGGACTGGCACAAAGCAGGTCTTTGCTTCTCCAATCCAGTACAGTGACCTTCTGGGAAGATGACGCCTGCTGATACAAGTGCTCCTTGGCCCCCTGGCACATGTCCCAGCCAGGGGGCCAAGGAGCATTTGTATCAGCAGGCGTCATCTTCCCAGAAGGTCACTGAACTAGGTGATCTTTGCAGAGAAATGTTACGTCAAAACGCACAGCTCTTTGTCAGTAGGATCCAAAACTGGAGTCAATTTTTGAGCTAAACACGAAAAAACGTTTTTTGAACTTTTGAGGAGTTTCCGGAGGAGTCCTCTCAGGGTCCTGGAGAATGCGTTTGTTTTGCTCTGGGTTGAGGTTCCCTGATGGAAACATCTGAGCACCGGCGGACGGAGAGAAGTGTGGTACATTCACGATGGATGAGTGGGAATAACGTATGTCCCCAAAATGGCAAAACTAGGTGTCTCTGTAGTTACTCTTAGGCACGAATTGGTTCAACGAGGGAATTTCTAGGTATGAATGTAAAGCTGGAGTTCAAAATCTGGAGCCCACAAATCCTCTAACATTGTGGTGTATGTACGGGCACACCTCAGAGGTGCGATGGGTTAGGTCCCAGACCACTGCAGTATGGTGAATATCGCAGTAAAGCCAATCAGATAAACTTTTGGCCTCCCAGTGCAGATGGAAGTTATGTTTACCACGTACTATAGTATATTAAGTATGCGACGCATTGTGTCTTTTTGAAAGTACGTCAATTTGTGGAGCCCGGGTGGCTCAGTCTGTTGGGTGTCCGACTTTGGCTCAGGTCATGATCTCACAGTCCGTGAGTTCGGGCCCCGCGTCGGGCTCTGGGCTGACAGCTCAGGGCCTGGAGCCTGCTTCGGATTCTGTGTCTCCTTCTCTCTCTGCCCCTTCCCCACTCACGCTCTGTCTTGCTCCGTCTCTCAAAAATAAACGTTAAAAAAAATTTTTTTTAAAGTACGTCAATTTAGAAATACTTGACTGCTAAAAACCGCTGACCATCATCTGAGCTTTCATGAGTTGTAATCTTTTTGCTGCTGCAAGGTCTTGCCTCCGTGTCGATGGCGGCTGACTGAGAGGGGTGACAGTTGCTGAAGGTTGGGGGTGCTGTGACAATTTCCTAAAATAAGACAGCAATAAAGTTTGCTGCATGGGGTGACTCTTTCTTTCACGGATGTTTCTCCGTGGTGTGTGAGGCTGTTTGATAGCTTTTTACCCACAGTAGAACTTCTTTCCAAACTGGAGTCGAGCCTCTTGAACCCTGCTGCTGCTTTATCAACTACGTTTCTAGTCCTTTGTTGTCATTTTAATAATCTTCACGGCATCTTCACCAGGAATAGAGTCCATCTGAAGAAACCACTTTCTTGGTTCATCCGTAATAAGCAACTCTTCATCCATTAATATTTCTTAAAGATTTTATTTTTTAAAGTGAAAAAGTTTTAATCATTTTTTTAATGTTTATTTATTTTTGAGAGAGGGACAGAGTGCGAGCAGGGGAAGGGCCGAGAGAGAGAGGGAGACACAGAATTCGAAGCAGCCTCCAGGCTCTGAGCTGTCAGCACAGAGCCCAAAGCGAGGCTCGAACTCATGAACCGTGAGATCATGACCTGGGCTGAAGTCGGCCGCTTAACCAACCAGGTGCTCCAAGATTTTGTTTATTTTTAAGCAAACTCTATACCCGACGTGGGGCTTGAGATCAAGAGTCACATGCTCCACTGACTGAGTCAGCCAGGTGCCCCTCATCCATTAGGTTTTTATCATGAGATTCCAGCAAATCAGTCCCATCTTTGGGCTCCCCTTCTAATTCTCGTTCTCTTGCTATTTCCACATCTGCAGTCAGAACACATACAACATCTATCCATAGAGTTCGCCATCTTACACGGGCGTGGTCTGTGGCACCCCGAGACAATTACAGTAGTAACCTCCAAGAGCGCTGATCACAGATCATCATTAAAAATCTAATGATGGAAAAGTTTGAAATATGGTGAAAATTGCCAAAATATGACCCAGGGCCAGTGAGCAAACGCTGTTGGGACGATGGCGCTGACAGACGTGTCCAATGCAGGGTTGCCACAAACCTGTAATTTCTGAAAACCACAGTACCTGCGAAGAGCAGTGTGGCGCGATAAAATGAGGTGTGGCTGCACACGCACGTGTGAGAGGGAGCACACACGTGGACGTCCGTGGGCGTAATGAGCTTCATGGGTTTTTCTTCACGTTTCCAAGGTGGTCCTTCCGTCCTCACTAGAGTTAGAATGTTTATTGCTGTTTTCTCTTGTCACCTCTGTCCCCACTCTGCACGTCTCTAGCCTCCTCACCGATTCTCTCTGTCCCCTTCTCTCTGGACTGTGTCATGTGGCCTCGTCATCAGAAGTCTTGCTCGGCTGCCCTGGCAGTTTACTGGCCAGGAGGAGAGTGACCATCGGCAGAAGGTTGGCCTGGACGCCTCTGTCCGGGAACCCAGAGACTCCCCAAGGTGATGAAGGGACCCACTGACTCGACGTCCATGAAGCTCTCGGACTTCATCCGTGGCTGGGCTCGCAGCTAGCCTGTCCTCAGTTGTCTGTGGTGCTGTGATCGTGAACTGGCCTTTCATGGGAGGCCATGGACCCAAGACATGTGGTGTCTCAGGGGACCCTCATCCGACACTACTTGCACAAGCTTTCCCATATTCCCGTACCACCTGAAGTAATATCTTCTTAATATTTTTAATCAACTGTGTTTTGACCAGTTTTGTTTTAAGAAGAAATTTGTCTCACTAAATGGAGGGCTCATATCACTTGTTATAAATAGAAAATACAGTCTTTGTAAAAACCAATAAAGTGAAGATAAAATTATCATTAGATTCTATCCAGATCCTGTATCCTAGCGAAGACTCGAACCCTGGGACCTTTTCCCTCGGTTAGAAGCGCAGATTGGCATGTGTGGGAGAGGTGCGAAAGATGCCAGCACCAGACAGACGTTGTGATGGAACGATGACTAGGAGACAATGGAAAAGGGGATAACTTCCTCATTCTGTGCTTCTGTATGAATGCATCCCACCTCTGAGGGCCCCTAAAATCATTCCACATTCACCTAGATCATTGGTGCACATCCCACACTGGGGGCTACATAAAAGTAACAAAGTACATAGGGCACCTGGGTGGCTCAGTCAGTTAAGTGTCCAACTTTGGCTCAGGTTATGATCTTGTGGTTTGTGGCTTTGAGCCCCGCATCAGGCTCTGTGCTGACAGCTCAGAGCCTGGAACCTGTTTCAGATTCTGTCTCCCTCTCTCTCTGCCCCTCCCCTGCTCGTTCTTTCTCTCTCTCTCTCTCTCTCTCTCTCTCTCTCTCTCTCTCCCTCTCTCTCTCTCTCAATCAAAAATAAATAAACATTAAAAATTTTTTTAATGAAATAAACATTTTTTTAATCTTAAAAATTCTGTATATAAAAAAAGTGACAAAGTGCAGTAGTTTCTGAGGTCAGGCTAGCCACCTGGGGAAGAATAGTTCTTGGGCTTGAACACCAGCCCACGAATACCAGTTCCAATGTGACACAGAGTGGGCAAGTCTCCCTGTGCCCCAGTTCCCCTGCACCTGTGATGTGCAAATGGTAAGAACATCAGATCAAACGGGTGATGCTCAGGCAGGGCTCTGTGGCCCCTAAGGAGCTGCCCAGGCAGCAGGCACTGGCTGTCCACATGCTGGGGGGCTGGGGACGAGGGTGAGGAGGACATTAAATCCAACAGTGAAGGATTTTGTTTTGTTCCTGCCCCAACATCCAGTGCTTGCCACACTGTGCTTTATTAGTGGTTCTCGGTTATTAAATGGCATCACTCTTGGTGATGGTTTTATATTAAACCAAAAGACTACAATAACTTCATTTCTGTTCCACTGAGTCCTTTCACCTCAGGATTAGCTGAGTTAGCTTGTACAATTCAACATGGTAAAATGTTTGGGGAAAGCTATAATATCTTGTATATTGCTAGAACTTCATGGCTTTTAAGGCGTATCCATCTGCAATGGTAATATTTTTACCTTCATTATCACGTTGTGAAGTAAGCAGGGCACTTATCTTCAAATGACCGTTAGCCTTTTCTGAAATAAGAGTAATAAATAATCACACTTTACATAAAAAGTAACTGAGGTTCAGATTGACAGTAGATTGGAGAATAAGCTTTAAAATTACACAGACTGGGTTTGAGTTTCAGCTCTAAGAACTTTAAAGTAACGTCGTGTTTCAAAGCCTAGTCTCTCTTCATGTGCAGTGTGGGAATAGTTGTATGTGCATTACAGCATCAGCAGATAAATGGCATGATCTGGGTCTGGGCTCTCGTGTGGTACCTAAGTCCCTGAAGGTGAAGGTGATGTATTACGGCACTCCAGAAGCCAAAGAATAAACAAGATTGGCTTCTAGAAGAGCCCATTTTATTCCAAGATTTGGGAAGAGAAGGAAGTTTATTTTAATTAATTTAATACATTCTTTTATGATCAAGTGGCATTTATCCCTGAGATGCAGGGATGGTTCAACATTTGCAAATCAATAAATGTGATACACCCTATTAAGAGAATAAAAGATAAAAATCAAAAGATCTTCCCAATAGCTGTAGGAAAAACACCTGACAAAACACAACATCCTTTCCTTGTAAAAACACCTTAACAAATTGGGACTGGAAGAAATATACCTCAACATAATAAAGGCCACATACGATAAACCCTCAGCTAACATCGTACTCAACAGTGAAAGGTTGAAAGCTAATCCTCTAAGACCAGAAGCAAGACAAGGATGCCCATTCTCACTGTTGTTATTTGACATAGTCCTGGAAGTCTTAGCCAGAACAATCCGGCAAGACAAAAAAAGCATCCCAATCAGAAAGGAAGATGGAAAATTATACGATCTTACATGTAGAAAATCCAAGACCACACACACACACACACACACACACACACACACACAACTAGTCAGTGAATTCACTAAGGCTGCAGGATACAAAATTAACATAGAAATCAACTGTGTTTCTGTACGTAAACAATGAAATGTCTGAAAAAGAAATAAAATTCCATTTACAAGAACATCAAAAACAATAAAATACTTAGGAATGAATTTAGCCAAAGAGGTGAAAGATCTGTGCACTGGAAACTATGAGACTCTGATGATAGAAATTGAATAAGACACAAATGGAAAAATATTCCGTGTTGATGGAATAGAAGAATTAATACTGCTAAAAATGTCCTTACTACCCAAAGCTGCCTATAGAGTCAATGCTCCCCTATTGAATTTCTTTTTTTTTTTTTTTTTTTTTTTAATCTTTTTTTTTTTTTTTTTTTAATATATGAAATTTACTGTCAAATTGGTTTCCATACAACACCCAGTGCTCATCCCAAAAGGTGCCCTCCTCAATACCCATCACCCACCCTGCCCTCCCTCCCACCCCCCATCAACCCTCAGTTTGTTCTCAGTTTTTAACAGTCTCTAATGCTTTGGCTCTCTCCCACTCTAACCTCTTTTTTTTTTTTTTTCCTTCCCCTCCCCCATGGGTTTCTGTTATGTTTCTCAGGATCCACATAAGAGTGAAACCATATGGTATCTGTCTTTCTCTGTATGGCTTATTTCACTTAGCATCACACTCTCCAGTTCCATCCATGTTGCTACAAAAGGCCATATTTCATTTTTTCTCATTGCCACGTAGTATTCCATTGTGTATATAAACCACAATTTCTTTATCCATTCATCAGTTGATGGACATTTAGGCTCTTTCCATAATTTGGCTATTGTTGAGAGTGCCGCTATAAACATTGGGGTACAGGTGCCCCTATGCATCAGTACTCCTGTATCCCTTGGATAAATTCCTAGCAGTGCTATTGCTGGGTCATAGGGTAGGTCTATTTTTAATTTTCTGAGGAACCTCCATACTGTTTTCCAGAGCGGCTGCACCAATTTGCATTCCCACCAACAGTGCAAGAGGGTTCCTGTTTCTCCACATCCTCTCCAGCATCTATAGTCTCCTGATTTCTTCATTTTGGCCACTCTGACTGGCGTGAGGTGGTATCTGAGTGTGGTTTTGATTTGTATTTCCCTGATAAGGAGCGACGTTGAACATCTTTTCATGTGCCTGTTGGCCAAAGCAGGAGGCATCACAATCCCAGACTTTAGCCTCTACTACAAAGCTGTCATCATCAAGACAGCATGGTATTGGCATAAAAACAGACACATAGACCAATGGACTAGAATAGAAACCCCAGAACTAGACCCACAAACGTATGGCCAACTCATCTTTGACAAAGCAGGAAAGAACATCCAATGGAAAAAAGACAGTCTCTTTAACAAATGGTGCTGGGAGAACTGGACAGCAACATGCAGAAGGTTGAAACTAGACCACTTTCTCACACCATTCACAAAAATAAACTCAAAATGGATAAAGGACCTGAATGTGAGACAGGAAACCATCAAAACCTTAGAGGAGAAAGCAGGAAAAGACCTCTCTGACCTCAGCCGTAGCAATCTCTTACTCGGCACATCCCCAAAGGCAAGGGAATTAAAAGCAAAAGTGAATTACTGGGACCTTATGAAGATAAAAAGCTTCTGCACAGCAAAGGAAACAACCAACAAAACTAAAAGGCAATCCCCTATTGAATTTCTAATGGCATTTTTCACTGAAATAGAAAATAACAACCCTAAAATTTGTAGGAAACCACAAAAGATTCCAAATAGCCAAAGCAATCCTGAGAAAGAAGAACAAAGCTGAAGGCATCACTCTTCTGAGTTCAAACTATATTACAAAGTTATAGTAATCAACAGTATGCTAATGGCATTAAAACAAACACATAGAACAATGGAGCAGAATAGGGAGCCCAGAAATAAACCTGTGCATATATAATCCTTTGATAACGTGCAAAGAATACTCAAGGGAGAAAGGACAGTTTTGAAATGACACTGGGACAATTAGATATTCACATGTAAAAGAATGAAATTAGATTCCTGTCTTACACCACTCACAAAAATTAACTCAAAATGGGTGAAAGGCTTAAATGTAAGACCTGAACCCACAAAACTCCCAGAAGGAGACATAGGGGAAAAGCTCCTTGACATTGGTCTTGGCAACAATTTTGGGGGGTATGACACCAACAGGACAAGCCACAAAACTACAAATAAACAAGTGGGACTACGTCAAACTAAAAAGCTTCTGCATAGCAAAGGAAACAACGAAATGAAAAGGCAACATGCATAATGGGAAAAAACATTTGCCATCCATCTACCCCAAAAATATAAGGAATTCATACAACTCACTAGCAAAGAGGCAAACAATCTGATTTAAAAATGGGCAAAGGGGGGCACCTGGCTGGCTCGGTTGGTGCAGCATGTGACTCTTGATCATGGTTTGAGCCCCATGTTGGGTGTAAAGATTACTTAAAAAAATAAAAGTGGGCAAAGGACCATGAGAAAACATGTTTTCAAAGAAGACATACAGATGGCCAACATATGGGAAGGTGCTCACCATCACTAATCACTAGGGAAATGCAACTCAAAACCACAATGAGATATCCTACCTGCTAGGATATCTATTATCAAAAAGACAAGAAATAACAAATGCTGGACAGGATGTGGAGAAAGGGAATCCCTTATGCACTGCTGGTGTGAATATAAATTGGTACAGCTGCTATGGAAAATGGTACAGAGGTTCCTCAAAAAATTTTAAAATAGAATTACCATGGGATCCAACAATTCTATTTCTGATTATATATATCCAAAGGAAACAAAGTCATTTTCATGAAGAGATGTCTGAAGCCCATGTTCATTGCAGCATTATTTACAATAACTACCTTATATATGGCGCATATATATATATATATATATATATAGTTTACATATATATAGTTTATATATATTAGATCTATTGATAAATGGAATATTATTCAGCCATGAGAAAGAAGGAAATCCCTCCGTTTGTGACAATGTGAGTGGACATTAAACTAGTGAAATACGTCAGAGAAAGACAAATATTATATGATTTCACTTACAGGTGGAACCCGAAAAAGCCAAACTCAAAAACAGAAAAGTAGATTGGTGGTTTCCAGAGGCTGAGGGGTAGGGGGAATAGGAGGATGTTGGTTAAAGGGCAAACTTCCAAGAATAAGGTAGATAAGTTCTGGGGATCTGACGTACAGCACGGTGACTATAGTTTACAAGTGTTATATACTTAAAAGTTGTTAAAACAGGAGATCTTAAATGTTTTCACCACACAAAAAAGGATGGTAATTATGTGAGGGGGTGGAGGAGTTAACTAATTCTATTGCAGTGATCAGTTCATAATATATACATGGAGCAAATGATCACGTTGTACACCTTAAACTCACACAATGTTATACATCAGTTGTATCTCGTAAAGCTAGGACATTTTTTTTTATAAAACATTAAAAAAATACAGAACAAAATATGTAATTCACATTAATTTTTATGATAAAACAGAAGACCTCTAGGAAATTTTAAGGCTGCATTGGACTGAACTGCCAGCCTCCTGGAAGTTAATTTACTGTTTTCCCACCTTAGGGTACTTTGATGGAAATATGAGACAGGCACCCTTATAAATAAAGGGCTTAAGATACTCCCTGAGCCATAGTGAATGGCTCCGTATGGTGGTTCTTGTTTTTATTAAGTGATCTCAAAATCGCACCAGGACATAGTAGAAGGAAGATTACAGCCTACCTCTTCTGCATTTCAGGCTCTTAATTCTAGACCTGAAGAAAGAACACCCAATCTTAAACCTCCACCCATTTCCAGATGAATTTTGAACGTTAAAAGGAGGAGGCCAGAGAACATTGCCCTTGGAGTCACATCATTTCTTCTGATTTACAGGTCTGGCCCCTCTCTCAGGGATCAGTGGATCCAGGCTGCCTGCAACAGAAGTCTCCATTCCTGGGCTAGCATGGTTGGACAAGAACGTTTCTCTGGAAAGGCTTAGCACAGGACGTGGACTTTTCCCTTATTTTCTCAGACTCCCCACTACAACTGAAGATCAGCCCTCTTGGAGTTTCCTCCAAAACAAGCCATACTCTCCGTGATCCCACAGGAATGGCGTTATCTGTAGCCATGTACCTAACACATGGGGCACAATGAGGACATTCCCACCCCTCATTTAAACAGAAGAGTGTACTGGAATATTCAGTTTTTTGATACAGAAAAGTGACCCAATTACTTTGATAGATTATCTTGGCATCTTCTCAAAAACATTTAGCTACTGCTTCCTGGGTACACACTGGTTGCTAATGATGTGGGAAGGAAGCATGCCAAGATGAGATGGGAGTTCTCCCCCCTGAGAACATCAGCATCATGTGGGGACCTCTATTAACATGACAGATCCCCAGGTCCTATCCCAGACCTAACGGAAAAATATTCTGATACTGGAACCCCAGAAGTACACTTTGCACAATTTTCATGAGTGATTTTGACGTGCAGCCAAGGTTGAGACCCCCCCCCCCCACTTGGGAGCTTATTATCTCGGGCTCAAGAAATTACTATATCTTATTAATAATGAGGATCTAATGAGAACAGTACTTTACCTGACATAATCTTTCATACTTCGTGAAGACTTTCCATGTGTTCCATGAGTCCGTTAATTGTGACAACAGTCCTGTGAAGGAGGCATCACCATTTCCATTTTGCTGGTGAGGAGAGCGAGGCTCAGGAAAATTTAATGGCTTGATGACTTGTGCTCCCTCTGTTCCTAGATGGGGAGAGCTGGAGGGAGCGTCACTCCTGGATAAACAATGAAAAAGAGCTCTATTAGTTTCACATTCACCATCTTTGGGGGAAACCATCAGTGAGCTGAGGTTGCAGGGCAACCGGCAGGCCCAAAGTATGAGGAGAAACAGGCATCTACAGAGAGGGAGGAATCACAAGGGCTCAGTTACCTGGGGCGGAAGAGTTTAGAGCTAGTATGAATTGTGGATAATTGTGAATTGATGAGTGCAGCCTGGGGTGGGGGTGGGGGGCAGCGTGAAGCCTCTGACAGCCACAGAAATTGGGAACACACCATTTCTTGTAGGTCTTCTCCTCCTAGACTTCACGGGGTGCTCACAGCAAAGTCCAGCCTGAGCTCCAAGAAAATGTCCACTATGGTGCAATCCTGGGGGAGGGGCACGGCAGCCATGTGGGAGAAGAAAGTCTACCAGGACTTTGCTCTCATGTCTTTTCTAAGGAACAAAAACATCAATGAGGGGAAGGGAGGGCAACGAGATCTGCTTATTTTGGGAACTGGTGAAAAATCACTGCAGCAGGGGTCAAGAATCCCTACTCCTGGGGGGAAAGGCAGGACGATGCAGCACCAACAGCTACAGCCAGGGAACAGGCAGGAGAGGGGAGAAGACCACACCCCTGACAGCCAAGGACACAGTGTCCACCTAAAACTGAGGCTGAATCAGGACCACAGAAACACTCCCAGCATCCTCTCTACCGAGCTAACCAGTGCAGGTAACAATTAGCAATTAACAGTGGGGTGGCTCAGTGGGTTGAGTGTTCAACCCTTGATTGCAGCTCAGGTCATGATCCCAGGATCATGGGATCAAGCCCCGAGATGGGCTCTGAGCTGAGCATGAAGCCTACTTAAGATTCTCTCTCTGTCGGCCCCTCTCCCCCACTTGTGTTCTCTCTCAAAAACAAAAACAAAAACAAACAAACAAAACTGAAACAATTAACAGCAGAATACAGCTGAGAAGATGAGAGAAACCCTCTCTGAGACACAGTGCAAGACCTAAAGCTCACGCCAACGGACATGGCTTTGGCAAATCCAGTTACACCACGCCTAAGACATTGCTGCTGGGGGCGGGGTGTGGGTGGCACCTGGGTGGCTCTGACAGGTGTCTGACTGTTGATTTGGCTCAGGTCATGATCTCATGGTTCGTGGGTTCATGTTCTGCATCGGGCCCAAGACTGTCAGCTTGGGGCCTGCTCAGGGTTCTCTCTCTCTCTCTCTCTCTCTCTCTCTCTCTCTCTCCTCTCCTCCCCTGCTCCTGCACTCTTTCTCTCTCTCTCTCTCAAAATAATTAAGAAAACTTTAAAAAAAAAGATATAGCTTCAGGAACATGAAGCACAGAGGGTAACTACAGCATCAATAAACCTCAAATCCGGCCCAAGTCCTGAGTAGATGAATTCGAATATCCACACTGTTTATTAGTAGGAAAGGCATGCTCATATGTAGGCATACAGACTCTTTACCCCAGTCTCTGCTGACAAGATGTCAGCTTTCAATGACAAAAAATTATGAGACACACAATTCAAAAACATTCTCTAGAAACAAAGCAATAATTGGACCCAGACTCAGACTTGAAACAGATGTTGGAAACACCCTGGTAGGAAATTTTAAATAACTATGACTGGGGTGCCCGGGTGGCTCAGTCGGTTGAGCGTCTGACTTTGGCTCAGGTCATGACCTCATAGTTCGTGAGTTCGAGCCCTGCGTTGGGTTCTGTGCTGATGGCTCACAGCCTGGAGCCTGCTTCAGATTCTGTCTCCTTCTCTCAGTACCCCTCCCCACTCTCTCTCTCTTTCAAATATAAATAAATATTTTTAAAAAATTTTTAATAAAAAAAATGGACTTGCACACAAGTAACTGGAATCCAAGAAGGAGAAAAGAGAACAGAGCAGAAGAAATATGCAAAGAAATAATAGCTGAGAATTTCCCTCAAATTAGTGACAGAAACTAAGATCCAAGACACTCCCAGAATGCCTAGCAGGTGATTTATGTAAATATACCCCCCCCACACACACACACACATACCACACTCAAATTACAGAAACAAAAGGAAAAGAAAGTAAAAAAGCACAGTTGGAGAAAAAAAGGACATTACGCTCACAAGAACAACGTAAGAATTGTAGCAGATCTCTCATCAGAAACTGTGCAAGTCATAAGACTATAGTGTGACAGCTTGAAAATGCTGAAATTTAAAAAAGGAAGTCTTTCAATCCAGAGTTCTATATCCATCAAACTTATCTTTCAAAAATGAAGGAGAGGGGCACCTGGGTAGTTCAGCTGGCTAAGCATCTGACTTCGGCTCGGGTCATGATCTCGCAGTTTGTGAGTTCAAGCCCCGCATCAGGCTGTCTGCTGTCAGCACAGAGCCTGCTTCGGATCCTCTGTCTCCCTCTCTGTTTGTCCCTCCCCTGCTCATGCTCTCTCTGTCTCTCAAAAATAAAAACTTTTTAAAAAAAGACCTAAAAAAAAAGAACACGAAACTAAGCACTGCCACAGACAAGATCGACTGTTGATGCTAAAATTAATGAGGTAAGAGTTGAAGCAGAATCAGGATATTCATAGTCTAAAAGGATCTCCACCAAATATTTAGCAATTACAAAAAGAAGCAATAGGAACTTTGCAGTGGAGAATTCTGGCAGACACCAGATGAATCAAGTGAACAGAATGAGCAACCACAATAGTACATACTAACGCCACGTGCCACGGAAATGACACATCGTGAAGGGCACGGCATCTCTGAGGCATCCGTCACACCAACTGCAGTCTAATCAAAAGAAAACATCAGACTCAAACCGAGGGACGTTCTACAAAACAGGGACGAGAATTCTTCAAAAGTCTGAAGCTCGTGAAGGAGAAGTAAAAAAGAACTGTTACAGATTACAGGGAAGCATAAGGAGTCATGACAACTAAATAGGACCCCAGATTCTAGCATCTGACAAGGACATTCGTGGAACCCAGTACATTTTGTAGTCTAGTTCATAGTATTGTACTAAGGTGAACGTCTTAGTTTTGACAATGGTCCTGTGGTTATGAAGTTAACAGGAGGAGAAGTTGGGTGAAAGGTATATATGGAAACCCTTGTACTATTTTTACAACTGGACTGGAAGTGTAAAATTATCTCAAAGTAAAAAGTTAAAAAGAAACAAAACAAGGGACGCCTGGGTGGCTCAGTTGGTTAAGCGTCCGACTCTTGATTTCGGCTCAGGTCATGATCTCAAGATCGTTAGTTCAGGCCTCACATTGGACTCCATGCTGAGTGTCGAACCTGCTTAAGATTCTCTGTCTCTCTGGGGCACCTGGGTCACTCAGCCGGTTAAGCTTCGGCTCAGGTCATGATCTCATGGTATGTGAGTTCCAGCCCCGCGTCAGGCTCTGTGCTGGCAGCCCAGAGCCTAGAGCCTGCTTCGGATTCTGTGTCTCCCTCTCTCTCTGCCCTTCCCCTGCTCAGCTCCGTCTCTCTCAAAAATAAATAAGCATTAAAAACAAGTTTGTAAAAATAAATCAGTGGTTCTGAGAGTGCCCCCCAAGGGCACCAGCAGCCCCTGCACCTGGGAAGTTGTTGGAAATGCAGATTCTCAGGCCCCCACCCAACTTCAGGGATCAGAAGCTCTGAGGGTAGGGCCAGGCCATCTGTGTTTTAACAAGTCCTCCAGGCAGTTTTTTCCAGTAAAGAGTGCTGTCCTGAGCATGAGCTCTGAAGGACGGGTAGGAGACTCCCCACCCCCCCGGGGTCCTGCCTGTATCCCCATCAGGCTATGCCGCTGTGGCCAGATCCTAATGCCTCCCAGCCCTGAATCTCTTTTCTGCATCTCAGAGCCACTTCTAATTATTTTGAATTGCCCGGATGCAAAATAACTACGCTGAAAACTATGCTTCCAGTAAGCTATTAGATGAAGGTAATGATTTAGCATCCCGGATTTATGCAGAAGGTAGCACTTTTTTTAAGGGATTTTTTTTTAATCACCTCATAGCTGTCCTTGGTAGATTTCTATGTATTCCTAGGGCATTTGATGAGTGAATTTTGTTTAGTCTTCCCAGAAGCTGCCCTTGGATTTAAGTCATTACAGAATGACCTACCAGCAGCAGAAGCTGTCCATCCAATTATGTACCACCTTCTTCAAAATCCTCAGAATCACCTTGGGAGATTTTTTTTTAATGCAGATTTTCAGGCTATTCCCAGACCTTCTGAATCAGAATCTCTATAGGCCAGGGAATCTGCATTTTTAATATGCATTTCCTGCCTTCCCCCAATGAAAATCAGTTTTTCTGCATATTAACATTTGAGAACCACTGCTTTGGGGGATGGGGGGAGGGGGCTGAAGAAAGGCATAGCCTTAAAGAGGATACAGGACCAGCCTCAGATGTGGTGAGAAGGATTTATGGACACTGGAGATAACTACAGCAGAGATTTTTGCATCCAGGCTGGTTAGGTTGATGGCCACTGAGATGCCCGAAAACCTGCATGGTGCATCTGTCCCCATGATTGATTCCTGGCATTCTCTGACCCGTGTGTGAACTTGGGCACCACCCCACCCACTTGTCCCAGCATTCACCCCTGCTGTCTCACAGGCTCTTTAAGTCAGTTCAATATTCAATAAATATCAAAGCCTGCCCTGTGTGCGCGCTGTTTGAAAGTGCGGAACAAATCCCTGGGCAGTCCCTGACTTCAGGAACACAGTGAACACTGCGAGAACACATTACATAACTAAGGGCTGAAACAAACTATAAAAACAAATTCCCAGGGTGATCAGGAAGGGGTGGGAGTCCATGTAGACTGGGAAAGTCAGGGAGGTCTGCATGGAAGAGGTAGCTGAGGGCTAGGGCTGGGAGAATGGATACAAGAAGCAAAAAGCTCTCTGCTGAAGGCATAAGGAGGTAAGAAAGGAAGAAGGGAGATCAAGGATTCCAAGGAGAGAGACTGTTTGTGAGCATCTCCCCCTGTGCAAGGGAAGTCAGGAGTGAGAGGCAAGAGCTAGGGGAAACTGCTTGTTCCTAATTCTCCCTCCTCTAAGGACCATCTGCTCCCACTCTTCTCCCTTTACAGGAGTCTCTGGCTCTTCCTGGTTACCCTGGCCCCTCCGGGATATTCACTAACTGCAAGGGCTCTTTAAACTTCCACGGAGCTACTTACGCTCTACCTAGTGGGGTAGAGAGCAGTAACCAGCATCAATGCCTCATACTGCCAGAGGAGAAAGAGTGGGACAGAGGAGTGCTGAGCTGAGAGGCACCAACCTGGGCAAGATGGACAGGCAGCAGCCCGTTGTGTCAGCCAGGGATCTGCAGAGAAGGAACCAGTGGCGTGGTAGATACACAAGACAGAGATTTATCTTAAGGAATTGGCTCATGCAATTGTGGGGGCTGACACGTTCAGATCTGCAGGGTTAGACCAGCAGTCTAGAGACCCAGGGAGGAGATGATGTTGGAGCTCTTGTCCGAAGACAGTCCAGAGACAGAATTGCCTCTTCCTCCAGTGACACCAGTTACTTTCTCTGTGTCTTCAACTGATTAGATGAGGCCCACCCACACCCTAGAGGGAAATCTGCTTTACTCAAAGTCCACCCATTTAAATGTTCATCTCATTGGGGCACCTGGATGACTCAGTCGGTTAAGGGCCCAACTCTTGATTTCGGCTCAGGTCATGATCTGATGGTTCTTGAGATCGAGTCCTGTGTCAGGCTCTATGCTGACAGCATGAAGCCTGCTTAGGATTCTCTCTCTCTCCCTCTCTCCCTCTCTCCCTCTCTGCTCTTACCCCACTCACACTCTTTCTCAAAATAAAATAAACATTTAAAAATAAATAAATAAATAAATGTTAATCTCCTCTTTAAAATACTTTCATAGAAACATCCAGACTGGTATTTGACCAAATATTGGGGTACCTTGGCCTGGCCAAGTTCACACACTAAATTAATCATCTCATGCATTAAACCCCTCAGAGCCTAAAGAAAAAAAAAAATCAGAAACCATCCTAAGCCCTGAAATCCCTCTCTACTTTGGGCTCACCAAATGGCACACTCTCACTTGGGAGGACTCGATGTCAGCTTTGAGGGAGGGATGAGCACTCCTCCCAGTTTCCAGGGACCTCCCTTGACCACCCCCTCAGCTCTAGGGGTTCAGCCACTGCCTCCACACCCGAGAGCCCTCTTTCCCTGCCTTGAGTAGTTAGCCACCTTTCACCACGTAACAATGATTTCTGTTCAATTTTCCCCGTTCAAACTGCCAGTGTGGTTTCTGTTTCCAAATGGACGCCAAGTAAATCGGAGGAGAGCCCTAAGGAGATGGCCTCTGATCCTTCCCTTCCCTAACACAGCCTGAGGGGGGAGGCTGAGGGGAAGGAAAGAAGAGAGAAAACTCTGTCCTCTGTGGAGAGGGAAGCTGCTGTCTACAGCTCCCCAGTCCAGTCTTTCCCCTGGAACAGGGCATTCTCCAGAATCATTTGAGAGCTTTAAAAGAACATGATGCCCCATTCCTGTCTCCAGAGATTCTGGCTCAGTTGGTCTCGGATGACACTCGGTCATGAGTATTTTTCAACAGCTTCCATAATTGTTACAAGAGAGATTTTCATGAAGCTCTACATGTATCCATTATAACTTACTATATAGTGTTTTTTATATATATTTAAATTTACCCTGAGCTACTATATTTTGCAAGATTGGTTTGGAAAATTTTAGCCTGGCTGAGGAGAGAGGTGGATTTGTCCTCCCCGCCTAGAGGGAACAGTGTGAGTACAAGATTCAAATCAGACACCCGTCCATTGTCTCCTACTGCGGCCCCTCACACGCTCTTCTTGGTGTGGCCCATGTGTTGAAATATAATTTTCAAAACAGGAAAATCCTATGTCTCCTACAAACATACAGTGCACAAAAATATTAGATTTCTTTTTTTTTTTAGTTTATTTTTTGAGACAGAAAGCGAGAGGGAGAGGTAGAAAGAGAGGAAGAGAGAGAATCCCAAGCGGGTTCTGTGCTGACAGCGCAGAGCCCGGTGCGGGGCTCGAACCCACGAACCGTGAGATCCTGACCTGAGCCGAAATCAAGAGTCGGTCACTTAACTGACTGAGCCACCAGGCTCCCCAAAGATGTCTTTAACTCAGTGAAAACAAACAAGAGGAGACAGACAATGGAGGACAACAAACCTGCCTGAAGAGACAATAGGAGATATATCGTGCGTGTATACACACACACACACACACACACACACACACACTGAGAAAGAAAGGCTGCCAGAACAAGACTGCTAAATTAGATACAAAACTGGTGAATGCTAACGGCTCATTTTTATAAATCCAGTAGGGGGATTTTTCTTAAGAGACCAAAACACAAACAAACAGACCAACCATCCCTGGAAACAAATATACTACAATGCTAAAGGTAATTAATTCTGAGTTGCAATATGGTTCACTCTCAGTTGCTTCTTTGTAGTTATCTGTTGTTTTTAAATATTCAAAAATTAAAATAAAAATATAAAATAAAACAGGTTCAGTACTAAGGGGTGGAAAAATCAGACAGATTCGGATTTGAATATTGGCAAGTCTGTTAATTTCCCTGACTTTTAGCATCCCCATCAGTGAAACAAAATAATGAACCTAACCTTACAGCTGAGCCACGCAGCTTAAAGACTGTAATATGACCAGAAATTCCTGACTCGAAGTAAGCGCACAATGAAAAGATTAACTTTTGCTCTGTTCTTGAAGACTCCATGCTGTGTTTATGGACATTTGACTGTCTCCCTCTTGCCATAACAGTCATCCTGAAAGCTCTCTGTCTCTCTATCTCTCTTTTTTTAAGTTTTATTCATTTATTTTGAGGGAGAGAGAGAGAGCAGGGGAGGGGCAGAGAGAGAGGGAGAGAGAGAGAATCCCAAGCCTGACGTGGGGCTCAAACTCACAAACTGTGAGATCATGACTTGAGCCGAAATCAAGAGTCAGACGCTTAACCTACTGAGCCACCCAGGCGCCCCTGGAAACTTTCTGAGCTGTCACTCTACCTATTGGACCAGCCACTCTCCACTGCCTCTCCTAATTAGTGCTCCTAAAATGGATGCCTCTCCAAGTATCCAGGGTATCCAGTGTATTTTAAATTATTTATTAAATATGAGTTAATGGAACTGAAAGAGGCTCTAAACAGGGATGCCAGCTTTACTGTTGGGGTTTTATGGTGGCTCATCCAAGCATTTTCGCACCAGATCTGTGCACTGCTGTGTTCATGCAATCACTCACTCATTTAGAAAACGTTTAGTGAGTTCTACCACCTGTCAGCTACTGTCCTGGGCATTAGAGGTAGAAAGATGAATGAAGCGTAGTCCACTCTTTTGAGATTCGTGGACTTTAGACTTTATTCTACACTATGGAACTTGTCAAAAACTTGGCCTCAGATGCTTAGATCAATGTTAATGTGAATTCCTCTGGCCTCTTAAGATCTAGATGAGATCAGTTCAAAGCTCTCCCCTCCTTACTCCCAAGGTTGCTGTGAATTCTAGAGGGGCTAATGTTTGTAGTCATCTGGTTCTGAGATTCTTAGTAATCTAATTAGCATTCTCTCTCTTTCTTTTTCTTCTTCTTTTTTTAGAGGGAGAGAGCACAAGCAGGGGAGAAGGGCTGGAGGGGGGGGAGAGAAAAGGAGAGAGAGGGAGAATCTTAAGCAGGTTCCATGCTCAGCGTGGAGCCCAACGTAGGGCTCGACCCCATGACCCTGGGATCATGATCTGAGCCAAAATCAAGGGTTGGACACTCAGCTGACTGAGACACCCAGGTGCCCTAGAATTCTCTTTTTTTTAACGGCTCCTTAAATGCCTTCCTGTATGAACGAATGCGTTTGTGATTCCTGATATGTGTCCCCCCACCCAAAAGCACATAATACTATTTTTTCTGTCTGTTCTCTCCCTCCTGCCTTCTGTGATGGTTAATTTTATGTGTCAGCTTGATGGGGCCACCGGATGCCCCGATATCTGGTTAAACAACCTTTCCGGGTGTGTCTGTGAGGGTGTTCCTGGAAGAGGTTAGCATTTGAATCCACAGACTGAGTAAAGCAGATTGACCTCCCGAGTGTGGGTGGGCATCATCCTATCCCTTGAAGGTCCCAGTAGAACAAAAAGGTGGAGGAAGGTGGAATTTGCTGTCTGCCTGGCTACTGGAGCTGGGGCATCAGTCTCCTCCCCTCAGAGTCCCTGGTTCTCTAGCCTTCTAGCTGGTTCTCCAGCTTGCAGACGACAGGCTGGGGGACGTCCCAGCCTCCAGAATCACATGTGTCAGTTCCTCATACTAAATCTCTTTGTATTATGTCTATCATTCATCCATCTATCTCCTATGGGTTCTGTTTCTCTGGACACCCTGACTAATACACCTTCCCACCTCATATTCTCATCCTCTCCTGGATTATTCTGGGGAACTATCAGTTCCTCTAACCTTCTGTGAATTGTAATACAGTAAAATTGTAAAGTTTGTGAATTGTAGTACAGTAAAACCTTGCAAAAATTTGCAAGCATAATTCATTCTGGAAACATGCTTGTAACCCAAAGCACTTGTGTATCAAAGTGGACTTCAAGAACCATTGGCTCAGTTGTGATCGTGTGATATTCGGCGTCGCGTACTACGTGTATGGCAAGACATCACTTGTTTATCAAGTTAAAATGTATGAGAAATGTTTCCTCTCTGGGGCGCCTGGGTGGCTCAGCCGGTTAAGCGTCGAGCTTTGGCTCAGGTCCTGATCTCACGGTTCGTGAGTTCGAGCCCCGCGTCGGGCTCTGTGCTGACAGCTCAGAGCCTGCAATCTGCTTCGGATTCTGTGTCTCCCTCTCTCTCTGATCCTCCCCCTGCTCGCTCGCTCTCTCTCTCTCTCAAAAATAAATAAAATATTTTAAAAATTGTAAAAAAAAGAGAAAAGAAATGTTTGCTTGTCTTGCAGAACACTCACAGAACAAGTTACTTACAACCCAAGGTTTTCTTCCTTGTCCTTCCCTTTTGAACGATACCCCTTCAATGAGACTCAGCCTATCGCTGAATCTATTTTTTTAAATATATGAAATTTATTGTCAAATTGGTTTCCATACAACACCCAGTGCTCGTCCCAAAAGATGCCCTCTTCAATACCCATCACCCACCCTCCCCTCCCTCCCACCATCGCTAAATCTAATATCTCTAGTTAGCTTCACAAAGGAAAAGAGTTCTTCAAATTACTCCTAGTAAGGATGCCATTACATATTAAAAGTCAAAGACATTTCTCAAATACGGAGTTATTGGGGGTGGGAATATCCAGTTACAGCCACGTGTGTTGATTCAAAACATTTCCTTGGGGCACCTGGGTGGCTCAGTCAGTTGAGCGTCTGACTCTTGATTTCAGCTCAGGTCGTGATCCCTAGGTCATGAGGTCAAGCCCCGTGTTGGACTCTGTGCTGAGTGTGGAGCCTGCTTGGTATTCTCTCTCTCTCTTTCCCTCTCTCCCACTTCTGCATGCTCTCTGTCTCAAAATAAATAAACATTTTAAAAAATTTCCTATTTCCTATTTTACTTTCTTCTCAGATTAGTGGTGGGAGTTGATTCACAACCCCTTGTGTAAAGTGACAGACAGCTTCTTGTTGGACGTTTCAAGTATCCATTCTCTGTGCCGAAAGTTGTAGAGACAATTGTTCTTCATTTCTACAGAAATTGCCTCTTACCTAGAAGCTCTCAAGGAAAAATTTAAGAAACGTTCCACCAACCAGTTCCATCTTCAAAGCCTTACATAAGAGGACTCTTAGTTAGAGCCCTCAATTATTCCATGAGTAGAAGCTATAATGGGTGGGCTGGGGTGGGGGGTGGATACCACTCACTGGACAATCATAATCCAGTTACTTGATAAGTGTCTTAGCCTAAGCAGCATTGACAGGCTCACTGCAGGGCAGTTCCCACTGTCACTGTTAGTGCAGTCGGTTGGGGGCATTTCCGCCACAAAGCGCCCTTTGGTTCCACTGCCAAGTAAAGGAAGAGATTGACTGGCAGATGTTATAACCTTTCCACCTCTCTTAGACCAGATGCCACCCTACAAATAGACATTTATTAAATAACTACTTAGTAGCGTGCTGGTCTCAAACCTGCCTGTTCCGTGAGCTTGATGAAGTCCCAGCTTCTGCCCTTCACATTCTCTGACCACACTCCTCATCAAACATTCAACAAGACAGGTAGACCAACAGTCAGCACGAGGTAGTCAGGCCCTTTGTGTTAGACGCGAGGCTGTCTAGGGGCTTGGCTGAGGACTGGGCTTCATTGTTATCCCTTTCTCTCGTGCACATTTGGTTTCTTTGATTGGCTCTGTCTGGGATGACTGCCAACACTGAGTTCTTGCTGTGTGCCAGGCATTGTGCTAAGTGTATTATGTACATCATTTTATGCAGTCTCCATAATAACCAGGAACATAGGAACTGGTTTTTTCTTATTTCATTTAAATCCAAGTTAGTTACCATATGGTGTAATAATGGTTTCAGGAGTCAAACTTAGTGATTCACCACTTACCTATAACGGCCACTGCTCATCCCAACAAGTGCCCTTCTTAATGCCCATCTCCCATTTAGCCCATTCCCCGACCTAACACCCCTCCAGCAGCCCTCAGTTTGTTCTCTGTATTGAATAGTCTCTTATGGTTTGCCTCCCTCTTTGTTTTTATCTTTTTTTCCCTTCCATTCCCCGTGTTCATCTGTTTTGTTTCTTAAATTCCACATGTGAGTGAAATCATATGGTATTTGTCTTTCTCTGGCTGACTTATTTCGCTTAGCATCATACATTCTAGCTCCATCCATGTTGTTGCAAATGGCAAGTTCATTCTTTTTGATTGCTGAGTAATATTCCATTGTATCTATATAGCACACCTTCTTTATCCATTCTTCAGCCGATGGACATTTGGGCTCTTGCCATACTTTGGCCATTGTCGATGGCGCTGCTGTAAACACTGGGGGCATGTGCCATAGAGACACTTAGGATTCCTGTTTTACAACCAAAGAACTCAGTTGGGGTGACTCAGAGGGATGACATGTGCCAGGTTACAGACATAAAGGTGCCCAAAGTGAGAGGAACGAAGAGGTAGGTCTGGCTGAGTCCAAAGCTTTAAACACTTGACCACACACCGTATTTAACCTGCACCACATGCAAGTCCAGTCCCCATAAAACAAAGTAAACAAGAAACAAGAAACAAAAGAAATCCCTTTGATTGGCCACCGCGTCTCTCTCCTTCCCTTCAGAGCCACTCTTGCCCAAGCAAGGTCTGGCGTGGCCATTCCTTTCTCTACCCGTCCCCTCCCATCCTACCACGCTCAGGCTTTGCCTCTGGCACACCACTGTGGTCACCAACACCACGAGATATGCTCACCAACAGCCTCCATATCACCAGATCCGAGGGACGCTTCTGCACAGAACTTACTCCGTCTCCCGGAAGTATCAACTCTGTGGGCCCCAGGCTCCCTGAGATTGTGTCTGCCATTTTGTCCCTACTTCTCTGGGCATGGTGCATCCTCAAGACACCTTTTCCTCATCCATCCTGCAAACAT
This sequence comes from Panthera tigris, assembly GCF_018350195.1. Lineage (NCBI taxonomy): Eukaryota > Metazoa > Chordata > Mammalia > Carnivora > Felidae > Panthera > Panthera tigris. Next base: position 132,852,402 of record NC_056665.1, read on the forward strand.
TCTCCAGGGTTTGCTCACATGCACCCAAGTGGCTTTCACTTCCGCTCTGTGGAACTCTAGAGCTCTGTTGATATTATTAACTTGTACTCAAGGTCATGGAAAAAAAAAAAGAAGCAAAGCAGGTTTCAACCTGTGTAAGTAAGGGATGCTTTCTTTTTCTTTTTTTTTTAAGAGACATTAAAAAAATTTTGTTTGTTTGTTTATGTATTGTTGAGAGAGAGAGACAGAGACAGAGACCTGAGCCAAAGTCAGAGGCTTAACCGACTAAGCCACCCAGGCTCCCCAGGGATGCTTTCTATGCAGACACTGTCTCCCTGTAATATTGTAAACGCTATGGGATGAGAAGTGTAGTGGACAAGGCTACATCCACAAGTTCATCCAAACCTGTAACAACTCCTTAGGGTTACCTGATTTGCATAAGCGATGACAGAAGCATACTTTGGTTAATGGAGTTATAGGTGAGGTATCGAGACCCCTTGGGTGATTAAAGGGTGAATGCTGGCCAGCCCTTATGATCAGGAAACCTCTGGACCTCTGGTTTGACCACAGGGCTTGCCTACCCTGCCATAAGCATATTTGTTGCTCAAAGTTTTTGTGCCTGGGGTAGATCTGTGTCCCTGAAAAAGAGACACTTTTCCTGAAATTCCAACCATTTGTGAGACGATCTAGGTAGTTTACTAATAAAGGCCTGCATGCTTGGCAGAATTTGGCGTGAGACTTGCTTTCATGATCACATACCCCCCATAGGGGTTGTGTGAATGGGGTCATAGGGCTCCTCCCTGCCCCCAAACACCACAAGCTGCCCAGAGTCATCAAAAGGAGCTGACATTCAATGAATACAAGATTAGCTTTTGGTATACAATACTTCCTTTGGAAAGGATAGAATCCAAGGTCAAAAAAAATGTCCTACCTGTGGATGTTTTGTGATATTTTTAAAAATAAATGTTCTACTTTGGAATAATTTTAGATTTATAGAAAAGTTGCCCAGGGGCGCCTGGGTGGCTCAGTCGGTTAAGCGTCCAACTTCAGCTCAGGTCATGATCTCGTAGTTCATGGGTTCGAGCCCGCGTCGGGCTCTGTGCTGACAGCTCAGAGCCTGGAACCTGCTTCGGATTCTGTGTCTCCCTCTCTCTCTGCTCCTCCCCTGCTCATGTTCTATCTGTCTCAAAATAAATAAATAAACATTTTTAAAATTTTTAAAAAGAAAGAAAGAAAGAAAAGTTGCCCAGAGGGGCGCCTGGGTGGCTCAGCCAGTTGAGCGTCCGACTTCGGCTCAGGTCACGATCTCACTGTCCGTGGGTTCGAGCCCCGCGTCGGGCTCTGTGCTGACTGCTCAGAGCCTGGAGCCTGTTTCAGATTCTGTGTCTCCCTCTCTCTCTGCCCCTCCCCCGTTCATGCTCTGTCTCTCTATGTCTCAAAGGTAAATAAACATTAAAAAATTAAAAAAAAAAAAGAAAAGAAAAGAAAAGTTGCCCAGATAGTTCAGAGTTCCCATATACCCCTCAGCCAGCTTCCTTGAGTGGCAACCTCTTACCCAACCCTGGTACAAGTGTCAAAACTAAGACATTAACATTGGTACTTTACTGTTAACTAAACCATCCTATTCGGGTTTCACTAGTTTTTCCCCTGATGTTCTTTCTCTGTTCCAGAATCCAGTCCAGGAAATCACACTGCCTGTGGTCGTCGTGTCTCCCTAGTCTGCTCTGATCTATGACAGTCTCTCAGTCTTTCCTTGCTTTTTAGGTCCTTGACCGTTTTGAAGAATACTGGTGAGGTATTTTGCAGAATGTCCGTCAGCGTGGGCTTGTCTGGTGTTTTGTCACAATTAGACAGAGGTTGTGGGTTTGGGGGAATAGTCAATGTCTGAGGTGTCCCAATAACACCTCCACCAAGCGGGCGGACCCCCAGAGGGCTCTGCAGGAGCCACAGACTGGGAAGGGAGCCTAGGGGGATTAGGAGACACTGCCCAGGAACTACATGATGGGATGTCATCCTGAAGACCTGTGTCTGTTTTGTGGCCAGTGGCAGTCCCAGGGCCAGAGGAAGGAGTGGATCATTGCTGAAGGAGATACATATGTCTGAGGCTGAGGGGGGACATGGCTAGCTGTATGTGGGAAACCACAGCCCCTGTACACACAGAGTAAATAGAGAGGCCAGGGACGCCTGGTGGCTCAGTCGGTTAAACATCTGGCTTTGGCTTAGGTCATGATCTCCCAGTCCGTGAGTTCGAGCCCCACGTCAGGCTCCGTGCAGACAGCTCAGAGCCTGGAGCCTGCTTCAGGTTCTGTGTCTCCCTCTCTCTCTGCCCCTCCCCCGTTCATGCTCTGTCTCTCTCTGTCTCAAAAATAAGTAAACATTAAAAAAGAAGAGAGAGAGAGGCCAAACATTCTGGTTAGAGACTTCTGCCAACTCAGATCTTCTACAATAAGGATGCATCTCATGTCAAAAAAAAAAAAAGGAAGGAAGGGAGGCAGGAAGGATGGAAGGAAGGGGGGGAAGGGACGGAGGGAGGGGGGAAGGGAGGGAAGAAGGAAAGAGGGAGGGAAGGAAAAAAATATAAATCACCCTGGACTATATTTGACTTTATACCATATAATTTTTTTAAAAGCTTTAATGTTTATTTATTTTTGACAGAGAGTGAGCAGGGGAAGGGCAGAGAGAGAGGGAGACAGAGGATCCGAGTGGTCTCTGTGCTGACAGCAGAGAGCCCGATGTGGGGCTCAAATTCATGAACTGTGCAATCATGACCTGAGCCGAAGTCAGATGCTTAACTGACTGAGCCACCCAGGCACCACATAAAATATAATTTTTAATATGTTTTACAGAGGAGAGGTCCCAAAAGTCACACCGCAATGCTACCCCAAGTGCAAGTGAAATTCCACTCTTTGGTATCCTTGGATTGAATGCAGGCCCCTGAAGAACAGAGTTCCAGGGACTTTAACTTGGGGTGAATGTTTATCAGCCAGTGTCTCTAATAAGAAGGGAAAGATACAGCCAGAGAGACTGAGGTGCCCACAGAGAAGGGGAGAAGAAGCAATTAAAGGCAGAGTCCACAATACTGCTAAGGGCTGGGCTTGACCTTGAGAATGCTTGTTCCATTAGCTCCACTGGGACTGAATTCCTGTTCCACACTAACTAGATTAGTGGTAAATGGCAGAAACAAATAGACAATTAGCTAACAGGTTAAATTAGTTTAAAATCAGAAGTGAAATTAAATGCACAGAGCCCCAGTCTCTGGAGGAAGAGGCAAGATTATTGTTAATGGAGCACAGCCAGGCATGCCATACCTTTGGGGAGCCCCCTGCCTAGGGAAAAAGACACAGAAGTAAACAAATAACCACAAACTAACATTACATTAAAGGGATTATGAGAATACAGAAGTGGAAAAACCATGCCTCAGAGAGTCAAGAATGATTTCACAAAGAGGTTACACTTAGACTGGGTCTTGATGGATGTGTAGGAGTTTTCTGGGTGACAGATCACTGTGAAATGGTGAAAGAGCAAGGGTTTTGGAGCCAAGAAGACCAAAGCTAAAATCCCGGCTCCATTCTTTACTATTAGTGTAACCAGAGACAAGTTATTTAGCCTCTGAGACTCAGCTCCCCTGCCTATAAGATATCTAACATGAGACATCCTTGGTACATATAGTATCCAGGAGCTGCCCAGCACCCACTAAGCTTCTTGTAAATAGTGGGTGCATTAGAAGTTGAGGGTATATGGGGTGCCTGGGTGGCTCATCAGTTAATGTCCAACTCTTGATTTCGGCTCAGGTTGTGGTCTCACAGTCGTAAGATTGAACCCCATGTGGGGCTCCGCCCTGGGCATGGAGCCTTCTTAAGATTTTCTCTCTCCCTCTCCCTCTCCCTCTGCCCTTCCCCCCAACCCCCCTCAAAAAAAAAAGGAATTTGAGGGTATGTATAAAAATATGTTGGAGGGATGAGTCACACAAAGGTTGGGGAGAGGATGTTTTGGAAGGTTTTGGGGGTCCAAAGACCCTGAGTTTGAATTTCTTCCCATCCTTGACTTGCCAACAGTGTGATACTGGACTAGTTATAAAGCTTCTCTGCAACTATAAAATGGGGATAATAACAGCACCACCATGTACGGCTGTCATGATGGTACAATGAGCTAAGGCATGCGAAATGCCCAGCACACCATGAGCCATCAGTAAGTGGTGGCTATTATTTCTGCTGTCATCATCCTTATTCTTTCTGTCATTACTGGGAAGAGGAAGTGAGAGAATGGCGCTGAGAACCAACTGATCATATCTGGCCCTGCACATATCGATGGGCTTACCTCTCCATCGTGTCTCCCCACTAGAACATGAGGTCTGGTGAGGGTGGGTTCTTTGTCTTGTTCACTGCAGTGAAGCCAGTATCTAGCAGAGCACCTGACACACAGTATGTACTCCATAAACATATTTAGGGTGGATGGATGGATGGATGGATGGATGGTTAGACGGATGGATGGATGGATAGATGGATGGATGGATGGATGGATGGATGGATGGATGCATGGATGCTTGGATGGTTGGATGGATAGATGGATGGATGGATGGATAGTTGGATGGATGGATGGATGGATGGATGGATGGATGGATGGTTGGATGGATGCATGGTTGGATGGATGGATGGATGGATGGTTGGATGGATGCATGGTTGGATGGATGGATGGATAGATGGATGGATGGATGGATGCATGGATGGATGGTTAGACGGATGGATGGATGGATGGATGGATGGATGGATGGTTGGATGGATGGATGGATGGTTGGATGGATGCATGGATGGATGGATGGATGGATGGATGGATGGATGGATGCATGGATGGATGGATGGATGGATGGTTGGATGGATGGATGGATGGATGGATGGATGGATGGATGGATGGTTGGATGGATGGATGGATGGTTGGATGGATGGATGGATGGATGGATGGATGGATGGTTGGATGGATGGATGGATGATGGTTGGATGGATGGATGGATGGATGGATGGATGGATGGATGGATGGTTGGATGGATGGATGGTTGGATGGATGGATGGATGGTTGGATGGATGGATGATTGGATGGATGGATGGATGGATGGATGGATGGATGGATGGATGGGGAAAATCACAGGCCCATTGCAGGGAGGACTCAGAACAGAGCTATGAGTATGGCCCCATTCCAGATGCTGTTAAAGGTTCAATAAAGGCTCCCAGTAGTGGTCCCTGGAGGATGGAGCCGGGAGGAGGCAGGTGGGAGCCCTGGGAGGTGGGTGGGAGAAGTGGGCGGAGACGGAACATAGCCAACTCCTGAACACAAGTGCAGAGTCAGCTGGACCTTCAAGGGGATCACTGCCAGCCCCAGTCCCTGGCCCAGGCAGCCTGCCAGCCCTGACCTGGAGCCCCAAGGAGGAGTGGGAAGCAGCGGAGGTGGGGGGCATGGTCTGCACCTGCTCAAACTCTGACTACCCTTTGTCACCCTTTTCTGAGCATTAGGAAACCTGTGCTCAAGTCCTGATTCTGCCGCTCATTGCTGTGTCACTTAGGCCATTTGTATGACCATCTAGGCTTCAATTTCCTCATTTGTGGCCGGGGTGGGCAGGGGGTGAAAAGACCTACCCTCTAAATTGCTGTGAGCACTGAACATAATGAGAGCACCTGACACAGTGCCTGGCATGAAGCGGGCACCCAGCAGAGGTGGCTGCTGTTATTACTACTGTTAAAATTATCATATCATTAATAATAAAAAGGCACTTTATGAACTGTTATCATTATTACTATAGCCCCAAAGAATCTCTTGTTTGAGCTGAATGGCATAAAGACAACTGCTCCTACCTCAGCTGCTAAATTCCCCTTCAGATGGAAAGCCACTTAGGGCTGTGTCCTGTGAGAATCATCTGTGTGCCATTCTGCTTTTTCCTGGTCCCCTCTCTGTCCCTCTCTCTGTCTCTTGTCTGTCTCTATCTCTCCATCTGTCTCTCTGTCTCTCATCTCTCTGTCTGTACCTCTGTATCTCTCTGTCTGTCTCCGTCTCCCTGTTTCTCTCTTCCGCCCCTCCTAACTCGTCATCCTCAAAGGCACTTTAAGCATGCTCTCTTTCTGAGGGCTTCCCAGCCCCACCACTACCACCATCTACCAGAAGCGACCCTCCTTCCCTCTGCTCCCTCCCCGCTTCCATCAGTCCTCTGGAGGGCTTTGCACAGAGCCTCTGTTTCCTCATCTGTAGAAGTAGATATGACACCACCCATGTCCCCGTCTCATGGGCTGTTGGGGGGGATTCAGTGAGATGAAGCAGAGAAATTGCTTAGCCTGATGTCAGGCCCATAGTGTTTGGTAAAATGGCAGTCAGACAACTGTTTTCTTATTTCTTATTTCTTATAATTTCTTATTTCTGTGTTTGCACCTAATTCCCTCTATTTCATTGTGAGTTTTGAGGTCAGGCGCTGAGCTCTGGAATCAACTCTGGATGAATCCCAACAGGGGTCATAGGGTCAGTGTGCGGAGGGAGGGAGGGAGGCACAAACGTGAGAGAACGGAGGTGGTGATGGGCTGTTTCTGTGCCAGAGGCATTTCAGAGAGAACCCTCTGTTGAGAAGGGTGGGTGTTTGAAGCAAAACGTGGTTCACACTCCCTCTTCCTTCTTGCCACATGGAGCCACCAGAGGGATGTGCTTCCATGGGTGGGACCGGCAGGTGAGTTCAGGTGTATGGGGTTAGGTAAGACCCCAGGATGAGGGCGCCTGGTCTGGCCTAGCCCACAGATGTTAGTGATAGGAGGCGCCATCCTAAACACTGCCACAGGTGAGGACATGAGGACGTCTGACCCTCCCCTGTACTGAACGGTGTGGCAGGAATAATGGCCTATACTTCCCAGATGAGGAAACAGAGGCCCTAAGAGTTTAACTTGCCTGAGATCATGCCTTTCCCCGGTGCTGCATCAGGGTCTCAAATCCAGCCCCCACCCCCAACGCCTAACTGTTCTTTAACCTCTCAGTGTCACACAGAACAAGCTGCATCATGAAGCATGGGCAAGGGGAAGGGCCCAGACTCTCCAAGGACATGAATGAAGGGCGTCCAGGTTCATAGGCAAATAAGCCTCCCTCAGGCCCCGAGCCTTTGTGCAGTTGCGGCAGGCAGCTGGCAGACAGACAGACAGACAGACCTCCACACCCCCGTACTGAAGCCTAATCAGTGTGAGGTCTAACCATTTCACTTGCTACAGAACTACTGAGACCTACTGTGTGTCAGGTGCTGTGCTATCTCTATTTTATTTCATTTAATACTCCAAGCAATCCTACAGACTTCCATTGCCATTTTACAGATGGAAATCTGAGTCAGGGAGTTTAAGGAAGCTAAGGTCATACAGTCATTAGGTGTCATTCACGTGACCATATTGTTAATCCTCAAATCCCCAGGGAAGCTCAAGGGCACACCATCACTGCTATCTGAGTCTCACCGTGTGTCAAAGCTCCAGGTGACCATCGTTTGCACACCTAGATTTATAAAGGAGGAAGTCCCCAGGGGGATGGGAGGTTGTATCAGTTTGCTTTGGCTGTAATAACGCTACATAACAAACAATCTCAAAACTTCAATGGCGTACAACGATGAGCACTGATTTCCCTCAGGCATGCATGGCTGGGGGTTGGCTGAGCCAGGCTGTGCTCCCTGGCAGTGGCTGTGCTCCAGGTGTCTCTCATTGTCCTCCTGGAATCAGCAAGCTTCCCCAGGACACTCTTCCTGTGCTGATGACAGAGGCACAAGCGAGCAGGTAGAAATGCGAAAGATTCAGCACACCGTCATTTCCATCTCATTCCACTGGGTAGCAAGTGACACCGCCAACCCAAAGGCCAGGGAAGCATGCACCACCCACAGAGGTGAGAAGAACTGCATGGTCATGTGGCAGAAGGGGTGGCCTTGGGGAGCCATTCCCTCTCCCTCTGTCCCTGCAGGTGGCAGCATTTGGGCACACAGATGAGGAGAAGCTCAAGTTCTCTCTAGAAGAAAACAGTGTGTGGTTTGTCGCCCACCTCCCTCCCATTGCAACGAACTGGTGTCGCTTTGACAAAACATGCTTGAGTGGGCTGTGAATTTCTGGACCTCGTTGTCTCTGATAATATTAACAATAATATACCTCAATGGGGAAAAACTGAGAGCTTTGCCCCTGAGATCAGGAACACGACAGGAATGTCCACTCTCACCACTGTTGTTTAACATAGTGTTGGAAGTGCTAGCATCAGCCATCAGACAACAAAAGGAAATCAAAGGCATCAAAATTGGCAAAGATGAAGTCAAGCTTTCCCTTTTTGCAGATGACATGATATTATACATGGAAAACCCGATAGACTCCACCAAAAGTCTGCTAGAACTGATACATGAATTCAGCAAAGTCGCAGGATACAAAATCAACGTACAGAAATCAGTTGCATTCTTATACACTAATAATGAAGCAACAGAAAGACAAATAAAGAAACTGATCCCATTCACAATTGCACCAAGAAGCATAAAATACCTAGGAATAAATCTAACCAAAGATGTAAAAGATCTGTATGCTGAAAACTATAGAAAGCTTATGAAGGAAATTGAAGAAGATATAAAGAAAAGGAAAAACATTCTGTGCTCATGGATTGGAAGAATATTGTCAAAATGTCAATACTACCCAAAGCTATCTACACATTCAATGCAATCCCAATCAAAATTGCACCAGCATTCTTCTCGAAGCTAGAACAAGCAATCCTAAAATTCATATGGAACCACAAAAGGCCCCGAATAGCCAAAATAATATTGAAGAAGAAGACCAAAGCGGGAGGCATCACAATCCCAGATTTTAGCCTCTACTACAAAGCTGTAATCATCAAGACAGCATGGTATTGGCACAAAAACAGACACATAGACCAATGGAATAGAATAGAAACCCCAGAACTAGACCCACAAAAGTATGGCCAACTCATCTTTGACAAAGCAGGAAAGAATATCCAATGGAAAAAAAACAGTCTCTTTAACAAATGGTGTTGGGAGAACTGGACAGCAACATGCAGAAGAATGAAACTAGACCACTTTCTTACACCATTCACAAAAATAAATTCAAAATGGATAAAGGGCCTGAATGTGAGACAGGAAACCATCAAAACCCTAGAGGAGAGAGCAGGAAAAAACCTCTCTGACCTCAGCCGCAGCAATTTCTTACTTGACACATCTCCAAAGGCAAGGGAATTAAAAGCAAAAATGAACTATTGGGACCTCATGAAGATAAAAAGCTTCTGCACTGCAAGGGAAACAATCAACAAAACTAAAAGGCAACCAATGGAATAGGAAAAGATATTTGCAAATGACATATCAGACAAATGACGTCAGATACATATCAGACGTATCCAAAATCTATAAAGAGCTCACCAAACTCCATACCCGAAAAACAAATAATCCAGTGAAGAAATGGACAGAAAACATGAAGAGACATTTCTCTAAAGAAGACATCTGGATGGCCAACAGGCACATGAAAAGATGCTCAACGTCGTTCCTCATCAGGAAAATACAAATCAAAACCACACTGAGATACCACCTCACACCAGTCGGAGTGGCTAAAATGAACAAATCAGGAGACTATAGATGCTGGCGAGGATGTGGAGAAACGGAAACCCTCTTGCACTGTTGGTGGGAATGCAAACTGGTGCAGCCACTCTGGAAAACAGTGTGGAGGTTGCTTGAAAAATTAAAAATAGATCTACCCTATGACCCAGCAATAGCACTGCTAGAAATTTACCCAAGGGATAAATAGGGGCACTTGTACCCTAATGTTTATAGCGGCACTCTCAACAATAGCCAAATTATGGAAAGAGCCTAAATGTCCATCAACTGGTGAATGGATAAAGAAATTGCGGTTTATATACACAATGGAATACTACATGGCAATGAGAAAGAATGAAATATGGCCTTTTGTAGCAACGTGGATGGAACTGGAGAGTGTTATTCTAAGTGAAATAAGTCATACAGGAAAGACAGATACCATATGTTTTCACTCTTATGTGGATCCTGAGAAACTTAACAGAAGATCATGGGAGAGGGGAAGGAAAAAAAAAGGTTAGAGAGGGAGGGAGCCAAAACATAAGAGACTCTTAAAAACTGAGAACAAACTGAGGGTTGATGGGGGGTGGGAGGGAGAGGAGGGTGGGTGATGGGTATTGAGGAGGGCACCTGTTGTGATAAGCACTGGGTGTTGTATGGAAACCAATTTGACAATAAATTTCATATTTAAAAAAATTACAAACAGAACTAAAAACAAAACAAAACAATAATATAATTTACAGTTGTCTGGATCTTGAAAAATTTCCAAGCGTTCATTATCTTCATGACCCTCCCTCAACCCCGTGAAGTGTGCAGAGGAGGGAAAGAGCCCATGATAACATATAACTAATAGCAACAACTCTAATAACAACTAGAATTTCCTTAGCTCTTGCTGTATTCCAGGAGCAGATTTACACAACTGACTCATTTAAGAAAGACTCATTGCTCCTCACAGGGGCTCTGGAATCAGAGTCTGCTTTGGAATCCCAGGGTTTCTGTTTCCCAGCTGTGTGCCCTTGGGCAACTTATTTAACCTCTCTACGTCTCTGTGTTGGTTTCCTGAAGATGCCATAACAAATTACCACAAACTAGATGGCTTAAAACAACCAAAATCTAACCTCCAGATCTGTGAGGCTAAAAATCCTCTTTTTATAAGGACACTAGTCATACTGGAGTAAGGGCCAACCTTACTCCAATATAAACTCCAGTCTTAACACACCCAATTTAGCTAATGACATCTGCAATGCACCTATTTCCAAATAACCAAATAAGGTCATGTTCTGAAGTTCCAGGAAGGACATGAATGGGGGACGGGGGACAGAGGAGACACTACCCAAACCAGTCCACACTCAAAGCCTTGTTTTTTCTTTTCCATCTATAAAATGGCGCTGTTAGTGGGTTCTATCTTAGGAGGACTGGGTAAGGTATAGCCGGAAAGCTTTGGCACAGAGCCTGGCACATTAAAAGTGCTCATCAAACAGAAGCTTTCATATCACTGTCACCATCATCCCCACTTTACAGTGAGGGAAACGAAGTCCAGACAGGCAAAATGGTTGCCATCTCATACATGGGAGAGCCAGGTTCTTTAATTCCTGAGCCAGTGTGCCATGCATACAGTAGGTGCCCAATAAATGCTCCATGACAACAACTTGAAATCCAGTGGGCACAAACCAAGCCGTGGAGCCCTGTGACCACTCCAGGATGAAAGGAGATGGAACCTGGAGGGCCTGGAGCCCGAGCCCCCTACCGGAACAGCACCCCCCACCCCACCCCCCCCGCCTCCACCTCCACCTCCACCCTGCAAGCTGGCTCCCAGCCTCTCAGCTGTCTTTGAAATCAGCTCCTAATTCCACTGCTCTCTGTCTAGTGGGTTGAACCGACACACCTGGGGAAGGATGTTTACCATTAATATTGCAAATTGGATTCCACGAATTAGTCAATCCGCTGCTGGCAGCCGTTTGGCTGGAATTTTTCCAGCAGCTGGCTTTTCAGCTGTTGCAAAGCCGCAGGGACTGCCGCCTTCCCAAGGACTTTGCTCTGTCAAGAAGGCTTTGCTGAGACAGAGAAAGCCCAGTTTTGACATTTGGGGAACGCTCTTGTTAACAAATTGTAGCTAATCTTACCTCCACGAGGGCTTCCCCAGGCACACAGCTGATTTCTCCTGCGAGTTGTTGGGGAGCCTATGGGAATGGATGGGCATGCATTGGTGGGTGGCTTTGCTGCCATGATGTGGGTAAGTTCAGGTAAAGCCGGACCCAAGCAGACTTGGGGCAGTGGTCAGCTTGGCTTCTGCCCCAGGACTCACCCGTGTCCCCCATGATCTCAGCTTCATTCTCCTGAAAGTGCGAATTTCCCCTGTACACAAGCCACTGAGTCAGGTACAGGTCGCAGGACGCACACACAAAACAGTTATGGTCCCTACTCCAGGAGCTTCCAGGCGCAGAAAAGAGATGTGACATGTACAACCTCCCTAATTAAGTCAACGAATAAAAAAGTCCTAAGAGAGGAGCGCAGGAGCACAGCTTTGGGGGCAGGGGGAGGGTATCAGGAAAAGCTTTATTGGCAGGTGGCATCTAGGTGGGTCTTGCAGGTTGAGTAAGAGTTCAACAGCTAGTGGCGGAGTTAGAAGTATGAGTAAAGGCAAGGAGGTGAGAAGCCCAGGGCAGGTACAAGAAACAAGAACTGGTCCAATTTGGCTGAAAAGCAGGAAATTATGGCAGAAGCAACTAGCGAGGTGATAAATAGTAATAATGATAATAATCCCCTCTGAGGAGTCACTCCAGAAATCTGCAAGCTCTAGAAAATGCCTACAAGCTCATCAGAGTCCTGAGTCCTGAGTTTGCAATGTGATGGATAATTCAGAAGCCATCGTCATTGTTTAGGAAGGGCCCGTCAAGGCCCTTGCATCCTGCACCCCCTGGGGTGAAGCACCCAGCAGCCTAGCCCCCAGAACGGGCTGCCCATCCAGCCAGTTCCATTCCTTCCATCCTCACTGCACCTGAGAACGCAAGGGTTGTAAACCCACTTCACAGATGGGAAAGGTGAGGCCCAGGGTTTCGAAGTCGAGAATGGCATGCTTAGTAACTAAAGGGAGGCAGATTTTTCCCAATGACCTTACAGTCACTGCAGAGTTTTCTTCCATCATCCAGAACGCGTTTTCATTGAGGTGCCGGGGGTAACGAGGCTGGGAGAGGAGCTGGCACATGAGCCAGTGACTGGAACAGCTGGTACGGGTCCTGAGGGAATGGGAAGGAGGGGCTCCTGATGCCACTCTGGCAGTGAAGCCTGACCTGAGTCTGGAAGAATCTCATCGGGAGCATCCGGATGAAAAGGGCCAGGAACTCCGGGCAGAGGGAACAGCCTGTGCAAAGGCACAGAGGAATGAAAAGCAAATCAACTAGAACGTATGTTCCCCAAGAATAGGAACTGTGTCCACCCATCCCCAGGCCCAGTGCCCAGCCCAGAGTAATTGCTCAGTGCATACCGAATGAGTGAGTGAATGAATAGCTGGTTTGCTAAAAGTCAGGAAGAGTTCCAACCAGAAATGGTTTTAATTTCCTCCAAACCTGTGCTTTGGCCCATGCCTTGAAAAAGCCTCCTTCCCACCCCTGGATATCTTAGGCAGATCCCAGCATTTTTTGGTCATTTCTAGTATTCAGAACGGTCCTATTTTCGGAAGAGTCACTCTGATTAAAAAGCCTGCTCCAGTCTAAAGCACCCCCCATTCCCCTAACTCAGACCCAGTTCACAGCTCAAGACCCCTCCCCCCGGCAGTGGGAAGGGGCAGGGACTTTCCTTTTTTGCCGTCCCTCCTCCCACTCTGCTGCTGACGCAAAAGTCTGTCATCAAATCTGAGCTCCTCAAGGGCGTGTGTTGCATATTATTCTTTTATGGAGACAGAGTTGACATATAACATCAGTTTCAGGTGTGCAACATAATGAGTATTTGTATATATTATGAAATGATCACACAGTAAAGACAAAATTGTTTTCTTGTCCTGAGAACTTTCAGGATCTACTCTCTTAGCAACTTTCCGATATAAATACGGTATTGTTGACTAGAATCACCATGCTGTGCATTACCTCCTCAGGACTTACTTATTTTATAATTGAAGTTTGTACCTTTGACCCCCTTCACCCTTTTCACGGCCCCCTTACCCACCCCCTGCCTCTGGCAACCCCCAAGCTTTTCTCTGTATGTATGGGTTCAGGTGGTTTATTATTTTTAAGATTCCACATATAAGTGAGAGCATATTGCATTTGTCTCTTTCTGTCTGACTTATTTCACTCAGCATAATACCCTCCAAGTCTATCCATGTTATTCCAAATGCCAAGAGTTCCTTCTTTTTGATGGCTGAATAATATTCCCGTGCGTGTGTGTGTATATGTGTGTGCGTGCATGCGCACATCATACTATAAACACATTTTCTTTACCCCCTCATCCATCAGTGGACACTTAGGTTGCTTCTGTGTCTTGGCTGGGAGGGGGGCAGATATCTTTTTAAATTAGTGTTTTCATTTCCTTCAGACAAATACCCAGAAGTAGGATTGCCAGATCATATGGTAGCTCTATTTTTAAATTTTTGAGGAACCTCTGTGCTGTTCTCTATAGTGGCTGCACCAGTTTATGTTCCCACCAGCGGTGCACGAGGCTTCCCTTTTCTCCACATCCTCACCAGCATTTGTTACCTCTTGTCTTTCTGATACTATCCCTTTTAGCAGTGATACCTCGTTGTGGTTTTGATTTTCATTTCCCTGATGATGCGTGATGTTGAGCATCTGCTTGTGGCCCTCTGTGTGTCTTCTTTGGAAAAATGTCTGTTCAGATAATTTGCTCATTTTTAATTGGATTGCTTGTTTTTGTTTTGTTTGGTTTTGGTTTTTTGCTATTGAGTTGTGTAAATTCTTTATATATTTTAGATATTAACCTTTTAATCAGAGATTGTTTGCAAATATTTTCTCCCATTCAGTAGGCTGCCTTTTCATTTTGTTGATGGCTTTCTTCACTGTGCAGAAACTTTTTTGTTTGAGGTAGTCCTTTTACTTGCTTTGTTTTGCTTTATGGCCTTTGTTTTTGGTATCAAATCCAAATAATCATCTCTAAGACCAGTTTCAAGGAACTTACCCTCAATCATTTCTTCTAGGAGTTTCAGGTTTCAGGTCTTGCATTCAAATCCTTTTTGTTTTTCTTTTGCATTCAAATCTTTACTCCATTTTTAGTGAATTTTCTTCTACGTGTGTCTGTCCAGTTTTCCCAACACCATTTATTAGACTGTCTTTCCCCATTGTGTATTCCTGGTTGCTTTGCTGAATCAAAACTAATAGACCATATATGTGTGGGTTCATTTCTGGGCTTTCTATTCTGCTCCATTGACCCATGTGTCTGCTTTTATGCCAACACCATACTGTTTTGAATATTATAGCTTTGTAATATACTTTGAAATCAGGAAGAGTGATTCCCTCCAGCTTTGTCCCTCTTTCCCATGATTGCTTTGGCTCTTTGGGGTCTTTTGTGATTCCAGAGTGTGCTGCATTTTAGAAGGGCCATTCTTCTTTAAGCTGGACTGTGTCATGCCACACAAGATGTCCAGAATCCCTGCCCACTAAATGCCAGGGCAACCCCACCCAGTCATTGTGACAATGACTGTAAGCATCTTCATGCTTACAGATGCTCCCCTAGGGAGTGATATTATCTTATTTTGAGAAGTGAGCCTTAG
The DNA here is from genome assembly GCF_018350195.1 of Panthera tigris. Taxonomy (NCBI): domain Eukaryota; kingdom Metazoa; phylum Chordata; class Mammalia; order Carnivora; family Felidae; genus Panthera; species Panthera tigris. The sequence continues at coordinate 132,867,662 of NC_056665.1, forward strand.
CTGGGCTATTTGTCATCCTCTTTTGGCTGACATCCACTGGTCAAAATGCCAGCTATTTCATGAAGCACACTGGGCTTCTGCTGAGGCTCCCTGTGGATACCTCCACCATGCCCTGTCCCCTGACTTTGGCTTTGCATTCTCCAGCTGACCTCTCACAACCCCCCTGGGAGTCTGCCATGAAGACTGTTCCTGCCAGGGCTTCCTCATGCTGGCACACAGCTTCTTGGTCAGGATCCACTGAAGGATCAAGCCAGCTACTTTCTGTGGTAGCCACTTGTGCTGTGACGAGCATGAGGTATACAGGCTACCCGTGACTGTCATCTCTTTCCAATTGCCATAGTGAGCTGCCCCAGGCATGCTCCCATGTGGGTTCCCCAACTCCAGGCACACATGTCAAGTTCCCACCAAAATTACTCTCTCCCATGTTACAACCTGGTGCCCAGACATGTCTGCAATTTAGCAGACCTGTGGCCAGGGAATAAGACACAGTCCCTGTTTTCACAGGAACCACCTGTCTCTATCTACTTGAGTTTTGCTCACTTCACTTGGAAGCTGGAAGGGAAAATCTAGAGTGCTTTCTGTTTCCATGGGTGCCCTCCTCTTTCCAATGTCTACTCTTCCATGATAGGTGCCCTTATGGCTGCTGGTGGGAGTTTATAGGATTGAGCCCTAAGGGATGTATCTGACATCTCTCTTAGCAGGTGGGAGAACTCGTCTACCTTCCATTTTAGGGTTTCTCCCAACTTCTGGAACTGCTACTAATATCTTATTCCACTTCCCTGTACAAACGAATGAACAAGCACAGTTCTTTGGGAAACAGTAAGTAGATCTCTGAGCCCAGAAATCAGGTTGATTTAGAGTAGATGAGAGTAAATGAGAGTAGATGAGAGTAAATGAGCCAGGTGGAATCCTGGAAAATGTGTAGTAAGTGACGTTTATGTGCTAAACTCTACAGTATGGGCTTCCAATACGTCATCTCGGTTAAAACCCAATTTTACAGAGAAGGAAATTGAAGCTCAAAGAGGTCAGGTGACTTGCCCAAGTTCACCCAGCTGTGAGGTCGAGGGGCTGGGCTGTGAACCAAGGTGGCTCAGGAATGCCATGCTCTGAACCTCTGCTCTCATTGAGTGAAGTCCCGGGAAGATCCATCCTGCCAGCAGCCTGGACCACAAAGCCCCGAGGAGGGGCTCAGAGGGGTCCTCATTATGCCCGTGTTTGTTATCCCAGTACCCACCAGTCCCAGGCTGCAGGAAGTCACGCTACCATTTTACTAATGAGTTCAGCCCCTATAGAACTAGTCCCCACTCAACCATTGTTCCCCTGTAGCCTCTTCCTGGTATGTTGGGTCATTAGGTCTGTCCTCAGTCTCTTGCTGATGTCTGATTGTCAGATGCTGCCATCCAGAGGCACCAGCAGAACCGCATATCGTGCCAACAGTGCAGGACTTTGGGAAGTCGATGACCAGGGCTCCAGGGAGATGCTCACACCTCCTGCAAATGCCTGGCCCCTGGAGGATGTGCTGAGGACGTGCCCAGCGAACACCCCAGGGCCAGAGCTTTGACAAGAATGACCTGATTGTGCCATGAAAACCAACTGAGAAGTGAGAGATTTAGTATCAAACTCTCGTATAGCCTGCCACAGTAATTACTCGAAGGAGACACCTCCAAACAATCAACATCAGATTCATGCTTGCTTCACTTGTAAAACAGAATGCCATTATGCCGTAAACTTCTGATCATTTTCATAATTATTCATTATATTTCTAAAAAATGGATTCTTGCCCATATTTTTTTTTCTTTCTACTTTCTATTCCATTCCAGTCCTTGCTTTCAGAGACTGGTCAGACTGGAGAGGAGAGGAAAGACAGAGGCCTGGAGGCAGTCAAAGGGGAAATGGAAAGAAGGAGGGAGGGACAAAGGGGCTCACACCTGCACACATCGCTAATGCCACCACCAGCAGTGACATTGGGATTGGCAGCTGATGAAGGGCATTCCCGAGCTTGGTGGGCATGATACAGACACAATGGATTTGGGGGGCCTCAGCCATGCCTCATCCACAGATATTTACTGAGTGCCTACTGTATGCCAGAAGTAGTGCTGGGGCACAGAGACAGGAAAGACCTATAGCTCACAATGTGTTAGAAGAAAGACATGTATGAACAGATAATTCTATATTGGCAGGGGCGGAGAGTTGTTTCTTTTTTTAAGAGAAGCCAATAATGAGTCTATAGGGAATTATGTTGTTACAGGTTGAATTGTGTTCCCTTCCATAAAAGATATGTTTAAGCCTTAACTCCCAGTACCTTAGGATGTGGTCTTACTTGGAAATAGTCATTGCAGATATAATTAAAATGAGGTCATGCTGGACTAGGGTGGGCCTCTAATCCAATATGACTGGTGTCCTTGTAAAAAAAGATGGCCCCAGGAAGACAGAGACACAAAGACGGAAGTTGTGTAGCCTCAGCCAAGAGACACCAGAGGACGATGGGGCAGGGGGAGGGGTGGCGGGCATGGAACAGATTCTCCCAAAGCTTTTCTGAGAGTGAGGTCCCTCCAACACCTTGAGTTTGGACTTCTCACCTTCAAAATTGTGAGGCAGTACATTTCTGGTATGTTAAGCCACCCAGTTTGTGGTACCTGGTTTCCACAGTAGTCCTAGGAAACTAATCATGCTGAGTGAAAAAAAATCCCCAAGGTTAGTCTGTATAATTCTCTTAGCACTCTTGAAATGACAAAATTATGGAAATCAGAACAGATTCGTGATTGCTAGGGGTTGAGGAGGGGGTGGGGCTGAGCGCAAAATGAGTGTGGCTGTAAACAGGATGCTGGTGGTGATGGGCATGTCCTGTGTGTCGCCTCCATCAATGCCAGTATCCTGGTCGTGATACTGAAAGACCTCCGTCTTGACCTCAGTCTATACTTTTGAACTGATTACATCCCAGTTTATCTTTTAACTCGGGCAGAAGACCAGGTGGGCAAAGCATCCCATGGTGGGAACCGAAACTACCCCCTCTAGCAATAACAACTGTCTTCATGCCATCAAGACCCTGCGTGATTGACCCCAAGACAATGACCAACCTGACCTCTACTGCCCAGCTGCATGGACCCACCGACCTTGGCCCCACAGTTTTCTTACATAACCTAACAAGTATTTTCAGCACTCTGGAGACATGCTTTAGGACACTAGTCCACTGTCTTCCACATGATGGACCCACTGAAATAAAGCCCTGTCTTGTTTTACCACTGCCCCCAATCAATCTCTCTCTCTCTCTCTCTCTCTCTCTCTCTCTCTCTCTCTCTCTCTTTCTCCCTCTCTTTCTCTCCCTCTGCCTCTAGATTTACTAGGGCAAGTGACCAAACCTGGTCTGTTTGGGACCCCTGGACCCAGGTGCTCTTGGTCTTTGGTAAATCACCCCCAACTAAAGATGAGAGAAATTGGGGCTCAGAAACCATACAGCTGATGGGCAGTCAGTCCAACTTAGACATTCTGGCTCCCAGCCTGTATTTTCTTTGCCTTTTTATCCCCAGAAAATTCAGAGAGCCTTTGGGTTGGGATGTACCCTAAGTCCACGTTCTACAACTTTCCATCCAGCTGTTATGCACCTCCACTAGCTGCTGGGGACCCCACCACTTTTGCTTGGAGACATCTCTGCCTGGCTCCCACCTGTCTTAAAAACACTATCGGGCCCCACTCAGAACCCCAGAGTTAGGGTAAAGATTATTTTAAGCTGAAAACATTTGACATTCAACAGATGGCAGCAAGAAGCCTTCTCAGCCTCCCTTATCTGATGAACAGCAGCAACTTCTAGGAAATGAGGCTTCCATGAATTCCCTCTTTGGGACAAGTCTACTTCCAGGAGAGAGACTGAAGATAAACCTACACTAAATCCCTCTCGGTGGGGGGAGTTTCACAGTCCTGAAGAAGATGGAAAGACTACACATACCTGTATAGAAATATCATCTCCCATTTGTTTTCCTAAAAATCCATTTGTCTTTCCCAAAGAAATCTGTTTGTTCTCCCCCCACTTTTGTCCCACTAATTAGGTCTATAAGCCTCTAACTTTACATATTTATTGAGCTACCTATTTCTTTTGTTAGCTCCTTTTGGTATGCATACAAATAAGCCTTTTGTCTCCTGTTACAATGGCAGTTTAATTTGCATGCCCCCACTGACTGAATCTAAGAGGGTAGAGGAAAAGTTCTTCCTCTCCCACAACAGCATCCACCCCAGGACATCTTGTCCCTGACCCTCATATCTGATCTCTACCCTGGCCATATCTATTCACCCTATTCTCTGAGCGCTTATCCCACAAGAGTTAGATGGTTATTATTGGGGACAGAGGTTTATAATGCCCAGACACTGTCTTTTGGTTGCCACATCTACTACTCACCCCTGTATCCCTGTATCACTGTGTCCCTGCCTCAGGTGCCTGGTGGGGCTTCCATGTTTACTGGTTGAAGGAGTGGGGTGTCCTGCTCAGCTGTGAACAGCTCTGCTGTTCTCCACTGTGTCTGGCCAAGTGCAGAGACATCTAAACTGCAATCATTCCACACCCCTCCAGTGTTTTCAAACTTGGCTCTTCAGGCTTCTTTCCCTCTTACTCTTAGGTTCACAGGATCCTCATCACCTTGAAAAAGCCACATCATCTGACCCAGCTTCTGTTTCTGTTCCTATCTGACTCATCTCATTTTTTCAGCAGGACTGCTGAATCAGCCACTACTCCATGTCCCCAGAGTTTATTTCTCCAGAACGTTCCATCCTGCTGTGACTTCCATGCCCTCCATTCTCCTACCCCTGCTCATCATACATAATGTTTCTTTTTTTTTTGTACCTCTGAAAGTAACATGTTCATTATAGGAAATTAAAAAGTAGAGAAAAAAATATAACTAAGAAAATATAAGCATGCTATTTTTCTACCACCAGATAGATACAACCCCAGTTAAAAGTTTGGTGTGTTTTTTTAAGCTTTTTTTTTTATGTATAAAATTTTTTTAATGTTTTATTTATTTTTGAGACAGAGAGAGACAGAGCATGAGCAGGGGAGAGGCAGAGAGAGAGCAAGACACAGAATCCAAAGCCAGCTCCAGGCTCCAAGCTGTCAGCACAGAGCCTGATGCGGGGCTTGAACTCACGAACCGCGAGGTCATGACCTGAGCCAAAGTTGGATGCTCAACCCAGACGCTCAACCGACTGACCCACCCAGGTGCCCCAAGCTTTTTTTTAAATGTATAATAAGTAAGTGAGCAAAATTGAGACCATACAATATATTTAGTGTTATATTTTCCTTCTCTATGTAAAATAGTATCACAATCATTGATCATGAATATTTTTCTCATGTCATTAACTATTCTTTGAAAGAGATGAATTTTCATAATCTATAACATTCTATTATATAGGTTTATTTCCCTCATCCAACGAGTATTTACTGAACATCTTTTATGTGCCAAGCACTGTTTTAGGCACTAAAACAAGTCAGATAAAGTCTCCACTCTCATGGAGCTGAACTTCGGGAGGGAAAAAAGCTATGACAAGGTGATATTTTGGTTGTTAGATATGCCATTATGTATACGAGCCTTTACTTTTGGACTTTATGCTGCTTTCACATTCAGGAGCAGGGGTTCCGTGTCAGAAAGATCTGAGCTTTACCTTTGTGCCTTTGATAAGTTACTTAACCTCTTCCTGTGTCAGTTTCCTCATCTGTAAAATGGGTGTAAAACTAGCATTTCCTCACTGAGGTAGATGAGATACTGCCTGCAAAGCACTCAGCACCTGGTAATCACTTAACACAAGTCAGCTGTTATTTTTATTGCAACAAAGGAACAGAAACCCATGTGCCCATGCTCAGTAATTTTTGCAGGATAAACTCCTAGAATTAGAATGAGGTGGGTTGAAGTTAGCATTTGTAAAACATTGACATATTGCCAAATTGCCCCAAGGAAGGTGACACTCCCATTGGTAGGGTCGGAGGCATTGGTGGACCGTGCCCCAGGGATCTCCTTAAGGACCATATCCGGTGGCCTTTGGGTTCCCTGTCCTATTCCTCAATGCTGCTCTGTGCACCTGACACCATTGACCCCCTTGAGAATTCTCTTCCCATCGCTTCCTTGACATATACACTACCAGGACTCCCCTCTTGCCCTCTTGCTGCCCCTCCTCGTGCCCCCCTGACTCCTCTCTACTGACTCTCCTCTACAGAGTCAGTCCTGGGCTGACTGGCTCCTTCCTCCACGTCCCCCGCCTTGGAAGATCCCGTGACTGCGGCCAGCACCTCTGTGAAGACGCGTCCACGGCCGCTTCCTTCTCTCTTAATTTGTGACCATCTTACCTGGAGTTCATCGAACTTCTTGGATCTCTGAGTTAATGTTTTTCGCCAAACTGGAGGTGTTATTGACAATTCATTTCCACAATTTTTTGGCCTCTTTTATCCCCCTTTCCTTGTAGGACTGCATTTCTGTGTATGTTGTAACACTAGATTCTATCCCAGGCCTCTGAGGCTCTGTTCCTTTTATTTTTTCACTCTTTCCTGTCCTCTGGATTGTTTGTTTCTATTCATCTTTCTTTAAATACGTGGGTTCTTTCTCCTACCCACTGACCCCACCTAGGGAGGTGCTTGGGCTTTTGAGTGATTCAAATCTCGACCCGCTCCACTTCCTAGGCAAGTCTGCCTAACTTCTCTGAACCTCAGTTTCCTCATAAAATAGGGGTGACGATACCTTTTCCTCAGATCTCAGACTTGAGATGGAAGTGTGCGAAGTGGGTTCACATAGTAATGACTTGATCAGTGGTAGTGATCTACTTTTCTAAAAATTAAACTTTTAATTTTGAAATAATTATGAATTCACATGCAACTGTTAGAAATCAAACCGAGAGATCTTGCAGGTGCTTTGCCAGCTTCTGCCAGTGGTAACTTGCACAACTGAGTGCAGTGTTGTTAGTGGGGCCCAAACAGACCAGGTTCATCCACTTGCCGCGGATAAAATCCAGAAGCAGAGAGACAAACGGTGGCAAAACAAGAAAGGGATTGATTTCGGTGAGGTCGACACTGGGAAGACAGTGGACTAGTGTCCCAATGTCTCCAGAGTGCTGAAAATACTTGTTGGGTTATGTAAGAAAACTGTGGGGCCAAGGTCGGTGGGTCCATGCAGCTGGGCAGTAGAGGTCAGGTTGGTCATTGTCTTGGGGTCAATCACGCAGGGTCTTGCTGGTGTGAGGACAGTTGTTATTGCTGGAGGGGTAGTTTCGGTTCCCACCATGGGATGCTTTGCCCGCCTGGTCTTCTGCCTGAGTTAAAAGGTAAGCTGGGAAGAACTTAAACAGTTAGAAAACACAGACTGAGGTCAAAATGAAAGTAGTTAAGGCAACAACTGAGTCCTGTTTCGGTTAACACATGGAAGTCAAAGCATTGCTGTGCATCATCTGGGCACATGTCTAAGATGGGAGCCACTGGGCACCCAGTAAAAGTGCAGGTGGAATCTGAAGTCTTCAGCTTTAGTTCATCTCTGATGATCCAGAGCTCAAGACAGAAATGAAGTTGAGGAGTGGGGGAGGAGGGGGTGGGTGGGACCGGGGGTCCAGTGACAATGTGGTGACTTGGTTCCAACACCAAGAGGAGCTCAGGCAGGCCTTCCTCTGGTATGGGGGGTCATCCTGATGGAGCCTGAACAGAGAGGGACAGAGAGTGGCACAGTGATGCCAGTGAAGTAGATTCCAGAAGTGCCTAAAGGGTGTGGGGGAGAGAAAATAATTTTCCCTATACCCTTCTAGGTTCTTGGCTGAGACACCCCTGTAATAAAAAGACTGATTAACAGGAGAAAAATAAACAAAAGTTTAATAACATGTGTACCTCCTATATACTGGGGAGAAAACCGAGTATCTCGCTGAAGTGGCCCAAGCCACCCCCTTAGATATCATCTTCAGCTAAAGACAAAATGGGAGGTTACCAGGGAAGCACAGAAAGCAAGGGCATGCTTGTTATGCAGATCTAAGTCTTTGCCTTCTCGTTTGACAAGAGTTCCTAGAGATGTGCTCTGTACCTCTTCTGGGTATGAGGGAGATGCCCTTACAAATGGAGATTTCCCTTGTATTTGTAAACGTCTCTTACAAAAGGGTAACTTCTACCCACTTATGAGAGTTGCTCCTGTGTCTGCGGTTTCTTAAAAATAACCAGCTTTGGGGGCGCCCGGGTGGCTCAGTCCGTTAAGCTGTTTAAGTGTCTGAGTCTTGATTTCGGCTCAGGTCATGATCTCACAGTTTGTGAGTTTGAGCCCCACGGCGGGCTCTGCACTGACAGTGCAGAGCCTGCTTCGGATTCCCTCTCTCTGTTCCTCCCCAACTTGTGCTCTCCCTCCCTGTCTCTCTAAATAAATATAAATAAATAAACTTTAACGTTTTTTTGAAATTAACCAGCTTTAAATAATTCTTATGCCAGAGGGGCATGTTTCAGGGTGACAAATTCTGTTCCCCTTCAGGGGCCAGGGTTTAATAGAGGCCAATTAGCAGGCTTCCCAGCCAGGCCAAAAAGGCCATCGTAGGAAAGAGGACTGGCCAGCCCGGGGGGGGGGGGGGGGGGGGGGGGGGGGGGGGGGGAGAGAGTGAGTGAATAGAGGGTGCAGGGGGAGAGCGCCCAGGGTCATTTGGAAACCCAGCACCTGAGACCAGCTCCTTCTAGTCGGGACAGGAGAAACCGGTTGCTGCGCAGAATTTGGTTGCATGGCTCCTTCTGCCGGCGACTCTCTGAACTGCATGCACCGACGGGCCTCTCAGTCAACTGGCCGCTGTTCATTTCTCCTTCAGTGACCAAGCACAGAAGACATACCCACAGTGACAAGCAGCCTGGGCACTAAAGCTGGGGGGTGTTTTGGGTGACAGATGATCAAGCCTCAGGTCATTTTGCCCAAACGCTTCATTTAAAAAAGTATTTAACAAACATATGTCGTACTTAACACATGGGGCAGGCACTGTTGTAAATACTTTACAAATGTCAAGTCGTTCTGTGGATAGGGTGTGTTAGTACACCCATTTTACAGATGGGAAAAGTCATGCCTGGGGCCACACACTGATTTACTATGTGAGTGGCAAGCTGGGGTCAAATCCAAGCGACCTGACTTCAGTCTGTGCCCTTAACCATCACGCTCCTGCAGAGACCAACATGGTCTCGCTCACGTCAAGCAGTGACGTCTGCAGCCACGGGTGTTGCAGCTAGGACCAGATAGTGCCCAGACCAGCACAGGTGACAACAGCCAGAAGTGATGACCAGCAGAACCAGAGAAGACCTGGAAAGGCTCAAGACAAATTAAACGTCTTTTAAAAGAGAAGACTTTGGAGCAAACTATCAGACTCTCCAGAGGGTGAGTTTTCACATCTGACCACATCAAAAAGACGACGGCCACCAAAGGCCCTGCCCATTGATCTCCGAACATACTGGAGATCCTCCACTGCTTCGACATAAAAAGCAGCGGGGGCCAAAGAGCGGCCCTGGGCCGGATGGAGGCCTCACCCCAACAACCGCGTGCTCGAAGACTGAGCGCATTGGGTTCATTAACTTCTTACCTCTTGTATCTTGTGTGCTATGTGACTTTGTCTTGTGCTTTGCTTTGTGTGACACGTATGATGTCAACTTAAATGCACAGTGAAATGTCATTGAATTTGGAATCCTGGACCCGCTTTACAGGTATGGCAGCCTTGCTTTAGGATGGAATCAACTTGACGTTGTGGAAAGACACACAACGCCCTCGTAGCGTGCTCACGACAGTTTGCACAGTAGGCAGGATTCTGTGTCATTGACTCACTGCGTGTTAGAAAATTTAGAAGAATCAGAAAAGGCTCCTTGAGTATTGCCTGAATTGGCTTTAGCAGAAGTAATCAATAATAAATTGGGGAGTAGATTTGTGTGAATATAGACTTTCCAGGCATCTTGCTTGGGGTGAGATCCTAAGGTATCAGCAAAGGCAGAGGAAACCAAAACCAGTTCTATGCAGGGAGCAGCCGGCAGTGAAAGCTTATCCTGGGCTTTACCCCTTTGCAAGCAGGGCCGGAGGCGGAACCAGCCAAAGCTGAACCCAAGAGACACGACTTCAGAAGGGCAGTTGGAGGGTTAAGAAAAATGAAGCCGTTTGGAAACATTGAAAAAAATACATGCCACTAGTGGCCAAAATAATCTATAGCTTGGCAGAAAGACGTGAACAAAAACCATGGAAAAATATGTACACATATCCCAGGTATAAGTGGGGCATAGAGCTCTACATAGTTAAGAAATTGTGTATCGCAGCTGCAAGGGTACAAAAATGGAATGTGTGGGCACTAGGTAAATGCCTTACAAAAGCGGGAAGGGCCCAGATGCTGGACACCATACTTTGTGTAGAAGACCCATGGTACCCACAGAGTTAGAAGTCAGAAAGAAACTCACTACCAGGACCCCGGGATCCTAAAAACATAAAGCCCTTACTGCCAAGAGCGTCTACTGCAGACTTCACCATCTTACCAGTGAAAGCCATCTGGCAGGAGCGCTGGGGTGGCTCAGTCGGTTGAGCAGCCGATTCTTGATTTTGGCTCAGGTTATGACCCCAGGGCCGTGGGATCGAGCCCCGAGGTGGGCTCCACGCTCAGCGTGGTTGGAGCCTGCTTGGGATTCTCTTTCTCTCCCTCCACCCCTCTCCTCTGCTCTCTCTCTAAAAAAAAACAAAACAAAACAACCCAAAACCCATCTTGCAGCCAGACCAGGACCAGCAAAGGGGTAAAAAGTAGTCCTCTATTACTAATAGAGGAATGAGGACGTTCCAATCGATGAATAATTCAAATGTAAAGGACAAAACACCCTCGGGACCTTCCATCCTGAGGATCCAGGAAACTATAGTAACCCAGGGAGGGGTTTGGCCAGGAGGATTATCAGAGCAGACCTATTATCACAAGAAAGAGTGTTCAATTTAATCACAGTCAAGGTTAACCCGCGAAGTAACAGAAGATGGAGAATATACTTGTGCTGAGCTTCAAAAACTTAGGGCAGATTTCTGTCAACAAAGTCTGTCTGATGTAGACCGATTACTCCACGCGTGCGCTGACGGAGCGAACACGAGAGCCCGGCAGGTACAGAAATGCATCAGGGATCAGGTCTTAGGGGCAACACCCTTGGCTGCCTGCTTGACAAGTGACTCTATCTTGCTCTCTGCATTTCCGCATCTACCTTCTATATCCTAAGATCTTTCCTGACCCCTTGAAGCTTGCTCGTAAAACTCAAGAACCATTTCCAGACTGTTATCCCACCGCGCCACCTCCAGGGGGAGCCGCGTGAACCAGGAGCAAAGGCAGCCAGTGTGGCTGACAGGTGCTCTCAGTCCACGAAGTGGACTTCACCCAGAAGGAAACCCTGCAGGAAACGCGCCCATCCTTGCAGCCCCAGTGCCTAGCACAGTGCCCCAGGCACTCAGCGAATGCAGGCGTGGAAGAAAGGAGAGGGCGGAGGGGAGGAGAGGGAGGCCAAGGGGCCTGGAGGGAAGAGGAGAGGTGGGTAGAGAAACAAATATGGAGGCTGGTGGTGTCGCTGCCTTAGATGCTGCACCTATGTCCTCTCTTCTGCAGGCCACCTCTCCAAACTTTCTTGCTGGCTCGGCCATCAGTAAAGATTTTTGAAAAAGAGTTGAGCATCAAGTCCTATTTGTGTATTTATTTATTTTTGTAAACAAATCCCCGTACATGCATTTATTATATACACATGCAGAGGTCTTCAAAGCGAGGTATGCAAACCGCTAGGATTTGGGAATCTATTTCTCGTTCCCTAGTGGCCATGTTTTCTCCATGCTAAAATCTGCTCTCTCCGAGGCTGAACCTGCATTCCCAAAGTTCTTCTCCCTCCTAACAGAAGGAAGCCCACCCCATTCACCCACCTGTATCTTGCCATGTCTCGGGCAGGGGGACCCACACAGAAATGACTGAGAACATGGCTTTGGGGAAAGCTCCTTTGAGGACTAAAATCAAAGCACCATAAATACTTGGGGCTTAGGGTTTCCCCATCATATACCTATTTCTGCAGGGGGTGAAGTTTGGCATTGGGAAGGAGGCCCCACAGACCATCAGGGATGGTGGCCAAGTGGGAGTGAGATGAAGTCTCATTTGATGGCCTGTCCCCTCTCATAAAACAAGTTAGACATAAAATGTATCACTCCTGACAGAGTGTCCCTGGAGAATAAAGCAAACCAACAGTGTTAAGAGATGCCGAAGCTGAAAACAGCTCTTTAAAATGTGTTTAAATACTAGCAATTTTTTCCAGTTAATCTCAATACTTGCTCCTAGGATGAAACATAACTTAGAACAGCTAAAGTAAGATTGGTTTATGACTCTCTTTTCAGTGTAGTTACAATGTTTTCTGAGACTACTCAATATTGCAAGATACTTTAGATAAAAACAAAAACCCACAGATCGAATTTTAACATGGTTTCTTTCAGATTCAGTGGATGTTCTTTTATGAGGTTATGGAAACCAATTTATCTAGTCATATGAAATATTGATTCCGACTATAGTCACAGTCAAGCCTCACCTTCTTTTAAAATGTTTTGTATTTTCTGCTTCCTATTTCTGAAATTCTATGTGCCAGAAAATTTGAAAAATGCACACATGCACACGTTTACCAAAGGAATGCCATACATTTTCTCATAATCCTTGCTTCACAGAGAACTTTTCGTTTTAGCTCTGTTACATTGCATTATTGAAAATCAAAGAGAAACAAAGATTAATTTACCTTGTTTTGAAACGAGACAAATTGTGAAAAAATGGACACATTAATTGTTCCAAATTGATCTTAACTGCCTTTGATCACTTCTTCCCAGATACAGTCTATAATTCATATCTCAGCAGTTTTTGCAAAGAATATCCCTACGTTACATATTAAGAAGCTTAGGGACACCTGGGTGGCTCAGTTGGTTGACTGCCTCACTCTTGATTTTGGCTCAGGTCATTGTCCCAGGGTTGTGGGATCGAGCCTCTCCTCGGGCTCTGTGCTGAGCGTGAAGCCTGCTTAAGACTCTCTCTTTCTCTCTCTCTCTCTCTCTCTTTCTCTCTCTCCTTCTCTCTCTCCCTCTCTCTGTCTCTCTTTCTCTCTCTCTGCCCCCGCCCCCGTTCCCACATGCTCTCTTTCTGTAAAATAACCAACACAGATAAGGAGGCATCTTGGAAATTAGCAACAGCAGGAAGTCCCTGTGGGCACTGGGGCGGAAGGACAAAGGGAACTCCAGGCCCAGGGCCCTGTCACTCTGTGGGAGCCAGAGCTATGGTTGTCCTGACCGGTGAGCACTGAAGCCACCGTGGCCAGGCAGCCGCTGCCCCCACCACTGGAGGCTGAAAGAGAGAGAGAGACATTTCTGACTCCTCCCTCCACTCCCTTCCAGTCTCCCACCAGAGCTGCTCATTGACGTGACCTGGCTGACACGGTGGCCTGGAGAGGGGAAGGAATGGATCTGAGGTACTAATATTATCCTCTTGAACATATGGGGAAACTGAGGCACAGACAGGGAAGTGACATGCCCACGTTTGGACAGCTAGTGTGTCTGGCAGAGTAAGGACTCCCCAAAGATGTCCACATCCTAATCTCTGTAACCTGTGAATATGGTAAGTTAAGTGGTAAACTCGCTCCAGGGGGTGGGTCACGCATGGAATTATGGGTACTAATCAATTGATCTAAAGATAGGGAGATTATCCTGGATTACCTGGGTGGGCCTGATGTGATTGCCAAAGTCCTTAAAAGTGAAAGAGGGAGGCGGATGTGGAGTCAGAGAGAGATGTGAGGACAGAAGCAGGGGCAATGTTACCAGCTTTAGGACGGAAGAAGGGCTACAAGCTGAGGAATGCAGGTGGCCTCTTGAAGCTGAAAAAGGCAAGGAAATGGATTCTCCCTAGAGTTTCCAGAAAAGACTACACTAAATTCGTAGTAATTTCTTAGAGCAACAATAGGAAACCGAGACAGCAGTAAGCAATGGAGCCCAGTTTCAGACCCAAGTGTTCTGATGCCAAAATCTGTTGCTCTCTTCCCTATTGGATAATAATTTATTAATAATACATTTATTAATGATTCAAATTTATTATTAATTCCCTATTGGGTTATATTGCTTTGACTCTAACCCCCCTTAAGCCTCCATTGGGAGTTATGTGTCCGTTTTTCAGTTCTTCACCATGGTGTCTCCAGTCCCTATCACTTGCCGCTCTCACCTCAGGGCCTTTGCACTCGCTATTCCCTCTGCCTGGAAAGCTTTCCTCCAGATACCTGAATAGCTAACTCTCTAATTCCTTAAGTTTTTGTTCAGATAACATCCTATTTAAAGTCAGAAGCACCTACCACCACTGCTGCACGATCTCTAGTCTTCCTTCCTATTTAATTTCCCCCAAAGCATTTATCTTCATGTAGCATGCTATATACTCATTTACTTGTTTATTGTAAAATCCATTAGGAAAAGGATTTTTGTCTGTTTGTTCACCACAGTATCCTCAGACCGTAGAGGAGAGCCTGGCACATAGTGTGCTCAGTAATTATTTGTTGAATGAATTGTGACATGGGGTGACAAGGTGGGGATGGAAAGAGGGACGAGATGATGAAGCATGACAGAAGCAAAACTGTAAGACTTGACCACTGAGGTGGCTGGGGAATGGGAGAGGTTGGAGGGGAGGCTTCCGGCTTAGGTCTCTGAATGGTGTCATTAGCCAGGATAAAATATATGTGAGGTCCTAGGGGAAGACACTAAGTTTGGCCTTGGATACTTGCAGGGCATCAACGTGTGTGTGTGTGCATGTGTGTGTGCAGAGATACAGAGAAGATAATAGATATGCACACCTACTCAAACACAAGCAGAAGTAGAAGTCCATATACAACTGTACACATTTATATGTATATGCTATTGTGATATCCAATATCGTGTTTCAATTCCTGGATGTCCTAAACACAGCCTAGGCTAACTACAGACAAAATATTACTTCTGTGAGCAAGGCAAAAGTCACTGATGTGATTCTTCATAATCTCTCATCTTCTTCCCAGCCCCACCCTTTTTTTTTTTTCCCTAAGGCAAATGGATATTCCCTGACCGGGTCAGTTTCTGTGCCCCCTTTCCAGGGGAAATCCAAGAAATTGGAAAAAGGGAATTAACACTAAGGAGAGTAGAGAAGTTACGTTTATCTACAAAATGAATAGCTAAGAAGCAGGGAGGGGGTGGAAAGACTGGAGCACGTGGTGCTTGGGGAGGTTGGAAGCTGCAAGAGTTGGGGTTACAGAGCTGGCTGTCACTGGAGTGGAGAATAGTGACGGGGCCAGCAGGAGGGAGAAAAGAGATGAATGTGTTTTCTGTGCATTAAGGGGCTTCTTAATGGCAAGTCCTCCAGAATTTAAGTTTTCTTAAGTATTATCAGCCTGTGCTTCTTTGAATGTGACACCACCTCAGGACCTCTACACTTCTTCGGGTTATACACAGATTGCTTAGACATTCCATACAACTCTGGCGTTTCTCTCAGCATTCGTGGAGGGGGAGTTGTCTTGCCCCTCACCCATCATACTGTTTCACATATCATGTAGATGCCAGATTTGTTAGCGGAGATCAACAGTTGTCAAGACATAGTTTTTATAGATGATGATGAAAAGGAAAGAGTGATTTTCCTATTTTTGTACCTGTTGGGTGTTAGTGAAATATTTTTAGCATTTCACAACTAAAATGCCTAAATTAATCAGGAGCAGAGAAAAAAACAAAAAACAAGAATGAATTCCATCTCTCCAGTTCAGCAACAGGCAACATTTTGAGCACCAGTTGTGGAAGTTTCCAGAGGCCAAAGGGATGCTTGCTATCTTTCTTTTTTTTTTTTTTCCAATATATGAAATTTATTGTCAAATTGGTTTCCATACAACACCCAGTGCTCATCCCAAAAGGTGCCCTCCTCAATACCCATCACCCACCCTCCCCTCCCTCCCACCCCCATCAACCCTCAGTTTGTTCTCAGTTTTTAAGAGTCTCTTATGCTTTGGCTCTCTCCTACTCTAACCTCTTTTTTTTTTTTCCTTCCCCTTCTCCATGGGTTTCTGTTAAGTTTCTCAGGATCCACATAAGAGTGAAAACATATGGTATCTGTCTTTCTCTGTATGGCTTATTTCACTTAGCATCACACTCTCCAGTTCCATCCACGTTGCTACAAAGGGCCATATTTCGTTCTTTCTCATTGCCATGTAGTACTCCATTGTGTATATAAACCACAATTTCTTTATCCATTCATCAGTTGATGGACATTTAGGCTCTTTCCATAATTTGGCTATTGTTGAGAGTGCTGCTATAAACATTGGAGTACAAGTGCCCCTCTGCATCAGTACTCCTGTATCCCTTGGGTAAATTCCTAGCAGTGCTATTGCTGGGTCATAGGGTAGGTCTATTTGTAATTTTCTGAGGAACCTCCACACTGTTTTCCAGAGTGGCTGCACCAATTTGCATTCCCACCAACAGTGCAAGAGGGTTCCCGTTTCTCCACATCCTCTCCAGAATCTATAGTCTCCTGATTTGTTCATTTTGGCCACTCTGACTGGCGTGAGGTGATATCTGAGTGTGGTTTTGATTTGTATTTCCCTGATGAGGAGCGACGTTGAGCATCTTTTCATGTGCCTGTTGGCCATCCGGATGTCTTCTTTAGAGAATGTCTATTCATGTTTTCTGCCCATTTCTTCACTGGGTTATTTGTTTCTCGGGTGTGGAGTTTGGTGAGCTCTTTATAGATTTTGGATACTAGCCCTTTGTCTGATATGTCATTTGCAAATATCTTTTCCCATTCCGTTGGTTGCCTTTTAGTTTTGTTGGTTGTTTCCTTTGCTGTGCAGAAGCTTTTTATCTTCATAAGGTCCCAGTAATTCATTTTTGCTTTTAATTCCCTTGCCTTTGGGGATGTGTCGAGTAAGAGATTGCTATGGCTGAGGTCAGAGAGGTCTTTTCCTGCTCTCTCCTCTAGGGTTTTGATGGTTTCCTGTCTCACATTCAGGTCCTTTATCTATTTTGAGTTTATTTTTGTGAACGGTGTGAGAAAGTGGTCTAGTTTCAACCTTCTGCATGTTACTGTCCAGTTCTCCCAGCACCATTTGTTAAAGAGACTGTCTTTTTTCCATTGGATGTTCTTTCCTGATTTGTCAAAGATTAGTTGGCCATACTTTTGTGGGTCTAGCTCTGGGGTTTCTATTCTATTCCATTGGTCTATGTGTCTGTTTTTGTGCCAATACCATGCTGTCTTGATGATGACAGCTTTGTAGTAGAGGCTAAAGTCTGGGATTGTGATGCCTCCCGCTTTGGTCTTCTTCTTCAAAATTACTTTGGCTATTCGGGGCCTGTTGTGGTTCCATATGAATTTTAGAATTGCTTGTTCTAGTTTCGAGAAGAATGCTGGTGCAATTTTGATTGGGATTGCATTGAATGTGTAGATGGCTTTGGGTAGTATTGACATTTTGACAATATTTATTCTTCCAATCCATGAGCAGGGAATGTCTTTCCATTTCTTTTTTTTTTTTTTAATTTTTTTTTAACATTTTTTTATTTATTTTTTTTTTTCACTATTTATTTTTTTTTCAACATTTATTTATTTTTGGGACAGAGAGAGACAGAGCATGAACGGGGGAGGGGCAGAGAGAGAGGGAGACACAGAATCGGAAACAGGCTCCAGGCTCTGGGCTGATGGCTCAGAGCCTGACGCGGGGCTCGAACTCACGGACCGCGAGATCGTGACCTGGCTGAAGTTGGACGCCCAACCGACTGCGCCACCCAGGCGCCCCTTATTTATTTTTGAGACAGAGAGAGACAGAGCATGAACGGGAGAGGCGCAGAGAGAGAGGGAGACACAGAACCGGAAGCAGGCTCCAGGCTCTGAGCCATCAGCCCAGAGCCCGACGCGGGGCTCGAACTCACGGACCGCGAGATCGTGACCTGAGCTGAAGTCGGACGCTCAACCGACTGAGCCACCCAGGTGCCCCTCTTTCCATTTCTTTATATCTTCTTCA
This sequence comes from Panthera tigris, assembly GCF_018350195.1. Taxonomy (NCBI): domain Eukaryota; kingdom Metazoa; phylum Chordata; class Mammalia; order Carnivora; family Felidae; genus Panthera; species Panthera tigris. Next base: position 132,885,651 of record NC_056665.1, read on the forward strand.
ATTACCTTCATAAGCTTTCTATAGTTTTCAGCATACAGATCTTTTACATCTTTGGTTAGATTTATCCCTAGGTATTTTATGCTTCTTGGTGCAATTGTGAACGGGATCAGTTTCTTTATTTGTCTTTCTGCTATCTTTCTAATGTCCTGGTGGGTGTACTAAATGATCAACGTTACCAACCAGGTGCAAGACTAGTTATTTTAAGACAACATGTGACATCATCACAAGCCACAAAGCATCAAAGGAAAAAAGAAAACGCATCCAGGTAACTCATTAGACAAGGAAATACTCTCAGATGATCACGTCTATTCCAGAGACCAAATAATAGCTTAAATGTGATCCAAAAGTTTATGTCACCTTCGCCGTTATAATTCCATTCCAGTTCTTGGAGCAACACGTGAAATTCTTCTCAGTTAAGATTTTTGCAGATTTTAAATATTTTATATTTTCACAACTGTCTTACTTCTTTCAAAGTCTACGTCGTCGTCTTAAACTGTTGACAACAGCCTAACAACTTCGATTTAAAATTGTTTTTTCAAGTAAAATATTTTACAAGATTCACGTTTTGCTTCTAAGTTATTTCGTTGCCCCACCAAGCCCTTGGAGAGCGACTCCGTCAGGGAGGGATTTGGCTCCTCTCGGCTTCCGTAGCGTCACTAGGCAACTTCCGCTTCAGTCGGCCGCCTTGGCAGATGCATATCCGGTAGCGGCGGTTCAAGCGGCCGGAGCAAGATGGTGAGTGACTAAGGGTTTCGGCCGGTGGTGGCGGTGCGACGGGGTCGAAGCGACCCGAGACGAGAGGGCGAGGCGGCTCCCCGAGGCACTCGGCCCGCCCGCCTTCCTGCCCGCCGGCCCGCTCTCCTCGGGGGTCGGGGGCTCCCGGAGACAGTGCTCAGGTCCGCCGGGGCCGACCAGCGGGCCCGGACCGGGTTCCTGGGGCCCCTGGCGCGCAGGGTCCCCCGGGAGGGCTGCTAGTGGGGCGGCGGAGCGGGTCAGGGCGCCCGGCTTCGCTCCTCCGTCGCCCGGGGCCCCGCTGACCGGCGCGGGGAGTTCCGGCGGGAGCCTCCCTGAGCACCTGGGACCAGTGCTTTCTGAGCCGCTCAGGTGAAGGGCTGCGCGACCGCCGAAGAGGGAGGGATTCGTTCCGGCCGAGGAGGGGAGAGCGCGGCGGTGGACGACCGCGGGGAGTGGGGGCACTTGGGGAAGGCATTCAAGACTGACGTCTTTGTGACTGGTGCACCTCGGAGGGGAGGCTCCCGCTAGCAGTTGTTCGTTAGTTCAGTAGGCAGGTGTTTATTGAGCACCTGCAACTTTTTTTTTTTTTTTTTTGGCCAAGCTCTGCTCCAAGCGGTGAGGGCACAAGAGGTGAGCGTGATTGGCGAAGTCTCTGCCTTCATGGAGCTTACATTGTAGACAAGGCGAACACACACACACACACACACACACACACACACACACACACATCGAAAAGCAGACTTGCAATATGATGGCAGGGAACGGGAGAGAGAGATGGGTGAGTGGCCAGTGCTATATGGTTGTTTATAGAAAGGGATGGGATGGCTATTTTACATAGGGTGTTAGCAAAGGCCCCTCTGAGGAGGTGAGATTTGAGCAGGGGTCTAAACAAAATGAGAGTAGCCTATGCAGACATCTGAGGGGAAGGGGCTCCAGGCAGAAGGAATAGGTAAGCGCAAAGGGCCTGAGATGGCAGTGTGTTTAGCCTGTATCCTGAACATCAAGAACGCAGACCACATAGTCTTCTAGGTCTTATAAGGACTTCGGGGGTAATGTTCTAAGCATGTGCTAGGTACTTCTCCAGCATTATTCTCCTTGTCACTGTCATTGTTATTGAAGTAGAGCTGCTGGCACAGTGTTAAATTAGTTTCAGGTGGACAACCCAGTGATTGGACGAGTCTGTTCTCTGCTGTGCTCTCACTGTAGCTGCCATCTGTCCCTTTACAGTGCAGCGCTATCCCAGTGCCACTGTCTGTATATTTATGTGCTTTATGTGCCGTACCTTTTACCTTTTATCCCCGGGATTTATACCTTTTATAACTGGAAGCCTGTGCCTTCCATTCCCCATCACCCACTGTCCCTTTCCTCTGGCAGCCACCAGTTCTCTGTGTTTATGGATCTGTTTCTGCTTTGTTTTTTGATGCCACGTACAAGTGAAATCGTGTTGTATTTGTCTTTCTCTGTCTGACGTCATTTAACTTAACACCCTCTGGGTCCGTTAATGTCACAGATGGAAAGTTTTTTTTTTTTTTTTAATGGCTGAGTAATGTCCATTGTGTTTGTGTGCATTTACACGCCACACCATCTTTATCCATTCATTTACTGATGGACCCTTAGCTTGCTTCCATATCTTGGCTACTGTAAATAATGCTGCAATAAACATAGGGTTATATTCCAGCATTTTCTTCTTATCCTTACAGTAATTATTATCATCCTCGCTTTACCAAGGAGGAAACAGAGACACATTAAGTGGCTGTGCTATTACACAAACCCTGCCAGTCTCTGCTAGAGGCCATCTAGTAAGATATTGGTGTCCAATAGACCTTCGTGATTCCTGGCTACATCTCTGACAAGCTTTGTGATAATAGGCAAGTCACTTACCATCTCCGGGCCTTGGTTTCCGTATCTGTAAACCAGGGGTTATGATTGTGCCAACTTCATAGAGTCTGTAAGAAGTAAACTAGATGATACCCTGAGAATGCACAGTTTGGCATAGAGTAAGGGCTTGAAATGGGTGTATTTGTTATTGTTATTTGAGACTGAGAAACATCTTGTAAGATGCCCCAGAAATGAAGGGGTTTATGACCTGTACAGGAAGATGCCCTCCTGTGGGGCCAGACTTGCGGGATCACCAGTGGTAGATGAACCTGGGAAAGGTCAGCTGCAGCCAGTTTGGCAGGGGCCGCGTCTGCCACTCTAGAGTTTGGACATTACACCATAAATGCTGGGGAGCAGCTGAAGGTTTTTGAGGAAAATTAAAGGATCAGCTCCTTGTTTTACAAAGGAATAGCTGGATTGGTGAGGGGAGAAAATGCTGTGGGAATGTGAGTCGAGGTCAGAGTTCTGGATAAAAACAGAGATGGGTTAAATGAGAGTGAAGAACTGAACCAGATAGATTTATTTCAGAGCCCAGATTTTGTAACCAGGCTGGTAATTAAAATCCTGACCCTAATGTTTCTTGTTCACTGGTGATATTGTATTGCTGAGGAGTTACTGTGAGTCATGCACATGCTGAGTGGTTTATGTGCCTTACCTCATCTTCAGTAAGGGGAGCTAGAATCATCCCCACTTTCTGGTTAAGAATGCTGAGGCTCAGGGAGGTGACCTGCGTGATGGAGTTTAAAGCTAGATGCATCTGATTCCATAGCCCATGTTCTTAGGCTCATCGCAGTTCCTCGTCTAAAAAGTGGGAATGATAAACCCTACCTTGAAGGGTGGTGTGGAATTAATGAAGTAGTAAAGGAAAATGTCTGGTACAGACTTAGGCACATAGTAAGCACCCCACAAACATTAGCTGCCCCAGCCAACAGCACATTTCTTTAGGAGGTGTAAGTAAGTAAGTATTAAAGGCCTGTACTTTGGACAGCCTACTGCGGTATAACTAACTCTGTGAACCACAGTTTTTCAGAGCCTGCAATTACCTTCTTCAGAATAAAGCACAGAATTTTAAGAATCCTGCAGGTGGGGAACTGTATTTGACCCTAACTCTTCTAGGTAACAATGATACATTGTTCTGTCTTGATAATTAAACTGGTGGTGTATTAATTTAGAGGTGCTTACGTGGAAGTGATTTGAGGGGACTGCGGGCTCCTCTATTCAAGTAAGTTCACTATTGTTTAAAATGCCACCAGCTTTGAGATACTGTTCTTTATTAAGCCATCCCTTGTAGCCGAGGGGTCTGTTTTAAAATCCCCAAATCCCACGAGTGTATTAATACACTTGAGTTCTTGATACCTTAGGGTGATTTAGCTTTTCAGGTTGGGAAGAAAGACCTGCCTGAGAGCCCCAGGCTTTAGAGATGGGAAGTATATAAGTTGCTTTTGAAAGGAGAGTCTCCTGGGTCTTGGTGTGATCTTAGTAAGGAGTAAACAATTGATAAACGATTGTTAAATAGGTAAAATGACTTAGCTTTGATGACCTAATTTCATGAAATATACTCACTCAAGTAGTTTTATATTAAAGAATGTCAAGCTCTACTTTCCCCTCAAAAAAGGGGTGGTCTTAGAATCCCAGCCTCATTATGATACATCAGTTTCTTAGTAGACTTGTCCTTGATTTAAGATGCAAACAGTTGCAGGGTAGGGCACACCATTGATCCACTAACAGCTTTTCAGGAAGAAAAGAAATTTCTACGATGCTAAATGTACATGTTGACTGCAAGGTACATCTTAAGTCCAGAATTGTTAAATGGTGTCATGGAATCATGGGAAAATAAGGATGTTCTTTTGAAGTGATCACATTCTGAATTTATACCTCTAATTTCTTTTTTCAGGGTCAAAGTCAGAGTGGTGGTCATGGCCCTGGAGGTGGCAAGAAGGATGACAAGGTAAATAAGCCAGATGTGTATGTGATGTGAGTAAACATATCTTGTGCAACATATCTTGGCTGTCAGCTGAGAAGTTCTTTGGGGACTCGTGAGTGTCAAAATGCAAAATAAGTAATCCTGTAGTTTTTTAACCAGCCTGGCCTCACATACAGTATCCGTTTCATGTTGTAGAAGATTATTGACCTGTCAAGTAAGTAATTATGAATTAATGATTTTTATTTTTTTATTTTCATTTTAGAGAGAGAGAGGGGGTGAGTGGGAGGAGAGGGGAGGTGAGGGGAGAGAGAGAGAGAGAGAGAGAACGAGAATGAGAATGAGAATCTTAAGGAGGCTCCACACTCAGTACAGAGCCTGACACAGGACTTGATCCCACGACACTGGGATCATGATCTGAGCCGAAATCAAGAGTCAGATGCTCAAATGACTGAGCCACCCAGGTGCCCTGAACTAATGATTTTTTTTTTAATTTATTTTGAGAGGGAGTGTGATTGTAGGACAGGCAGAGAGAAAGGGAGATAGAATCCCAGGCAGGCTTCGCACCAGCAGCATAGAGCGTGACACAGGCCTCAAACCGCAAACTGTGAGATCGTGACCTGAGCCGATACCAAGAGTGGAATGCTTGTTTAACCAACTGAACCACTCAGGCCCCCACCCTGAATTAATGATTTTTAAATGTATAAAATAACACTACAGAGTGTTGAAATAAATTGCCAGTAAATTAGTGTTTAATATCCTCAGATGTGAAGAAGAATTGTCTCATTATTTCAGCTCAAACTTTTGGTATATAATTCTGAATTCTGACCTCTAGTCCTTATTGAATAGTCTATCATTGTGTATTGTAAAAAGAAAGATCAAGAGGTGTCAGTTAAGCGTCTGACTCTTGATTTCAGCTCGGGTCATGATCTCACAGTCCGTGAGATTGAACCCCACATCAGGCTCCGCCCTGACAGTAGAGAGCCTGCTTGGGGTTCTCGTTCTCTCGTTCTCTCTCTCTCTCTCTCTCTCTCTCTCTCTGCCTCTGATACGGATTCCCTCAAAATAAATAAACTTTTAAAAATAAAAAGATCAGTTACATTCACCAATTGCAGAAGTGTAAACCTAGCTTTATTTGTAAAAGGAGTTTTTTTTTTTTTTTTTTAATGTTTATTTATTTTTGAGACAGAGAGAGACAGAGCATGAATGGGGGAGGGGCAGAGAGAGGGAGACACAGAATCGGAAGCAGGCTCCAGGCTCTGAGCCATCAGCCCAGAGCCCGACGCGGGGCTCGAACTCACAGACCGCGAGATCGTGACCTGAGCTGAAGTCGGACGCTCAACCGACTGAGCCACCCAGGCGCCCCTGTAAAAGGAGTTTTTAATAGCATTCTGAAAGATAAGGAAAATTACAGCCCCGAGAAATAGATGATGGCCTTACAGAAGTTTGTGTTTTGATATGATCTGTGTGGTTTTTGTTTTTTCCTGCTGTTCTAAAAATTCAAGGACAAGAAAAAGAAGTACGAACCTCCTGTACCAACCAGAGTGGGGAAAAAGAAGAAGAAAACAAAGGGACCAGATGCCGCCAGCAAGCTGCCACTGGGTAATGGTTCCTCCCTGCTGTGTCGGTTCCATGAGAGCCGTCTGTGTGTGTAGCGTAGAGGTCGGAATGTGGAGTCAGGAAACGGGGTGGCTGCAGCTCTGCTCGCGGGTGTGGCCCTCCTCTGGGCTGTGGTAAAAGCTGTGTTTTGGTGTTAGCGGCGTGCAGACGGTATACAACCATGTCTCGCTTAAACAGCCAGCTCCTCTGAGGTATGAAGAGTGTAGTTTGAGATTAGAAAAGTCAGATTGAGCTTGAATAACTTAGAAAACACGCTTATTCCCCGAAGAAATGGAACGCCACTGTGTTGGAATGTCCGTCTTGGGATTCCTGAACACCAGCTGTTTCAGTGGCTTCATACTGAACATAGACTGAGATTCAGATCAGGTGACCTGACCCAGCCCACCTCTGTCCTCAGCCCGTCACTCCCCTTGCTGTCGTTCACACGGCCCTGCCTTGTGTTCTTTGACTCTTATCCACATTAGGGCTTTTGCCGTTTGCTTAAAAACGTTCTTCCCCCCTCTCCTTCCCATGGCTGCCTTCTTCTCATCACTTCGTCTTACATAACCCTCCCATCCCCATCTAAACAAGTCTCTTCCTGCTTAGATGAAACAATTTCAATAAATGTTGGTTGGTTAAGAAGGAAAGGAATCCGACAATTTGAAAAAAATGAATAATGAGTCAATATGGTATCGGTAAAGTCTAGGTCCTCCGATTGCCAGAAGAGCATAGGAAGTCAGGTCACATGGGTCATTACTATACGGTAAGGTGATGTCTGAGTTCTGTGGGAAGAGGATGAAGTATTTAACATAAATGGCTGGCATATTTTATTTGCTGTTGAGGGAAAAAGAAATTAGATCCCTTTTTGCCAGATGTAGTACAGACGTGAAAATAAGTAAATGAACAAAAATTCAGGAATATATTTAACCTCAGGGAAGGAGAGACATTTTGAAGAAACCTAGGAACCACAAAAGAAAAGATTGGCATTTTTGTCTATATATGCTAAGATTCCTGTGCAGCAGGGGACTTCAAGCCAAAAGAACGCAGAAGAGTGTGGAAAAAATGTTTGCCGCCTATGTTAATACCACTGATATCTCACGGTCCTCCTACAAGTGGATGCTTTTGTTCTAGCTAGCATGCAGCATGTATTCTGACTGAACAGCACTTGTAGCTATTTTTATTAGCACCTATGGGGAATAAAACACCGAAGCAAACTATCTTTTGGGTCCTTGAGTTCTCTTTTTCTTATATATAAAGACAGTTCACTTAGTGTATGTCATTTTGTATTAGCTGTCTGGTCATGGAACTCGTCCCATTTTTACCTGCTTGCTTAGAACTGCCAAAGTCTCTCTTCCCTTTGCATTTAGGCACCTGCTTATTAGCTTATTTAAGTCTTAACCTTTTTTTCTTATGGGTGGACTTAATTCATTGCGAACGTCAAGCTCCACATACAGTAAAACTTTTTTAATTACAGTGACACCTCACACTCAGTGCCGCTTAAAATTACTGAAGTTAGAGAGAATTAAAGACTATCTTCTCATGGAGGAAGAATTCATTAGAAATCAGGAACAAATGAAGCCTTTAGAAGAAAAGCAAGAGGTAAACGGAGAAATTACTGTAACTTTGATTTTACAAATTGACGGTTTTAGTTATTAAATAGAATTCAGTGAATAAGTGAAATTCAAGCAGTTGACCTGTGCAGGCTCTTACGAATCATAAATTAGCTGCTTTTAAAGCACCACCTGCTTTGTAAACGTAGTAAAATCTAGTGACTCTAGTAAAACTGTCAGCATTGTCTACTTTTTAGGTCTAACCCGCTTTTCCTTCATGGCATACTCTTACATAGGAGGAGAGATCAAAGGTGGATGATCTGAGGGGGACACCGATGTCGGTAGGAACGTTGGAAGAGATCATTGATGACAATCACGCCATCGTGTCCACGTCTGTGGGCTCAGAACACTACGTCAGCATTCTCTCCTTTGTAGACAAGGACCTGCTGGAGCCAGGCTGTTCGGTCCTGCTCAACCACAAGGCAAGTTGCCGGTCTCGAAGCCCCTAATTAGGGATGCTTCCTCCTTCCTCTCGGATCCGCCCATTCGTGCCGTTCTGGTGATTGGCATTGCACTGTTGTAAATGGATTGTGCAAACCTCACGTCCCTGCAGTAAAACTTAACGTTCTCTGTAGGTACATGCCGTCATAGGGGTGCTCATGGATGACACGGATCCCTTGGTCACGGTGATGAAAGTAGAAAAGGCCCCCCAGGAAACCTATGCTGATATTGGGGGGTTGGACAACCAAATCCAGGAAATTAAGGTAGGTCTAGGCACCGGCTCTGGGTTTGTAGACTTCAGATTTCTTACTGCTGCCTCATTTAGGGTGCTTAGAGTTATTTTGCATATTTTGTTTTTTCTGTACTGATCAAGCAGTAACAGAGCTTGCCAGTGTGCTCTTTTGTAGTTGTTAATACCGAGTTAGGTAATGGAAATAAATTGGGTGATTGTTGCTTCAGCAGCTGCAGCTTAATCCTTTTTATATGCAGTGTTTATTGTGTGTGTGAATATATAATGTTTCCATCTGTGTTAACTTCAGCTGTGGCCATCTGGAAACCTCTAGTGATGTGGGGACAGTGTGAGTCGGGGGAAGTGCACTGGTCATTCAGGTTGGCTGTGGGCCAGCCACCTGCACGGCATCTCGTCTATAGGGAGGTCATGCACAGCTGTCCCCGGTCTCCACCCAGCACCTCTCAGACAGCTCGATCTCTAGCCAGCGTGTCTGTCGGTGTAACAGCAATCAGAAAATCATCCCAGCTCCTGTCTGTAGTTTAAATGGAAAGGGTGTATTTTCACTTGAAGTTCTTTTGCTCAGGAAGAGCTTATTAAATGTTGCTCAAGGCTTAAATGTTGCTTCTGGAAAGTTAGAGGGAAATTGGGAGCAATAGGCAGGGGGCGGCAGCTCAGGCGGGACAGATGTCCTCTTCAATGTGTCCTTGCTGCTAGATGAAGTCACCCACAGTGTCTCTAACAGTAGTAAGTGAGGTTTTAGCTTATTTTTGTTGAAAGTGAGCTATATTCTTGACGCCGGCTAATGGATCTGATAATTTTAGTAGGAAAGCGTTTTATTTTTACCAGTGTTTGTTTTCTGTAGGAATCCGTGGAGCTTCCTCTCACTCATCCTGAATATTATGAAGAGATGGGTATAAAGCCCCCAAAAGGGGTCATTCTCTATGGACCACCTGGCACAGGTACGTATGCTCTGTGTTTGACACTCTCTGGGCACTCAGCCGATCTCCTGAGCTGCAGTATTAGCTTGTTATAATTAATTCTTGAGTAAGGATGCCACAATTCCTTAGTTTAAAACAAAGTTTTCTAAGCGGCATTTTGGATGTTTTTGGAATAAATACGGAAACATACCTATTACACAAAAGTATATTTATCTGTATAGTAGATGCTTAGAAACTGAATTATCTTAGACTTGAAATTGTAGACTTAACAGACTTAACGTGTTAAAAACAGTAGTAGGAATTGCAACAAAAAACGAACACCAGTAGGCAGCCCCCACCCCAAATGCCTGCTCAGTGTGAATGCATTTACAGTTTCTTAGAACTCCTCTTGTATACCTCATTTATATGCTGTAAAACATAAGGCTTTCAAGTATTCATAATTCAAGATTAGTGTGAGTCTATGAAATATACTTTATAAGACAGGAAATAAACCAGGATGCTCAACCTCGGCTGTACACTAGGATCACCCTGGAGCTTTAAAAAATACCAATATTTGGTCCCATCCCTGAAAATCCCGATCTGCATCTGGAGTGTGTGGCCAGACATCAGAACCATGGTGGAGAACCGCTGATTTAAAACCTATTCTCTGCTGTTCAGATTAGGTTCATTCTCTGGTCCATTGGTACTGAATGAATATAATATTGAACACATAGATGAAGATAAAAATACATATATTTGGTTCACCGTGCGACTAGTTGACCTGAGTAAGTTGTACAGTCCAGGACTTAGCAGTACATCGCTGTGTAAATTCCAGAGGAAGCACAGTTATTTGAGTGAATTGAAACCACGTTCCCAGGAGGATCCTGAGAGGACTGGGGACTGCCCACAGTGGAGGGACTGGGAGACAAGTGGAGACGAGCTCCGGAGGCATGGAGCTTCTGCAGCCTGTCCTCTCACAGCCCAGGAAATCAAGTGTCAGAGAGGCCAGTGACTACTAGCCCAAGGCCGCGGTCGCTCTGGGAGTGAGCTGGCGACAGGGCTGAGGCTGGAAGAGAGGCCTCCTTTGGTGCATGTGCACTGCTGGGGACCGATCTGAGGAGCTGGGGTGAAGTACAGGGTGGTGGGCCTGCCAGGAGGAGGAAGAAGCCGGTTCGGTGAGCCCTCTGGCTACTGCAGTGCCACAGCAGCTGGCCTTGGCCGCTTCTGGACTGAAAGATGCCACCCACTTAGGTCCTTTTTGTCTTCTGTTCAGCAGCCTTAGTCGGTTCTCTCGGGGAATCTCCGCACTTTAAGCCTTCACACCCAGCCCTCTGTCTCACCACAAGGATGTCGTGGCCACATCTTGTAGTAAAGCTTAGCGCCTCGTCCTTCTTCCCACTTGAACTAAGTCTTCTGTGTTACTCCCCGGCAGCCTCCTCCCCTTCCCCTGCGGGCCTAAGGTTGGTCCTTTACCAGCCCTGCTCTAACTGCCACCGTGTCCTGATGCTCCTGCTTGGCCCTGTGCCCCTGTCCTCACTCACCGTCAAAGGGGCCAAGGTCTTCCAGCCCTAAAGTTCACAAAATGGCTGCCAGATCTCTTGGTTTTGACCTGAAATAGAAATCTCAAGGAATGGGGCAGGACTGGAAATGTTTGAGATCCTCCCTGAGATTGGTGAGAGGAAGTTCCTCACAAGGACACAACAGAGGCTGAGAAAAGTCTGAAGAGCTATCATTTGTGGGTTTCAGTGGGAGCTGGCCCCGTCTCAGCTGAGCCTCGGGGAAGCCCAGCCAGCACAGCCACGACTCCTCGGGTGGCCCCGGGGGCTGCAGGCCTGGTGCTAAAGAGTGTTTCCTTAGGTCAGACCTAGGGTTCTCAGGCCGTTTTTCCATCACTGATTGTTTCACAGAGTAGAGTTTGGATCTCAAACCCTGGTGGCATGCGTTGGGTTAATAACTTGCAATTTCTATGCAAGTTCGAATAACCCAGTAAAGTGTATTTTCTGACACTATGATGATGACTTTAGGAAGGTGGTTAAAAATAATCAGAACGTTCTGAATTTCCTCTTATCTGCCTTGGAGAACATAATGTCAAGACACTGGAATGGTGGCATGCCTTTTCATCGGAGGGATCTGCCCGTTTTTTATGCCCGTTTTAGGTGGTAGTGACAGGGTTTTCAAGTTAAGACAGCACTTGAGGGTTTTTTCACTTTGTCTTTCTTTTTCTAACCTAAAATAGGTAAAACCTTATTAGCCAAAGCAGTAGCAAACCAAACCTCAGCCACTTTCCTAAGAGTGGTTGGCTCTGAACTTATTCAGAAGTACCTAGGTGATGGGCCCAAACTCGTTCGGGAGTTATTTCGAGTTGCAGAAGAACACGCACCATCCATCGTGTTTATTGATGAAATTGATGCCATTGGAACAAAAAGGTACATTTTTCTCTTTGTGTCATTTAGAGGTAAAGACCTTGTAGCTCTTGTCTGAGAATGATCACGGAGCACTGCCTGTGTGGCCAGCACATGGGTTTGCCTTGGCTCCTACTGTACGTGGCTGTGGATGCTTTAGGCTCTGCTCCGGGGTGCCAGGTGACAACCACCCGGGAGTCGTGACCGTCTGGAGATTAGTGTGCAGCCATGCCTTGAGTTTCCACTCTGAGCCAGGCATCATCTGCACTCTGGGGACACAGCCATTGTCACAAGGCTTTCCAGGAGCTCATAGTTGGGTCGGGGGCTCAGATACCGAACGTGCAATCTGAATTAATGATGCCATCTCAGGCACGAAAACAGCTACAGTTTAAGTAAGATTATGTGGTGGTTGGGAGGCTGTGCTGATTTTGTTGCTAGAATTGAGGGCATCAGAGGTGTTTTTATAATTCCCCTTCAGCAGGAGATCAGTTCGGTTTTCATCCCTTCTCTTCTTTTTCAAAGATACGATTCAAATTCTGGTGGTGAAAGAGAAATCCAGCGAACAATGTTGGAACTGTTGAACCAGTTGGATGGATTTGATTCAAGGGGTGACGTGAAAGTTATCATGGCCACAAACCGAATAGAAACTTTGGATCCAGCACTTATCAGACCAGGTCAGATTTGCTTTTGTCCCATCACGGAGGATGAGTGTGTTTATATGTGTTCGTGTTTTAAGTGCACTTTCAGGGGATTTAAAAATGATACACATCAAGGCAAATACATTACTGAAGTGTAGAATAACTTCCCAAAAGCTGCGTTCCACTGAGGTAATGGCTAAGAACATGATGTAGTAGGTGTAGTGTGGCCCTTTCCATCGCAGTCTTAAGTTGTGACCTTTTCTCTTTCCCGTAATGAACATTCTTTTTTCTGAAGAAATAGCTCCTATGGTAGCTCCAGTTAATTTCGCATTCGGGTAGCACCAAAAGCAGCAGTGGCTAGTTTGTGTGTTTCTGAAGGTACCAGAGGAGAGAGGATTTCTTTTAAACGGGATGATTTCACACGTGGATATTTACAAAGAGCAGTGTTCACTTTTCAAGATTTGGACCCTTCCCACAAGGGAAGTTTCCCTCTGAAACTGCAGGTGTGAGGAGACAGGCTCCCCGAGCCACAGCGGAGCCTGGGGGGAGCCACAGGGGTGTGACTGGAAACCTTTTATACCCGCAGGCCGCATTGACAGGAAAATTGAGTTCCCCCTGCCCGATGAAAAGACCAAGAGGCGCATCTTTCAGATCCACACGAGCAGGATGACACTGGCCGATGATGTGACCCTGGACGACTTGATCATGGCTAAAGATGACCTCTCTGGGGCCGACATCAAGGTGAGAACCTGGGCTGGACTGTACCTCTTAGTTGTGTGTGTGTGTGTGAGGACGTTTCTTCCCAGACGACCAGAATTAGGGCGAGGCTCGGCAGCACTGAGTGTGGGTCCAGCCTGCTTTGTATGTGAGGACCTGGGTTTCTGTCAGGTAGGGGTAAGTGCCACGGTCAGGTAGGGACGGCGTGTGTGGGGCCTTTTCACGCTGGTGCCTGCACTGAACTGCGTATCGTTGGCATCTGTAGAACTAGGTTAGTGTCTTTGTCGGTAACTTCAATTCAAAGAGAGTTTTTAAATTTTGCACCAACTTTGTATTTGGGGAAATTTGAAGTCTTCAGAAAAGTTGCAACAATAGTAAATGCCCACATACCCATCACCTCAGTTCACCAAGTGTTACCATTTTACCTCTTTGCTTTATCTTTTTGTTCACTTTCTTTTTTGCTGCACCATTTGAAATATCCTGAGGGTCATAACCAGATAGAAACTTAGTGCTGAGATTGTGGTTTTATCACATCATGTTGCGTGGGTTGTTTTACTTTTGGCAAGTGTTGCGAGACAATAAATGCAGTAAATGGGGAGATTTCCATTTAGCCAGAACGCATGCTCTCCTCAGTATAGGTAGATGAACTGGACGTGTGCTCTGTTGCCGCGAAGTTTCCTGGTGTAACGGGAGCTGTGGCCCAGAACGTGGCTCCCTGTAACGACAGTGGGGCGTTGGTAGAGCTTCCCTCCCAAGCCACTCCGCCGGGTAGACCCCGAGCCAGTCCTCCTCCTCAAAGCCACCTCAGATCCCCTGAGAAAATCATTAGAAGGCTTCAGACATTCACAAGATCTCATCTTTTCCCAAATGGTTGAGGCAGTTTTAGTGTGGGCGTCTTACACCTTATTTCAAAGTAGCTCTCTGAATCATTAGAACACAAAGTATTTCATTTTCTGAACATACTGTTTTCTCACAGGCGATCTGTACAGAAGCTGGTCTGATGGCCTTGAGAGAACGCAGAATGAAAGTAACAAATGAAGACTTCAAAAAATCGAAAGAAAACGTTCTTTATAAAAAACAAGAAGGCACCCCTGAAGGGCTCTACTTGTAGTGACCACATCTGCCTTCAAGGAAACGGTCGGGGTGTCCCGACTCCTCGGAGGGATGAGGCTGGGAAGCCGCCCAGAGGAACGCACGTTCCTGTTGATCCTTCTTAGCAAAACCTCCCGTGTCCCTTTTTGAGCGCAGTGTGTTGGGTGCCTGCCAGGCTGCCTTCATGTGTTGGCCACATGCAGTGTTCTCCCCCCAATAAAGTGAGCACCTCCTCAGTTCGTCCCGTTTCTGGAGCCTCCACGCCAGCCGCTCAGCAGCCGGTCCGGCATTAGGTGGACCGAGGCGTTAGGGAGGCTTCTGGGCGACGGCCAGGAGTGTAGACCTGAATGCCTCCTGCCCTGCTCTCCTCCCCAGAGCCGGCGGCAGGGCTGGACAACAGCAGCCGCAAAGCCAGCGTTCTCTGCTGTTTAAGCAACAGGGGTCAACTCTGTGGTTCTGGCTTCAGAAGGAAACTCCGCTTTCCCTTCTGGAAGGTCTGTGGAGCATGAGGGTTCTAGCATTCTTGGGGCAGGAAGGTATTGGCGTTACTAAGCAAGGTTCCCAACAGGAATCTGCCCTGCCTGCTCGTTCTTAGGTTCAGAAACCTCATCCCCCTCAAGGGTTCTCAAAACCTGTTAGAGCTCCCCCTTACCTTTCTTCATCCATTTCCGGCACTTCTCCCCTCTCTGAACAGTTCAGTCTTGAAGCCGCGAAGGAAGCGGGGCAGATCGAGGCAAGCATCCACTTGGCTGGCCAGCCACCTTCCTCGGGTGCCCTGACCCGTCGCCCTTCTCCCCCACCAGTGTCCGCTGGTTTCTAGGCAAGATTCTCTTCCACGACACGGGCTTCTCTGGATGAGATGCCAAAGAAATACAACTTCAGCCATTCTAGAGAGCACGATAGAGTCAGCAACTGTCCGTGTTTCTCTTAGAGCAGGACCTCAGGGAAGATAGAGCAATTTCCTCCTAGCTCAGTGTCCTTAATAATGACTGCAAGGGCGTGTCCTTTTCAGAAGAAAGTGGTCTGAATGTGGATATTTATGTTTCATTCCATTCATACCCTCAGAAATCACAACAAGAATGTGGCCTGGCAGGTCTGGGTCTGGGCCTCTGTGTCACAGCCCCCAGGCAGGGGTCCTTTGGGCAGTGCCCCCACGCTTGGTGCACCTAAGTCCCCAGGGGGTCCTGTTCAAGTGCAGGCCCTGACTCAGAAGGGCTGAGGTGGGCCCGGAGGCTGCATCTCTAACAAGCCCCCAGGTGATGCTCCTGGTCCACAGAAAGGAGGTGGCATCAAGAGCCTAGCAAATAATGAGAAACTTAAAACAGGAGCGAGGCCAGAACACCAAGTTTTAAACGGCTCTTAAGGGCAAAAGCTGCTCTCCTGCTCACCAGCTGCGGGGAGAGGTCCGAGTGCTCAGAAACCAGACCTTTCCTACCACGACGGCAGGACCACCAAGGATGCCAGTGGGGAACGTTCACGGCCGGGCAGAGGAGTGGAACAGACCTCCCGCACGCCAGCCACGACGGGTTTAGTTTTCACTTGGCAGGATTCTCCCCTACGTACACACATTCACAGATACAATATGTAAACTATGGTTCTGTGTCCTTTACACATCCAAACAATGTGCAAGAGGTGAAAGACTGATAACCCAGACCCAAATTACTAAGAATTAAACTTGAAAAGCGGAGGTCTCGTGACACATGCTCACACGCATGCGTCCCCGTCCTGCGCATCCCGGCTCCGGTGGGGGGGTTGGGGGGGCAGGCGAGAGGCCCGGAAGGCAGGGCCCGTTCCCTCCTGGTCTAGTCCTCCAGCAGAAGCGCCAGCTCCTCGACGGGCAGGCGCACCCGGAGCTCCTTCTCCGTCATCAGGTCCAGGACCTCCTGCATCTCTTCGGGGAAGTGCTCCACGGCGTCCAGGTACAGCACCTAGGGCCAGGGGTCCAGCGCTAGCCAGCTGCCCCCACGCCACCCCCCACAGCCTGCGCTCCCCTTCGGCCTCACTGGGCAGGACGCCCAACTCACAGAAGTGGGGTGGAAGGGGTGAACTCCAGCAAAGCCTTCTCTTCCCGAAGTGGGGTCAGGACTAGGTGGACATCTCTGTCCCCGTGTTTGACACCTCCTGACCGGGCTTGGGGACACAGACCCCAATGCTTTCAGCATCTGGGCTGAGCTTTGGGCAAATGACGGACCCCCTTGCCCACAGCAACGCGCAAGGAAAGGAAACAATCGCCCATCAGCTGAGGCTCCACGGGGGACAGCTGCACCATGAAAGGGTCTGGCATGGGCCCTGTCCACAAGGACACGGGAGAGGGGCGGGCACTGAGGCTTGGCGGGAAGGTCCCTGGGAATGTGTGGATCTCGGGGGCTCTGGAACTTACCTTCGCCCAGGGACAATTCTGAAGTGCTTTGTAGAACACGCCTTTGCTCCTTTCTTTGTTTCCTAAGGAAACCTGAGGCAGGGGGCAAATCACAGAAATGATTACTTGAAGCAGAGAGTCTAGGGCTACAGAAACTACCCTGTACTAATCCACCTGGGGGCTCGGCTGCAGTGGGCCAGCCCGTGGGGAAGGGCTGGTACCGCCACCATAGCATGTGTTCCGTGACCTGCAGCACCAGGACGGGACAAGCACAGAACTGTAGAGGACACGGCTGGTGGAGGAGCAGAGGGCAGGGGTGTGGTGCTCGGGTGGATCTGGGATTCCGACGGTCTCTCCGGAGGCTTACGTACTCAGCACCAGCGCGGTGAACCAAAGAGGCTCTCGTACATGCTGGCCTCTCAATATGTTCTAACTTCTGCTAGCGGTCAATGGGAAAGAAGAAATGGCAGCAGAGGGTAGAATGCAATCCGGTGACCACCGGCTTGGGTGCCACTGCTCCCTTTTCTGTTAGTAAGACTGACTTCATCGAGCCCACGGCACCAGCGGATGGCTTTATACACTCTAGTTTCTTTCCCAATTGTGCAGGTACATGATCTAAACACCCGAAGAATCTTGAAAGTGATGGCAATTTCGGGGCGCCTGGCTGGCTAAGTCGATGGCATGTGCGTCTCTTGACCTTGGGGCTGTGAGTTTGAGCACCATGTTGGGAGTAGAGTTCACTTAAAAATTGTTTAAAAAAGAACGAGGGGTGGTGCCTGGGTGGCTCAGTTGGTTAAGTGTCTGACTTCAGCTCAGGTCATGATCTCCCACAGTTTGTGAATTCAAGTCCTACGTCAGGCTCTGCATGCTCAATACAGAGCCTGCTTGGGATTCTCTATCCCTCCCCAACTTGTGCTCCCTCACTCTCTCCAAATAAACGGATAAACTTAAAAAAAAAAAAAAATTAAAAAAAAAAAAGAACAAACTGTAATTTTAGCCAAAACAACAAGGTTCAGTGGGAAAGCGCTGGTTACTGTGTAGGGAGAACAGCACATTTGGAAGCGCCCCCCAAACAGGTTTTAACCTAAGTCCAAACCTCAGTGGGAAGAGTTAACTGTTTCCCCAATTCCTTTCTTCTCCCATACTCGCCACGGCCAACAACAAACTGTAATTCTTTCCATCGTTCTCCCAAAGAAAATAAGGGAGTAAATCCGCACGTGCGCACACGCATCCGGAAAGGCACAAAGACACAACCAGCCAAAGCACCAGCCCTCCCTATGGAGTCGGCTCCCTTCGGCCTCTCCCTGCACACACGGCCTGCACCCCAGCATTCTGGCCCTATTCTGATTTTTCTCCCGGGTTATCAGAGCCCTGGGAACCGTCCCGGATGCCTCAGGAGCTGTGAGAAGTCCTGCTCTAACTCGGCTCTAACTCCCCCTCAGTCCAGTGCTAACCATTCCAGAAGGAGAAATCCCCCAAGGGCCCCCATTCTTTTCTCCTAAGTCAACAAGTTTTTTTGTCCAAAATCCGAATCTGGCTCATGGAAGATCTTTGTAAAAAATACACCCGGTCCACCTCGCACCACCCATCTCTACCGACCAAGACGGGAGACGTTAGAACTGGCAAACGCGTGAGCCATCGCTTCTCACGCTTCAAGGTCTTTCACCTGCTGACCAAGGGTCGCGTGGTAACGGCGCTGGAAATGTTAGGGAGCGTCTCCTCTCCTTCGGCTGAGTGGCTCCTGTGGCTCCACCCACGGGAGCGGAGATGCGCCTGGAACCCGTTCTGACCTCTGCCTTGGCCGCCACCACGAGTGCGCCGTGAACACCACACCAGCACCTGGACTTCTGGAGGTTTCCACGTCACACACGGGTGTCAAAATACTGAATCTGAGCTCTGGGGTTTTTTAAATGTCACAAAAACACACAAACTTTTGCGGTAATTCATCTTGATGCCGACTTCCGCCCACAAGGAAGTGCCTATTTGTCCCCGGTGGGCCAGGAGGCGGCTGTCCCGGGATCACGCGTCCTCCCTGCCGCTCGGGCCTTTCAGAGGTCGGGGGGAGAGGGGGGCACACCCACATGAATTCTGAAATCTGCGAAGACGGGGGGAGGCCCAGAGCTCTCCTAATCCGTAACTTACTTGCTCTTTACACCCGACTCTGTCCTATGTCAAGTGGAAAAGTCCACAAACTTTGTCTTAAGTTACCCAGTGGAAACAGAGATAAGGAAAATCACTCCTGGCTTCTGAAAGCTACGACGTTCGTTACAGATCACTTGGTTTAGTAGCCTTCAGCTCAAACAATGAAGTGGCCCAGAAGCCTAGGTTTCTAAACCGCCATGCAACGTGGCAGTAGACGTGTTGTGGCAAGTGAGGCCCGTTCTGAGGCCAGGTCCCGAACCAAAGGCAAAGTTGACTCACAGACGCTTGAGGCCCAGGACCCACCCAGCAGCCCCCACACGCACAGCAGCAAAATTAAAGGGCACTGCACCATGTTCAATCACCACGGTACTTTTCAGTGAGACAAAGCTTCTCTGGAGAGGTCGTTGTAAAAGCGACATTCTAGGGTGAATCTTACCTTTAACGACAGAACAGAATCAGGATCTGGGAACTCTTATGCACAGATGGCAAAGAACTAAGGTCTCTTTCCAAAGCTCAGACCACTTCCAAGTTGCTGATCAACAAAGTCAACTCCAAGAGATCCACAACCCGAGACCTCTTCCCCAGTCCTGAGACACCGGACGTTAGTCACCGGGGTTCCCGCGAGGATTAAGCGAGGCCACGGAGGCGTGAGGGCAAAAGCAAGCCCCTGCCAGCTTTGCCAGGAGGTGGCGACCGGACGCCTCTACCTTCCCACTTGTGACGAAGCAAAGCTCGGCATAAAAACAAAAACTCTAGGGGCGCCTGGGTGGCTCAGTTGGTTAAGCGGCCGACTTCAGCTCAGGTCATGATCTCGCGGTCCGTGAGTTCGAGCCCCGCCTCGGGCTCTGTGCTGACAGCTCAGAGCCTGGAGCCTGTTTCAGATTCTGTGTCTCCCTCTCTCTGACCCTCCCCCGTTCATGCTCCGTCTCTCTCTGTCTCAAAAATAAATAAACGTTAAAAAAAAAATTTTAAAAAAACAAACAAACAAACAAAAACGCTACATATTTTCTTACCAAAAAATTCAGGTACATCCTCCACAGTAAGGGGCACTGGCTGCCGTTGTCGCTCCGCAACGCATTTTCAAACAGGGCTCTGATGCGATGTGTCAAGCCGGTCTCGGGAATTGTGGCGTGGACCTCTCTACCATCTACCCTGCAAGACACAGGCTCACGTGACTCCGAGGCCACTTCTCGCACCCACGGCGCCACAGGAAGAAGAGGTACGTTAGTGATGGCAGACATCAGCATCGGCAGGACCAGATGTGTCAGGGATGGTGCTGTCCCAGGTTTGGGGGCGCTAGGGGTGCAGAGTACAGACATGATGTGGCCCCTCCAAGGCCAGAGGAAGGCAGCGTCCAGGGTTGTGTGTTTTCTACACCAGAGTCTGCCTAGACGTCACCCGCAAACTCCTTGCTCTCTGTTTTCCAAAGAAAGCCTACCCTCTGATCAGCGGAATGCAAATTCTACCTTATGAGGAGGAAAGTCCTTTCCATTTAAGGAAAATAGAGTGACTAAAATCCCAACGGAAGAAATAAAAAACGAAGTGAAACACTGTTCAGAGGCAACTCTGAGTAGCCAGCTTCTACGAGGTCAGGGTGAAGCGACAGCAAAGATCTGGAAGGAACAATAATGCCTAAGCTAAGGTGTCCCCAAGACCACCGCCCGACCTTCAGACACAAACACTGTTTCAAGAGGTAACAGTTAAGCCTGATACTATTACCATCTGGAACAACAACAGAGACTGGTAATTCTTTCCGGCTCCCTCTGGGCTCAGCACTCACCTCGGCGGCCCCTCCGAGCAGCCCTAAGAGGCAGGCTCTCAACTGTTCCCACGTTACAAAAGGGGAGCCCGTTAGAGGTGACTGGACTTGCCCAAGGCCACACGGCTGGTAAGTGGAGGAATTGGGATCTGAATCCAGAGTCCTACTCCAGGCCCGGGCTCTTGGTCCATGTGCTCTTAGCACAGCTCCTCGGACAGCCGAAAGCCTGACCGTCACCGCCCACACGCCATAAGCAAGGTTCAGGATCCCAAAAAGCACGGCCTAGGGAGGCAGCCACGAAGGCCCCTAATGAAAGCTGTGGCCACCTGCAAGGCTCTTATTCCTCTTTCCACAGGTCATCCGCCATCACCCGGAACATCCACGGCGGGCGCTCCAGCACCGGCCCATACTCACTTCCGGATCCCTGGGGCCCAGCAGGGCAGTGGGGACCCGGCAGGCGTGCCCCAAAGGTCTGTGGACACACGAACAAGATGTCTGTACTCACCTCTGAACACTCTCCACCAGTCTCTTCCTCATTTTCTCGGCCTCGATCGCAAACAACCAAGGCTCCAAGAGTTTGGTAGACCTGGTGACCGCGTCGAAAAATCTTCTGGTCTCACTGGCTGCGTGGGACCTGCTCTGAATCTGCACGTACGCCCGCCAAAGCAGCTGGTTGCCTGGGTACAACCTTAACGCCTCGGAGAGAGCCTGGCGCAGAGGAGCCAGGGGGTAAAGGCTGACTTTCGTGTGGAACCTGAGCAGGCTCGTGTGCATCAGCGTCACGGCCTCCAGCGCGCCGTGGGGGCCCCGGGCGCGGGCACCGTCCTCCGGGCCGGAGCCCCCTGGGGGAACAGAGCCCTTCAGTTTTGCGAGCACCTGCTCGTACACCCGCACGGCCGCATCGATCCCTACGGTCAAGTACTGAAAGAGCATGAAGCATTTCACCAGGCTAGTCAGGCGGTCGAAGGAGTCGCTGGGAGCCGGAGCGGACACACAGCTGTCGCCCAAACAGTCCTGCAGCGCGTGTTCGTACGCCTTCCGAGCTTTCAAGATGTGAACGGCCAGCGCCTGCCCGGAGTAGGGCCCGCAGGGCCCCTGCTCCGTCAGCCTGGTCAGTACGTGAACGGCTCGCGCCGTGGCGGCCCCTCTCGGGTCCGGCAACAGCTCCGCCTCCAGCCCGGCGTAGAGGAGGCCGAGCTCACACAGCTCACGGTCCCTCAGGTCTCTGCCCCCCGCCATGCTGAGCGCCGTATCGAACACCTTCCTGGCGTCCTCGGTGTTGCCAAGCAGCCACTCCAGATGTGCGTACTGCTTCCAGAGGCAGAAACTGTTGCGGTTTTCTGGCTCCTTCAGGAGATTTTTGGCTAGTTTCTTGCAGTTCTTTCCCTGTGACTTTAGCCTCTTCTTGTTTTTAGTGTGCAGACACCAAATGACCTAGAAGTAAAAAGAAAAGGACTCCCGAGTGCCCTGGGATTTTACGGCAACCCCTCCGTACCGTCAATGTTAGAAAGCCACACAGGTGTCGACACTTCCCGCCTTTCTCACGTGTTTGGTAAACCCTGAGGCTCTCTGAGCTGGGAAGCAATTCAGGATTGTACCGAGGCCACAGGCGCCCCCACACGACTGCATCCAAACCTCTATACACAAGGCTCGTACACCCCGAGTAGTCTCCTCCCGTGAGAGGTGGCCACCACATCTTATCAGACACATACAAGCTGGTGTGTGGATCGGTAGCTCAGATCCTGTCAGAACTGTGTCAGAACTGTGGGTGTTAAGATTCACTACTGACTGGTGACCGGCAGAGGGCAGAAGAGCTCACCCTAGACAAATTTCTAGCAAACGGATATGAGGAGCAGGGTCAAGTAGCTTATTTTATCTATTTTAATAAACCCCGAAATCCTCTAACCCCCGCTTACGCTTAGGCCTGGCTGTTCACACTAACTGCTCCTATAATCCCAGACATCTGACAGCAGAAGTGCGAACACAAACGGCCCCAGTCACTGGCAAGCTGCACCCCTCTTCCTCCTGCCCCCCGCCCCCCGCGGCCCCTCAGCAGGGGCAGCCACACACCAGGAGCCTCTGGGGTCCCCGAACAAGGAGGTGGTGTGGCCCAGTGCTCCGAGGAACACCAAGAGCCCCGTGATCATGTACGAAGCCCCCACGTGGGGTGGAGGAGGCCAGAGTTACCTTCTCGATCTCGTACCGTAACCAAGAGAAGCAGAGCTGAGACCTCTCCCGGCCTGAAAACAAAGGCATCACAAGGTGAAAGATGTTGCGGATGAACTCCTCGCCCTCTCGATTGTGACCCCGGGTCCAGCGCCGGCGGCCCAGTGGGTCTGAGCAGCCAACACAGCTGACACCGGAAGAGGAAAGGTTGAGAAAAGTCAGTGGCATTTCGTCACAAAGCCCGTCATCGAAGATGCTGTTCTCATCCATGGCCAGGTAGAGGCAGGAGGCTGGAGGGCTGAGGCCAGAAGGCACGCCCAGGAACTGCAGAAAGGCCGCAACCAGCTGAAACTGAAGATCCTGGCTGGAAAGACGGATCATAGACTGGGCAATGTCATCAAACAGCACCTGCAAGAGAGACAAGATGAAGGGGCCTGCTCGGGAGCTCGGTTTGTCTACTGTGACAAACAGGGCTTCGTGACTTTCCCCACAGCTCTTTTTACGTGGATGTGCTAATGACTCGATATCATTCAAATTAAATTTTAAACGGACAAGAGCTAGGTTTCCTGAAAGAAACAAAAAAGTCAGAGGCCTCACAGGGCTCCAGAGAGCTGGAGGGAACTGTTGGCAGGCTTACGCCAAAACCTTCCAAAGGAGCCTAATGGATTCACAGAAAATCTGGAATCATACTCACTTCTGAAAGCACACATATCTGCTTTTGTGGTTACTCTAAGTTAACGACAGTTAACGCTGTTTATTAAGATAGAAAATAATTTTATTATTTGGTGATTTCCTTGTACAAAATTGTTTTCGGAAATGAAAAATATGCCCAAAAGGAGATAAAAAGTAGCAAGGCAGGAAGGAAAGGCAGCAGCCATGGACCACGAGGTAAGAGCAACTGGAAGGGAGAATGCTAACGGCAAATGTCCACAGATGATTTCATGCAGTAACTTGAAAAGGTAAGGCCACGGAGACCAGCCTTTGTGTGAGGGCGCTGCTGACCTGCTTGGTCCCTGTGGTTCTCAGCAAAGAGGAAACCAAAGCACGAGCATAATAAAACTGGACGCCCTGGGGTTCTACTCGTCAGAACCGTCAGTTAATCAGAAAGCTGTTCTACTCCAGGCTCTGACTGGAGGAAAAGCTAAGGGACAAGGAATAGCTCACAGCAGCAGTTTGGTCCAGAGACGAACTTCCAGAAAATGGCTGGAATTCTGAGCCTTGAGAATGAACTTCTGGAAGGGTGACCCTGAGCGCCATAAAACCCAAACACCAAGACCCTACTCCTCCCGACACAATCAGCTTCAGCCGGAAAAGGGACTCGCCTGGCGATGGGCCATTCACCAAACATCCGAGAGTGGAGTGGAGGTTTCCCTGAAGTCAGCCCCTCCTTCCTGCGCAGAGCTCCCCACTTTCCTGATCCTAACTGCAGTCCGGCCACCCCATTCGCCACACCCCAAACATTCCAGGCACCCATGCTGACTCCTCTGCCTGGAGCAGATGTGGCTTCAAATATTCACTCACCATCCAGGAACATTAGCTGAGCACTCACCCCAAGAAAAGCACCGTCCACGCACTATGACCCGGCAGCAGGCAAAAATCCCCACCCTCAAGGCAGGTAGGTTGTGAGGGTCACAGACCACAAACCAGGCCGAAGCCAACAAGCCTCGCCACTGCAAACACCCCCCAGGTCTGCACCTAGAACATGCTGTGAGCCACGCAGTATAGTTGGTGTCTTACGAAACTGGGTCAGTTTCAGGTCTCAAAATAGAATCTCTTCCTTTAATGTAAAATCGTCAGAGCTGCTGGTCACTAGACACAGCGCAGCACAGACCAAGGCATTCGATGATAGTAAGTGAGATAACGTGAGACGTAAGTCAAGGACTCGGTAAGTCAAGACGTAAGCCGGGACTCGGTAAATGCTACTTCCCTCCCCAGCAAGACAAGCGGTACACTGATTGTCCCGACACGGCCTCTCCATCCAGGTCCTCTTGTCTTCTGGAATCAAACCTATCTGCTGTACCTCTGAGGATCCCAGAGTGCTGCGGGGAAAGTGGACACGGTTAAAGAATCTAGGACGGCGATACCACGTTTTAAAACCCTGAGTCCTCAGGCTTCTGTGTGAAAAAGTAACTGAATAACCTGGAAGACAGTCTCCGGGGAAGCCTGCCCTCCTTACCTGGGGACAGGAACTACCTGGTCAAGTTCCTCCAAGCTCCCACGTCACCAGTGGCCCAGGAGGTTCCCACAGACAGAAACAGGAGCAAAAGCTAACATCTCCCAAGCCAGGCGCGTGCTCAGACAGTGAGCTCAGCAAGCTTCTTTCAGGTGACCAGACCCCAGGGGAACGGGGAGAAGGCAGAGACCCCAAGGCCGGCCTCCCTCCTGGGCCGGGGGACCTGCCTGTCTCTCTGGATCCTCACAGTCTTCCTCGGTTTGCTTCTTGGTCTTATCAGGGCGCCACGGCCGCCAGTGCCTCTGGTCTCGGGACCGCTCGGTGGCAAGCCAGATCTGCCACCTGGGCAGACTCTTCTCTCTTATTTCCTGGTCCTCATCTTCTGGCTCATCATCATCATCATCTAGACAAGAACGGGACTTTTAGCCCCCCTCACCAGCCACGGACACCCAACCGCTCTGCTACGCCAGCTGCTGTGGGGGGCCCTGGAATGCCATGATGAGTAAGACCCAGGCCCAGCCTTCTGGGACACTCAGGGACTCAGAGGCACCGAGGGACTCTGCTATCATCCATCAAATCCCCAAAACTCCCTGGAAGATTAGCCAATGAAATCAGATGATTTTTAATGCTATCATAGCAATTAAAATGGGAATACGCACATTATAGAACAGCACTGCCCAAGAGGACTTTCTGTGATAATGACATAATGTGTACCCATGTGTCTAATATGGTAGCAACCAGCCACGTGACTTACTGGGCCCCTGAAATGTAGCTGATACCAGAACTAAATTTTTTATTTCATTTTAATTAAAATGGCCACATGTGGGGGCACCTGGGTGGCTCAGTCGGTTATGTGTCTGGAACCGTCTGGCTCTTGGTTTCGGTTCAGGTCATGATCTCACGGTTCATGGGTTTGAGCCCCACATCGGGCTCTGCCGCTGACAGCGTGGAACCTGCCTGGGATTCTCCCTTTCCCCACTCTCTCTCTCTCTCTGCCCCTTCCCTGCTCGCTCGCTCTCTCTCAGAATAAATAAAATGGTCACGTGTGGCTAGTGCCTACGTATTTGGACAACACAGTTCTAGAACGCTAAATGATATTTAATGACAGCCCTGGTTCAGCCTTTCTAAAGCCACCAGAATTTTCAGCCAGTGGCCTTATGACTACAACCGGTGTCCACTTCTCAAAAAAAGGTAATTCAAGATTATCCTGTACTTTCATTTTGTTTCCTAATCCTGAACATGCAGAATGGAAGAGGAGAAAAGTTCAGTATTTAAAAATAAACAAACAGGATATATACATTGGTATAGCCACGCAGAAAACAGTTGGCAGTTTCTTATAAAACTAGACACGCACTTATTCAAAGACCTGGCAACTACAGTCTTTGGTGCTGATCCCAGAAAAATGAAAATCTACGTACACACTAACACCTGCACACTAACACCCACGGCAGCTTTATCCACAGTGGCCAAGCCCTGCAAACGCTCCAAATGTCCCGCAGTAGTAGGTGAAACGAGCTGATTCGTCTACACCTACTATTCACAGTAAATGTGAATACACTATGGACGCGTGAAACAATTCAGATGGATCTCAGGAGAATGATGCTAGGTGAAAAAAAAAGTCAATCTTAAGAAGTCACACAGAACACAAATGTTGGTGAGGATGTGAAGAAACTGGAACCCTTGTGCACAGGTTGGGGAGAACAGAAGATGGTACAGTGCTCTGGAGAACAACATAGCGGTGCCTCGGAGAAGTTTTTAAAACTACCGCATGATCCAGCATTGCCACTTCTGGGCACACGTGCAGAAGAACTCTAAGCAGGTTCTCAGAGACACGTGTACTCCATGTTCACAGCTGCAAAAGGTGAAGCAACCCAAGTGTCCGTGGACAGGTGAACGGATAAATAAAATGTGGATGCCATTCAGACTTAAAAAGGGGGTATTGAGGGCCGCCTGGGTGGCTCAGTCGGTTGAGCGTCTGACTTCAGCTCCGGTCATGATCTCACGGTTTGTGAGTTTGAGCCCCTCATTGGGCTCTGTGCTGACAGCTCTGAGCCTAGAGCCTGATTTGAGTTCAGTGTCTCCCTCTCTCTCTGCCCCTCCCCTGCTCATGTCCTGTCTCTCTCTCTCAAAAACAAACAGTAAAAAAAAATTTTTTTAATTAAAAAAAAAAAAAGGAGGTACTAACACATGCTACACGTTGGACAAACCTGGAAGACATTATGCTAAGTGGAATAAGCCAGTCACAACACAACAAGTACTGTCTGATCCCACTTATCTGAGGTTCCTAAGATAGTCGAATTCAGAGACAGGAAGTAGCATGGTGGCCGTGGGGGCAGGGGTGGGGTAGGGTGGGGAGAGGAATGGGGAGTCACTGCCTAATGGGTACAGAGTGCCAGCTGGGCAAGATGAGGAAGTTGAGGAGATGGACAGAGGTGAAGACAGTTGCACAAGAGTGTGCATGTAGTTAATGCCACTGAGCCGTATATTTAAAAATGTTGTTTAAGTGGTAAACTTTGTATGTATTTTACAACAGGAAATTGTTTTAAAAAGTCACACACCCTATGATTCCACATATCTAACATGTAAAATAACGTGACAACATAATAACAGAGGTGGAGGGCAGATCAGTGGTCCTCCGAGGTGGGCGTGGGGGCAGACATGGCTACCAGGCACAGCATCAGGGAGCCCGGTGGTGACGAATCGTTCTCCGACAGCAGGGGTGGTTATAGGAAGCCATGCCTGCGATTAGGCTGCACAGCACCAAGCACGCAAGCAAATGAGAGCTCGTCAAGCCATGAGATGCGCGGGTGCGCACGGGCACTCACACACGCGCGCACGCACACAGGAGACCGCCCCAGGGTCATTTCCAGGCTGTGCGACTGCACAGTCGCTGGTGGGCCCTAGGGCGGGGGGAGGGGGCACAAAACCTCCCTGTGTATTTTCCAACTTCCTGTGAATCTCTATTTCAAAATAAATGAGTAACAAGAACTCCAGAGAATTTAAAGGCATGACGTGTACATTAGCATTTTAAAGTTTATTTATTTATTCTGAGAGAAAGAGTGCGAGTGGAGGATGGAGAGAGAGAGAGAGAGAGAGAATCCCAAACAGGCTCTACACTATCAGCACAGAGCCCAATGTGGGGCTTGAACTCACAAACCGTGAGATCATGACCTGAGCCCAAGTCAGATGCTCAACCAACTAAGCCACCCAGGCGCCCCTCTACATTTGCATTTTAAACTCAATATTCTATCTATGGCTCAGTTGGTTGAGCGTCCGACTTTGGCTCAGGTCATGATCTCACAGTTTGTGGGTTCGAGCCCCGCATTGGGCTCTGTGCTGACGGCTCGGAGCCTGGAGCCTGCTTGGGATTCTGTGTCTCCCTCTCTCTCTGTCCCTCCCCCACTCATGCTGTCTCTCAGAAATAAAAATGTTAAAAAAAAATTTTTTTAATAAATAAATAAAATAAACTCAATATTCTATCTAAACACTCTTCTGAGTTATCAAAGAAAGGTAAAATTTAACTATCACCTTCTTCTAAAGACTTACATTTAAGGTAATCCTTTAACCACACTGAAAACTTCTCACCATTAAGAGAAATCACCTGTGAGTCACACATCAGACTTAGATACCTGAACTTATTACATTAGAAATTCAAAAGATTACATGGTTTTGGAAAGACATATATAAATACGTAACAACACAGACTAACAGAAAGTGAGGGTGAGAGAGAAGAAATGAGCTGTGATGTATGAAGAAAAAACACCTCAGAATCAATGATAAATACCAACTACACTCTAAATGCTGACCTTGTCAAGATGGACAAGAAAACTTAAAAATAAAGCAAAAACAAAGAATAGTTATCATTTCATTTTTCTGGAAACAAGAAACGGTCAGCCTTTCTTCTGATCCTGTTGGTTTTCTGGAAGGGTCCCACTAAATTCATTTAACTCAATAGAAGATTCTCCGTAACAGAAACGCCAACTTATGTCCGTAACTTGACATTAAAAATCAAGGTTTTACCACTTGCATTATCTTTCTGGGAAAACAAACTCCACATCTGATTATGAGTAACTGTTGGGCCTTTGAGCACTTTTCAGAGAAGTAATGCTAACTTGGTCCCTGGACACTGCTGTGAGAATTCTTTCTTCTCACAGAACATGGTAAACCTTAGAACATAAATTCCATGCACTTTAAGAGTCTTGCCCATTAAAACAAAAACAAAAAAGCAGCCGAAACACAGAGAGGCATGCTGAGCTGGTAACTCAAAGAGAAGTTACCACCAGAAAGACTTCCATTTTCTGGTCCTTCATGGGTCTTGCAGACTCACTGGCTTAAGAGGGTTACACCTACAAACATTTTGCCCTGCAGGTCATTTTTCTTCATATAGGAACCCCTGGCGAGCCTGAAGAAGGTTTCCAGTTCTCTTTGGGAGAGAACACTCTGGGAGAGTCAAAGGAGCTGAGCCAAGCGAGCGTGACCTTCCCTGATGGCGCTGCCCCCAGCAAAGCTGCTCCGGGCACCTGAAGGGCCAGACAGGCCGCCCGGCCTGGAGCGCTGCACAGCCACACTGACCGAGGCTAATCCAGAGTTTTCGTTCCTCAGGTGAAGACGCCGAGGCCAGAAGGGTGACGTGTGTGAGGAGGGGCCCCCTTGCACTTTCAACAAAACCAGGGTGTGAAATCCCAAGGAGCTGAGAGCTGCACTGGCCAGTATGACAGCCGTGCACATGCGGCTACAGGGCCCTTGGAAGTGGCAAGTCTGAACTGAAATGTGCTAGAAAGTGTAAGATACACACCAGACTTCAAAGAGCTTGTATGAAAAAAAAAATGCAAACTATCTCAATGTTTAAATTATTAGTTACATGTTGAAATATTAAGGTTTTGACACACTGGGTTAAACAAAATATATTCCCATTAATTTCACCATTTTACCTTTTTATTATTATTTTTAGTTTTTTATGTTTATTTATTTATTTTTTTGAGAGAGGGGGAGGGAGAGAGAAATCCCAAGCAGGCTTCGCACTGTCAGCATGGAGCCCGATGAGGGGCTCAAACCCACGAAACCATGAGGCCATGACCTGAGCCGAAAGCAAAAGTTGGACGCTTAACCGACTGAGCCACCCAGGCGCCCCACCATTTTACCTTTTCAATGTGGCTCTTAGAAAATGTAAAGTTATTTTTGTGACTTGAATTATGTTTCTATTGGACAGTGGTGTCTTAGGGTGTAAATCTGGAACGTGCTTTGGGGTCACTTAGAATGAGTTACACAAATGCTAGTTAATATTTCATAGTATTCCTAAACAGGCAAGTGTTTGTCAAAGGATTTGTTGGTCTGTCCACTGCCAAGGAAAGAGAAAGACTGACTTAAGTACACACTAAATGGGGCAGGGAGAGGGGGGATTAGTAACAAGATTACTTCTTCAGGAGCAACCTTATAAAAGGAAAAATGAAAATTACTGCCCTTGGAAAGAAACTCGAACCCTCCAAAGGCCTGGGGGGTTGAGTGAAAGACCCTAAGGGTGAGGGGACAGTCTATTCTCCAAACGCAACCACTTAATGTATTTTTGACATACAATGTTCTTCAGGACTAATAAACAGCTTACACATATAAAGAAATAATCATGAAGATACAAAAACACATTCCAGAAGAAAAAGGCAGAGGCATACGCATCCTGAGAGGCGCCTTACCTGGACTGATGACCACCCAGCCGCCCCGCTCCTGCTGGTGCATCCACGCTCTCCAGCCTCGGGCGCCCTTCTCGCCAACCCGGGGCTCCCCACTGTCCCAGAAGGGCTCAAAGAATTC
The DNA here is from genome assembly GCF_018350195.1 of Panthera tigris. Lineage (NCBI taxonomy): Eukaryota > Metazoa > Chordata > Mammalia > Carnivora > Felidae > Panthera > Panthera tigris. The sequence goes on from NC_056665.1 coordinate 132,916,237, forward strand.
CACCTGTTCAGGTTGAAAATATGGAGGTTAGCCTAAGTTGTACAAAACTGCTGAGTCACTGAGCAGAGTGCGTTCTGACTGGCGTAAGAGGGGCTTATGGCAGAAATCTTGCTCGCCATCAGTCGTCCTAGTAGATATGGGATACATCCCCAAAATAAGAAAAAAATAATTACGTAGTGTGGGGGGCAGCCTCCAAAATAGCCCCCCAGGACCCTGACCCCTGCCCTGTGGCATTCACACCCCTGAGCATGGGCTGGACCCAGTGACTTACAACGAACACAATACGGCAAAAAGTGACGAGCTACCACTTCTGAGAACCAGTGACAAAAAGACCAGCCGTGGTCACCGAGAAGGGCCTCCAGCGGAGTGGGAGAGGAACGGCTTCCCAGCTCTGACCCTGCTGTAGAACAGTCTAACTGGGGACAGTGACCCTGCCAGTTCCCTTAAAGCCACTGGGCCCCTGAATACCTGAAATCATGTTGCTTTCCAGACCTTCTGTGGGGAAGGGGATTGATTCAGTTTCAACAGGACAGCCTGGGAGCTCCTGATGGCATGACCTCTCAGCTCTGTGTTCCTAACTGGCACAGTGCCCAATACATAGTAGGGACTCAATAAACGCTTGTCGGCAGAGAATGGCACGTGGCAGGCATCCGGTGAAGAAAATGGCCTGCGTGTTAAAGCCAGGCCCTGGGATCACACCTCAGCTCTCACGCGTTTGGGGCATTAGGTCCGCTGTGTGTGGACCCCAGTTCAGTGCGGTAATTCCCCGTGGAAGAGAAGTGATCACAGCCACGAACAGGAGAGCAATCGTCTCATCAGCTGACAATAAGGACTTTAAAAGTGAACCAACGACTTGCTCAATAGAAGCGTTTATAAGAAACATTTTGAAGAGGGCGAGGTGGTCCACGGCCCAGGAGCTGCAGGACTGTCCAGCCTGAGCCTGGAGGAGCACCACACACACCGGGAAGAGGGCTGGGTCCCCGCACCGAGGGCCCGTCAGCCGCCTCGGGAAGGGGAGCTGGGAAGACCACCCCCCTCTCCACGGGTCTTGTTCTTCCAGGAGGGATCGAAGAAAGTCACTCAAGAAAAAGAAGTGTATCTTTTTTTTTAACTGTGACGGTTATAACCAATTTATTCATCCCATTGAAACAGACCAGACTCTGCTTCTTTGATGTTATGCCGTGTATGGTAACGATGTCTCTCAGTTATAAAGATATGGTACGTCATCAAAGAAAAAGCCTTATTTCAAAGTTGCCTTGCAAGTGCTTTGAGACTACATGTGCTACTAATATTTAAAATCTCCAGAGTGTGCAACAGTGGACACTCTGGGCGAGTGGCTCTTGATGCTTCACAGTCCCGGGCAGGGCCCTCCCCACAAGTCGCTGTCCTCATCACAGACAGCGAGTGTCAGCAAAGGGCGGCGATGAGGGCCGTTCCGATCCTGCCCCCACAAGCACACACCCTGTGCCCCGCAGTCAGCTAAGACTCATGTCTACGGCACGCCATATTCCTAAAATAGCAAAGCATGTCTTAAAATAATGTTGTTATCTGGCTTATCATACTGCTAATCAGTTATACTAACATTAAGCAATATTCTTTAACCCAATTTTGCCTAGGAAAAAACAGATCAAAATAATGATGATAAAAATAGTCTTCAAATGCAATTCACGGACATTCCACAAGATGGAGACCTCAGCCTCTCAAGACCTCTGTTTAAGTTCACCATAAATTCAGCTATCCTACCCATCTTCCACCAGAGCCCCTTCGCAAAGCAGGAAACTGAGATTTCTTCCAAGGAAAAAGGGAAAGGAAGGCTTTCTTATACGGCTCTGTGGTAGGATGTTTTTACTGCTTCAACATCACAAATATGGGCAACGTTCATGTGTCACCTAAATGATAACAGGTCCCCCATTAGGACGTGTGTTGATAAACCACCACCAAGTAACAGCGTTTGCAATTCCCACGAAGATCTTAGGTGGTGGAAATGTTAACTGGGGAAATGACGTAAGACCAAATTTCAAATGCACGAAGGTAGGACAGAGTAAGATGTGACTTCAGAGGCGTAACAATTGTTTCTCTGCCTGGTGAGGACAATGAGCACTGAAACAAAGCTCCTAAGAAAAAAGGGGGGACATGGTGAGTCTTTATATGGGGGGGGGGGAATCCTTCATCTCTCCATGTTTCACCACCTTCATTATGGAATTTTCCTTGGATCACCACAACACTCTGAAAAGTAATTCTCAGCAAGACTGATACAAAGGAGGACAGGATATTTGAAAAATACCAGTACCATGTCCCAGGATCCACACTTGCCCCCAGAAGAGAGAAGAACGGGAGAGGGAGGAGAGAGGGAGGTGGGTCACGCAACCAGAACCCCCACCTGTCCTTTGGTGGGCAGGTCTTTCACACTGTCGGGTTTGAAGAAGGTGAAGTCGACCATGGCCTGGAACAGAGAGACCGCCTTCTCAGAGTGACCAGCCTGCCGCAGGAAGTGGCATTGCTGAAGAAAGAGACCTGAAAACGGGGAGAGAAGGGAGACTCCTGGTTAACAGCATCAAAGGGAAAGAACACAGCTTCTAAAGCATGCATTCTGGGGCTCCTGGGTAGCTCAGTCGGTTGTCTCCGACTCTTGATTTTGGCTCAGGTCATGATCCCAGGGTCATGGGATCGGGCCCCACATCGGGCTCTGTGCTCAGCATGGAACCTGCTTGAGATATTCTCTCCTTCCCTCCCTCCCTCCCTTCCTCCTTCCCTCCCTCCCTCTCTCTCTCTCTCTCCCTCCACTTCCCTCCCTCCCTCCCTCTCTCTCTCTTTCTCTCTCTCTCTCGTCACCCTATGCCCTTTTCCCTGCCCCTCTTCCCCTCTCCCCCCGCCCCCTACCCTCCTTGTGCACACTCACCCACACTCTTTCTAAAAATAAATAAAAAATAAACAAAAATGTGCATTTCCACGCCAAGAATATCTTTTCTCCAAATTTAGTTATTGTGGTAATTTCAAAGCCGTAATAACACATGTCCTTATTAAAAGGATTCACAATGGTACTGTAATCAAATGATGTACATTTATCCCAATTTTTTTTTGAAATCATCGTGGAATACAAATACTGACAAAAACTACATATGTTATAGGAAAAGAAGGCAAAAGGTTGGTCTGACCAGTTAATCAAATATTCAAAGCTCATTATGCCACGAAAAATTCTCGGGAAAGGATGATGTAGATTGTCATCAGAAAGCAGAGAAGTGTGCCGAAAGCTAGATGGCAGTAACCATCGGCAGCGTTCATCATCTCTTCAGAGTCAGCTGTAAGCAAATCAGGGTTCCATGTTCGAAGACGTTGGTTTGTCTCAACTGTGGTACAACTCCATTTACTAGATACTATTAAGCTATATGAGCATATACCGCGAACAGTATCAAACATGAGACTCTATGTCAGCGTGGCAAGTGCTTACTATTTCTGGAGCAATATATTTCTATCTTTGGAAGGTAACAGAAATAGCAAGGTTTTGATCAAATAAATGCCTGCTGTGTGCCACACACTGAGCTGTCTCAGGCAATGTGCAGGTAATGTGCTCAATAACCCTCCCAAACAAGTACTGTACCACTGGTGCTGAGGGAGAAACTGGCACTCAACCAGGTTCAGGAACAGGCAAGGTCACCAGGGAAGGGCAAACCCAGGGTTCGAGTCAAGAGTGATATTCTCCAGCTCCTGCTTCACATGCTGCCTTCAGTAGCTCACTAGTGGATGTAGTTTATATTCTAGCCTCCTGTGGGACACACCAGAACTGTTAACAGCAAAGTAAGAGCTGCTGCTATGCAGGGGCGCCTGGGTGGCTCAGTCGGTTTAGCGTCCGACTTCGGCTCAGGTCATGATCTCACAGTTTGTGGGTTCAAGCCCTGTGTTGGGCTCTGGGCTGACAGCTCGGAGCCTGGAGCCTGCTTCCGATTCTGTCTCCCCGCTCTCTGCCCCTCCCCCCACTCACGCTCTGTCTCTCTCTCAAAAATAAACATTAAAAAGAGGGGAGCGCCTGGGTGGCTCAGTCGGTTAAGCATCCAACTTCGGCTCAGGTCATGAATTCCATGAACTCGGCAGTTTGTGGGTTTGAGCCCCGCGTCGGGCTCTGTGCCGACAGCTCAGAGCCTGGAGCCTGCTTCAGATTCTGTGTCTCCCTCTCCCTCTGTTCCTCTCTCTCTCTCTCAAATAAAGATTAAAAAAGAAAAAAAAAAAAGAACTGCATTTACACAACGACCTCCAGTCAACTTGGGCTTCCCCCTGAACACCACAGCCTGAGATCCTAGAACGGGGGAGACGGCCAGACCAGCACCTCCACAGAGAAGGTCACGGACAGCCAGAACATTCCAGACTTCTCTAGGTTTCCTCGGTTAATAAGCAAAAAGGCTGGAACTTCCAGACCAGTGATACTTCTCTAACTTTACTGGCTCTAATGCCCACCCCACCACCCCCACCCCCGACCAAGAAGCTGGAAAGGGGAACATCTGTGGTAATCACAAGGAATTCCAATACTTTTTTGTTTAAATCAGTTCTATCCGTGTCGACACTTCTAAAGTAAAGCAAAACTAAATGTTCATTTCTGATGAAAGCCGAAAGAAAGGAGAGCTCCCCCGGACAAAGGGATCTGGTCCTCGGCTTCTTACCAAACATGGCGTCCTCGGTGCCCGGCAGGGCGGGGTGCGATAAGATGCTGCCATCCTTCACGGCAGACAAGGTGCTCAAGCACTTGCCGTACAGACCGTGAATTTTTGACACCGTAAAGGTGCTAAACTGGCTCTGGCAAAATAAAAGGTATTTCTGCCACAGGGCTGTATCGTTGGGATGCAGAAAGATCAGTTTCTGCCACTCTTTGGCCAGGGCGGAGGGCTCCCAGAACTCGGAGCAGAGCTTCAGCTTGGCGAGTTTCAGGTCCACGCTGCTCTGGTTGCTTTCGATGGCCCGCTCCAGGATGGCCAGCTTCTTCTCCAGAACGAGCCTCAGAGACCGCTTCCGCTTTTCCTGCTCTCCTTCCTCGATGGCATACAGGCCAGGGCTCTTCATGACCTCGTCCTCCAGACAAAAACATCAAGTTAACAAATACGAACGGCAGTGGGGAGCCTCAAACGCTCACCGCCGGGACAGAGACGCTCACAGCCCTTCCGGGCCGCACCGCCCGTCACCTCTCAGAATCAATCGTTAGTCCTGCTTTCTTGATAAGCATTTATCAGTGTTTTGTTTTGTTTTTGTTTTGAGTGGAAACTCTGCTACTGGGGCACCTGTGCCACCTGATACGTTTGATCTTGCATTTATTTCCCTGTCTACGTTCTGCCATTTCAAACTTCGATCACGTATCAATAGCCAGGGTTCAGTATCTTGGAAACTGCTTCCCAAGAGCCAACTTTACCAATAAAACAGCCAAATGTGAGGCAAAACAGGATAATTGTACACGTGGTTCAGCAACAGAGAAGTAGGACGAACACAAAGCCATGTACTTTGGGACGGGAGCAGCACAGCTCTGACCAGGGAATGGTGCGAACACCACCTTCTCCCCCTGGATTCTGCGTGTTTTGCACGCTGTCTATACCTCACGGGTACATCTCCCTGCCTGGTGAACGTCTACTCTTCTTTCCAGATTCAGGTCAGATTTCACCTTCTTCTGGAAGCCCTTTCTCACTCCCTAGTAGCAGGTCACTCCCTCATCCTACCCCCAAGTTCTGCCCGGAAGCACGCGCGCGCTACCCCACACTGCATTTATTCAGTCTGACCAAGTTCAGGGCGAGGGCTCCAGTCTAATCATCCTCAAACGCCCAGTGCCAGGGTTCCTCCCAGGGGCTCGAAAAACTCAGCACAGCAAATCTGTTTTCCCCAAACTAGGACAGTCACTCCGGTAAGAGAACTGGGACGGCGACACTTACCTGAAAAGCAACAAATGCCATCCACAGCTGAATATCCCGGGGATTCTCCCGAACTCTCCTGTTAAACTCCTCCACCTTGGCCTTGAGCAGGGCATGCTCTCTGTCTGTCTGTGAGTCTGGCTGCTTTGATTCTTGCTCTGAAGGACCCTGTCCTTGTAACCACTGCGTGGTGGACTGATCATAAATCCCCAGAGGGTTCAACCAGGTCGTAACAGGAGGAGCCACATCATCGGAGCCCTTCACTGGGATAAATGAGACCGGCTCAGATGAGGGAGGTTCGGTTTTACCGCCAACGGCGACTCCGTCAATGTTCATCAGTCCCACGCTCTTCTTCGTGAAATAGCGCTCGACATGCTTGTGTGAGTGCTTCTTTTCTGTGGCAGCCCCCTCCCAGGATATGCACTGCTTCTTAGGGTTAATGCCAAGGCAGGAGTCTCCTTTCCTCTTGTATCTTATATTTGAAAAAGAAAAGAAGACACCGAGGGCGTTATGTGCACGGCCTCTGCACAGGCGAAGGCTCAGCTCAGCAGACCTCAGCTCTCGTTAGACAAGTTAACTGCATGTATTCAAATTCACCTCACCTTCAAACTGTTTCTATTTAGAGAAATATGAGAATTAGCAATTAACTTTTTCTGTGTTTGACTTATTCCCCTAAACACTTCAATTCTTTGTTAACATCTCATGAATTTAAGATCATGCCTGTCCTCCAGATTCTAGTAATTTCTATTTTCCTGGAGCTTTGTAAAGTACTGCCCCACACGTTTTGTCATCGATCATCACAATCATACATACCCAGGCAAGGGAGAAATCCTCATCCCCTTTTACACTATTGCTAAGGACACTGAAACCCTGAGTGATAATGTGTCATCTGTCTCCTAGACCAGTCCCTTTTCTTCAATGTGGTCCTGCATCTCCACTTAAGAAGAAAATGGAGAGGGCTAAAATTGTAGTTTTAGTCCTGAAACAAAAGTATGTTGGACAAAGTTACATTTGGCTAGTTTCTACTCTAGGGGAAAAGAGTCTGGGTTCTAAAATGCTTTTATGGGACATGTAGGTGTCCCCAGAATTACAAACACAGGACCACCGAGTATCTGCACAAAAGCTAAGGGAAAGTGTGCACTTTTCTGTACGCATGTTATACAAACAGTCAAGTGAAAAATGGGCAAAAGATCTGGAAGGAATTCACCAAAGAGGACACGAATGGCCAATAAGCACACGCAGAACTGCTCAACACCATTAGTCATGACGGAAACGCAAGTTAAAACTACGAGATACACAGCATACCCACCAGAACTGCTAAAATTAAACACTGACTCTCATGTGCTGTTAGTGAGAATGTGAGTTGGTACAATCACTTCGGGGAAAGGTCTGTAAACTAAACTTAGACTTACCAACTGTGACCCAGCGATTCTATTTTAGGTATTCACCCAAGAAAAAGGAAACTGCATTTCTACACAAAGACTTGTGCTCAAATATTCTCAGTGGCTCTATTCATAACAGCCAAATACTGCAGAGTCCAGACGCTCAGCAATGAAAGAACAGATAAACAACAGTATGGCCACACAACAGAAGACGACCGGCAGCGAAAAGCAACGAAGTACCGGTAAATGCCACAACGTGGCTGAATCTCCAAAACATCACACTGAGTGAAAGGAGCCAGACACGAAAGGGTGCAGACTCCATGATTTCATTTAGACGGAATTCCAGAACAGGCAACACTAGTTAATGATGGGGAAAAAATCAGAACAGCAACTGCCCCTGGGGAGATGGGGAGTGGACTGAATGGAAAAGAGCATGAGGAGACATTCCGGGGTCACGTTAATGTTCTGTATTTTCACAGGGGGCTGGGTTATACAGGTGTATCATGAAGATTTGTGTGTTACACTGTATGCAAATTTTAAGTCAAAAGAAAAAAATGAAACAAATCTTGAATGCTAGTTAATGACATGCATTCTGAAGCATGGAGGGGGCAGCATACTGATGCTGGCATCAAATGAACAAGGTGGGTTAGAGGACGGACGAACAGATAAATATGTGATCAGGCGAGGGCAGCAAGATGTTAATGGCAGAACACAGAGGGTGGGAATACGAGCTTCTTTCAACTGGTGCTGTATTTTTTTTTTTTTTTTTTTTTTTAATTTTCGTTAACATAATGCTGTGGGGAGCGGCATGAGGAGGAGAGAGCTGCCGCTGTCTACTGTCCTCTTCCAGAAAAATCTGTCTCCACCATCTCCTGGTCGAGGCCCAGCAGCTCCTTTGCCTCCCGATAGTCAACAGGTGCCTGTGAAGCCTCCCTCACCGCTCACACACGCCCGTTCTCTTTATCGTCTCCCCTGGCTCCTCCTAGGTTACTTCCTGACGGTCTCTCCCCAGCCTAGTCCATATAGCGGTCAAAACAATTTTCAGGTCTCCCCTTCATGACTATTTTGTTTTCACTAAAAATGAACGGTATTACGACATTCACATAATCTCTTGAAAAATGTTTACAGAGTTTTCTGACGTTAAAGTGCATTTTGTAAAACCGATTTTAAGAGCTGCACTTTATAACAGATGAAAATGATAAAGGAGAAAAAAAAGAATCTTACTGATATATATCAAGTGCCTACTTTCAGATATGTGAAAATAGTTTTAAAAATAGTTGATGTTAGGGGCATCTGGGAGGCTCTGTCGGTTAAGCGTCCGACTTTGGCTCAGGTCATGATCTCACAGTTCGTGGGTTCGAGCCCCGTGTCGGGCTCTGTGCTGACAGCTCGGAGCCTGGAGCCTGCTTCTGATTCTGTGTCTCCCTCTCTCTCTGCCCCTCCCCTGCTCACATTCTGTCTCTGTCTCTCAAAAACAAAATAAATGTAAAAATAATAATAATAATTTATAAAAAAAATAGTTGATATTAGGGGCATCTGGGAGGCTCAGTCGGTTAAGCGTCCGACTTCGGCTCAGGTCATCATCTCAAGGCTCGTGGGTTCGAGGCCCGTGTAGGGCTCTGTGCTGACAGCTCAGAGCCTGGAGCCTGCTTCGGATTCTGTGTCTTCTTCTCTCTCTGCCCCTCCCCTGCTCATGCTCTGTCTCTCAAAAATAAATAAATGTTAAAAATAGTTGATATTATGGCTTCAGGCTTTCCTCCCTACTTTAAGCACTTTGCCACACCATTAGTTTTAGCAAATATCATTTTTATTGTAAAGCTTTAAATTGGCCCACTGGAGGGGTAAGCCCTCATTTAAGTTAACGTCCTTCTATTTGGGTTTTATCTAATTTATCACTTGTCATAGAATCTTAATTGGGCAAAACCTAGGATGTAATTTAATGCAATATTCCTCCAAAGGAAGGCATGTTTCCTGTAAAATCCTTATCAAATAGTCAGCTGGTCTTACCTGAATAATTCCAGAAGGAATTATTGGAGATTCAGTGAAGGATATCAATGGACATTTAATTTAAATGAATTCAGCTATAAGGAAAAGGGAAGGGATGGGAAGGGAAGAGAAGGGAAGAAAGAAAAGAAAAAGGGACAGGGTATGGGAAAAGAATATATTTAAATCAAGCATATAATTCTGCCCTGAATCCACTGAGTGGCTCTGAGTCCCAGAGTGAGCTGTGCAATAATAAATTTGCCTTTCTTTCAGTGACTTCAATTCACACATGGCTCTCATGGTGGCAGTCACCTGGGTCCACATTCCAACCCCACCATTTACTAACAAGATGACCCTGACCAAGCTATTTCAAACAAAAACCAAAAACCTGTCTGTGCCTCAGTTTCCTCATCTGTGAAACGGAAATAATGGTACCCATGTCATAGAACAGCAGGGACGATCAAAAAAGTTTATAAATTTGAAGTCCTTAGCCATATAATAAGGACTAGATAAGTTTAAGTTATTATTATTTTATAAGACTTGGCTCTTAAACATAAGCCAACTATTTCATCTGGTATACAGCCAAAGAAACAATCCATTCCAAAAATGGATTAAAACTGAGCTGAACTTCACTGACAGCCAGGATGTTAGTCCTAAGGCATTTTCCGAAGGTAATTCTGACTCTTATACACAAACCCTAGGTCCCGTTCACTACAATACTCTAACACACACCAGGTCACTGCTGGGATGCTCCCACGATGAGAAAATTTGCTCTGATACTGAGCCCAATCTTTCTGGAACTTCCACTCATTGGTCCTGGCTCTGCCTTCCCAAGTTACACAGAACGTTGCCAACCCACCTTCCAAAGACGGTCCAGCAAAGCTTAAAAGACAGTGACCATGCTGCTGTCACAAGCCAAATACCCACAAGCCCTCATCTGGTCCTCACAGGACAGTGCTAGCCAAGTCCTCTCAATGCTCCTGAGTTGTCACTGCCCCTAAGTGTGAAAATTCACAGCCTGACTAAACACCCCGTTCTCTGACCAACTCACAATGCTGTGGGATCAATACCTTCCGAGATCTGGACATTCAACAGCTGTACAGCCATTAATCCGGTCAAGACTTACCTCCCCTAAACTTTAGGAATTAACTGGAAAATAACACCAATGCCCAAGCCCTTCCCATAGTATCTTTGCAATTCAAATGAATATACTTGTCTCATTACTCTCTTCCTAAGATCTGGGCCGTTCATTAGCACAGATTTAAGAGCCACTCACTGTGAATACTCTTCCCTTTTCATCTATTAATAAATAATGCCTCTTTATTTTTGCAAACCGATTTCTAATTCATATCCATTATCTCTGATATCTGAGTGCAAGACCCAGCAGGAGTTAACAAATGAAGACACAGAGGCTCAGACAGGGTAAGGGATTCACCTGGGATTCCATTATTAGTAAACGGCAAAGTCCATTTCCCAATCTAGAACACACCCTACCAGACAACCAGGCCCATCTTTACTTGGGGACAGCAAAAGAACATTACTGGTTCGAGGAACACAGGTTCCCAAAAAAGCTGCTTCTAGGCAGTATGATCTCCGGAGGCTACGTAACCTGTCTGAGGTTGCTTTCCTCGTTCGGAAAAGAAGAGTGCGGCCCTCCTTACACAGCAGCTGGAGGGTCAGACAGGCTAACGGGAGTGAAAGAGCAGGCTGGGCCGGTGCGTGCTGGCCTCCCCATCTTTGGCTGGGTCCTCCCACATCTGTGGCGTGGAAAATCTAACAAGACCTTGAGGAGCAGGAAAATAACTCAAAAATATATGAATACAAATATATGAATATATGAACAGTCATGCCTCTCAGACATGACAGTATGCAGCTATAAATACGCACTAAAATCTTATGGATATAAACACATCATAAAGGAAATCTTTGTTGGAATCACCTATGTGGTGAGGAATAACGTCATGATGAATGGCAACCATGAAAATTGGGAGGTGCAGCAAAGTAATGGAAACAGACGTTTAGTTTAAAAAGTAATCAGCTTATAAAGAACGATAATGGTCTCCCCTTGGCTTTATATTCCAATATTCTCTACCTTCAATTTTCATTACCTGTAAGCTGTTTGGGAACAGAGATTGGGTGTCACTGTTCTTTGTGTCCCGACAGTGTCCTACAACTACTAAGTGTCTAAGGGATTTAAGAAGCATTTAAATATTTTTGATTGGCAGGCTAGAAAAGTTTAATGAACTAATTACTGAAGCAAATACCATCACCCATTTTTTATCTGGTGATGTACACTGGAAACGTTTTGAAAAAGTCGTTACTATTTAATGTCTTTTTTTTTAAACGGCTTACGTGGGGGAGAGAGAAATAACAGTCTCCATAACTTATAGATCAGGGGCACCTGGGTGGCTCAATCAGTTCAGAGTCCAACTTCAGCTCAGGTCACGATCTCATGGTTTGTGGGTCCAAGCCCCGCCTCGGGCTCTGTGCTGACAGCTCAGAGCCTGGAGCCTGCTTCGGATTGTGTCTCCCTCTCTCTCTGCCCCTCCCCTGCTCACCCTCTGTCTCTCGCTCTCTCAAAAACAAACATTAAAAAAAAAAAAAAATGGCATACAGATCAGACCAAATGGTTTCTGGATAGTTTGTCACAATTACTTACTTCAAGGTATTTGTAGAGTAACTCGTTCAACAAATATTTACTAAAAACCTATTACAAAGGAGACCTGGATCCTGACCTCAAGGTTTAAGCTTTCATTTCAGAATGTGAGAGATAAGACACATATGTCAATACCTCGGCAATGGGGGCCACCCCCCGGAATCTAGAAGGGATGGGAGCAGACAGAGACGATGCAGAGAGCGCTCAAGGGGGGCGGGGGGAGACAAGTTACTTCCCACCAGTGAAAATCAGGAAAGACACCATGACGGATACCTTGCTATATCTCCTCGGTAGAGAGACTTGTACTCCCAGTTTGCAGGATCCGGTTTCTTATCTGTTCTGAAGGTTTCCCCTGTGAGAGCCTGAACGTCCTCAAGCCAGATGCAGCGGTGCCCAGTATCAGCGACGGCGTTCCCTTCTCGGCTGTGGGGCAGAGGAAGGTGAAGCACAAAAGGGACATCTAGTTACACGGCCCACCTTTTCGGAAGTACGGAAGGTAAACATTTCAAACGCCGCACGGCATCAAAGTGCTTAAATGCATAAACTGAAAGGTGCATGTGTCACAAAGATGGAAAAAACTTTAAAATATAAAGCAAAAACTGTCAACGCTAAGTGGCATCTTACCAAGAAGTCAGCCTACCTCAGAAATTAACCTGACATAGCTGTTCAAGTATTCCATTAAATGACTGTAACTAGAATTTCGAGCATATGTGGTAAACAAGTGGGCTGCCCTTGCTTAGCCTAACTCATCCAAAAGCGCTCCGGTTATTCCAGCCGAATCTTGGCAACAACAGCAAAGCTGCAGCTCTGAATGGGTCAGTCTCAGACATCACTGAGGCTCGGGCTAAGTCTTGTTTGGACAGCTGGGTTCTGCGGACGGTGCCTCGGCCTTGTGTGCTGACCCCCCTTACAAAAGGGCAGAGAGAGTCCACTGTGAGACGAGACCCTTCGGTACCCCCAGAACCAACTAGAGAGTGGGCAGACTTCCTGCCAAGATGCGCATGGAATCAAATGAGAGCGAGGGCAAGTCTTTCTGGCATCTAACATCCTCCCTGCTCTGAAGATCAGCTCATAATGCTGCTGACACACAAGAGGCTGCCAGGGCAGAGTCGCAACAGCATTACCTTTGCTCTCTTTGCTGTCTGGCTCTGCCCAGAGAGAAATAACGACTCTAAAGGCTTCTAAATCATTCTTGGCTGGGAATACAAAGGAATGGCATTTCAGAGACACAGAGTAGGTTTCAATCAGTATTTCCTGAATGACAGCATCTCGGGTCACAACACACAGAGATTTTTAACATAGTCCCCTCTGGAACACCCGGAGGGTTTTCTGTTGACAAACACCGGAAGGGGCAGCAAAGGGAAGGAATGAGGTGGATGCATTCCAGAAAGAAATGGAAAGCCTGGGGGGGGGCGGGGGGGGGGGGCGGTGCTGCAGACCACTCCCGGGGAGGAGACAAGGTCTGATCCGTCCCCTACCAGGTACTGAGGTCAAGAAGGAGGATGAGGTCTGGGCTGTGAGCAGGGAAGGGTCTGCCTCACCTGAAGATGAAGAGGTCACCCTAGGAAACAAAGGTCCAGGCGAAGCTGTCGCCTTGGGGGAAGTGGCCCCTTGATCACCCCGAAATAGAGTCCCGTGTGGTATACTATACCCCTGAGAACCTACTTTCCCCACATCCTGGAAATACTCTCACAACGCATCAGTATCTTATTCCTTGTCTCTATGGAAACAATTCCTCCAGGCCATCTTCCCAGGGAGAGGCTACAGAAGTTCAGATGGAGAAAATAAGAGAGCAACAATCGATTTTGATCTTAATGGGGATATTCTGCAAAGTATCAGTGAACTTAAAAATGCCATTTGGATCACAGAAGTATCAAGAGGCTGTAAAGATCACCTCCGATGTGACTAAGCACAGGCTGAAAATAACTACCTTTCAAGTTCGAACAGTAGTTCCTGTGTGGGTTCAAGAAATCCTTTAAAATTCACTTTCCTCGACGGTAGGAAAAAAAAGGACAGGTAGCTAACGGTGAGTTTTCAGAAGAAACGATGATTAATGTATTTTTCTTTGAAGACATACTGAAAGCAAAAATATCAGTAATTCACTCATTCACGTAACAAAACTGTATTGAGCGCTTACTACGTACCAGGCCCTGTGCCAAGCGCTGAGAGAACACAATGGCAAGCAAGACGGGAGTGATTCCTGCCCACAGAAATTCAGTCAAATTCAGAGCCCTTTTGCTGGATTCCCTTATTCTCCCCTCCTAGAGCAAACGTGGGTTACAGGTATAGTACCTGAGACACAGAGAGAGCTAAATCAATCTGTGTCTTCTGAGCCACGGAGGACCTGCAACGTTCTCCACGGTCTGATGGCAGAAGGACCCGGGAAGACGGCAGCGTCTGCCTGTCTGATGGCAACTCTATGGGCCAGAGTCCAGACTTACTCCAACACAGAGCTCTCACTGACCACCAGTGAGACTTCTAAGCATACGATGAAAGCAAATCATCCCTAAGAGTCAAAACTTCTTAAGAGCACTGCATTTTTTTTTTTTTAAGTATGTCTTAAATTTTCTCTCTTCTAGCCCATATGAACAAAGGAAAGAAAAAAGTGAAGTGAGAAATCACTCAGGTAGTTTCACCACACGCCACCTGTCGCAGGCACCACAGGGAAAAGTGCCTCCCTGTGCGGGAGGCCAGGAGACGAGGCAGAGAGGAGCTGTGAGCACCTGTGCAGCCGCCGCGCTGTGGGACAATGTGAGCAACACGCTCACGGCAGACAGTGGAGCAAAATGTGGGGAGGAGTAAAGCCCCCAGGAAGGGAGACACTGTGGTCCCGAGCTGGTCCACACTTTCAACAGGGGTTCTAAATAAATGTGGAGAAAAGGACAAAGGCAGCGATGAAGTGCTACATTAACCTCAACCAAAGAGTGTGTGTGTGTGTGTGTGCGTGTGTGTGTGTGTGTGTGTGTGTGTGTGCGAGCACACGTGGGGGTGATGCGAGCGATCGGAAGTGTGGGGGCCAACAGCCCCTCCCAGATGGGACCCTATGCGACGCAGGAAAGTGGCCCATATTCCCAGGCTGTGCGTGGCCCATCCGCCATCTTTCAAAAACCCCAAAGACTTTTTGTCTGAATCAGATTTTGACACAACCATTACTGTGTCTCAATAACTTTTCTCAAATAAAATCACGACTCTAATTTTTTTTAATGAAACTTTTCTTCTAAATGCTAACCTAACGGTAGAGCTCTCTTTGGAGTCTTTTGGACTCCATTTGACTAAGTGGCTAACCAGGCATTCAAACGTCTAATTTGTGGCAACAACTGAGGGGAAAAATTCAAACTTTGAAGTCATAGGTATTTACGAACAGAAAACCTACTTTGGTTTCTCGGATTCCTTTTTACTGTCTCTAATGCTTCTGGAAGTTTTATCCTTTTCAGAATCACTATCTGGCTCAGACCCACTGCTACTGGACTGGCCGTGTTTTCTCCTAGTTTTCTTGTGGTGATGCTTCCTTTTCTTCTTTTTCTCTTTCTTCTTTTTTCTGCTTGTTTGTTTGGGCTTTTTGTTAGTGTCACTTTCATCCGAAGGCTCTGATTTCAGAGGGCTCCTGTTGGGGAAAATCAACATCAGAATAATTTTCAGAAGAGAATCAGAAAGAAGACTATGTCAATAAGCAAATATGTAAAAGGGAACTCTGCAGTGCCTTCCTGGGTCACAGCTCCCCTTAAGGACTTAAGAGTTGGACCTAAAACAACAGTAGGTGAAGAAATTCTAATTTCAACAGTTTCTAAACCTAGATGTGGGGCTCAAACTCATGAACCGCAAGATCATGACCTGAGCCGCAGCTGGACGTTCAACTGATGGAGCCACCCAGGTGCCCCACATCTATACATTTTTAAAGGAAAGTAATCTACCAGTCATTTTATCGAATATAGTATTTTTTAAATGACATTACAAAAGGTTTATTTCCAGTCCTACATATTAAGGCAATATGTCCTTAATGATGAGGGAGGGTGGGGCAAGCTGAGGGCAAAATACGGGCTGGCACCCCGCCCCCCCACGTGGGATATGTGTGATGTGCCTGGGACACGCCTGGCTACCCAAGAACAGAGAAAGTGTTTAAGTGCTTGCCATGGTGATGTGGGACACTAAGGCAAATGAAAACTGAAATTCCCTTACTGCCTACAACCCATCGACAAGTCCTTGAAACTGGCAGGGTGACCTCCCTCTAGGAGCTCAGCTGCCTCCAGGATGACGCTTTGCTGGGGGCAAAAGACAACCTTGGCTTAACATTATCCCCACCTCGAGGATCCTGTAAGTCGACTTCCCTCATCCCACCTGCCCCAAGATAGATGCTGGCAATCCTACTCCAAGCTTATGCCCCACCCCCCACACATCTGAAGGGTCTCATGACTGAGGTTTTATTAAACGGTAGTAAGCGGCATTTCCCTAGCAACAGCCAGCCCCTCAAGGTCCTGGAAACCTTGCTTCCAAAATTCCTTAGAGACTTACTCTATCCCTGACCCCCTCCCAACCCGAGGGTATACAATGAGCTCCCCATCAGGACCCCAGTGCAGCTCTTCCTGCCCGTGGGTCCTGTCCCCATGCTTTAATAAAATCAGCTTTATGCACCAAAGATGTCTTCAAGAGTTCGTTCTTGGCTGTCAGCTCCAGACCACCCCACCATCACCCCAAAACTTCATCACTTAATGCCAAAAAAAAAGATTTCATTCTGGTCCTTGCGTTTAAAAGCTCCAAGGAGTTCTTCTGCATTACTGAAACACCTACGAACAACTGCCTCATGCATCAACTATTCTCAATTTCCAAAGGCTTCTTGTACTTTTAGAGTCCTGGCTTCCCAGGGTTCATCATCTTAATTAATGAGACCATCTAGTCCATATTTGCAAGAGAACTCATTTCTCAATTCAATGATCTACAACAATTTCTTTCTTTTTTTTTAAATTTAAAACTTTTTTTAATGTTTATTTTTGAGGGGGAGAGAGAGAGGGAGCACGAGCAAACGGGGGAGGGGCAGAGAGAGAGAGAGACAGAGACAGAGACAGAGTGAGAGACAGAGAGAGAATCCAAAGCAGGCTCCAGGCTCTGAGCTGTCAGCACAGAGTCCGACGCAGGGCTCGAACCCACGTACTGTAAGATCATTACCTCAGCTGAAGTCGGACGCTTAACCGACTGAGCCACCCAGACACCTCAACAATTTCTTTCAAAGCTTAGTCCAGATATGTGCCATTCTGCTTTCCCCAAAGTTTCCAGGAGATTTTATCCTACATTCTACCACACCAGCATCTTCTGTTTTTCCAAAACTGCTAAAAATGCAACTGAAGAGATATCTGAGTGACAATATTCTAAAGGTTACTAATGAGGTTAGTCAAGTTACTTAAAGAATCACAATGATGCCGTTTCCCTTGGGGCTTAATTATTGGCAGTAACTGTCACGCACTTGCCACTGTAACGCAGGGGGAAAAATAGAATTTAGGAATGAGGTAAGGAAAAACAGTCAAAGATCACCTCATTGAAGTGAAAAGAGTTCTAATTCGCTCTTTTATCACAGGGTTTACGGAGAAGCATTATTCAAACTAAGCTACAGACTACACACTGACAAAAACTGAAAATCCATCTTTCATAAAAACCTACCTTGTCAGAGGTGACCCTTCAGAAACCAGGGCTGTGGCCCCTTCAGTTTGTTGGCTCAGAGAGGTTATGGCTCCAGCACAAAAGCTTGGGTTGCTCAGCCAGTCTAATTCTGCACAGGCAAAAGAAAAAAGATCAATGAAATGAGCTCGATGGGATTTCTAGAGCAGGCAATCCATCTTACCAGCTGACGTCCTAATTCACAGCCAGTGTCAGCCAGACATTGTGAACAGTCCTCAGAAGCCGAAGGGAATCCATGAAATTTTTATTTCCCAGGGCATGGGGCTTTAACACACTCTAAAATATTTAAGACTGAAATCCTCTTGTGATAGCAGGCTGTGGCTTAAGCAAAAGCCACATAACAAGCGTGGCTTAAAAAGCAACAAGGCTTTATGGATTCCATCCACACTTCAATGAGCAGGAACGCTTCCAAAGCACTGGGTTTTAATGACCTGGCATTTGATTCAGACAATTCCAAAAAGTTTAAAAATCAAAGCACGCACAAAAGCCTGCCATGCTTAATACTGTTACAGAAGACTAAGATATTTTTCTTTAAAAAACATTCTGTTTTTGGGGCACCTGGGTGGCTCAGTCGGTTAAGCGTCCGACTCTGGCTCAGGTCATGATCCACAGTTTGCGAGTTCGAGCCCCGCTTCGGCTCTGTGCTGACAGCTCAGAGCCTGGAGCCAGCTTCGGATTCTGTGTCTCCCTCTCTCTTGGCCCCTCCCCGGCTCATACTCTGTCTCTTTCTTTCTCTCAAAAATAAATAAACGTTAAAAAAATTTTTTTAATACAAATAAAAATAAATATATTCTGCTCTTAGTAAGTTAACTTATAAACCTTTCCTTAAAACAGTACTCCTCTTTGGGGTACCTGGGTGGCTCAGTTGGTTAAGCGTCTGGCTTCGGCTCAGGTCATGATCTCACCGCTCGTGGGTTCGAGCCCCGCATCGGGGTCTGTGTTGACAGCTGGGAGCCTGAAGCCTGCTTCGGATTCTGTGTCCCCCTCTCTGCCCCTTCCCCGCTCACACTCTCTCTGTCCCTCTCTCAAAAATAAACATTTAAAAAACAAAAACAAAACAAAAAAACAGTACTCCTCTTTGAAAATAAAAACACAAGGTGTCAACTTTTCCAATGCTAAAATTAAATAAAATGTTAATAATGATTATCTCTGGGGGTGGTGAGATTAAATGTCCAAAATTTTTTCTCCATTAATTTTGAAGTCCTCTGGAATGAACTATTTCTTAATTACTAATTTTCTAACCTTTTAGGAGCCTTAGCTGTGAAGGAAAAAAAAAAAAACAAACAAAACCCTGGGGTGGTGGCAGCAAGGGGGCTCCTGGGGGGGTTTGTATTTTGTCCCGTTTTGTTCTAGGATAAGGCCAGAGCATGTTCATGCGCTCAGGAGAAAGAACCCGTGAGATGGCTAAGTTAGGAGATGCACTTCCTAACAGTCATACTGGGATATCATCTATATACCATAAGGGTCACCATTTAAAATGTACAATGCAAGGGGCGCCTGGGTGGCTCGGTCAGTTAAGCGTCTGATTCTTGATTTCGGCTCAGGTCATGATCTCATGGTTCGTGGATCCAAGCCCTGTGTCGGGCTCTGCGCTGACAGTGGGGAGCCTGCTTGGGGTTCTGTCTCTCTGCCCCTCCCCCAGCTCACATTCTCTCTCTCAAAATAAACATTCTTTTTAAATGTACAATTCAATGGTTTTTAGTATACAGTAAAATATTGGATTGCAAGTTACTCGTTGTGCGAGTGTTCCGCAAGACAAGCAAACATTTTTTTTTGAAATTTATTGTCAAATTGGCTTCCATACAACACCCAGTGCTCATCCCAAAAGGTGCCCTCCTCAATACCCATCACCCACCCTCTCCTCCCTCCCACCCCCCATCAGCCCTCAGTTTGTTTTCAGTTTTTAAGAGTCTCTTATGCTTTGGCTCTCTCCCACTCTAACCTCTTTTTTTTTTTTCCTTCCCCTCCCCCATGGGTTCCTGTTAAGTTTCTCAGGATCCACATAAGAGTGAAAACATATGGTATCTGTCTTTCTCTGTATGGCTTATTTCACTTAGCATCACACTCTCCAGTTCCATCCATGTTGCTACAAAGGGCCGTATTTCATTCTTTCTCATTGCTACATAGTACTCCATTGTGTATATAAACCACAATTTCTTTATCCATTCATCAGTTGATGGACATTTAGGCTCTTTCCACAATTTGGCTATTGTTGAGAGTGCTGCTATAAACATTGGGGTACAAGTGCCCCTCTGCATCAGTACTCCTGTATCCCTTGGGTAAATTCCTAGCAGTGCTATTGCTGGGTCATAGAGTAGGTCTATTTTTAATTTTCTGAGGAACCTCCACACCATTTTCCAGAGTGGCTGCACCAATTTGCATTCCCACCAACAGTGCAAGAGGGTTCCCATTTCTCCACATCCTCTCCAGCATCTATAGTCTCCTGATTTGTTCATTTTGGCCACTCTGACTGGCGTGAGGTGATATCTGAGTGTGGTTTTGATTTGTATTTCCCTGATGAGGAGCGACGTTGAGCATCTTTTCATGTGCCTGTTGGCCATCCGGATGTCTTCTTTAGAGAAGTGTCTATTCATGTTTTCTGCCCATTTCTTCACTGGATTATTCGTTTTTCGGGTGTGGAGTTTGGTGAGCGCTTTATAGATTTTGGATACTAGCCCTTTGTCCGATATGTCATTTGCAAATATCTTTTCCCATTCCATTGGTTGCCTTTTAGTTTTGTTGGTTGTTTCCTACAAGCAAACATTTCTAGTAAATTTTAACCTGATAAACAAACGGTGTCTTGCAATACAAGTAGTACGTGATTCAGAAAGTCACATGATCACAACTGAGCCAATGCTTCCTATCTCTCTCTCTCTCTCTCTCTCTCTCTCTCTCACTGAGGGATTGTGGGTGATCTCCCACGCTCGGTCTCAGGCCATGGTGTCTGGAAGAAATCAGTGATTTTTCAGAACGTTGGAAGGTGCCCACGACTGGTACTAGTGTATTTTTTGTCACTTCAAAGCACCTACGGACAGTCCTCTGCTTTTCCATTCAAGAGTAAGCCTAGGAGTGCTTAGCTTCATTCTAGGTCAGGCTCCTTGCAGATATAGACGCTTTCCTCTGCTGCTTTATTGCCAGTTACATTAAATACAGTATATGACAAGAGTTTATTAATACTGTAGTCAACTTCTGTGTGAGTGTATACAATGGCCCCATGCAGAAAAAGATTCCACTGAGCCAACAGACAGCAGTGATTCCATTAGTGACAGTGAAAGTCGTCCTACACAATAATTCTCCTCTCTTGTCTCCCTCACACCAGCCACAAAGGTTTTCAAAGGTAAGTACAGGTTAACTTATTTTTCTTTATATGTTTTCTTTATTATTTTGTATTATATTATGGTACTGTATCATTTATGTGAATATTTTGGGGTTGTGGAATCATCTGAGTTTCCATGATTTCTCATGAAGAGATTCACTTTGCTACACAAGTGCTTTGGATTACAACCACGTTTCCGGAACAAATTATACTTGCAAACCAAGGTTTTACTATATTTAGAACTGTGCAGGGCACCTGGCTGGCTGAGTTGGTGGAGTGTGCAACTCTTTTTAAAAAAAATTTTTTTAACATTTATTTATTATTGAGAGACAGAGGGAGACAGAGCATGAGCATGGGAGGGACAAAGAAAGGGGGAGACACAGAATCCGAAGCAGGCTCCAGGCTCTGAGCTGTCAGCACAGAGTCCAACGCGGGGCTCAAACTCACAAACCACGAGATCATGACCTGAGCCAAAGTCAGACACTTAACTGACTGAGCCGCCCAGGTGCCCCTGGAGTGTGCAACTCTTAATCCCAGGGTCATGAATTCCAGCTCCGTGTTGGGCATAGGGTTTACTTATATATTTTAAGTAAAAAATATCTGTGTTTTAGATTTTATATATATATATATATATATATATATATATATATATGCTTGTGTATGTGTATATATGTATATGCATATATATGTACATATATACACATAGATATGTATTATGTATATATGTATATACACACACACATATATACATGTATATACACATATATATGTGTGTGTGTGTGTGTGTGTATATATATATATATATATAAATTGTTCAATTATCACCATAATTTTAGAACATTTTCATCATCCCAAAAAGAAACCCCAGACCTATTGGCAGTCACCATCACTCATCTCTGGCTCTCCCACCCCAAGGCAACCACTAATCTGTCTCTACAAATTTGCCTGTTTGGGACAATATGATTTTTTTTTTTAATTTGAGACAAACAGAGGGGGAGAGGGAAGGGGAGGGGGAGAGGGAGGGAGAGAATCTTAAGCAGGCTCCACACTCAGCACAGAGTCCAACACAGGGCTCGATCTCACGACTACGAGATCATGACCCAAGCTGAAATTAAGAGTCAGATGCTTAACCGACTGAGTCACCCAGGCACCCCCAAGACATTTAATATGAGATCATACAGCATACAGTCTTTTGTAACTGGCTTCTTCTACTTTGCATAATGTTTTCAAGGTTCATCCATACTGTAGCATGTATTAGTACCCATTCCTTTTTATCGCCAAATAATATTCCATTTTATGGGTAGATCACATTTTGTCCACTGATCAGCTAATGGACACTTGGGTTGTTTCCCTTTTTTGGTTATTATGAACAATGCAGCTATAAACATTCATGTACAAGTTTTTATATGGACATATGTTTTTATTTCTCTTGGCTAGATACCCAGAATTGCCGGGTCATGTGGTAACTCATGCTTAGCATTTTAAGGAAATGCCAGACTGGTTTCCAAATTGGCTGCACCAGTTTACGTTCCCATTAACAATGTAGAAGGATTCTAATTTCTCCAAATCCTTGGCAACTTGTTACCGTCTGTGTTTTAGATTATAGTCATCCTAGTAGGTGTGATGTCTTTTCTCATTGTGCTGCTGGTTTCCATTTCTCTGGTGACTAATGATGTTAAGCATCTTTTCATGTGTTTATTGGCTAATATTTGAACAGAAATAGTCAAATACTTTGCCCATTTTTTAATTGGGTTGTCTTTTTAGTATTGGGTTGGCAGAGTGCTTTACATATTCTTTGTTCTAGTCCCTGATGGTTACTGCATCTTAGGAGGAAGGAACAGAATGTGTGCCCCGTGATGACAGGTACTTTGTTTTACTCAACTGCTGTATCCATGGGACCATGAGCAATGCCTCGCATAACATCAGGAGGCGTTTAATAAATATTTGTGGAAAAGAGGGGAGACAGGGAGGGAGGGAGGAAAATTCCTAAGGAGGAAAGGGACATTAAAACAAAAGGGAAAGAGAAGGATTGTAACTCTTTAAGTGCCTACTGTAGGCTAAACACCAGGTAAAGCACTTTACATTCTTGTTATACCTTTTAAGCATCAAAACAATCTTCTTTGGGAGGTATTACAATCTATATTGTACAGAAGGAAACTAAAGCTCAAAGGAATTAGGTAATTTGTAAGGTCATACCCACTGAGGGCTACACAGCTGTTCGTGCAGTCTCTTTCCTACTGTTTCCTTTTCCTTCTGCGGTCTGGATCTGATCCCTGGCAAGAGGTATGTGAAAAGTTTCTGTAGCTCACTGAGATCATGATTATTGCCAAAACAACCGCATTGTGTCATGAACAAAGGAAAAGCAAGAAAAGACGGAACAAGCAATATGCAAAGAGAGATGCTCTCAACATATATTTTACATACATATACATATTACATATTTTACATAAATATTTGAGACAGTGAGGACAGCGTGGAGGAAATGTAAAGAAACACAGAGGTCAAAACAACATAAAGTGTGTAACTCTCCAAAGTCCTTCAGAAGTCCTCCAAAAATAAGAAAAAGGGTTTTTAAGGAAACAATCAAGGCTTTGCCAAATGAGACCACTGGGGGAAAAAAAGTAATGTTTACAGAACTAAAACGCTTGGGGTTCTAACCCAAATCATAACTGACCTTCTCTGTGACCTTCATCTCAATCAAATGACCTTTCTTTGGGGCAAATGGTATTTCTACCTGACAAGTTACTGCTACTGCCTTTTTTTTTTTTTTTTTTTTGGTCCTGGTAGCACATTAGCAGTGAACATGCATAGAATATTAGAAGTAATCATCACTGGATGTTAGGCATGCAGGAATTTTGGAGATTATCAGTTGAGGGATTTTAAAACTTTTTTTTAGCTAAAGAAAACGCCACTCAAACAAAATCTTCCCGAGAAGCCCAACCTGCAGAACAGCAAAAGCAGGGATGCTTCCTGGGGTTCAGAGGGAGGGGGCAGGTCTGAGAAAGCTCTCCAGAGCACAGCCCGGGCACCACTCCCTCATTTACAGAGCAACATGGGAGGTCCGAAGAAGTCCAGTCCTCTGGCCAAAGGCACACACCCAAGCCTCGACCTGCACTCTGCCCAGTTCTCTCCACCATGCACCGTGGTGCAACTCTTCACTTCCTCAACGAAGGAGCTGGCTTTCCTGAAGTCTCCCTGCAACTGGTACACGGGGCTACCGTGGCGATTTTCATCCTGTGATCTCATTACCTGCGGGGCCGTCTTCCCACTTCATTCTAAGGTCCACAGCTCAAATCCTTACAGGGACCAGGGGCGCCTGGGTGGCTCAGTTGGTTAAGCACCTGACTCCAGCTCGGGTCATGATCTCACATTCGAAGTTGGAGCCCCGCAACGCGCTCTCTGCTGTCAGCACTGAGCCCATTTTGAATCCTCTAGTCCCCCCCTCTCTCTCTGCTCTTCCCGCCCCCCCCCCAAATAAACAAACATTAAAAGAAAAAAAAAAAGGCTGTCTAAAGAAAATCTTTACAGAGACCGGATTGGTAATGATTCCTGTGATAGTACAGAGAATGAAAAAAAGAAAAAGACAAAAATATTTTGCCAAAGAAGGAAATTGGTCTACAACTCTTACATCTGAGTTTTCAGCTCCCACCCTCCTCCTATTCCTTCCTTTCCAAGCTAAATGCAACATGAGGGCAGAGGTCATGACTACTCACTCCTGTATTTCCAACCCCTAGCACAGGGCCTTGGCACAAAGCAACTGGGATCAATAAATATTTGTTGAAAAAACAAAATGAGTGAAGATCTGAGCCATATCTTCCTATCTTTGTATCCCCAGCTGAACTGAAGCAATATGAGATTGTCAAAAGCATGCCATTATCTAGGTATAAAGTACAACCATTTTAATTCTTCCAGTGTTCACTGCAAATGGAGATTGAATCATTAAAGAATAAAGTACCAAATACCCACTATGGGGCCAGGCACAGTCCTAGGCTTTCGGGGTAGAGTGTGACTAAGGCAGGCCAGGTCTCTCTGCTCATATGGTATTTATACTTAATCATAACCTTACTGTTCACATAACACATGTGCATTGTGAAATTTTGGTTATATGGAATCCTGGAGAAAGTTATCTGAGATTAAACAATGCTTTATTAATCAGAATGCAGTCTTTTTTCTATATTTACTTACAGCCTCACAATTTACAAGTTCCTTTGACAGAAGTCAAATATGTATTTAGATAATTATATCAACAAATATTATGTATTTAGATAATTACATCAACACCATGCAGGATGTAACATATTACGGACAGGTTGAGCAGGATACAACATGCTTGGGTTTAAATGGAGAAGCTGACTGGCTGACCAACCTTTTGTCCCTGCAGGCTAGTAAATAAGCATAGGTTGAACCTGCCTGGAAATGAGCACTCTGCTACACACACACACACACACACACACACACTCCTAAAAAAGGAAGCATGGAAGCATCAGGCAAAAAACCACTTTAGGAGCTTTAGAGCCTGGCTGGCTCAGTCGGTAAAGCATCTGACTCTTGATTTCAGCTCAGGTCATGTTCTCACAGTTTGTGAGTTTGAGCCCCGTGTCCAGCTCTGCACCGACATCACAGAGCCTGCTTGGGATTCTCTCTCTCTCCCTCTCTGTGACTGTACCCTAATCAAATGCACGCACTCTCTCCCTCCAGATAAACAAATTTAAAAAAAAATAAACAACAACAAAAAACAACTATTGCCGAACAAAACCCAGGCAGGTATCTAGAAGAACCACAGCATGTGTAATTTTACAGAAAATTATATAATGAATCATCACTAAGTTGACATTCTTTTTATCACAAGTTTATTATATAATGGTATCTCTCCATCACTAGTGAAAATGCTTTAATTCAATTCCACTGGATACAGGGATGAGGAAATCACCACGAAAAGATTTAAAAATTTTTTAACATTTTTTGAATCACAACTGGATGAAATATCCAAGTTCACCCCCTCCCCATTCTATTGTAATAAAATAGCACTGATTCACTGGTTTAAGTGAACTCAGGTGAGCACCACCCCTCCAGGAATCATTCAAAAAGGCATTTCTAAGGCTGAGTATAACAAACGAACATATATATTAGGGAAGGGGATTGTCCCTTTGGTAAGACTGAGTCAAGCTCTTCATTTTGATCGAAACCTTTATTTTCTGACAAGGAAACTGAGGGAGGAAACATTTGTTCAGAAAGCTCCAACAAACATGGCTAAGCACTGAGTTTAAGGTGATTACAGAGAACCTAACCAAAGTCAGCCCTTCTACAGAGTTAACCTACAATTTGAAGATCCCAAAAGTAATGTTTAAACAACCCAACCCCCAACATTCTAGTATCACAGTGTGACTCAGAACACAAGGTTTTGAGTCAGAAGGAGCTGTGTTCAAATACTGGCCTTACCGTTTACCGGTTGGGCAACTCTTAACAAAATACTTAATCTCTAAGTCTCTCTTTCCTTTCATTCAGCATATTTTATTTTATTTTTATTTTTTATTTCTAGAAGCTAGGAACACAAAGCAAACAAGACAAAACCAACCCGACTCTCGGGGTACTGACACACTGGCAGTCACACACACTGTGACAAATGTCAAGATAAAGAAAATACACGGGGTACAAGGAGAGCACATGGTCCCAACCAGGTATGGGTCAGAGAAAGCTGCCTGGGAGAACATGTCCGTCAAGACCTGAAGGATGAGGGTAATCTGCTAGGGAGAGTCTGGGCAGAGGAAACGGCTGCTACAAAGGCCCGAAAGTGCAAACACAGGGCTCTGGGAAACAGCAAGCTATTATGTCTGGACCCCTGGGAGGAGAGCAAGCGGGGGCAAAAGGAAGCTGGAGAGGTCAGGGGCCTTCAAAAGGTGTCAGAGTTTGGGCTTCTCCTAACAGCCACAGACAGACAGTAGAGAGCTCCGAACAAGAGTGACGAAGTCAGAGCTAGGGTTCTAAAGAGCAGCAGCCAAGAGGAGTATTTAAGAGCACGTGTTTTGGGGGTGCCTGGGTGGCTCAAGCCACGATCTCACGGTTCATGAGTTTGAGCCCTGCATCGGGCTCGCTGCTGTCGGTGCAGAGCCCGCTTCGGATCCTCTGTCCCCCCGTCTCTCTGCCCCTGCCCCACTTGCGCTTTCTCTCTCAAAAATAGAAGAATAAATTAAGAAAAAAAGAGCACGGGTTTTGAAGCTAGACTGCCTGAGCTCAGATCCTGGTTCTGAGGCTTAAAAAAGGATGGCCATAAAGAAGGATGAGATCTTGCCATTTGGGACAACATAAATGGACCGAAAGGGCTATCATGCTAAGTGAAGTCAGAGAAACAAAAATACCACACGATTTCACTTCTATGTAGAATCTACAAAACAAATGAATAAACAAACAAAAAGCAGGGGCTCCTGGGTGGCTCAGTCAGTGGAGCGTCAGACTTTGGCTCAGGTCGTGATCTCGCCATTTGTGAGTTCGAGCCCCACATCGGGCTCGCTACTGTCAGCACGGAGCTTGCTTTGGATCCTCTGTCTGCCTCTCTCTCTCTGCCCCTCCCCTGCTTGCACTCTCTCTAAACAAAACATTTTTAAAATTTTTTTAAAAAATAAAAAGAAAACAAACAAAAAGCAGAATCAAGCTTCTAAATACAAAGATCTGATGTTGCCAAAGGGGAGATGGGAGGATGGGCAAAATGGGTGAAGGGGAGTGGGAGATACAGGCTTACAGTTTTGGGATGAATAAATCACAGCAAGAAAAGGCACAGCATAGAGAATGTAGCCAATGGGATCGTCATAGTGTTGCACTGTGACAGATGATGGCTACACGTGCAGTGAGCATAGCGTAAGGTATGGAGTTGTTGAATCACCATGTTGTACATCTGAAACTAAGGTAACACTGTGTGTCAACTGAAATCCAAATATAAAAGGAAGTCCGGTGCTTCTATGTGCAAAAGAAGACCAGAACAGTCTAAATGTCCTTAATAGAGGATTGTTTGAATAAACCATGTGACATCACACTATGATGTTCTGTGCATCAAAAGAAATGAGGAAGATCTCATACTATGCTGTACGGTGATCTCTGGGATTCAAGCTAAAATGCAGACCAGTAGGCATTAAAGAAAGAGCAGGGAATATAGTCACTCATATTAAGGGAGAAAAAAAATGGAAGGATATCATTGACTAATTAAAATTCTAACTTGCAGAGTAAGGAAAGTAACAGGCTGGAGGAACAAAGATGGAAGCCTTTATTTCTCTGGACATACCTGGTTTACATTTTCAACCTCAGAACCATGTAAATGTTTCACAACACTATAAAACAGGATCGGTTCAAAAAGAAGAAAAAAGCAATCGCTAAAAATTAAAAATATACCTAACTGTATAACAAACTGTTGATAACACCACAGAGAATTATTTCAAGTGATCTTAAAACACAGTAATTTGACCACACATCTGCTGCAGGATAGGTCCTAAGGACAAAAAGAATCACAAAGAAATACTAAACTATTTTTTAAGCTTATTTATCTTGAGAGAGGGAGAGACAGAGCATGACAGCATGCATGAGGAAGGGGTGAGAGAGAGGGAGAGAGAAGGAGAAACCCAAGCAGGCTCTGCACCATCAGCACGGAGCTGACGTGGGGCTCGAACCCACGAACCAGAGATCATGACCTGAGCCAAAATCAAGAGGTGGACACTTAACCTACTGAGCCATCCAGGCGCCCCAAACTATTTAGTATTAATCACAATACTAGTGTTATTTTTAACATATACATAATTGTATCGATGGCATTAGGAACTAAGATTTTCAGTGTAAGAAGAAATATAAATATTAAATTACAAATTTATATACAAATTACATATTATATAATAAAAAGAAATTAAGTAAAAATCTCACGATCTTCAATTTGGCCCGGAAATATCACTGTGAATTCATGATGTATTTTTCTCTTCCTGGTTTTGACCACTCAAAATGTCTAGAAATAATGCCAACCCAGTGCAACTAGCACTCCGAACACCAATTTGTGGTTTCAACCTCCCCGAACCATTTTCCCCTAAAAGAAACAATGGTTTGTAGAGAAACAGCCAGTTCCAGGCCATAATGGAACATATAAGTGATGAGCTCTGGGCATCCTTTAGACCAGAAAGCAAGAAAGCAATTAAAGACACCTGGGTCATGTCAAAAAAAACACATACCAACTTAATTAGACTCCCATTAGCACGGATGGGACAATGTGAGCAATAGAAAAAATATCTGCAATGGATTGAAATATAAGTGTTAAAAATTCAATAGTTTGTAAAGAAAGCAGGGAAAAAAAGAAACATCTAATTGGTCACCTCTAAAAATTCTAAGGACCCCAACTCATTTTCTGAAAATTGGCAGAGAACACATCAAGCATTGTCCTTCCTGCCTGAACTGTATTTCAGGGTATCCCAATAGTGTTGACAGGAAGTTTACGGAATAATTGTCACCTCGGCCAATAGCAAATACCCCAACGAAGTATTTTCAATTAAAAAAAATTATACCTGAATCTAATTAACTCTCTAGATCTAATTGCCAGCTCACAGGAAATACTGGGATAGAGAAGCATGCTAAAGGACACCAGGAGGATTTGGTGGGAAATGTCTACAGGACAGATGACTCAGTGTCCTCAACAAAGAAATCACAAGGGAAAATAGAGGGGAAGGAGAGACTGTTTTATATTAAAAAGAGACTTAAGAGATATATCTACAAAATACACTGTTGTATCTTTTTTGGATCCTGACTTGAACCAACATTAAAAGACCATTTGCAAGACAAGTTGGGAAATCTGAACAGACTAGAAATTAGATGACATTAAAGAATTACACTTAATTTCATTAAGTGATGCTTAGATTTTTTTTTCATAAAATGCTCTTTTACAAACATTATCCTGATGCTGAAGACCCCCAGAAGACATGTGACAAATATCTTAAGATAAATGACAAGAGCGACACTCCCCTTTAAACCTTCTATTTCACCTTCCCCCAGTAAAGGATAACCCCTAGGCAGTTACTGAAGTCACCACCCTTCCTCACCATCAGTCTCAATCACCTTTCCCAAGGCTCCTCTTCATGCCTCTGTATTTCCAAACTGGGCTGTTTGCAGTTTTCTGCATAGGTCCCATGATTTCCTTCCTGCATGTCTTTGAAGGCCCTGGAATGCCCTTCCACTATCTCCATTTGTTCAAATCCTACCCTCTTGAAGACCCCTCGCAAAACTTAGCTCCTATATAAAGCCTTCTTTGAAATTCCCATGTTGCAATAGCTCACCTGTGCCATCTATAACATCTTACCTTTTCTGTTACTTTGTGAAATACTTATTATTGGTCTGTATATTCAGCAAACATTTATTGAATACCCTACCACGTTTTGGACCTGTGCTCGGGGCTAAGTATGCTATCATGTATAGACACTGTCCCTGACCACATGAAGGTTAGGGTCTAGCGAAGGCTAGCCAAAAACTACACTAACTATATAAGAAATGACTCACAATTAAGCATTACCAAAAAAGAAGCGTGTGAACTAGAAAGGATATAAAAAGAGGTGCCAGACACAATTGGACTCTGCCACATAAGTGTACGATTTAGGATTAAATACTTTACATTACAATTCACTGTGCCTCACTTGTTAATAATGCAGATTTCCTGGGAATGCTTAAGGCTTATAATGAATATGTAATACCATCACCTGGCACCCAGGAGACCCTCAATAAACAGTTCTGACTCCCAGCACCTGCGCCCTTGTGGAAAGAACTTGCTTTTTTTGATTAGGCTTTGGGTCCTAATCCCTAGCTCTGAGTCTGACAAAAGATATGAACCCAATAAGCATTTCAGAAATCAGTAACACGGGAAAGGAAGAAAGATGTGGTAAGAACACCCAGCATCTACATCAGGAATCTCCTTGAAATGTAGGGTACTATTATCTACGTTTTATACATGAAGCAACTGAGGCTCAGCGCAAGAATGAGGTCCAAAAGCATGACAACATGCAAGTCCCGGCTCCAGGGCCTCTCCTGGGTCTCTTTTTCTCCATCCATTACTCTGCAACTCAAACCCAGAAGCCAGGACGAGACCAAGAGCCCTTCCCAGAAGGCTTTGCAGCGCCGCTGAGAACTCTGGGATACAAAGGGATAAACAAATCCAAGGCAAGGACCGAGACCTAAGACCGAGAAACTTCTTTGTAATCTCGCCGGGTGACTTCTTCGCCCCTTTTGTTTCCTTACCTTTCCTGGCGCTGCCGCTACCGGAAGTCTCACCAATGCCTGCAAAGGCCGGGAACAGCGCCATGACTGCAGGCCGCACCGCCGTTCCCCTCTCCAGAAATGGCGCCGGCGAGCGGACGCCGGTAGTGAGGCCTTCGCGGTTGCGGTGCACTCTGGGAAGTGTGGTTTTTCCCACTCGCACTCCCTGGGGCTTGACCCGGGGACCCGGCAGGGCGAGGAGGGGCGGGGCGGGGCGGGGTGGGGCGGAGCCACATCGCCGTAATTGATACTGGAAGGCTTCTGTTAGAACCCGGAAGTGCAGAGACCGGATGTGGAATTGTTCGGAGCAGAAAGTAGTAGGAGCTGGGATTCCGGTTGACCCCTGAACTCGCACCGTCACTAAGTGGGTCAAATTAATCAAACTCTGAGGTTCAGTTTCCTCATCTGTAAAATGTTCGTTAGATTAAATGAGCCTTAAGTAAGGTGCTTAGTTGGCATTGTGACTGACCCATGGAAAGCACTTGATGAAAGTTAGCTATTATGTGAGTTGTGACTGCAAATCCAACTCAAAGCCACGTGAGATATCCAGAATTCCGTTTACCATTTAAAACATCTTGGGGTGCCTGGGTGGCTCAGTCGGTTGAGCGTCCGACTTCGGCTCAGGTCATGATCTCCCAGTTTGTGAGTTCAAGCCCCGCACTGGGCCCTGTGCTGACAGCCCAGAGCCTGGAACCTGCTTCGGATTCTGTCTCCCTCTCTGCCCCTCCCCTGCTTGCGTGCGCGCGCTCTCTCTCTCTCTCTCTCAAAAAATAAATAAACATTAAAAAAATTTTTTTTAATAAAAAAACACCTCAGGTTCTACCAAAACCTCTGGCTCTAAGGTATCTCAATTAGTTGGAGCAGCATCTGCCTCCTTAGCAGATGACTGCAGAGCCGGGATGCTGATAGTCCTCCCCTGTGCTCCATGTCTTTCTACTCCAGAAAGATAAGTTATATGGAAGGTTTAGGAAAATCAAACCTTAATAGTAACGTTTCTGTAATCAGAAGGAATCTGGGCATGTTAGATATTTTCGGTGCTACAAATGCATAGGAGAATTGGGCTTAAGAGAGCACTCTTATAGGAACAATTTAAAGGGGCGCCTGGGTTGATTACTTGGTTGAACATCCGGGACTCTTGATTTTGGCACAGGTCATGATCCCAGAGTCCATGCTGAGCCTGGAGCCTGCTTAAGATTCTCCCTCTCTCTCTCTCTCTTTCTTTCTTCCTCTGCCTCTCTCCCCTGCTCGTGCTCTCTCTCTCAAAATAATTAATGAAAAAAATTCAAAAACAATGTAAAATTTGGGGGGGGGGTTATTTATTTGCTGAGAAAGAGAGAGAGAGAGAGAGGAAGCTGGGCAGGGCAGGAAGAGGGAGAGAGAATGGATCCCGAGAAGGCTCTGCACTGCTAGTGTGGAGCCCGATGCGGGGCTCAAACTCACAAACTGTGAGATCACGACCTGAGCTGAAATCTGGAGTTGGATGCTTAACCAGCTGAGCCACCCAGGCGCCCCTAAAAAAAACACTTTAAAGTGTACAATCAAAGGGCGCGTGGCTTTGCAGTTTGACCCCCCCCCCATTGGGTGTAGAGATTACTAAAAGCAATTAATTAACAAAAACAAAGTGTATAATTGAGTAACTGATACAAACCCCTGATTTTAAGTCGAAACTTTATGAAGTTTAGGCAGAGTTTCAGAACATCAAAGAGAATATAAAGTTTACTATATGTGTAAGTGTAATTGCTTAGCTTTATAAAAATTAATACCTGACAGGTAATTGAAGTACCTGAAAAGGAAATGAAATATATTAAATTTATAAATTTATATGAAATATATAAATACGGAGCAAAGGTCAGCAAGCTTTTTCCTAAAGGGCGAGAAAGTAAATATTTTGGGCTTTGTGAGCCAGAGGGTCTCTGTCACAATTACTCAGTTCTGCCGTTGTATCGGGAAAGCAGCCATAGGTAATAAACACATAAACAAATGGGAGCGGCTGTGTTCTAACAAAACTGTGGTTACAAAAACAGTGAGCCACAGTGGACTTGGAAAGTGTTCTGTATTACATTGGGCAGTGTTTGATTAACTATCTTTATAAATTGAAACAAACATTATTCAAGACCCCTTCAAGGTATTGCTAAAATTTACTAGGCTTATAAATCAAATAAAATTTGTAAGCTGAACTTGAACATTTAAGAACATTGTTCTTCAACTAAAACATTGATTCCTGGGCACCTGGGTGGCTCAGTTGGTTAAGTGACAGACTTCAGCTCAGGTCATGATCTCGTGGTTCATCAGTTTGAGCTCCATATCAGGCTCTGTGCTGACAACTCAAAGCCTAGAGCCTGCTTCACATTCTGTCTCAGTCTCTCTCTGCCCCTCTCCCATTCAAGTTCTCTCTCTCTCTCTCTCTCTATCTATCTATCTTAAAAAACATTTATTCCTTTATAGTCAATAGCCAGTTTTCAGGAAATGAAAAAGAGGAAAATGTTAAAACACCAGGGGACACAATCAGCAAAACCCTGAAA
Organism: Panthera tigris; assembly: GCF_018350195.1. Classification (NCBI taxonomy): domain Eukaryota; kingdom Metazoa; phylum Chordata; class Mammalia; order Carnivora; family Felidae; genus Panthera; species Panthera tigris. The sequence continues at coordinate 132,949,911 of NC_056665.1, forward strand.
CTGTATAAAAACAAACCATCTGATTCTTAGAACAAAGAAAATACAAGGGAAAAAAATCAAGTCAAAGAGACATACGGGAGCACCTAGCTAACTTAGTTGGAAGAGGCTGTGACTCTTGATCTCAGGGTTATAAGTTTGAGTCCCATGTTGGGTGTAATTACTTAAATAAACAAATACTAAAAAAAAAAAAAAGAGGGGCTGGGGCACCTGGGTGACTCGGTTGGTTAAGCATCCAACTCTTGATTTTGGCTCAGCTCATGATCTCAGTTTTGGGAGACTGAGTCCCACATCAGGCTCTGTGCTGACAGGGTACAGAGCCTGCTTCAGATTCTCCCTCTCTCTGCCCCTCCCCACCCACCTGTTTTCTCTCTCTCTCTCTCTCAAAATAAATAAATAAACTTAAAAAAAAAAGAGGGGTGCCTAGCTGGCTCAGTCAGTGGAACGTGTAACTGAATCTCAGAATTGTGGGTTTGGGCCCTGGGTTGGGTGTGGAGATTACTTAAAATCTTTAAAATAAAAAAATAGAGCGACATACATTAAAAGAGACTTGAGAGGCATATTGACCAACAGTAATGCACATATCCTATTTGGATTCAGATTCATACAAACTGTGTAAATCAAAATCATGACACTTATGAAACCATTGGTTGGAAATTTGAACACTGGCTGGATAATTCATAAAATTAAGGAATTATTGTTAAAATTGTATAGGCATGATAAAGGTGCTGTGATTACAGATTTTTAAAAGCGTCTGTGTCTTTTAGATATACATACCAAAAGGTGAAATGGTACATTGCCAAAAATTGGCTTCCAATATGGGAGGAAGTTAAGGGGCGAGGTATGGTTGAAGCAAGATTAGCCCTGAGTTGATAACTGTTGTAGTAACGTATACATGTACTATTATTTTGGCCTTTTTTCTGGTAAAATGTTGAAATGTTCTATAATACAAAAGTTTTAAACTAAACATCAAAAAGCTTACTTTTTTAAAATGTGTAACAATAAGAGGGAACAAATTACTGATAGGCACAACAACATGAATGAATCTCAAAATCTGTATGCTGTGCAAAAACAGGCAGACACAGGAGTACTTACCATATGGTTCTACTTATGCAAAATTCTAGGAAATGCAAATTAATATATAGTAACAGAATATATAGTAGCAGATCAATGGTTTCGTAGGGCTATGGGAGCACACGGAGGGATATTCTATGGGAGGCACGCAGAATCTCTTGGGGGTGATGGAAATGTTCTGTATCTTGATCACGGTGGTGGTGGTTTCATGGAAGTGTAACCACCACCTGGCTTTTTAAAAGTTTAAGACCACACTAAGGTGTGGAATGCATTGTTTCAATAAATTAAACACCTTTTAAACCAGGGGTCACCAAACTTTTTCTGAAAAAAGTTTCAGAGTAAATATATTAGACATAGCAGGACCTAGGGTCTCTGTGTCAACTACATTGAAATTTGAATTTCATATAGTTTTCACAGGTCACAAAATATTCTTCTCTTTTTTGCAACACTTATAAATGTAAAAAGTATTCCTAACCCATGGGCCATAAAAATCAGCAGTGGGTCAATTTGACCCCTGGCCACAGTTTGCTGGATGGTTGCAAACTCTATATCATTAAACAAAACTAATTTTTTTTTAAATTTTTTTTTAACGTTTATTTATTTTTGAGACAGAGAGAGACAGAACATGAACAGGGGAGGGTCAGAGAGAGGGAGACACAGAATCTGAAACAGGCTCCAGGCTCTGAGCTGTCAGCACAGAGCCCGACGCGGGGCTTGAACTCACAGACCGCGAGATCATGACCTGAGCCGAAGTCGGCCGCTTAACCGACTGAGCCACCCAGGCGCCCCAAAAACTAATTTTTTTAAAGTTTATTTTACTTATTTTGATAAAGAGAGAGTTTATGAGCAGGGGAGGGGCAGAGAGAGAGAGAATCCCAAGCAGGCTGCACGCTGTCAGTGCAGAGTCCAATGCGGGGCTTGATCCCACGACCCTGGGATCTTAACCTGAGCTGAGATCAAGAGTCAGATGCCCAACTCACTGAGCCACCCAAGTGCCCGTAAAAGTAAATTTTTGAAAGGTCTTTCCTACATGGGAAATTCCACCCCACAGTACGTGGAAACAGCTCACTTTAACTGTTGTTGTTGTTGTTGTTGTTATTTATTTTGCCTTACAGACTTCGGGTATTTCCAGTGCCTATAGCAGGGATTTCTTAGAATAAGCCAAAAATGGGTTCAAATTCTGATTTGGCTTCACATGTAGTTTGACTAAACGGTGAGAGTGCACCACTCGACCCCTTGTACTTCTATTCTTTGTGGCAGGGATTGCTCCCTCTAGCTGGGCACGTTGCTGTTCTAGATCTATCTTACGTTCCAGTGTGTTCTCGTTTAGCCTGCGTTGCCTCATGGATTTTGATCACCTCCAGACACTGACAAGAACGAATCTTTTCTCTGAGGCTGGCGGGAGGAGAAGATACGTGAAGGAGGAGCGGTGGGAATTGTGCAGGAGAGATCTGCAGAAAGGGGCTCTGTTTTAGTTGCAGGAGTTGGAAGAGAGATGCTGTTCCATTGGATCCCAGTGGAGTAGGCAGCCAGTCTGGCCACGAAGAATGAAAAATGAGTAGAGGCTATAGAGAGCTATAGAAAACAGTCTTGGAACAATGTCAGAGGAGACACAATATGAAGAAATAGACTGCCAGGAGGCACTTGGACACAAAGTAGGTAGGTGCCTAGTCCTTGTTTGTTGGTGAAATAATGCCTATGTAATTTCCATCTACTTTTGGAGAAAAACATTATAGGAAAAGTAGTAGACTCCTATTGTTTTGCCTAATTCACAGCCCTTTTCCTGAATCCGGGAAGTGGTCATGTGTGTGCAATAAGGCCGGGTGTCTTGGCCCCACCTGAGTTTTCCCAGTAGGTATGTGACCCAACTCAGTCAAGGCTTCGGTTGGTAAGGGCTCAACCCAGATCTGACCCAAGCCAGGCCCAGCAAAATTCTTTCCCAGGGATTTGGGAACTAGAGCTGAGCAAAGAAACTGGCCTCTGTGTGTCTAGACCATATGATGTAATAGCCCAGGAGCTGGAGGAGGGGCAGAGGATACCTGCCTGTTAGTAGAGAAAGATGAAAGCAGATTGAGTTGGAGAAGAGAGTCCCAGAAATTTGGGGAAGCTCATTCCAGTTGCCCCTGGAGCCTCATTCCTATGCTTGGATTCTGGGAAACAACCTAATATCCTTATAATACCTTCTCCATTTCAGTTAAATGGATTCAAGTTGACTGGCTTTCACAACCACGGGCCCTAAGCAATACAGAATGAATGAGTGCATGACATCATTTCCACACTCAAGGTCATAACCTCACGGTCTGGAGGTGTTCCGATTCGTTGGAGTGATGAATGAGACTTTTAAACTGGTCTACCTAGAACCTGTAAGAGCAAACTCCTTTCATCTTCTTCTTCTTAATGTTTATTTATTTTTGAGAGGGAGAGAGACAGAGAGTGAATTGGGGGGGGGGGCAGAGAGAGAGAGGAAAACACAGAATCCGAAGCAGGCTCCAGGCTCTGAACTGTCAGCACAGAGCCCGACGCGGGGCTCAAACCCACAGACCGTGAGATCCTAGCCTGAGCTGAAATCGGACACTTAACCGACTGAGCCACCCAGGCGCCCCAGGGTTTTGAGAGGTTTTGAAAATTAGAGAAGGATGTCAGCAACAGGTGCTAATGATGCTACCATTTAGAACACCCTTTAGAAGGAAGCTCACTTGGATTTATTCTCCTATAAGGAGGGTTGCGTGGTCAGGCTGAGGGCATTTCCTAAGAGCCTTGGGGAAAAGGTGATTTTGTTCTTTTTAGTGTGAGCTCTACTCCCAATGTGGGGCTTGAACTCACAACCCAAGATCAAGAGTCGTATGCTCTACTGACTGAACCAGTCAGGCCCCCTGAGGGGGGAAAAAGTGATTTTAACCAGTTTCAAAAGGTTAAATGCATTTCCTTGGGTAGCTTACTCTAAACTAGCACCTCTTCCCGATATGCCCTGAAAGAATTTTCTACTTTTGTTGTCATGCAAGCTCTTCCAGGAAGTGGAATGTGGTTGTTTTGTTTTGTTTTGTTTTGTTTATCTTGAGAGAGACAGAGACAGCACGGGAGCAAGGCAGGGGCAGAGAGAGAGGAAGAGAGAGGATCCCAAACAAGTTCTCCACTGTCAGCGCAGAGCCCAACGCAGGTCTCAAACCCACGAAACCATGAGATCGTGACCTGAGCCCACACCGAGAGTTGGACGCTTAACCGACTGAAGCCACCCAGGAGCCCCAAAAGTGGTATATGTTTTATAGCTATATTGATAATGAAAGAAATCAACGATAAACCTTCTGTTTTTCAATAAGTTTTACATAAGCAAATGGTTAAATCCCCCCTGGTCAAGCTGCCTTTCTTGGTCTAGAAAAGTGACATTTTAAGAACTGGTTTGTCTCCATTTAACAACTTCTTTACCTTGATGATTTGTCTCTCTGGCTTGTGGTCCCATATCTTTTAAGGGCGAGGCAGGAGTGGGGTGTTTACGCCTTTCCACTTTGTTCCCATCTACACCTCTCTTTTCACTGCCTCCCATCACTGCCCAAGGAGCAAAAGCGTGGATTTTTTTCCCCTGTAAATTTCTAGTTGCAAGTGAAAGTGTCTAAATTAAATCGGTTTCGCCTTTTGCCCATCTATTTAGGAGTCCAGAGAGGAACTATCCTGTCCATTTTGAGTATGCAATACCCGCCTGATACAGAAAAAGTTTTAAACACAGGGAAGTATGAAGCAAATGCAGAATAATCACCCATATTCCCATTGCCCGAAGACAAATACTATTTCAGAGTATTTGTATACAGGGCTTTTCTGTCTTCCTTTTCTGCTTTTCTGATGTCTTAGGTTATGAGCATATGTTTTCATCATAGTTATGATTATTTTTCCTCCTAATATTCTATGCAAGCATCTCTCTGCTTTATTACAAATGTCATAAACATGTATTAGATGTATAATATTTCATCCAATGGATGGGATCACAATATACTTAACCATTCCCATTTCTAGACATTTAGCAAATCTCGCTTCTGTCATCTCGTTGATTTTATCCGTGAGATCTCCAAAACATGAATGACCAGATGGGACTGTGAGTCACAAGATCGTAAATGGTAGTCCCACCAGTGGCCAAGAGAGGTGTTTGTAATGATGAACTGCCTTGTGCTGGAGCGTGAGGAGTGAGGTGGCAAAATGGCAGTGAAGGAGGGCAAGAGGACACTTTCTAAAAAGACAAATATAGGAGCGCCTCGGTGGCTCAGTTGGTTGAGCCTCCGACTTTGGCCCAGGTCATGGTCTCGCAGTTCACGAGCCCAAGCCCCACGTCAGGCTCTGTGCTGACAGCTCAGAGCCTGAAGCCTGCTTCAGATTCTGTGTCTCCGTCTCTCTCTGCCCCTCTCCTGTTCATACTCTCTCTCTCTCTCTCTCTGTCTCTCAAAAATAAATAAACATTAAAAAAATAAAATAAATAAAAATAAAAAGACAGATATCAGAGTGCCTGGGTGGCTCAGTCGCTTAAGCATCTGACTCTTGATTTCAGCTCAGGTCATGATCTCCCAGTGTGAGTTTGAGCCCCATGTAGGGCTCTGCACTGACAGCTCAGAGCCTGCTTGGGATTCTCTTTCTCTGTTTCTCTGCCCCTCCCCTGCTTGCATGCTCTCTCTATCAAAATAAATTTAAAAACCTAAAAAAAATTTTATAAACAAAAAGGCAAATATAATTTCAAATAATAAAGACAAAGCTCCACAAAACATTTATTGAGCAAAGTCACTATACTAAGTGCCAACACTACATCTCAACAAATAATGCTGGCCTGTAGGAGTAAGTGCGAAGATAATCCATGAATGAACAAGGGGCACTAACAAGACTGGGGAGGTGGGGGTTAACTCTGCCTGGCTCCACAGAGGTAAAGCTGCTTACCCGAGTCTTGAAAAATGATGAAGGAGGAGTTCCCTGGATAGACCAAGGAGAAAACAAATGTAGGCAGAGGAGATAACAAGTGCAGAAGTCTAAATTATGAAACAGCAAGATGTGTTCAAGGACCCTCAACCAGGGCTATGTGGCTGCCGTGAAGTGAGAGAGGCTTTGGGCAGGTCCTTATGGACCCTGATGCCTTGTGGTGTACAATAAAACATTTGGTCCTTGTCCCTGGTTCTTCCTCAGAGGCTAATACTAAATCCTTGGAATTTTCCAAGATTCTTTGTTATTCACAGGCAGGAGGGGGACAGGCTGGAAAGACTAACTACATGATTAGAGGGCTGGGCTTTGAACCAGCTGACCTCTAGGGAATGGAGTGGGGCGGGAGGTTGAGTTCAATCACATAGCCAATAATGCAATCAATCATGGCTATGTAATGAAACCCAGTAAAACTTGAGATACCAATTCTCCAAAGAACATCCTGGTTGATGAATACATCAGTGTGCTGGGAGGGTGGTGCATCCTGGTACCATGAAGAAAGGGCACAGAAGCTCTACATTCAGGATGCTCCCAGACCTCATCTATGTGTGCTTCATTTGGCTGGTCCTGATTTATATCTTTTGCAATAAAATTATAATCATAGCTATAGCACTTTTCTGAGAGTTCTTTGTTGTAGCAAATTATCATACGTTAGGTGGTTGAGGGATCCCCTGAACTTGTACTCAGTTGGTCAGGAGTGCTGATAGCCTGGGCACCCCCGAACTTGTGGCTGGCATCTAAAGTGAGAGCAGTCTTTAATTAGGGACAGAGCCCTTACCCTGTAAGTCTGCACTCACTGCAGGTGATTTGCATAGGACTCACATGGCAGGATTGCACCATGCTAAGGGATTTTAACCTTATTTTGACAATTTTTTTTTCCTTAGAGAGAGAGAGAGGGAGCGTGAGCAGGGGAGAGGAACAGAGGAGAGAAAGAGAGAATCTTTAGCAGGCTCCATACTCAGCTCGGAACCTGACACAGGGCTCAATCCCATGACCCTGGGATCATGACCTAAGCCAAAATCAAAAGTCAGATTCAGATGATCAACTGATTGAGCCATCGAGGCGCCCCTGAACCTTACTTTGAAAGATTTTAAGCAAGGGAATGTCAAATATTTGTGTCTTAGAAAAACCACTGTGTGGCAGTGTGAAGAATGGATTAGACAGGGGAGAATATGAAATAGGGTGTTACAGATTGTTGGAACTCGGAAAGGAGCAATAAACGAGGCCAACACATAGCAAGCAAGAATGGGGATGAATTATAAAAGATCTCTGTAAAATAGAGTGTGCAGCATCCCGGGGGTTGGTTCCGCAAGGGTGCGCCCAGACTGTAGTGGGATAGAGACAACGGTTTATTGGAAACATCACTTTCAATGAGCAGCAAGCTAAATGATTTGGATCTTTTAAAAAAAATAATAAAAAGATATATATTTCCTTTTGAGTCAGCTAGAAGAGTTTAAAGATACCAAATAATACAACAAATTATCATGTGCTAACCCCCACCTGCAATTTAGCACACGGTAACATCTTCTTCCTTTCTCTTAAGTTGTTCTATTTGTGCCTAATTTTTAAAATTATTATATAAGTCAATGGCTCTCAAGGTGGGGAGGAGGGGCAGCTCTTCTCCACAGAGAACATCTGGCACTGTCTGGAGATATTTTTGATTGTCATGACTGGGGAGTCGCTACTGGCAATCTAGTGGATAAAAGCCAATGGTACTGTTAAACATCCTACAATGCACAGGGACAGCCCCCACAACAAAGAATTATCTGGCCCCAAATGTCAATAATGCTGAGGCTAAAAAATCCTTATTCACGGAAAAGAAATAAAACAGTGTAGATAAAAGTGAGGTCCTCATGTATCTCTCCCCAAATCCAAACCCACTTTCCAACCACCCTCTCCCCAAAGATAACCACTCTCATGAATTAGGTAGGACAGAGGTTTGTTGGTTTGGTTTTTGGTGGTATTTATTTTTCCAATTTCTTTTTTTGCTCAATTCTTAGGGTTCGAGTTTTTGAAATTTTTAGCTAATTCTCAGTGTCTCATACAGGAGTAAAAGTACCCCAAATAGACACCACTGTTGCCATAAAAAAAAGTATAATGGGGGGGGGGTGCCTGGCTGGCTCAGTCGGTGGAGAATGTGACTATTGATCTCAGGGTTGTGAGTTCAAGCCCCACGTTGGGTGTAGAGACTACGTAAAAATAAAATCTTGAAAAAAAAAAGTACAACCGTACACATTCTGCCTTTTAAAACCTTGACACATGCTACACGTGCCCAGATCCATCCCCTTGCCACCTTAGTCTGCCCTGCCCTCTTTCTCAAGGTAAGCTAGGTTGTCCACCTAGGAACTTGAGAGGAGACTGTGTTTTCCTTTATTTATTAACCTTTATTTACTGTGGTAGAAGACCATGAAAAGTCATTGACAGAAACAAGATAAGACACAGGGCTAGCCATGTTCCAGCCCTGACCAAAATGTAATACAATAAACATTCCCAGGGTACCCAAGTGGCTCATTCTGTTCAGCATCTCACTTCGGCTCAGGTCATGGTCTTAAGGGTTCGTGAGCTCGAGCCCTGCTTCAGGATTCTCTCTCTCTCCCTCTCTCTCTGCCCCTTGTGGGATTCTCTCTTTCTGTCCTCCCTCTCTCTCTCTGCCCCTTGCTCACTCGCGCGCTCTCTCTCTCAAAAAGTAAAAATAATAAATAAAAACAAACATTCTCTAATTCATTCGGTGTCCTTGGACACTGCCAGTAGGAGCCCATCCTACAAGATCATGTGATTGATTCTTATACAGAATATAGTATGAGTTTAATAACATCTATTGGAATGGAATCACCAAAGATAGGCTTATGAAGCAAAAATGACGTAATTTGTTCTTTTCTTAATTCTTTAGAGAGGGAGGGGGAGTGGCAGAGGGAAAGAATCTTAAGCAGGTTCCATGCTCAGCATGGAGCCCAATCCCACAACCCCCAGGATCATGACCTGAGCTGAAATCAAGAGTTAGATGCTCACCCACTCAACCGACTGAGCCACCCAGGCCCCCCAAAGATGATTTAATTTAAATCAGAGTTTTACAAACTACTTACAAACAGCTGTTTGTGTTACAAACAACTTATAAGAATTTTGGATTAATTAATCCAAGAAATTAGGGTTAATACTGAAATGATGTGTCAATGCCAAAAAAAAAAAAAAGTTAATCAACTGAAATAAATGAAAAAGTAACCAATAAGATGGAGAACAGGGGCGTTTGGGTGGCTCAGTCGGTTAAGCATCTGACTTCAGCTCAGGTCATGATCTAATGATTTGTGGGTTCGAGCCCTGCAACGGGCTCTGTGCTGACAGCTCAGAGCCTGGAGCTTGTTTTGGATTCTGTATCTCCCTCTCTCTCTGCCCCTCCACTGCCCATGCTCTGTCATTTAAAAATAAATAAGTGTTAAAAAAAATTTTTTAAAAAGATGGAGAACAAAAAATTGCTCCTTACTTTTTATTTAAAAAATTAAAATTCCTGAATACCTTTCAAATGCATGCTAAGTGCTGTGCTCTACACTGTGATAAAAATATCTTCTCCAAGTGACATAAATCTCACCTAAGATACCTGTAAGGATCTCATGATCCAGAAGGGGAAACACACACATCAGCAGATAATGTTCATAATATGATGTGATGGGACAATGAAAGAGATATTTTTTCAGTATAGGTGCAGCAGAGATTAAATTAAAGACTCAGTTGTAATAGTGACACCCTTCTTCATCACCATCAAACTATGGTTCATAACCTTGTGATAAGAGCTGAGAACACCATTTAAATTAAAATAGTCAAGTAAATGTGCCCTACCCAATTTGAAACACATTGCTATAATAATCTATAATAATTTGAATGATATGGCACTGGTTTAGAACTCAGTGGACATAATAAAACACAATAGAGATTATAGAAAGAGAATCTGGTCTCCCATAAGCATGGTATTTCAAACCAATGATTGGAATGTGGATTATTCAATAAATGATCTTGAAATACATTTAATTTGGAAGAAAAATTATATCCCTACTTCTCCTTAATATCAAATAAATTCTAGTTGGATCAAAGATTAAATATTTTAAAAACATGCAAAACTGAGAAGAAAATATAAGTATTTTTAAAATCTTTGGAGGATGGGCACCTGGGTGGCTCAGTCAGTTAAGCATCTGACTCTTGATTTGGGCTTAGGTCATGATCTCACAGTTCATGGTTTCAAGCCCTGCATCGGGTTCTGTGCTGACAGCCTGGAGCTTGCTTGGGATTCTCTCTCTCTCTGTCTCTGTCTCTCCCTCTCCCTCTCTCTCTCTCTATCTCTCTCTGCCCCTCACCTGCACATGCACACACACACACACACTCTCTCTCTCTCTCTCTCTCTCTCCCCCAAAATAAATAAAATAAACTTTTAAAAAAAATCTTTGGGCAAATAAGATCTTTCTAAACAGAACATCAAAGCCAGAATTCTAAAAAAAAATGTTGATAGATTTTATTAGACTAAAATTTAAAACTTCTGAACTATAGACAACTCCTGAAAACAAATATAAAACATGAAGCAACAAATTAAAAGAAAAAAAAAAACTAGATCATAGATCATCCAGGGGAGCCTAGTGGATTCAGTTGGTAGAGCATACAATTCTTGATCTTGGAGTTGTAAGTTTGAGCCCCATGTTGGGAGTAGAGATTACTTAAAAATATAAAATCTTGGGGCACCTGGGTAGCTCAGTCAGTTAAGCGTCCGACTCTTGCTTTCAGCTCAGGTCTTGATCTCGGGGTCCTGAGTTCAAGCCCCATGTTGGGCTCCACACTGGGCATGGAACCTACTTTTAAAAAATCGGATCATCAGGGAAATACAAATCAAACCACAATGAGATACCACCTCACACCTGTCAGAACAGCTAAAATTAACAACTCAGGCAACAGCAGATGTTGGCGAGGATGCAGAGAAAGTGGAACCCTTTTGTACTGCTGGTGGGAATGCAAACTTGTACAGCCACTTTGGAAAAACAGTATGGAGGTTCCTCAAAAAATTAAAAATAGAAGTACCCTATGACCCCAGCAATTGCATTACTAGGTATTTATCCAAGGGATGCAGGAGTGCTGATTCGAAGGGGCACATGCACCCCAATGTTTATAGCAGCACAATCAACAATAGCTAAAGTATGGAAAGAGCCCAAATGTCCATCGACTGATGAATGGATAAAGACGTGGGATATATATGTACATATATATATATACGTATATATATGTACATATATATAGTGGAATATTACTCAGCGATCAAGAAGAATGAAATCTTAGCATTTGCAATAACGTGGATGGAACTAGAGTATATTATGCTAAGTGAAATAAGTCAGAGAAACACAAATATGTGATTTCACTCATGTGTGGAATTTAAGATGCAAAACAGATGAACATAGGGGAAGGGAAGCAAAAATAATATAAAAGCGGGAAGGGGTACAAACCATAAGAGACTCTTAAATACAGAGGACAAACTGAGGGTTGCTGGTGGGGTGGGGTGTTGGGTAGAGGGCAGGGCTAAAAGGTGAGGGGCATTAAGGAGGACACTTCTTGGAATGAGCATTGGGTTCTATTCCTGAAATTAAACACACACACACACACACACACACACACACACACATCCCCACAAAGCTTAAGCTAACTAATCCAGGAAACTCCAGAAGTGGAAAATATTAATTAGCAATAATATAAAGTTTTGAGTACATTTTATATCATTCAATAAAAAAAATTTAATTTATAAATGCAATTTAAACTTTTGCAAATTATGTGAAAAGAAATAAAAATCTGCCTAAAAAAGGAGAGAGAGAGAGAGAGAGAGAGAAACCAAGAAACAGACTCTTAACTATAGAGAACAAAGGGATGGTTACCAGAGGGGGCAGAGGATGGGTGAAATAAGTGATGGAGATTAAGGAGGGCACTTGGAGTGATAAACACAGCGTGTTCTATGGAAGGTGTTGAATCACTATATTGTACATCTGAAACGAATGTTACTCTGTATGTTAACTAACTGGAATTGAAAGAAAAAACTTTAAAAATCTTTAAAAAAAAAAACCCAACTAGATCATCTGGAAGAATATCCTTGACAGATTAAAAAGCTGTTCAGGGGAACCTGGGTGCCTCAGTCAGTTCAGCCTCCGACTCTTGGTTTCAGCTCAGGTTGTGATCCCAGGATTGTGGGATCGAGCCCCAAGTCGGGTTCTGAACTGAGCATGGAGCCTGCTTAAGATTCTCTCTCTCCCTCTGTCCCTCTCCCCCACTCGTGCTCTGTCTCTGTCTCTCTCTCTCTCTCTAAAATGAAATAAGAAATAAAATAAAATAAAAAGCTGTTATTTTTTAAATAAGAAAAATGTGACTCTCCCCCATAACATGGGGAAACGAGATGAAAATGCAATCCACAAAAAAGATACGCAAATAATCATGTGAAAAGATATTGTTCTTATTTTTTTTTAATGTTTATTCATTTTTTGAGAGAGAGACAGAGACAGAGACAGGGACAGGAGACAGAGCACAAGTCGGGGAGGGGCAGAGAGAGAGGGAGACACAGAATCCAAAGCAGGCTCCAGGCTCTGAGCTGTCAGCACAGAGCCCAGCGTGGGGCTCAAACTCATGAACTGTGAGATTATGACCTGAATCGAAGTCGGACGTTTAACCGACTGAGCCACCCAGGCGCCCCAAGATACCGTTCTTATTAATAGTGAAAGTTTCACCGCCATAAATGATAGTGAAGATTTAAAAAATGGAAAATACTAGTGTGTGCATAAAGCAGACATTATTATACCATGATGGTGGGAAGATAGCTAGGTAGAAATCTTCTGGGTGGGGATTTGGGAATATGTATGAAAAAGTCAAAGGAGGAAAACAAAACAAAACAAAACAAAACAAAACAAAACAAAAAAACAGAGGCAGGTTGAGGGGAGGAGGGGAAGGTGAAGGGAATATTTTGAACCAGCAAGTCCTTTTCCAGAAATCTCTATAATATGCATCTGTTATGTTTACAACCACATAGTAGTCGGCTCAGGCTGCCCTGACAGAATGCAGCAGACTACTGGCCTCAACAATAGTTTATTTTCCCACAGTTCCGGAGGCTGGAAGTCCAAGATCAAGGTGGCCATCTTCTTGTGTGTTCTCACATGACCTTTGCTCTGGCGTTTCTTTCTCTCATGTAAGGACACCAGTCACTTTGGATTAAGGTCCCATTTAACCTTCATCACCTCTTTAAAGGCCCCATCTCCAAACACAGTCGCATTGAGGAAATAGTGCTTCAACATAAAATTTTGAGGAAACACAATTTGGTCCATAACAAATAATGAAAAATTGGAAACAACCTAAGGGTCCATACAGTAAAACATTACCCAGCCTTAAAATTGATACAGTCAGTTTATATTTATTAACATGGAAAGCTGCCATGATACATGACATGTTTCTTAAAAGATTTTAAAATCATAGGCTTATATATATATATATATATATAATCTCATATATACATATTTGAAAAGCAAAGTTTATGCACCCTAAACAAGGTAACATCTGGGTAGTGGAAATTGAATGTGAATATACACATTCAACTTTATATTTCTATGAATAATATATAATGAATATTTTTACCTTCACATAAAAAAGAAAAAAGCCATTTTATTTTTTTATTTTATTTTTAAAAAATTTTTATTATTGACATATAGTTGACATAGGATGTTATGTTAGTTTCAGGCGCACAACATAGTGATTCGACAATTCTCTATCTTATTCAGGGCTCACCCGGGTAAGTGTGAAAAAAGCTATTTCCCAAAGGACAGTTCAATCCCAAATTTATTTCTTTGAGGATCATTTAAATAAATTTCCATTTCTGATTACTAATTTGTTGCATAAATAATTACAACCTATAAGCCGAAGTGGTTCTGCCGGGTACACCAGGAAAGAGGCCACTGACGTGAGGCAGGTTACAATCTTGAGCAGAAGCTATCCATCTACAGGAAAATTATGAACCTAAGTAAATATTAATTAACAATAGAATCTATCGGGATGCTTAGTGGATATTTGGCAATCCTTTGTTAATTTGATCATTTTAGCCAGTTAAACTAGATAATATAAGCCAAAAGTCCCTGAGAGTACACAAATACACTGACAAATTTCAAAGACAATACATTCTTTTTCTAGCAACTTGGAATCCTATGGGCAATGTCAACACCAACCCAATGGAATTTCTCAGACAAATCCACTTCTACAAGTAGGAAAAAAACCCAACACCACAGTATACAGTATGCTGCTTTAGTTCTCGATTGGTTTATCAATGAATTCGGTCCCTGGAGTGACAACATTCCCTTTAGTGAAAAATCATCCCAACTTGCTACTTAGTTTGAATTAGGGTTTGTCAAATTCAAAGACCTCAGCAGTGCAAGGTCACATGGTGGTGAAGGTTGTTCAGACTGAGTGACCCTGCCCCGGGTAGTTCCTGATTGACGCTCCCCATTTGCCTACACCTGAGAAACGGATCTTTCCCTGTGGGACCGAGCGGTGGCATCAGGGGTGCAAATTCATCGCCGGAGTTTTCAGCTTCCCACAGGTCTGGCTAACTGATTGATCAGAACAAATGAAAACGTTATGTCTTCCAACCTCCCTTCCAATGATCAAGCAGCTGATTGCAACTTTCCACAGCCTTCAGCATATGGGTTGCATGACCCATGGCCGATTCTGCTGAATATGCTGGGAATAGCTTCCTCTTTGACATTCAAGTTAATTATCACTATTGAATCTTTAATACTTAAAAAACACACGGTGCTTAATTTGTTCATGAATCCGTGGTTTGATAAATGCCAGTGTATATATTAAATTATGTTAATGTCTAATATCTTTTTTGAGCAGTCAAAAGTGCATGAAAAATTAAAATAAAATTAATTCCCACTTTCCCATTCTTACACTGTAGGTAATGTTATTTTACACTGTGCTGTAGTGTTCTACAAATTGATGTTCGGTGCTTTGAATTAATGAACTTTGTGATTTATTTACTGCCTGGGGTGCTGTTCATTAGTTTTTCAATTACTGTAAAACTTTATATAACATGGCATGAGCCCCTAAGCAATCAGATGAACAGTACTGGAGAGTTTTTCTTTTAAATAGGATCATGTAATAAAGACAGAAGACTAAATTAGCATCTCTGATATGCCAGCCAGAGACACTGGGTGCCATGAATAGGCTTGTGAATAACCTTCCAGAAGTGAATCTTTCAGAATCAGAATGCTCGGGGAAAATCTGCTCTCCTGCCCTTGAGTAAAAGTCCTGGTGAACCATCTTTGTCCACAGAACTCAAAACAAGAATCTCTAGGATGCAGCGTATTAGCAAGAGGCAGGCATGATTTGAAAGTACTGTCATATCACCCTACAAACTCTTAGAAAGGCCAGAAGTGATTGTTACGTGATGAGGGAGGGTGGGGCAAGCTGAGGGCAAAATACGGGCTGGCACCCCGCCCCCCCACGTGGGATATGTGTGATGTGCCTGGGACACGCCTGGCTACCCAAGAACAGAGAAAGTGTTTAAGTGCTTGCCATGGTGATGTGGGACACTAAGGCAAGTGAAAACTGAAATTCCCTTACTGCCTACAACCCATCGACAAGTCCTTGAAACTGGCAGGGTGACCTCCCTCTAGGAGCTCAGCTGCCTCCAGGATGACGCTTTGCTGGGGGCAAAAGACAACCTTGGCTTAACATTATCCCCACCTCGAGGATCCTGTAAGTCGACTTCCCTCATCCCACCTGCCCCAAGATAGATGCTGGCAATCCTACTCCAAGCTTATGCCCCACCCCCCACACATCTGAAGGGTCTCATGACTGAGGTTTTATTAAACGGTAGTAAGCGGCATTTCCCTAGCAACAGCCAGCCCCTCAAGGTCCTGGAAACCTTGCTTCCAAAATTCCTTAGAGACTTTCTCTATCCCTGACCCCCTCCCAACCCGAGGGTATACAATGAGCTCCCCATCAGGACCTCAGTGCAGCTCTTCCTGGCCATGGGTCCTGTCCCCATGCTTTAATAAAGTCACCTTTTGCACCGAAGACGTCTTCAAGAATTCTTTCTCGGTCATCGGCTCTGGACCATCCCACCACCACCCCAAAACTTCATCATTATGTTTTGCACTAAGATTGAAATGTGTGCATGTGTCGGATTTCTTTCAGTGTCTCTTTTGGTAAGCTCTGACATGATTCCTGGCACACTCCCTCGGGGTTTTCTTCAACTCTTAGATACCCTGTGTCCTTTCCAGGAGGGGCGCTGCATGTAAAACATGGTCCCTGCTGGAAAACTCCCAGGGAGGTGAGGCTGAGGCAAGGAAAGGTTAGAGGGAGCCTCGCCGAACCGCTCCCACAATCACAGAAGAGCTAGAGGAACAGTGGGGAGTGAGGGGAAGCTGTTGGCAAGGCGACAGAGGCAGCTGACGGGCTCAGAGGGAGTCCAGACTCAGCACCAGCAAGGGGGCGGGGGGGGGGGGGTGGTAAACACACAACCACCGAGGCCCAGGCTTCTTCCAGTTAGCTCGACCCGCTCTGCCCTGTGACCCTAAATCTACATGTATTTCAGATGTGCCCACAGAGAGGGAAGCTTTTCATCTGACACAAGGGATTTACTATTCAAAGGTACAGTAACTCATACTATTCATAGGATGAAGGCAAGAAAGAAACGCTTGTTACCTGCATGGGGGGCGGGGGGAAGCCTGTTGACAGGACACCGAGAAGCTGAGTACCCCCAGGAGCTGAGTAGCTACTCAGGCCGCTTGAGATCAGACCACACAAAACACCAGAAGGAAGCCTGTGCTTGGGACGAGGGGGGTAGTAGCCATGTAACTAATACGTGCTCATTAGTCTTTTACAAATTTACACAAAATACAGCGTGAGGAGACTTTGAACTCTAATTTTAAGAATTTTATTTCTGTATCAGAAATATAACGGAAACTCAGTTTTCCAGAACTTTCCTGGTTAGTCTGTTCTGGCATATCTTAGTTGGCCAGTCTGCCCTCACCCCTATGGTCATCCCCAGTGAAAACAACACCAGTCCCATTGCCTCTTCAGTCACGGGGCTGGTCCCAGTTCACTCGTCTGTCGTACAGCGTCTGTCTGGCCTGACCCCTCGCTTCTTGTCCTCCAAACTGTTCCCTGCCCACAGCCTCTCCTGACCCTCTGACCTGATGTTCAGGATGGCCTCTCTGGCTCTTAACCCTGTCACCATGCTTCTTCCTTGATTTAAACACATCCCTTTGCTGACGCCTGGATGAGCCCCTCTAGGAGCCCCTCGCCCAGGACAGGTCCCCACCAAGCCAGCCCTGGTTCCTCCAGCTGAACAGACCAAGGCAGTTCTGTAGGATTTGTTTTTGGGGGCCAAGGGGGAAAAAATCTTCTTTTGCTCCAACTCTTACTGTAAATAGCGCTTCTAAAGACTTCGTGAATTTATTGTCTGATCCTTCCTCCATGATGAGGTGATGAATCTCAGCATCCTCATTACCAACATCAGTGAAGGCTACACAGGGCCATGGTTCACCCAGTAATTTGGTTCATCAGCTAATAGAACTAGACACCGGGGGGCACCTCGGTGGTCCCGTCGGTTACGCATCCGACTTCGGCTCAGGTCGTGATCTTGTGGTCTGTGAGTTCGAGGCCCATGTCGGGCTCTGTGCTGACAGCTCAGAGCCTGGAGTCTGCTTCAGATTCTGTGTCTCCCCTCTCTCTGCCCCTCCTATGCTCATGCTTTGTCTCTCTCTGTCTCTCAATAATAAATAAATGTTTAAAAAATTAAAAAAAAAATAAAACTAGACACTGGGATCCTGAAGTCACCCCTCCTGTCATTCGATGTTTTCTGATAAGAGATGAATACTACAAAAACAAATAGGCAATAGATTCTAGTGGCTGCAAGTTCTGAGGAGTGGAGTTCTTTCCAACTTGTTACCCCATAATATCCAAGTGGATCCTGAAAACTAGGTAGCCTCTGGGCAGTAAAGGTTATCTTGGGCCTCCAAAATCGCCACAATTACCTTGATAAATAAATCACTGTCTCCAGAAACACCCAGATAATTCATTTACAGTAGCAGCTATCAGGTTACTTGAAAAATATAGGCATAGCATAGGTGATAGTGAATAAAGGGTGTGGGTTCGGAGAAAGTCACCAACAGTGCTCACCTCCATGGTGGTTCATGGGTACAGACAGGATGGCCGGTCCCAGCCTGGACCCACGCGAGGCTCTGCGTAGATTGTCCAACGACCACCAGACCCTGTGGGAAGGTGGCACCAGCACAGGAGGGGGACTGAGGGAAGATTCAGGGCTAGGCCCCACCTTCGCCTCTGGAATAGGTGTGTTACTTTGGACCCAGTCAGGAGAACTGGTGAATTTCCCAAATCCAAATGTCAGTCATGATTTCCTAAATGGAATGGATCACGGCCCTCGATATTTTGGAAACTAACCATATTGTCTCCCCTAATCTCTTCGGGGAGAGCTGTCTACTTCTACACGTCCGCTCCCAGGAGGTCAGACCCCAAGGAGCTCCCGTTCCAGTGCAGGTCACAGGGTCAGAAGATGCTGCTTCAGCTGCCAGCTCGAGGTGATGTAGGCAGAGAACTGGGAACAGGTGGGATGTGCTATTTTGATCTACATTTCTCCCACCGCAGCATAAAGACACCATTAAAATGACTTTGAAAACTTTAGACATCTTGATGTATCTGCTCATCTGAAGCGTACTTTAATAACTATAATTTTTAAAAAATCTTAATGTTTATTTATCTTGGGGGGAGAGAGAGACAGAGTGTAAGTGGGGCAGGGGCAGAGAGAGAGGGAGACACAGAATCCGAAGCAGGCTCCAGGCACAGGAGCTGTCAGCACAGGGCCCGACTCGGGGCTCAAACCCCCGAACCATGAGATCATGACCTGAGCCGAAGTCGGATGCTTAACCCAGCTTAAGGTCACCCAGGTGCCCCTTAATAACTATAATTTTAAATAGCTTCTATCCTGATCTTGATTCTTACAACTTATGTTTCATTTTTAAGCTTTATAATGACTGTTATTTAATGTTTATTTATTTTGAGAGAGAGAGAGAGAGAATGCGAGCGGGGGAGCAGCAGAGAGAGAATCCCAAGCAAGCTCCAGGCTATCAGCGCAGAGCCTGACCCAGGGCTCCATCTCAGGACCTCACGGACCTGAACCGAAATCAAGAGTCAGAGACTTAACTGACTGAGACGCCAAGCCACCCCTACAATCATTATTAATAAAACAATTTACTTGGGAATTTACCTGGTGTATATTTCTTCACGTACAGTTTTTCTAACAGCAACCCCAAACTCCTCTAGGAATGTTACCAGCATATTTATGGCCCCCATTACTCACATTGGGAAATACTTGATTGATTTCTGCTTTTTTGTTAACTTGAGAAACTCACTGATTTTCAAAAGGAAAACTCTTTTTTTTTTAAAGTAATCTCCACACCCAACGTGGGGCTCGAACTTACAACCCCAAGATCAAGAGTCACATGCTCCGCCAATTCAGCCAGCAAGGAGCCCCTCAAAAGGAAAACTCTTGCAATCAAATGAAATGACTCACGTCTCCCCCTCCAGCCACACTGCTGGGCCTTGCACAGCTCTGGACACATGTCCTGCTCCCTTATTTCCAAACTCTTTCCTTTTCCAAGTCTCCCTGCTGACTTCCACCAGCTACACTGTGCTATTCTCATTTCCTTTGGGGGTCTCAAATCTACCTGTTTCATCACCCACTGGGACTCATGAACCCCCCAAAATGACACATAATCCCCTGTCCACGTGTGCACATTTCTCTGGGGAGTAGATCCATAGCTTTCGTTCTATTCTCAAGGGTCCATGACCCCCTCTTCCTCCAAAAGAACAGCAATTGTCTGTCATTTTAATCAAAACTATCATTACACTATACTTGCAATATTAAATCACCCTCCTGGCTGATCCCCCTACCTCCAGTCTCCTTCCAGTCCCTTCTGGACGCTGATGTCGCCCCACTGTCTCATCTGCCCAACACGAGGTTTAATTGCTTTGGTTTTCTCCCTCTGCATGCAGTGCCCACAGAAGCCTGGTGGTGGCGCCACCACACCGCTTTTATTCCCAATTCTCTGCAGCTCTCCCATCTGCAACACCTCCCCCGCTCTCCGCAACCCTCGCCCACACCCCGCCTTCCAGGCCCAGCAAAAGTCGCCTCCCAGACTAGGACCAGCCCCGAGGTAGAGTTCGGTTTCAGATGCAGACTACCTGAGTGGGGGTGTAGGCCTGGAGGTCCACAGGGCTGGAAATGTCAATTGGAAAGTTTTTAAAAATCTTGAAAAAGGGCAAGCTCTCCAAGGGAAATAAAAACAGAAAACAGTCAAGGGCTTATCCTCAGTTTCTACAGCACTTAGGTGCTGGGATCAGTGCTCAGCAAAGAGCAGCACTCGAATGCTTACAGAATGAACGTGAGATGTCTTGTTCAAAACAAAACATGTCTAAGCGGGTGGGGGATTATGAGGTCCGAATTTGCCTGCAAAATATTTCTAACAAACTGCTTTGTAAAAAAAACAAAACAAAACAAAACAAAAAAACCCAGGTGAATTATTTCCCTAGTCTTTGCGTCACAAATCATTTATAAAAGCATATTGGAGTTGATAAGCAGTTTTAAGCAATGCACGTCAAATGACAGTCCCGAATAGGGGCAGGTTAAATACACATCTTTCATGAACAATTTTCCAAGACAAGATAAGAAAGTAAATCTAAAGTGGAGAGACAGAAAATACACGGGATTAGGAATCAGTAAACAGCTATCTCTGGTATTTGCTCAATTACTGTTACGTATGCAACTAACCCCGGTCATAATTATTTAGGAAAGAATTCGTGTCTTCTTTAGCAACACACTCTACACCGATATCGTCGGTCTCTAAGGTGCAAATGGGTCCGCAGGTTAAGTTACGTGTTTGATATTATGAGTCAATATTAATATTAAACTCGGGGCTGAAGAGGGAACAAAAACCAGGTCAGTGCGCAGCTAGGTAACCACGGGATGGTCTGCGACTTAGGCAGGCGGCTGTGAGCTGCCAGTTGAGGTGGGAGGGAGGTGGCAGTCCCAGCAGGAGGCCGGTGTCTCAGCACGCGGGCTCCTCCTTCACCCTTCGCAGCAACGGTGCTCCCCAGTCCGATGTTCCTATAGGGTGTCATCTTCTTCGTTTGCAGAGGATGATGGACAATATCAAGGTCAGGCAAGGTCAGGCAAGTTCAGGTCACCTGCACAAGGTCCCAGCCTGTAGGCACACGGTCACCGTGGAGCCAGGCCTCTACCTGACAATCGACTCCTTCCGGAACTGGCAGCGATCTATCTGTAAGTTCCTCTCCGGCTTAAGTTCCTTTGGTCCTCGGCATGCAGGAGCGTTTTTAAAAACCTTTGCAGCTGAGCTCCTGACAGCTCCTCAAAACCCTCCTCCCCAAAGCTGGCTGCCTGCAGCATTCTGCCAGGGTTCGGACCACACGGCCCGACCGTGCCCCGAATCTAGAGGAGGATTTGCAAGCAGGAGAGCCCCCAACCATAACTGCTTCTTCCATTTTACACGTGACCAAATGGGGGACTGAAAAACCCAAGAGCTGGCCCGAGACTGTGCAGCTGGCTCACGGCATGGCCGGGGCCGGTCCGGGGGAGTCTCTGCCGCGCCCCACTTCTTCCAGCTGTTGGTGGCCTGGGGGATACCGACCAAAGTAAGGCTGCGTTTTTAGGAGGCGAAAAGTGGGTCCTTTAGGAGTCCTGAGCACCTGGGGATTTTGAGTCTTATCGGAAAGGCATTGTTCCAACTTACTGGATTTTTTTTTTTCTTTTTACAAATTGACTCCCTGCCCTTGCCAGACTCTTCCCACTCATTCCTTTGGAAACAAGTCTACTTTTGCCAACTCTTGACGTTAGTACGCAGCTGAGGTGAGCACGGGGATTCCTGTCTCCTGGACTCCGTTGTATATTAATGAGCACTGGCAAAGAACAGGAGGAAAAGGTCAGAGCTCCAGAGCTTTTATGGGGCAGCCAGTGGCCAAATCCTCAGATCTGCAACCTGCGTAGGGTGCCCATGTCCTCAGGAAAGGCTTCTCACAGCTCAGAAAAGCCCTTCACCTGATCAGCTTTGAGACATCTCTGAGCTTCCTGTTTCTACCAATTAAAGCTACCTCACCCCTTTCACCTTTCCTCACTGGTGTAGGAAGATGGCCCAATTTGTCAGCAACCAAAGCAGAGACGATGGCTGAGCTGACTCATTTAGGAACAGTAATTCCTTCCAGAGAAGATTCTCCATTCATTTAGACACCGGAGCAATTATTTGCTGGCTGACAGTTGTAATTACTTTTTGCTGCAGGTAGGTAACTGTTCCAGAAGCCAAGCTAATAGGATTACTGGTTTCTGAAGGGCTTTTGGAACAAGTAATTTTCAAGTAGTCAGTGCGGCATGTTCAGTGAACTTTCCACCCAGGGTAAATTCCTTCCTCTGTGGCTCCCCACGGAAGGCCAGGCGTGGGTTCTTCCATGGGGCACTTTGGAACTGCAGGACATTTTTCTTCCAGCCTCCTTTGTTTGAAAATGGGACCTGAGCAAATCATGCTTGGAGATGTTTCACGAGCTTGCACATAATTTTCAACTGCTCTGAGACTTGGCATTAAATTGTATCAACCAACCAACCCTTTTGGCCACAGCAGGGTAAATCCCTTTCCCAGTCATGGCAGGTCGGGGTAACTTCTCCCTCCATGCTGCCCATTTCTGAAGGGAAATTAAGGGGAAAAAATTGACCCAGACAGCATTTTAGACAAGGTTTCTAACACAATTACCCTCTGTGTGCCTTGTAGATAGTGATTTTACAACAAGGTTTTCTATTTGGTAAGAAAAAGGCCTTTTGAATGCTTGTCAACATTTGTCCCTACCACATCATTTGACATTTAACAGAGCTTAAGCAGCACATCCACGGTCTGTTGGGACAACGGTTTCTTTTACTGAGGAGTTTGAGGTATTTTTGCTACTGTTGTTGTCATTGTTGGGATTAAACATTCTCACATCCTGCACTGCCATCCACTGATCAGTGGAATGCTGGTCTTGAGCGGGTCATACGTGTTGTGTCCATGAGTTAGTCTGTCCAGGAGAGGCAGCAAACGCAAAATTGCTTGACTGGGACAAGACGGGGCCTAACTGAAGGCCAGCATCTCCAGAACAGCTCTGCTTTCAAGTAAATAAGAACACCGAGTTGTGGCGAATCAAGAGGCGATGAACTATACAGACTGACGGTGTGGAGACTATCTCCCTTGTAGCTTTCTTGAAAAATAACCGACACACGGGAGCGCCTGGCTGGCTCAGTCAGTTAAGCATGTGACTCTGGATTTCGGCTCAGGTCACGATCTCGCCGTTAGCGAGTTCGAGCTCCGCATCGGGCTCTGCACTGAAAGCACAGAGCCTGCTTGGGATCTTCTCTGTCCTTCTCTCTCTGCCCCTCCCCACTTCCCTCCCTCTCTTTCTCTTAAATTAAGTACACAAACTTACAAAAAAGAACTAGTCTCAGCAACTTTCAAGTACACATGCAACATTGTAAACCATAGTCATCATGCTGTCCATTAGATCCCCAAAACGTATTCATCTTATAACTGGAAGTTTGTCCCCCTGGACCAACATCTCTTTTCCCCCACCTCCACCCCCCAGCCCCTGGCAACCCGTGCTATCTACTCTCTATTTGTATCAGCTTTGCTTTTTGGGAATCCACATATAAGTGAGATCATACGGTATTTGTTTTTCTCTGTAGAGATTATGTTTTAAGGGTTTGGACATATAGTCAATGCATAGGAACTTGCGAATAAATTTTATTACAAGTAACTTGTGCTATCAGTTTGGTCTACTGATACTCAAATTCATTAGATTCTGGGATCCCCGGAGAAGGAACTGTAACCCTGCAGCAAACTTCCTTCACAGCCCTTAGAAATTGAAAATCTTCACTTATTGTTAGGCAAGCTGAAAGTATGCTAGAGAGCTGTCCTCAAGGCCTGAAAAGTGCTTAGCTGAAATTGTAAAGGAAGCTTAAGAAAATGTTTACTGTTTAATATCACACAGCCTTTAGCATTACCGCAACCTTTGCGAGTTGTTCTGGTGGAGACACTGAAGTCCCCCCACCAACTGTAGGACCCCAGCTCTAAAATATCAGGAGAGTAAAATTTGTAAATGAGAGTATAGGAATCAAAGAACAAGTTTAGAATTAGGGGCGCCTGGCTGGCTCAGTGAGAAGAGCATGTGACTCTTGATCTTGGGGCCATGAGTTCGAGCCCCACGTTGAATGCAGAGATTACTAAAAAAAAAATTTTTTTTAAGTACAAGTTTGGAATTGGACAAAACTGGGTTCAAATCCTGCTCTATCACTTCCTACCTGTGTACAATCATATCTACCTTGCAAGGGTAAGGGTGATGAGATAATGTATGTGAAGCACTTAGTACTATGTGCCTGGCACATAGTAAATGCTCAGAAAACCGTGATCAACACATTAATTATACTGATGAATCACACTTCCTTCAATGACACATACCAGTAACATTTCTGAACAAAAGATGCACCGTTTGCCAGCCAAGCCTCCTTTGTGGAAGGAAAATTTTTTTTTTTTTTAAATCTTTGTATTTATTTTTGAGAGAGAGAGACAGAGCATGAGTGGGGAGGGGTAGAGACAGAGGGAGATACAGAACCGGAAGCAGGCTCCAGGCTCTGAGCTGTCAGCACAGAGCCCGACACAGGGCTTAAACTCATGAACCTTGAGATCATGACCTGAGCTGAGGTCAGATGCTTAACCAACTGACCCACCCAGGCACCCCAGAAAAATCTTTTTTTTAATTTATTTATTGATTTTCAGAGAGAGAGAGAGGGAGGGAGAGAGAGAGGGAAGGAGTGGGGGAGGGGCAGAGAGAGAAGGAGAGAAAGAATCCCAAGCAGGCTCTGCACTGTCAGCATGGAGCCCAATGAGGGGCTCAAACCCAGGAACCGTGAGACCATGACCTGATCTGAAATCAAGAGTAGAATGTTCAACCCACTGAGCCACCTAGGGGCCCCTCATTAAAGAAAATTCTAAGGGACCCATGAGACATAGGCTATCCCAAAAGGTCATTCTGGTCACTGATCACAAACTGAGGTCAGTGGCCCCCTGCAGCAGAATCGCTAAGAGTACGTCATTATAAAACTGGTTTCTGGGTTCCAGAGAAGGCAGGCTGTATTGGTCAGGACTGGCGAGGCTATGCCGTGTAACAGACACACCCTAAAAGCTTAGTGATTTAACCTTGAGAGGTTTGTCACTCGTGCAAAGTCCACTGTGGCTCTGAGCACCCTCCGGGGAATCTCACTTTACGCAGGGGCTCAGGGGTACAGGCTATTTCTGCTCTGTGGCTCCGCGATGGTGATGAGGCAGGTGAAGACAGTCAAGGTGATCCCTGGCCAGGGACCTACTCACAATCCATTGGCCATAACCTGTCACATGATCCCACCTATCTCCAGGGGCTAAGCAGGTGGATATCTGGTGAACATTAAATGTCTCTGTCTCACCTACCTCCTCAATCAGTCCCCGGGGTGGGATCCAGGACTCTATGTTTTCAGACTCCCCTGGTGATACGATTCAAAGTCGTAGCACCATGATTATCTGCTCTGGGCGATATCCCTTTATGGGATAAGTAATTTGAAATAATGGAAAAAAGAGTGGTTCTGTCAACATACTGATTTATTAAGATAAGCATCGAAGGGCCTAAAACATCAGGCTTTTTTCTGGCTGTCGTTTAAGTGTCTGTCTTAGATACAGATGCCTCTCAAATCTATTTCTGGTCCAGATTCCCCCCTATATACACTCAGCCAAGGGCTCAAGGGTGCCTCCACATGTTTGTTCATCCCTACCAAGCCGGTCCTGTGGCCAGGGACAATGCCAACATCCACCCTCCCGGGTGACTTCCAAGGCGTCCTGACTTGGGAGTCTTCCTTGCCCCTTTTATTTCTTCCGTGTCTCAAAGCCAGACATCAAGACTGCGTCTGTGTCTCTTTCTTACACAGTCTGTCTATTCTTTCTCTCTTCCTCCACTGCTATCCCTTTCCTCCAGGGTCCTATCATCCATCACTCACATGGTCCCCCTGCCCCAGTCGAGCGTTTCTGTCCTCTGTGTCCTGTGTTGCTGAGTGATGAATTCCCCTTCGTGATGATTATTTCCTCATCTTCTATGACTCAGCAAGACTCCCCTCTATAAGCCATTTCTGACTGTATTCTTTTCCCTTCCTCTGCTCCCTCAGGTAGCTTGTCTCATGCAGCTCTACAGACGTCTTTCTCTCTGCCTGACTGCAAGTCCTACGGGAACAGACAGCAAATTTGCCTCTCTCCAGGTTGTCTTGACAGAGTCCACACCATACTCAGCACATGGGAGGTATGAAGGAAGAAAGGAATGCAGGTAGCAAGCTGCACGGTGCCTGGCACACAGTAGGCGCCATATAAAAGCTCGCTGAATGAAAGAATAAGCGAGTATCCAACCATACTCCTGAGCTTAGTTATCTGAAATATCCATTAGTGTCACCAAACCCAAGGTGATGAACTAATTAAACTGACTATTCACCTTTATGGGTACGGCACTTTTTCTTTGGAAGTCTTGATAGGCAAATGCGTCTTCACTGGAAACCGTGTTCTGCATCTATGACCAAAGAATGAGAATCAGATGTGAAGCGAACCATCATGTTCAGGGTATCTGAGTAATATCATTGTGCAAGGGGAGTTCTATTTTAATTTGCAGGAAAAGAGTTCTGAGTAAAATAAGGTGAATTAAAAATAGAATCAAGCGAATTAAAAATACACTGCGTGAGTACACTAATACCTAGTTCAAAAGGCGCTAACAACTGAAAGTGATATCATTTTTCTTAATTTACTATATAATCCATAAATATTTGGGGCAGTTAAAACAGTAACGTTAACATATCTACATGAGTACTCATCCACACATAATTAAAAATGAGCCACAGGGTGCCTGGATGGCTCAGTCAGTTGAGCGCCTGATTTTTGATTTTGGCTCAGGTCACAATCCAGGGTCATGGGATCGAGCCCCACATAAGCTCCATGCTGAGCATGGACACTGCTTAAGATTCTCTCTCTCCCTCTCTCTCTCTCTCTCTCCCTCCCTCCCTCCCTCTGCCTCTCTCCCTGTTCATGCTCTCTCTCTCTCTCAAAAATTAAAATAAAAAGAAATGAACCAGAAATATTCTCAAAATGTATTTCTAGGGGCAAGTTTGTGAACCATTTATTATACAGTGTGTCTCATGTCTTAAATCATAATAACATTTTGTTACAAAGTCTGAGGTATTTTAGTTTATTTTATTACCTCTAAGTCTGTTCTTTCATATATATATATATATACACACATACATATATATATGTATATATATATATATACACACATACATATATATATGTATATATATATATTTTTTTTTTTTTTTTTGAGGGCAAGAGAATGTGAGGAAGAGGCAGAGAGGGGGGGCGGACAGAGGGTCTCAAGCAGGCTCTGTCCTGAGAGCAGTGAGCCTGATGCGGGACTAGAGCTCATGAACCATGAGATCATGACCTGAGCCGAAGTAGGAAGTTTAACTGCTTAACTGACTGAGCTACCCAGGGGCCCTTTCATATATTCTTTAAATGTTTATTTTGAGAGAGAGAGTGCGTGCATTGGAGGACAGGGAGTCAGAGAATCTCAAGCAGGCTCCAAGCTCTCAGCACAGAGCCCACGGGGCTTGTTCTCACAAACAGTGAGACACTGAAATCAAGAGTCAGACGCTTATTCAGCTGAGCCACCCAGGAGCCCCTGTTCTTTCATATTTTTAAGGGACCTCTAATCACTAAAGATTTCCAGAAAATTACCCCCAAATGGAAGATTCTACACAAGAGGGTAATATTTAATATGTAGACATAAAGAGGTGAAGATTAATGAGTTAGAAATAGTACATTGAAAATATGAAATTCTTCAAGAATAATTTTGACAACACATGAAATGTTTAGAAACCATAGACAAGCAAAAATAATAAAATGAACATCAGTCAAAATCCTGCCAAACCAGATAACTACTATTAAAGTGTTGGCCTTTCCCCCCACCAATGAGCACATTTTAGGGAGCACAAAGTAGGGCCATCATAATGTTCACGATACTTCAGAATCTCATTTTTTCATTTAACAGTATACCATGAGGATCTTTGCCTGTTAATCATTTCTACGACATCAATGACATTCTACAAATCCATTAAAATTATCTTGTACCATGATTCATGATCACTTCTCGCTGGTAGATTATATCCCACTTTTAAAGTACTATAAATAAGGCTGACATTAACATCTATAAATTAAATCTTTGTGCACATTCATCATTATTTCCTTAGGATAAATTCTAGGAAGCGGAATTTCTGGGTCAGAGGGAGTAAAAAAATGTTAATATACATGGTTTAATATATAAGGCTGAGCAGCTCCAGAAATATTATCCCATTTAATGTACAAATATTTATGGTTCTTCTCATTTCCTCTTTGGTACATTGCTTAATCATGACCTTTTGCCCTTGTTATTACTGCAGAGTTCGTCTTTTTCTTACTGTAAGAATTCTTTATAAGTATGTATATGGGATCTTACATAATATATTAGACAAATATATTAAATATATCGTCTTACAGGGCACCTGGGTGGCTTACTTGGTTAAGTGTTCGACTCTTGACCTCAGTTCAGGTCATGATCTCATGGTTTGTGAGTTCAAGTCCCGCATCAGGCTCTGTGCTGGCAGCGTGGAGCCTGCTTAGGATTCTTTCTCTCTCTCTCTCTCTCTCCCTCTCTCTCTCTGCACCTCTCCTGCTCATGCTCTCGCTCTCTCTCTCTCTCTCTCAAAATAAGTAAATAAATAATTTAAAAAACATTAAAAAATTTAATAAGTATATTGTCTCAGGTTTTTTGTTTGCCTTCAATTTTTGCTTACATTAGACTTTCTTGTCATGGGAAAGTTTTTGTAATTTCCTTTTAGTCAAATCCATTCATTTTGCTTTGTGGTTTCTAGCTTTGGTGTCGTCATGTTTAGAAAAATGAAGGCCAAACTCTAGCATATACAGTCACCAAAGCTTTCTTCTAGTACATTCCAGTTCCATCACTTACATCTAAATTTTTAATTTCTCTGAAATCTTATGTTGACATATGATGCAGAGCAGAAATAAAATTTTGTTTATTCTCCAAATACAAGTTAGCCAATTGTCTCAATTTACATCATGGGGCAAAGCTTTAGCCGTTTGTTAGTTTCCATTTAAACAAACTGAGCCGGCAGCAGGTGCCGTGCCCTCCTTCAAAGCCCGGAATTTTGGGTTTCTGCTTTCCAGAGCACCTGTTCCTGGAGCAGCACAGGTGTTGGTGCTTCTCCTGAGATCCTTTGCTTTTGCCACATTTTGCCAACTTTCTTGGTTCTCTGATGGAAAGGAATATGCCAGTGGTGGTTGCCACGCTGCCCCACCCCCACCCCCCCAACGCCCAGCACCACTGATGCCCCATTCCTGAAGCTGGGAAAACTAGTCAAACCAGAACAGGGAGTGTTCCAGGCCAGCATGCTTAGAGGGGGGGTGGGGGTGGGGGGGACTGAGAAGAAAGGGCACCAGAGATATTTTCCAAAATTTTAAATGCATATACTCAGGACACCACTTCTTTGAATCTAGCCTAAAGAAATACATTCACATGTGGAGAAAAATGCAAGGATAACACTGTCCGCTGCAACACCATCAATTACGGCAAAAAAAAACAACAGAAAATTGATTACATAGTGATACATCTGTATTATGGAATATTTTGCAGTGATTAAAAAGAATAAGGGGGAGCACATGGGTGGCTCAGTTGGTTAAGTGGCCGACTTCAGCTCAGGTCACGATCTCGCGGTCAGTGAGTTTGAGCCCTGCATTGGGCTCTGTGCTGACAGCTCAGAACCTGGAGCCTGCTTCAGATTCTGTGTCTCCCTCTCTCTCTGCCCCTCCTCCACTCACGCTCTGTCTCTGTCTCTCAAAAATAAATAAATGTTAAAAAAAAAAAAAGAATAAGAGGGAGGGAAGAAGGGAGGGGCAAGAGAAAGACTGCAAAAACATATTAAATGGGCAAATCCCACTTAGGAAATAACAAATGGCATTGATAGGGAGAGTGCTGGGACGAGGGATACAGATAATTTTTAAAAAATACTTCTTGCTCTAAATACTTCTGTATTTTCAAAAATCCTTCACAATAAGAATATTTTCAGGAAATTCTTGTGCAATTTTTTTAAGTTTCTTTATTTTTGAGACAGAGAGAGCATGCGTGCAGGAGGGGAAGAGAAGGAGACAGAGAATCCCAAGCAGGCTCCACACTATCAGCACAGAGCCCAACATGGGGCTTGAACTCACAAACCACGAGATCATGATCCGAGTCGAAACCAAGAGGCAGATGCTTAACTGATTCAGCCACCCAGGCACCCCAACTTGGGCAATCTTTTTAAAAGACAAAAATAAGCATGCAAAAATGAAGACTTTCATGGAAGTCAGTCCTAAACCCACTTACACCAGTATGAACTAGAGTGTTCCCGAGTTGCCTACCGGCTGGGGCTCAGCGTTTCCTTATCAGCAATTTCAACAAGCCCAGGCAGGCGCGGGTGAAGGCCAGCCCACGAATGCATACCTGGGACCCAACGTTTAATATAGGAAGTGCAGAATGGAATACATTAGAACAGGAAAACATAGAGGCATCTCAGAAATGCTTATAATAAGGACCAATTGAATCCAGAATTTAAAAAACAAAAGAAGCCAGAAATGATGAATACAGCAAAACAAATTATCATCCAGATGGAAAGGACAAAATGGACTTTGTTCTGGGTTGGACTTGCCTACAGCATGGCATTCATATAATTAATATAATATAATATAATATAATATAATATATACAATATATATAAAATATATAATATATATTATATATATAATATATATATCTTTTTTTACTGCCTCAGAAGAAAAATAGAAAAGGTATGCCCGAAAACCACAGTTTTATTTTAAAAAATGGAAATGACCATCTATTTTGATACTGTGACATCTCTTAGGACTTACTGAGAGTATACCCAAACTGAATTACTCAAGACCCGGCCTTTGTTTCCTCCTGCATTTATAGCAACTGTCAGATAAGACTCAAACACAGAAGTAAAAACACCTGCCCCAGCACGGAGTGTCAGCCAAGTGCTGAGGACTGTCTGTGACAGGAGGGGGAAGCCCACTTTGCTTTGTAACACAGGAAAGCCAGGGAGGGAAAATCCTAAAGAGTCCTGTTAGGTGAGAAAGGGTCTCCTCTACTACCCTTCCCTCACTCAAATATTCTCTTACCTCCTCAGCCACAACTTTCAGCATGCTGAGGCCTCTCATTTAAAAAAAACAAAACAAAAACAAAAAACAAACCTTCTCTTGTTATGGACTGAATTTTGTCCCCTCGCAATTCATATATTGAAGCCCTAACCCCCAGTGCAGTGGTTTGGAGACGGGGCCTTTGGAGGTGACTAAGTCTAGATGAAGTCACGGGTGCTTGGCTGACTTAGCTGCAAGAGCACGCGAATCCTGATCTCAGCGTCAGGAGTTCGAGCCCCATGATGGGTGTAGAGATTACTTAAAATAAATTAAGACTTAAAAAAAAGTATTTAAAAAAGAGCGTTTAGACAAAGTCATGAGGGTGAAGCCTTCATCATGGGATTAGTGCCCTTATAATGAGGGACGCAGAGAAACTGGGCTCTCTCACTTCCCAGTGTGTGAGGACACAGTGAGAAGGTGACTGCTACAAGCCAGGAAACAGGCCAGGGGCAGAGCTCTCACCAGAAACCAGCCGTGTTGGCACCTTGATCTTAGACTTCCAGCCTCCGGAACTGTGAGAAAATGAATGTCTATGGCACTGCTATCGAAGCCCGAGCTAAGACAGTCCCACCCACACCCTGCTTTCAGCAGCCACTCTTCCACCATTTCACAGCCAAGTTTCTGGAATGGCAGTGTCTATGCAGACCGTCTTCATTTCTTTGTGGCCCCCATCCCTTCACCACTCATTCCTCAAACCCCTCCAGTCTGCAAACCCCTCCACTTGACTAAGCCAGAGCCCCTTTCTCTAGGTCACCATCACCTCCATATTGCTACACTCAGTGGACCTGCTTTGGATCTGACCACTCTGTCTTCTCCTAATTTTCCTCTTCTCTCTGGCTGTTCTGCCTCCACCTTCCGTGCAGGCCAGCTTTCTGCTGGGGCCTCAGGCCCTCTTCTTTGCTCCCTCTGGACTCTCACTCAAGGTACGCACCTCCAATATCACTCCCGTGACAATGATTTGGACTCTCATCTTCAGCCGGGACCTTTCCTCTAAGCTCCAGACCTACAGATGCCTACTGGACAGTTCCACAAGGTGCGCTCAAGCTTATGTCCAAAATAAACTTGCAATTTTGCCCCCTAACCTGGCTCTTTCTTGGTGTCCCGGTCCATGGATTCAGCAAATGAATTGGAAACCTAGGAATGAATCATCCTTGACCATTCCCTCCTCCATCCTCTATCTGATCTATCACTGAGACTCACTGATGTGACTTCCTATGACCAATCCCTTCTATGTCCGCTCCTCTCCTACCTGCTATCGCGTGGATTCCTAACTGGTACATCCACATCCACCCTTGCTTCGTCAACTCATTCTGCACCCTGTATGGAGCCAGGGTGGTTTTTTTCAGAGCGCAGATCTGACCACGCCTTATTCCTGCTGCAATTCTCCGTAACTCTTCGTTGCTTTTACATTATGACTAGAATCCCTTACGTAGGCCTCACAACTAATCTCACTTCCTTTCCAGCTTCCTCTCATACCACACTTCCCGCTCCCTCTCCACAGCACACAGGCCGTGTTTCCTCCTGCCAAAGGACCTTGGCATGTTCTGTCTCCCTTGCCTAGAATACTCTTCTCCTCTTTATGCTGTTATGGGTTGAATTGTGGCCCCCAGAAAGACATGCTAAATTCTCAACCCCCCAGTACCTCAGAATGTGACCTTACTGAAGACAGGGTCTCCTGCAGAAGTCATCAAGTTGAAATGAGGTCATTAGGGCAGGTCTTAATACAGTATGATTGACGTTCTTATTAAATATGGGCCGGGGCCCCCGGGTGGCTGAGTCGGTTAAACATCTGACTTCGGCTCAGGTCACGATCTCATGGTTCGTGAGTTTGAGCCCCGCATTGGGCTCTGTGCTGACAGCTCGGAGCTTGGAGCCTGCCTTGGATTCTGTGTCTCCCTCTCTCTCTGCCCCTCCCCTGCTCATGCTCTGTCTCTCTCTGTCTCTCTACAATAAATGTTTAAAAAAAATTTTTTAAGGGGCAATTTGGGCACAGAGACAGGGAAGATGATGTGAAGGCACAAAGGAAGAAGACAACCTCAAGGGTGCCTCTACAAGCCAAGGGACACCAAGGATTGCCAGCAAATACCAGAAGCGAGAAGAGGCAAGAACCAAGGGCAAGATGCCCTAGAACCATCAGAGGGAGCATGGCCCTCCTGACATCTTGATTTGGACTTCCAGTCTCCAGAACTGTGAGACATTTGTGAGGTTTCTGGAGACCCAGTTTTTGGTGTGGTGTCACGGCCACCCTAGGAAACCAACGCATCCTGTCATTCCGTTTGTCTCATTAACTCCCACTCAGCCAAACTTTCTCGGGGAATGTATTCTGGACCTCCTGGCTCAGGGGAATCCCCTATTGTAGACACACAGCACTCTGTTCCCCCCCACCGTCTCTGTAGCACTTACCACATTACCCCTTGACATTTATTTATGCAATTTTTTGATTGTCCAACTCTCTCACTAGACTCTAAAGCCTCTTACAGTAGGGACTGTGCCTCCTTTAGCTCCCCGTGGTATGTCCTGTGCCCAGACCAGTTCATGACACATATCGGCAATCCACAGGTATTTGCTATATTGAAAAAATATAGCAAATACATTGAATACATGAATGAGAGGAAGAGGGGTGAGGGGGGCATGTTGGAGAGGTGAAGACTAAAGCCTTAAGAGAAGGCAGGCGAGGAGACAGTTTAATGTGACATACTTTCCACAAGGGAAATGCCTCTGCTATCAGCTGGTGCTATCATTGCACAAGAAGAAAGGTTCGAAATGCACATATCCCTGGGAGAGATCAGGTATTAACCTAAATTTGCATTAGCATATTAATAACACATCCTTTCCAGAAAGCAAGCTGGAGTAGAGGGTGTGCTGAGGAGAATACTAAATCAAGACACTGAAAATCTAAAGGTGAAAGTGGTGACCAGTGAGGGAAAAACATGGGAACCAGGGTGAATGGTGTTAAAAAGTAACCTTTCATAGGCCATAGTTTTGCTGAGGGTCACCTTCCATCGGCCAGAAACAATCCACCAGATCACAACTTACCGAGGGTCAATGAGACCCCTTCCCTGGGGTCTAACGTGCTTACGGACACTTGGCAGGTGCTGGCAGCCAGGAAACGATTTACCTCTTCAACCAGATGCATGCAGGGAGACAGCGAGAGGCTGTGCAGATGGCACCCACCCAAAAGGATTCTGATCACAAGGTTTTTCTTTAGGAATTAAAATGGAAGAATCTTCATCATTGATCAGTCTCCAGATCCTACAAGGTACAGGCCACCACACATGGCCAATTATCACAGAACGGTCATTTTTGGGGAGAGGTCAAACTCCAGAACCCAATAATGACAGGAAATGATCCTCACATTCTATTTAAAAAAGACTTGCTGAAGATCAGCAGACACAGAAGAGAAACTTGAAATGGATAATTGCTTTTATAAAGCACTTTCAGGGCTACAGGAGTTCAATTTTTTTTTTCCTCTACTGTCAACATGCCTTTAATGACAATGAAAAGGGAGACGGATTTTTCTCCATTGCCCCAACTCAGGAGGTAATTCCAGAATAATGATTAAACATCGCCCAAATGCCTCCCATTCTGAAATTAAGGTGAATTGCATAAAGTATTAGATTGAAGTTTACTAAAATCTTAGATTTTCAGAGTTTAGAAGGGATCTCTGAGACTATCTGGCCCGATCTCCCTCCAGTGAAAAAAAATACATTCTATAAAATCTCCAACAGTGACCCCAACTCATGCTTGAGTTTTCACAGAAACAGTGATCTAGTTTACTTCTTTTCTAGCCAACTTATGTCATTATTAAGCAGTACTATTTAAGCTTTTCAGCTAAATTTTATGACATGGAACTCTATGAGACCAATTGGATCAATTTAAATTTTACACTGGTACCTTATTCCTCCAAAAACAATTGCCCAAAGAAAAACATTTTAACTGCACATTTAAGTGAAAGGCACAGGATTGGCAACAGTTATAAGTTTTAATTTGTTTATTCATTTTATGTAATCTCTGCCCCCAACAGGGGGCTTGAATTCATGACCTCAAGATCGAGAGTCACATGTTCTTCTGACTGAACCAGCCAGGTGCCCTGGTAATAATTTTATTTTTAGATTTATGGCCACTGTAATACTCCTGTGGCAGGAATGAAAGTAAACTAAATTTTGAAATTTAATAGATAACCATACACTTATATTTCAACATGTAAATCATACATTTGCATTCCTTCTCCAAAACTAGGTTTCGGCATTGGAATTATTTCAATTTTTACATTTTTTAGTGATACTTGAACCACACAGAACACTTATTTGTGAGATATCTTTCCTATGGTGATTTGTTTTTGTGAACAATTTTATTCCTATAAAACATATTGTTGGCACTTGGCATAGTTGTTTGATTTTATAATATGACAGCATTATATCAAGAGTAAAAGCAATTGATGATTTAGAAATTTTGAAACATCAACTGAACAACTGAAAGTAAAACCAAAAACTTTCTCAAATATGTTTTAATGTTTAATTATTTTTGAGAGACACAGAGACAACAGGGGAGGGGCAGAGAGAGAGGGGGACACAGAATCAGGAGCAGGCTCCAGGCTCTGAGCTGTCAGCACAGAGCCCAACACGGGGCTCAAACCCATGAACTGTGAGATCATGACCTGAGCCAAAGTCAGTTGCTTAACTGACTGAGCCACCCAGGCGCCCCTTTTCTCAAATGTGTTTTAAGTAAACTATTAGAGTCAGACTACAAAAGAATACTTTTAACTTTGACCAGAATTTAACAATATTCAAAACATTTGTAAGAATCTTAAAACATACAACCGAAATAGGGGCACCTGGGTGGCCCAGTCAGTTGAGCCTCCAACTGTTGGTTTTGGCTCAGGTCATGATCCCAGTGTTGTGGGATCGAGCCCCGTGTTAAGATCCACACTGAATGGGACCTTAAGATTCTCTCTCTGCTTAAGATTCTCTGTCTCTCTCTCTCCCTCACCCCTCTCCCCAACTTGTGCTCTCAAGTAAACATTAAAAAAAAAAATTATATATATATATATATATATATACACCTCCAAAATAAACAAGAAAATGTGGATGTCACAAACTTTGATGGGACTGAATGTGGAAATAACACCTTACCTTGTTTCCTGAAAGTCAATAACAGGACTTAGTCATACCAAGAGAGAAAATTCTAAAGAAAGGGGATCTTATCATTAAATCATGAGATGGTTAGAAAAAGCATTAACCTTTCAGGAGGCATTAGGAAGAAGGTAATCTCATCGAACATCTCTAATCAGTAAAAGGGGGAGCCCTGAGAGGCTAAAATGGGTTAGACAGAGCTCTGCTACAGTTCCCCATGATTGATGCAGGCTGCTACTGTTGGATTCAGATGTAAGGGTCCATCCTGACGAAAATTAGTCACAGCAAGTATTTGTACTGCCAGCCATGTCCAAACACTGCTTTCTACTGGACTATAATAATCACATTTCAACTCGAAAGGGATGAAAACCTCCACAAATGCTGAAGCCTACTGAAAATAAATTGAAAACCAGTGGGATGTAGAATGCAGTTTAAAAAGCTTCCTGAAATCAGCCACCTTAAACAG
Organism: Panthera tigris; assembly: GCF_018350195.1. NCBI lineage: Eukaryota > Metazoa > Chordata > Mammalia > Carnivora > Felidae > Panthera > Panthera tigris. Next base: position 132,986,945 of record NC_056665.1, read on the forward strand.
AAGAATTATTGTTTGGGCCCTAGAGAAAATTTCAGGATGCCCATTGAAAGCAACCATTAAGATATTTCAGCGTCTCGAATTATTATATTATTGGAAAGGGAGGCTAAACAGTCTTATTTGGATCTGCTTTGGACAAAACAGAGTGTAACTAAAGACAAATTCCATAGTTTGCTTGGGATGCATCTTTTATCTGCCATATTTTAAAGGTAGAATTTTGAAAGAGGCAAAAAATGTTTCTCACTAATTCCCCCCCCCCCCCCCCGGCCCCCATGCTCACTGTGAACGAAAGTTCTGTGTTGTAGATTTCTTACGTGACAGAGGTAAGTGCTCAGGTGCATCAGCAGGGAAGGGAAGGAGTAAATGCCACAAATGCTCATCCTGGTTGCAGTGGAAAACTATCTAGCCTCATCGTTTTTCAGCTGCATAAAAAAAACAAAGGAAGACTGTTATATGTCGCAGTCGTGGATGATCACAGCTTTCACCAAACACGCACACCAGCGCCCTGCACCATCACTTCAAAGAGCCATTCTCTTGTTCCGAACAATTTCAAAAGCAAGGGAACTACCGAGAGCCGTTTAGAAAGTGAAATGTGGCCTACAGAATAATTATCGGGGTCAAAACTAAAACTAAAACTAAAACTGAAGGTAGGGGCTTTCTTAGATTTACTTGGGTTCTTTCCTAGAGGGTTAACATCAAGGATTATCAAAGAAAATGAATTTTAAAATACTGTATAAACTCCTTTGGAAATGAGCTACATGTACGCAAGCAGATATTCTCTGGATGTGTATAAAAATCATCTCCAGACACTAACAGACACACTACCCTGAATTTTGGTAGTACCACGTAGGATCCATAAGATGGCAGGCCTAGATTTTACGGTGATAACGTTTTTTTGTTTTTTTTCCCACAGCGATGTTCTGAAAGGTATAAATCTATTCATCGCCTTGAAGTAGATAGTACGTATTACCAGCAGCCCGTAGCTAGCAATAATACTAAGAGCACCTATCAGATTAAATTTGTAAATATTCAAAGATGGGAACTATTACCAAACCAATGCATTCTATTAGTTCATAACACATCACAAAATATTACAACCAAAAGGAAACTTACAATCGCCTATTCCGGTATTGCCTTTGTCTAATACGGAAACCAGGGTCCGGGTTTCAGTGCTTTGGCCAAGGCCACGTGGCAAAGCAGGTAGCGGAGAGAGAACCGGGATCCCGCTTTCCCTCCTTCCAATCTGCACCGGTGCCATTGAACTGGCATCTCTCCAAGTCCTCGGGGTGGCATCAAAGTCCACGCACAACGGCTGTGCACTAACTTACTGCTCTGAGCCCCACTTTTGCACTTCTTCACAGACCGCCTTCTACCTGTCCGTGTCACTCACGAGTTACCCCGAGCCTGGAATCCCACGACTGTCTTCATAAATTCGTCCCTGTGTTTCTCAAACTGGGCTGTGGGGAGGTACAGTGGTATCTGAAGCTACAACAAGAATAAATGATTGGCGGGGGGCGGTCACAATACCTTTTTTTTTTTAATGTTTATTTATTTTTTGAGAGACAGAGTGTGAGTGGAGGAAGGGCAGAGAGAGAGGGAGACATAGAATCCGAAGCAGGCTCCAGGCTCTGAGCTGTCAGCACAGAGCCTGATGCGGGGCTCGAACTCACAAACCGTGAGATGGTGACCTGAGCCAAAGTCAGACGCTCAACCTACTGAGCCACCCAGGCTCCCCCCGGCTTTTTTAAAAATGTTTATTTATTTTTGAGAGACAGAGAGAGACAGAGTGTGAGCGGAGGAAGGGCAGAGAGAGAGGGAGATACAGAATCCAAAGCAGGCTCCAGGCTCTGAGCTATCAGCACAGAGCCGGATGTGGGGCTTGAACCCACAAACTGTGTGATCACGACCTGAGCTGATGTCAGACGCTTAACTGACTGAGCCACCCAGGCACCCCTCACAACATCTTTTTAATGAAAAGAAACACAAAAATGTATATGAATTTTAAATATGAAATACATGAAGTTTCAAAGAGGTGTGTAGCTTTGGGTAGCCTTGCTCAGGCTACACCCTCAGGCCTGCAGAAGCAGACACCCTTGGTCCCCTAGCCTATTGGGATACTTCGGTGGAAAGGTCAGAACTTGGTTAAAAGGTTGCTCTCTGTCAGAATGCAGCCAGGAGCCCACCTTGTCTACTGTAAAGTACATGAAGAAGGTCACGTGACACTGGTGTCCTAAACAAATTGTCACACTGCTGTCTAAATACCTATCCTAAGGGGCGCCTGGGTGGCGCAGTCAGTTAAGCGTCCGACTTCAGCCAAGTCACGATCTCGCGGTCCGTGAGTTCAAGCCCCGCGTCGGGCTCTGGGCTGATGGCTCGGAGCCTGGAGCCTGTTTCCGATTCTGTGTCTCCCTCTCTCTCTGCCCCTCCCCCGTTCATGCTCTGTCTCTCTCTGTCCCAAAAATAAATAAAAAACGTTGAAAAAAAAATTAAAAAAAAAAATAAATAAATACCTATCCTAAGATAAATGTAGAGTCTATATATGACAAGAATTACATTGTAAACAAACATCATAGTATAAATCAAACATCAACTCTTATACAGCTATTGTAAGGAATAACAGCTAGAGATCACTGGTAGGCAGAATTCTAGGGGCAAACCAAACATAGTAGACGGAATAAAAATAAACCAATGTACTACTTTCAGGGTTTTATAGCGACTTTTTCCATTTACATGTATGCTGCAGACAGAAGTACAGGGATTCAGGAAGCAGGAGAGATGGTGGGCTTCTAGTCAATTATCTAAACTGTCTTAGTCTGTTTTCTATTTTCTCATAAAAGAGTGGATTGTGTCATGATGGGGGGGAAAAATCTAGAATTCTAAATTGTTTTTTCTCATCCTTTGCTCTACCATTTCTTCAGGCATTACTTTTTAACGCATGTAACAGAAGATAATTAGCAGCTAAATCTTTCCCTGTATGCCTTGACAGTGATTAATTCAGTTACTTGAAATATACTTACTTCCTTAAGAATTCTCGTCATATCGATCGGTTGGAAATCAGTAAATTAGTCAATGTTGTGAACAACAAAGACAAATTGAAGAAAGATTCCACATTAAACGGGACTGGAGACACGACACCTGAATGCAATGCATGATCTGGGATTTTCTTTTGCTGTAAAGAACAGCATTGGGACAACAAAATTTGAATGAAGACTATAGATTAGACAATAATGGATAACGGTGTTATGTCCTTTTCCTGATTTTGACAATTATACCATAGTTATGTGATAGAATGATCTTATTTCTGGAGTTCTCCGCTGAACCATTCAGGGACAAAGGGGCATAATGTCTGCCGCGAGAATGAGCACGAGAGGACATGCATGAATGTGCTTAATGTGGTAAATGTTAACAGTTGGGAAACGGAGGGGGAGGGTACATGGGAATCCTTTGTACTGTTCTTCTAACTTTCCTGTAACTCTGAAATTATGTCCAAAAAAAAAAAAAAATTAAAAGAAACGGGGAAGACAATTTGAATGGCTACATATAGAACTCCAATGGAAACCAAATGTAGAAAGATGAATGGGAAGGGCAAAACTGTCCTGGAAAGGAGTCCTCTTTGTTTAGAATATTTCTTTGGAATGTATGAGTTTATGCCACTAGACGTGACATGCTATGCTGTCTATTGTATAAAAGTATGCTCCTAGTAAAAATTGGTGTAAGAATTCTTTTAAGTTTATTTATTTTGAGAGAGTGAGAGCGAGAGCGAGAGATAGAGAGAGAGAGAATCCCATGCAGGCTCCACACTTCCAGTGCAGAGCCTGATGTGAGGCTTCAACTCATGAGCTATAAGATCATGACCTAAGCCAAAATCAAGAGTCAAATGCTTAACTGACTGAGCCACCCAGATTCCCCTTGCGTAAGAATTCTTACTGGAGAAGGCAAATGTTGCTGTAATGAAAGGCAAAACAAGACACGAGAAAATGAACTCTAGTATCTGCCTTCTCTGTGTGCATGGTAGACTGTGCTGATGTCCCCAGGATTTAGCACATTGAAGTAACCTTGCTTACTACTTTCTGATGATATTCAAAGGGCATGTAATGATCTCCCACGGGACTATTATTAAATATATTTGGTTTTCAATTGCTTACTGTGTAATTTTTTTAATGTTTATTTATTTACTGTGAGAGAGACAGAGAACATAGGGGAGGGGCAGAAAGAGAGGGAGAGAGAGAATCCCAAGCAGGCTCCATGCCGTCAGCACAGAGCCCAATGTAGGGCTTGAACTCATGAACCGTGAGATCATGACCTGAGCCGAAACCGAGAGTTGGATGCTTAACCAACTGAGCCACCCAGGTGCCCCTAAATGTGTAATTGTTAATGAAAAATTACATAGATTTGTCTTCTGTAAAGCCTTGTTCCTAGTTTATACATCTTAGGGTTAAAATACTCCTGAATTGAGAGTGCGGTCTGGGCTGGTGAGGAGGCAGAAGGATGACATTGGAAGTGTACAAGTAGTTCCCACAGTCTTGGTAATTTTCTAGTTATTTGAATAGGTGGTGGGTTCACTGGGGCTTATTATGCTTATTAATTTACATTTACTATATATAGCATTTTGTATGTGTTAAATATTTATAAAGGCATTTGAAAAGAAGAACATAATGCGATATTTTCCTTTTTAGAAGCTACATCACAAAATAGAAGCTTTCCTTTTATTTAACTCTCTTTTTCTCTCCAACTATTTTAATAGCTGTTGATTCAGATGCTCAATCTATATTTATTTAGCAACTATGACACGCCAGACATGGTTGTAAGTATTGAGGGTGTAAGCCAATATAAACGTTAACAGAAACCAACATAAATAAAACATGGTCCCTGCCAGCACGCAGGTGATGGTCTCATTATGAGCACTGAAAGGGCAAAGCTAGTGCGATTCTTTGCAAGCTTGGCACCTCCCCGAGTGCCTTGCCCACGTAAGAGTCTCGACATTCACTGATGATATTGATGCTGTTTGCACCGCTTACAGATCTTTTGATCGGTAGAAGATTCTTTATGTTGTAATCAGATCATGTGGCCATTTAAAATAGATTTATCCAGGGCGCCTGGGTGGCTCAGTCGGTTAAGTGACCGACTTCCGCTCAGGTCATGATCTCACTGTTTGTGAGTTCAAGGCCCGCGTTCAAGGCCCTGCGGCCTGCTTCGGATTCTGTGTCATCTTCTCTCTCTGCCCCTCCCCTGGTCACACTCTGTGTCTCTGTCTCTCAGCCCTGAATAAAAGTTAAAAAGAAATATAAAAAATAAAATAAAATAGACTTCATCCAGTGACAAGGGGAGCTGTCACACTGGAGACCTAAAAGCCGCGTAGAATCTCATCCTTTTTGGGAATCTCATCTTACTGAACTAATCATCACTGCAACAAGTTTCCAGGTAGAGTAAGGAGCTGTAGACGTTTGCAAACTTTGTTTGGTGTCCAGCTCATCCATCATGAACCATTCACGGAGAAGAGATTCTCAAATGGCAGCTTTTGTTGCCTTTTTGCACCTTTTAAACATACAAGTCTTACACAAATGTATAGATTTCAAAAGGGTTTCTCTGTCAGTCTTTCTGTAATAAAATTTAGCAAATACTGATATTAACTAGGAAGAGCAGCATGAGGGAATAAAAAAAAAAAAAAACACTGGGAATCTGTTCTGAAAATAACTCCTGTAGTCACTATTCATCCTCCTCAAAGAAAATAAATACTTTTTCAAGATAATAAACAAACATTGATTGAACACATCAATAGTACTAAATCTTATGGGAAAATGTTCTGTGAAAAATCTCATTTATGCACCTCGTTTCTTAGTTGAATTATATACATTTCAGGTGGCACAAAATTTAAAACAAAGACTAGAACCTGAAAGTTTCAAAGACTAGCTCTACCAATATGGCATATTATAATTTGAAAAATATTTTTATCAGTGATGAATTAGAACCCTTACCTTAATGAATAAATGGTGCTATAATATCCCATCTTCCAAATTCTAGTAGTAGAAAGATGGCTATTTTTGCTTTAGTAGAGTTTTAAGATTTAAAAAACAAACAAAAGGGGTACCTGGCGGGGCTAAGCGTCTGACTCTTGATTTTGCTGAGGTCACGATCTCACAGTCCGTGGGGTCGAGCCCCACATTGGGCTCCCTCAAAGATAAAATGAACATACACTTAAAAAAACATTCAAGTATTGAAATATCTCCCTTAGTGCTATATCATTGAGTAATTACATGAATGCCTCCATATATAAAATAGATCATATGTGATCGCACAGTGGTAAACCCTAAGCACATCACACTGAAGGGGATTTTTGGATTTTCTAAAATGCTTTTTGTTTTGGTTTTGATCCAGTCAAAGTCTAGATTCTATGGCAGGGGTTGCAGAATTACTTGATGTATGTATACTTTTCTGAGAGGTTTCCATGGCTTTTATTAGACTCTCAAAGGTGCTGATGACCCAAATAAGACTATGAACCATGACCCCAGAAGAAAGTAATCAACACTCACATTCAAAGGTACTTGACATATAGAATGAAATCAATAGCCATGGTTGAATGAATAACCTTATTCCAGAGTGTCATTGAACTTTTTAATGTTGTAATCAAGTTTTGGATAGAAAAGATAAATCAGAAAAAAAAAGAGGAGAAAAATGACACATCAAAACTGACAAATCAAGAGTGACTACTATACGCAGAGCAATGGTAAGGGTGGTAGGAGATCTTTTTTTAGGAGCGCCTGGGTGGCTCAGAGCGTTAAGCATCCAGCTTCAGCCTAGGTCATGATCTCTCGGTGAGTTTGAGCCCTGCATTGGGCTCTCTGCTGTCAGCACAGAGCCCACTTCGGATCCTCTGTCCCCCTCTCTCTCTTTGCTCCCTCCCCACTCACTCTCTCAAGGATAATAAATAAAATACATAAATAAATGTAATTTGCTGTTAAGGAACTTATGATACAATCAGAATAAAACATAGACAAAATGCTGTGAGACTATTAGCAAAGGGGAAAAGATAGTCAAGGTATAATAAAATGTATGCTAGAACTTTTGAAGGTGAGCCTTTCCTAGAGTTGAAGGACTGTTGACACATACAGGGTTTAATTTTTCCAGCTACAATCAGAACAAGACAGGAAGTGTAAAGGGTAGGGAGAGGTGGAATAAAGGGATCAGAACAAGTGAAACTTTCCCCTCCTTACTCCTCTTTTTAGAATCTTCAGTGATTGGGAAGATGGTACCAGAGGCAATCAAGCAATCCAGTGGTTCCTGAAGGGAACACTCCCTAGCTCTTTTTATTGCTTTTTTTTCTTGGGGAGGCAAGGTGGGTAGAGATCACAGACTTGACCAAGAGCGTAAGAAAACCACTCCTCCGGTGCCCTGAAACCATTAAACATCTTCACACAGGTACTAGCACAAGAAAATTTTTCACCCAAGGCAAATGCCTTGAAAAGTTCTAGTTCACATTCAGGAGATATCCCCAGTAGGGCTATTTGGTAGCATAATTTGGTACACCCCCAAGCCGCTGCTGTTGCTTTCTTCTATGAGCTTTCTTTCTTTCTTCTTCTTCTTTTTTTCATGTTTATTTATTGATTTTGAGAGAGAGGGAGAAACAGAGAATCCCAAGTAAGCTCCATACTGTCAGCACAGAGTCCAATGTGGGGCTCAACCCCACAAACTGTGAGATCACGACCTGAGCTGAAACAAAGAGTCAGACGTTTAACCAACTGAGCCGAGGTGCCCCTCTTCTGTGAGGTTTCTGAGGAGTCCAAGTAGAAGACCCAGCCCAGGTTTAGCATCTAAAACTTTTCCTCATTTTGGTATTATGAGTATAAAAAAATTGAGGTGAAACTTTAGCAACTGCATTTTGCTTACTGGTGTCTTATTTCTTCACTATAGGAAAGTATGTAGAAATTACATGATGCGATCAACATTTAAGAAGATAGTCCTGGGGGTGCCTGGGTGGCTCAGTCGCTTGAACGATCAACCAACTCTTGGTTTTGGCTAAGGTCATGATCCCAGGGTCGTGGGATCAAGCCCTGCATTGGGCTCCTGCTGAGGGTGGAGCCTGCTTGAGATTTGAGATTCTCTCTCTTTCTCTCTCTGTCCCTCTCCCCCCCCACAAAAAAAAGAGAGAGGAAGAAAAAAAAGATGGTCACAGTCCGGGAATTCAGCCCAATCATGGTGGTATTTGTTGCTACTTTATTTTTTTTACCTCAGACACAAAGTACAAAAGTACTATTACTTAAAAAGGTCATTTCGGGGTACCTGGGTGGCTCAGTCGGGTGAGTGTCCAACTTTGGCTCAGGTCATGATCTCCCGGTTCGTGAGTTCGAGCCCCACATTGAGCTCACTGCTGTCACTGCAGAGCCTGCCCCGTTTCCTCTGTCCCCCTCTCTCTCTTCCCCTCCCCCGCTCACACACTCTCTATCAAAAATAAGTAAAACATTTTTTTTTTTTAAAGCACATCACTCTTGGATCTTCTCTTTTCCACTGCTAACGTTTTCAGATTATAGCTAATTTGCGGACCAACTACTGCAGACAGTAATGACTCAACTTCCACTTCTGTCACCATGGGTGAACCTGGACAAGTTATTTATTCTCTCTAAGCTTAGACTTCCTTATTTGTGAAAAGGAGTGAATAATAGGGTTTTTGCAAACAATAAACAAGATACTGCAAATAAAGATACTGCATGGCATTTTCTAAGTGCTCAATAAATGTTTGCCATTATTCTCATTGTTATTGCCTTCATCAGTCTCCCTGTCTACAGTCTCTCTAAAATTCACCTCCCACTATGATGCCACATAATTATTCCTAAATCACGTTTGATTTTGTCAGTGTCTTGTCAAAACTCTTCAATGGATTCCATTCATACAAGAGAGTCTTTTCTTTTTGTCTGGAACATTGCCATTCTCCGTGTACCCTTAACCAACCTGTCACCAGCTTCCTCCACAGAGCTTTTTCTGATCCCTCTAGTAAAATGAGTTTTCCCTCTGCACTTCTGAAATATTTGGTTGTTTTCTTCTACCCTAAAAAAGTAGTTCCTAAGTTTACATTATCTATCAACTTGAATGTAAGTCCTTTAAAAACCAAGGGACAAATAAACTATTGGGACTACATTAAAATAAAAAGCTTCTGCACAGCAAAGGAAACAACCAACAAAACTAAAAGACAACCTACTGAATGGGAGAAGATATTTAGAAATGACATATCTGATCAAGGGTTAGCATCCAAAATACATAAAGAAATTATGCAACTCAACACCAAACCCCCCCCCAAATAATCCATTTTTTAAAATGGGCAGAAAACATGAACAGATATTGTAGCAGGATTCTCGCACAGAGAGTCGTGGCACTGAGGCTTTTCTTTCCAGGAAGCAACTTTATTCGCTCCGGTACAGCTCAGTTGTTATGGAAATATAAACCTCTAAACCAAGATGATGCTCTTTGACCCCCAAAAAAGGGGTCCGAGCATCAAAGGGAGGAATGTAGTAGGGTCCCCGTCCCTAAGAAATGGGAAAAAAAAAAACTCTCAAGGCAACCTGTCTACACATGTACATAACAACACCCCTCACCACCTTGTAACATGAGATCACTTAATCAGACTGCATGCTTGTGTGTTACCATATATGGGAGACAAAGAAACAGAAAATGTATAAAAACTATGCCACGTGGTTTTTGGGGCTCAGTTCTTCAGTATGAACTCAACTGAGCCGAACCGGCCCAAATAAAGTTGCTTCCTGGAAAGAAAAGCCTCTGTGTCATGACTCTCTGTGAGAATCCTGCTACAATATTTCTCCAGAGAAGATATACAAGTGGTCAACAGACACTCAACATCACTCATCATCAGAGAAATGCAAATCAAAACCACAATGAGATATCACCGCACATCTGTCAGAATGGCTAAAACAAAAAAACACAAGAAACAAGTGTCGGTGAGGATGTGGAGAAAAAGGAACCCTTCTGCACTGTTGGTCGGAATGCAAACTGGTGCAGCCACTATGGAAGGGCAGTATTGAGGTTCCTCAAAAAATTAAAGATAGGACTACGCTATGATCCAATAAATCACACTACCAGATATTTACCCAAAGAATAAGAAAACATTAATTCAAAAGGATATATGTACCCCCTACATTTATTGCAGCATTATTTACAATAGCCAAATTATGGAAGCAGCCCAAGGGTCCATCGATAGATGAATGGATAAAGAAAATGTGATGTGTATACACACACACAGACACACATATGTATATGTATCTATACACACACGCACGCACACACACACACACACACACACACACACACACACACATATATACACAATGGAATATTACTCAGCCACAAAAAAGAATGAAATCTTTCCATTTGCAATGACATAGATGGATCTAGAATATAATGCTATGTGAAAGAAGCCAGTCAAAGACAAATACCATATGATCTCACTCATACATGGAATTTAAGAAACAAAACAAAGAAAGAAAGAAAGAAAAAACAAGAGACAAACCAAAAAACTGGGTCTCAAACATAGAGAACAAACAGATGATTACCATTGGGGAGGTGGGTGGGGGATGGGTGACAAAGATGAAGGGGATTAAGAGTACACTTATCTTGAGGAGCACTGAGTAAGAAATGGAATTGTTGAATCACTATATTGCACACCTGAAACTAACACAACACTGTGTGGTAACTACATTGGAATTTTAAGAAGAAGAAGAAATACAATTGTCCAAGGAAGATCAGCTTATAGCGGTAAGTTTCAGAAAGGAGTATTTTAATGCCACCCAGCGTGGACGACTGGAGGACAGTCTAGGAGGATGCTGAGGTAGTCCACAAAGACCAGTCTTAGAAGGGTGGGAGGGAGAATTAAAAGGAAAAAGCAGTTGGGGCGCCTGGGTGACTCAGTCGGTTGAGCGTCCGACTTCAGCTCAGGTCACCATCTCATGGTTCATGAGTTCGAGCCCCGCGTCGGGCTCTTTGCTGATGGCTTAGAGCCCGGAGCCTGCTTCGGATTCTGTGTCTCCCTCTCTTTCGCTGTCCCTCCCCGACTTGTGCTCTGTCTCTGTCTCTCAAAAATAAATAAATGTAAAAAAGTTTTTTTTAAATTAAAAAGGAAAAAGCAGTGAAATTGGTGGTTGGGGGCTACTTTTAGGAAGCCCCCCTCATCTCCACCAGACCCCCCAAATCCTACGGAACTAAGCATTTAAATAAATTTGTTCTGCAAATTAAAAAAAGTAAACAAAAGTAAATAAACAAAACCAAGGTACGAATCGGTTTCATTTCCTAGGCCCGTTGCCTCTAGTACACGGCCCCATTCACAACAGGTACTCGACACATACTTAATGGAATGAATAATCAAATACTCAGGAAAGGTAGAAGGTGGTAACAGAAGAGGGTGAGTGAGATAAAGTGCCAAGGGAACCCAGGGAAGGAAGAGGTTATTTTCACGGACTTGGCATTTGAAGTAAGCCTTCAAAGATACTAGAATTTTGTGAGGCAGAGATGGTGGGAATCAGAATTCCAGGCCAAGGGAGGAAGGTCCATAAAGGATGCAGGGGGAAAGCTCAAATACTGAACAATTCCTCCGGCTTAAATCTAGGAGATGCAAAGGATAGTAGGTTATAGGGACTGAAAAGGCCAGATCATGAAGGACCCTGGAGGAACTAGTCCTGAGGAATCTGGACTTGGTCCTAGAGACCACAGGAAGCCAAAGCAAGTGTAGGAGGGAAATAATCCGCTGTGTGCTTTGGGAAAACTACTCCGTCAGCTGGGCTGAAGCTGGAAGTAAGGGCGGGAGACCAAGGAAGGCAGTCTGTAAGAGGGAAACAGCAACAATGTTTTGAACTGTGCTGATGGCAGTGAGAATGTTAATGTGAAAGGATGCAAAAGGGAACAGAGTGGAAAAGAACTGCGGTGGGGGCAATGGAGAAGGAGCAGGGGCTCTCCACCTGGACTCCATGAGGCAATTCACAGGGTCTGTGAACTTGGATGGAAAAATAGAACATCTTTATGTTCACCAACCTCTAAGTGACATGTAGCATGCCTTCGGTCGTGAAGAGGGGCAAACACCATAGTAGCAATTAGGCTTCCCCGGACTGGCCGAGGGACCCACGACATAAAAAAACAGAACTTAAGCACTCTAAAAGGGACTGAAGGGGCACCTGGGTGGGGTGGCTCAGTCAGTTGAGTGGCCGACTTCGGCTCAGGTCATGATCTCGCAGTCCAGGGGTTCGAGCCCCTCGTCGGGCTCTGTGCTGGCAGCTCGGAGCCTGGAGCCTGCTTTGGATTCTGTGTCTCCCTCTCTCTCTCTCTGCTCCTCCCCTGCTTGTGCTCTATCTCTCTCTGTCTCTCAAAAATAAATAAATGTTAAAAAAAATTTTTTTAAAGGGACTGAAAGTTCAGTAAAAGCTCTACCAGCGATGGAGATTTGAACTAAATAAGAACAACAACAACAAAAACGTGCGGGGAGAGAAGGGAAAATAAAGATGGATGGAAGTATCGGTTTGACTTTGGATGAGTTTCAGGTGTCAGCCCACGCTTATCTCATCTCTTGTGACCAGCAGCCTTCAGCCGCAGGGAAACCTAATCGCCCCTCTACGGTAGGAATTTTCATTTCCCATCCTGTTCATCCTCCCATCTCGCGGCACTGAAAACAGTCCAACGGTGACCACATGTCCTTGTTTGCCTGGGACAAGAGGGGATCTCTTGGACACGGGCCTTTGATGCTAAAACCAGGGAAGTCCTAGGCAAACTGACAAGCCAGTCACCCCAAGAGTCCTCAAACCTGGCACTGTATGCCAGTAAGGCTATATTAATACGATGCCTTCAATTAAGGGGAAAAAAATATGCCATTTAAGATTCTGGATCTGAGTTTCTCCATCTGTTCTTCCCCCAAAGTAGAAAATCTTGAAGGAAAATCTCTCTCACACAAGGTCAGACAGCGACGGGCATTCAAAAAGCTGCTTTAGTAACTGAATATCAGTATCAACATTATGTCAATAGTTCTGCAATTGACACAGTGCTGGCACATTCACATCTCATGCAAAACTCACAAGGACTCTGTGAGATAGACTTGATTCTCTTCATGCTACAGAAGAAACCACGGTTCTGGAAGATTTAGTCTTTTGCTATACTTCACGCAGCAAGCAAAGGGCTCCTAGTGCTGTAGCTGCCAAAGAACACTGAATTACTGAGTGTTCCACAGAGGCACAAGTGGTTGCTGCTAGGTGGAGATGATGCAAAGCTGCGATTTTCTTTCTTTTGCAATGTCCATGGAGCCAGTGCTCAGGCATCATATCCATACACCGTAAAGTGCAATGTTAGTTTTGGGCAGAAGGCACCCTATGGTAAGTGTCGGTTTACCTATGGTTAAAAGGCATACCGGCCAATAATTACATGTTCCAAATTGGTTCAGATTAGGTAAGGGTAGCAATAGCTTGCAAATCAAAATCTGTGGCACATGGTACCAAAACTATCTAATCAGAAATGCTACACAAGGCAGTGAACCCACTTGTATTAGTCCAGATGCAAAACCTGACACGCCCACGAATGGTGAAAGCCAGAACACCTAGACCAGGGTAGTAGATTATTACTAAGGCTTCATACATGGGAGAGGCCCGGCCTTGCTGGGTTTAATGGGCCCTGCAATTCACCACCTACCTCTCCCCGTAGCCATGGCAACACCCACACCAAAGCAGCTCCACGACTCACCTTTGGATAGCCACACTCTACCGAATTTGCACCTGAGCAGCTCACAAGAAACCAACACAGACATCACCTCCCGCGAAACAAGACAACCGTGGTTTTTCTCCGTTTCCCATCTCTAACTCCTCCAGAGAACATATTCTTTCTTTTCACCCACAAGCACGGAAGGGGGGAGATTGAGTCCTGAACGACTACTTTTGGTATAAAGATAAGAGGGTTTGGGTGTGTGCGTGTGTTTTACGAGGGGGTGGACATCGGAGATGAACGAAAACCGGATGCACGCATAAACATAACAGTTGCCTAAAAAGGCAAATAAACTGATATGATCACACTAATTTTCAGCCGACGTCTCGTGGCATGTCTATCAGACAAGCTCAGTTTTGCCCCTGCAGGCCACTGTCTCTGGAGCCGATAAAGCTGTTTCCAAGACGGCTGATTTGCAGTTCTAAAAAATAAAAACGCATTCCGTGCGGGCAAGACCGCTCACAGCATGAGCAAGAGCCATGACGTTATTCGGCAGAGCTTTCCAGAACTGCTTTCCAGCTCCAGCAAGATGCCCAGGAAGCAAAACACATCTTTGCTTCTAGAAAATAAGAGGAACGGCGCACGCCGAGAGAACGCACAGCAAGCGGTTTTATTGAGGCGGCGGCTGAAACTCTCGCCAGACCCCCTCCTTCCTGGGTGGCTACTCTGCCCGGAGTTCCGAGCCGCGAGCCCTCCAGCTCTACCCCCCCACATCCCTGGCACCGGAACCGACACAAAACAACCCCCCGCAAAGTAAAAAGGGAAAAAGAAACCCCAAACAAAACTTCTGTCCCACAGCCTTTCTCTACTGGCCAAAGCGCCGCGAAAGCCCCTCTGCGTCCGGGGTCGTCCGCACTGCCACTAGTAAAGATGGCGACCATAGGCGGAGCCGCTCCCGCCCGAAGGCCGCGCTTTGCCCCGCCGGCCACGACCATTCACGCGGAGCCCTCCACGCCCGCCGCGGCTTGACGCATTGCAGGTGCGGAGCGGCCAATGAGGCGGCTCGACGCTTTCCGGCCAACCACTGCAGGGTCGCGCTGGCCTATCAGAGCGTCCTTGTCAAACTGAACGAGGAATGAAGGCTCAGCAGCGCCAACTAAGCAACCGGCGTCTGAGCGCATTTTGGGGCGTGTGTCTGCGGCCCTGCCGTGTGCTCCTCCGCCGGGAGATATAGTGCCCTCGCCCGCGCCCCGCCCCGCCGCCCGCGCGCGCTTGAAAGCCTTAGGCGCGAGGCTAGCGTCTTGCGTCCCGCTCGGAGAGACCGGGGAAGAATCGGTTGCCTTAAAAGCAATGCAGAATTCCTTGGCCTGGGCCCGTGGCCCTCAGAGGGGCGATCCCAACCCGCTGCCGCCCTGCCCCCTTGCTCAGTGAGGCCGCGCTCGGTGCCGTTCCTGTGGCACGTTTTGTGAAAACAGTTGCCGGAGAAATAAGGCGGCCTCCCCTTATCTCGAAACCCCGACCCAAACTGCCACCGAGCTGACCCTTCCTGTTTACAGCAGAGGCCCGACCGCCCGAGAAGAGCCCTCGTGGGCACTTTTGTTTCTCGGGGGGGGGGGGGGGAGACGTTTCCATTTCCCTCCTGTGGTTTCTTTATCTCCTCCCGCGGGCGGGTTTTGAGCCCCGTCCGAGCAAGGAGGGGGCCGCCAGGGACGCGGCCAGGAGCCGGCTGGGGACAGGCGGTGGTTCCCCGCTGCTGAGCTCGCTGGAAGACCGAGGGGGAGCTTCTAGCGTCCTCCCCCATGGAAAGCCCCTTGTGACTTCTTTGTGGAAAGGCCCTTCCAGATTGAGGACGGGGTTCAGTGGAACAACCTCTCAACTGGGCCAGATCTGGTGCCACAGACTGTGTGGTGGCTGGATCTCTAAGCCCTCATTGTGCAGTGAAAAATCTGAGACCCAGGAAGGTCAAGCGCCACGCCTACAGTCACATAGCGATTTAGTAGCGGAGCGCAGAATACAGCCTAGGTTGTCTCCCAAGCCTGAGGTTCTCTGCTCCAGTAAATACCCCCACTTTCTAGAGCCAGCGCTATAGTTGTGAGAGATGGTGGAAGCATTTGGGGAAGGAACTTTATCGTGAAACTGCAAGATGGTGTGGGAACTAAGAATGGGGTTTCTCGGAACAGAATTTTGTTAGTGTCCTGTAGAGAAAGCAGCAGAGAAGAAATGTTACTTGGTTATTCTCACTACTCTAAGAATCTAGCTGAGAAAATGAAATCTTGTGGCTTTCTTAGAACTGCCATTTCAACATCCTCTATCTGTGATTTTGACACAATAGAGCTTTGATGATCTCATGATTCTTGCCATTGAACTATTCTCTATTCCCATCCTGTTTCTAAGAGTATGCTGTTTATGGCCTTTCCTGAGGTTTTACAATGAGTAGTGGTGTTTCTGCTGTACCCACGTAAAGGTTGTTCTTTGATCTAAGGCTGTAGTTGCCAGTAGCTGTTTATTGCCGCTTCTTAAACCTTTACTCAGAGCCTTGTTCAAAAAGGAGAAAAGCTGTGGTTTTCTTTCTGTAGGCGGCCAGTAGTCGTCCCCAAAGATGCTTGCCAAGTGAGCAACGCATCGTAAAAATACCTGGCCAAAGAAACAATACATCATATTTCTTTTGCAATATAAATGTTAGAGGAAATATATACCGTGACTTTTTGGGTTAAGCCAGACCACGGTGCAAGAAAAGAGATTTGGCGGGACGCCTGGGTGGCTCGGTTGAGTGCTCGACCTCTGCGCAGGTCATAATCTGGTGGTTTGTGGGTTGGAGCTCCCCATCAGGCTCTGCACTGGTGGTGTGGAGCCTTCCTGGGATTTACTCTCTCCCTCTCTTTCAGCTCCTTACCCGCTTGCGCACTCTCTCTCAAAATAAATAGATAAATAAACTTAAAAATATATATTTTTTTAATTTGAAAAAAAAAAAAGGGATTTGGCTGGGCCACTAACAAATTGGGAATTCTTGCAGAAGTCTCTGTATTCTTGGGAACTCAGTTTTATATTCTGTAGATGAGAGGATGGGATTAGATGATTTCCACGTTTCCTTACAGCACTATTATTTAATGCTGCTGTGAAGAAGTTAGACCACGACTCACTGTGTCATCATATTTAGGCTTATCTGCTTCTGTGCACAGTGCTTTAGACTTTTAAAGTGACTTTTGCATTTACTTTCACATTTAATCTTTGCAGTACTTCTAGAGGGAGAGTCTCCATTGCATAAGAAATTGGGTTTACTCTCAAGTGTGTCCCAAGATTATGTAAATGTGAATCAAGGTGCTACAAGGTAGTCTTCTGGGCTGATTACTTCAATGCTAGTACATGCCAAACCTGCTGTTGCTTGGTGGTCAGCAATTAGCTCACTAAATTGTGAGCTCCTGTACGGAGAGGGCCTATCCAATTCGTCTTCATATGCTCTGTGCTTAGTCAATTTTACTTTAGATTACAGAAGCTCAATAAAGATTCATTAAAGGAATGAATGAACAATAATTAGGACAGTAGTAGAAGAATCCAGATGTGAAAATGTCTTTTGAGTTCCAAGAAAATCGACCAACCGGGGCGCCTGGCTGGCTCAGCTGGTGGAGCGTGCGACTCTTGATCTCAGGGTTAGGGGCTTGAGCCCCATGTTGGGTGCAGAGATTGCTTGGAAATAAAATCTTCAAAAGAAAAAAAAAGAAATTCAGCCAACCAATACTTACTGATAGTCTGCAATGTAGAAGGTACAGTTTCTTTTTCAACACTACAAATTTTTTTTCTTCATTTGCGTTGTTTCCACTTGTTATTTTTAAGTTAAGGAAATATCATCATTATGGGACATGAATAATGTCTTCTTAAATATCAAGGCTTATCTCCAGGCTTTTCTTTATATGCATTCTGGTACATTCTTTGAACAATACAAAGATTTAGAAGAAAATATTTTAAAAAAATCAGATTCACTGAAACCAAATCACTCGATTTCCCTTACTATTGTTGCTTTTCTGGTCTTTATAAAAAGATAATGTCCTTTACCCAGCTTTTGGTCTTTTTTTGTAATTTGGGGGGATAAGTGTCACGATTGATCAGTCAGTTTGAGGAGGCATGGCCTAGCCTGTTCTAAGTATTTTAATCAAGTATCATTCAACAAAGTGGGACTTCTATAATGATCTTAATTTTTACTGTTTATAAGAAGATGTAACTCTTGAGTCAAATCCCCTATGACCTTTAGTTCTATTTATATCCACATCTCCAGGGGTCTCCTAGTTACTGTGGAATTCTGCACAAATCCCTTGCAAAATTCACAAGTAAAATAATTAGAATCATAAAATTCTAAATCCGTGAGGAACTGCAAAATGTCTATCTGGTCCCCCTTTTCCATTTTACAGATAACTAAGTTCTGAGAAGTGAATAGTTAGGAACAGAGTGGGCTTTAGGATCCTTCTAGACTGATCTATGCTTTGACCTTTGAAAACATTTTAATCAAAGATTAATTGTAAAAAAAAAAAGAACCCACACTATAAAAAAAAAAAAGATTAATTGTAAATGAGGGGAGCAGAGGAATGTTATCATCCTCAAGGCCTCCCAGTGACTGGAAAATCTTGAAATGACTTTGCTTTGGACTTTGTTATGCCATTTAGGGATTGGCACTCCTGAATTGTTCTCTGTGCTAGGCTTTATCTATACAGCTGGTTTAAAATCTTTGACCTTTATTTAAATTGCTGACATTTTCCTGTTGTTAAGCTTTATCAGTTTCTTTACTTAGGTCTTCTTCAGGCTAGCAGCGTTTCCCTGTCTCCTTCCCAAGAGAAGCCCATTTTCTGAAATGAGTAACAAACACATGAAAAGGCATGTCACCATACAATTGCAATTTTTCCACGACATTCTGAAGTATTTTTTTTAGGGTATTGCCAAGTGCTCATAAAGAACAACCGTGGTTTCGTCTTCATTGGTCGTGATGCAACTTTTAGGCCGGTTCCTAAAAATGTGGTTCTCCTCCTCAGCTGATTGCAACAGGTATGAGTGGACTTGTTTAGAGCATGGTGCTGTTTCACAGAAAGAATAACTTGTTCCATAGCTCCAGTAGCACCTAAGCCCCTCACCTAGCTTGTAGCAAATGTTCACAAGCCAAAAAAAAAAAAAAAAGAGTTTCAAAAGAATAGTACAGCGTGAGCCTCTGTATACAAAATACAGGCTGAAATGCGTGCTCGAACCTCAAAGTCTCCCCAAATACAAAGCTCCCACGGGTACAAAGCACCGTAGAGTTCCATTGCGTCTCATGTTTCTTTGGGATTTGGAAATCAGAAATGCCTCTCTTCGAAACACTTGTCAACAGGCCATTTAAAATATGGCTTCTTTATTTTGCTCCTATTCAATTTTGAGGTCATCTCCTACGTCTCAAACTTGGTGTGAAACAGGTACAACCGTGAAACTTTGTGTAGCAGGGAAGAGCTAGGGCAGCAAAGCCCAAACCGATAAATCAGTTCTCTGAGTCACAAATCTCTGAGGCGGCTCTACGGGCCGGTGATGACTCAGCAGCATTCCGCTGGAGTGGCGGAGGGAGTGAGGCCTGCTGGAGGGCTTGTTGCCCCGGGCAGCAGCCTGTTGGGGGCGATGGGAGACCTCTTGGATCTTCCCACTGCAGAGCTTTAGGGGGACTGCCTCAGATTCCCTGACTGGTCCTGAATGGACTTCTGCCCTGCCCTTTGCCATATTTAGCTGCCACAGGTTTTAATCGTATAGACAACCACAGCTTACATTTGTCTAGGGTTTTATTGTTTACAAACTAATGTGACATGTTTTCCCCTTTCATTTTCTCACTTTTTCTCGTACAAGTCCTTGAGGTATGTTATTATTATCGCCATTTTACAGATGAGATAGCTGAGTCTGTGTGGCTGAGTGGCCAAGGAAGCGGCCGTCTAACCTAGCAAATAATATTTCACAGTGTTGTCCCCTCCTGGGAAATAACTGTTTGCTTTGCCAAGGTTAATAGAAATAAAACCTTGAATAAGCTTTCATTGAGGCAAGACAATTTATTTCTATCCTCTTGCTTTATGGGGGAGAATGTGAGAAGGGAGGGGGCGTGCCAACAGGCATCTGTACAACTTGCAAACTCTCCTGAAGGCAAACCTTTTCAGTGACCGAATGGTCCACTCATCCCGTTGTGATGCCTAAAGTTGGTTTATTAGCCAATGACTCAGAGTCTCTACTTAGAATGAACAAAACTCAAGAAGCATCTTCACTGGACTTGGGCGTAGATAGTTCAGTTTTCCTATTCAAATACAACTTGCCTTTGGCCATAGTTTCTCCATTACAGGAAGCTGGGAATGGATCCAGTTATGTGAAAGTGGGGAGAGAATTGCCGAAGAAGGAATATGCTTGCTCAGGGCTGTAGAAGGGTACGGGTCAGGAGCAAGGCAGGAACAGTCCAGCATGTTCCTGAGGAGATGTGGCCTGCCACCAAAGCTATGGAGACTGGTTGCAGGTGATAGTTCAGCATTAAAGTAAAGATTTCCTTTTCCTTTTCTCTCTACTTTGGAAAATTCATGTCTAATACCTTCCTTAGTCCCAGGAGTGAACTGAGCTCAACACTAATCAATTAAATAATCTATCGGTATTTATTGACTCAGGTACTATGCCAAATTCAAGAGTAGAAGATGGACGGGGCGCCTGGCTGGCTTAGTCAGTGGAACATGTGACTCTTGATCTCAGGGTCATGAGTTCAAGCCCCCTATTGGGTATGAAGCCCACTTGGAAAAAAAAAAAAAAAGAGTGTAACATAGAGCTTCTGCTACTATCTGGACGAGGAGATGAGGTACATGAAAAGATAATATCAGAAATGGATAAGAGGTAGAATCCAGAAATGGATAAGAGGTGGAATTTGGGAGAGAGGGAGTTCATTTGGAGCTATGATAATCAGGAAAATCTGTAAGGTGTGGTATTTAAACTGGGAATGAAGGACCCGCAGGGTTTAGACAGGTGGTGAGGATATGGACAGACACCTGGACCCTGGGAATGGCATGGAAAGGGCAATGAGTTGAGAGGGCACCGTGCTTATTCAGGGGGCAGAGAGTTAACCAGTTTGAAGCAGAGAATTCATATCTATAGAATAACAAAAGTAACTCGGAAAGAGTATACCGACAAACTGTTGAAGGTCTTTGAATGCTAGGCATGAGGACTTAGCATTTTATCTCCTGTAGGCACCGAGGAGCCACTAAAGGTTTTAGAGTGAAGTGACACAATGAAAGTAATCTGGTGGCTGTGTGCTGCATAGCTCAGAAGGAGACAAGTCATTGGGATGAATAAAGAATCATGGACCTGGCATTACAAATTTTGGGATCCTGGATTTTGGGATTCTGAATTCAGGCAAATGTGTGTATTTCTTCCCTTAAAAAAATCTTTAGAATGGTGCTGTCCAAATTGAACTTTTGTGAGGACCGAAATGTTCTATGCTTTGCAATATGGTAACTCCCAACCATGTGGGTCTCTTGAATAGTTGAGATGTGGCTAATGATCCTGAGGGACTGAATTTTTTATTTTAATTTTAATATAAATAGCCACATGTGGCTAGTGGCTACTGTAGTGGACAGCATGGCTCCAAAAGGCAGGACAAAGGCCATTTGTTAGGATTCAAAACCAAACCACACAGTCAACAAACTAGACCTTCCCTCTGCTGGAATTGGTGAGGCCCATTCTTTGCTATAATCCAGAATCGGCGTCAATTTAGCTAATTTATCATTATGGTCAATTTTCTCCGTATCAAGATGTCATTGAACGTACCAATTTGTGCCAATCCCTGGCTCTGCTCTTCAGGCAAACCGAGTCACCCAAAATGTGCTGAGTTACCACTATGGCCACATATCCCTCAACTGAACAGTTGTCAAATCATTTATAAGCTGCTAAATGCATATTTTATATGGACATCTGAGACGAGCTCTCTGGCATGTCCCCCACTCTAGCACATATGGTAGGAATGAGAAGTTGCTGGTTACTGTTTGGATGTTGATTAGTCACTTTTACACTTGACTTTTGGGTTAATTGGATTTAACAGGGGAAATGGTGACTTACGAATTTCCAAAATAATATGACTTAGAGAATACATTTCTCAGTAGGTCAGCTGCATTAAAAAAAAAAAAAAAAAAAAAAAAAAAAGCTCGAATTTAGTGTAAACCACTAAAGCACAAAAACTGTGATCTTATCCCACTGGGCATTTTAGAATCTGAATTCACATACTTGTTCCCTTAAGTCTGTACAACCATTGGCTGCCTGTGACTTAAGAGCTCAGTGGGTGAAAGCACAGAGCTAATGAAGCCCAAGTCATGGGTCCAGACTTATTAATGGCCAATTATTTTGCTCTGTTCTCTATCCCTGACCCCAACTTGCTGTGTTGCATATTCATGACCTTGGTCACAAGGGTGGAACAGGCCAGAGAGGGAATGGTGCAAATCCATCACCACAGCTACTAGCAAAACAAGCACAAGCCCTGTGAATGGAGGGCAAGATGTGTCCTCTACTTTACAAAGGAAAGCATTAAAAAAAAAAAAAATGCAAGAATGGGTAAAACATGCAAGGTGAATGGTACTCTTTACAAATACTGCACTTCAGACTATTAACTAAATATACTGATGAACATTGCAAGCTGCAACATACCGCAGGGCATTTAGTCTGATCATGATTCACTTAAACTTATGGGGCACTAAATAGACATATGCTAAAATTGATAATGTTTTTCTCCTGGTACAAAGTGTTGGCCTAACACTTGCTTATTGTGTTCTGATGGTAACATATTTTAAATTTTCAATATAATGTTAGAATTCTTCCTTTATCCTTTACCTTTATAAGAGCCATTCATAAAAGATAATAGCAAAACAAACACACACACACAGAAACAAAAAACAAAAAACAAAAAAAACCCCAAAACAGCACAATTTGAAATGGAAAAATGAGGCATCTTGTCTGCTGTTAGAGATAGCAAAGCTTTTATAATAATCCTGTGGAACATTTCATGAAATGTAAATCCACACACAAACAGCAGGAAATCTGTTCTGGCTCATGGAGATGATTAGCGAGGGAGAGAATCCCAAATAGTAGATAATCATGGAAGTATTATGGGGTGGAGAAGGGGGGAGCTGGGATGGTGGAGAGGGAGAAGACAAGACTCCTTTCCTGCGAGATCGTTCCGGGGCTCCAGTTTGGCGTTACATTATGTCTTGAGGAAAATCCTCTGGACAATCCACCCATGAACACAGCACCGACTATAGTTATGTGCAGTGAATGACTTCAGACTGGACACTTTGTAGAGGGTGGGTACAAGAAATACTCAATCGGAGCCCCGTTCTGAAGCAGATCTAAATATGTACATATATTCTCTGAATATATACCAGTGAAAATCAGGGCCATATTTCTGTCTGTATTCACTGATGTCTTAAAAGCAGGTTATGTTGGGGTACCTGGGTGGCTCAGTTGGCTGAACATCTGACACTTGATCTAGACTCAGGTCATGACCCTGGGGTGCTGGGATCGGCCTGCTTTGGGCTCCATGCTGAGCATGGAGACTGTTTGGGATTCTCTCTCCCTCTCCCTCTCTCATTCTATCTCTCTCCATCCCTCTGCCCTGCTCCCATGCGCGCTCTCTCTCAAAAAAATTAAAAAATTTAAAAAAAAAATCAGGTTTTGCTCCAAGACAGTTTTGTAAAAGAGACATTTAAAAGACCAAATGCTGGCGCTAGGGCACGGAGCAGGAACAGGGTTAGGGAGCCCTCTGTTATCTCTTTCTATGAAAACACGGAGTCGTCACCTGAATGTGCCACAGTGACTACGTTCCCCCGCCGCCTTGGGCCTCATCTGCAAAATGAGAAATGTCCTCTAGCTACAAAACGCCACAAAGTAAATGTTTTGCCTTGAGTTTTCTTTCACAAACACTCTGCTCCTTGTGTGGAAGATGTAGCTATTATTACATTCCTATAATCTTATTTTAATTTTAAATCCTTGGATAAGAAATATTTCTTTAAAAATAAATTTTATTTTGGGGGGCACCTGGGTGGCTCAGTCGGTTAAGCGGCCGATTTGGGCTGGGGTCATAATCTCGCGGTTCGTCAGTTCGAGCCCCGCGTCCGGCTCTGTGCTGACAGCTCGGAGCCTGGAGCCTGCTTCCTATCCTGTCTCTCTCTCTCTCTCTCTCTCTCTCTCTCTGCCCCTAACCCAGTCATGCTCTGTCTCTCTCTCAAAAATAAATAAACATTAAAAAAATTTTTTTTAACAAATTTTGTTTTTTAATTTTTAAAAAAGATTTTAGGTAATTTCCACATCCAACATGGGCCCCAAACTCACAACCTCGTGATCAAGAGTTGCGTGCTTTACCCACTGACCCAGCCAGTCACTGCTAAAAAAACAAATTTTAATTTTACTCTTTGTGCTTCCTCCTCCCCCCAGAAAATTAAATTAAACCTAAATTCTATTAAATTACAGGAAATAGTTATAGTGTAATGTTTAAAGTGCTTGGGACTAGATTTTTGGGTTCTACCACTTAAATTAGGCAAATCATTGAAACTCTTAGTGCCTGTTTCCACATAAGGATAATAATACCTGACTCATGAGATGAGCAGAAGAACGAAATAATGCATTTTGCACAGGGCCTGGCCAGAGTCAATGCCTGGCAAAAGTTGTTTTTATCTTTAACCTATTTCCATTTCTTCATTTGCCCTCTTCATCTTCCACATATGCACATTTGTGTATATACACACATAGGTGCATGATAAGTATATTTTTATTTTTTAATTTTAAGATTTTATTTTTAAGTAATGTCTACACCCAATGTGGGGCTAGAACTCACCACTCTGAGATCAGGAATCACATGCTCTTCTGACTGAGCCAGCCAGGTGCCCCTGATTTTATTTTATCATTTTATAAAATAAAATGATTTTATTTTATCATTTTATAAAATAAAATGATTTTATTTTATCATTTTATAAAATAAAATGATTTTATCATTTTATAAAATAAAATGATTTGGGGCGCCTGGGTGGCGCAGTCAGTTAAGCGTCCGACTTCAGCCAGGTCACGATCTCGCGGTCCGTGAGTTCGAGCCCCGCGTCAGGCTCTGGGCTGATGGCTCAGAGCCTGGAGCCTGTTTCTGATTCTGTGTCTCCCTCTCTCTCTGCCCCTCCCCCGTTCATGCTCTGTCTCTCTCTGTCCCAAAAATAAATAAAAAACGTTGAAAAAAAAAAAAGATTTGATTTTATCATTTTATAATGTTTATTTTTGAGAGAGAGAGAGAGACAGAGTGCAAGTGGTGGAGGGGCAGAGAGAGAGAGAGAGAGGGAGACGCAGAATCTGAAGCAGGCTCCAGGCTCTGAGTTGTCAGCACAGAGCCTGATGCGGGGCTCAAACTCACAAACCGTGAAATCATAACCTGAGCCGAAGTCGGAAGCTTAATTGATTGAGCCACCCATGCGCCCCGATATGTATATTTTATAATCATATATATTATAATCTCAGGCATAGGGTTTTATAGCTGGAAGGAATTTATAGATCAAGTCCAAAACTTTTGTCTTATCTTTGAGTATGTACGAGTTTTACATTTGTATTCTTACCATCAGACTCAGTCTGACAGAGTGATGGAGTAGTGGAGTGATGTGGTTACTCAGGCAGAAATGACAGAAATGATATTCCAACCTGAGATTCCTGGCTCGGGCTGCATTCTTTTAACTTCCATGCGACATTATTTTATTTAAATAATAACAATGATAATAACCGTTTTCCTTTCAACATCATGAAATACTCCATAGGTTCTGGGTTCTCAGGAAATTACGGTATCACAATAATGTGGCTTGTTTTCCTGATTGATCTCTCCATAAATTAAGAAGTTTATTGACTTCAAAGAATCTATTTGACTTTAATGAAAACTCAGTGATCATCTAGGGAGAAGAATCTGCTTCATGAATGAGGCAAATCCTTCACATTGTATGTTTAAAGTTTTCAGATATTGATTTCACAAGTATATAATCTAATATTAGAGCCCCTGTGCAAGGGCCCATGCTCTATTTTATGCTCCATCATTGACTCATAGTAAGATCTTGGGCAAGTCACAGACCTCATATTTCAGTGTGTCAAACTAGCCAAAAAACTGAATAAAGCATGACCTCACTACAAACCGAGTAGACTTGAAAGGTGAGATGTGCTTTGATACATGAAATTACTAACACAGAACTTACGCTAGTAAAACATAAAGAATCAGAATAATGAATTGTACTATAGTAAGTAAAAGGGTTCTAAAATGCATAGGTTTTAGCAAGCAAAGTCATGAAAAAGTTTCAAAGTATTTAATTTGGGTGAAATTGGTTAAAGGACAGTGGGAGAATATGATTTTCAAAATATTATTTGAAAAACCATGGCTTGTAGCAATTTAACCACAATAATTATAAGGAATGGAAGATAGAAGCTAGTGAATCCTTAATAATTAAATACATTTCATTTCTAGGCTGTTACTTATTCATTTCTAAGGCTGTTCCCCTTATACGATGTATACTGTATTTTAAAATGTATTTCACTAAATACTATATGAAAAACCTGACAAAAGAATACAAATACCCTAGCAATGAAGCATTTTTAAGATGTGTTTGGCCATTGAGATTTGTAACTCGCCATATCACGGAATATTCTTTACATTGATTTTCTATTCGTGCCTCTTCTTCTCTCTTCCTATTTCCAACTCTCCCCTTAATATATACACTTTATTCCCACTCAGGCTTTCCACCGTGAACAAACCTGAACAAACACAATGAAGATGAGGAAAAGGGAGGGGTAGAAGATGGGGGAGAAAGATGATGATGATTGATAGATTTGTGAAGCAGATCATATCTTTCTGGTCTGCAGAGAGAAGGCAACACCATTCCACCATTCCCTGGCTTGCCGTTGCAGCCTCTTTAAGTCTTTTTTAAAGAATTTTTAAGTTTATTTTTGAGAGAGAGAGAGAGGTGGGGGGCGGGGGAGGGTTGCAGAAAGAGAGGGAGACACAGAACCCAAAGCAGGTTCCAAGCTCTGAGCTCTTAGCACAGAGTCAGACTCCGGGCTTGAACTCACAGACTGCGAGATCATGGCCTGAGCTGAAGTCAAAGGCTTAACTGACTGAGCCACCCAAGCACCCTGCTGTAGGCTCTTTGAACAGCAGGTTCACCCTCTCTGCAGCATTTCAAAAGGAACACCTGGTAGAACAGTTCACAAGAGGTTATCCCAGAAGTCTTGTGGCATCTGCAATGTGCCTGAACATTTTTCATTTTTAAAAAATATCTTTCTGCAAATTTTGTCAGAGCCAGACACAAACATAACCATGGGAAGCCTTTTCTAGCAGAGTTTGTCAATTACACACTTTGTATTCTCTGATTAAGTAAGCAAATGATAAATTGGAACTGTTGCCCAGGCCCTGTAAACAAAAGATCAAATTTTGTCTTCTGCCTTGGCAAGAAAACTAACTGCAGCATTTTGTCAAGATTTTTACAAGTGCTGATTTCAAATTAATTAACTGAAATTGTCCTTTTTCTAGTTTACAGAAAAATTGAAAACATTAGTAAATTTAAAGATAAAATATTTTTAAGAAAGGAACATAATCAAGATTGTACATTAAAATATTATCCAACTGCACTGTAGAGTCAATTTGCTGTTTGTTCCAGCTCTAACCTAGGAGATTCTAAGTGCCTATTTTCTCCCCTTCTTTGCTTTTATGGATTTATGAATAAAGGTCTGAGCCTTCTCAGGACCAGGAAAATTTTAAAAATGTATCACAGCATGGGTTTTAAGGTCTATGGAAGATTCACAGGTACATTAATTTCAGTAAGACTGGAGCCAGGATGAACAATATTTTCCATAGGAAAAAAAAAAACAGTAAAGGGAGAGATATTATTCAGGCATACAAAAAATATTCAGTGGAAACGTGAAAACATTAAAAGAAGACTGGCTAAGCATATGAGCATGACACAGATTTAGCAACTAAGCATACATCATTTGTTTCAGAAACTGCTTCACTTTTTTTAAAAGAAAAAAAAAATCTGACCAATTTCTTGCGCGAGGAAAACTGCCATGACCCTTCCAGACCCTCCCCAAGGCAGCTGAGGTGTGCAGTCAATTCCTCTGTCCCCAGCTCCCCACGGCCGGCCGCCCCTTGCCCCAGGACCTCCTGAAGCTCCCCGAACGGAGGGTGACCAGCTGGGGACCCAGGGGCGCAAGGCCAGGGTGACCTGGTTGCTCCCGACAAGCTATAAAAGATGCGAGGCGGGGGGGAGGGGTGTCCCACAGGTGGAGGTGGAGGTGGGGCTGGGGCGAGAGGCAGACAGCTTCTCAAGTCCTGGGCTGTCCCAAGTCGGGGCTACGCAAACACTCCGCCCTTGAGCGTCCCCAGATGTCAGTCTCTGGATACCACCCCTCACCTGCCTCTGCCCCTGCCCCGCGACCTTGCGCCTCTCTCCAAACCCTACGAGTCCCGGGCCCCAGCCTCGGCCCGCGGCCGGCGCGCGGGTGCAGCGAGAGGCGGGGCGCGGTAGGGGCGGGGCCAAGCGGGCAAGGCCCGGCCTCTCGCAGGGCCGCTCGGCGCGAGGCAACCGCGGTCGTGGCGGAGGGATACGGATCTCCATATATATACCGCAGGGAGCAGGCTCGCACTTCGGCAGTGGTGCTGAGAGCCTCGAGGGCGCGGCGCCGTTACTCGCAGTCGGGTGGCGGCAGCGGCACAGCGCTGAGCGCACCCCGCGCCTTAGCAGCAGCAGCAGCAGCAGCAGCAGCGGAGGCACCCCCGCCGTCACAGCCTCTGCGCTGGTGCAGCCACCCTCGCTCCCTCTGCTCTTCCTCCCTTCGCTCGCACCATGGTAGGTCGGGAGTGGTCAACGGCGGCATAGCAGCTCTCTGCCCATGATTTCTTCCCAAATTTTTAGTTCAGCCCCCCCTTTTGGTGGAGGGGAGGTCCTTTTTTCCGGGTGTTACGCAGCAACTGCGGTTAAGAAGGGCGCATTTCGGATTTGCATGTCGCTTTCCTCGGCCAGGGTTTCTTATTAAATATTGGTCCCTCTTGGAGCTGGACTTGGCTGTGGGCTGTGCGCGGGCAGGGGCTCTGGCCGCAGCAGCACCGGGGCCTTCCGCATCCACCTCCTCTCCCCAGCCCCGCACCACTGCATCCAGCGCGCCGCACCCGGGCTTCCCGCAGCGCTGCGCCTGGGCCGGGGCCCGGGGTGGGGGGGGGGCGGGGGAGCCGGGCGGGGCCGGGCACTCTATACCCCCACCCCCCTCCGCCTTCAGCCCGGGGCACGGAGGCGGCGGGTCGGGAGGGCTGCAGAGAATGAATGGGCCCACGCTAGCCGGTGGCGCACATTGCTCGGGCCGGGGCGTGGGGGGCGCCGTCCGCGTCTACCTCCTCCCCCACCCCGCGACCCTGCTGCGCGTTCTGGCCCAGCCGCTTTCCCTCCTCCCTCCCGGGGGGCGCGGCGCGGGCGTGGGCTGGGAAGGAAGGAGCCGGGGAAGGGTGGGGTGGGGGCAGGAAGGCGAGGGGTGGGGGGCGGAGAGGGCGGAAGCGGCGGGCCGGCAGCACTGCGCCCGGGCGGGGCCCTGCGGTGTGGCCGGGCTCGTGTCTCCCTGTTTCGCACCCCTGCAGCCCCCCCACCCAGTGCAGTAGTGAAGGCGTGCGTGATCCTCAGTACATCGGGAGGTCCCTTCCCGCGGGAGGCGCTCGGCTCGTGCTAATTGGGGCGGGGGGGGGCGGGGGAGGAGGGAGCTGGCGCGCGGCTCGGTTTCCATTAGAGACGCAAAGTTTCTGCTTCAGGAGGAGGCGGCGGCGCGGCGGGCTCGCCGCCTGGGGGAGCAGAAGCGGGTGGGAGGCGCGGGGCGGGCTTGGCCCCCTCTCGCCGCGCGGTCCCGTAGCGGGGGTGGGAGTGGGGGTGGCCCTGGTCTGGGAGGGGCGGTGTCTCCGCCCTGGGGCCCCCTCGCTCCTCCGCACCCCGCCTGCTCGCGGGGCACGCACCCCTGCCTGGCCCCTAGCCACTTTGCAGTCCGCAGGGAGATGCCCTCCACGTTTCCGCTTTCTCTGCGGCCTCTAGATTGCCAGATGCGCCTGTGCGCCTCGCCGGGTGTGTTTTCTACAGCCCCCTTCCTCCCTTGGGCGGGCAGGGCTGACATCACTCTCCGCGTTTTCTGGCTTGGCGGGGTGGGGAGGTTCAGGGCACCTTTGCCCCTAGGCCAAAGCGATTTGGGGGCGGGTATTTCTTTGTGGAGTAAGGCTGATGATGGATCTCAGAAACCTCTCCAAGAGAGTTTTGCGGTGAGGTGGGACTGTGCTCCCCCAATAAGGTGACAGCTTCTCTTGCGAGGTGTGGCACCGCTTCCTGTTGTACAAAGACAGATGTCCTGACGTTACATAAATCATCGGGTCTCCTTCTTTCGATGTAAAGAAAACCATCTTCCGGTGACTGGGGTAGAAAGGAAGGAAGACCCAATTCTAATTTGAAAAAATAAGTTCCCCCCCCAAATAAATAAATTGGAACGTTCTTATTGGGAAAGTTTTCATTTAAGAGTTCGAGTAAACATGACTTGGTTAGCTTTCTGTTAGAACTTACTTTGTAACTGGCTTCACTAGGTGGTGTCTTTCATTAAAATAAAAATACATATTAGCTCTCCTTGCATTCTCAAATTCCTCTGGCTGGAGGCACAGGTTCCGTGTTGCAGAGATCAGACAATACAAGTGAGAAGTACCTTCATGGCCATTACCACCTCAAGTAAAGTGTGTTTATTATGAGCAGCTCTTGGTAGATTGGTAGAGTAAATATTCTCTGGCAAAGTTAATAGCTACTTCTTTTCCAGAAAAGAGAAGGTGTAGTCTTACAATTGTTGTGTACTTTATGTGTACTTAACGTTTGCAGTTTTGTAACAGCTCAGTTGTAGGATGGTTCCATTTTTTTCCTGGCTTCTTCGTCAAAGATAATTTGAGGGCATCAGCCATAATAAATGGTAGGCTTTTAAGACATAACTGCCTAATTTAAACAGAAAGCATTTATTACACGGAAATCAAGTTAGGTGGGGTAACCCATTGCCGTAAATTTATTTTTTTCCACTTCATTGTGTCTCATAAAATAGATCTAAAAGCCTCTTAATCCACTCCAATGCCATTACGTAACGCCTATTCGGAGATTTTGGAGCTCCCGCAGCAATGCGCAAGGTGCGCTAAAAGCCTGCCCCTCGACGCGATCCTGGCTGTGGTGACAGCAGCCTCAGACTGGGATCCTTGGATGGAAGGGGGGACTGCGGTGTCCCTGGCGCAGTAGGTGGCGCTCTTCTTTCTCAGAGCTTGTGGCTGCGTCCTATGCGGTGTGGCCTTTTGCCGCTAGAGGTGCCATTTTTCAAATTATGAACTGACCCTTCCTTAGGGAGACCTCAGCACATTGCCTTAGGCCCAGCCAAGAAAACCTGAAGTACAGTGTTGTCACTTCTTTGTCACCGTTTGTTTTTAAAATGGGTTTCATTTAAGGGCAGTGCTACCGTTTGGGGATGGTTGTCTTTTTTTTTTTTTTTTTTTTAAGGTCAATATTAAAAGTATAATTGGGAAAACTATGTTGCCCTCAGTCAACTCTTGTGCATTGAGTTATAACCTCTTCTTTCTTTATCTAGGCTGATCAGCTGACCGAAGAGCAGATTGCTGGTAAGTTGCTGACTTCAGGGGGTTCCAGTAGACCAGAACTAGGCACGACTGTGTGGGTGGCTTCTCTGACCCTTCCCCCCCAATAATCTGAGCAGTTTTCTAAGAATTGATTTAAATGGAAACAATATGCAGAGATATTTAGGTCAGGAGTGAATTCCTTGCCAGTGTTTCAGAGGCAACGTGGAAGGAAGTGGAGGTGGGAATACTTGTTCCGCCCTGGAGTGTTTGACTGAACGTCCTGGTGTTCAGGGCTCCGCACGTAATGAGATGGCGCTGAGCCTGCTCCTCGCAAATGGAGTTTAGCATTCTTATGCCACGGGGCTTTTAGTAATTCACCGTGAAGGCTTGGGCTTGCTGTTTGAAAATAAATGGGAAAATGAGTGTTAGGACTACTATAATTATTGGAAAGGGAGTTAGTTTAGATTCTAGCTTTTAGTGTTCCTTGGAGGACTTTTTTTGAGGATGATTCTGTTCAGGAAGCTAGGAATACGCCTTTGAGATGTTAAGTGCCATGTAGAGAGAACAGCCTGGTTACCTGGGACTGTACATTTCTAGGAACCGCTTCATGTTGTTATGAAACCAGGAGTTCTTATGGCTGTAGAAATTTAACAGGAAGGGGCCTGAAGGGAACTTGCTGACCAATCTTCACTTGTCAGATTGGATTGAGGGCTAACTTAAGTGTGTTTAAGCTTAGTTTTCTTGAAAAACGTGAGAATACTATGGTTTTGCTTTATGGACTGCTGAATGGAGGCCAGTCCAATAGGACTGTTGTGGTCTTTATTTTAGCAGATAAAGACCAGGCAGTTTCTGATAATTCCCAAACTTGGACGGTTTGCTTTGGCAAGCCCAAGGAAAGTGTGTGCTGTGCCTGGGTTGGATAAAGACGTTCATTCTAAAGGGTACGCTTTTGTTTTCAGAGTTCAAGGAAGCTTTCTCCCTATTTGACAAAGATGGCGATGGTACCATCACAACAAAGGAACTTGGAACCGTCATGAGGTCACTGGGTCAGAACCCAACAGAAGCCGAATTGCAGGATATGATCAACGAGGTGGATGCTGACGGTGAGGGCTTAGACCTATGAATGAGTGCCAGCGTTGTGTAATGCAAGTTCAGACATGTCACAAGATTGTCTTTCAGGTCCCCAGAGCAAAGCACATGCACCGCAGTGGTTGCCTTACAGCCGTTGACAAGGAAAATAGAAGATTATGGGCCTGCCTTTGGCTGTGCTCACTGTCTAGAACATTTCCTGGATCAGATCGCTGATTTGTTCTTTTCTACTTGCCGTGACCTACAGCTCAATCTTTTATCAACTGGCCCATGAGTCTGCACTGAGTCCTGTGGGGGAAGTAAAAAAAAAAAAAAAAAAAAAAATAGCTATAGACCTTTTAAAAGAGCTTACTGTCTGTCTCTCGAGGAGTGGGAAGTGAAGGTGGGTAAAGAGCACTCTTAGAATTGAGTACAGGCGTGAGCTGTGG
The DNA here is from genome assembly GCF_018350195.1 of Panthera tigris. NCBI lineage: Eukaryota > Metazoa > Chordata > Mammalia > Carnivora > Felidae > Panthera > Panthera tigris. The sequence goes on from NC_056665.1 coordinate 133,019,777, forward strand.
ATGTGTTTGTGCCAGAGAATTTTGAAGATCACGTGAAGCTTGGAGAGATGGGGTGCTTGGTGACTGTACGGAGTAGATTTATAGAATCTACTAGAAGAAGAAGATAAATAAGGTGCAGAGCAAGAAGGAACAAGCAGTAACCCCCGTAACAGTTGGTCACCAATTGGTCATCCATTTCTCTGGACTCTAGAAGAGTGGAGAGTAGACCTTATCTTGCTCACTTCCATCAGTAAACAATTTCTGAGCATTACCCTCTTGAAAAAAAAAAAAAGAAACCATGTGTTTGTGGAAACCATATATACATGTACTGTATAACATTGTAGAACATGGGTAATTTTTCAAAAGATGAGCCAAGAATAAACAGTTTGGATCTAGACTCTTTTCTAGATGATTGGCTTGGTGTAGTAGCCATTTAAACAAATGTGGTATCCTAAGGTGATAAAGTAGAGTTAAACTTGTCTGATCACATTTAGAAGCAGGGGTTTGGGGCGAGCTCTTTAACAAGTGGTTTCAGCCCATTTGGGCTACTTCAGAAAGAGTTTTCATCCATATTAGTGTTGTTTTGGAAAGGATATAGCTCATAATTCTCTTGCGTTTGATTGCTAAGGCCATCTGGGAACATGGAGTGGCTGCCTCCCGTTTCATGTGAAGCCTGGGAAACTGCTTAGGGACTCGCAACTGGCAAAGTGTCTTGGGCCCTTAGATTGTATGGAACAAGGAGAGAGAAGTTGTCTGGGGCTACAGAATCTAACACTTTGCGATGAATACGTGTAATGCCTGAGGACGTCTTCTCTGCATGGCTAGGAGGTGGCACTTCAAATAATTTTTGTCTTGCGTGAATGTCATTGATGCTTTAAAATTTTGGAGGCCAAAATGACTTAAAGGGGTCTTTGAATTACTATTTTGATTTAAAGGTACTTGCTTGTGAAAATGAGTACTTAACCTAAACCTAAGGCTTTTTTCCTCTAGTTTTGTTTCCATTTAATGCAAGTTACCCTGTTAATCTGGTGGCTCGTCTCTGGAGGTGGTTCACGTAACTCTTCGTTTTAGAGGGGAAGTTGTTGGGAATACTGGCTGTAGAACAGATTCTTCTGACACTGTTTCCTAAATGTTTACGGTTCTGAGCTATGAAAACACTTCTGAGCCTTGCCCTTAACGGGAAACAAACAAAGATACGGAATTGGAGAGAAAAAGATCAGTTGACTTATAATGTGGTTGAGAAACACTTTCTGGAGAAGACTTTGTGATGGTTTATGGTCTGTGGCATAACAAAGTCAGTTTTTCCCCTCCCGTAATTCTTTTCTTCTGTGAGAACGTTTGGTTGTATTGGCAGGCCAGTTCTGGGCCTTTCCCAGCATCACCGGCCAAGGCAGAGTTAGGTCGGAGTGGTCATCCTCACTCGGGGACAGCGCTCTCCAAAGCCTCTCTCAGGAATGGAAGGGAGCTGTGCTCTTTCTCTCGATCTGTACACCCCCCCATTAGTGGTCAAGAGGCCACGTGTGCACTTTCCTTTGCATCGTTAAATGATATCCTGGGCACCGATTGCTAGTTTGAATTACCATGAATCATGTGAAATTACCCTGCAGTGTTTAAACAGTTTAGACTTATAAATGGTTTTACCTAATAAAATAATTTACCAGTTTGTGCCAGTGAGGCTTCAACCATTCCGTAAAGTGCTTTTAAGATTATCACTGCCAGGTAGCATTACTGGAGCATTTCTTTTATGTGAGCTTTTGTTTTTTAATTTAAGGTAATGGCACCATTGACTTCCCAGAATTTTTGACTATGATGGCTAGAAAAATGAAAGATACAGACAGTGAAGAAGAAATTCGCGAGGCATTCCGAGTCTTTGACAAGGTAATCCTGCATCTGTGTTGCAGACGGTACTTACATATGGCTTTTTTTTTTTTTTTTCCCCCGATCGTTTCTAAATGCTCTGACAATCTGTTCCCTAGTTAGCACACTTAAAGCTAATTGCCGGGCCCTGTTATCTCACTTTCAAATATCCTGACTTCTGCAGCCATCTTATTGGGTGAGAGTAAGCATAGTAAGTAGTGGCGAGTTCTGAGCCAAGTTCTTGGTTGTCACTTTCAGTTGGTTAGCTTTTGCAAAGCCCCTGCATTCTCTGGGTTCGCTGAGTGTACGCACGTAGTCGGTAAGCGGGGAGAGGGGGCCGGACCGGAGATGTGCAGGCTGTATGCAGAAGCGGCAGTACTGGGAGAGGGGATGATGAAGTCACAGACCCGCTTAGCTGCCGCCGTCAGTAACAAGGCTCCACGTTCACAGGATGGCAACGGTTACATCAGTGCGGCAGAACTACGTCACGTCATGACAAACTTAGGAGAAAAACTAACAGATGAAGAAGTAGATGAAATGATCAGAGAAGCAGATATCGATGGAGACGGGCAAGTCAACTATGAAGGTAAAACACTACAATTTCCTTAGCTTAGTTTTGAATAGACTTCCCTTTGGTGTCTGTAAACAAGCTAACTGCTTCACTAGACAGGGGTTTTTTTGGTTTGTTTTTAATGCAGAAGAGAGCTGACGTGTTCATGAAAGCTACTTTTGAAGATAACCAAAAGCTATGATTATTTGTCTTTTCAGAATTCGTACAGATGATGACTGCAAAGTGAAGACCTACTTTCAACTCCTTTTTTCCCCCCTCTAGAAGAATCAAATTGAATCTTTTACTTACCTCTTGCAAAAAAAAAAAAAAAAAAAAAAGTTCATTTACTCATTCTGTTTCTATATAGCAAAACTGAATGTCAAAAGTACCTTCTGTCCACACACACAAAATCTGCATGTATTGGTTGGTGGTCCTGTCCCCTAAAGATGAAGCGCTACACATCAGTTTTACGATATAAATACTTGTACTACCTTAACGATAAGGAAGCACTTAGTGGACTCCTTGCAGTTCCATTTGCTAATGATTACTACACTGTTTGGGCTGGCCAGTTTTTCATGCATGCAGCTTGACGATTGAGCACAGTCAGGCCTTTGTATTAAAAACGAAAAATGAAAAAACAAATTTAAAAAAACCTGTTTCAGATGGGTTCTAGTTCAATTTGTTAGTATAAATTGTCATAGCGGGTTTACTGAAAACAAACCTTTAAAATTGGTTTACCTCAGGATGCTGTGCAGAAAAATGGGTGAAGGATAGATAGACCGTCTAGACGCAGCCCCACAGAGCAGGACGGCCCCCTTTACTTCGTGCGCCCCCACCTGCGGTGACAGTGACCCATCCTGCCGGCATCCTGTGCGTGTTGGTTTAGCGTTGTCCGCGTTGTACCAGAGAGCGAGATGGGTGTCGGGCTGTCACCATTCACACAAATTTTTAAAAAGAAACCTTTACCAAGGGAGCATCTTTGGACTCTCTGTTTTTAAAACCTCCTGAACCTGACTTGGAGCCAGCAGAGGTAGGCTGTGGCTGTGGACTCTTCAGCACAACCATCAACATTGCTGTTCAAGAAATTACAATTTAACGTCCATTCCAAGTTGTAAATGCTAGTCTTTTTTTTTTTTTTCCAATAAAAAGACCATTAACTTAAAGTGGTGTTAAATGCTTTGTAAAGCTGAGATCTAAATGGGGACAAGGCAGTTGGAGGAGAGGTTTAACCATTTAACGCCCACAGCCCAGAATCGGGCTTCTCGCCCTCCCGACATCCCAGCTCCGACCTCTGAGCATGAGACCTTGCCTAAAGCCGGGCAGATAGCAATTGCTTCGTCCTGTCCATAGGCATGTAGGTCTACTTGTATTTTCACTGGGGGGAGGTGGGGAGTGAAGGCCAGGAGCTTCATGATTATTCAGGCAGCGGAGCTCTTAAGGAAGGAAAAAAACCCACTTTTTCTCAAGCATGTACTTCGGGGTTCTCAGTCGTGCTGCCGATTACCTGTTTTATGTAACTACTTGAGACCATCTGTGCAAGAGACATGGTTTTGTGTGTCTGTAATTCAATCCTCGCTGGGTGGTAGGAGCACGAGGTCCCTTCTTAGCCCGTCTTCGTGCCTAAAAGACACTACCGGTCACCTTTGATTGATGACTTTTAATTTATACTACTTTCCTTAGCCTCCTTTTCTTTTCTATTTTTTTGTTTTGTTTTGTTTTCCTGCAGTGGACTTGACACTTTGCTTTCTTTCTCCCAAGTAGTCCCCAGCCTGAAAGTAAACAACTCCAGCATGGAGTGGATTTTGTGTCTAATTATAAACCTGTAACCAAAACTGAGATGCTGACACTGGTCTTTGCGGTGGGATTGGTGTTCTCTAAAAGCCCCTTTAAAGACAGCATGCATTTAGTGTAGAACTCTTTTTCTGCAATGAAGGCTGGAGGTGCGTCTTTCAGGGTGTTAACTGGTCGTATCTTACCAGTAAGGAGATGGGGGTTTCAAGAATGTTCGTGGGCGGTTTTAATTTGCCTGGGACAGCAGCAGGCTGCCAGTGAGGCAGCGAGAAGCTCTTGGCAGCCAAATGGGTGCATTCGGGGCTGGTTTACAGAGACCCTTGGCTTCTCCCTCTCCTACTCCCTGTCTTTCTGGCATTTTGCAGCCTGTTAGATTTCCTGCCAGAGGGATAGGTCAGAGCCGTGGAGAGGAGCCCACCCATCTGCTGCTGGTCCTTAGACTGGGTGGTTGTAGAAGAGAAGGTGACTGAACTAGAGATGGCTTTCAGAGTTCCCTGAATCTGGAAGGAGCACCTGAGAACACCTTAGAGGTTCTTCTGGTGAGACAGTGAGGACCGAGGGCTCCTGGACGTTTCTTGCAGGGAGGCCAAGTGTTGACCCATCGCGGGCCTGTGTTCAGTGGCCTCTCAGCGTCAAAGAGGGATGGGGGTGATTTAACTTGTTTTCAAAACTTTGCCTTCTGTCTTAACTCTTTCGTCAAGTCTTTTTCTAGAAGCTGGGTGGGCTCCATTTAAGCGGTCCCACAGTCCTTCGTGAAAGACCGTTCGTGAAGTCAGAGTCTTACATGGCCAGCATCCTGGATGGGAAGTGAAGCCTTGCCCCCAGGGAGTGCTGAGTTCAGCCTGGCGTCGAGGGGCAGCCCAGTCCGCTGTAGCCTTTTTTTTCCCCTCTGGCTTTTGAGGGGATGACCAGCCCAGATTGGGCATTTGCAGGCTGCACGAGTTTGTGAGAGGAAATAGCTGGATGTGGGGGTCCGTCCCCCTAACGTTGGTTAGCACCTTCCTGTAAACTCTTGCCCCTACTTCTAACTGCTCTATAAATATATACATATATTTATATATATAAAGTGACTAGTTTAACTGGCATCCCGCTTGAGCCTGAGACTTGCCATAAAAAAACTGCTGAGTACTTGGCAAACACTTTCATAGTTTTGTTCTCCATCTGTTTGGGGTAGGTGTTAAGCAAGGCAAATGCATCTCGATGTTTCAGATGGGCTTTTGATGCACTGTTGCCAAGAAAGGCTTTTTTTCTGATTTTTAGACAAATGAATTTTTGCACACTTTAATTGGTGTCTTTCGGCAACACATTGAAAATTAGCTACTGTACATATTTTTATATTCTCTTTATAAATGCATGTCTGACTGTACTTCTAACCTGTATCGTAACGAGTGGCTGTCCAGTAGGCCTCCCTAAGTGCCACCGTGGCACATCAGAGTAGCAGCATATTATTGGCCCCTCAGCATACTGGGAACTTCCTCCTAAACCAAGAATGTAAATTTGGTCAAGGGTCTGCTCTTGTTTCATTCAATTATTTTAAACCTTTGAACTAATACTGTATATCCTAAATACATTATCCTTTTGGCAGTGACTAGGATTCCACGAATGTGTCTTAACCCGTCCCTTCAGCCGGCAGTTTACGATTTCCTTTTTTTTTTTAAAATCCCCTGAAGTTGTCTTCTAGGAGACAGAAATCCTTTGCGGTCTGTATCCCTCGAGTAAGAAGGTAGTGGCGTGGGTGGGGTGTGTGTTCTTTCTCCAGCCCTTCTACTGTTCGTTACACACGTCTGTAGCAAAAGATGGCCGTAGTTGTGTTACTGGAGTTAACCCTTCACCATGGCGATTTGAAAAGGAGATGTACTTGAATGTTTCTGTAAATCTTGAGATAAACTGTTTGGAGATTTAACCACCTCTCTGATGGGGGACCAACTCTATGGAAATTGTAAATAAGTTTTATTTATAAACCTGGCACTGTATTCAATAAACATTTCTGCAGCCTTTCATCTCTAACTGCGAACTGTGTAGGTTTTTAGCTTGTGTAGCCTCCGATCCCTTTTGCTTAACGGGCGAGGTACACCTGCCCTCAGATGTTATTCCACCCAGGCTCTAGGACAGTGGGTGAGCATGAGGGGCCAGAAACACCACAGACACATCCCACTATAGCCTTACTCTAGTTTTAAGTTCAAGTGATAATAGCTGACATTTGAACTCAATCTTGTGGCCTATCACTGTATCCGTGCTTGCTTTATGCAGAAAATTCACACCACGAAAAGGTTCATTTCCCTTTAACCTCAGCGTTAATTCCAAGTTTCTTGAGGAACTGTGTGAAGAAATACACTTTACAAATGGGACGGGAATTTTATACCTAAGCCCATGTTACTTCTGCCCGCGTCAAGAGCAGGGCGGCCAAGGAAACGGGGTGGGATGCAACTTTACAGCCTTGGAGTTGAAACCTTCCCCTGTTCCGATCCTGTTCAGACCCTGGTCCTAGGCAAAGTTCTCTAGCAGGAAAGTCCACCTGTTTTCCTGAAAGATCTTTTCCAGGTTGCTTTGCCCGTTTCCTTCTGCACAGAATCGGTGAGAGAGCCAAAAAGAAGGGGAAAGGTCACAGGGGAAGCCCCTGCTTTGGTCAGAAGGCTTGAGACCCGCTTCCAGGGAGCATTTGGCCCCTTCTGTATACAGGAGCTGAACTAAAGGATGTGGACACCACTGTGGAGACAGAGCCCCTCTGCCTGACACTTTAGGCCTGGCTCTTTGTTTTTGGTTCTTTCCCTCTGGAGCTGTGGACAGGTGCTTCCCTTCTCTCGGCCCCAGTTTCCTCCTTGGTAAAAGAAGATTTTTAGACTAGGTGGCTTTCTAGGATTCTGGCCAACCCAGCTTGGCATCACTTGGTGTTTAAATTGAAATAGCAGCCTAAGGGGTGGGAGGCAGAATGGTGTGGGCGTGCTATACGCTTTGAGGTGACAATTGGGATTTTTAAAGTGTCAGCAGCTCCATATTGGCAGTGGAGTGAGGGGTAAGCTTGCTGTTCAGACTGATGTCAGGTGGGGCACCTGGGTGGCTCAGGTGAGAATTCGACTCTTGATTTTGGCTCAGGTCATGATCTCCTGGTTCATGAGATGGAGCCATGTCGGGTTCTGCGCTGACAGCATGGAGACTGCTTGGGATTCTCTCTCTGCCCCTCTCCCCCACTCACGCTATCTCGCTCTCTCTCAAAATAAACATACATATGAAGACTGTGATGTAATATTGGAACGTGGGTCAGAGAAACTGATCATTAAGTGACTTCCATCCTCCTCCCGGGATGGAAATAGGAAGCTGTCTGCCTGCAAGAGATTCAGTCCAAGTGGCAACGTCATCTGGATTTTCAGCAGCTTTGGTTCAGGAAACACACACACACACACACACACACACACACACACGCACATTTCCGATTTGAGCTGAACTTCCCCGGGCACTGGGGGCTGGAGCACCCAGTGACTCAAGATGCCTTAGAAGGAAATAAAACTTGAAAGTTTTTTTATAGCTTGGAGTTTCTCTCTCACTGCCCTCCACCCTCTGCCAGGGAGCAGGAGGCGTTAGCTGACTCCAGAACCCCACGGGAGAGCAGATGAGGCCAGAGGAGCCGGCCGGCTTTCCCGCCTCTCCCATTGACAATCCCTGAACTTGAGTTAAAAAAAAAAAAAAAAAAAAAAAAAAAAGGTGGCAGTTTTCTTCAGAAGAATTATGTTCTGCCTCTGTGTCAGCAACCTTTGGAGAGAGTATGTATGTATTTACACAGATATTATTAGAAATGTCTCATTTGAAAGTTTTATTTTCACTTACAGAGATGAAGGGGAAAAATCTGGAGGTACTTCCACTAAGAAGATAATTTCTTAAATTTTGTGTTATCATCTTTCTATCCTCGTGGTATGTAAACATGTGCAGTTTGCTAATAATTTTTTTTAATGTTTTATTTCATTTTTTGAGAGAGAGAACGCGAGCAGGGGAGGGGCAGAGAGAGGGAGACAGAATCTGAAGCAGGCTCCAGGCTCTGAGCTGTCAGCACAGAGCCCAACGCGGGGCTCGAACCCACAAACCACAGAGTATGACCTGAGTCCAAGTCAGCCGCTTAACCGACAGCCACCCAGACACCCCTACGGTTTGCTTTTAAACTAATTTACTTCCCCTTGTTGGGTCTTACTATATACCCTCAGGCTGTGACTTTCTTTTTTAATTACCGTGTTTTAGAGTAAAAGATTTTTTTTCCCCCACAGAGATTGGTACCAGAGGCAAGATTTGAGATAATGGATTATAAAAAGAAAATGGGAAATAAATGAAGAAATAATTATAAACTAATACTTTAGTTAAAAGGACTAGATCAGGGGCACCTGGGTGGCTCAGTCAGTTGAGCATGTGATTTCGGCTCAGGACATGATCTCATGGTTCGTTGATTCAAGCCCCACGTCAGGCTCTGTGCTGACAGCTCGGAGCCTGGAGCCTGCTTCGGATTCTGTGTCTCCCTCTCTATCTGCCCCTCCCCCATTCACACTCTGTCTCTCTCTCTCAAAAATGAATAAATGTAAAAAAATAAAAATAAAAAAAGGACTAGATCATACATTGTAGGTCAAACTCTCAGTGCAAATATCAATATCTGGTGATTCTCAAACTTTTGGGAATACTTGACCATGACAAGAAGCTTGTTACCTCAACAGGCAGCCAGTCCCATTTTTACAAAAGTATGTCTGTGATTCTAAAAGAAATGTTTATTGTAGAAAATCTGTGATCTCAAATGACCCCACTGCTATGTAAAATATACTTAATGCTTAGTATTACCTTCCAGAATTTTTTCTCACCATATGGATGCAGAGAGACAATGGACAAAATTGGATCTGTAGGTACGGTTTTGTTTTTTTTTTTGAATTAAGCATAATATTCTTTATTATATACAGTTACATATTGTGTATATTATATACATATATAATCTTTTTATTATGCTTTTTCTTGATCTATAATTCATGTGCCATAAAATTCACCCTTTTCATAGTGGTTTTTAATATATTCACAAATTGTGCAGCCATCAATATTATCTAATTTTAGAGCATTTTCATTAACCTGAAAAGCAGCCCTTAGCAGTCACTCCCTATTCTCTCTTACCCCTACCCCTGGCAACCATGAACCTACTTTGTGTGTCTACAGATTTACCTATTCTGGACATTTCATGTAAATGGAATCATGTATTCATAATTTTTTCTCCTCTCTTTTTTACTTTTTATGCTGAACATTCCTCCATATACTTCAATTCTTAGATACAATTTTTAGGAGCTGACTACATGAGTATGGCCTACTTTCGTTAACGATCCCCTAGTAAAGGCCATTGGGCACATTCCATTTTGAGCAGCTCTAAGTGTGAGAACATTCTTAATAGGTTGACCTCTTCCTTTCAGCTTCTCCTCGTTGATTCCATGTCAGCCTGGTGGAGCAACCACTGGACATCTAATCCTGTTTCTACGCTGTAGACCTTTGGTCTTTTCCACTTCCACACAGCCCTCCTCAAATCTTCAGGCTTGGGGCGCCTGGGTGGCTCTGTCGGTATGACTCTTGACTTCGGCTCAGGTCACGATCTCATGGTTCATGAGTTCAAGCCCTGTGTTGGGCTCCGTGCTCACAGCGTGGAGCCTGCTTAGGATTCTCTCTTTCTCGCTCTCTGCCCCTCCGCCTCCTCTCTTCCTCTCTTCTCTCTCAAAAAAAAATATTACAAAAACTCTTCAGTCCTCGTATTTACTTTTTGTTGTTGCTCTTTTTAAGACTGCTCTGAGCTGGGGCACCTGGGTGGCTCAGTTGGTTAAACATCCAACTTCAGCTCAGGTCGTGGTCTCACGGTCTGTGAGTTCGAGCCCCGTATCGGGCTCCGTGCTGACAGCTCAGAGCCTGGAGCCTGCTTCGGATTCTGTGTCTCCCTCTCTCTCTGCCCCTCCCCTGCTCATGCTCTGTCTCTATCTGTCTCAAAAATAAATAAAAACAAAAAAAAAATTAAAAAAAAAAGACTGCTCTGAGAGTAATCAACAAAATACAGTGAAATTCACTCGGATTCTGTATTCAGACAGACTTCTGCATTCAAATCTTGCCTTCCCAAGCCATACAATTTGGCAGGTGACAGCTTGGTGCCTTAGTAGCCTCAAGGCGGTTGCAAGAGTGAGATTACAGAAATCCTCTGGCACGGCTGCAAGCACCTTGAAGGTGCTTAAACGCTTTCTTCTTCCACGAGGTATGAATTCTGTTACCGCAGAAGAAAACGAGGCCACGTTTCCAGTTTCCTTTGTTTGATCCAGCTCCTGTTGGCTCTTGGGAGTTGCCACTTCCTCTCTTTGTTCAAAGCACACAAACCTTCTGGTTAGTTAGCTTCTCATCCCTTTGGGAACCTGATGACAGATGCCAGTGTCTATTCTTCTGGTATCGGCTCCCCAGAGCTCACGGGCAGGCCTTCTGGACCCTCAGCGGGGCCAGACCTAAAGGCCTCTGTCAGTGTTCTCCCTAGGTGTGCCTGCATGGGAAGAGCTGTAGCATCTTTGGGCACTTGCAGGCTGGGCCTTCTCTGGAGAATGATCAAGGTCCCATTCTTGTTAAAGGTCCATCTTAATGGAAGCAATTGACCCCATGCGGGAGAGGGCAGTGGTTAAGCCCTCTCTTCCTTCTCAGGGAACATCTCATTACCTTCTGTCCCTGGCAGAGGACTACCTCTTCTTGCTCCTTCTCTTCTGGGACCCTGTGGTTCTATCAGAATTCTGACTGGTCCTTGAGAAATGCTCACTGCCCTCAGCTGGGAGCCCTACTCTCTAGGATGGCTGGACCTGGCCCAAACTTGTCTAACACCATGGAAAGTAAAGCCACCTGGTCGCATCCTGCCTCTTCTCTTCTCTGCCAAACTTGATCTTCACCTGGAACATGTCATATGACATGCCTTGGCTCCCAAGACCTGATTCCAACTCAGTGTCAGAGACACCTCCCCAAACCCCAGAAGTGGGCAATGACCCAATGGTCAGCTAAATCTTATGTGAGCACATCTTTTTTTGAAGGGTTCTGGAAGGAAATTCAGAGTCTGGACACAGCTGTTTAAACGGGGCAAATCCTTTAACTCAGCCTTGCCCATAACTGCTTAATCTTTCCATTCAGGCTGCCACCTGTAATCAGCAAGGAGTATATATACATATATATATATATATATACACACACACACACACACACATATATATGTATATACTTTTTTTTTTTTTTTGCTTGCTGGGAGAGCCAGCTGATTAAGGGAATGAGTAAGAGGGTTGTATTCTAATTATTTGTTCTCAGGTTTGATGCCTACAACGTTTAGAGCTCTGAATCAGAGGGCTTCTAAATATGGGAAGACTCAGTCTCTACCTTTTGAGGAGCTTTTGCAGGCTTTTCAAAGAAACAGTAACTACAACTACCAAGCAGCATGCCGATGAATAACATATACCAACTTGAATACATAAGAACTGATGCAGACATAGCATAACAATGTATAAAACAAAAATCGACAACGACAGGAATAACAAATCCATCATCATAGAGATTTTAGCATTCTTCTCCCAGTAATGAAGAAACCAGGCAGACAATAGCACATTTGAATTACACAATTCACAAGTTTGATCTTGCATATATGTAGAACATTTTATCCAGCAATTAGAGATTTCAGATTGCAAATACTAATTAGGTCTTAATAATAGTTATAAATTAATAAACTATTATATTATTATAATGTATACTTATAAATACAAATATATAAATAACTATTAATGTCAACAATAAAATTAATAAGGAAGATATTAAATAGAGAATTAAGATTGACTATATATTAGGTCATAAAGTAAATCTCAACAAACACTTTTTTTAACGCTTATTTATTTTTTTTCTTTGTTTTTTTGTTTTTGTTTTTGTTTTTTTAATTTTTTTTTAACGTTTATTAATTTTTGAGACAGAGAGAGACAGAGCATGAACGGGGGAGTGTCAGAGAGAGAGGGAGACACAGAATCTGAAACAGGCTCCAGGCTCTGAGCAGTCAGCACAGAGCCCGACGCCGGGCTCAAACTCACGGACCGCGAGATCGTGACCTGAGCCGAAGTCGGACACTTAACCGACGGAGCCACCCAGGCGCCCCTTTTTTTGTTTTTTTTTTAATTTTTAAATGTTTATTTAGTTTTGACAGAGAGAGAGAGACAGAGCACGAGTGGGGGAGGGGCAGAGAGAGACACAGAATCTGAAGCAGGCTCCAGGCTCTGAGCTGTCAGCACAGAGCCCGACACGGGGCTCGAACTCACAGACCGTGAGATCATGACCTGAGCCGAAGTCGGATGCTCCACCGACTGAGCCACCCAGATGCCCCAATGCTTATTTGTTTTTGAGAGAAAGCACAAGTGAGGGTGGAGCAGAGAGAGGGGGAGATAGGATCCAAAGCAGGCTCTGCACTGACAGCAGAGAGCCTGATGTAGGGCTCGAACTCAGGGACTGCGAGATCATGACCTGAGCTGAAGTCGGATGCTTAACCACCTGAGCCACCCAGGCACTGCCTCAATGGACATCTAAAAAAAAATCTTTCATATTGACTATGTTACAACAATGCAATGGATGAAAAATAACTTAAAAAAATACAACTTTAAAAATACGCATTTGTTTTGAAAATTAAAGTCCATTTCTAATAACACATGGGTCCAAAAAGAAATAATGAAAATCTAGAAAATATTTAGGACTGAATGAAAACAAAATTCTGCATTTCAAAGCTGTAGGATACAGCTTAGAAATGTATAGCATTAAAATAATTATAATAGAAAAGAAGAAAAGCCAAAAATAAATAAGGTAAATACGCAGCTTAAGTTAGAAAAAGAATAGAATAAGCCCAAGAGAACAGAAGGGAAGTATCAAAGATAACCACAGGTACAAAATACAAAACAAAACACAGAGCGGCGGTAGCGAAAAGAAGATCAACGAAGACATACAAAGATGGCTCTTTGAAAAGATTATTAGGAAGAGTATGGCAGTTTGTAAAAAACTAAAAATATAATTACCCTCTGATCTAGCAATCCCACTTCTGGGTATATAATCAAGAGAATTGAAAGCAGAGACTGAAATAGACATTTGTAAACTCATGCCCACAGCAGCATTATTGACAATAGCTGAAAGGTAGAAGCAACCCAAGTGTCCGTCAGTGGCTGGATGGATGAGCAAAATGTGGTGTAGACAGACAGTGGAATATTATTCAGTCTTAAAAAGGGAGGAAGTGCTGACACGTGCTAACACATAAATCAACCTTGAAGGCATTGTGCTAAGTGAAAGAAGCCACTCAAGAAAGGACATGAATCCACGTACATGAGGTCCCTAGAGTAATCAAATTCACAGAGACAGAAGGTAGAATTTCTAGGTGGTTGCCAGAGAGGGGAGAAGGGGGAATCCTTTGCTAAATGGGTCAAGTTCCAGTTTTGCAAGATAAAAAAGTTCTTTGGGGGCGCCTGGGTGGCTCCATCGGTTAAGCATCTGACATTTCAAGTCAGGTCATGATCTTACTTGAGTTCGTAAGTTCGAGCCCCACATCAGGCTCTGCTCTGACAATAGGAGCCTACTTGGGCTTCTTCATCTCTCTCTCTCTCTTTATGCCCCTCCCTCACGCTCTCTCTCTCAAAATAAATAAATACACTTAAAAAAAATTGTTTTTAAGTTCTTTGGAGACCGATGGTGGTGGTGGCTGTACAGCAATGTGAACGTACTTAATGTCACTTAACTGTACACTTAAAGATGGCTAAAATGGTAAATTTATGTTATGCATATTTTACCACAATTTTTTTTAAGTTAAAAACGTGGAGAGAACATTACAGAAAGACAATGTCATCCTGGAAGTTGCTTATATTGCAGATGATGTTTTGTCTTCTGTTTCTTTGATTTGATTTCCCCCCCTCTTACTTCACCATTAATATATTGTGTAATTATTATAGCTTAAATTTTTTTTAACATGTTTATTTATTTTTGAGAGACAGAGAGAGACAGAGCACCAGAAGGGGAGGGGCAGAGGGAGAGGGAGACACAGAATCTGAAGCAGGCTCCAGGCTCCAAGCTGTCAGCACAGAGCCCGATGTGGGGCTCGAACCCATGAACCGTGAGATCATGACCTGAGCCAAAGTCAGCTGCTTAACTGACTGAGCCACCCAGCTGCCCCTAGTATAGCTTTACAATAGAAGCTAATTCCTGGCATTTCAAGTAAAAAAAAATGCTAGAAATGTCAGGCAGTGCTTATGAAAAAAATGTTAGAAACAAAAATGGAGACATAACCACAAATGAAGCAGAGATTTTTAAAAAAAAAGCATATTATGAAACTTTGATGCCAGTAAATACGAAAACTTAGGTAAAAGAAACAATTCCTTAGAGAAGAGAACTGACTTAAGAAGAAGTAGAAAACTTAAAGCAAACTATTACCATTCAAGAACTCTAATCGGTAGTTAAAAATATATCTACCTGTAGCGAATATCTGTCAAATTGTGCCATTCTTCCCTCTGAGCAATGAGGTCTTTATCTCATCCCCTGGAATCTAAGTGGGCACTGTGACTATTTTGACCAATGGCACACAGTAGAAAGGATGTGCTCATGTCTGGGTCCATGCCTTAAGAAAACTGAATTTTTCCAATTCTGTCCTTGGAACATTCGGAAGGCCCTGAGACCCTCATGCTGGAGAGGCCACATGTAGATGTTGGGCCAAGCCTTCCTTCTGCTGTCCCTACCAAGGTGGCCAACGTGTAAGGCCATCTTGGACCCCCTAGACAGGGCGACTGGCCAGCTGAAAACCACTGAGTAACCTCAGTTGACCTCTGGCCACAATGCTTGTCCCTTCACTATAGGATGACTGGCTCCTTCTCAGCCTGTGGGTCTCAGCTTTGATGTTTCCTCTTCAAGAATCCTTCCCTAACCATCCTCTATAAGAGTCGACAAAACCCTGTCTCCATTAAGCAGTCACTTCCCATTCCCCCTTCCTCCAGCCCATGACCACCACTAATCTGTTCTAATTTATTGATCCAGGATATTTCATATAGACAGAATCACACAGTATGTGGCCTATTGCGTCTGGCTTCTTTCACTTAGCATTTGCTTTGAAGTTTCATCTACACTGTCACAGATTTCAGTGCTTTGTTCCTTTTTTATGGCTGAGTAATACTCCACTGTATAGTGAGACCACAATTTGAGCCAAGCTGGGCTGGGAACTTGGTTCTCTTGCCCCAAACTTCAGATTCCTGTCTCAAATAGTGAGAAGGGACACCTTATATCACACTTCTGTGGAAAGGTGAGGCACAGGCTCTCTGTGAAACCAACTCACCTGCCCAGCTTGCAGATACAAACCTTCATACAGCCATGCATACACATGCAGGGCAACCGGCAAGATAATGAATAGTTAGAGCCCTCTTTCCCTCCACCAACTAGAACACTCTCTTTCCTTCGCTGGAGCAGGGTTGGGAGTTAACCCTTCAACTGGAGACTCATCTGGGTCAGGGGTCCAGAGAGGATCTGAGATAACAAGAAGGTACTTGGGTGTTTGGGGCAGTGATTTTTTTTTTTTACCAGCAGGTAAGGATGTTTTAAAATATTTTAAGACTGTTAAGGCCACGATGTATGTGGCAGGTGAACCTCAAGGTCGCACACCTATGAACACCAGCACATCCGCAGACATGGACAAGGACACGCATCTTCACACCCATGCATGCACCCTGCCCAAAACCAGACTTCCTGACCTCCTGCAGTTAGTTTTCCTCGAGTGAGGCCAGAGCTGGGCTGACCCAGGCGGCACGCTGCCAGCTTGCTAATATTTCCCTCGGCTCTGGCCCGAGAAGCTTCAGGGAAAAACCCACTCACATCCTGAACTCTCACCTGCTCTGGGCGGGCTTTCAGGCTTCCTGGCCTGGGTGTCATGGCAAGTGGCCGCGGTTCCACCCTGCTCTTCCCTCTGCCAAACACGTTCGCAGGGAGAAAAACCCACCCTGCACAGGGTTTCTCCAGAGTCCTCCTTGGAAAGAGGCCTGCGGGATGGGCTGAGTCTGGTTTTCCTACCTTTTGGAGCTGGGATAACTCTAGGATAACTTGTTCAGGCTCTTCACTTACCAGGTGAAGAATTAGGTCCCAAATGTTGGAGGAGAACCAACCAAAGTCACACATGGAGAGGGTGGTGAGACCAGGGCAGAACCCAGGCCTTCTGATGACCCAAATACCACTTTCTACCCCAGCAAGAGACAGATGGTGATTCCCTGCCTGGGAGCACTTGTTACCTCCTGTCCAGTGCCCCCTCGGGAGAGATGGCTTGACTGGTCTGCTCTCTCCTTGAGTTCTGCCCCATGACCATCCTGAAGGCCTGCCTTGGACCAGCTCCCTTCAGGACTTCCCCATCCTGTGGCTCGCTCTCCTGTTTCCAGAAGTGAATGTGTTCTGGGACCGGCCAGATGACAAACATTCCCTCCCTGTAAGGAACTCCTTCGTGGGGTGTGTGTGTGTGGCCTTAGCTGGGTTGGAACTCAACCTTCCCGGCCGGGCACCCTCTCTGCGTGAGCCACAGGCAAGGCTCGCTCTAGATGAGCTGGGTGGTGGCCACGGATGCAGCAAGGCCTCGAGGACCCCTCGGGGGCATCCAGATTCTGACAGATGGGGAAGAGGTTCATGCACGCACAGAAAGCTCTGGATGCACCCTGAGGGGTTTGCAGTGGGGAGCCAGAGAGCCTGTGGTGCTGGCTGTTCCCCATTTACCCCAGGACCCCTCTCTGCTCAGCTCTGCCCAGGCTTGGTGCCCCGGAAGAGGGTGATCTGTCTCCACTGCACGAAGGGCTTCTGGTTGGGTGTAGCCAGAGGCCGGCACCATGGAGACTGAAGGGCGGAGGGGCGTGGGTCCCTGCTGGGTCGTGAGTCAGCAGGGACTGTGTCCCAGGGGCTGAGACGCCTGGCAGAGGGACACAGCTCTGTGGAACAGGCCTCTCTATAGCCCCCGCACCTTGTCCCCCTGTCCCGGCAGGCTTAGGGGCTGGTGCTGGGGAGGTGCTGCTGGGGGCAGGTGCTTAGCCCTGGGGAGCTTCAACATCCCACACTGGCTTCCTTAACTCTGTCCACACCTGCAAACAGTCCCAATCTCCCTGTGTGAGGAGGCCCTGTGTCCTGCGGGCACCCTGGCTGGGTTCACAACCCTGCGTGTCAGGACCAACAGTCGACAAGCACCAGTCTAGAAGATGAGGGAAAAACAGAAATGACAGTAATGGAGACTCTGGGGACTCAGGCTGGGAAATGACAAGCAAGAAGGAGGCTCACCCCCCAGAATAGTCTCCACTGAGCAGAATTCTGAGCACAGCTATCGCCCAGGCTCAACTGGGGGCCCTGGGGGACTGAGGCTGGAGAGCCACTGAACCACACAGTGAAGGGGACTGTCCTGGTTCCCAGCAGGAAGAAGCCAAGATAGCACTCCCCAAGCCCAGGCAGCCTGTGAGAGTGGCGGGGGGCGGGGCGGGTCCCCAAAGGTAGGGAGCTAGGGAGGCCCAGGCAAGCCTTCTTCTCCACCCCCACTCCCAGTCAGCCCACAGGGAATCGACCTGGGCCTCTAGCATGCCTGTGAACTTCTTGGACCTTGAGGGAATAGACCTGAGCCTTAGGGAGATGTGAGAGGGGGTGGGGTCAGCATGAGTATTAGTTCTGGGTCCAGCTTTCCCACTAATTAGTGACAGAACCCCAGGGGGCAGCTCCTTAGCACTGAGGCTACAGCTGTCCCCCTCCCACACCTGGACTCTGGGACTTTGATCCAAATCTACTTGAGAAGCTACCGAGAGCTGCCTCGGCTTCTCTAGAAAATTGGAGAGAACAAAGAAGCAAACTTACCAGTTACCATGGAAACCATCCAAAATTTAAAAGACTAAAAAAAACCAGTTTAATATCTCAAAAACCCTCTTGTTGGTTTGTGTGTGTGTGTGTGTGTGTGTGTGTGTGTGTGTCCCCTTTCAAAAACACACGCTCCCATACAAATCCACATTAGTCTGATGAGACAGGGGATGAGGACCAGAAAAGGATTCAGGATCTCTGGGGGCCGCGGCGTTCCCAGAATTAGTTTTAGGGTTTAAATTAAAACAGGAATAAACATTTGAAATGCAAAAGATCTAAATCCTCAGTCTCCACTCATGAAAAAGAGGTAAAAGCTCTTTGCTGGATTAAAAGGGAGAGAAGATGGGAGGGTGGGGGAGGGGGGCAGATGGCGCACACTGGTCCCCGGTGTCTGAGGGAAGGTGGGGAACCACTGCTCCCTCTGGGGCTCAGCCGTCCTTCCAGCACCCTGTCCCATCCCCCCTCTCTCTGCAGGGCCTGAGAAGTGAGGACCCCGAACTAGGCATCCCCCGTATTGCGTGGCGTTGGTGTGGGTGAGTGGGGACTGAGCTAACTTTCTATTTTGTGGAGGCCATTGGTTGTGCCACTGCCTAAATGCTGGATCCACTCTCGTGAACACGGGTCTCCCCTCCCAATGTGTCGTGCTGGCCCTGGGGACGCTGTCCTGGCGGGTCCCTTGCTGCAGAGTTCCCCACTGCTGGCAGGATGACTGTGTGGGTCATGCTGGCTGCCCTCCCCTGGGAACAGTGCCCTGAGTGCCCACAGGTAGCCACCCTCCTCGAGTCTCAGGCATGTGGCCTGTGGAGGACTCATCCCACCCCCAGTGCCCGGGAGAGGCCTGTCTGTCCACAGGGACAGGTTGGAGGACGAGCCAGGGGCATGTGATTAGATGCGGGCTTTGAGTTCTCCATCTTCCCCTCTGGACTTGAGCTGGGCAGCATAAATGTGCTGGAGGCCATCTCCAGCCCGTGAAAGGGAAAACCTACTTGCAGAAAGGAGCCAACACTGAGAGAGCAGCGCCGAGCCAAGAGGATGCTGGATTAAGCCTTACCTGAAGCCCACCCCCCACCCCCCAACCCCCCAACATTTCAACTGCCTGAACTGATACATTCCCTTTTTGTGCTTAAGCTAGTTTGAGTTGGTGTTTTCATCATCTGCTCCTAAAAAAGTTCTAGTTGGTACAGACTCTCAACCCCTCATCCTGGCATTAAGGCTCCTTGACATCTGTTTCTCTCCTCTTCTTTCTTCACCCCCCACACTCCCTGCTCTGCACTCCTCCACTCAGCACGCAGATCCAGTGGGCCTTTTCCAAACACAGTGCAGGCAATCCGCCCTCCAGGCTGCTTGCAACACTCTCCCCACCTGGAGAGCCTGCCCTACCTATCTCAGTACTAAGTAGGTAGCACTTAGTACAATCTGAGTGCTTAGCACTAAATTGTACTTAGACACACAGGCAGATTGGATTTCTACTAATTGCTAAGTACTACTTGTCTAAGTATCCACTTGTCTTCCAAGGCCCTTCTCCGTCTTCCAGAAGTCTTTCTTAGAAGGCTCCTCCCGTGTGTTGCCCTGACTGCCCGCGTTTCTCCTCTGGCCTCCAGGAAATACACTTGGCTCCCCCGGTGGTCCAAGAATTCCAAGTATCATGCCTTGGCTTAGTTCAGTAGTTTCCTAGAACCCGTTCCGATCCCACAGAACCAATCCAGCAAGGGACTTGTGCCTGTGGAGGCCTGTCCCCAGGCCCCAGCCCTGCCCTGTTCAGGAAGGACATGAAATGATCGTTTCATCCTCATTTTCTCATTTGGTCTTCACAGCAGCCCTGCGAGGTGGGGCCCCCGGGTGGCTCAGTTGGTTGAGCCTCCAGCTCTTAATTTTGGCTCAGGTCACGATCTCACATTTTGTGGGTTCAATCCTGCTTTGGATTTCTCTCTCTGCCCCTCCCTCCTCCCTCAAAATAAATAAACTTAGAGCACAAACTCCAACAGCCCTGCGAGGCAGGAGATTTTAACCCACTTTCAGAGCAGGGCCTTGAAGCTCAGAGCAGTTCTGTTACTTGTCCTGGGTCACATGTCCCTGCACTAGCAGACCTGGGATGCCGAACTTAGGTCTTCTGATTCAGCCCCACTGTGTTTCCGTGCTCATTCCTCTGATGAGCGGCAGATCTGAATTTCACCGAGGGATCCCAGAGGATGTGTGTGAATTTCTCCTTGGCTCGCTCCTTGGAACAAAGGGTGACACCTGTACCCGTGTGGCATGGCCGCTGTTCCGTCACGGACCCAGCAGGCTGCTTACCAGGGGGCCATGGCTTCCAGAGGCAGGCCGGCCTCATCCTGACCACGTGAAATCCCAGAGGTCTTGCCGAAGGATTGTACCTTTCTAGATGAATGACATAAATTCGTGGAAGTGTTTTCAGAAGGGCGTTTTTCCTCCGCTGGTCTCCATTTCCTTGAAAAACACAGACTTGGAGGTAAACAGTCTTTGCTGCTGCAAGTAAGCAAGAACAGATTTCCTTCCACATCCCTAGATCTGACAGTTCTGTTTCCTCTGCCCTTCCTTCCAGCGCTGTCCCCCAGGGAAGCCTGAGAAGACCAAGTTCCAAGGATGGAGGGTGTCCCACAGAGACAAGGTGCAGGGACACCTGGGATTCCCAATGCTTCTGTCTCTCCATCAGTCAGTGTGCTTGGCCTCCTGCCCTCTTGCCTCTCTCCACAACCATCAGGCTGGACCCAATGCCTTTCTAGAAGCAGAGGTAGAGCATTCCTGAAAGGAAGGATGTTGTCAGGTTAAAATGGAGGCTCGATCCTAATGGGAAAGATAAGCTGTGGGCTTCAACTATCTTTTCTTCTTCCTTCCAGACCCTGAAATTGGCTCGTAAACAACACATTGTCAGATCCATTTTCAGCTTCTGGAAATTAAACACTCTGTTAGGAAGAGTTTGTACGAACATCCCTAACTGCGGAGGGCAAAATGAGAGGAATTACTGCCTGTTTGTTTATGCTTTACACTTTATACTTGCAAACTGCTTCAAAATACATTTTGTTTTCTCTTAGGGTTTTTTTTTTCCCTCCCCAAGATCCTGGTGGGGATGCATCCTTTAGGTGATTCCTGGGTGTGGGTTGGAGGAAAACAGCAGTAGAGCGACCTGCCTTCAGTCAGCTGCAAATTAGAGGTGGGCTTAACAGGTCCGTGGCAGATGGGATGATTGATTACAACTTCTCCCTCCCCTGTGCTTGTACAACACACCCACACAGAAGCACAGCAGAGTTCTCCACCCCTCTGACAATGAGGCTGACCATGTGACTTTTTTTCCCCAATGCCAAACGGACAAAAGCCAGTGAGCCAATTCTCAACCCACGCCATAAGACACTGTGTGAATTTCCGCTTGTCCTTCTGCCATCTCTGTGAGGAGTTTCCCCCAGTAGCTTCTGCCCGTTTATCCTGGGTCCCAAAGTGAACACATGGGTGGCGGGGCACGGGGCGGGGGGGTGGGGGTGGGACAGAGTTGTTCTTATTGACCTGCAGATGCCTGAGTGAGAACAAATGATGGTTTTAATTCTTTGAACTTTGGGGTGGCTTGTTACACAACATTTCGTGGCCATAGCTGACCAATACAAGTACTTAGTAGAAATTCTGTAGATAGTTGGTGATTAATTAATGGCACCATCCCTGGCATATTTATTTCCTACCGATTTGCTGGGCGTCTATGTTTTTGCCAGGCACTGTGATATGTTAGGTCCTAGGGATACAGATAATAACAAAAATCAATAAAATAATAATAATAATAGCTAGTATTTATTGAGCATTTACTAGGTTCTAGATACTGTGCTTAGCTCTTCCTGTATATGCTCTTACTTAATTTTCCCATCATTCATATGAAGAAATAGAGGAAATTGAGGCTGTGAGAGGTAAGTAACCTGCCCTAGGCCATATGGATGGAAAGACCCAGTCCCTGCCCTCAGGAATCTCAAGGTCTGGCAGAGAATGATGTGTTAATGGTGAACACTCATGCATTCCTGTCTGTGTGACTGAGCTGATGATGATTACTGTCCAAGTCTGGAGTCTGTGGTGAAGCAGCAAAAGGCAGTCTGGCCATTTTGGTAGGAGAATCCGCCTTGCTCCTACCTGCAGGCACAACGTTTGCTCTGGAGGCTGTTAGGAGGAAGTCAGGGGACAGTGAGGTTAAGACCTGGATGAAGGTGAGCCTGTCAGGAAACCCACAGGTGCTGAGGAAAGCCCCGCCTTTGGAATTGTAAATGCTGGAGACTGGGCTTCTGTGGTATGTCGTGTGACCATGGGTCTACCCCTTGCCCTCCTGTGCCTCAGTCTCCTCACCCCTAAAATGGGCTGGAGGATACAGTGGGGTGAGCCCTGTGGTGGAGCCCTGGATCCCTGCTTTGGAAGGAAAGCGTTTCTCTTTGTTGTTATCAACTGCAAGGGGGAGGGAGGAGGGAGGAGTAGACACGTCCTTTCAGCAGGATGTTAAAAGCAGTACAAACAGTCTCACTGTGCTATTTGTTTGATTAGAGACCATGATGACTGTGTCCCTTTTTCCTGGAAACTGAAATATAGAGAGGGATTTTAGCACCAGCATATGTTGTGTGTGTGTGTGTGTGTGTGTGTGTGTGTGTATTTTGGAGGAGTGGTGGTGTTTGCAGGTTCTGTGGGTTTAGCTTTTCAAAGGGAAGGGTCACAACCACACCAATATCTTCTATTTATTGAGCCACTGTTATAAGCCAGGCACTTACGTTATCTCATAATAGCCCTGAGAGGCAGGAGTCCTCTATCTCATGAGGGAGAAAACTGAGCCCTCTTAGGGGTGGGCCTATCAGGTGCTTTCTGTTGTTCGGGAGCACCTCTTCTTAGCTTCTCCTCCTGGGAGAGTAAGATGTTCTTCATGGCTGTGTCATCTTGGGCAAGTTCTGAGTGTTTCTGAGCCGCAGTTCCCTGATCTATAAAATGGGCATAACTAAGCCCTTCCTCACGAGTTTGTAATGATGACCGCCACTGAGTAATGTAAATGTCTCGATGTAACTGTCTGAGACAGAGAAGTCACTTGGTAAAGATAATTATCTTATGTAACGCATAACGATTATAGATTTACTCGAAAGACATTGTTAAGTCCTCTGTCCGGATGAAATAATTCTAACTCCATCTTTCTCCCCAGAATGTTTTATTTTGTTTTCACACTCACTGACTTTGCTCAATTCATTTCAAACCACAGAATCACAGACCATCGAAGCTTGAAATCACCCAATGCCTACCCGTCTAGTTGGATTGAATCTTTTCTTGTTTTTTTGCGAGTCTAACCAGAGAATACTTTTTCCCGACTAAGCCTTGCGGGGAAGGCCAGTGAGTGAAACACAGAAAAGCAGGGTTGTTCTGAGTGAGGCGGGAATGGTAGGTGGTGAAGGCCCAAAGTCCTGTCTGATAGGGGTCCCTCCTCCCTGGAGGGGGAGCCTCTCGGTGCTTCTGAGGCCCTTTGCCTGGTGCTCTTTGAACTGCAGTCATGACCCACCAGTCACCATGAAATCAACTGGGAAGTCTCCACTTAGGCGGAATAGAACAGGAAATATCCAAGTGCCTGGCCCAAGGTCACGGTGAGTGTTGGCTTGTATCAGTTTTATTACGGTTACATAAGCACCCATGTGTCTACTAGACCATGATGTAAAAATCGATTTCTCACTGGGATTTGCCATCACAAAGTTTGGAAGGCCAGGGGTGCCTGGGTGGCTCAGCTGGTTGAGCGTCTGACTCTAGATTTCAGCTCTGGCCGTGATCTCACGGGTTCGCGGGTTCGAGCCCTGCACCAGGCTCCTCACTGACAGTGAAGAGTCTGCTTGAGATTCTCTCTTTAGCTCTCTCTCTGTCCCTCCCTCGTGCTCTCTCTCTCTTAAAATAAATAAATGAACTTAAAAACCAATAAAGTTTGGAAAGCCACTGCCCTTCACTCCGATCTTTTCAGTCCACGTTTGGGGAAAAAGAACCCAAAAGAGGGAAGTGACCTGCTTGAGTAACGCAGTAACACGAATCTCTGGATGCTCTGTCCATGGTCTTCTTAACGCACCACACAATGGACTAGGTAATGGTTACTGAGTGCTCACCGAGTGCTGAGTACTGTGCTCACTGCCTCAGGCAAGAAGCCATTTCGTCCCCACCACCCATGATAGTGATGGGTGACAGCAGTTCTATTCGTATCACCATCCAGAGAGGAGGAAACCGAGGCACATGGCAGGTGCGCAGGCAGGAAAGAGAGCCTGATTCAGACGCAGGTGTGTGGCCCCTGAGCTCGCATGTCACCCACGGGGCCCAGCTGCCTGGGACTAAGGAGGGTGCGCTGGGAACCCAAGGCTGGATGGGGAAGGCAGACCAAGGAGGAAGGGACCCATCCTTTACCGCACCGAGGCCCCCCCATGGGCCCTGCAGTGCACGCGTGGAGCTCGAGGGGAGCGGATTCCACGGGGATAGCAGCTCCTTGCCGGCTTCTGCTGCCCCAGGCGGGCCAGCGTCCTCAGGCTGGAGCTGGGGGTCACCCACGGCTGCACCCGGGCACGTTCAGTGCCCCTCCAGAAACCTTAGGGAAGGCAGGTGAGCGAGGGCGATCCTGTTAGAGGGACAACCTCGGACCTCTTTTAAGTTGTATTGTTAGCACTTTTGCCCAAGCAGATTACGCGTCCTGTGCCCCTCAAGCGGTCGTGTCTGGGATGCTCAGGCAGAAGGCAACAGGCCTGCCGTAAAGCAACTCTGATTTTTGTGTTTCTTTTTAACATTCATTTTCTAGACACACCCCTACAACGCTTCTGTCCTCTTTGTCCCCATTGTCCAGGTGTTCCGGCCTGTGTCTCATCTTTGTCTCCCGTGTATCTGCCTGGAGGCCCCCGTCTTCCTCCACAGGGTCCTCTCTCTCTGTCTCTGGGCCACTATTCTTCCTCTTTCTGTCTGTCGCTCCGATGTCGTCCCTCCTTTCTCACTGACAGGGACAGAGCTGGCTGCTCTGGATTCTGCACCGCTGGGACCAGGAGACTAATGATCGTGGGGGACAGGCTTTCTTGTGCAGGTTTCTGGGCAAGGCCTACCTCAGCTCCCATCAATCCCCCCTCTCCAGATGGACAGGAGGGGTGCGGTTCGTAGCTGGTTTCTCCATGGGAAGCATTAACAAGGTGCCGTTAACCACCGGTAGCCTTTTGAGCCTTGGTTGCCCTGCTCTGGAACACCATCCGATTCCAAAGAGAACCAAAACCGAAATACCCACACCGGACGGGGGGGTGGGGTATTGCAGTGACCTTGACCCTGACATACAAAACAATTCCCCCCTGCCCCCAGCATTCCCAGGATCCTCCCAGAAGCTCTGTGAGGGGGGCCAGTACTGCCCCCACTTCATGGATGAGGGAACTGAGGCTCAGAGTGGTAAGTGAAGTGACCACCAGGGGTCACACAGCTGGGCCACAGCAGTCCAGACTCGAATCCAGGTCCTGCCCCCAAACTCCAATGCCGCTTCCCTGAGGCCTGTCCAGATGGAAACTTCAGGGAAAGTGTTGGCAGAGAGAGAGAACAGGAGCAGAATGCAGGTTGCTTAGAATTTTGACGGTCTGTTTCCCACGTAGTGAGTTCCTCTATTTCTCTGGGCTGCAGTGAGACCATTCCTTCCTGAAGAAAAGTTGGTATTTCTGCCTGCAGGCTCCTTCTCCCTTGGGGCGAAGGTTCCCAAGGCAGCAGGGAAAGGGAGCAGCTGGTGAGAGTTCCTTGCACTGTCCCAGAATCCCATGGGGCTGGGACGGGGTCTGCGGCCCCTGGAGAGAGTCGAAGTTAGCAAGCCTGACAGATCCCCCAGCTGCCCACACCTGCTTGTGTCCACCCTGTCATCCCAGCCTGCTAACAAAGTCTGAGGGCCTCAGTCTGATTTTTGGATGGGCAAGGGGGCACCGAGGAGGGATGGCGAAGGGGGGTAGCACCCCGCCCTCCAGGGCTGCGTGTGATCACGATCAGTGAGAACACCCTAAGGAGGGTCAGAGAGGCCCTCAACAATGGGAGGGACCAGACACCCTCCCCGCATGGAACCTCTCCCTTCACTGCCAGCTTTAAGGGTCAGCATGAGATTTTGTTTAAGGAGCTGAAGCTGGTGGGCTTGGCAGGTCACGGTATGGGGGTGGAGACGCTGGTCCAGGGCTGTCCACTCTGGGGATCTACCAGAGGTCTAGGCAGGCTGGTCTGCCTCAATCAGCCTCCCCGAAGGATGTGCAGTGGACAACTCTGGGAAGCACCATTCCCATTGTGCAGTGGACAACTTACACCCTGGTAGGCGGCAGTCTGGTCTGGGAAGGGACCCTGATATTGATTTTGCTCTGGGCCCCACAAATTATGTAGGCAGCACTGCCTCTTCATATAACCCCGTGGAACAGACATATTCTGCATTGTCACACCTATTCTACAGATGCATAAACTGAGGAATGGAGAGATAAAACGACCTGCACAAACTCAACCCGCCTGTGAGCTGCAGAGCAGGGGTCCTCTTGCATGGACCTCCATTAAATAGCGTCCGTTTCACTGCGGGTGGTGACCCAGTCACTGTGGCCACACACCTGCTGGGCCCGGTGGTGGACAGGTGACAAACTTGAGTGGCCTTTCCCTCTAGCTCTTAGAGGATAGGGATTTGGAGGATCTCATCAGTCTCTGGAAAAACCTCCAGTCTTTGACAAAGCAGTGAAAATGGCCTGCAGTCCACCCACTCTGTTTCTTTCTTGTTCTGGAAGATGAGTGAGAGGGCAATGGGCGGGGGGCGGGGGGGAAGCAAAGATGAACAAATGTCACAGAAAGTCAACGGCACCTCCCTCATCAGGCTGAGCGAGGTAAGGAGGACACAGAGAAATGTCAGGAAGGAACAGCCCCCAACCCAGGCCTGGGACCTCTGGAGGGTTCTGTCCACAGCTCTGTCACCCATGCCGAAAACAAAAAGTGTAAGACAAGCTGGTCCCTACCGCCTAGAACAAAGGGAGGCTGGTGGATCTTAGTCACTGCTGATTTCTGGCAAATAACCGGCTTTAGGAGCAGGACTCCTTGTAAAGTTCCCAGCTCCAAGCTGGAGGCAACATATTCAAAGGGAAATAAGGACCACATCTATCGAGGTGATGGGGAGACCTGGGAGCCTCTTGCAAGCTCGTAATGTCTGAGCCGGAATCTTAGATGCACCTGCAGTGGGTTCGACGCTCTCCCCAGCACGGCTTTTATTCCTTTGGAGTGGTTGGTAGAAGGAAGCTCAGAAGGGCTTATGTGAGCTTGGGAAGTTGTGTATGGGTTTTTAAAAATATAATAAAGTCCTCTACTACTCCCGAGGCTGAGCGCATCTGGGAGGAGGGGAGGAAATTGCAAGTGGTTTCTTTCAGCCTGAGATGGAAGGTATTGGCAACACGTTCCCGAGGAGAGGAAGCGCTCTGTTAGCTCTGAGTTCTGAGGTGGCTGGATTCACACATAACACTCCAGCAGCTAAAGGCAACGAGGGAGCTCCAGGTTCCAGCTGAGCACGGGTCTCAGGGCTGGAAACCCTGGGCAGGGGGCGGGGGCAGGAGGACAGAAGGACCAGGACTTCTCTTTGCCTTCTTGACCTCAATTTGCTCCTCTGCAAAATGGGAGGCGGGAGACCAGACTGGAATGGTCCCTTTGGGCTCAGACATTCTGGATTATGAATCCAGAGAAAAGGGACAGGCAGGAAGAGGTTATTCACTAATACGTGTGCTTCTTTATTGTCACGGCGGACACGTGGAAAAGGACATAAATGTAAATCTCACAAATAATTGTTATCGCAGTAATTGCAAAGCAAACACCTGTGTCACAGATGACCCAGATCCAGATAGAATGAATAATCTGATGGTGCCAGGATCCCTGCGTGGCCTTTCCCACTCACACCCCCTCCCCCGTCCTACAGGCACTCATTGCTTTGCTCTCCTGAAGGTCATTTCCTTCTCCATTTCAGTTTGCCACCATATATGCATCCCTGAATGATAAAGTTTAGTCTTGTCTGGTTTTTTTTTTTTTTAATTTTTTTTCCACGTTTTTTATTTATTTTTGGGACAGAGAGAGACAGAGCATGAACGGGGGAGGGGCAGAGAGAGAGGGAGACACAGAATCGGAAACAGGCTCCAGGCTCCGAGCCATCAGCCCAGAGCCTGACGCGGGGCTCGAACTCACGGACCGCGAGATCGTGACCTGGCTGAAGTCGGACGCTTAACCGACTGCGCCACCCAGGCGCCCCAAGTCTTGTCTGGTTTTGAACCGCATATGAATGGACTCATAAGGTGTATGTTACTTGTATCAGCTTCTTTTACGCAAAACCATGACTGTAACATTTGTGTACTTATGCAGATGAAGAAACGGAGCCCCAGAGAAGTTAAGCGACACATCAGAGGTCACAGAACTAGTCATGGCAAAGCGGGGCATGAAGCCACCCTTCCTGGTCGCTCCACTACCCAGAGCCGTCAGCTGGGGTTGGTGACTTCCATTCCCAGCAAAATGGCAGAGTGGGTAACCTGAGAACGAGAGAGATGGCTCATCTCCTGCTTCACTTTCTTTTTTAGTGTTTATTTACTTTTGAAGGAGAGAAAGAGCGTGAGCGCGGGTAGGGGTGGAGAGAGAGGGAAACACAGAATCGGAAGCAGGCTCCAGGTTCTGAGCTGTCAGCACAGAGCCTGACACGGGGCTCGAACCCAAGAACTGCGATATCATGACCTGAGCCAGAGTCAGACGCTCAAGTGACTGAGCCACCCAGGCGCCACCCACCCACCCCTCCCCCGCTTTTTTTTTTTTTTTTCATGTTTTCCTAGTTCACTTCTTCATATATAAATTGGGACAGGGGCACCTGAGTGGCTCAAGCAGCTAAGCCTCCGACTTTGGCTCAGGTCGCGATCTTGCAGTTTGGTGAATTCAAGCCCCACGCTGGGTTCTCTGCTGTCAGCGCCCTCTTCGGATC
Organism: Panthera tigris; assembly: GCF_018350195.1. Lineage (NCBI taxonomy): Eukaryota > Metazoa > Chordata > Mammalia > Carnivora > Felidae > Panthera > Panthera tigris. The sequence continues at coordinate 133,048,783 of NC_056665.1, forward strand.
CTCTGCCTCCCTCTCTGCCCCTCCCCCAGTTGCGCACTCTCTCTCTCTCTATTGAAAATAAATAAACATTAAAACAATTTTTTGAAAAATATGGAGGTTAGGACAAGGTATGAGAATAAATCCGAGTACCTGCGGTCCCCCCTCGTCTCTCGTTTCAACAGTGAGCAAACTGATGGGAACATGGATTTTCTGCGCCTCTTCAAGAGAGCTCACAGGCTCTTGCTCCTGAGGCTGACGCAAAGGTATCATAAAATCGCCGCATTTTACAGCGGCTTGAGGCCAGAGGACTTTTTCAGCTCCTGCCCGGGAAATTGTTCTCTCGTGTTACCCTTGCCTTTTCCTGGCCCCTCAGCTTCATGCCAGGGACCCCTAGAGTCTTGAAAAACACGCTCAGACAATTTCCAACAGTGGCATTAAGTGGTTTCCTCATATTGTCTTCGGCGGGGCTCCCGGCAAGTCAGTTATGTCCTAGATGCGGAGAGCAAACCCAGAGGCTTTGGGGAACATAGTAGCAGCTGGGATGACACTTGGGGGAGGGGGATTGTTGGCTGGAGAGGAGAGATGGTGTAGGAGGAGAAAGGGATTGCTGAAGAAATTGGGCTGGTGGAGACCAGGGCATGGGAAGGAGGCCAAGCTTCCCAGGACAACTCAGGAATCACAACACAGGGGTCCCGGCGCTTGGTGAGGGGGCAGGGTGGCAGGGACGAGGACTTGGACAGTGCCTGTCCTGGGTCAGGTCTTCTGGGGTACTCGCGACTGACTCCTTTGGCCCCTCCCAGGAGGGCACAGAGCTCCACCAGGCACCCCTAGCCTTGGTCTGAGGAGTGAACACTGGGCGGGACCCAGGGGCCCTCGAGACGTGCTGGGCACTACTCTGGGGACACCTGTGTGTGAACTCACTTGGGACTCACAGGACCTGACACGTTTTATTGGCATCATTGCTTTATGACAATGATTTTTTTTTGACAAATGGGGAGACTGAGGCACAGGGAGATTAAACGACATGCTTGAGGCCACCCAGTGGTGGAGCCAGGATTTGAATCCTGCCATCTGGCTTTCTTTTCTTTTCTTTTCTTTTCTTTTCTTTTCTTTTCTCTTTTCTTTTCTTTCTTTTTTTAATTTTTTTTTTTATTTTTAAGAGAGACACAGAGCATGAGTGGGGGAGGGGCAGAGAGAGAGGGAGACACAGAATCCAAAGCAGGCTCCAGGCTCCGAGCTGTCAGTACAGAGCCCGATGCAGGGCTTGAACTCACGAACTGCGAGATCATGACCTGAGCTGAACTCGGCAGCTTAACCGACTGAGCCACCCAGGCGCCCCATCTTCCTTTTTCAATGTTAAAAAATGAAAGGATGGGACCAGGTGGGATGGGACCCAAGGTCCTTCCGCATCCCACCCCTGGGATGGTTGATGACCTTCTCTGCTAACTTAACTGCAGACTCTGGTGTCACACAGGGCGACAGAACAAACCTTACGATAAACAAGTGGCTTTGTAAAAGACGAGCCTGTCAGGCTAACCCAGTTTCCTTCCTTGACATCATGAGATTATGCGCGAACGGCCAGGCCTGGGGCACATCCCGCCCAGTGGTTTGTGGGGAGTGGCCGGGAGCCAGGGGTCCCTCGGAGCTCCCCTCCCTGCTCTTGGTGTCTCTCTGAACCGGGCCCACGCCGCCCGGGACAGCTGATGCTGGGTGAGCCGGCCTGATCTCTTCCACCCACCCCCACGCGCTACCCCTGCCCGGTGCCCTTCTTGGGCTCTGAACCCGAAACGCCAGGACAGGGGGATGAAGACGGGTCTCGCGTCCTTTCCCCGTGGGGTAGCGCTGGCTTGTCATGAAGCGGGCTCACCTATGCAGAGTTGGGAACCTAGTGCTTTGCTGGCCTGCCTCGACTGCGGTGCCTGCTGAAGCAGAAAAGCAAAGATAAGCCGCGGAGGGAGGCACCGAGGGGCCGCCTGGTCAGCACTGAGGGGGGGAAGGGTCAGAGGGGAAGGGTCGGCCCCAGCTCTGCGCTGAAGCTCTGTGTGGCAGGGTCAGGGGCTTGTGATGGCACTGGGCACCCCCACCCCCTCCCTGGACGGAGGCCGAAACCCAGACTCGGAGTGACTTGGCCACGTCCACACAGCGACGGATGGCAGAACCAAAATTGAAAGGGGATCTCTGGAGGCCAAGTCCGGGCCCGGTGCATGTACCCTTGCTGCCTTCCCCTCCGGTACCAGCTCGGCAGCCCCTACGCCCTGGTCATATGGGCTGGGCACCCAGAAGGCCCCAGACGGCACCCAGACGGCAATGCTGAGGAACACGAGACTGTGAGAGATGAAAACGAGCTGGTCCCATTCTCTGGGGGAGAATGGGTGGTGGAGACTCAGCGATGCCATGCCCTCTGAGTTCTTGGGGCTCCGGCACCCAGAACCCAAGAGCCCAGGCGTAGGACGGCCCGCAGCTCTGAGTCTCTGCAGGCCAGGAGAGACACAGCTGCCCCTGGTGCCTGGGGCGAGCTCTCTGCTTTCCCTCCGGGTCCCCGACACAGTGACACAGCTGGCCAACACTCAGGACGCACGAGAGTTCTTTTACACTGCACGCAACCCTGTGAGGTTGACTCATCATTGCACAGCAGCCTATTAGAGATGAGGAAACTGAGGCATGGAAAGGCTAAGTACCTGCTTGCACTAGTTAAGTACACGGGGGAGGTGGAAAAACCAGGATTGCGAACCCAGACGGCTTGGCTCCCAGGTCCAAGAACCCAATCCTCAGGTCACCCATCTGGGGTAGTTAAGAAGCACCCCTCCCGCATCCCCCAAGGTCCCTGTGGCCTGTCTGTCACAGTGCCCCACCAGAATGGCAGACGCCATGCTCAGTGTAGGCCAGTCGGACTCTCTGGAGCTTGAGTCTCAGGCTGAGTGACAAAGGGGACTGGAGTCATCCTCCCAGAGGTGCCCCCAACAAGCCCATTTCTGGCTGAGTTCTTTGGAATTGCCTTTGTTTCTCCAGCTCTTCCTTCACTGCATCGCGTCCAGTTTCCTCTTAGTAAGGAAGGAGCCTCAGCAGGAGCCCCTGCTTGTTAGCCAGAATCGGGTTCTACAGTTCAAGAGTCCTGTGGATGCAACCATCTCCCAAATGATTTGCTTCTTTCTTTCTTTCTTTCTTTCTTTCTTTCTTTCTTTCTTTCTTCTTTGTCTTTCTTTTTTTCTCTTTCTTCTTTCCTTTCTTTTTTCTTTCTTCCTTCTTTTCTTTCCTTCCTTCCTTCTTTCTTTCTTCCTTTCTTTCTTTCTTTCTCTTTCTTTCTTTCTTTCTTTCTTTCTTTCTTCTTTCTTTCTTTTAAAGTTTATTTATTTATTCTGAGAGAAAAAGAGAGCATGAGCAGGGGAAGGGCAGAGAGAGAGGGAGAGAGAGAATCCCAAGCAGGCTCCGCATCGTCAGCGCAGAATCTGTCGAGGGGCATGATCCCACAACTGTGAGACATGACCTGAGCCGAAATCAAGAGTCAGATGCTTAACCGACTGAGCCACCCAGGTGCACCGGTTTTTCATTTCATATACATTTAAAGTAGGCACTAACCACGTGCCCAAACAGGCCTGGATTCAAATGTGGGCTCTGGCCACTTACTAGCTGTTGTGAGCCTGAGGAAGTGACCTCACTTCTCTGTCTGATCTTCACCCCTCTCATTTGAAAAATGAGGATATTACTTTGTGGTACAATTATAAAGATGATGCTCTGGCAAAGGAAAAAGCAGGTGCAAAGAATAAGTGAGTGTTTGCCTTTGACCACATTAACGGTTGCATTAATGGTCCCATCCTGTTACTCCTCCCTATGTCCATGCCCTTCGCCATGAGACTTTGCAGACCTGTCCTTACTGTGGGTGGGAGGTCCTTCCCTACCTCTTCACTCTGCTCTGAGCCCTGTGCTTTGGCCAATGGATGATAGCAGCCATGGCTCGGGAAGATACTTGAGATGGGCTTGTAGAATCGAGTGTGCTCTCTTATGCTGCTACAATGGTCTGCAGATGGACATACCCAAGCTTGCCCACCAGTCCCAGGAGGAAGATGAGAGCTACATGGAGCACGGCCATCCCTAACTGAGCCCAGCCTGGATCAGCTGATCCCCTGACAGCCTTACCAGTCAGCTCAGCTGAGAGCAGCAGAGCCGGTCAAGTTCAGCCTGGGTCAGCCGACCCCCTGTGAGTCATCACAGACATGTGAGAAATAAGCTTTCTTGTTATTTTAAGCCACTGAGATTTGGGATATGTTGTTACGTAGCAATAACTGACACATAAACTGGTACCCGGAAGTAGGCTGTCGCCATGACCAAACTTACAATGCGCAGCATTGTTTTCGGGGACTGGGTGGTGGGACTGAGCAAACGATTATGGAAAAGTAGTAAGGAAACTGGCAGTGGAGCCTGGAAAAATGGCAACCCACATCATGCAGGGTTGAGTCCATTGGTAAAGCTGTTGTCTATAGTAACTTGGGAAACAAAAAAGCTTATCTAATGGACTCTTGGACTCGGGCAAAGAGATTTCCAGGCAGAATATTGAAGGCATCGGTTGGCTCTTATGAGTGTGGTTGGTAAGGTACTAAATGACGAGATGGGCTCAGAAAATAACTACTGGGTGTGCAGACAGTATTAGAAGGACTACAGAGAAGTTAGCATCTGTTCTGTTGATATGGTTTTGGCCCAAAAAGTAGAATGGCATCAAAGACATAGGGAACCCACAGAGTTTTTGTAAACAGTTATATTGACAAAAGGACTCCCAGTCTGAATTAAAGAGACAGAGACCGTTCAAAATGTAAACAGACCTCAGGGTAGGAGGCAATGTGATCGCTTAAAGGCTGTGTTTCATGATGCCTTCAGAAATGGCCCGGGAAGGTGACAGAAAAGAGGCTGGAGCAGGAGCCATGGAGAACAGGGGAGAGGGGACCCTCTCCCAGAAGCAGATCTTAGGGCCGATCAGAGAATGTTACCTGCCCTGTGGGCTGGGGTACAGCCCCACTGAGTCCAGTGCCCCACTGCACTCAGGGTACAGCCCAGAGACATTGTCCCAGCAGGATTTCAGAATTGCTGCGGACCAGGGACCACTATGGAAGTCCTTCTTTGCTGGTTTGAATGGCAGTGTTCATGGCAGATAGCCCGTTCCCAGTTTACCACTGTATGTTGGAGGCATGGAAGATGGGCAGCTGTCCACGGGTCTCTGAAGGTAGACGTGATCTAGCTGTGTCTGGACTTGATGTAGATCATGAGAAAGTAGACTCCAAGCTTGATGCCATTGGTTGATTTGGATTCTTGCTATGGTAGTGAATTTTGAATGGGGTTCGGGGGGAGGACCTGAATAATTTGGGTCATAAAGGCCGAATGTGGTAGATTTGACCGCACCAAGGGACGCAATTCTTCACCCTTCCCTGTATCCGTGTCCTTTGCATGTTCTCCTATTGTGGGCAAGAGTCCCTTCCTCATCCCTGACTCCCGGCTCAGCCCCGAGACTTGCTTTAGACAATAGGATGTGAGCAGATATCACAAAAGCAGAGCCTTGACAAGTGCTTCCCCCCCAGGGCTTCCCCACCTTGCACCTCCAACGATGCCACGAGAAGGGCATGCTCAGGCTAGCCTAGTGATCCATGGAGGAGGACGAAAGAGCCATCCCCAACCCAGCCAGCCAGCCAGCCAGCTTCAGACTTCTGTCCACTCAAGGCCTATAGAAGGGCACCTGGGTGGCTCAGTCAGTTAAGTGTCCAACTCTCTGTTTCAGATCAGGTCGTGATCTCACGGTTCCATGAGTTCGAGCCCTGTGTCGGGCTCTGTGCTGACAGCACGGAGCCTACTTGGGATTCTCTCTCTTCCACTCTCTCTGCCCCTCCCCAGCTCATGCTGTCTCTGTCTTTCTCAAAATAAATAAATAAATTTAAAAAGAAAACAAAGACCCATAGAACTACCCATCCAACTCAGTCTAAACCAGCTGACCCCGGGGCAATCCACTCACAGGAACACTAATGATTGCTGTTTTAAGTCACAGAAGTTTGAAGTGATTTATTATGCAGCAATAGCTGATTGGACATAGCTACAAAGTGGAGTTTTTCTCCACGGCAGGCCGCTAGCCATGCATGAAGACCAAGTGAAACTTTTCTCTTGTAAAAATTTTTCTAACACCAATCATGCTAACAACAAAAGCTACTACTTATTAAACTCCTATGGCCGGGTCTTGTGAGAAGAGCCACATATGTATCAGCTCATTGAATTCTTGAAACAACCCTAAGGGGTGGGTGTGATTATTCCCATTTTACAGATGAAAAGTGGTGAGGCTCAGAGAGGTTAAGAAACCAGGTCTAGGTCACACAGCTAATTTACAGCAGAGTTTGGATTCAACTCCAAGCCAGCCAACTCCACAACCTGCTTTCAGAGTGTTCTCTGTCCTACTTCTGGCTTTATTTATGGTGTGACCATGTTCACTACAATCTCAAAGAGAAAAGAAAAAAAAAACTTGTAAAAAGAGCAAAAACAACAAAAATTTTATTCCAAGTAATGTAGTAACTTTTTTTGTGTATATACTTGGCTGTACTCTAAGCGGTTGGTTTGTACGAGATGGTTAAAAAGGGGCCAAAGATAAAAGGTTTCTTTTCCTCCCTTTTCCTGTATATGAAGTTGCTGTTTGTTTTTTCACGTTTGTTGTATGTGTGAAACAATGTTGTCCAACAATGGACCGGAATTTTATTTTGCTGAGTTGTTCTAACAAGAACAACAAATATAAGTGGGTGTAGGCATTGTAGCCGATGGGGTTGGCTTCTTCCTTGGGAAGAAGTGACTCCATTTTTTAGGCTGTGCACAGGGTCACACAGCACTTGCTGGTTTTGTTTTCCCAATAGAATTTTTTTTTAAGTTTATTTATTTATTTTGAGAGAGAGAGAGAAAGAGAGAGAGTGCAGGGGAGGGGCAGAGAGAAAGGGAGAGCGAGAATCCCAAGCAGGCTCCACACTGTCAGCGCAGAGCCCAGCATAGGGCTCAAACTCACAAATCGTGAGATCATGACCTGAGACGAAGTCGGACGCTTAACCAACTGAGCCAGCCAGGGGCCCCAATAGAAGCAATAGAAGACATTCTATAAGCAGGTGTCAGAGAATCGCAGAAGCGAAAGGCAGACACTCAGATAAGGTGAGGTAGAAACCGCAGGAGGCTGATAGGACGGCACCCCTAGGTCAGGGAAGAGGTCAGACCTCGCAACTGGGAGCGCAGCCCCATGGAATCGGGACTCAGTCTTCCTGGAAGGCCCTGCCCGGCTTGTGCAGGTGCCGTTGAGAGAGCAGAGATTATTTTTGACACGTCAAGGACATCACCGAACAGAGGTTGGGGCACGGAGTCCCCTTGGTTCCATACATAGAGGACGCCCAAGGAGAAACCACGACACGGAGAAAATGAGGCTTGGACTGGGCATCAGAAGATGGTCAGGATTTGGGTAACTTAAGAAGAAATCTCAGGGAAGGATTCACTTACCCAAAGTCCTGGGACTAGCCTGGGGCAGGATGGGACTGACCATGGATCCAGGTGTGCGCGCTTCCTACTACCCCACATTGCCCTGGGGAAGGTCCCCGCCCTGGCAACTCCCAGCCAGGCCCTGAGCATATGCCTGTCCAGCAGCTGGCACCATGGCCGTGGGCACCTGCAGCCCTGGGTGAAAGCTGGGGAGAGCAGGTGACAGTGGCCTTCTGGGTGGTGGAGTGTGGTGGTGACAAGCACAGACTCTGTAGCAGGTGGCTGGGGACCTATTCCTCGCTCTGCTGCTAACCAGCCACGCGGCCTCAGGCAAGTCACTTAACCTCTTTTATTTTTAAACTTTTCATGTTGAGAGACTTACAGATTTATAAAAGAGTGGCAAAGAGATTTTACATATTACCTGTCACCACACGTCACATACCTGTCACCCAGCTTCCCCTGATGTTGACGTCTTACATCACTAGGGTACTTTCGTCCCAGGTAAGAAATTAACACTGGTACATTACCGTTCACTGCATTCCAGGCTTTCCTCGCATTTCTGGTTTTTCCACCGATGTTCTTGTTCTGTTCTGGGATCCCCCACGGGATATAACACCACATTTAGATTCCACCTCTCTTTGCTTCGGTCCCCTCAGTTGCAAAATGGGGATGATGGTAATGATGGCACCTATTTCATCGTGAGGTCCAGGGGTGGACCACAGATGTCCATCACGGAGACGGTGCCTGGCACAGGGAGGTGCCGTGTAAGTGGAGGCCGTGATTATTTCACTCCACCTAGCAACGCCGTTGCGTGACCTCGGCAATATGCCTTACGGGACCAGCTAGGACCTCTACCACTCACTTGGGACTCAGGTTCTTCTGTAACCCCTGGCAGGCTGGGTTGGAGACAGTCAACCCCAGACATCATCACTGAGACCCAAGAGGTGCTTCTCCTACCTCTGCAAACTGACCAGGAGCAGTGGCTTGGGACTCACTTTGGAATCAGGCAGGCCTGGGTTCAAAACATGACTTGAACGAGATGTGGGGGGGCGGGGCATGGTATGGCCACCCACCCTCCTGTCATCTAACAAGTCGCTACTAAGGGCCCACCGGTCACGCCTGGCTCTGTGCTAGACATTTCCCCACACCCTCCCAGCAACTCGTAGGATGCTTGATGTTTCCATCCCCATTATACAGATAAGGGAACTGAGGCTCAGAGTGTTTGAATGAACGACTGAAGTCATCCAGCTAGGAAGTAAGGGAGCCAGGACACAAGCCCAGCCCCTTTGGGTGTGGAACCCAAGCCATCAGCTGTTCTTCCGGTTGCTACTGCCTCTCTGAGCACCAGCCCTGTTAATAACAGCCATAACCCCGGTACAGGTATGGCTCTAATCACTTTACATGAACTCAACCAGTGAATAAACTGTTTTTGTTTTAATTCACTCGCTCCTTATAATAACTCTTCAGGGTGGGTGCTATTATTACGCCTCTCTTACAGATGAGGCACAGAGAGATTAAGTGACTTGCCCGAGGTCACACAGCTGGAAGGTGACAGAGGCTTTGAATCCAGACTGTCCACCTCCAGCACTTGCCCTCCTCAGCACTGAGTCACCTGCTACGCACTCATCTTTTTTTTTCTTTTTACACTCATCATTTTCTGTAGCCAGGATTTCACAGACTCAGGGTCTGAGGGCCCCACACGTCCCGGGGGTGGTGGTGGACAGGACACAGAGCTGCCTTAGAAATAGGAGGAGAAATAGAAGCAGAAATAGGGACCCAGAAAGAGGGTGGGCAGCAGAGCACGGTCGGGGACAGCCCGAGACCCTCCTCTCCAAGTCACGAGGCCGCCCGGAAGCCCTGGCCGAGTGCGCCGCGCTGGCCGTGCGGCCCGAGACCACCCTCGGGGAGCTTCCTGCTGACTCTGGGTTCTGGAGGCGGCCCCCAGGGAATGCCCTGATGGCCTGGTTGGGCATTTTTGCAGCAGCATCAGCTGGGGAGAAGAGGGCGGGCAGGGAGGGGAGCAGAGAGGAGATGGAACAACATGGCCAAGGCCAGGGGCAGCTGGGCAGAGTGGAGGGGAAGCCGGCATATGTGATTCCCTGTTAGCCAGGCGGCGTGTTCAAATGAGGACAAATATGTATGAGTGGGCACGGAGCCCACAGGGAGCCCAGCAGCACAGTGCAGAGAGGGCTTGGTCTGCCTGGGAAGTTGCTGCAGGGGTCTGCATCATGCTAGGAAAAGCAGGGAGTCTGAGGTTGCTGCAAAAGAAGGGGGGGATGTCTGGGGAGGGGGAGAAGACGGAAGCTGTCCATTGTCATGCCTGCTGCCTGCCCTGAGGCCGATGGCCACTGTCAGCCACCCTCTCTTCCAGCCACTCTGGGAGGCGGGGATTATGGAGGTTGGGAGAAATGAACTGATTTGCCCAAGGTCACACAGGTTACTAACTGCAAGGTGAGGTGTCTCAGATGGTATCCTGGTCCGAGGAGGGTGGGGTGTTCAGGACTTATAGAGAGCTTCCACACCAGGCCGGCCTCCCAGCTTGCAGCCCTACCTGCTATCATTTGTGGCTTTGAGGTGCAGAGGGGACTCTAGGGCAGCTCATGGGCTCCGGGCTCACACCTAGCAGTGGAAGCAGCCACAAAGGTCAACCCCCAGCCTTGGGGACAAGGACAGATTTGAGGGCTTTAAAAGACAGGCACCAAAAAAAAAAAAAAAAAAAAAAAAAAAATTAAGAGGGCAAAGAAGGCAGCACTTTAGTTAGTTTGGAGTGGATGAGGAGGGAGGCGTTCAGGCGAAGGTTTAAAGAACTAGACCGAGAAGGGTCTTGAGGAACAGGAAATAGGCCAACAGGTGGAGAGAAGAGGGGCAGGGGCAGTTTTTGCTGCTGATTGCACTGAAGGCCCCAGTGAATGGCCTCCCTGAACCCACGCCTTCTGCAACGAGACTTTGTAGCTCCTCCCACCCGCGAATCAGGGATGCCCTCGGTACTGGCTTGGGCAGAGAGAAAGCAGCCGAAGTGTGCCAGGCCTGCGCCCAAGCCATAAGAGGCCTTGCACGCCCCCGCTCACTCTCTTGGACCCTGGCCTCCTCGGTGTGAACAGCAGGGTCTAGCCTCCTGAGGGGAGGTAGCTGGAGGGATGGGTGAAACGAGCGAAGGGACTCAGAGTACATGTATCATGACGAGCCCTGAGTAATGTATAGAATTGTTGAGTCACTGGGGCGCCTGGGTGGCCCAGTCGTTAAGTGTCCAACTCTTGATCTCAGCTCAGGTCATGATTTCGTGGATCCTGAGATGGAGTCCGGAGTTGGGCCCCACACAGTGTGGAGCGTGCTTGGGATTCTCTCTTTCTCTGTCTCTCTCTGCCCCTCCACTGCGCGTGCTCTCTCTCTCTCTCTTTCTCTCTCAAAATAAATAAATAAACTTAAAAAAAAAAAAGAATTGGTGAATCACTATGTTTTGTACACCTGAAACTAATAGAACACTCTACGTTAACCATACTGGAATTAAAACAAAATAAATTATCGGGAGGTGTCGGGTTATGAAGGTGTAGCCCTCATGGATGGGATCAGTGCCCTTACGAAGGAGACCCCACAGAGGTTGTACCTTCTCTGCCGTGTGAGAACACACGAGAAAAGGCCCGTCTGCAACCCAGAAGATGGCCCTCACCAGGACTGGACCACGCTGGTACCCCAACCTCAGACTCCCAGACTCCAGAACTGGGAGAAATAAATGTCTGCTGTTTATAAGCACCCAGTCTTGTGGTAGTTTCTTACAACAGCTCAAGTGGATAAGACGTCGTCTGTGGACATCTTCCATTGCTCCATGGCTATATGGGGTTGGTTATGTCTACTATTCTAGGTGTCTGGAGTGGGGGGAAGGCCTTACCCTTTTGCGGGGGTGGGGGGGCGTCTTAGATGTGCCTCCTCTGCTGGAGTCACCAGTGCTGCTGGGGGTGGGGAGACCCGCACTCACGGAAGGAGCCCGAGCTGGGAATCTGGACACGAGCCCTGGTCCTGGCATTGTCCCAACAACTGTGACTCTTGGGCAAGACCGTCCCCCAGTGGCTCAGTATGTCAAGCAGAGGGCAGGGAGTCGAGGGAAGCTTTGCAATCCTGTGCTGATCTCTAGCAAGCACCTTTGGCATTATCCCCTGAAAACCTGCATCTGAAAATCAGGCAAGGAGGCTACCTGTGTGGGATGCTTCCCACATGCTGGGAGCCCTCAGCACCTGCCACTGAGTGTGATTCCCCAGGAGGCCCAGAGAGGTTCCAAGACATTCCACAGCCAGAAAGTGGCCAAGGCCGAACCGGAACCCCAGTCTCGGGCCCTGTAAGGATGCTCTGTGCCACAGAGCTGGGACCCCAGCTCAGCTGCACACCCACTCTGGCAAAAGCACAGGTAGGAAGTAGGTGAGAAGTGGGTTAGCTCCTCGGGAGGGGCCGAAACCGAGGCCTACTACTTCTGTACCGAGGAGTGAAACTGGGGTGGGGGTGGTCCCAGGCCCTCTGTCCCCCAGGACAGGTCCCCGTGTCCTGACTCTGGGGCTCCAGTTGGAAATTGGAGTTGCAAGGCAGGCTCTCCCTTCCCCACCCAGGCAGATCCTGAGCCCAGCACTGCCACTGCTGCCCCTCACACCCAGGCTGGAACCCTCCCCTCAGCCTGGGTCACTCTTAGGCTGCTTACCTGTGTGAGCTAAAGAGCCTTGGCCTTGGAGTCAGGCCGCCCTGAGTCAGGCCCTGGTTTTCTAACACTTTACCTCTCCGTGCCTCAGTTTCCTCATCTGTCAAATGGGAATAAGGAGAGCGATGACCTCCCGAGGTTGGGGGAAGGACAGGGCCCTTGGGTGTCTGTGTGTGGTTTGGATTCATGCGGCAGGGGGTTGGGAGGAGGGGCCCTCAGGAGTGCTCCCCACAGACACACCTAGTACTGGTATCTCACTCCCCTCTTCAGAGAAGTAAAAGCTGCTTCTGTCCCTCTCCCTCAGAGCACTTGAATGATTTTTTTTTTTTATATACTTATTTATTCTTGAGACAGAAAGAGCCAGAGCATGAGCAGGGAAGGGGCAGAGAGAGAGGGAGACACAGAATCCGAAGCAGATTGCAGGCTCTGAGCTGTCAGCACAGAGCCCGACGCGGGGCTTGAACCCACAAACCGTGAGATCATGACCTGAGCCAAAGTCGGACGCCTAACCGACTGAGCCACCCAGGTGCCCCTTGAATGATCTTTTTTGGAAAAGCACAGTGATTTCCAAGGCAAGCCCAAGTCGTGAGCGGCTCCCGTGGCAGGTCCCACAGTTTGGACTCGGACCTGCAATTCATTCCGCGGTCATGCTTTATTCCTGCTGAACCCAGGCCCCCGCACTCTCGGCCCAGGGCTCCTCCTGGGGCCCTCTTCTCCTCGCTCTCCCGGGATCTGCGCGCCTGCCGACCCCGAGACGCTCGCGCTGCCTCGGAAGATGACAGAGTTGGGTGTCTAAAACCCGCAGTTGCGCTCCCGCAGGAGCTCTGAGCTCCGCAGAGGCCCCAGGGGGCGGCGGCCAGCACCCCCCACCGGCCCGCTCCGCGAGGGACCTGGGCTCCCAGCCGGGTCCTCAGCTCCCCCTGCCCGTCCCCGCCCCTCCCGCCGGCCAAACACCAACCCCCCCACTTTCCTGCGGGAAAACCTCCCCGGCGAAAGGCTCCGCCCCCGAGCGGGCTCAGGAGTGGCAGGAAGGGCAGCCAATGACAATGGAGGCAGAGCATTACATCATCACTCTGGGCTCCCATTGGTTGGCAAGACAGCCTCCTGGGCTCCGCATCCGAACTGCGACTGTAGGCCTCTGTGCCCCAGGCTCCCAGAGCTTTGGGGTCAGGCTGGCAGAGAAGGCCCGTGTAGGGCAGAACGCTGGGCAGACGGAGGTCCGGGCTGTGCCACTGAGCAGGGGAGAGGTGTGGTGTCGGCAGGCGTCCCTTTCCTCACGTGCAAGAGAAGTTTCCTATTCTAACACCCTCCCCCACTGCCACCATTTTACAGAACTCCCAAGACCACCTTCTGCACCCACCCCCCCCGCCCTCGTTCCTCTACCTCCACATATTCACCCACTTGTGCGTCCTCCCTGGAGGGCTGCTAGCCCTCGGGGGACAGAGGTCTTGCTTGCTCTCCGTTGCATCCCCGGAGCCTGGCAGGACGTGGACACGTATGGTAATGGTTTGCATGAGCTGAATGTTTCCTAAAAGGCAGACACAGCTAAGGCTTCTATGTTATTTTATTCATATTGTAAACATTAACTCTGTGCAGACATTGAGGCTGGGTGAGCATAACGGATGGTCCAAGGTCATAGACCTGGTGAGTGGGAAATTTGGCATTTGCACCCAGGCGGACTGGCTCTAGAGCCCTTAATCCCTATGCCCCGGGGAATGAATAGCCTACCCTCGCTGTCGGGCCTGGTTTAAGCTCCCCAGCCCGATGGGCAGTCTTTGGCAGGAGGCTTCCTTGGCCTGGCTTGTCGGGGCCAGGCAGTTCCACTGAGCCGTCCTAGTGAGCTTGGGTGGTGATGGGGAAAAACCGTTGCTGGGATTTGAGGAGGTCAGTCCTGAAATGTCAGAAAGGATTTCAGCTGTTCTGCCACCCCGAGGATGGTGGCGCATACATCACAGCGAGCTGGCTCACGTCAGGTCATCCGTGGCATTCGATGCTGGCGTGTTGCTTCCTCTTCTCTCCAGCCCCCCGCGCCCCATCTTTCTCTCAGTTCTAGTCCGAGCGCTGCACAGATTCTCTGTGAGTGATCCTAAGAAACCGTGCCTCCTCTCTAGGCCTTGGTGTCCCCTCACCTGCCCCAGGAAAAGGTGGGATGGATACTCTCAGACCCAGAAAACCTTTGGGGTCCAACCCGTGCCCTCCACTGGAGGTCTCTGGCCATTGGGCCTGTGCCCTATTGTTTTGAGCCATGGGGGGGTGCTGTCCCAGTGGTGCCAGGTGGGGGAGGGGGGAGTGCAGGTGTCTGAGTGCTGTGCCGAGGCCGGAGGGACAGAGAGAATGAGGCCCAGCAGGGGAACGCATACTTTAACGGATAATTGCAAAGCTGTCTGTGAGTAGGAGCACAGGGAGAGAGCATTCAGGTCTGCACCGGAGTCTGAAGGATGCTTTGAGGATGAGAATGCAGCCCTTGGCTGAGCCTTAATGTGGCCCAGAAGTTTGTCAGGCAGATGGGCTGGGGAGAGGGAAGCATTCACTCACTCACTCACTCATATTTTCTGAATAAATACAGAAGGGCATATTGTGGAAAAGAATGTATCAGGGGAAGATAGGACTGGGTACTTTTAAAATCCAGAGTGGCCTTCACCATGGGTGTTCAGAATCTCCATGTAGAGTTCCAGGAGGGGGCTGGGCCTCTCCCTTTTTGGCAGACCTGACTGTTGGGTGCTGCCTCTCTTTTCCCCTTCCCACCGCACAGCCAGCCCATGCAGTGTCTGTGAGCTGCTCTAGAAGGATGTGACTCCAAGGAGGCTCTGGGAGCCGTGTATCCTAGCAACCGCCAAGGCTGGCATCAGCAGGGCTAGGCCCAGACTCAAGGTGTGTTCTAATTTTTCAGCCTTCTATTAATGGTGCATCTCCCACAGGGATGGGGGTAGGAAGGAAGAGGAGGGAGATGGTCAGGAAGTCTAGCATCCAGCCCCCTACTGTCTCTCAAACAACACAGTTGGGGCGGGGGCGGTGGGGGGGGGGGTAAGGGGGTGGGGTAGGGGGAAGGAGGGAGACAAAGGGAGCCCTTTAGCTGAACATACCCCGGGCCGGTCACCAAGGCCAATTTATAATCATTCAGAATACAATGAATCCAGGTAGTGATCGTTGGTGACAGCTAACATGGTAAAAGGATAGACGGATGGAAATGATGTTCCTTCTCGTGGAAGACTGTAACACCACCTAGGAAGTATTCCTACCAAAAGTCAAACCAGAATCTGATCAAGCCTCGACAGGTAACTCCTGGTTACAGAGATATAACCAGAAGAACAGAGCAGCTCAAGAGAAATCCCAGCCAATTATAACGGATGGACTTTATTTGGATCCTGAGTCTTAATAACAAACTAAAAAACAACGACAATAAAAACTGAGACATCCAATGAGACCATTGGGGAAATTTAAACACTGACTGGATATTTAATCATGTCAATGAGTGATTTTTTAATTTTTGAGGGCAGTTAAGATGGTTGGGACTATGCTTAAAAAGAGTCCTAACTGGGGCACCTGGGTGGCTCAGTCGGTTGGGCATCCGACTTTGGCTCAGGTCATGATCTCGCGGTCCGTAGGTTCGAGCCCCGCGTTGGGCTCTGTGCTGACCGCTCAGAGCCTGGAGCCTGTTTTGGATTCTGTGTCTCCCTCTCTCTCTGACCTTCCCCCATTCATGCTCTGTCTCTCTCTGTCTCAAAAATGAATAAACGTTAAAAAAAAATTAAAAAAAAAAAGAGTCCTAACTGCTGAGGAATGCAAATGGAAATATTTGTGGATGAAATCATCAGATGTCTGGAGTGTGCTTTCAAGTCATGCACGGTGGAGAGGTGGATGTGGGGGGTTACATGCAATGAGATTGACCCTGAGCTGATAATTGTTGTAGTTGGTGATGACGGGTGCTTGGGGTCATACTACCCTATTAATTTGAGTCATATGAAATTGCTGATATTTGACCACTTTTGACCTTCAAAATGGCAATTTCGTATGGTGCAAACTAATTTTTTGGTATATGCTTGACATTTTTTCCTAATAAGGTATATATTTTTTTAGAGCAGAAGGAGAAGTCCATGCCTGCTTTTCCAGAAGTCTCTGCACTAGGAAAGAGGTATCGTAGGCTGGTACTAAAATATGTAGCACCGTCATGAGAAAAGCTGAAAACAGCCCTCCGAGGCTTTTGTAACCTGTGTGAATTATTTTCTGTTGAACTAGTAATAATAGTCATTCACGATTTGCTGGCCACTGACAGCAAATGTTCGGCGACTTGCCTGGGTGTGTTTGAGCCGCAGAAGGTGGCTTCATTGATTTATTTTTTATTTTTTTTTAAATGTTTATCTTTTTGAGGGGGGAGGGGCAGAGAGAGAGGGGGAGACACAGAATGGAAAGCAAGCTTCAGGCTCTGAGCTGTCAGCACGGAGCCCAATGGGGGGGCCGGAACTTGTGAACTGGGAGATCACGACCTGAGCTGAAGTCGGACACTTAACCGACTGAGCCACCCAGGCGCCCATTCATTGATGTTTTAATTGCTCAATAAGAAACAATAAAAAACTGAATCCAAACAAGCAATACACGGGGCATCAAATGGAAATTCTTGCCTTATGAAGGCAACTTGGGTCATTCCCGGAGTTTCTGGAGATACACTAGCCTTGTGGGACATTGTCTGGACGATCCCCGCAGTGGGTGCAGAGGCAGGCCTGGGACTTCAGCCCTGCTTTGTTCCGTGGTCTCTGCATATGTCTCGACCTTTGGAGTCACAGCGTCAACTCTTACCTTTTTTGGGACTTGTGGTTTCCTGTACCTGGAAAAGGCTGGGGTTTTCCATTAAGTCCCTTCTCTGGTTGTTGTTTCTGTCTCGGTGATGAGTTAGTTACTAGATCAACCGACAAGGTTTTCTTTGTTTGTTTCAAAAATATTTATTCATTTATTCTTTTTAAGTAGGCGCCACACCCCACATGGGGCTCGAACCCACGACCTCAAGATCAACAGTCACATGCTCCACCAACTGAGCCAGCCAGGTGGCCCCTTATTTGTGTTTAATGTCTTCTCTTTGCTGACGACTGTGGTGGGTGCTGGTTTCTTGTCTTAACAAGCTCACCAATCAAATCCCGACTCTACCTCTTACAAGCTTTGTGACCTCAAGCAAGTATTTCATCTCCGTTTGGGCCTCAGTTTCCTTACTTGCAAACTGGGGGTAATGAGAGTTAATACCCTTGTGTAGGGATTTTGTGAGGATTAAATGAGATAAAGCAGGCCAAGTACTTAGTGTCTGGCACATTGTAGGGCCCAGTGAATGGTAACTACTAGGACTACTATAATTATTATTACATAAAGCCCTGAGTGTTTAACAGTGAATACAGACCCTGTGGTTCCAATGATGTGTGATGTAAGACATCCTAGGGGACTGGTGTCACAGGGAAATCTTGCACTAAACCTTGAAGGATAAGAGAAACGGAAAGTACCAACTGCCCCTCAATAGTCATTCTTCCCCTTTTTCTTAATTACAAAATCGAGGCTACATTTTCCAGCCTTCCTTGCTGTTAGGTTTGGCCATGTGACTAAGTTCTGGCCAAAGAAGTGAAAACACATGCTTTAAGTAGGACTTCTGGAAAGCCTGCTTAAAAGAATCTGACTCAGCTGGGAGCAGAGTCCCTTTATCCCTCTTTCTTTTTTCTGTTGGTCTGGAATGCTGATGTGATGGCTGGAACTCCAGCATCTACTTTGAAGTATGAGTTGACCTTTTCTGACCTTGACAGAAAATATGCACTGAGGATGATGGAGCATGATGGGAGCCTATTTTTTTTTTAATGATACTATGGAGCCACTATGCTGTCCCTGAACTGCCTATCTCTTTACTTTTTTGTGTGACAGAAACGAACTTCTATATTACGTCTCCCGTTTTTTCCTGTTTTTGAAGCTGAACCTAATTCCAGGGGTCATATTCAAAATATTAAACACCAGAATGGCATGGGCACTGACAAGTCTGAACACACTCTGGTCATAGTGCTAGGGTACCAGATGAAGGGCTAGGATAGCAGGGAGATTGGGGCAGAAGATATTTATCGTATAGTATGGAAGTATTTTAATATTTTAGCCACCAGTCCAGCTATATCAATACATATCAGCTGAAAACTAGCTGAATACCAGCCCTGCTTATTCTTAGCTGATACAACAAAGTTTGAGAATAGCTAAAAAGACAAGAAGGCCTTCGGATCATGGGCACAGCTTGAGTAGAGGTTTAGTGGGTGAGTGAAGCATGGTGAGTTATGAACACTGAGAACTCTAATTCAATCTGACTTGATGGGAGTGTTTTTTTCTTTTTTCTTTCTCCAATTTTTTTTGTGTTAAAATACATGCGTGTCAAATCATTTTAACCATTTTTAAGTGTACAGTTCAACAGGATTGAGAACATTTATACCGTTACGCGATCATCACCACTGCCCATCTCCAGAACTCTTTCATCTTGTAAAACCGACACTGTCCCTGTGAAACACTAACCCCTCACGTCCCCCCCTCCAGCCCCCGGCAACTGCCATTTCACTTTCCGTTCCTGTGATTTTGACTACTCCAAGTACTTCAGGTAAGTGGGGCCATAGAGTATTTGTCTTTTTGTGACTGGCTTATTTCACTTAGCATAATGTCCTCAAGTTTCATCCACACTGCAGCACATGTCAGCATTTCCTTCCTTTGGAAGGTTGAATAATATTCATTTGTGTATATATGCCACATTTTGTTTATTTCTTCATCCATCAATGGACACTTGGGTTTCTTCCATGTTTTTGCTGCTGTGAACATGGGCGTACATATTTGAGTCCCTGCTTTCAGTTCTTTTTGGTATATACCCAGAAGTGGGATTACTGGATCATTGGGTATTTCTACTTTTAATTTTTTGAGGAATCTCCATACTGTTTTCCACAGTGGCCGCACCATCTGGCATTCCCCAAAACAGTGCACAAGTGTTCCGATGACCCCACGTCCTCGCCAAAACTTGTTGTTTCCCGTTTGGGGATAGTAGCCATTCGAATGGGTGTAGGGTAGTATCTCATTGTAGTTTTTTTTTTAATAAATAAAAAAAATTAATGTTTATTTTTGAGAGAGAGAGAGAGACAGAGTGCAGGCAGGGGAGGGGCAGAGTGAGAGGGAGACACAGAATCCGAAGCAGGCTCCAGGCTTTGAGCTGTCGACACAGATCCCGACGTGTGGCTCGAACCCATGGACCGTGAGATCATGACCTGAGCCAAAGTCAGATGCTTCACTGACTGAGCCACCCAGGCATCCCTCATTGTAGTTTTGATTTGCATTTCCCTAATGACTAGCAATGCTGAGCATCTTTTCATGTGTTTACTGGCTATTTGTATATCTTCTTCAAAGAGAGAATGTTCTTTTGAGCGAACGTGTGTATGTGTAGATTATAAAAGGAGCGGGAAGATAACATCAGAGGTCACACAAATCAGGTAACAGAAGCTAGTGAGAGGTAGATTCAGGAGTATTCTTGAATTTCAGCATTTGTGGGCTTTGGAGTACACGAGGGACTAGATGGCCATGGGAAGTAAGAATCTTGGTTCTGCAGTGCTGGTGTGTGTGTGAGTGTGTGTGTGTTTCAGTTTCCATTGCAGTATAACCAGCCATCTCTATTAGTCAAAGAAACACAAATCCACCCAGATTTGAGGGTGAGCAGGCCTGGTTGCCCCCTCTCACAGGAGGGATGTCAAGGTCACATCACCAAAACATACGTGAGGTGGGCCATGCTATTGCAGCCATCTTTGGATATGACAACGTGGCACAGGAGGTGTCCTTCCTTTTCAACACTGGTCTTGTTAAGAAGCCCCTCGGGGTGGAAGCCTTCTCTTTCTTCCCAGTCCCAGCCTGCTCAGAACTAGGAGGAGGTTCTCACTGTCTTCCAAATGGGATACACAGTGTGCACCTAAATTATTTCTGGAAACCAACTATATCTTTGGTGGAAAACGTCCAAGAAAAAGCTTAAGCACTGAACTAATTAGCTAATGTAATTGAAACAAACGGAATAGTGCAGGCTCTAAGTATGACTCGAAAATGCAGAGAAATGGATTTTTCAGTGGGAGGTGATATAGTTCCCATCACTACCCAAAATTACTGGCTTTATGAGTTATTCATTTAGCAGAATTTCCTGAATGCCCACGAGGTGCCAAGCACTGTGCTGGGTCGAGGTTGAAGATGCAGATGCCCCTGTAAGATGCTTAAACTTAGCAGCAGAGAAGAAGAAGAAGAAGAAGAAAAAGAACGTAGACTCGCTCAGCG
Source organism: Panthera tigris (assembly GCF_018350195.1). Lineage (NCBI taxonomy): Eukaryota > Metazoa > Chordata > Mammalia > Carnivora > Felidae > Panthera > Panthera tigris. Next base: position 133,069,217 of record NC_056665.1, read on the forward strand.
CTCTGAGGGAGGAAAGCAAACGGTGTCTTAGGGACATGGAAGGGTTGGGCTCTAGGATTACCCTTGGGCTGAGTTTCAAAGGAGTGTAAGAGTCCTAGGAACTCAGGAGTAAAGCAGACACCGGAAAATTTACAAAGAACTTTTATACCTATGCTTTGATCTAACTTTCTTGACAGCTGCGTAAGGGAGTTCATCCCCGTTTTTTTGGATAATGCTCAGAAAGATCAAGTGGCTCACTCAAGGTCATGCAATTAAAACCAGAGATGAAAACTCGAGCCTAGTTCTTCTGACATGTTTTACTTTCTTTATTGGATAATTAACTTCTGGGGAACAGCTGTTTTCTTCCCTGATGCCAGATCAATGACAAGTGAACGGATTTTAGCTAAAATCATGGAGGGGAGAGAACGATGATCTTTTATCATTTAGATTCCCCAAGGTCACTCTCAGTTTTGACATCCACACTGGAAGGGAGAGAGAGAGAGAGAGCGGGGAGGATTTTTTGGCCAGGTCAGGATGTGGTGTTCATCATGTTCCCCCATGTTCTATTGGCCAGAACACAGCCATGGGGCCCCATCTCAAGGTCAAGGTGGCTGAGAAACATAGTCCCCAACTAGCCAGGCACTTCCCTGCACACGAAGAAGGAGGAGCATGATTGTTTGGTGTTCAAGTGGTCCTGTCTGCCACAAGCCAACACTTATAGAGCACTTACAATCTACCGGGCAGCATTGTAAAAGCTCCGTCTGTATTAATGCATGTGATCTTTGAAACATAACTCTATGTGGATGTACTACTTACAGTCCCATTTTATGGCTAAGGAACCTGAGGCACAGCAAGGGGTAAGCAACTGGGATTCAAACTGAGATCCTTGCTCTGGACCCTGGAGCCTGGCTGTCCCCACCCCATGCATCACTCATCAATTTCTCCTCTGAAATGTGGCCTGCACTTGGCTTCTCCTCTCCATTCCTCTGCCACCATTCTGGGTCACACCCTCTTCATATCTCATGTGTCCCCATCCCCTGGGTTGTCCCCTCCTATCCACTCTCCCCTCTGCTGCCAGTGATCTTAAATGTCAAGTGTGGTTCTGTCTCTGCTCTTTCTTACCAGAACTTGGGTGGTGTCCTCAGGATAAAGTCCTGGCTCCCTTCATCTTTCACTAGCCTCTGTGCTCCAAACACTCTGGGGTTCAACCTCTCTGAGCTTCTCACCAGTCCCTATACTCACCAAAGAGCCCAATTGTGAATCCATGCTTTTGCGATGCTGTTCCTTCTTTCTGGAATGTTCTCCCTCTCTTGCATTTGCCAAATTCCCAGGCCCTCAAGACAAGGCTCAGAAGCTGCCCACCCCATCCTTCCCTTCCAGGCCTCCCCAGGCAGGTCCTTCACCCCTTCTTCTGTGTTCCCCAAGCTTGTACCTGGACCCCACCCCTTCCCATACTGCCTTGTTGTTGGCTCTTTACTCAGGTGTTTTCCTTTCCCAGACCAGGAGCAACATAGGGTCGGGAGGGTGTCTCATCCATTGTCATTCTCATGGGGCCTGGAACAGTGGCTGAGCTTTCACACTGTCACAGCAGGAAGAAGGGTGCCTGTTTTCTATGGCCTGTTCTGCCTCTGCCTAGATTTGACCCTGGTTGACTTCTCTGTTATGGGAAAGCATTTGTCTATTCATGGATTCCTAACCCTGGGCACCTTGTAAAAATGACTGATGGCCACACACCATCCCAGTGATTCTGATTCCCCTGTTCCCCAGTGATGCTACTATGCAGTCAGGGTTGAGAACCACTCTGAGTGCTTCTCTGGTTTTAATGTATCCACAACCCCCCTGGGATGCTGCCAAAGCGCTGGTTTGAATCCAGTAGGTCTGGGATGCGGTTGCAGTGGCTGCGTTTCTCACGAGCTCCCAGGTGATGACGATGCTTCTGGTTCATGGATCACGATGTGAGTACAAAGGCCTTAGATGATCTGACCATCCCTTGCCTGACATTCAATGCCACTGAGATGGGAGGAGGAGGCCCGGAGGCCTGCATGAGGGGTGAGGGAAGGTGGTGAGGTTGGGGAGGTGGCTCATACTCGAGAGCTGCCACGGAGGACACATGGGCAGCACGTGGTGACACTTGGCACACAGGTGGTGGAAGTCCTTGCCTGCGTGGTCCTGCTGATCATCGACAGCTAGTGTTTACCATGTGCTGGGCACTTTTCTAGACTTCTATTCCAGTAACTCACTTGATCCCCCCTCCCATTTTATAGATGAGGAAACAGAAGCCCCTTAAATAACATATCTAAGGCTTGCAGCTGGGATATGACAGAGCCCAGGCTCCAGACTGTGTGACGTCTCCTTTGCCATGTTGTCCCTCTAGTGTCTGAGCCAATGCATACTCATTTATTTGTCCATCACACCAAACATTTGATGAGCCCCTGTTCTGAGCCAAGCTCAGGGTTGGACACAGGGAAAAACAAGGGGATCGCCACCCAGGACGGAGCCCAAAGGCAGACCCTGAACATTCACCTGGAGGGCTTATGGAAGGGCCTGTCTGGCCCCCACACAGAGAACCCCAGCCTCACCTGCACGTGGATGAGTAGCTTCTAACATCGGCCACAGCCTGATGACCTGGTTAGGTGGACGGTCAGTGGACAACCACACACAGGACTCTGGACACGAGGCAGGCAGAGCAGCCTGGGGCTCCCGCCCCTTCCTCCTCAAGACCTTCCTCTCCCGTCCAGCTTCTCAGGATGTCGGTCCTCCTCAGGCTCCAGCTCACTCCACCATCTGAATCTCATATTCACAGTCCATGGGCCACGTAACTGCCCGTCTTTAACAAAATCAATACCATTCTATTATTTACTAATTGCTTAGTTATTATTTCGGTGGATGGAATAGGACACTCAGCCCTCTGGGCTCCTGTAAAACAAATTGACTTCCAGCCCACACCACTTAGATAATAATAGACCTTCACGTGGGAAAGCCGGACGGGTGCACTGGGACACCATGTTTTCCTGTATCCCTGGCTTCTGGGGACTGGCTGCCTTCACCCGACTTCAGGTGGTTCTCACAGAGTGGCTAACCCATCTGATGACCTTGGTAGCTAAGGTCTGAGCTCTCCCTCAGGGTCCCTGGTTACTATGGCAGCTGATGTTCTAAGCTCCAGGTTGGGGAGAGGGGAGGGAGACCTGGTCAGGATGAGAGTTATCCAAGCCAGAGGGAAGCGGATGAACCAGTGAAAGGCTTATGTTTTCAAATATCTTTTTTTTTAATTTAAATTCAAGTTAGTTAACATACAGTGTAGTCTTGGTTTTAGGAGTAGAACCCAGTGATTCATCCCTTACATATGACACCCAGTGCTCATCCCAACAAGTCTCCTCCGTAATGCCCATCACCCATTTAACCCATCCCCCCACCCACCTTCCCTCCAGCAGCCCTCAGTTTGTTCTCTGTATTTAAGAGTCTTTTACAGTTTGTCTCCTTCTCTGCTTTTATTTTTCCTTCCCTTCTCCTGTGTTCATCTGTTGTGTTTCTTAAATTCCAATGTGAGTGAAATCATATGATATTTGTCTTTCTCTGCCTGACTTATTTTGCTTAGCATAATACACTCCAGTTCCATCCACATTGTTGGCAAGTGGCAAGATTTCATTCTTTTAGATCACTGAGTAATATTCCATTGTATATGTATTACCACACCTTCTTTATCCATCCATCAGTCGATGGACATTTGGGCTCTTTCCATATTTGGCTGTTGTTGATAGCGCTGCTATAAACATTGGGGTGCCTGCGCCCCTTTGAATCAGCATTTTGTATCCTTTGATGAAAGGCTTTTTCAAAGCCAGTCCCTCCTTGGTCCCCGCTCCTGTCCCGCTCCTGTCCCACTGGGCTGTCACGTCTGTTGGCATCGCTGCCATCTCCATCAGGCTGGGAGCTTCTCTATCATCCCAGGAGCCAGTGTGGAGTTTGACAGAATAGATGATGTCATGTGCATCCCACTGAAAGGGAGAGCCCAGGGATTATAATTCCAGTACCTGTACCCAGCCTGGCATCTGCTGTTTGTGTTTGATTCTTTCCAACATCTCACATTTGTCACACATACTTCCTATGCTCTGGCATACTGTTTATTCACGGTCAGTATTTCCACTTGATGAAATCCTGTGGGATTCTGCAATTTATATAACAAACTCTTAGGGAGCATTTACTATGAGCCAACCCTGTTTTCAGTGTTACTGACTCATTGACTCCTTATGATAGCCCTCTGAAGTTGGTACAATCATTATCCACACTTGGCAGAAATCTGAAACGTGTGGAGGTTAAATAAACCTGCTAGTAAGTGACCTTCAGCTAAGCTTTCTCTCCTAGTCTCATTTCCAACCATTCTTCCCATTTTCTGATGCTGTATGCTTGCCTGGATCTTCATGAAGTAGCTTCCAAACTTTTTTTCTTATTATGTAAAATGCAAAGTTCCTCAGGTACTTCCTTTGCCCAAACCACATACCAGAATCCAGCAAAAGATATTATACAATTACTATGAATGTGCTAACCTTGCTCTGCCAACATTTTGTTATAATAATAATAGCTAACATTTGGAGAATGTTGACAACTCTATGCCACAAGCTTTAAAAAGTTTATAAATGCAGAAACTGAACTTCGGATAGGTTAAGAAACTTCCAAAGGTCTCACAGCTAATAACTTTTTGTGTGTGATTCAAAAATTCTTTTATTATTGGAATTTAGTTGACATACCATGCTATGTTAGTTTCAGATGCACAATGCAGTGATTCAACAGTTCTATGTGTTACTCAGTGCTCGTCACGCGGAGTATAGTTTCCATCTGCCACCATAACTTCCAAGCTTTTTGATCATGCACTCCACCAGCAAAATTTCTAACCATCCATCCTTCCAACATATACATACTTGAGTGTGTGAGCATGAGTGGGGGGAGGGGCAGAGAGAGGGAAACAGAATCCAAAGCAGGTTCCAGGCTCTGAGCTGTCAGCACAGAGCCCGATGCGGGACTCGAACTCACAGAGAGATCATGACTTGAGCCAAAGTTGGACGCTTAACCAACTGAGCCACTTAGGTGCCCCCTTCATAGGAGTCTTTTAAAGACATCTGTCCACTTAGAGTTGATTTAACGAAAAGTGGGCAGTTGCAAATCCAGTTGCCCAGGCAAAGCCGAACTACCATATACTGAAACCCCATTGGGAGAGGGTTTCAGTGTATGTTCCCTCGAACTCTGTGGCCACCTGATCTGGGACAACCTGGAGGTCAGTTTGTAAATTCAACATCAATAAAGCTTCGTTTCTTTCTGGATTTTTACATACAGGTCTGAATAAAAATCCTAATACTGTCTTCCTGCACTCAAATGAATTGGCTTTCCAAACCCCCTGGGGTCCACTCCCTGCCTCCACCCCCATTATAATCTATGTTTTTGCTCCTTTAATGTTTAGTAGAATTTCCAGAGTTCTTACACGTGATTCAGACATTTTTACACAGATTAAGTCTTTGGTTGAGCAAATAAACATTTAAAAACATCCACAGATAATTATTTGATTAAATACATGCTCGGAAACACAAACAGTTCTCAAAAACACTTTTATGTAAGGTATTAAGTTCAAAATAGGTGATCTCATTTGGTATTATACATGGTAGAAAATTCTAAGCTTGATTTTAAGAGATCAGATAAACAAACGCTCTGGAGAGCTTATAATTCTTTTAAACAGTCCTTCCCTGCCTGTCACTTGTTGGGTCCACATTTGTAAAGCAACGCGCATGGGTCTTAGGGGGTCACTGGCTGGAGAGATCATGGGATTAGTGAGCCCAGCTGGCCGTGTAGCTCCCAAATAAGCAGAGATTTAATAGGGGAAACACCTGAGTCTCATAGAGGTGAAAGGTCATACAGACAGTTAATGGTGGAGCTGGATTAAAAGTCAGGTCTCTTTATGGCCGCAGCATACCAAGCAAGCTCTTTATTCTTTGGTATATTAGTTACACACTAGTGTTGTGTAATAAGATGCTCCCAAACCCAGGGGCTTAAGATGGCCATTGATTATGATCATGTTCACGGGTCTTCAGGCCCAGCGCACCTCAGCTAGGCTGGGCTGGTTTCCAGAGGCCCAGCCCTGGGCTCCAGGCCTCCAGCTGCAGGTTGAATTCAAGCCCGCTCTACATATAACTCGTGTTTCTTGGCCCAGTAGCTGCTGGGGGTATGTGGTCTGTCCCACTTGTCTGATTCTAGGGCTCAGACTGAAGAGGCAGCTTCTTCCATCCAACCAGTGGAGCTCAACAGGGCAAGTCCAGCTGGGTGAATGCATTTCAAGCCTCTGCCCACTAAATGGCCACCAATATTCCAATGTCACTTTGTGAGTTACATGGGCAAGCCCAAGTCCAAAGGGTGGGGAAGTACTCTCCGTCTACCATGAGGCTGTAGTAGATGCAGATTTAGAATTCTCTGACGGGAGAGGGACAAATTTGAACCAATAACTCAAGTTATGCACCTGGTTTAAGTTAGAGGCATGCTGTATTGGCCCCAGCATCATCTGCTTTGGACTCGTATGTGCTGGAGCGTTTTGGATGATCTGAGGAGGAGGGACACTCGAAGTGAAGGTAAAAAGGCTTGTCTCCTCCATTTTTGCTGAGATATTTGAATAAATGGGATGATTTCCTATGCCTCCCTGGGGCTCTGAAGGGCTTTTTTTCAGCCCCTGAGTGCAAAGGTGGTCCTGACTGGTAGCCCCGGGTTTCCTGGTGTAGGGCTGGGGAACCTGTGTGACATCTCTTCAGGGGCCCCGTGAGAAGTCCAGAGAAGGCCCTGGATGGCACCATGGCACTGCCCAGGACCCCCACCCCCCACAATAGGCTGAACTCTGCAGGATGATGGAAAGAGCAAATGTCAGGTTGCAAAAAATGGATGCGACCTAGTCGTCCTCCAAATACCCACAGTGACAGAGTAAGTCCAAGCTTCTCTTCATACAGTTTCCCAGAAATGCCCCAGGTCTCACAGAGGAGAGCAAGCCCCTGCGCATTCACAGGGGCCAAATCCCCAGTGGCCTGAAGGGGCCTGGACTTGCGGTGGCTGCTGGCCCAGAAGATGGGGCTGGGGCTGGGAAGGATGGCACTTCTGTCTCTATTGGAGTCTTTGATTTTCTTTAATGTTTTATCATGAAAAATTTCCAAACATGAAGAAAAGCAGACATAGTAGTGTGTATTGAGCATTCTGACATGGGCTTCATCTATTGGTAACTAATATCACCCTAATACTTTTATCGTGCCTAAATTAATATTTCATTGCTTAACATCATCTAGTACCCTTACTCTGCCCCCAGTTCTCTTAAAAAGCCTTTTTACAGTCACTTGTTTGAATTAGGATTCCACACATTGCATTTGGTTGGCATGTCTCTTAAGATTCTTTCAGTCTGTAACAATTGCCCCTCCTTTTAAAACACCATTCCTGGGGTGCCTGGGTGGCAGCCAACCCTTGATTTTGGCTCAGGTCATGATCTCACAGTTTGTGAGTTCAAGCCCTGCGTCGGGCTCTGCACCAACAGCACAGATCCTGCTTGGGATTCTCCCTCCCTCTCTCTCTCTCTCTCTCTCTCTGCTCCTCCCTAGCTTGTGCTAACATGTGTTCTCTCTCTTTCTCTCAAAACAAATAAATAAACATTTAAAAAATAGGGACAACTTTGACTCAGGTCATGATCTCATGGTTCATGAGTTCTAGCCCCAAATCAGGTTCTGTGCTGACAGCTCAGAACCTGGAGCCTGCTTCGGATTCTGTGTCTCCCTCTCTATCTCTGCCCCTCCCCTGCTCACACTCTGTCTCTCTCTCTCAAAAATAAATAAACATTAAAACATTTTTATAAAAAAAAATAAAAACACCATTCCTTTGTCAAAGAAACGCAATCATTTGCCCTATAAAAAGACCAACATTCTGGATTTGACTGTGTTCTTGTGGTGGTGTTTGGCATGTTCCTCTCTCCTCCATTTTTCTGTAAACTGGAATATCTAGAGGCTTAAATAGATTCAGATTTAGTGTTTGGGGAAAAGAAATTACGTTGTGGGTACTGCTGTGTACTCGTGGGCATCCCATCAGGAGCATGTTCTATTCGGTTGTCTCACTTTGTGTGATGTTGACTGATCAGTCAGTGCAGGTGCTGGAGCCTGACCTATTCTAAAGTTCTCCTTGAGTCTTCTACCCCTTTCCACCAGCTTTAGCAGCCATTGAATGAATAGACCCATTATTTCATTAGGAGTTGCAAGGGTGATATTCTAATTTTATCATTTCTCCTGCTGTTATTAGCTCTCATCCTTCTATAAAGAGGAATGTTCTCACATCAACCATTTGGTTATCTTGAAGATGAGTTTTACAGGAAAGGCATGATAAGTGCTTGAAGTGCTTGATTCTTTCTCTTCGATGGTCTTCTTTCAAAGTGATGAGATAGTGCCTGAGCAAACCTCCACAGGTGGCCAATAAAGGACTGTTTTTGTTTTTTATTAAAGCCGTTATAATCAGTAGGTTTTTAACATATTTATGTGCTTTACTCCATTTTGGTCGTTAGTCTTCTTGACAAATAAATATTCCCATCTTTGGCCAGGGGGAGCTCATTCAAGTTGGTTCTCGTGTCCTTTTTGACATGACCCCAGTAATCACTGCCTTGCTTTCAAACAGAACAAGAGGATCCAGACTCATCCTGTACATTTCCTGCCCCATCCCTAAAATCAGCCATTTCTCCAAGGAACCCTGGTTTTCTTTCAGTGAGAAAAGATACTCAGACATCACAATCTAGATATTAAGTATTGCAATTGGGTTGTTACTGCTTCTAAGACTTTTCAGTGGACAATGCTAAGGGGAAAACCGCATATTTTAGAAAGAGGGAAAAAATCCTGTGATACTGATATTTCAAATTTAATTAAAGAGCATAGGTAAAATTTTATTTAACTTTTTAATTTCGTATTTATCTCTTTTCTCTAGCTCCAAAAATATTTATTGTCCTATCTGTATCCATCTATCCATCCATCATCCATCCATTCATCCACACATATATTCACACAGATAAGAGTAGTTTCAAACTAACCATGCTGACATTGACACTGACAATAACCAATAACTAAATACAGTTGGAGATTGCTTTGTGTGTGATTTCTTCCTTAAGATTTGCTGAATAGTGTGCTTTAAAGTCACTTGAAACCATGTTTTTTTCTCCATATGGTTACATTTCCAGCTTGATGTATAACCATTATGATGTAGAAGTAGGTTTATTTAGTTCAGTTTGGTATGTAATTAAAAAAAAATTAGAGATCCTTTGACTTTGTTTTCAATTTTTATTTACTTGATCTCAAGTCAAAACTATAAAACAAGTTGCATTCAGAAAAGCCGCTTCTCGCTGTGTTTGTCTCTCTTGTTTTTTACTAGTTTTTGGAATTCCTTCGATTATTTCTTTTTGAAAATATAAACAAATACATACATATGTGTATATGTGTATTTCCCCATTCTACACAAAAAAATAACAAACCATGCACTCTGTTCTGTACCCTCCCTTAGCAATATGTCTTGGAAATTGCTCTACAATACCATTTACAGGTAGTCCTCATTCTATATAGCTGAATAGTACTCTGTTGTATGGATGAACATAGTCTTTTCAACCAATTCTTTATTGATAAATATTTGAACTATTTCCAGCTTTTTTTCTTTTTGCTGTTATAAATGATATTCCAGTGAATGACCTTGCACCTATCATTTTGTATTTCTTTCAGTGTGCTTTTGGGGCAGATTCCTAAAAATGGGATTACTGGATCAAAAAGTAGATGCCTATGTAATTTTGCTAGATATTGCCAAACTCTCAAGAGAGGTTGCATATTTATGCTTTCCTATCAGTACTACAGGAGAGTGCCTGTTTCCCTAGGGCTTCTCCAACAGAGTATGCTGCTGAATTTTGGAGTTTTGCCCATATGATAGGTAAGAAGTGGTATTTTGGTTCAGTTTTCATTTGCATTTTCCTATTTTCATAGGTTAAGAAGCTATTTGCATTTTTTTGCCCCGGGAACTGTCTATTCCCATCTTTTACCCATTTTTCTTTTCTTAGCTGTTGTTGGGAATACTAATTCTTTAAAAAATTTTTTAAAAAAGGAATACTAATTCTTTGTGATGTAAGTTAAAAAATATTTTCCTAGTTTATCATTTGTCCCTGTGTTTTTATATGCTTTATAACATATGTTTATATGTTTTTTATATGAAAATTTTAAAAGCCTTTTTTTAATATAGTAAATTTACCATTTCCCTCCGTATTGCTTCTGGATTTCTAGTCATAATTAGGAAAATGTTTTTCCAATCCCAGGTTATAAAAATTATTTACATTGTTTTGTTTTTATAATTAGATTTCTCATGTAAATGGAATTTAACCTGGTGCACAGTGTTTGTCTGCATCTAATTTTATCTTTTTCTGTATGGCTGTCCAGTTGTTCCACAAGACTTATTAAATAACCTTCTTTGCCCCCGCTTACTTGAAATGCTGCCTTTATCATATACTCAATTTCCTTAAGTACTTGGGTCTATTTCTGGATTTTCAACCCTTGCACCATAAATAGATATATTCATCTTTATGCACCAATACTACACTGTTATAATTATAGAGGCTTCCAAATATGTTTGATATCTTATAAGGGTAGGACTCCTTATTACTCTTTCATTTTCTTTCCTGGCTATGCTTACTAGCTTTCTTCCATATGAATTTTATAATTAATCTTTAATGCTCCAGGGAAAAAAAGATGGTATTTTGAGAAGGGTGAATCCTATTAAATTTATAAGTAAACTTATGGAGAATTGACATTTTTACACTGTTGAACTTTCCCACCAGGAACATGGAATATACATCAGTTTGCTCAAGTATACATATTTGCATTTCAGGAAACTAAAAAAATTTCCTCCTATAGATTTTACACATTTCTTGTTAAGCTTATGTCTAAATATTTTATTTCAAGTTTTGCATTACAAATGGAGCCTGTTCTTCTGTTAACTTCTTCTTATAATTTTTTATATTTATAAAGATGATGGGTTTATGCATGTTGATTTTATTATCCTACTACTTTACTAAATTCTCATTGTTTATAGTAGTTTTTCCATATTCTTTTAGCTCTTTCAAATATATATAGTCATATTATCAGCAAACTGAGTTTTTTCTTCCTTTCTGATTATTATGCTTCTACTTGCTTTCTCGTATCTAATTGCATTGGCTACTATCTCCATCACATGTTACATAGTCATTGTGTGCTATTTTAAAAGTACTGTTGTTTTGTATTTGCTAGTATTTTAAGATTTTTCTGTGTATAGGTGAGATTGGTGGGGCCTGGTTTTAAACCCTTCTATGGTACCCATGGCATGTCACCTACAGGTGACAGCATGAACTGCAAAGAGTCTCATGAACTTCACTTTGCATTTTCTTCTCTTTCTTCCATGCTGGCTAGTTCCACACTTGTTTGCTTCCATTGTTTTTGTTGTTTGTTTGTTTGTTTGTTTGTTTCAGTCTTTGGCATTCACCCTCATGTTTGCTTTCCATTCTTTCTCCTTCCTGGAGATCAATGAAGCTTGGTAGTGTTGGGGAAGTGAACGTGCCTCAGACTCACACAGACCAGCCTGGCATTGAATCAGAGCTCAGCCACTTACCAGTTCTCTGACTTTGGGCCAATTGCAGAATCTTTTCAAGACTCAGCTTTCTCATCTGCAAAATGGGAATGATAAAAATGCCCAACTTTACAGGTTTGCTGGTAAGAGTAACACAATTAAAGAATACAATTAACAAGTGTTTGTTACAGCTGCTCGCCAAACCCTTTCTTTCCTCCAGGGCACAGACTTAGATAACATTTTCCACTCTTCATTGCAGGTAGGTGTGGCCATGTGCCTGTGTGCTAGCAAATGGAATGTGATCACAATGATGTGTGCCACTTCCAGGTAAGGCCCACATGTAATTGTCCATTCCTTCTACTCTTCCTTCTACTGGGCTGATGCAGACATGCAAGGTGAGGAATGTGGAAGGGGACTGGGCCCCTGAATCACCACATGGAAGAGAGTCGCCTGCTAGTCACAAACACAGTGTTGGACTTTACATGAATAGATAATAAATTTCTATCACATCTGACCCATTGCCCATTTCAGAGTTTGCTTGTTATGGCACCTAGCATTACCCTAATTAATACCATGCTCAAAAAACATAACTTGTTCCTCTCACTTTCCCTTCTTCTCTCCCTCATGACCCAGCTCAAAATGTCAGCTCCCTGGTGAGATTTTCTCCAATCTCCTCAGGCAAAATTAATGAGTCACCACTGTCTCTGTGCTCCCAGGGCACTTATAAGCCCTGACCCAGTCACAAACTGTGTTCTGAATTCTTTGTTATGCTTCTTCTCCAGGTGCCTTGCCCAGAGCTAGTACTCAACAATGGTTAGTGGATTACATGAGGAATGAGTACATAGTATGCAAACGCCTCAAATAAACATTCTGAATAAAGACTGAAGGCTGGCTAATGTCTGCAAAAGGGTGTGGCAATAACACACTGACCTCTTCATCTAACCTTAAATCTCAAAGCAAACTGTTGGCATAGTTACACCTTTGTTTTTTGTTTTTGTTTTAATTTTTAAAGTGTTTTATTTATTTTTTGAGAGAGAGACAGAGCGTGAGCAGGGTAGGGGCAGAGAGAGAGGGAGACACAGAACCTGAAGCAGGTTCCAGGCTCTGAGCTGTCAGCAAAGAGCCCAACGCAGGGGCTCGTGAGATCATGACCTGAGCTGAAGTTGGACGCTCGACCAACTGAGCCACCCAGACACCCCTTAAAAAATTTTTTTTCTAATGTTTTATTCATTTTTGAGAGACAGAGACAGACTGTGAGCTGGGGAAAACCAGAGAGAGAGAGAGGGAGACACAGAACCTAGTTATACCTTTGGATCACTGCCAGGGACGGCTCTCTCTAAAGTCTCCTGTTTTTGCACTGGTACAAATGACGTAGGTTGCATGGACCCTTCATTTCCTACCACATAAGGTTCAAGTCTTGGCTCTGTCTGGAACTAGTCATGTGGCCTTCGATTTGTCACACATACACACACATGCACATACACAGACACTGGTTCAAAGGGATGTACCTGGGAGTGGGGAGACCACTTGTGCTCTGAGGGTGAGCCTGGGGAAGTTGAGATGCAGGGAACTGAAGTTGGGGGGAGGCAGCCTACAGTTTTTTCAGTCTAGGGTCAGGAGACTCCTGAAATGCGAGAATGATGGGCCCAGGACTCAGCCCTCCCCGCCTTGGTCAGCTCAGTCTCAGTCTTGCTGCTCCAAACTCTCCAAGGGAGGGCCACATGAAGATTTTCTGAGACCCTGTATTTGGAAGAGATTTTGGGGCTGGCCACCACCTCACAAGTCATACAAAATTAAAACAATATTGAAAATACCATAGTCTCATTAAATTCTGATTTTGTGTGCGTGTGTGATTATTACTTTAATAGTGCTTTTACAACATTATATCAAAATCTTTTAAAAATGTTTTATTTTTCCTCATTTATTTTTGGTGCCCCTGTTTGCCATCATCTTTAGCACCTGCTAGGCCTCCTGCTGTAAGATCCAAGAGGCAAGTGATGCTCCTCTTGAAGCACCTTGAAAATTGTGTGTCCCTGGGATTTATGGGAGTGGAGCCCAATTCCTGTGTGTGTGGGTAGGTGTTAATACTTCTCCTCACACGTGGCTGGAAAGGAGCCAGGTCTCAGAGCTGTAGCACCTCTCCTTAGTTCCTTTGGTGCCTGGAGGAGGCAGGAAGTCTTGCAAGCTGCTGAGTGTGGGGGTGAGGGTGTGACAAAGGGCGCTGGGGATAGGGACAGGCAGGGAATGGAGAGGCTGAGCTGGGAGGAAAGCTAGCAGGGAGAGTTCGAGTAGGAGGTGGAGTTAGAGCCTGAACCAAGGACTTCTGACTCCCATCCAAGTATTTCATCCAGCATATCTCTGTGAACATTGGGCACAAACAACATCCAACTACCAATCCCCCCATTTAACCATTCATTCCCTTGATCATTCATCATCCATCCCCAAACAAATTGACTCCTTTATTTAACCATCCATATAAATATCCCATCCACCACCTATCTGCCATCCACCCATCTATTTATCCGTATATCCCTCTATCCAACTATTCCTTATTCACCCATTTACCCACCATCCTTTCTATCATCTATCTACTCATCTATCCACCCATCTATCCATCCAACCACCACCACATCCATGAACCCAAGGTGGGGGCGGGGGATGGAATGACTGTTGGGTACCTAACCAATAGTGTTTGTCATAGGGTGTGAGAGACTGAAGTTATTACCTTTAAAATTTGTGTTCCTAATTCAATTCAAAGCGGTTGCTGAATTGCTATTAGGTTCACAGCATTGTGCTGGCATTGCTGCCTAAATATAAGGGTTCAGGAAAAAAAACCCCTGTTATATACACAACATTTTCTCCTAAAGAAATATGACAACTAAAAGCAGTTCGAGGCCCTGGATTGGATCTTGGACTGGGAAAATAAAATAACTACAAAGGACATTATTGAGACAATTGATACAATTCTAATATGGACTGTGTAATACATCATAGTATATTACTAGAATGTTTGATACCCTGATTTTTATAACTGTACTGTAGTTATACAAGAGCATGTCTTTTTTCTTGGGAAATGCACCCATAAGTATTTAGGGGTAAATGGACACAATGTCCCCAACTTACTTGCAAATTATTTAAGAAAAAAATATTTCTTATATGTAAAAAATGTTTACATAAATATTGTAATATACAATGTAAAATATATTTATATATAATATGCAAATGTACTTATAATATATAAAATGTATAAATGTTTACATATTACATATTTAAATATATATTATAAATAAATAAATATATTTATAGAAAGAGAGAAAGCAAGCAAATGGAAGCAACTGATGAATTTTGGTGAAAAGCATTGAATTTTGGTCAAGTATATAAGGAAGAACCTTGTACTATTCTTGCAGATGTTCTGTCTGTTTGAAATGATATAATTAAAAGCCATCCCCCAAATGCAGTCTCTTTCTCTTGGAGTTTACTGTTAGATGAGGGAGCTACCCATGGAAAACCCGGACACATAAGAAGAAGACAAGACCTATTAGTCCATGAGTGTTCATGTTCCCCTTTCACCCCAAGCACTGTACATGATGAAGACCTAGAGGGGAGAGAATGGAAGAAAAACTAGGGGGTGGGACTGGGAAGAACATGGAGAGAAGGTTTGTGAGAGCTGTAGCTCCCGGGTCTGGAGACCTTAGGAATGCCAAAAGGAGCTTCGGAGAAGTCTATTATGGGTTTTGAATTTGATTGTTTTCCAAGAATCAAAAACAAGGATTGAAATGTCTTTTAAAATTGCTTTCAATTGCTAGACTTTCTTTGAGTGCAACTTCATGCAAAGACTAATTCACAAGGAGCCCTGCATTTTATCAGGTTGCAGATATATAATTATTCCCCATCAATTAGTATTACGAGATTGCTGAGGAATGGGTTGGTTATAGAAGCTCTACCTCCAATAGTCACTGGAAGATGTTGGGAGTAGAGCTTGAAGGGTAAGTGGCAGCTGGCTAGACAGAGAGGAGGAGAAGGCCTTGGGAATCCAGGTGAGAAAAGGGAAACCCTGTGCTAGGCTCTTTTACATACGTATATTTCATTTCATCCATTCTGTGTCCTTGTTAACTACTTATCATTAGCTCTGTTTTACACATCAGGAAACTGAGTCATAGAGAGTTGCCCACACTGCTGGTAAGAGGCAGAACCAGGAACTGTATGACTCCAAAGATCTATGATGCCATGCTGCCTCAGGAAAGAGCATCCGGGGAGATGGTAGAGAGAGATAAGGTGGGGGTGGGACTGAAGGGAAAGGCCTTGAAATGCTAAGAGTGTCAGCCCAGACTTTACCAACATAGATTTCCAGAAAACTACTAGCAGGGAAGGAGCCTGGTAGATGAGGGATATAAAGAATGGGGACCAGGGGTTCACAGTCTTATCCAGCCACAATAACAATGGTAACAAAGAAGGCCACCTCTTACAGGACCTCGCAGCAAACCCCTTAGCCTGATGGGTTCTCCTCAAGGTGGGAACTGCTTCTTTCACCACGGCACCAGATACATTTAAATTCAGAGAGGAGAATTTGTGATTCTGTGTGGGCAGATTCCTAGTTGTGAACTTGCTAGCTGCCATTTCTTGTTCCTTCTGCCACAGGATGGGGGAAACAGGCCCCTTCTCCCCCTTGTAGAGAGTGGGTGATTATTGGACACACACTGGCTGCTCATTCACCCAGTTTCCCTCTGTCTGGTGGTGACTTGGACAGCAGCTCAAACTCCAGACCAAGCCCTTCCTAGATGGGCACAGGGGCTGAGCATGTGACATAAGGGACTAAGAGAAGGCTGGGGTCTGGAGAAATGGCTCAAGGGCAGAATGAGGGGGACAGTGAAAGCCAGAAAAAAATCATTTGGGGTTTTAGCAAAGTAGAAGTAGAATTTTCCTGACTGGGCCAGGGTTCTCTCTCCGTTGGTCAGCTAGAGGGGAACTATGATGAGGCCCCACAGGATGGCTGAGCCACAAGATGGAAGGAGCCTGGGTCTCTGAAGGACAGTGAGGAGGACAGCTACCCAACTACCCTGAATACCTGCCCAGGACTAGTGTGAGCAGATTAACAGAGGGGCCTCTGTTGTAGGGATCTGCTACATGTTTGGGCCTATTTGCTACAGCAGTTAGTTGGCCAATACACAGGCTGAATCATCAAGGGGTCATGCAAAGAGCATGATCTTATTCCTGGTTCTACCACCAATTGACTCTGTCATCTTGGGCCAGTCACTTTTCTGGATCTCAATTCACCACCTGTGAGAAAAGAGGTTCAGTTAGGTGACTTTTAAAGTCTCTTCTATTCTGCAATTCTTTTTTTCTAAAAGGTGAGCAGCAGTCCTTGAGAAAAGAAACCCAGCCAAATATTTGACAAAATGCCTCACAGTATCCTTACTGATAATATGGTAAAATGGAACCTTGCAGGTTCTAGGTGGAGATAAGTCACAGAAGATAGATTAATGATGCCTAAGGAGCATTGTTTAGTAGATCAATAACCTGGAAAGGAGGTCTCTGGTGACATTAATAATTTGGATGAATACAAAGAAAGGGAGCTGGAAAATATATGGAAGACACAAAGCTGGCTGGCTTATAGATGGATGAAACACTCATGGTTCAAAATAGTCTCTATAAGGCAAGGACTGTGACAAAGGCAACAAAAGGAAATGAAGAAAAGGTAATGCAAGCCCTGCAAAACTCAAGGGCTAGAGGAGGTTGTCTTGGCAACAGGCCTTAGCAACAGGCTATGCAAAAGTGACCTCGGCATTTTTGTTGACCACAGGTTCTCTTGGAGCCAATACTGGGCTATGGCTGCTAAAAACCCACTGCATCTGTGGCTATACCAAGCAGCCACACACTGGGTCCAAGGAGGGGAAAAGTAAGAGTCAATCCTCAAGATCAAGTCATACCTGGGGTCTCCTGTACCATTTATGGGACAATTGATGCTTTAGAATAGATGTCAGAAAACTCTTTCTGTAAAGGGCTATGTAAGTAAGTAAATGTTTTAAGCTCTGTAAGCACAAAAGCAGTCATAGCCAATAGTAAATGTATGAGTGTGGTTGTGTTCTAATAAAAGTTTATTTACAAAATAGGTAGTGGGTCAGATTTGGCCCCTGGGCCAAATAGTTTTGCCAGCCCCTACTTTAGAAAAAGGACAAACGTAAATGACAAGCATGGGAAGGGTTCTGGAGGTTGAGGCATATATGGATTGATAAAGAACAGGGTGAGACTAAGTATGGAGAGGTAGACATGCCCAGTCAGTGGTCTCAAAGGGAAAATAATAATGGAAGGAAGTTACAAGAGGCATATTTTAATTCGTGTCAAGGAAGACCCTTTAAAACAACAAAGGGGTAATTCTGTATCATCAGAAATGGGCAAGTAGAGGCTGGGGGATGTGGGAATTGGGCTCTGTGTTCTTTAATGTCCAGTTTTGCTCTGGAGTGAAAAGTTCTCTCCCTCCCATGATGGCCCTGTCTTCTCTTCCTTCCCAGTACTCAGTGTTGAGCTGGTACATCCTGCCCACACAGTGAGGCATAAATAATACATTGGAGATACAGCCATGTCCCTTTGATCACGAGGCTCCAGGAGTTGGAAAGACATTTGTAGGACTGGCTTGACTGGAAATTTATGGTGAGCACTGTGGAGGCTGGAGAGGCCTCTGGCTGCAGATATAGGTGATTGAAAGCTGGCTCCTCAAATGGGGATCCTGACCTGGGACTGAGCATTCAGAACTCGGTTTGTCCCTTTCCTGACCAAAATGGTGGAGGAGATTGGATGAGTTCATTTCTCTGGTCCTTCTGAGCATAGGTATCTTGGGGGCAGTACACAGCCACCAATGATTACTGACAGAAACACAGGCCTCCATGTCAGTTTTAGCTGGCCCCTGGAAGGAGTCTCAAGAATAGGACTGGGACATCCAGGTTTCCTGAGGCAACATTCTGGATTCACTCACTTCAGTTCTGTAAGTTCATGACTGAGCTTGAAGAGGTCTGACCTTTCAATCTTGCAATAACCTGTGAAATGAATGGGGTGCCACCAGAGAGTTTTGGTTGCTAATAACAGAAACTCCAACTCAACTAGTCATAGTGGGGCAAGGAGTGACTCATCACCAAAGGCATGAAGGCTCCAAGTTAGTGAGGTGGCTTCTCAGGTAAAGGAATCTCCAATTCCCAATGGCTTACATCAATGAAAAAATGCATCCATTATATCAGCGACAATATTCAGTAACGTGAGACCCCACCTCCCTGGCCACAGCTGATTGGACTACAGGGAAGTATGAGGCTAAGAGCAATCAATCAGTTCCCAATGAAATAGTCAGGGGGCGGGGAGCTCTGCCCAATCAGGGAGCCAGCAATTAAGAGATCAGAATTGGAGCAAGAGAGTTGGATAGAGTGTGGGACCATCTGTGAGGGATCTGAAGGCAAAAATCCAGCTGAAGGTAGTGGGTAGAGGAACATGAGCCAGAAGGATGCAGAAGCCAGAGGGGAGTGAGAAGCAGGCAGAGTCAGCCTGGAGAGGAGTTGGCCATCCTTAAAGTCACAAATAGGGGATTCTCTTTCCCCAGAGCTGAAGCAGATCTTTCCCAGCTCCCAGTTTGTTCTGGTCTTTATGAGCCTGGTTGAGTGTCTCACCATGGAGGTTATGCCAAGTGAGGTCATGCCTGGCAGAGTTGCTATATTTGCTGCTGTCAAAGCATCCATCTTCCTTCCTCCCTCTCTCCCTCCCTTCCTCCCTCTGTTCCTTCCTTCCTTCCTTCCTTCCTTCCTTCCTTCCTTCCTTGTTTATATTTGAGAGAGAGAGAGAGAGGGTGGGGAAGGGGCAGAAAGGGAAGGGAACAGAGGATCCAAAGTAGGCTTTGCACTGACAGCAGAGAGCCCGATGCAGGGCTTGAACTCATGAACCTGAGCCAAAGTGGATGTTTAACCAACTGAGCCACCCAGGTGTCCCTGCCACAATATCTTTTAATAGGACCTATGATCAACTTCTCACTATGCTCTGGGAGATTTTGAGGAGAGAAGTGAATCCCCTGGAATTCTAAGTAATTCTCTTGCAGGGTCATGATATGGCATAAGCCAGACTTCCTGGGTCAGGTTTTCTCTCCTCAGGGTACCCCAGGAGTATTGAGAGAGTGCTGGGAATGATACCCATGTCTCTTGCCTCCTTGATCTCTCAATGCCAACCCTAGACCAGTAGCCATCTCTGGGCTTGAGAGAATAAGCAGTCAGCCAGGGCCAGGGAACTCAGTCAACAATAGTGTCAGGGAGGTGGGGTCAGCTGGCATTGCCCTCAGCCCTGGCCTCAGCCAGGAAGGTCGATGTGGGGTGTAGACAGAGGGAAGGGGAAAGTGGGGAAGGCTCTGTGGGGTCTCTAGAGCATAACATATTCTGCCTGTGTCCCTTGTCTGCCTCCCCCACCCCCGATTTCATTAGCAGCACCTGGACTTATTCAGACAAGGGAGACCGCCCAGACACCATAGTGGCTAAGGGTACAGTCCCTGGAGCCCAACCAAACTGCTGAATCTGCCATGTATTGTGTGAAATGAATAAGTCACCCATCTTCTCTGAGCCTCCACTTCCCCATCTGGAAAATGGGGATGATGATAGAACCTACCACACAGGGTGGGAGGATTACATGAGTTCACATGTGTAAAACACTTGGGATGGTGTCTGGTGTATAGTACTCACTCAATAAATGTTAGCCACTGCTCCTAAGAGCAAGAGCTCAGGGGAAAGAGTAGGAAAATCAGGATTTAGAGAAAGGACAAAAAGATACAGATAGAAACATCGAAGGAGGAAGGGAATGAAGAAGGCAAAAAGGAAATATAGGACTCATTTGGGTGCTGGCCTTGTCCACTCAGGGTCTGCTCAGGGCTCACTCTCTTGTTCTTCCCTCCCCCATATAATATCCCTGGAATTCTGAGGAATTCTGCTTCCACTCTCCAGTGGTTGCCATGGTGATGGAAACCTGGACCCAGTGGAAAGTTCTCTGTGCTTGGCAACGAGGCTGCAGCACCCTGCCTTCCGCCTGCCTGCCTGTGCGTGGGCGACTAGCTACAACTGCTTCCAGATTTGGGGCCAGCACAGCCTCTCTGTGGAGACCCAGCCCTCCCCCCCTCAGAATCTAGGATGAGGGCCCTGGTGTGACTGGCACCAAAGGCCTCAGACAATATCTAGCTTGTCCCTTTTTGCAGCTGGGACGTTGGGCCAGAAGGGTGACTTGGGAGACTCTTTCAAGGTCACACAGGCCTCTGACTCCCCTGAGTCGTCTCCCCTGGGCTTAGCTGTGAGTCCAGTAGGCATGGTGTCCCTGAGGACATCACAGATGGCAGTAGCTACATGGTAGGCCAGCCCCAGAGAACACACTAGCTGCTGAGAGCCAAAGGGACACGGGAAAAGAATCGGAGCCTGGGGAGAGCACCACTGCTTCCACTTCTCCCAGATACAGTGCTAGATGGGATTTATTTGGGTGCCATGTTTGCTTGTCTCTCAACAGCCCTGATTACAGCTGAACAAGGTCACAAAGCCAGCCTTTAGCAGCCTCCCTCTAGCCTTACCTGGTAGGGTCCCATTGCTTATCTTGGCTCCTCCCTCTGCCCATGCCCTGCCCCCCAGACTGAGCCTCAGTCCCCAACAGGAGCCCAGCTGACCCCTTCAGTGTTGGTACGTTCTGGCTTAACCAGATCTCCTACCTTTCACCCCCACCCCCACCCCGCAGTTACTTGTGTGATTTTTCTTCTATGGACTCTGTGTTGTCGAAACCTTTGTCCTTTGAGCAAACAGCGTTTATTGAGTAACTCTGCGCACCATAGCTCATTTTTGATCATCAGAAACCAGGCTCTGACTACCCCAGAAGCAGAAACATGGGTTTGTATGATTGTGTGGTGGGTATGTGGGACTGTTCCAAGAAGTGAAAATTGACACTAGCTCAGGGATTATCTTATGGTCCCTACCTCTCAGAACCTGGCAGGAGAAGGTTTCCATGTTGGCAACGATAGAATTTTCCCCAGTTCCCATAGGTCAACCCCAGCAGGTGGGATGTGGTCTGTCTTGGGAGCTCTGACCACTGACCACATTAAGGCCAGACTGGGCCATATCATGCCTACCCCCACTTCCTATGTATGAGCTTTGACTAGGCATTTAAGGTTGCTGCTGAGAATTCAGATCATGGAAAGCAAGGGCCCCCTACCCTGTTTCTGATAATGAGATCTGGAGACAAAACTATGCATTGGAACAAAGGGCTTTCTTTGAACAAGAAGTTATTACCCAAAGAATAGAGACTAAGCCCGTGGGTCCTAATTTTCCATGGAATCTGGGAGTTGAAAAATTCCCTTAGAGATAGATTTAGCCCAATGTCATCATTACACAGGGGTGTGAACTATAATCTAGAGGGGGAAGTGATGGCATTGGCAGGGGATGAGTACCAGGTCCAGGGGTAGGGGGAAGTTTTCAACTCCATTACACCTGAGATATGTGGTTACAGAAGAATTGCATCATTTCTCTGAGCCTCAGTCTTCCTACCTGTAAAATGGGGCTCAAGTTATCAGCCACCATTAATTCCTCCACTGGGTCACGTGATCCTTAGGGGAAGGACCATGCTAACCTCCTAGTTTTCTGCCACAGTCCTAGCACAGAGAGGTGTAGAGGTCCTGGAATAGAGGTCCTGGCTTGATTAAAGGGTAAGAAAAAACATGAGGGCATTCCTTCCACATACTATCCACCACTCATTCATTTCATTCATTGACTCATTTGTTCAACCAAAATTTATTGTCATCCTTTATGTGTTGGGAACACAGCAGTGCAGGAGAATGACTAGGAGCTTAAAATTGACTGATGCGGTTTGGACAGGTGGTCCTCACACACTGGAATATGGGAAGTACAGGACATTATGTGAACACAGAGGAGATCACACTCAATTTTACAGAGCCCAAGAAGACTTCCTTGAGGAGGTGACAACTTAGCCAAGACCTCAAAGATAAGAAGGTTTAATAAAAGCAAAAAAAGCAGAATTAGAGTTTGAGGAAAGATAAGTGTAACCTAGATAGGGAGGGGTCCTCTGGGGCACACAATTCCCCACTCTCTACCTCTGCTCCTCAAAGAACAAAGTTATACAGAGCAGAGACTAGTGAGGTGGTTCAGGACCACGGAGAGCACCATGACATCCTAGCCACCATTGTGGTCTTGCTAATGCTGAGGGGCACAGCACAGGCTAAGACCTGAGATGAAGAAGGGCGGGGCCTATGGGGGTTTGGGAACCACCAAGCTGGGAACAGAGGAAGGAGAATCTGGGGGACTCACTAAGATCCAGGGTACTGATTGTTACATCTTCAACTGGATGAAGGCTGCAGTCACAGACCCATGAGAGCCTGGTGAGCAACTCTGCATGAGAGTGGAGGAGGGAAGAAGAGGTATAGAGAGTAGCTGGGCTGAGTCTGCCTGGATCCTGAAGCCCAGTACGAGAGGGGGCTCCATGCTCCCTGATCAGCTTCTGGGGGCATCCATGGGTTCCCAGCTCCTGCTTTGCTTTTGCAGCCCCACCTTTCCATTATCTTATTTATTAATTGAGCACCTTAGTCAGATCACTCCCTGTTCTACACGTTTAGGGTATATCAGTGAGCACAAAAAATAAAGTCAATATCCCCATAAAGCTTATATTCCAGTGGATGGAGACAGATAATAAATAATAAAATAATGAAATTATATAGTATATTGAAAGTGGTAAGTGCTATGAAAAAAGGGGGGCAGGAGGAAAAAAGAAACCTGGCAGGGTAAGAGGAATTCAAGCACTCAGGATGGGCTGGGAAAGGGGGAGTCAGTTACAATGTTAAATATGTAGGTTATAGTGGGATTCACTGAGAAAGTAACACCTGAGCAACGTAACACCTGAGCAAAAAAGGTTGAGAGGGAATAAGAGGGCTCCAGGCAGAGGGAACAGCCAGTGCAGAGGCCTGTGTTGGAGAAATAGCAGGGAGGAGTCAGGGAAGAGGTGAAAGGGACAATGGGGGACCATATGGTGGGGAAGCTTGCACCAGGTTGTTGCCAGAGCAGTGGAGGGAGCAGTCAGATTCTGGACTGATTCTGGAGGTAGAACCAACAGGATTTGCAGAAGAATCAAATGTGGGATGGCAGAAAAGGAGAGGAGTCAAGGATGACTAAAGTCTTGGCCTGAGCAATTGAAAAGATGGAGCTGCCATCAAGTGGGGAGAGATGTGGGCAGAGCAGGTTTGGGGGCACAGAACAAGAGCTCACTTTCAGCTGTGTCCTTTATGAGATATTCATTGGACATCCCACTAGAGACACCAAGGAGGCATTTAGAAACATGATTCTGGATTTCACAGCCCAGAGTAGCTGAAATGGAACAGGCCCAGAAGAGGCTGCCTGAGCTCAAGTCCCCATCAGAGCTGGCACATCTCCTCCACACATTTCCCACTACTGCTTCCATGTCTCTAGGGGTGGGTCATCGTTGTCTGCCCCTGCGGACATATGGAGGCCTCCGTATGTCTGAATAGTCCTGATGGAGAGAAGTTCTTCCTACACTGAGCAGACTTCTGTCCCAGGGTGTCAAGACCACGAGAGAAACTTAGATAAGAGACTCTGTGACCTCCACATGTAAGAGAGAGTGAGATGTAGAGGACATGTAAGGGTTCTTGATATCTTTCCAGTGTCTGATTGCAATCCTTTGTGAGACCAGTTTTCCCTAAGACACCCAGGGGCTTTCCAACGTGTGCTCCCTTTCTCTTAAGGTGGCTCTAGTGGGCTCTGCTCCTGCCTTCAGAGACCTCTGCCAAGCCAAGCCAAGCCAAGCCAAGAACTGACAGAAGAGCTGTGAAGATTCAATGAAGGAAAAAATGTCAAATGCTTAGCCTGGTGCCTGGTGCCTGGTGCAGAGAAGGTGCTAGATGCAATGAAATAGTCACCTGTGACAGAGGTGATCACCTGTGCCCCAGAGCATCCAGAAAAACAGTGATCAGGGAAGGGACTCTTAAGTCCCAAAAGGTGGGTAGGACTTAACCAGATGAAGAGAGGGATGCAGGGATTCCTTGTCCCCAAACCATCTCTTCTCCATATTGAGCATGCCCAGCTCCTGCCACACATCTGTCCACCATGACTAGTGTGGAAGCTCCAAAGACAGACCCTTGAGAGGACACAGCACAGTGTAGAAGTATGTGGGGACTAGAGCTAGATATTCAAATCCAGGCTTCATCCTAGCTGTGTGACCTTGGATAAGTTATTTGACCTGTCTGCATTTCTGCTTCCTCATCTGCAGACAAGGGGATAGTAACAGGGCCTATTTTGTAGACTGGTTGTGAAGACAAAGTGGGCTAATGCCTGGTAAGAGCCTAGATGTGGTGAGTGCTCAAGAAAATGTATCTATTATCATGGTTGGGGCCCGACACTGCACTGGCCTCAGCTTCTGCTCAGCCCA
The DNA here is from genome assembly GCF_018350195.1 of Panthera tigris. NCBI lineage: Eukaryota > Metazoa > Chordata > Mammalia > Carnivora > Felidae > Panthera > Panthera tigris. Next base: position 133,094,252 of record NC_056665.1, read on the forward strand.
GCAAGCCCTGACAGGTCTGTCATGGTTCACAAAAACCTGCTTCAGTCCATGAGTTCAGGTGGCTCTGTTTTATAGAGAAAGACATGAAGGTGACCCAGAGAGGCCGAATGACATTTCTGAAACCCTACAGCTAGTCTGGGGAAAACTCAGCTGAAGGAGACAGACAGGCAGTTACTGAGGGACCAAGTAAAAGTGTTATGGGGACTCAGGGCCAGGAGCAGGAAGCAAAGGAGACAGGCAGGGCTGAGCTGGGGGGAGGCAGTTTCCAGCAGGAAGAGGGAGTGGAAACCAAGCAGCTTCCCGAGGGGTAGTGGAAGCTCTGGCCACAGACACCTGGCTGTCCCATTGGGTCCCTGCAGACCTCTCCTGCCTCAACTCTGGGTCCTCGGCTGCAGCAGAAAATCCCTTTGCTGAGTCACCGAGCAACTGGAACAGGCATGGAGCTTCCTGAGTCTTCCTGTAGAGCTAGCCAGTTTCATCCCCCTGCTGAGTAGCTCCTTGGAGCATTGGCTTCTGCTCTGGCCTGACCTTCAGCTGATTATGTATCCTTGGGTAGACCCCTGACTGTCCAACAGGGGTTCCCATCACCAAAATTCAGCTTCCAGGAAGCCAGGGACATTGATGGCCTTTTTTCTGTGTATTCTAGGGCCTACAGTTCAGTCAGGTACTTGATACTCAGAGAGTTTTTGTCAAGTAAAGCGAATGAATGAATGAATGAATGCATGCTCAGCCTTGGTCTGAGGGCAGTAGTGGAAACCAGATGAGTAAATAGGCAGCAAAGGCCTTTCTCAAAGGCCTTGGTCCAGTGCTCAATATCTGCACACACACTGGCAATTGGACCCTGCTCCAGGATGCCTCCAGGCCTCAGAATCTCCATGACTGAATCCAGACTCATCACCTGCCCTCCCACCCTTGGTGCTGCTTACACATTCCAACATCTTTGTCTCTGACCACAGAGAAGGAATTCCCTCAGTATCACCACCCTCAGCTCTTCATCTCCTAAATAATTCTCTATCCCACCCACTCTCTCCATCTGAACTCCATCACCTTGCTAGACCATATCCTCTTTCCCCTCCTATCTTCCAGAATGACCTTGCAAGTGGTCTGTGTCCAGGCATGCCCTGACCCACCCCACCCACCCCATTTCAATCTTCCCACTGTAGCCAAATAGGTCTTTTGCTTTCAGGGCTCCTCAATGTCCTCAGGACAGAATCCAAATTCCTCAGCAAGACCTGCATGGCTCTTGGAAACTGGACCCCTGCTTATGTTCAGCCTCCTCCCTCTCCATTCTCCCCTCCTCTTATTTCATAACACTCTCCTTATGTTTCAGGAACCACCATATTGTTTCCATGTCTCTGTATCTTTGCACATTCCATTCCTTTGGCCTCCCTTGTCTGCATGATAAACATCCCTCCCTCCCTGGTTTGGTAATAAACACCCATCTCTCAAATCCCTCAAGAAAAGTCCCAGAAAACCCATCATGACCACCCCAGAGTTGCATAATTTCCCCTAAGACTTGCACAACTTATTATGAACAAATCTGTTCTATCACATCTCTCATGTTGTACCTCAAGTATTTGGATGTCACTCATCCCTAAGAGGTATTTCTAGAATATCTAGGTACATGGTTTGTTCAGACTGCATATGAATATATATATATATATATATATATATGCAGTATCTAGCTCAAGTAGGTGTTCATAAATATGTAATCAATAAATGTACTGATGGGGTGGACAAACGGAAGAATGGAAGAAAGAATGGTTGGATAGATGGATAGACAGAAGTAAGGAAAAAGGAAAGGCAAATGGATGGATATATTGAAGGAACAGGATGAAAGGAAGGATGGACAGCTAAATTGAAGGAAAGGACAGGTATTGAATGGAAGGGTATAAGGACAAGGGATGATAGATGGAGAGGAAGACTGAAGTTTGGATGGATGGAAGGAAGGATGGGGAGATGGAAGAAAAGAAGGAAGAGAGAAAGCATGAATGGATGAAAGAGTAGTTGGATGGGATGAAAGGATGGAAGTAAGAAAGGTGAAACGATGGATGGATGAATGGATGGATGGATGGATAGTTGGCTGGATGGATGGATGGACGGATGGTTAAACAGATGGATGGAGGGCTGATAAGATGGAAGAATGAAAGGGAAGATAGGAAGAAGAATGGAAGCATGGTTGGGTGAATGGGTCAATGCTTAGGTGTGATTCACAGATAGATGTAATAGGTTTTGTGCCACTTGAACTGATCAGCTTTCTCACAGGCATTCTGGGGCTCCCAGGTTGTCCCCGAAGTTGGTCCTGGCCTGGTATATTTACACTGCACACTTTTACATTTTGACCTTAGACAATAAACTACTCATCTACTTGTGGTTGTTAAGAAAAACTAGAATGCTAGAGGTCAGCCAGTTCAATATTTTCAAGGGAGTGTCAGAGGAAATGGGGCTCAGAGGGTTTGGGCAGTCTGCCTAGGTCAGAGCCAGTTCCCGAGGTATCTGACTGGAACTCAGCTCTTCCAGCTCCCTCCAAAGCTCTGCATTGTACTCTTTGGTTTGCTCAAAGCTTCTCCCCAGAGGCTCATTCCGAGCAGGCCCTGCCTGTCCACTAACCTGGGAGAGATTTTTTCATGGAACAAATGAGAAAAGGAAATGATCTCAACCTGGGATTGAGGCTGGGGAGGCCTGAGTCAGGCAGCTGCTTTTCCACACTAAACGTGACCCTGGGCACATTCCTAAGTGGCCGGAAGAGGATCTGGTCCAGTGCCAGCTTCCTGGCACCTTGCCAGGGCCATGACATTGAAAAGGTTTGGGGAGCAGCAGAGAACAGTTTGGGTGCCCAGAAAATCCTCGGGGGAGGTGGGCTGAGAGGTCAGAGTTCCCCTCATTGAACCCAGGGCAGGGCATGAGCGTGGAGGCATCCGTGGACCTTCTGTCCCTGCCACACCCATCCTCTGTGGTCAAGGTCCAAAGGCTGAACCTCTACCAGTATCCTCAGCCTTGTTACCCCTGGTAGCACTCACCACTCTCTTTCTGAGCTCTTCACCCACAGATTTCATTATTGAGGCTTCCAGAAGATACCTGGACACCTGTGGTACCCATATATTGTCCTGTATCTCTGCATCCCAGTGTGGGTGGCAACAATCCAGGGGAACAGTGCCTGGGAAGTCATTTGCTTCTTTCTCCGGTCTTCCACACAAAGCGCCACTCTGGGACACCTGGTGGCTACTCCCTTGGAACTTCCACCTTCACCCTCTCATGGAGACCTCACAGCCCCTTGAAGGGAGGGGCTTGGGGTTTCTGCTATGCAGACGTTGACCTAGAACCCAGTATAAGAGGTCAAGCGAGGCCACACAGTTTAGTTGCCAAAGGGGCAGATTTTGGAAGGTGCTATCAATGAGAGGTAAAGACTTCACTTTTTAAGCCTCTGTCTCTAATTTTGTAAGTTCTGTTGTATGTTTATTTTCTTTAGGGCAGCTGAAGGACAAAGCATGTATTTTTGAACCAGCAATGTTTTTAGTGTTTTCTTTTTCTCCCTTTCTTCCTGGGAAACAATTCAGGGCTTTCTTTTCATGCTTCATGACCATAGAGACTGAAAAAAAAAAAAACAAAAAAACCTTGCTTTGGAAAATCCAGAAAGAGTCCAAGTTTCCTAGGGAGGCCGGCCGGGCTGGTGGGGTGTGGGCTTTCTTGCTTTCTTTGGTGCAGACGTGGTTGGCCTATCCTGCCGCTCAGCCTCAAACACTCAGCCCTTTGTGGGCCTTGTGCCCGCTGTGGTTTTTAATGTTGTTGTGTTTCAGAGTTAAGAATCTGTGGTTTTTAATTGCACCTCAGGATACCACCCAGCTCTGTTCCCAACCACTGCACCCCCTTACAGGCTGAGCGGAGGGACTCAAGGTAAGGTCTGAGGCTCTGTCGTGCTGATAATTCATGAAAAAACATGCAGAAATCTGTATTTATTCAACCAGAGATGTCCTAGAAACCTTTACAGAGAACTAGATATGAATTCTAATTTTAAAATATATGTTTGGGTAGATTAATATTTGAATTGGACAAATATATAGCAAGAGTATTGTAATACTGTGCTTTGGGATGTTCTTTACTGCTTAAGAGTCCGCCCTCTTCGTGGGTTCCTTGCCTCTACTCTTGACCCGCACAGTCTTTTTTCAGCATTGCAGCCGGGGCAAAACTTAAGGCACACACATTTAGGACAGGGGTCAGAAAACTTTGTCAAGAGCCAGATAATAAATATTTAAACTTCATGGGTCTTACAGTTTCTGGGGCAGCAACTCAACTCTGCAAAAAGTAGCTATAGGCAATAGTAAACAAGGGGGCATGGTTGTGTTCTAATAAAACTATTTACAAAAGCAGGCTGAGGGCCTGATTTGGCCCTTGGGCTATATTTTACCAATCCCTCTTTAGAGAAAGGACAGACATAAATGACCAGTATGGTGAAGAGGTTGAGGTATACGTGGATTAGTGGAAGAACTTCATGGGGATTGATGTGGTAAAGACTCGGAGAGTTTGACACATCCCTTAAATGATCAGGGAATGGGAGAGGGACCCACTCAGTGGTCCCAGAGGCAGGCCATAATGAGGGAGAGCTACTGGAGGTTTATTTTCATTCATGACAAGACAAACCCCATAAACAACAAAGGGGTGAGTTCTCTGTCGGTAAGGGCATGCAAGCAAAAGCTGGGGCATGGGAGGATTGGACTGGGTGTTCCTTAATGCCCAGTCTTGCTCTTGGAGTCAGAAGTCAGAAGTCCCCCACTTCTGCTCAAAACAGTCCTCCCCTTTGCTCACAGCAGAAGCCAAAGTCCCCACAAAGACAGACCAACAGTTCTGCACATCCTGCTCCTGCCTTCCAATCCTCTCCCTGTCTCTCCACTCCTGCCTTACTGGCCTCCGGCTTGCTTCCTGAGCCCCAGACACACACCCACCAAAGTGCCTCTACTCTGGCTGATCTGGTTCCTGAAATTCCACTTCCAGACCTTCATATGGCCAACATTCAAACAGCCACCTGACATATACATCACCACCTGCCCCCCACACGCCCTAGTGCTTTACCCTACGTTACTGTTCCTCTTAGCACTTACCTCCACTTGATGTGCCTTTGAGTTCACCTGTTCATGTGGCTGACCGATTTATTTAGTTGACCGATTTGTCTGTGTTCTCCAACTAGAATGTCAGCTCCCTGAGGCGGGGACTATTGTCTCCAGGTCACTACTAGTTCATAGTAGCCACTCAATGAACAGTTACTGAAGATGGCAGGTTGTATTTTTCAAAGATGGCTGCCACCACCTCCCACCCCACTTGCTCTTTGTACAGTGTAATTGTGACACTCACTCCTTTGAATGGCAGGAGGTGGATGTCTCTGCTCTCTCCCCTTGAATCTTGGCAGGCCTGTGACTACGTCACAAGTGACGTTATGTGACTTCAGAGTTGGGGTCAGGAAAGCGACAGAGCTCTGCCCAGTTCTCTTGGGATGTCCACCCTTGGAACCCAGCCACCATGGTGTGAAGAAGCCCAAGCCATATTGAGGTCAAGTGCAGGTGCTCCAGCCAATGGCCTTGGTTGAAGTTCCAGCTGACAGTCCGCCTCAATCGTTGGACACAGGGGTGAGGAATTCTTCAAAAAGGCTCCAGCCCCAGCCACCGTAACCATATGAGAGGCTCTAGGTGAGAACTGATCAGCCCCCAGAACTGTGGGGTATAGTAATAAATTTTTTTTGAGAGACAGAGAGGGTGCAAGTGAGTGAGAGGCAGAGAGAGAGAGAGAGAGAGAGAGAGAGAAGCGGGGCTCACCCAAAGTGGGGCGCTTTTTTACCCAAAATGGGGCTCGAGCTTACCGGACACAGGGCTTGAACTCATGAACCAGGAGATCATGATCTGAGCCAAAGTCACATGCTTAACCGACTAAACCACCCAGGCACCCCTAAAATGTTGTTGTTTTAAGCCCCTAAGTGTTGGGGTGACTTGTTATCCACAGAACATCCAGTGACAGCATGCTGATGTGTTGTTTGTAACTCCCGCGTTCCCCACGTCAGTGTTCGGGACCCCACTTGACACTGACCCCTTGCTGGAAACCGGCCCTTCTCAGAGTGGGTCCTGCTGTGTCTGCATGTTTTCCTGGGCGCTGCCTACCTCGTGTGCTCTCTGGAAGCTTGTCCTGGGCGGGGGGCGGGGCATGCCCTCTTTTCTGGCGTCTGCTGAGACTCCTTCTCCTGGGCCTGGCTCTCTGCTGGGGTCACTGCAGATGCTCTTCGGGCCTCAGGAGGCATGGGGACATGGCTCTCCTCAGGCTGTTCCCCCTCCCTAGGTTGGCCAGAAAGATGGCCCTGCATTGAGGCTGAGGGCTCCTCCATCATTGTCCTTGATACTGGTGTCCCAGAAACTGCTCACCGCTCTGGATGCCTGCCTCTGCCACCAGCAGGCGGGAAACAGAGGCACAGCTGGTTTTTAACTCTCAGCTGCCTCCATGTGACCCACTGCCAAGACCACTTTAGACCCTGGAGCTAAAAGTGAGAGTCCAGGAAGAGGAGAAACTCCTCCTGTCCCCCTTGCCCCTTTCCTACCCCCCTGAGACACTCCCTTTTCACGAATGTTCTTTCCAAGATCATTGGCGGCACCCATTCCACTCAGATTACATCCGAGAAACACCCCCAGCGTCCATCCAGGATGTGGTTCAGCGTTGTGATCCCAGCAAGTGATCCCCAGAGAGCCCAGCACTGGTATTTTCCTGAAAGCCTGGTCTATCCACGAGCACAGGGTTCCACCTGTCTTCTCCCAGCATCCTCTGGTTTGCCTGCATCTGCCCTCTGTAGGAGAGGTGCTGAGGGTGCTGAGGGTGCTGAGGGTCTGGGCAGGGCTGGGGCTAAGAGCACATGCTTCAGAGTAAACCAGACCCAGGTTTTCATCTGCTTTGTGGCCTTGGCCGAGTCACTGACCCTCTGTGATCTTTGAACGGCGGAAGTGGTCTTTCTGGCCCTACCGTGAGGATCAGGGAGGTAATATGTAAAATGTCCTTCTCATAGTGCTCGGCACGTTGTAGGCTTGCAATACACGGTGTTTGTCACTATTGGCATGTGACTTGCTAAGGTCATGCAGCCAGCCAAGGCACACACAGCCCTGTGTCCCCATCTCCTCTGCTTTACCTGGCTGACAGCCCCCCTGCCTCACATCACACTTACAGGTGCACACCCCCACATCCCACATCTTCACTGAAACCACCTCTGGAGGGACAGCCCCAGGAGCTACCTTGGGGCCACAAACCAGCTCCCCCTGGGGCTTCCTTCTTGGGCTTGCAAATCAGGATAAGGTCTTCTTCTCCGCCTTGGCAGCCTTGGCAGACCAGAAAAACAGAAAGGTTCCAGGAAAGGAGGATATGTCCCAATTTGGCCTTTGACTCAGGGTCAAATGGATCCAAGGCTTGGCTGCTGGAAGCAGCATGAACCCCCAGAGGGCTTGGGGGATGCAAGCCCCTTACTAGCTGTGTGACCTTGGGCAAGTCCCTTTACCTCTTTGAGCCTCAGTTTTGTCATCTCTGAAATGGGCATAGTAGTACCAGCCCGGAGCATCGGTGCTTCCGCCTGGCTCTGGGGCTGGATGAAGGCACTTCTCTGAGGCCACCTCGAAGTTGGTCTCCCTCTTCTCTGGGACCATAGTCCCTTTTACCTCCTTCCCCAAAGAAGTCCCATGGTGATGTATTTGCTTGCCCTTTACCTTTAAGCGCCTTGAGGACTGGAACCTTCTACTGTGTTCCCTGTTAGTGGCCCCATGCCCAGCACTGGGCCATATACAAAGAAACCAACCTGTGTCAAAGGAGCAGGTGCTGACTGATGTGTGACCTCATAGCTCAGCTGGGACTGAGAGTCCAGAAGAAAAAGGCCCCAATCAGTGCCCCAACCAGGCAGAGGCAGGGACAGGGGCAGGCTAAGGATGGTTGTTTTTAGCTCACCTGGCCTTTGGGGCATTCCTGCACAGGGGCCCAGGGGCCAGCCCAGCCCAGCCCACTGCAGGTGGCACTAACTGAGAGGATGACGAACTGCCCCACTTCCCAGAACCCAGGAGCCCTAGAGGTACCTCAGCTGGAGAAATGTCTAGATTCCACGGGACTGAGCCGTTTTACTTTCCCCAAGGGTTTCATCTTGTGACCTTTGTCATTGTCATCATCCAGTAGGCTTATATAACGGTTATGATACCCCAGGGCTGTTCTAAGTGCCCAAAACATGTGAGGTCACCTACCATGCTAACTCTGGAACATGGGTACTATGAATTAGCCTGGGGCCCAGAGAGGTTGAGTAACGCGCCCACATCATGTGGCTGAGGGGCAGAGTGGGGCTCTTCGCTTCTTTCTGAGAGCAGCAATTGAGAACAAGGCACAAGATGGTTCTAGGCCATCTCCAGGCACAACTGTAAGTTCCCCCGATGCCGCCTGTGGCCTTGTGAGCTTCCATTTCTTCATTTGTAAGTGGGGACAATAATGGCCAGCTCCTGGAGGCAGGAAGGGGCTCAATACTCAAAATCTGGCCTTATTTCCTTCTCGCCCAGCATCTGGCGGAGGCTGGTTCAGAGGTCCCCACGGATACAATTCTGCTGGAACAGCATTCTGGGGTGGAAGGAAGTAAGAGCAGGGCTAGGGAGGAGCCCTCGACTTCAGGGCTGGCTACACTGGGGGGCAGCCCCAGAGTGTGACATCCTCAGGCAGGGGTGGGGCATGTGCCCCAGACCTTCCCCTTCAAGGCCGAAAGCCTTGGCTGCCCCCTCTAACGAATACTTGGGTAGGCTCACAGCATCCCCAGGGCCTGGCCCTGAGCTGTGGGCTGTTTGCCAAGGTAGGGTGACCCTGGGTCAGAAGGCCTCCCCAGGCTGGCCCACCCCCGCCTTTGAGGAAATCCACTCTGTTCCCCAAAGGATTCCCTGCGTGAGTGTCCTGCCAGCCAAGGTACACAGGACCTTTGTTTGTGGAGCCTGGGGTGTGGGCAGGAGGGGAGGATGGGGCTTGGGCCAGGAGGAGCACCCGGCCTGGAGCACCCGGCCTGGCAAAGGCCCATTGGGCACAGGCCCAGGAATCATGGGCATCCCTGGAAATCAGTTTCTGGCCCCCAAGCCCCACCCTCGGGCCTCCCGGATCTTCTGCGTGAGGTGAAGCCCTAACAGGGTCCCTAACAGGGACCTCAGGGCAGGAGACGCGGAGCCCAGAGCACACATCGCCCTTCTCCTGGAGGAAGGGAGCCAGGGAAGGTGGCCCTGGCTGAAGGTCACACAGGAGCCCTGGCTGCTGGCCACCTTGGGCTGGGCCTGTCGCAGGAGGCCTCTCGTGCACCAAGGGCTTCAAAGTAGCCCTTTGACATTCTCTGCAAAGGAGGTGACAGCCTTAGGTATGACTGACATATCCACAGGGCTAAAGGAAGCTCATTTTATGGCCACCGGGGAGGAGGGTTCCCTCACTGGACACACCATCCATGGCCCCCTAACCGTGTATATGCAGAAAAGAAATCCTCTAGCTAACTTGTAGCTGCCACTATGATGTTACCCCGGGAGGGGGCTTTAAAGGCGATTATTGATTAATTGCAAGCATTCGAAATAAGACCATGATTTTTTTTTTTTAACTGTATCTTGACTTGGTTTGGGGTGTTCTCCACCTCCGTGGGCCTGGGCCCGGGGACTTCTGGGTGGGTGGCGGGGCAGCCTCCGCCTGCCCCTGCCACCCTCCCCCCACCTCCACTGCCTACCCTAGGGAGGGAGGGAAGGTGGTGAGGAGTCACATCGGAGCCAAGAGCTGATGACCAGGGTGTGAGAGACAGGTGGACATCTCCCAGATCAGCTCCCCGCAGAAGACAGACTCTCAGCTGCCAGGTTTATCTCAGCTGGCCACTCCTCTGTGACATCGGGCCAGAGGCCCCTGCCCCCTCATCCCCATTCCCGCCTGGGGCCTCAGTGTCTCCAGCGGAACCTCAAAGGGCTGAGCTGAGTGGCCTCTCTGGTATCTTCCAGCCTTGACCCAGCATGGCGGAGACACCCCAGCTCACACCCTCCAATGTGGGGAACCACCTCGAGCACTCCAGGGCTTGAGCAGCCTCAGGAAGGAAAGAAAATGCTCTTTAAGTTGTCATAACAGAGCGGGCCTCCAGGCACCTCCTGTTTACCGAGACTGAGTAAATACAGCCCGGCCCTTAGCAACAGGCACAAAGGGGCCCTTGTGCCGCCTGCTCGCCCTCCCTCTGCTCTCTCCCTGAGCTCAGCCCCAGCTGGGAGCACTGTGGGAGGCAGGGTGGCCTGGCCTGGAGCCGCCTGGCGGGTGACAGGGGTGGGTGCAAGACCTGCCGTGTGGGGACCCTGGGGCGTGTCAGGGACCCAGGTCTGCACGGGCCCCTATCTTCGGCAGGCAGGAAGTTCTGCCCCATTTTGATACGGCTTGTCACTCAGAGATGGAACAGGTAAGCCTTAAACCAAGGAAGAAGGGTGGGGGGGGGGGTTCAATGTCAGTCCTAGCTGTGAAACTTTAGGTGTCTTATGGAGGCACATTGAGCCTCAGTTTCCTCATTTGTGACCAGGGACTAATACACCCCACCTGCCTCACCTGGCCACCTGGTCATCCAATGAGATGGATGTTCACTCTATACGACCGACCCCGGGCAGACAGAAGAGTTGTTAGTTCAGGCTGAGGGGCAGAGCAGGTGTTACGAGTTGATGACAAATGGGTTGTGCCCCTGTTGAGTGCTAAGAGCTCCCAGAGCCCCCTTTGAAGGATGAGGGGTCCCACTTTTGGAAGCCTGTTCTGTGCCAGGCACTCGGGGCAGGGGGGGCAAGCAGTGAGGCTGGTACACCCTCTCCCCATAGACCCTCACTGTCTAAAGTGGGAGATGAGGCAGGTAATGACAAAGGGCTGATTTCTGTAGCATGTAAAGTGTTACTACAAATCAATACAAGGATGAATGGCCCGGTTGAAAAATGAGGAAAAAATACGGAAAAGTAATTCATAAAAGACTGGCTGATAAACACTTGGGGGAAAAATCAACGTTACTAGTAACAAAAATGAAAATAAAGGCAACAATGAGATTTTCTTTTTTTTCCCTCCTGTTAGATTATCAAAAGATTAGAAATGTTTCTTGGGATGCCTGGGTGGCTCAGTCGGTTAAGCGTCTGACTTCCGTGCAGGTCATGATCTCACCATTCATGGGTCCGAGCCCCGCACGGGGCTCTCTGCTGTCAGTGCAGAGCCTGCTCGGGATCCTCTGTCTCCCCCTCTCTCTGCCCCTCCCCTGCCTTGTACCTGAGCGTGCTCTCTCTCTCTCTGTCTCTCTCAAAAATAAATAAACATTTAAAAAAATTAAAGAAACATTTCTCTTCGTATTAGCAGGATTGTGGGGAAACGGGCATCTTCATATACTAATGCTCTGCCACTTACTAACTCTGGACTACTGACATAAAACTTCCCCCTGCCTCACCTTCCTCATCTGTAAAATGGGCTATGGAAGCATCCACCTGGCAGGTTTGTGGGGGGATTAAATAAGTCATGAGGTATAAAGTGCTCAGGGAAGGGCCAGGTAAGAAAAAGTGCTTACTACCTGGTATTTATTATTCATTTGTATTATTACTGTTGGCTCAAGGTATAAATTGGTGCACTCTTTCTAAAGGCCAACTTGGAAACACGTGTCTGAGTTTTAAAAGTGCCTACTAGGGGCGCCTGGGTGGCTCAGTCAGTTAAGCGTCCGACTTCAGCTCAGGTCACGATCTCGCAGTCTGTGAGTTCGAGCCCCGTGTCGGGCTCTGGGCTGATGGCTCGGAGCCTGGAGCCTGTTTCAGATTCTGTGTCTCCCTCTCTCTCTGCCCCTCCCCTGTTCATGCTCTGTCTCTCTCTGTCCCAAAAATAAATAAACGTTAAAAAAAAAATCAAAAAATAAAGTGCCTACTAAATCCTGCTCTAAGAAAATAATCAGACAAGTGAGCAAAGACCTGTATACAAGGATATTCATCAGAGTATTGTTTGTGAAAACAAAACATTGGAAATAATCTAAATGTCCATTAATAGGGAACAGAATAATTCAATTCTAATCTACCTCTTCAATGAAATACTGCCCAGCAATTAGATCAGATAGGGTAGACATGTTTGCATTGACATGGAAAGTTCTACACGTCACACTGATGGATAAAAGAGCAGGTCAGGTGACATCTGATGCAAAGAGATCCCATTTACATGCAAGTGTAAACACAGATTTATACGTGTAGAGTCTGCACACTGAGGGATGTGTGTGAGCATATTCTCCAGAATGCTAGAGGGGCCTTCTCGTAAGGTGGCTTTTATTTTCTTCTTTATACCTTTTTGTATTCTTTTAAATTTTTTTTTAATGTTTATTTATTTTTAAGAGAGAGTGCAAGCAGGGGAGGGGCAGAGAGAGAGACACACACAGAATCCGAAGCAGCCTCCAGGCTCTGAGCTGTCAGCACAGAACCTGATGTGGGGCTTGAACTCACGAAGCATGAGATCATGACCTGAGCCAAAGTCGGACGCCCAACTGACTGAGCCACCCAGACGCCCCCCTTTTTGTATTCTTTAAACTAAAATACACACAAACACGTATAAAGTTGGTTTTACAGTTTATTAAAGCTACTTATAGCTTATTAAAGCTATTTTTGTTGTTAAGTTCAAAGGCAGTAAGTGCTGAATGGAAACGTGGCCTTACTCTCTGTGTCTGGAAAGGGCCAGTGCGTGGAATGACTTAAATGAGGATTCGCAGCGTGGACAGGAAAGGTGTGGTCAGTCCTGATTCGGGGAGGGGGAGGCTCCATTGAGGGTGGACACAGAGGACAGGGAAGGTCACAAGGTCTGTGCAGGGGGACACTGTTTGTGGTCAGGACTCTGGCAGAGACGGGGAGGAGAGGAATAGGGAGCAGTAGTGAGAAAAGTAGACCAAGGCCAGGTTGCAGTGACTGGAAGGCCAGATGCAGGGTGTGGATTTTACGCAGAAGGGGCAGGGAGCTGGGCCACGGCAGAGGCCCCGACCTGGCGTCTTTGCTTTCTTTTGGTTGCTTACATCCGGCTCTCACTGCTCTGGGCAGGGGAGCCTTGGAACGGAGGGGACAAGCCCGAGGAGGTAGGTGGACCCTCACACACGAGCAAGTCCGTTCTGCTTGAAGTCTGTCTGCTTGAAGCCGGCCGGGGCTGTGGCCATGACTAAGTCTCTCCCAGTCCAGTAGAGCCTGGGCCTTCCCATGATGCATGATGAGAGCCGGTCCCCATGCACCTGTTGGGACTTGGAGAGCCTGAGGAAAGGGCTAGATTCCTGTGGTCAGCAGACTGTCACAACCCAGAGCTGACAAGGACCATGTGCCACTCCCCAGAGCCATCTGATGGCAGCCCCATGAGTAACCCCAAGGTTTTCACCAGGGCATCGTATAATTATAGGAGATCCCATGCTCTAGTCCTCGTGCCCTGGGCACTTCCCTAGTTGGCCAAAGGTGCACTATTGACATTTTGGGGATTAGATAATTCTATGTGGTGGGGCTCGTCCTGTGCACCCAGGGTTTAGCAGCACCCTCGGCCTCTACCCACTGCTGTGAGCAGCACTCCGGCCAGATCTAACGACCCAAATGTCTCCCACCTCCTCTGGGTGCCACAATCGCCCCCAGTTGGGAACCAGGGCTTCACAGTGACCTTCCGTGGCCGTCAGCCCCTCTCCGGGACTGAACGCCGCACCAGGGCAGGGTCTTCCCAGCCCCAGCCCGGGCTGTGCTTCAGCAGGAGCTTGTGATGGCCGAATGGGAGCTCCAGCCTTGCCTTACCTGGACACCCCCTCTGCCCCCCACCCCACCCCTGCAGCTTCTCCCTCGGGGGGGAAGTAACAGCTGAGAGAAGCACGTCCCATCCCTGCCCCTGCACCTGCCTGCCTGGCCCAGGACACTGAAAGCCTCATTGTCCCTCCCACCTCTCCCGGCTCTGGTCTGTAAGCCGCCATGATGGAAAGAACCAAATCCTTTGAGTGAAACAAACTTCAGTAACCTTCTCAGACGACTGCCCCCCCGTCCCACCCCCACACACGGGGAGGCCAGCTGCTGACACGGTGGGGACTCCTTCTCCTTGGATCACTGCATATGCATCCTTCACACCCAGCCTTCTCTGGCACCAGCCGCCTCAGAGGGAAGGGCCATCGAGATGTAGTGTCACATCCTTACCACCCCAAAGCACTTAGGGGAAGCTCAATTCTCAGAACGGCAGCTGGAAGGGTGCCGCAGATGACGGCTCGATGTGTAGGGAGGAGAGAGCCCGGAGGGGATGTGGGCCGGGGTGTGAAGTGTGTCCCACGTGGGGCTCCGGCGGCTCCGGCGACTCCAGCGGCAAGCATCCCAGGGCCGTGATCCCCAAGGGGGATCTTTGTTTCCATCTAAGACTCTGACCCGGAAGGATTCCGTCATATTCAATGTTTGAGACAAACATAAAGGAAGAAGCCATTGTAGTTAGGCAGGTGGCCAAGAAGGCACAGAGTGCCTTGAAGGAAGGGAGCCCATGACAGCTGACAAGGAGCTGGCCAGAGAGGGAGCTGAGAGCATTTGCACGTTCAGGGACCCCAAATGTGCATTTGGTGACACGGGTCTTGCCTCAGGAAGGGCTTCTTCCCAGAACCCATGGCCTGGACCAGAGCTCACTGGGTGCACAGGGTATCAGCAGAATTCTGGAAACCGGAACCGGGAAGTCTCCAAGAAAAGGCTTGTCACAGGTCCCTGGAGAGGAAAGATTGGATCCTGATGACTAAGCCGCACTGTCCAGGCTCAGCCATGATTCTCCACGCTCAGATGTGTTCAAGGAAGGGCAGACGTACTAACTTTTGTTTCAGAAGGTGCCTGATAGGCAGCTGTCCCCAACAAACCATCTTCATAAAGTGCTGTCGCCTCAGAGCTTCTTGGTTCCCAGGGGTCCCTGGAGCCGTGGAGTCGGCAGAGAGGGGTCATACCAAGGCATCTGGGCTTCTAAATGACTTCCTGTTTTTCAAAGTTAAAGGGGATTCTGGGTGACCCTGGGACATCATCGCACATAGGCAGGCAGAGGTTTTGGTGGGGGCTGGGGAGGAGAGGGACCCTCGCGGGAATGCCGCCAGTGGATGTGTCACGGTAGGAAGAACAGAGGCTGCGGCACTAGATGCTGTTTGGGGACACGGGACATCATGACCAAGATTCTGGGGCCTAGGTGGGCAAAGCCAGGTAAATGGCCCCTTCCTGCTTCCAGCAAGGTGGCTTCGGCAAGCCTGTTCCTGGCTGGGTTTGCCACCTTTAGGGACACAGCTGCAATGGAATTTGGGGTCCCTTTCCCTCCCCCAGGGAGTTCAAAACTCCTGTGCCTTCTGTGTCTCTTGTCCTCACATTGCCCCCTGGAGGAGGGACAGGGGATGGAGCTCATGGCTGAAGGGGGGCAGATGCCAGGCATTTGAACTGGCCCTTCCCCTCCTCTCCTTGGCCATCAGAATCCTGATTTGGTTCAAAACAGCAGAGAGTGCCAGGGCCCAGGAGATGAATCTTGCCTCACTGCTGGTCCTGTGCCCCTTTGCCAGAGTCTCTCTTTCCCGGCCTCCCTTGCAGCTCTAGGTGGCCAGTGACCCAGTTCCAGGTGATGAAATATAAGGTAAAGTCTGTGGGGAGGGAGTGAGGGTGGCATCTGGGAGAGCTTTTGTTTCTTCATAAAAGGGACAGGTATGAAAGGAGACTTCTCTTAGGCCACCTTTCCTCTCCTTTCATGCTGGAATGCAGACACGATGTCCAGAACTGTGGCAGCCATCCTGTAACTATGTGACACCATGTTAACGCTGAAGATGACGGGCCGAGAGGTGGAAAGAACCTGGGTCCTTGACGATCTCACTAAGTTGCCGAACCGCCCAGAAGTCCCCTATGCCCGATGTCCTCGTTAAATAAGCAATTACTGTACTTGTGGGTTAGCTGGATTCTGATACTTGTAACAAAACATGTTAGGGAGGCAGTGAGGTATGACTTCCTCTGTGGGAGCGTATGTAAAGGACCTGGCTCAGCGGCCACTGTCACTGCCGCGTGTATGTGCTCACACCCACAGATGTGTGTGGACGGATGATAGATGAGTCAAGTATATGTACACGTGATCTCTGGGGTAGAATGTGGTTCAAGTCCAGGTCCTCCGACTTGGCCCGGGTCTTTCGGGTTCTCCCTACCCTAGCAGAGGGGCGGTTTCCTTAACTAAATGGGGGACGATAACGATGACTGGCTAAACTGGCAATTACGATGTCAAGTCTCACGATAACCCAGAGGGTGGGCCAGAGTCCTGGCTCCACCCAGCAGACGGGGAAACCGAGGCTCAGAGAGCTTGAGTGATGTGCCAGAGTCGTGAGCCAAGCTGTGGCGAAGCTGGGGCCCGAATCAGCCTTCTTGCTCTCTCGTGTGGCCTCGCACAGTGCTCTGGGCGTCGGAGGGCTGCGTGTGGGCAGGGGCATGTGTGCAGAGGTGTGCCTGCAGGGTGTACGTGCAGGGGTGGGTGTGCACAGCCACACAGGCCAGTCACATGGGCTCTTCCAGCAAGGATGCCCCTGTGCGACAGACAGCTCCCTCCGCTCCCTCCGGCTCCCTGGGGCCCTGGGGCCTCCCGCTCCCTTCTCCAAAACAACTTCATCAGCAGCATGGGCAACAGCTCCCCAGGGGTGGGCCACCTGTTTACCACCTACGCGGGCCTCACCCCGCCCGGCTGCTCCAGGCTGCGACGACCAGTGCCTTCCAGGCCCCCAGCCCTTTCCCTCCCGGAGTCTTCGAGAGCCAATATTGGTGCAGCTGCTCCTGAGAAGAGCTTCCCTTTCCTTTGCTGCCAAGAGCCCCCAGACAAGGGGGCGCTTTCCAGCCTTCTCCCTCTGGGCAGCCTGGGGGACAGGGCTGGGGGCCTGAGTGGGACAGAAGGAAGGCAAAGGAAGTCAGAAGCTCACAGAGATGGTTCCAGGCTCCTCCCCCCACCACCCCCTCTTCCTTGTCCAAGCGGATCTTTCAGGTCGTCCTGAAGGACAGAGGTCCACTGGGACCTCAGGCTGCAGCCCACAGGTTGCCCGGTCATGGCAGACACGCTGGGGAGCCCTCCTGCTCTCACCTTACGCTGAAGGATGCCTCCCTCCTCCCTCCTGTTCTCTGTCCTCACTTCCTCTTTTCCCCACCGCTGGAGGAAGGAGATTCGGCCCCACACTCCCATCTGGAGCTCAGGGCAGTCCCACCCCTCGGCCCTCCAGCTCCCGAGCCACAGGCCTCACCTCTACGATTTTCTCACAACAAACACACTGTCCTGTTGTCCTCCCCACCAGGGAGTCTTTGATCCAGCTTGGGCCCTGAGCCAGAAAGTCATTCAAAGAAAGTACAGCCAAGGAGAGGAAAAAATTGCTCTTCTGACGGGACAAAGCCAAACACTGTCACACGCCAGGGCCACTGGCCTCCTCCCAGGAGCTCGGAGAGAACTTCTGGGGGGTGGGGGCAGGGTGGGGGCCAGGGAAGGGGGCAGAAGAGGGGTGGTTATGGCCAGGGCCTTGCAGCCCCGCTGGGGTGCAGAGCCCAGGTTCATTCCTGCCGAGGCCTTGAGCGGGGAACCCAGCCTCTCGGGGACGGCCACCTTGTGGGGTTGGGTGCCTTGGAGGCCCGAGTGAAGAGGGCCTCCTGAGGTCTCTGCTGTTTCCCACAGCTCACAAAAGTGTTTGGGGGCGGGGGACAGTCCCCACACAAGCGACCAACTGAGGCTTGGGAGGGGTGAGCCGCCTGACATCACGGTTGGGGCACCCTCGGCTGTTCCCACGTTCCCCGGGGCCCCCACAGCTGTCCCACACTGGCCTAAGGAAGACAACACAGCAGTAAAGATAGCAACCCTCAGGAGCCCCACCTTCTCAGTCCCTGGCTGGAGGAACTGAGACCCGGGCCAGCTCCTATGGGGTGCCCGGCTCTCCTCGCGCCGTGCCTCCCTGAGCTACATCGCTGATGCTTACTGCGTGCTTCCTGCGAATGGGGCTAGTGCTTCGCGCTCTCAGCGTATGATCGTGTTTGGTTTTTATAACAAACGGATACATTAGGTACCTCTACTACCCTCCTATTTACAGGCGAGTAAGCCGGGAGGGCAAGAGACAGACCCAAGGTCACACAGCTGACCCGCGGTGGAGTCGGAACTCGAACCCACGACGGCTACCTCCAGTGCCCGGGTCTATGGCCCCCGGTGAGGGCTTCCGTTTTAAGTGCTGTATGTGTAGTATCCCAGCCCCCAGTTCCTTCTAGGGGAGTCTCAGCCAGAGCGCCCCGTTACTGTGACAGCGTAGCCTGTCCGCCTCTCTGTTCGGTGCCACGTCTGAGGGTGTCTGCTCTGTGCCAGGCAGGCCGCGGAAGGAGCTCTTGCACCCTTGCCACCTGGCTCAGGGGTCCGGGGAGGGGCAGAGGGTGGATTGTGTCGGCTCTTCTCAGGGGGGCAGGGGGAGGGGAAGTGAGGTTGGAGGGAGGGAAGGGTTGGGGAGAGAAAGGGTGTCCTAGTTAACCCTCCAGACAGCCCTGTGAGTCAGGGCGCATTGCCACCCACTCTGGAGATGAAGCTGGGGGCATCCTGCGTTCTGCCCGCGGCACAGCAGCGAGGCGGAGTCCCCCCTAGACCTGCTGGTTCCAGGACCAGACCCCCTGCCTCACTTCCGGCTGAGGGTGCAGGGCCCAAATTAGACACTCGTCTCTGTCCCGATAGACTGAGTGCCTGATGCTCTCGAGCGGAGCTCCTGGCTCACCCACGACCCATCCTCCGGGGCGAGTTGGGAACAGCCACGCAGGAGGCCCGTATCCACATGGGGTCCCCGGCAGAGCGTGGACCACATGGGGCTGAGGACCAGGCAGCTGCAGGAGGAGACGGCAGGAGAAAGGGCCACGGGCGCTGGGCCTGGCCCCTCCCTGGCCTGCTGAGCCGCACGGGGCCGGCAGAGGGTCCAGAGTCTAGGGCGTTTGTCACTCTGTCCCTCCCGCCCCTGAGCACTGGGGGTGGGCTGGGGCTGTCTGTGAGGAGAGGCAGTGAGAAGGGCTCTGCTCTCCTTTCCAGAGATCTTGCTGGAAAGAGCATGGGGGATGGAGGGTCCTGGCTTCCAGCTCTGCCCCAGCCGTTCGTTCATCAGCTGTGCGACCCTGGATACGATTCTTAGCCTCTCCAAAGCTTTGGCCTTTTCGGCTGTCACAGGGCATGTATTGGTCTGCCCGTGCTGCCGTGACAAAGTCCCACAGACCAGGACTTAAACAACGGACGTTCCGTGACTCGCAGTCTGGAGGCTGGAAGGCCTATGTCAAGGTGTCCACAGGGCTGGTTCCTTCTGAGGCCTCGCTCCTTGGCTTGTAGGTGGCCGCCTTCTCCCCGTGTCCTCCCGTGGTCATCCCCCTGTGCATGTCTGTGCCCTAATCTCCTTTTAAGGACATCAGAGCTCACCCTAATGGCCTCCTGGAATCACCTCTTTAAAGACCCTATGTTCAAATACAGTCATACTCAGAGGTACTGGGGGATTAGGACTTCAATCTAGTGATTTGTTGGTGGGAGTCACATTTCAGCCCTTTAACAGGCATAACGTGAGTATGTTCTCACAGGGTTGTTATGAGGATTATTTACTATTAAGTTTATTTATTTTGAGAGATAGAGAGAGACAGAGTGAGTGGGGGAGGAGCAAAGGGGGAGAGAGAGAGAGAGAGAGAGAGAGAGAGAGAGAATCCCGAGCAGGATCTACGCTCTCAGCACAGAGTCCGACGCGAAGCTCGATCCCAGCAAGTGTGAGATTATGACCGGAGGCGAAATCAAGAGTCAGATGCTCAATTGACTGAGCCACCCGCACGCCCACATTGTGAGGATTATTAATCATGAAATGTAGGCTGGCAAGCCTGGATGCTGCCACCTGTCCGGGGACATACACGTGATAACCCTCACCGCTCAGGGGGTGCAACCTTGTGCCTGCACCCTGAGGAAATGGAGGGTGCTGAAGCCCGGGGCTTGGCTCAGGTGGGCCCTCGGTCAGGTTGTGGCTTTCCAGAGCCTGTCCTGTCCACTCAACCACGGGAAAGGGGAGCGTCCCTGTGGCCTCGGTCCGTGGCCCGGGCCCGAGGCCCCATTCAGCCAAGCCTCCGCTTCCTGAGCCGGCCTCCAGGACGGGCTGGGCCGCCGAAACCCTTCCTAAAAAGGAATTGGGCTGTAGTGGCCCAGGCTATTTTTAGACAATTGTGTTGAAAAATCCCCAAAGTACATGTAGCATCATGCATTTTTTTTTCCTTCAGGAAGAAAAAAGAGAGGGAGTAAGTGGACTCCCCCCCCTCCCCCTCCCCCACCCCCGACACTGGGAGGGGCCTCACAATGTCTCCTCCCTAGAGGGTCAGTAGCCAGGGTCCTGCAGCTGTCCAGCTGTGAGGTTTAGGAGCTCAGCACTTTGGGCCAGGGGAGGGGCTCCCACTGGCCCCCACCTCACCCTGGGCCCTCAGAGGGGACAGGGCACATGAGATCACCCCACATTACAGGCAAGGAGACTGAGGCCATGCTTTCCTTGACCCCATACTCCGGCTTCGCATTTTACTTTTTATTTTATTCTTTTAAGGTTTGTTTATTTATTTAAGTAATCTCTACACCCAGCGTGGGGCCTGAACTCACAACCCCAAGATCAAGAGTCCACTGGATCCACTGATCCAGTCGGGCTTTACTTGCTTTTTTTAATGTTTGTTTGTTTGTTTGTTTGTTTTTGAGACAAAGAGCTCAAGTGGGGGAGGGACAGAGAGCCAGGGGGACAGAGGGTCCGAAGTGGGATCTGCCTGACAGCACAGAGCCCGATGCAGGGCTCAAACTCACAAACTGCAAGATCATGACCGGAGCGGAAGTTGGATGCTCAACCGACGAGCTACGCGATATGTTTTGATGGCTGTGAAGCCATCCCTACAACCGAGATAGTGAACACACTCATCATCCCCTAAAATTTCCGTCTCCTCTTTGTAACCCCTCCTTCTCACTCCTCTCCCATCTCCACCTGCATCACTACCCACCCACTTGCCCCAGGCAACCTCTGGTCTGCTTTTTTTTTTTTTTTTTTTTAATTCTAGAGAAAGAGAAAGCAGGGTGGGGAGAGGGGCAGAGCTGGAGAGAGAATCTTAAGCAGGATCCACACTTAGTGCAAAGCCTGACGTGGGGCTGGATCCCACGACCCTGGGATCATGACCTGAGCCGAAATCAAGAGACTCACGACTCTGAGATCGTGATCTGAGATGAAATCAAGAGTCGGACCCTCAAGCGACTGAGCCACCCAGGGGCCCTGCTTTCTGTCACCATGGATGAGTTTGCATTTTCTAGAGTTTTCTGTAAATGGAATCCTACAGTAGGTTCTCCTTTGGCTTCTTTAACTTATCATCGGTAGTCTGAAATCCATCCACGTTGGCTGTACATCTCGACAGCTCCTTCCTTCCTATCGCCACTGGTACCCCCTTGTGCGGCTGCATCACAACCCGTTTACCCATTCATTTGCCCATGGACATTTGAGTTCTTTCCACTTTGTGGCTGTTACGAATGAAGCAACTCTGGGCATTCATACGCAAGTCTTCGTACGGACAGGTATTTCCTTTTCTTCAGATAAATACCTAGATAAATACTACCTGTAATTCTATGTTTAACTTTTTAAGAAACTGCCAGACGGCACCATTTTGCAGTCCCACCAGCAGTCCCGCCAGCAGTAGATAAGGGCTCCAATTTCTCCACATCCTTGCCAACACTTGTTGTTGTCTGTCTTTTTGATTATAGCCATCCTAGTGGGTGTGAAGTTGTGTCTCCTTGTGGATTTGATTTGCATTTCCCTTATGACTAATGATGTTGAACATCTTTTCCTGCGTTTGTTGGCCCAGATCTCACTTAAAAAAAAAAACAAAACAAAACAGAACATACTTTTAATTTTGGAATAATTTTAGCTATACTGAAAAGTTGCAAAGACAATACTGATACCCATACCCCCTCACTCAGTTTCCCCTAATAGTAACACCTTATATTACCTGGCACATGTCACCGCTAAAGAAGCAGTATTGCTACATTACTATTGATTAAACTTCAGACTTTATTCAGACCCCACTAATTTACAACGCTAATGTCCCTTTCTTGTTCCAGGATCCCACCCCGGAACCCACACCACATCACATGCGGTGGTTGTGTCTCCGTGAGCTCCTCTGGTTAGTTCCTCAGACTTTCCTTGTTTGTCACGCTCTTGACAGTTTTGAGGAGCCTTGGTCAGATATTTTGTAGAAAGTTCCTCAATATAGGTTTTTCTGATGTTTTCTCATTACTAAACTGGGGTAATGGTCTTGGGGGAAGCAGACCCCAGAGGTGAGGTGCCTTCCCATCCCATCCCATCCCACTGGGGGTACATGCCATCCACATGACTTACTGCTGGTGACATTGACCTTGATCGTGTGCCGGGTTTCTCCGCTGTGGTGGTACCATTTTCCCCTTTCTAAACTCTGCTCTTTAGTTGGGAGTCCCTAAGTCCAGCACACTCTAGTGTTCAAGCTCCTGAAGCCTCATCTTTATCTGAGAATCTTCTATGCCAGGCACTTCACACTGTCCCCAACCCTACCACTGTCCCTTTGGGAGAGGTCCCAATAACCCCTAAATTTGGTAATGTTTAAGATTACAAAGGATCAGGGGTCATTTAGTCAAGCCCTGTCTTGCCCTTCTTACAGATGAGGAAACTGAGGTCCAGAGAGGGAAGTGATTCACCTATGATCTCACTACGATCAGAAGGAAAACGGGGGCGCCTGGGTGGCTCAGTCAGTTAAGCATCCGACTTCGGCTCAGGTCATGATCTTGCAGTTCGTGGGTTCGAGCCTCGCATCAAGCCCTGTGTTGTCAGCGCGGAGCCTGCTTCTGATCCTTTGTCTCCCTCTTTCTCTGCCCCTCCCCTGCTCATGCTCTCTCTCTCTCTCTCTCTCTCTCTCTCTCTCAAAAATAAATCAGCATTAAAAAAAGATAAGAAGTAAAAGGATCTCAGGGCCCCAGACCAGGGCAGAGATCTGGAAGGATGTCCTGGCCCAGAGTAAATGCTCAGTAGGTATTTAGGGATAGATGAGGCGAGTATATGTTGAGTGAATGGTAAGGGCTTCCAGAGGTGATGAGGGTTCTCGGTGGACACCATAGGCCAGGCAGATACCTGCCACCTGCTAGTTCCCTGCACAAACTAGGGAAGGAATGATGCTGAAGGGCAGACAGCCCCACACTCCCCTGCTGTGAGCCTCAAATGCCTCCCACGTTGGCCATACAACAGAAGGGCTAGAGGAGCCCAGATCTGGGGCTTCCGCTGGCTACAGATGACCCTCTGAGTGGCCGGTTAGGAACTAGAACCCCCAGAGTGAGCAGACACTGTTACATCTCACAGGTGAGAGAGTCCAGTGGGAGGGCAGTTTATTAATGCTTATCAAGGGCATTAAAAATGTTCATGTGTTTGCCCTGGTTCCTGCAGGGAGGCAAGTGGAATCAGATGGATCCTGGGTGGAATACAGGTCATGCTCATTGGCAAGTCACTTGGTCACTCTGTTTCAGTTTTCCCGTCTGCAAAATGGGGCTAATCACTGCATCTACCTTTTGTATTGTTTTTAATTACGTTAACATACTTCAGCAAGGGCAGTGCAACATATATTAATTTTGATGTGCACCTAGAGATGATTACTTAACGCTTAAAGAAGTCTAAGCAGGAATATACACTCCAGGGCTGGTTGGTCAGCATCTGAAAGACTAATCAGAAGCCCCTGGTCTAAGAGGCAGCTATGACCTGCTCAGCTACTATATCTTCCACCAGGTCCAGAGGGTTTGGGGAGGGTGCTAATTAGTACAATGGATATGAAAAATGCTCTTTTTTGGGGGGGCGATATTACTGGTGTTAAAGCGTTAGTGTGGATTGGCTGGCAAGACTGTACAGGCACCTCTGACGTGCCCAGCACTCCAGGAGTAGCCCAGGACCAAAGACCCAATCTAGTTCTGTGTCCAGATTCCTTTGAAGGTTTTGATGTCTGATCTGACCAGAGGGAAGCTGAATTCTGAATCTTGCCATCAGAATCCTGTCGTACCAGTCCCTTCCTGGGAGTGCTTCTCGGCACCCGGGATGCCGGAGAGCTGGGACCCACCCCACCCCCACCCCATCCCAGACCGTGCACCTGCTTTGGCACCTGCTTGCTGATACCATGATCTGCCTGGGTTTTGCATTCACGGGGCTCAGCTGGCAAGGTGGACTTGTGGGTCAGGAGCCTGCAGCCCTCCCTGCCAACGATTGGCCTCCACACAGACCTGCCAGCGATTCAAACTGACCAGCGTGGCTCCGGTCAATTTACAGACCGCCTCATAGAATCGCGAGGGTTGAATGAGGTAATCCACAGCATCACCCAAACCTGGGGCAGTTTGCTTCACCTTCTCGAGAAGGCTTCATTCCTCATCTGTTCCAGTACCTGTCATAACAGTATCCACCTCACAGGGTTGTCGTGAGTGTCGGAGTTCATCCAAGTACAATGCTTCGATCGGTGCCCGGTGCATAGTAAAGGCTCAGTAAATGTGAGCTGGCCTCCATCATTCCACTTCATGTGATATGACCATGAGAGACCATGGCTGACAATAATGGACAGGTGGAATGATTCACAGTGCACCCGTGTGATGGAAGCATCCGCTATCCTTAAATCGTCTACTGAGTTCAATGACAGGGGAATATTACGTGAAAAGGTGTGTAAGTATTATATGTAATTTCCATTACATCAAAAAATACCCTCATAGGAAAATACTGGAAGGCAACAGGGCAAAATGCTGAGAAGACAAACACTAGATGGTGACGTTTAATGACCTTGGTCTTTGTATTTCTGAGACTGGTCACAGTGGGGGTTGTTGTCAGAATAATGGCCCCCCAAAATGTCCACATCCTAATCTTTGGAGCCAGTGAATATGTTGCCTTATATGGCAAAAGGGACTTTGCAGATGTGATTAAATCAAGGATCTTGATTTGGGGAGGTTATCCTGGATGATCCAGGTGGGTCCAAAGCAATTACAGGTCCTTGCGCGTGAAAGAAGGAGGCAGAAGGCAGGGTTGAAGAAGGAGATGGGACAAAGAAGATCACGGGTCACAGTGATTCACTGCTGGCTTTGAAGACGGAAGGAGACCACAAACCACGGAACGTGGGCCGCGTCTAGAAACTGGAAAAGACAAGGAGCAGATTCTCCGCCAGAGCCATCAGAAGGAACGCAGCCTTGGGGCGCCTGGGTGGCTCAGTCGGTTAAGCGTCCGACTTTGGCTCAGGTCACGATCTCGCGGTCCGTGGGTTCGAGCCCCGCGTCGGGCTCTGTGTTGACAGCTCAGAGCCTGGAGCCTGTTTCAGATTCTGTGTCTCCCTCTTTCTCTGACCCTCCCCTGTTCATGCTCTCTCTCTGTCTCAAAAATAAATGTTAAAAAAAAAAATTAAAAAAAAAAAAAAAAGAAGGAACACAGCCTTGCTGACACCTGGACTTCTGTCCTATGAGACCTATTTCAGACTTCTGATTTCTAGAACTCTAAGCTAATAAACACGTTGTTTTAAGCCATTGAGTTTGTGGCAATTTTCTACAGCAGCAATAGGAAATTAACACAGTGGGTATTTTGCGATGATAAATGAAAAGCAAAAGATGTTTGTGATTTATTTATTTATTTACATATTTTTTAATGCTTTCTTCTTATGTTTATTTATCTTTGAGAGAGAGAGAAAGACAGAGTGGGAGCAGGGGAGGAGCAGAGAGAGAAGGAGACACAGAATCGGAAGCAGGCTCCAGGCTCTGAGCTGTCAGCACAGAGCCCGACGCGGGGCTCAAACTCACAAACCGTGAGATCATGACCTGAGCTGAAGCTGGACGCTTAACTGACTGAGCCACCCAGGCGCCCCTGATTTATTATTTTTAAGACCATCATTGGCTAAATAAAAATACAGTAAAACCTTGGTTTGTGGGCATAATTCATTCTGGAAACATGCTTGTAATCCCGAGCACTTGTATATCAAAGCTTATATATCAAAGCACTTGTATATCAAAGCAGCTGCGATCATGTCACGTCCAGCATCACGTACCTACTGCTATTGCAGGACGTTGCTCTTCTATCAAGTTGAAATTTATTAGAGGGGCCCTGACAGCAGAGAGCCCAGCCTGATGAAGGGCCTGAGCCCATGAACCGTGAGATCACGACCTGAGCCGAAGTTAGACACTTAGTAGACTGAGCTACCCAGGTGTCCCCAGAGAGGGACTCGATCCGCAGAGGGAATCGTGGCGTGGCCTCCGGCCCTGCTGCATAAGGTTTGTATGGGAGGGGGGAAGAGAGCCAGCACATGCCTCCCTGCCCACCCAGGGCCGCTTGGTGTGTCTCAGGGCTGCTCCCCTCACACCCTGTGCTTGGCAGGGAAGAAAGCATATCCTTGCGGTGCACCTCTGGGGCCAGGCACCGTGTTCCATCAAGATTACGTTCACACGC
Source organism: Panthera tigris (assembly GCF_018350195.1). NCBI lineage: Eukaryota > Metazoa > Chordata > Mammalia > Carnivora > Felidae > Panthera > Panthera tigris. The sequence continues at coordinate 133,120,722 of NC_056665.1, forward strand.
CCGGTAGCCCCGTGAGGGGAAGTGTCAAGCCACTTTGAGACAGGAGCTTGCGACCCTTTGCCGTCAGAGGTGATGTGACCGGGCAGAACTGGGATTCCAGCCAGATCCGTGTGACCCACAGGAAACGCTATTGTCCTCAGGGGGTCGGGGGCCAACCACCAGCAGATGGAGGAGGGAGGGGGGCTGTGGAGGCAGTGGGTGGCCCACTGGCCAGCTGGAGATCCTAGCTCCAGACAGACCTGCAGCAGAAGGCACCCCGTGACCTGCCTGTCACTTCCCCTTAGCCAGCCCCACTCAGGGTCCGAACCCCCAGGAGGGGTCCTGCTATAGCGGGGCCCCAAAGCCCCATGTGGAGGCCCCACGGGGGGCAGTGTGCCCTGCCCAGCTCCCCATAATCCCTACAGGGGCCTGCCGACTCGCATCTCAGCCCAGAAGTGAGGCCACCATCCATCCCCGCTGGACCCTGAAACCCAGAGAGGGACAGTGACTCAGTCAGGGTCACCTCCAGGCAGGCATAGAGCTGGAATGGGTCTCCCAGGGCACGGCCTTGAGGATGGGGTCCCAGATGGGCTCTAAAAGACCTTCCGGAGGAGGCCATGCTTGTCTGAGACATTTGCAGGATGTCCTTTTCCGGGTCCCGTCCAGCGGCAGCGTGGGCGGGGGCGGCAGGAAATGAGTGAGAACAAGTGTGAGAGGAAGGCCGGTGGCAGGAGCAGCATAGCACAGAGGGCCAGCCTCCTGGGGCCCCACTCCCTGTCACAGGGAGACACGGGGGGCCTGCTGGCCCTGAGCAAGGTCTCGGCGACTGGCGGTCAGCGTGTGGCTCTGAGTGGCAGGAGGGAACAGAGAGAGGAACCGAGAGAGGGGCAGGGAGGGCAGGGGAGGACAAGAGTGCCCGCTGACAGGCCGGCCGCCGCACTCAAGGCTGAGAGTACTAGTCACCGGTCCTCCAGCTCAACTGGTGCCCCCCCACTGGATGACGTCCACCCTGCCGGCCCTGAGAGGTAGCAGGGAGAGGAGAGCAGGAAGGAGACAGGAGGGGACGAGGAAAGGGGGAGCTGAGCAGTGACAGGCACCCCCCCACAATCCTCAGGGGAGGGCTGAGGGTGGGGATGGGAGAGGGGACAGCAGGGCCCCTCAGAATCCCCTTCTCCCCGCCGCCCAGTTTAGTAGGTACTGGCTGGGCAGGGTAGGGGTGCAGGGGAAGGGCTGCTGGCCCAGTTTAGTCGGTACTGGCTGGGCTGGGTGGGGGCGGGAGGTTCCCAGGTGCCGCACTGACAGGGTGGAGGGTGCCGGGCAGAGGGCAGGGACCACCATGGGACCACAGGGGAGCTCTGAGCGACCATCTGGAGTACTTCCATCCGTGTGCCCTCCTTTAGGCCATAAGACAGGTAAGGACACAGGCATGGGAAGCCTTGGTTCTCACCCGGGGAGATCTGAGCTCACATCCCTCTCAGTCCCGAGGGTGTGCAGGACCCTGTCCCCGAGATCCTTCTCTGCCGGCAGGGGCTGGCTCCTTGTAAAGAAGAACCTCCTCTCTCCTCTCTCCCCTCACCTCTTCCTCCTTCCCTCCCTGGCCCCCTCACACCCCCTTCCCCTCCAATTGCCCACGTTTTCTCCTCACCCTCACCTTCAGCTTGCTCTCTAGCTTGCTGAGAGGTGGGGGCCACAGGAAGAGGACCACCGAGGCTCATCGGCATCAGGGGTCGGGTGCTCTACCCACGGAAAGCACCTGGGCTCCTGGCTGAAGCAGCCGGCTGCCTCTCAGCTGCTCGGGGACGCAGCTCCAGCAGTTTCCGGCCCTGCTCTCCTAGTCCATCCATGTCCCGTCTGCAAACTTGAGCGTGAGCCCATCTTAAAAACAGTCCCGGCCCACCTGTGCCCCCACCTTCTCAGGGTCCCTTGGCAGTGACATGCTTGAAAGAGACGTCTGCACTCCAATCTCTCTTCCCGCTCTTGAACCCGCTCCAAACTGGCTCCACCCTACCACTCTGTCCAAACAGCTTATCGTAGTTATCTCAGGCCGCCATAACTGAAATACCACAGACTAGGGGGCTTAGCCACGGGAATCTATTTTCTGACAGTTCTGGAGGCTGGAAGTCCAAGACCAGGGTTCTGGCCCATCTGGGTCATGGTGAGAACCCTCTGCCTGTGGTGAGAACGGCCGCCTTCTGGCCGCATATGCTCACACGGTGGAGAGAGAGGGAGACAGTGTGAGCTCTCTGGCGTCTCCTCTTACAGGGACACTCATCCTGTTGGATCAGGGCCTCACACTTATGACCTGATTTAACCTTAACTACTTCCTTAGACTCTATATCCAAATACAGGCACATTGTGGGGGTAGGGCCTCCACTGTAAATGGGGGCGGGGGCATGACTCAATCCATAGCACAGCTCTCGTCAGGATCATCACCAACCTCCGTGGTGGCAAACCCAGGGGTCCGTTCTTAGGCCTGGCCTACTGGCCTTCTGGGCACGGAACACAGCCGGCTACCTTTCCTCCTTGGCCTCTGAGACTCACTCTCCTGCTTCTCCTCCCTCACAGCTGCTTCTCCTCATTCTTTGTCGGTCCGTCTCCATTTTCCCAACCCGTTAACCTTGCCATGCCCTGGCGCTCAGCCCTGACTTTTCCCCTTCCTGTCTACACTCCTGAGGCGGCCCCACCACATCCCCCTTCACTAATGCCCCCACGTTTACGCCCTCATCTTGGAGTCTCGCCTGTGCGCCAGCCCTGTCTAGCCGGCTGCTCCCCACTTGGAGCCTTCACGGGCGTCTTACAGTCAACCTGCCTACAACAAACGCCTGCCTTCCTCCCGCCTCGCCAACCTGCCCTCCCCTCGGGGCCGTCAGCTCCCTTTATCCTGTGGTTCAGGACCGAACCTTTGCCATCCTCCCTCACTTCTCTCTTCCCCCCGCAGCCCTGGTTCTACATGTGAGCACATCCTTTTGGCTCCGTCTTCAAGATATTCAGTCCAACCACACCTGATCACTCGGCCTCGCCACCGTCGTGTTCATCCGGAGGAAACATAGCGCCCTCCTGATAGTCTCCCACTCGGGTGGGCTGGGTGACGTCTCTCCTCCCCCAAAGAGGTCTGCGTCGCAATCTGTAACCTGTGACTGTGTCACCTTACGTAGTAAGAGGGACTTCGCAGATGGAATTAAATTGAGGATGTTGAGACGGGAGATTATCTTGGATTATCCAAGTGGGCCCAAGGGCCCTCCTTTTGAGAGGCACACGAGGACAGAAGGCAGAAGGTGACGTGACAGTGGCAGCAAGCGTGGTGTGACGTGGGGCCGCGAGCCCAAGAAACGGCAGCCTCTAGAAACGGATTCTCTTCTAGAGCCTTCGGAAAGAACACAACCCTGCCAACACAGACCTCCAAAACGGTAGAATAAATGTGTGTTGTTTTAAGCTGCTAAGCTTGTGGTAATTTTTTTAGAGCAGCCACAGGAAGCTAATGTGCACCCTTGATGTGGGCCACAAGGCCCTGCATGATCTGGCCCCTGTTAAGCCCCTCTGACTCATCTTTTTCCTCTCCTCCTTACCGCCCTGTCCCCCGTCTGCCTATGAGCTTTTGCACTTGCTGTTCCTGCTTCCCGGGATGCCCTTCCCCCCCCCCCCCCCGACACACACAGATCCACCTGGCTTGTTCTGGCCAAATGGCACCTTATCAGAAGCTTTTCTAACCATCTCCTATAAACCGTAACTCTGATGCCCCCTTGCACCCCTGCATACCTGTGTCACTGTGTGTATATGGTGCATACACCAGATTATATATTTCTCTCTTTTCTTCCATGAAAACGTAAGTGCCGTTTATGTGTGCTGCTTACCCTCTGTGCCTACAATAGGTGTTCCGGTGTTGTGAGCACTTTACAGATATTTGTTGGATGGAGGGATGAATGAAGGAATTTTACAGATGGGAAGACTGAGACCAGGGAAGGGGAATAAATCGAACACGGCAACTGCCACATCTCACTTTTCCTCAGCTGGGCAGCCATAGGCACCTTTCAAAGGTTTATCCCTCAGGCCTGGATCTCAATCTGGGTGTTTTTTTTTTTTTTTTTTTTTTTTATGTTTATTTATTTTTGAGACAGAGAGAGAGAGAGAGCATGAACGGGGGAGGGTCAGAGAGAGGGAGACACAGAATCTGAAACAGGCTCCAGGCTCCGAGCTGTCAGCACAGAGCCCGACGCGGGGCTCGAACTCATGGACCGCGAGATCGTGACCTGAGCCGAAGTCGGCCGCCCAACCGACTGAGCCACCCAGGCGCCCCTCAATCTGGGTTCTGCCGGGTAGTGTTCACATGACCCCAGGCTGGTGTCTCACCCACTCAGCTTCTGCTCCCTGGTCTGTTAATGAGTGAGTGAATGAATGAATGAATGAGTGAATGAAGGCCATTGGTTGGGAAAGCCCTGCAGGCTAGAGGACCAGGGCCGGAGCAGCGAGAGACTAATGGGGAGCAGGAGGGGACAGCAGGGCCAGGCCGCAGGCGCTCGGGGCCTGGTTCCAAGAAAGAGTGGGATTAGCCATGGAGCGGGATGAAGTGGGCAGAGGCCTGATCCAACCCTCACCCTATAAAGGACCCTCAGAGAACGGATTGCAGGGCACAAGGGAGGAGCAGCGAGGACACTGCAGTGGTCCAGTCAGAGGTGGTGGGGCCGGCTGATGGGGCAGGTGGGGAGGGAGAATGGACATATGATCCGGGTAGAAATGACCGGCCTCATTGACAGGTAAAATGGGGGGTGGGGAGCAGGTGAGATTAAGGAAGAGGACCAAGGGGTTTGAAAAGAGTTCCCTAATGGGGGTGGACAGTGACAGTCCCTCACGGAAACGCGCTCTGCTTGCACAAGCAAAACAGGGAAATGCATAGGTTCCCGTGATGGAAAAGTCTGGGGCTCCGGTGCTCCAGCTATGAGTCTGGGATCCGGTCCCTGTCTCCTTTCTCCTCCTGAGTTGGCATCACTCTCAGGCAGGCCGTCCCACACGGTGCTTGTGGCCAGCAGCAACCCCAGGCTGGCATCCCTTCAGGACATCAAACGCAACAGAAAGAGGGTTTTTTTCTATTTCCGTAACACAAATCCTAGGTGGGCCTCCCGTTCCCATTGGTCAAGCTTGGACCACAGGCCCAAACGTGAACCACTAAAATTGGGGGCTGCCTGGCAAGGCGGGGCCCATGTGCTTGCCTTTGAGCCACGTGGATGGAGAGTGGGGAGGGGGTTCTCCCGAGGGAGATGGGACCCTGGGGAGGGGATGGATGGGGGGCAGGCAGACAGGATCCATCACTAGTGCCCTTGCACAGCCTGACGTCTTAGGGATTTTCCGAGGCAAGGGCCTGGCACAGGGCTGGCTTGGGAGATAATGGCCGGTATGGTCCCTGGACCATTATTTTTGGGTAGTCCCGGCTCCTGCCTTCCTGGTCCTGATCTGGGCAGGCCTCTCCCTACACTCCTGCACAGGATGGCAGGGCTGGGCCCTGACTCTCCAGCCGGGGTGAGCTGCTACCCCACTGGATACCTGCCCCTTCCTGCCTGTATCTAGTGTTGAAAATTCCATGATTTTTGTCCATCCACAGCCCCAGATGCCCCCTGGCAATGCCAGTGCTGAGGCTGGGGGGCTTACCTGCTCTGCTAATGGCAGGCAGGCTCCCTGTCTGTGGTCTCTCCCCAGACCTCAGCTGCCCCCTCACCTGCCTGCCCAGTGAGTCGGGAAGGCTGCGCTCAGCTTGGGTGGGGGGCCTCGAGACTGGAACTCAGCCCCTGCCCCCCATCCCCCATTTTCTTGGGCCCCGGCAGGGCGGGGCTGCCCCATATCTGCTTGGCTGAGCAGCCCTGGGGGATTGGAAGGTCCTCTCTGGCTCTTGCTGTTATCCATCCTGTGGGAGTCAGTCTCTGGCTTCACATTTGTCTCTAACACCTCTCTGCCCTCCCTCCCTCCCGCCATGGTGGCAGGAGGGTTGCTGAAGTCCTAGCCACACCACTCAGCATGGAGAGTAAAAACCTTTCTTCACACCTCCTGCCTTAATCGGGTCACTTTATTCCTGATCCTGTGCGCCCGTGAATGCAGACATCAATTGCTAGGCCCGAGTCCCATGCTCCAATCCCAGACAGCAGGGGAGCGATGGGAAAGGTGAATTTCCACAGGAAGGTCAGGGCGGGTCCCGGGCGCACACGGCCTCCCGCCCCGCAAACTGAGCCTTAGCCCCTCAGCCCTGTGGGCTTTCGTCAACACCACAGACCACGGGTCCATTTAAAAATCATTTTATTATTAACATCATCTTCCCATTTAGCCAAGTGTCTGTCATGTATAAGGAATGTCGGTAAATATTCCATTTGAAGCTTCTTTGTACATATTTCCATCGATAAATAAACTCTGAATTCACATAAAAAAGTTAAACTTAAATAGCTCCTATTCCCTTCTCTTGTAACAGGCATATATTGGTGAAATATAAATATTCTCGGACTCAGGCTTTGTTCTAAGTGAGGAGAGGAATTCATCACATGGTACAGTTACTGACAACAAAATCGAGAAACTGTCAGCTGGTGTCCTGGCTTGGACTAGGACTGAGGTGGGAACCAGAAAATTCACATTTGGTTTCCCGGCCGAGGTTGGGGGAGGAGTGGTGACGGGGAGGAGAGTTTCCTTTACAGCTCTGATAAAAATAATCTGCTCTGCCAGTGAACTTTAACTTTGAATATATTCTTCTACATTGGCTGATTCATTCCATTATTGTTTTACTTAAAACTCGGATGTCAGCTAACAAAACATGGCACATAATCCATTTTGAACAATGTCGGTGGGCTTGGAAACTATCATTGGGCTGGCCAAAACAACAGAAATGCACGTGGGGAGAGCGACGATCCGGGGCTTGTTTGGTGAGTTCACTGTGGTCAATCGCATGTTCAGCCACGGCCTCGGCACGGGGCGCCCCAGGCGGGGCCTCCTGGGCCCGAGCGGCAGTGAGGCTGGCAGGGGCCTGCTCAGAGCACCCGGGGGATGATGGTGAAGGGCACGGCGGGGCTGCTGGCCTCCAGCTCCAGGGCTGTCAGGAAGCACTCGGTGGCCGCCGCGTCATTGCCCTGAGCTTGAAGGACCTCGCCCAGCCCGTTCCAGACCTCGTGGGCCGTCGAGTTCACCTGCACCGCGTCCCGGAGGATTTTCTCTGCCAGACTGTAGCGGCCCAGCTGATGAAGAATCAGGGCCTGCAGGCATCAGAGAGAGACAGACAGACAGACAGTCAGAGAGAGAGTCTCTGCAGCTCTAGGCTCTTAGCCGTCCTGGAGTTTCTGCACGTTTCTGGGAGGCTGGCGTGAATCTCCACCGGGCTGGGCACCCGGCAAGTTCGAACCCTTCCCGCACTCAGGGGCAATGATCCAAAGAGTTGCTCGAACTGTATGTAGTTGCCTACGTACAGCCGTTTTTTGAAAGATACAAAAGGCAGTTCCACACGGTTCATCTTACTACTTAACCCCCAGGAGCGAACCAATCTGAGAGGCCAGTCTGTACTGACCCAGGGGGCCATCCCGGGTGTACTGGCTGATACATAACAGGTTTTCTAACCTGAAGAAATGTCATTTGTGGCATTACTTATGGTGGTGACTAGAACAGACCTTTTTTTATTGCTCTCAGTCTCCCTACCATAAACAAGCCCCTGCCTTCGTTGTCCCCTGCTCATCGCAAGCCCGCCTGCCATTTTACACAGTTTTAATTAGGACGTAGGGGTTGGTCCCCAAATATTTGACCATGACCGTGTTTCTAAGTTATGCATCTCGATGACCGATGTTTTTGTATTCTTTCATCCGATGATATATTCTCTTTGCTCAATCTCTCCCTCACGGGGAACACGCTGAAATTGTGCCCACTTTCTCTATTTTTTTTTTTTTTTTTTTTTACTTTATTCTATTTGTATAGAGGGGCAGAGAGCAGGTGTGAGAGAGAATCTTTGGCAGGCTCCCTGCCCACACGGAGCCCCACACAGGGCTCGATCCCACCACTCTGGACTCAAGAGTCAGACGCTCAACAGACTGAGCCACCCAGGTGCCCCTCCCTTTGCTATTATAAATCATGCTGCGATGGTCTTTCCAGACAGCGCCTCTGGTTCTTACAGAATGGCAGATCTCAAATCTTTTCTACAGTCCTGCTAACCTGTGGGTAAATGGAACCTTACTGAGAATACCCACATTTTCTGGGGGGGACGCTGGGGTGGGGGCAGCAGCCTCTGTGGGCTCCTCGCAGCAGCCCTGGAAGGGGCTCAGTGGAACCAGCTTGATAGCAATTTGGAGACTCTTCCTTTACAGCAAATTTCCGCAAAGTGACCTTGACCGGGTTAGAGGATGTGACTCTTTTTGAGTTCTCCAAATACTCTGCAAATTATATGCCTAAAGGGTCACTTTCTTTTTTTTTTATAATTAAAAATTTTTTTAAATGTTTATTTTTGAGAGAGAGAGACACACACACAGAATCCAAAGCAGGCTCCAGGTTCCGAGCTGTCAACACAGAACCCTATGCAGGGCTTGAACTCACCAACTGTGAGATCATGACCTGAGCCAGAGTTGGACGCTTAACCGACTGAGCCACTCAGGTGCCCCAGGCCGTGTCACTTTCTCACCCATCCGCAGAATTCCAGTGCTTGGTCCCCTGTCCCCCACTATCATTACTCTTCATGTTTGGTAATTTCATAAGTGCAGAACGTCTGTCCTTAGTAAAACCTGCATTTCTTTAGTAACAGTTGAGGTTGGGGCTCCTGGGTGGCTCAGTCAGTTGAACACCTGACTCTTGATTTTTGGCTCTGGTCATGATCCCAGGGTCATGGGGTCAAGCCCCGTGTTGGGCTCTGCACTGCGCATGCACTGAGCCTGCTTAAGATTCTCTCTCTCCCTCTGCCCCTTCCCCTGCTCTCTCTCCCTCTCTCAAAAAAATAAAAATAAAAAAACCCCAACAACTGAGGTTAAAGATTTTCCATGCTTTTGTTTACAAGTCTTTTAGAAGACTGCTATTCATCTGCTAGCATACTTGTCTAGATTGTTCTTTAACTTTTGAGATTTTTTTCTTTGAACAAAAGTTTTTAGTTTTTTAAGTTGGATTTGTTGAACTTTAGTGGGTTTTGTTTCATTTTTTGGTCACTTCAAAGCTCTGAAAGTTATACTTTCAAAGAACTGACGCGCGTTCAATCCCGCTTTGTTAAGTAGTTGTCTGCTTTATCTTGGCAGACAGGAACGTACCTGGATTTCTTCTTCTCTGCCGGACACAAACTAGCTACCCCTCCCTCCACGTCCCTCCCGTGAGGCACTGCCCGTCATGAAGTGAATTATTACATGAAACACGGGGCCTTCTACAACTTTCCAGTGAGCCACAACAACCCCCTCCTGCCTTTGCATCAGTACTGTGCTGTTAAGATTGCTGTTACATCATGTTTTAATGGCGGGGGTGGGGACGAGAGCCTCTCCTCCTTCCCTTTGCTTTTGAGTATTTGCACGACCGTGCCCGATGAACTTAACAATCATCTTGTTCATTCTCTTCGGGAGTTGAATCGTGCTTGCGTTAACCTTCTAGGTGTGTGTGGAGAAGCCCGACATCTACCGTGTTGGGTTTTCCCAACCAAGAACATGGCATGGTCGGCTGGTCCCGCGTATCTCTTCCTAAATTTCCCGGTAAAGCCTTGCTCTACCTTTTTGTGGTTCACGCGCAGAACCGATGAGGCACCCCCAGTGTTCTCGAGCATATGCGTCACCAAGGGGCGAGGGCCAGCAGAACCTGCTGGGGAGGGGGCATAAACGCGCCTTCCAGGGGGCTGGCTGTGGCCTGAGCCATAGGCCACAGACAACGTGAGCATCGGGGAACCAGGTGGGGCCCACTCTGAAGAGCTCTGGCCTCCGAGACAGGCTGTGAGGAAGGCGCCTCCGTGGGCAGTGTCCAGGTCCTGTGGGCTGCTAGGGCTGGCCTCTCCCCCAGGGCGTGTGGCCCTGGAGGTGGCGTCTGAGGGCCTGGAAAGCAGCCTTGCTTCCGAGAATCACCCGCACTTAAGAGTACCCAGCGCAGGAGCTGTGAGGATGATTCTGGCAGAGGCCAAGGTCAGTGGGGCGACGGCCAAGGCGACCCACAACCCCAGGGCAGTGCGAGATACTGTGGAGGGGTACTCTCCGTGCCCCCAGCTCCGGCTTCCTGAACTGCCTTCCAGAGCGAGGAGGAGAAGGCCTCCAGCAGACAGAGGCTGTCCTCCCCTGGCCAGGGTACAGCAGACCTCACTGTCAGCTCGACTCTCTCTGGGAGGAAAATTGAAAGGAAACACTATACATTCCCTTTCTTATTAACTTCGATATGTGCTTTAATTACGTCTCTGCTGGAGTCCACGTCCTAAATGGGATCCGTCAGAGCTGAGGCTCTGAGAGGGTGGCCAGGGCCGGGCAGACAGGTGGCTCCCTCTGATGCTTTAGGACACGAGAGGTGGCCGGAAGTCAGTCCTTGCAGTTAGGATTTCACCTTGGCTTCTGAAATTCTTCTCTCCTCAGACTACAGGCCTTCCCGTCCTCCAGCGCAAACTGCAGGTTTCAGCCGCCTTCCCAAGGCTGGTCAGGGTCAGTTTTGCAGAGGCCGCCGGTGAGAGCTTCCCAGCTGTCTCCCCAGAGCCCCATCCTCCACCCACCTAGGAGCGGGCAAGGGAACCATGTGCTGAGAGCAGGGGTAGCGGTTCAGCATGGACCCAGCTTCCTGGCAGGATGATTAACAGTGATAACAGTAGCAAGGGCTTTCAGTGTTTTTGATACACCAGGCACCATTCCAAGTGCTCATGTTCATTAGTTCACTTAATCCACCCGGGGACCCCGAAGTGGTTTCGCACGGGCATGGCCGGGACATGTCTGCACCTGGCTGCAAGGCCGGCTTCGACCGCGGTGGACAAAGGTCCTGCAGCGGAGGAGGAAATCTCCCCACGCATTAGGTACTCCTCCCGTTTTGCGGGTGAGAACTATGGCTCCCACGGCTGCGTCTCCTGCCCCAGGCGCACAGCCAGCTGCTGCAGAGCTGGACTACAACCCGCATCCTAACTCTCAGGGCCTGCCTGACATCCATTCGGATGCGGAGTCCGGGGCGGGGCTACAAGCGGCCACCTCCACCTCCTGGGGTGGGGGGGCGTGGGGCATCCTCCCTCTGGCCCTCCTTCAGAGACACTGGGGCAGCTCGACACCCACACTTCTCAATCTTGGAGGTCCAGGCGGAAAGGACGAGAGGCCCTCCCCGGCTTGCAGGCAGCAGGATGTGAGGGCCAACGAGCTCCTGCCTTCATTCCTTCCGGGCGAGGTTATCAGCTTGAGCTCACTCTAGAACATTCCGATTTAACCAACAGAGCCGTGAGAGGAGGGAGGGGGTCCGGGTGGAGGCAGCAAGCAGTGGCATGAATTTTACCCAAGTGACCCTGTCATACTCTCTCTCAGTGCATCAAATTACTGAATACACACCACCTTTTTCTGAGTGGCCCTCCCAGGCAGGGAGACACGCACTGCGTGTGCCGGGCAGATGAGTAAGGAGGGACAAGCCACCGGGTAAGATGGAAAGAGGCGTCCCTGGTTACCTGGCGGCAGGCCGAGCATATGGTCTGGGTCCCGACAGGCTCTGCTTTCTTCCTCTACGCGGAATGTTTTCTCCGCATCAGGCACGATGCTAGGCACTTGTACTTGGCTCGTCTTACATTACCACCGCTTTATAGATACAGAGACAAGGTTCAGAAAGGCCAAGAGTCTTGCCCAAGGTCCCAGGGCCAATGGATAAGGAGCTGCGGGCCGGCCCAGGTCTGCCGGAGGCCAAAGCCCCCATGCTCCCTGCACACCTTCCCAGCCGGCCCGCCTGCTCACTGCTGCCTCTGTCGCTTTAAGAGATGAGCCTGGAGCCCCCTGGGCACTGACCTAGTTACATCTGAGCCATGGCAAATGGGCATCTGCCGCACTGGGTCTCCTTTTCACTTCTCCAACCATTGATCGATCACTGGCTCTGTCACTCCTCCCCGTGGTTATGGCCAGGAGATGGTTCCTCTCCAGCCCAGCTTTTCTCCAGCTCGGGTTGCTGCTTGGCAGTATCCTATATATTCACTCAAGGACGAGGACAGCTCCTTGCCTCCCTTTGGTGGCCCAGAGGCTAGCTGTGATCTTGAGGCTTGGCATGGACATGGGTGCCAAAGGACTGGGGGTCAATGAGACGTGAAGACCCAGAACGACCAGGGCCTTGGCCCAGCAAGACCCAGAGACCACTGCACTCAGCAGCAGTGACCTACCCCCACCCTGTTTGAGTGGGGACAAGGTCACCAGTCCTTTTAACTGGGAATTTTGTTTAGAAATTGGCAGGCTGTTGTATCTGGGTATAGCCTACCATGGGGGCTCCAGGGTCTAAGGCAGGGGACACGTCTCCCCACTCCCAAATGCTTGCAAAGAACCAGCCAATGGGCTAATCTGACCTATCACCCGCAGTGGTGGGAAGCTAAGAGTCTTCATGTTGTCCAGTGTCACACAGGTCTTGTGGGCTTGGAAATTTCCAGCCCGTGTACCTGGACTTATATTCCTAATGTAGGAACAGGCTACCCTTTCCAGATGACCTTGAGGCTTCCTGAGCAATCTGTTTAGTGGAATTAATTCCTAAAGCTGGAGCTGCTCAGGGAGACATCAGAAGCTTGCCAGGGGCTGCCAGCTCAGGCTTGGCAAGGGAATGAAAAATCAGCCTCTGCCCAGTGCCCCAGCAAGCCAAGAGCAGCTCAGAAATCAGTCACATAATGGGATCAACCAGGACAAGCTCCAGCTGGGGTCTGAGCCATTGCTTGGGGCCAGCGTCGCCGGCAGGTTGGCCAGAGGTGGGCTGGGACCTGGACACGCCTGGCTGTCAGGAATGACATGCCACCCAAGCCCTGGTGTGCTGGGAGAGGCCTTCCCTGGCTTTGCCGTGCTCTTATGCACTAGAATCCCGACACCCTTTTCTTTAGGCCCTGCCTCCTCTCTCCTCCAACCATCAAAGGCTTAACTCGTGAGGCTCGAGTTTAACTGTTCTCACCACGGCTGGATCCAACTTCCTCCTAGGACAGACCTCTTGGTTCAGCCAGGCTGGTCTAAAAGCCCACCCATTTCTGCAGGATGCCTCCCCTAGCCTTCTTCCCCCTCTCCAACCGTAGTCATTCCTGGTCTGGCCCCTCCTGCTGGAGTTCAAGTCCATCTGCTCAAAGCCCTGCAGATCACCATTCCCCCAAGAGCCCGGGCCACACTGCCCCGCTTAGGCAGCACTACCCAGAGGCACGGGTCCGGCTCCCAGCACTCAGGCTGGTAGGAGACAGAGCTCTCCATGAGTGACATATTTCATTACCACAACAACCCGCCTTCTCTCCCATGTCAACATCCAAAACCCCACTGAGTGACTGTCCAGATCCCAGCCACGTTCCGGCGACACACAGGAGGTCAAGTCTGCTCTCAAAGCTCGGGGCCCAGTGAAAATCCTAACCAGATCGAGCAATCGCTCCCTAAGCCCTAAGACACCACTGCAGGCCGAGGTGGGAACTCACGTGGTCCGTGCCTTCTCTTAATACCAGCCCCTTCTCTTCTCTTGGAGGTTGTGCAAACAGGCTTCCACCTTTCCCAGCCCTGGGGTTCCTGAGCCACCGTGGGAGCCAGCTGGGCCGGCCTTCTGAGAAGAGGGGAATCACTGAGAGGTAACTTACTTGTCCCTTTTCTTGGACACAAGTGAAGACAGCCTCCCAAGCTTGTGATTATTATAATCACGTGTTCTGTACAAATAAGCTCTTGGTGCCACACCAAATTGGAAGTGAGAGATTAAATTAAATCTGTTATTTCAAATGAGACAAAATGGACTTGGCTAATTTGAGGACGGTTAGCATCTTCCTCACTCATGTCTTGTGTGTGTGTGTGTGAGATAATTGATGCCCAAGGACTAAAGACCTTGCCACATGCCGTGGGCACCCGTGTAGGAGCTCTGCGTGGGCTCTAGTGCCCAAGGCGTCCTGCTACAGCCCTCGCTCTGGAGAGCACTCGGAGCCCTGGATCAGGTGACCAATAGCAAAGAGGCAGGACAAAAGCCACTATTTCAGACATCCCCATGGTGCTCTGTGCAAGTGCCAAGATGGCCCTTTGCTGGGCTCACTGCTTGTCCCTGTAGGAGTATGGGCACAGAGAGATAATGTCCCTGCAGGAAAGCATCCTTCTCAATGCCGAGCCACCACTAAAAAGCAGTCCTGCAGCTCAGCTCTGGTTCGGGGGTCAAGCCGCAGTCTCCGTGTGCCTATCACTCTTTCCGGGGAGGATGCTTTGGAAATCAAAGGGTCAGCAGCAGGATGGGGGTGAACAGCTCCCTTGTGCTTTTCATGCCGCGCCAGGCTGCTGCTGCAGACTCCACCCCGGGGCCGCTGCTCTTGACTTCTGGAGCAGAGACCAGCAGGTGCCCTTGCTGTGTTCGAGCCAGCCTGGGTTTTGCAGAGGCTGCTGGAAGCACCAAGGCCGGGGGGTGGGAGGAAGTCTGGTGTCTGGGGTGGGACTGGAGTATTTAAAGAGTTTTCTGTCCCATCCTGGGTCAGACCCTCCACCATTAAATCACTGCAGGGGGGTGGGGGTAGGGGTGGGGGTGAGGGCGGGAGCTTAGGGCAGTATTGTCAGGAGGTTCCTCCAAAAATACAGGTAAACCTGCAAGGACAAATGCATGGATCCACTAGGCTCTATTAATCTTTAAGTTTTTTTTCTTTTTTAAGTTTATTTTTGACAGAGACAGAGTGCAAGCACGAGCTGGGGAGGGGCAGAGAGAGAGAGAGAGAGGGAGACACAGAATCCGAAGCAGGCTCCAGGCTCCGAGCTGTCAGCACAGAGCCCGATGCGGGGCTCAAACCCACGAGCTGTGAGATCGCGACCTGGGCCAAAGTCCGACGCTCAACCCACCGAGCCACCCAGGCGCCCCATAGGCTCTATTAATCTTTAATGGGCAAAGTGTGATAGTCAACACGCTGCGTGTTACTGATTGCCAAATGCTTTCCTAACCGTCCTATGCGACAGGTGCTACGTCAGTCAAGGTGGCTTATCTCCGTCCCAGCTCCCCAACTAGGTCTCGCTCTGAAAGGCCGGAGGGCAGGGGCTGGGCAAGCTGTGGGTCGTCTCTGCTTTGGCAGGCTCGACGCCGAGCAGGCAGGGCCGTATTCAGTGCAGAACGAATAAATGAGGAGCCCCCAAAGATCGAAGAAACGAGGATCATGTTTAAGGCCACTGCTGGCCAAGTCCAGGTCGGTCTGGCCCACAGCCTGTGCTCCTACCCGCCACGGCATGCGTCGGAGAGACGGAGGACTTTGCCGGCACCAGGGAGCCAGGGGCCTGAAGGCAAGGCTGTCCCTGGAGGAAGTGGACATGGGCTGAGGACCAGATCTGCAGCCCCTCCTGGGCCACTCAAGCCAAACTGGCACCTCCAAGACTTTTGGACAGAGACACCTAAGCCTCCCCTCTGGTGGGACTTCTGTTGTGACGGCAGCTAGAGGAAAGCCCATCTTCTCAGCCCGTCACCCTCTGGGACGGTGACAGAGCTGCCTGGCTGTAGCCTGAGCGGCGGCTGTGCTGACTAGAGGTAGCTTGTTGGGGGATCAGGATGCAGGCGAGGGGTTACAAAGAGCTGTGCGGGCTCTGGCCACCGCCAGAGGACCCGTGCCACGCAGATGAGAGGCCCGGCTCCCTCTTAGAGAGTGGGAGGTGTAGGTTAAGAGCATGGCCTGGGGCTCACTGGGACTGGGTGTGAGCCAGTCCCACCAGTGACTTGGACAACTTCCTCCGGGTCCCAGATACTTGATCTGTATAATGGGGACAAATGCCAACTCACAGGACAGTCACGAGGCTACAAGAGCCCAAGTTTGTAGAGCGCTCAGTAAACCTCTGGTGAATGGTCACCATCATCAACAAGACCCTGACCGTTATCGTTACTCTTAATGACCTAGGGGGAGGGGAGGCCCTCCCGAGATGCCCAGGGTTGCAGGACCCTCCACTGCCGTCCTGTGTGCCTCTGGGTAGAGCTTGTGACAGCAAGGGCCATCTGGCTTGTCCTTGCACACAGAGGGGGTTCTTGGTCAATGTTTGGTGAACGGGTGGGAAGACAGACAAGCGGATGGCACGGGACACTGTCTGATGGTGGGAGGACGGGGGCGGGCATGACTTCTTGCCAGTGCTCTCAACCAATGAGTACCAAAAGGCCTGGCCTCGGGTCACCCTCGTCCACACTCGCATCAGAGCCCGATCGCTCAGAGCCTCCACGTGTGCCTTCTGGGGACATCGTTGAGGCGGCTGAGCCCGACGGGAAGAGGCGCTCTGTTCCCAGGGGGTTGCCACCGTCTCCCCTACAGATACTGCATCGCCGAGGAAAGCAGGACGCCAGTCCCCCTTCTGGTCAGGTACTTGCGTTCTCCTTCCTGAGGATGCGATCCATCAGAGAGAAGCCGGGTGGTAGCGGCGGTGCCCTCAAAGATAGTTTCCTTTTAAGTCAGAATCTAAATGGACTGCCAAGCAGGGCCACCCTGAGAAGGCCGCGGGAGATGGTGGCCTTGCAAAGGTTTTCTGGGAGCAGCGGTGGGAAGGCCAGGTGGGGGGCTGCCGCCGGCTCCCCGCCCCCCCCGCCCCGGGAGTGGCCCTTTCTTCTCTGGGAAGCATCAAAAGCACTGACAGTTGTGAGCACCAGCATTTTGTGGGCGCAACTGAAGGGGCAGCCTGAGCCCCGCCCCGCTTCCCAATGATGCCTTGAAAAGGAACTGAAAACACACTCAGATGGGGTGGGGGTGGCGCTCAGCTTCTCTACCTGGATTCCAGCGGCTCTGGGTGAGGTCTGGGCTCTCCTGGGCTCTGTTTTATGTTTCATTTCTGTGTGTTTTGAGTGCTTAGAAATGCACACTGGCTTGCCAGGGGGCCGAGCGTGTGTGCCTTGGCCAACTATGCCAGGCTTGGAAGGGCCTGCCTAACCAGGCCAGGAGCTCCAGAGGCCAGATTCTAGGTGTCCCGGCTGATGCCAGGCGTCACTGCCCTACAGCCTATGCCGCTGCCCACTGCACCTCCAGAGCGCGGCGGGGGTCACACGCTGCAATTCAACCCCCTTTGCTACGTCGGTCCAGAATGAGTTTGGGGCGCCCTGGAGAAGAGCCTTCTGGAGGTGGCTCGGCAGGTCAGAAGTTTTGGGTAGAAACTGATAAGGGGCGGGTCTTTTTGTTTTAGCCATTTTACTTAGTTTTGCCCCCAGTTTCCCCAAAGGCCGGGGCCAGCCATTCCCGGCAGCCGCACACCCATCTAACCACGGACAGCAGGTGAGGCTGCCGCAGCCCCCACCCGCGGCTGTCCGGGTCCCGTCCACCCCACCTGGCCCTCGTGTAGGGACACAACATTCACGAGGCCGCTTGACCTTCAGAGCAAAGGGCCACTGACATCCGGTACTGGGGACGGGGGCTGAAGAGCAGGAAGGAAGAGGCTGAGGGACAAAGGGGAGGAGGGAGATGTGGGCTGAGCGGCTCCTGGGGAAGGGCCAGCGACTGTTCAGGCTGCCCTGAGGAGTGGCTCCTTGTGACAAGGTGAGTGGAAGCCAGGCCCCCACGTAGCTGGCCTTGCTCCATCCATGGTGGGGCCAGAGATGGACATGGCAGACATTACAGGACAATCTGGGCAGGCCTGGGCGAGGAGGGGCAGTGGTCTGAACCCAACAGACACCCTGTGGAGGCTTTCCCTCAGGGTGTGCTGTGAATTGGTGCTGAGGATTCCAGAAGGAGGGAGGCAAAGACCCCAGCGCCTCCCTTCCTCCACCCAGGGAGGACCAGACGTGCCCGAGAGGCAGCTGGCACCTTTGTTCAGGCAGGAGATCGGCCGGCTGTGGGAAGCTGTCCTCTCACAGGCCCCTTTTCCAGGTCAAGTGTTTTATTTGAAGAAATGTGCCTTCTGGAGACCAGGTCTTTATAGCATTTAACTCAACTCAGAAGGAAACAGAACTCAATTTTTCCCAAACCTCTTATTTTTCTAAGCCAGCAGCCAACCATCCACGGAAGCAGAGCTCCTTGGCGTGAGGAGGGGGCTTGGGCCTCTGCTTCATGACGCACGAGCCCCTGCTGCAGTCCCTGACAGGCAGCCTCCCACTCTTGCTTACACCCTCCAGTGACGGGGAGCTCACCACCACCCCGGGCAGCCCACACCATTAGTGGGCAGTCTGAACTGTCAGTTAAAAATGTAGAGCCCTAATTAGGCTTTTTATCTAATTACTGTTCTCTGATGTTCATTTAGTCTTCTTGAGTCATATGGAAAAAGTCCCCTCCGCTTTATATCTGATAGTCCTTCAGGATCCGAAGAAAGCTTCCAGAATCACACACGCACATACACACAAGCTCTCTCTCTCTCTCTCTCTCTCTCTCTCTCTCTCTCTCTCTCAGTCCAGGGCATTAGAGGAACAGTAAATTCAGGCCTCCCTAATCTCCCCAACTCACTGACTTCTGCTGCTGAGCATGGTACCCAAAGGAGACTGAATGGTGGGTTCAGAAGAAGGAGCCATTAAGCCCCAAGACAATGTGACTGTGGCTTTTCCTTTTCTTAAAGCATCTGACTGGCATTGCTTAAAGCTGCTTTCTTCCAGAATGGTCTGGAATATTCTGGAGGAGCTGATTCCTCAAATAGCAGAGCTATAGGCTGTCCAGCAGTAAACGTGCCAGCAGTGAGGATGGGGGCAGTCTGGTCATAAGCCAAAGGGCCCGTCCAGCCTCAAGTGGATTTCACACAGAAATCCCAATTTGGCCCCAAATTTCCTCTGGCCTAATTTCTTTGAAACTGGGTACTTCACTGTCGGTGCCAAAATATCCACGTGCTGTGGTGGCTTTCAGAGAACAGTTGCTGGGGATCAGAGGGACATTTTAGGGAAGGGACCACAGTCAGCCCGCCTGCCAGCAGCTTCCCAGCACCAAAGACCCACAGCCTGCCGCTGCTGTAGACAAATGCCCAGAGGGTGGTCAGGGATGGCAAAGAAGGGCACATGAGCATTCCCCAAAGGGCCACCCTCCTATTTCACAGGCAGGAAACAGGGGCCCTGATCTACCCAGGTGACAGAGTGAGCTGAGGAACAGCATTGAGGTCCCAGGCTGGGGCTCTGTTTGGTCTGCTGTAACCAAAGCCGTTTCTAGTCCTTTCCTCCCTTCTATAAACTCCACTGAGCACCTGTGGGTGTTCTGGTACCAGTGTGTGTGTGTGTGGGGGGGTGGCTAGTTTGCTGAGGGTCCTGCCCCAGAGAGCTCCCTGAGCCCAGCAGGGGTGACGGTACATGTGGAGGTCCAGCATCTGGAACAGAGTGAGGCCTGCTGGAAGGAGCACGAGGGAGGTCATTCCAGAAGAGATAACACAATGCTCCCACCCATTTTTTTTTTTTTTTTTAACTAATGGGAAGGCTGACGCTCAGAGTTGGGCATGACTGGCTCATGGCCACAGAGCTACTTCAAAAAGCTCCTTGTGGGCAGGCATGTGGGCAGCCAAGCTTGGGAGGGGCTTCACTGATGACAGAAAAGTGAGGAAAGGGTCCTGGGCGGGCAAGCACCTGGGTCAGGCACCAAGCCAGGTAGAGGCCAAGTTGGGTCTCAGAAGCCAGATTTGTGGAGGACCAGCTCAGGGCTGTTTCTCTTAGGTCAGGGTACCGGGGTCTCTAGAAGGTGTTGGGCATTTAGGGGACCAAGAGACACATTATAAGAGGGCTTCTCAGGGTTAGCTGGCTCTGGACTGGGCTGTCCAGGGAGCAGTCCTCTTTGCAGAAGGAGCTCTGGGGACAGGACTTCCCAGTCCAGCTCTGTTAGCCTGGACACTAGGTCCTTCTTCCATGCAGGGGATGCCACTCCAGTGGGGCTAGACTGTGGGCTCTCTGGACCTAGGTGAGTACCACAGGACCTACCTTGAGAGGGGCTGATGGGGCTGCTCACATCTGCGTGACGTGATGAATGCCCACCCCACCCAGCACCCTGTGCTAGTGGCCCAGACGGTCACCTGCACGGCAGTCCCTCAAGGTCTGGACTCTGCCATGCAGAGCAGGAAAAGCCCAGCTCCCTTCTATTCGGCCTGCTGTGTTAATTTTACAACACTCCCCCCTCCCCCCATCTGTAATGTCTACTGGCAAATGAGATCATTTAAGACACTGGTCACACTCCAAATCAGAGATGGGGTATCCTGTGCTCTCAGCAGTCTCTCCTGCCCTAATTAGGACCCAGCTATCTAGCACCCCAAGTCCCTTTCTTTACCTGCTCTTCAGAATGGTGCGGAGATTTCATTAGGAAAAAGATGTCAGAGCCCCTCTCTGACTTCATCGAGAAGGCTAAAAAGGCAGCTGCTTCCTCCCTGGAAACGGCTCAAAGGCAGCCTTCGAGCTGCTCCCTCTTGGTCCCAAGCACAGCCCCCACCCCAGCCCTGGGAGGTGAATCACTTTGATCTGTGTATAAAGCCTGAGGGTCAGATACCACCGCCAGCAGGCCCTTGGAGACTAGGCCAAGGGCAATGGGGAATCCCTGTGTCTGGTGGGGTAAGCTCTCCCCTCCCCTTCCCTTCTATCCACTGCAGCCCAAAGCAAGGCACTCACAAATTACACACACACACACACACACACACACACACACACACACACCAGCATAAGCACCTATAAAGCTCCGCATGGTGCACCTGCTAGGCAAGTCCCCTGCACTATCAAAGGACATGAGCGAGAAGGTCTGCCTCTGTGCGACTCGGGTTGAACAGGGGGCCCTGGTGAGGGGTCAGAGGGGACAGGGCCTGCTGAGCCTGGGATGCTGGGCATTCTCCTTACTCTGAAGCCCGTGACAGTTCTTGGTAAACTTCCAGATGATTCTCCATCCTCCCCTGACCCAATCTGCCATTTAAATTGCACGCCTGGTTTTTACAACGAGTATTAGTGCAGAGCCTCAGGGTGGACATAAATATTAGCTACCAATTCTTAGGTGAGAGGAATCTGCAGTTTGGCCCTGGTGCTGTGGGACCGGCCACATCCCGGCCAGCATTTTCTGCGGGTGCTAATGTGGCTCCCCTTGCTCGTACTTTTCCATTGGTAATGGGCAAGAGACTCCTGTTGACTTACTTCTACATCTCCCTCGTTGACTGATTTATTTATTTTTATCTACCTTCCCCGACAAACAAGTCAGGCGGACATAGCAGCCCAGGGCGGCCTGGAAGTCAGCGCTTCCCCACGGCCCCGAGTTATCCACGCAGTGGAAAGTTTGGTGCTAATCACTCCCCGGGGGCGAAGGCCCAGCCTCCCAGCCTCACGGGAGGCTGCTGGCACCCCAGGTGTGTTCGGGAAGATGGCGTCCCACCCCAGGCTGGTCCAGCTCAGCCAGAGAGGTGTGGGCCAGGGAAGCTCCGAATAAACTTCCAGCCCAGCCCTCCCCTGGGGTCCTGGCACCCTGGCTTCCACAGGTGAGAAGGGAGGCCCAGGCAGATGCTTAGCTCCCCATGAGGCGATGGAGACAGGTAGGTATGGAGGGAGAGACATGGCCCAGAGCTCTGGTGGGGGATGTGTCTGACAAGCCCCAGCTGCAGGTTCTCTGTCCTCAGGAGAATAATTCACACCGCAGAACTGAGCTGAGGGCTTGCTGGGAGCCCCTGGGCCATCGACAGTGGGGGAGTCCTAGAAACCCCAGCCCCATCCCCAAGGTCCAAGGCTGGGCCTCCTTCCCAGTGACCCTGACAGACTCACGTTGGGCCTCTGCTTTAACCTGTCCTCAGATGGGGCAGGGGGAGGCTGTCACACCTTCCACTGGGATGTCACTGCACTGAAAAGTCCTGGCCTTCCCTGGGGCAGAAACACAGGGCTGTGGGGGACATCCTGCTGATGGGGGGCACACTGTCTGGGCTTGCTCTGTGGCCCACTGCCAACCATCCTACTTGGGCAGAACCTTCTGTCTGCCTCACTTTCCTAACCTAGAAAACAAAGGGTAGGTGATCAATATGAAAATTCTAGGGGTTTGGTAAAATCTTCCATCTAGCAAGTGTTTTTCAGACCACCTGTTACGCCTCCGGTTTGAGAACTTAAATGTTAACTAGAGAAAGCACCATAGGGAAGAGCCTCTTTCTGCAGTCTGTGGGGTTCAGGGAAGACTGCCCACAGCATGCCAAGAAGGGGCAGGGAGGGCTTCCTAGAGGAGGAGAGGCCACCACAGCCCAGAGAGTGGCCCTGGAACCTCGCTCCCTGCTATGCTGTGTTGCCTGGGCTGAGTGGGGCCTATGGGGTCACTGGGCAGTGCAGCGTGGCTTTCTCTCTGACACCTGAAAGGCAGCCAGCGGCTGGAGACACTTCGGCCCAGTGTGGAGTGGGGTCAGAAAGTGGGCTCACTGGCGGTACTGGAAGACGGCTGGATTTACAGGAAGCCCTGGGAAGCGCAAACAGCCAACAGTGCAGACGCAAAGGGCTACCAGCTTCTGACCTGTGCAGACTCAGGCACCCGGAGGCAGGGGCCTCGGCGACTCGTCTCTGTATCCCGAGAGACCGGTGTGGTCCTTAGGACCCAGTGGGCACTCATCAATGACTGCAGTATGGGTGTCATCTCCCAGCTGTGAGCCAGCCCCCCACTGCTGTCCAGGCCAGGGCCCGCCAGAAGGGCGTGGAAACCTCGTCCAAGCTCGGTGCTAACTTGTAACTCTGGGTGCAGTGGAGGCTGGCCCAGGAGCGGACGGTGCTGTCCGGGTGGTGGGGCGATGGGTGTGCCCCTCAGCCTGGATGGCCAGCAAAGCTTCCAGACCCCAGCCCTGAAGGCCACCTGGGGATGCGGGTGCATCCGGGCTCCATGGAGAACACTAGCTCCACAGGCAGCCGCCAGGATGACGCAAAGCGGGGTGCTCCCCGAGTCTGGGTTTTCAACAGGCCCTGCTGGGGGCTGCTGGCCCCAGGTCACCACGGCAGTGCCACGCCCCTGATGGAGACAGACGGTTCTCTCGCCAACGCGCCAACGCACGGAGATGCAAATGCCGGTGATTCACTACCTGCCACGGGGGACGAGGTCATTTTGGCAGGCGCCTTCCCCACCCCTGCCAGGGTCTGGCACCAGCTATTTTTTCCATGTTTAAAGAGAAACAAACAGAAATGATAAGATACTTCTGATGGGGAGAGAGGACTGGGATTGATAGGCCTTGGAAAATTTTTTCCACAAATAACAAGAGAGATTCCAATCCAGGCAGGAAGGCAGGGCAGGGGGCTCGCTGGCCAGTGCTCCGCCTGTCCCCGAGCGCTTCCCCCTCACGCCCTGTGCCATTCCTGGTGCGCCAGAGGACAGGAGAGCTACCCTCTAGTGAGAGAAGAAAACAGGCACTTTGCTCAGAAATGAGGATTTTTACCAAAACTTTTGCCCCAGGGCCCCCAGACCTTGTCCCAGGACTGGAACAGTGACAATGGCAGACGAGCTAGGGCACTTGTGGGAGCAGCTGCCCGCAGGGAGCCACATGGCTGCTGTGGAAATGGGACAGAGACTCGGCGTGGCACTTTCTTTTCCAGCACGATTGAGCTCTTATCACTGACCACTTCAATATGGAATAAATCAGCATCAAGATTAGAGTCATTTCCTCAAAAATCCCCCAGCACTCTAAAGAGAGGAGCACAGTGATGTGCCCGGTCTCCGGAACAGAGGCTTTTCGGGCATAGCTAACATGCAGGGGCCACCTGCTGTTGGACGGGCTGTAGCTAACAAGGAGCCTTCTCCCAAGCCAAGCCCACGCCCAGAGCTCCCAACAGATCTGGGAGGGGTCGAACCGCTCATTTGCAGGGACACGGGACAACGGAAGAGCAAATCAAAGCAACAGCAAGGATTGCTCCCGAGCTGCAGCACGTGTGACTTTCACGCCATGTGGGTTTAGGAAAGGTAATACTGTGCCGCTCCCTGGGGCCCACACAGGTGGCTGCTCACAGCCCAGGGGGACCTGCCCAGAGGCTCTGGCTGCCAAGGAGCTGAGGGGACGAGGTCTCAGCCTCCCTGTAACCCACTCGGGCACCCGCTGCTCTCCAGTGGTGATGCTGTACTGGGGAGTGAGCCCTCTCCTTGTCTCAAAGAACGGTGAAGAGCAGGACTGTGGGGAGACCCAACGGCCATCCTCTGTGGCCTCTGGGGGATCTCTTCACCTCACACATGATTCTCACAGCCACACTGTTTTGGGAGAAGGAGGGCCTGGAAGACTAGAAGCTGCCAGGCAGATCTTATGTGCTGGGAGTGCTCAGAACTGTGTTCAACCTTTACGACAGCTCTGCTAAGGTGTTATGTAGGAGAGGGTTAAATAATGCTTATTTTAGAGAGACAGAGACAGAAAGAGAGAGAGAACGAGCAGAGGAGGGGCAAAGAGAGAGGGAGACAGAATCTGAGGCAGGCTCCAGGCTCCGAGCTGTCAGCAGAGTCTGATGTGGGGCTCGAACCCACAAACCGCGAGATCATGACTTGAGCCCAAGTCGATGCTCAACTGGCTGGGCCACCCAGGGGCCCCTTGTATGACAGAGGTTAAATAACATGTCCAAGGTTAAATAGCATGTCCAAGGTCCTACGCATCGCCAATGAATGGGAGAGCTAGAATTCAAATGTAGGACTTTTCGCTCCAAACCACACCTTCCTTCCTGCCACCCACCCAGGCAATTCTGAGTCTCATTCTTTCTCCCCTGAGCCTCCCCGTAGCTGTTC
Organism: Panthera tigris; assembly: GCF_018350195.1. Lineage (NCBI taxonomy): Eukaryota > Metazoa > Chordata > Mammalia > Carnivora > Felidae > Panthera > Panthera tigris. The sequence goes on from NC_056665.1 coordinate 133,145,386, forward strand.
TGTCTCTATCTAGAGTGGCAAGGTGAGCTCCACTCTACCTGTCCCACGAGTACCTGCCGCCCTGGAAGTCCTGAGGCAGGGACACGTGTGTTCTTCTCTGCCTACCCACTGCTCCCCCATTGCCTCCCTTCCCCCTGTGAAACCACCTAGATCTGTAGGTCCAGTGTTGTGCTGGTCTGCTGGCCCTCTGAAAGAGAAGAAAAAGCCCTGATTTGTAGTGCTTGCCAATTTCTAGGGTATCAAGACTCCCACCATGGCTGGTTTCAAGCTACCCACGAGGTCACTCTGGGCAGAGCTGGGAAAGGATGAACGGAGCTGGCTGGCCGGCTCTGGCATACACTGCCTGCATCTACCGGCGAGCAGGAGCCGCAAGAGGCCCCTGGCCCAGTAGCAGAGGGACCACAGAAGATGCAGGTGACGCTGGTGCCATAAAATCCGCCCATCCTGTCGGCCAAAGCACACTGTTGTCTTGATGGTGGAGGGGGGTCGGCACAAAACTTCTATTTTCTTCAGGGTTAAGGATGCAGAAAGGGAGCAGAGGGACACGTTTTCTTCTGTCATTGAGCAATCTGACTTGCGGGAAGCTTAAGGCACCACTGAACCACCCTCAGAACACCTCCCACATCCGGGAAAACGGGGCTGGGGGCTTCGTTTCTCCCCTTTAGTCTCCCAAGATCATCCAGCAACACAGCCCTTTCAGCCTGATTTCTCTAAAGCCAATTTTCTTGTCAACTGGGCTGTGTCCCATGTCATACTTGCTGGTGGGCATGTGGGCGTCCGCGTGGTGGCAGTGGGGGGGGGGGTGGGTAGCTGGAGGGGGCTGTTGCCGGCAAGAAGGATGGGATTGTAGCCGGCTTTCTTTCATCATGCCAGAGGCAGGAGCAGATGCATCACCTCTGTGTAAGATGCCAGGCAGCAGGTAAAGAATTTAACAGCTTGTGGGAGTTCTAATTAGATTGCCAATTATAACTCGATTGACCTGCCTGGCTTTGAAAGGCCTGGAAAAACGCATGTTGTCTGTAGGAAGAAGTAGATTTTGCTTCTAGTTTGTTCTGGGGGATCCCTGCAGGGATCACTTGCTTGGACTTTGGTTCTAGCCCCATGCATCTGTCTGGACTCCCGCTGCCCCGGAAGCAGAGGAGGAGAGAAAACCCGCGGGGGTGCAGGGAGGGAGAGAGATTCGGATCCCTGTGGAGGGGGGAGCCGTTGTCTGCAATAGGCAGCTTTGCTCCTTTCTTTATGAAGAAAGACTCAGCATCATGTCCCCTAGGCTCCCCTGCAGGGTTGGGCCAGCAGTTTCTCCTTCATTTGGAAGGACATCAGCCAGCACTGCAATTACAGATCTAATCAAAACTGACCTCCTGGAGAGGCCAGATCCCAGGTTTTGTGTGTGTGTGTGCGTGTGTGTGTGTGTGTGTGTGTGTGCACATGTGTTCAAGAGTCTTTGCAGAAAAGGTCACCGTTGATATCAGCTTGGGGCACGCCCCCTCCCCCGGACATTGGCACCCAGCAGGAGAATCGGGTCTCCAGCAGACACGAGAGGGCATGTTTCACCTCCCTCCTAGGAACCAAGGCACCCGTTCACTGTTAGACACCATTCAAGTCCTTCTCGCTCACACATGTGATCCCATCTGATTCTCCCATCACCACCTCTACTTGTGGAGGAAGACACTGAGGCCCAGAGAAGCTCAAAGGCTCCCAGCTCCTCTGTGTGGGACCATGTCTGTAATTCAAGTCATTCTTGTCTCTCACACTTATCACAGTGATCTTGCTCACCGGGACCCTTCCTTCATGGACATCCCATAAACCTCACAGGGCCCTAGGCCGGCCACAGCCCGGAGCCAAGAACTGAGTGGGGCCATGGGAACAAGAGGGCTTGGGGATCTGCAGGGTCAGGCCCAAATCCCAGCTACAGTTTGGATGAGCTGGGTGCATGGGAAAACTGTGTAAATGACCAGAACCCATGTGTCCTCATTTGCCAAGTTACTCTCCCACTCTGTGAATGCTGGTGCTCCTTGGGTTCCATCTTTGGCCCTCTTTCTTTCTCTCTCTGATTCGCAGCTCAGCTGCCACCTCCAGGCCACCACTGCTTCCTAACCATGGCCCCTGCCCTGGAATGTTCTGCCTCCAGACCATGTGCAAGGCTTGTACCTTCCTTCCTCCCATTGCTTCCCTTCCTCCTGTGTTTCCTCTTGTTGGTGAAGTCGTCTTATCCATCCAGGTACCTGACCCGGGTATCTGAGAATCAGACGAGAACCTTCCAATTCCCTCACCAAGCCTTACTGCATCCGCCTTCTCGAAATCTCTTCTCCTGGACTGTCAAGATGTTATTAGTGGAGTCCAGTCCTTGGTGTCTCTTAGCTTCTACTAACGCATCCTCCACAGCTTCTAGATTGATCACTTCAAAATGCAAACCTGATCTCACTACTTTGTCTTAAGTTTTTTTTAATCTTGAAAAATTTCAAGCATGCAGAAAATTTGAAAGGCTGATATAATGAACATCTATATACCTATCACCTAAATTTAACAACTGTTAACGTTTTTCACACTTGCTTTATCTATTTTGGGGGCAAGCGTTAGTATTTTGAAGTAAACTATAGGCACTGTGACACTTCATCCCTAAATACTTCAGCAGGAATCTCTTAAAAAAAAAAAAAAAAAAAGAATGTTTCCTTACAGAACCACCTCTAACAAAATTAATAGTACCTGCTCACCATTGTCTACTAACGGGCCCCAACTGTCCCATGTAGATCTCCAAGAGCTAGTTTGTTTACTAGGTATTCAAGCTCCATCTGTCCCTAACTTGTGGAAGAGTCGACATCTCTACTCTGCTGCTGAATCCTGGCCTCCAGGTCACACCTTCGGTGGAGCCGTGTCTGTCCCTCTTCCCTCATGACACCAGACAACCTGTGACCTGTACCTCTGTCTACCAGAGCCCCTGTGACTTTTTTTTAAAATACTTTTTTTAAAGTTTATTTATTTTGAGTGGGGGGGGGGGGGGGGGGAGAGAGCGGGGGCAGGGCAGAGAAAGAGAGAGAAAGAGAGAGAAAGAGACTGAGAGAATCCGTGCAGTCAGCACAGATCCTGATGTGGGGCTTGAACCTCATGAACCTCAAGATCATGACCCGAGCAGAAATCAAGAGCCAGATGCTTAACCGCCTTAGCCACCCAGGTGCCCCTCCCCTGTGACTTTTCCTACACTTACTTATACATGTTTATGGCTCTCCTTCGAGACTTGAGGGGAGTGGTCTAGTCCAGTATCTGGCACAGAACCAGGCTCCACACAGCTTACGTACATCATGCCATTTAATTCTTACAGCAGTAACTAAGAGGCCATTGTGCAGAATCCATGATGCTGAAGGTGAAGCCAGAGCAATACCTGACACAGAGAAGGTGCCGGTGCCCAAGTGCCGGGTCCCCTCCTGCTCACAAGCCTCCAGCTGAAGATGTTCTGAAAGGCTTGAAGAGAAACAATGCCTGCAGAGGTATCTGAAGAGGCAGGTGTCCCATAAATACCAAGCAGATAAGGAAAGGGAGGGAAGAGAGATCACGCGTCAGTCAGTGAGCCTGGCGGGAGGTGAAAGCGGTCAAGTAACCGTGGGGACCGGGGGTCTGCCGCCAGGCAAAGGGGCTGGAGTCCCAGGGACCCTGGCAGAGGAGTTCTCAAAGGGCTTTCCTAAAGCTCCTGCAGGCCTGGAGCTTTCTGGATGCAGGGGCCCAGATCTGGGAGCTAGGGGTGGGCCCTCAGACTGTGGTTCTGGTCTCCCTCTGCAGCAGGTCGCCAAGGCCCCGGGGAGGGACATCAGGGGCAAGGCTGCCTCCAGACCCTGGGCGGTGCTCTCACCCAGTGCCCCTGGAGGGAGCCTCTGCACACTGGCACCCCATTCCTTGGTCAGTGGCGCTCACTGGCTTCCGAGAGCAGGGGCTCCCCAAGGAAAGGGCCCAGAGTGTGCTTCTGTGATCTGTGCAGGGGAGGGGGCCTGCCTTGGCTCCAGGCCACCACCCTCCTAGAGTCCGAGGGTTTGAGGCTTGGTGAGTTTTGGTATTTTGTCACTAATCCGTTTGTCATTCCTTCCTCCTAAGCAACCCCTCACCCCCACTCCTTTGGCAACGGGAGGGGTGCCAAAGGCTACTCTCTCCTGCGCCCAGCTGGGCTCATAAATCAGTGCTGATCCTGCTGATCCAGGCTGTGAGAAGGGGTGCTACACAGCAGGGGGGCCAGGTAAGAGGCAAGTGGGGAGACCCAGTCTTGACTCCAATTGGGAGCAAAATTGAGAGGATGCAAGCTCAGCGGATGCTACACGACCCACCAAGACAGGCTTGAGCCCCCTACTCCCCTTCTCCCCAGAGCAATGAGCGGGCTTCTCCGGGGCCAGGGCCTACCCTCGAGGAGTCCTGGGAGCTCGTCTCTTCCCCACCCCCACCCCGATGTCAAAAGGCAGACGCTACCGCTCACTTCACAGACAAAGTGGACGTGACGCCTTCGGGAATGATGCGGTCAGGATTCCTGGTTGGGTCTGCCATCCGCTGCCCTGTGCTCTTGGCAAGTCCCTTCCCCCCTCTGGCCTCAGCTTTTTACCCCATCCGTAAAAAGGGGTGCTTAGACTACGGAATTTCGTTGGTGTTCTAAATCCTGCGATGCCTTCGCTCTCTGATGAGTGTTAGGTCCAAAGATGTCCCAGCCGCTTTAGGCTCTCACCCCTGATACTGGTGAGGAAACACCAGAAGCAGTACCTGGGAGAAACTTCCAGGGTGTCCTCCCCAGACCTTTGGGCTGAAGGGTTTTAGGCTCAAACTGAAGGTCTAGACAACATGTGTGCAGGCATGTCCCAGAGAGAGCCCAGGAACACTCCTGGGGAGTGGGGAGCCTCTGGGACTAGCACTGAATGATGGGGAAGCCATTCAGACAAGAGGCGGGTTGGGGACAGCCAGCCCAGGTGGACCCGAATGCCACTTTCTCATGGCGACAGCCCTCTTGTTGACTTCAGGGACAGGCGGTGTGGGGGAGGAGGGTGCTGTAGCAGGGCTCAAATCCAGGGGGACCTGAAATAAGGAAGGGGAATTAGGGGCAGGTATCTGGGAACACAGAACAACCCAGATAAGGGAAAACTTGGATCAGACAGTCTGATCCAAGCCAGGGAGCAGCAACCGTGGCAAGGCAGGAATGCGGTGGAAGTGAAATGTCAAATCATACTGGAATAATGGGCCAGAATTTCTAAGAATAAATGGTTTGGATAGAGTATGTCAGATTTTAAATAATTTTAGATCATAATTACTAATGAGACACTGAACTGCACTGCCTGTAATTAGTCATCTAAGACTCCCAAACAGAAAATAGAAATAAACACAGAATTAATTTTTTCCTTAAGCCGCGGCGAAGGAAGGCCCAGTGACATGGCTGGTATTTCGGAGCCTGCACCGGGTCTGTGATTTCAGTCCTCGCTGAAAGCCGGGTGGCCTGATGCCATATCTCCCTGGCCAGCACTGAGAAAATGCTGCAGTGGGAAGGAGGAATCCAAAAACCAAGCAGAAAATGTCTGCAGAGAGTATCTCTGCACCAAAGGATGCTGTTTGGGGTGGGAGGGCTTTTAGTGCGGGAGGGGTTGGCAAGATCAAGGGCCACAAGCCACACAGGAGCCACGTGGGTGCGGAAGTTCTACATCTCCAGGTGACCCTCCTTTTGCTCCAAGGAGGACATACACGCCAACAAACGGAAAATGCTTTAAGCTAAAAATACGCATTTTCAAAAGGATGTGAGGACATAGCTTGAGTCATAAAAAAAAACCCTTTCAATTACCTGGTTCTTCCCCCAAATAATTTCCAATCCCTCCCCCTATTCAGATGTCCTCCCCATGTGGCTCGCACCTCCGACCTGGCTCTGGGAGGCTCACTGTCGCTACCGCTGCTGGCATCCTACCCCCAAACGGGCGCGGGCACCGTGCAAACCCAGTTGGAGCGACGCGGCCCCCTCTCCTCTCGCCAGAGGAGCCCACCCTCAAGGGACACGTCTTGGTGCTGTGGCAACAAGGGAAGCTGCTTGAATCTGGGTTTGGGGTAGGGACGGGGGTTACAAACAGAGGCTTCCACAGCCTGGGGCCAAGATCAGAAGTCACACCCTGAACAAGACACCAGGCTCACAGTCTATGGAGGGAACCAGATAAAAAGGGCTGAGGATGTGTCCTGGGTCACCATCGGGGCAAGTGAAGAGATGACTAGGGGGTGGCTGACAGAAACTCCACAAGAGAACTCATTTGAGCAGAAGGATCAGTGTTTGGGTGTCTGTTTTCCTTAAACAGGAAATGGTATTTAATGATGTTTGTATGGCACCCTGGGGCAGGAGGACTGGGCTGCTCTAGGCCACGTGTGACACACTACTCCCTTTCCTTGACACTCCCGAGGGCAGAGGCTGTCCTCTCTTTGGCTCATCTGTAACCACAGGACAGAGGCGAGATGCTCTGGCCTAAAGGGCAAGAGAGTCTGGGGCCTGGGAAGAGGGTCTCTCTCTGCATCAGAGGCGGGGCTACTGCCTGGATCGACACAGCCCCAATCCCTCGGTCCCTGCCACGTCCACCTGTCTGCCTCGGTGCCCCAGGCTGCCTGGGGACGGCCATTTCAGTATGGGGTCTCTGGGATGGGCTGTGGAGCCTGATATCCGGCTTACAGGGGGAGTGCCTCTGGGGAGGACGAGGGGTGAGAAAGCACAGGGGTGCGGCCCAGGAAAGGCATCAATCTTTATAAATTTACCGTTTCACTTTCTAGTCTGAAACTAGGTCTCTCATGGGCACAGTTATTATGGGTCAGCTTCTCGGAGGATGATCGTCTCACTGAATGAGAGACAGAGAGCAGGCAGCCTGGGACACATGGGGCCTGGAAGACCAGGGCTGACGCTGGCAGGATGGCCTGGACACTGCTCCACAGCAGCCTCTGGCCTACGGATGGTGACCACTGCCACCCTCAAATGGGGCACAGGGGCTGACAAAGAAGCATGCGCTTGGGGACAAGACAGGGTGTCTGAACTTGAGAGGGGCCCACTGCTGTCCCCCAGGGCCCCGGGGCAGAGGGCTGCCCCTCTGGAGCAGGTGCTACAGGTTGGCCTGGGGACCTGGCTGTGCCAACCACGCCTGGCAGGAGCCCCACCTTATAGCACAACACGTCCTCTTTGAGACCCGGCCTGTGACACACTCAGATCCCACTGCACTGGAAGGTTCCATCAACTAGCTGACTCGGCCTCCATGGTCTCGTGTGAAACTGTGTGGCTGCATCCTCCAGTCCCCGCCTCGGTGTCACTTCCTGTACTCGTGGTGGGAAGGGACTGTGCCAAGGCCAAGCCAACAAACGCCCAAAGGACTCCGCATAGAGAAATAGTTAGCCTAGTTAAAAATAGCGTGTTCCCATGATACCCGCTCAAAGTCCATTCAAGGGAGATGGCACCCGGTGCTTTGGGGGGTCTTTGTAAAAGGGGAATGATGACATCTGTCAAGGTCAAGTTGGCTCTTGAACTTGTTTTTCTCCATCTCTCCCTGCCATACCTCATCTACCTGACACTCCTGGTCTATACTGGCCGCTGTGTCACCACAGGCATGGCGCCTTCCCCTGACAGATCTGCAAAGAAAGAACCCTACATTGGTTCCACAAGTGCTTCAAGAGAGGGAAGTCAACGGGCCAAAGGCCCCTCTGCAGGGGTGGGTGGGTAGGGGTCAAGAAAGGCTCCTCAGAGGTGTGACATCTGAGCCGGCCTCCATGGCAGGCTCTGCCCTCCCTGCTACCCAGGCCAATCTATGGAGCCTGCCCAGCACCCCCTTCAGGTCCAGGGCCTGCCGCCACCCTGGTCTGGCCCCCCTGAGCCCAGATGCTTCCTGTCTCTGCCTGACAAACCACACCATGCCTTCCTACTCTTTTTGGCTTTAATAAGCTGGACTACGGGCCCCAGAGAAACAGAAAGTAATACTTAAAAGCAAAAGCACAAGCTTTTGGCCAACCACGTTTCATGACATATTCTTATTTCAGCTCCTCCGGCTGCTGAAATTCGGTTCAGAAGGAAAGCCACGCCCATGGGCAGATCTTTTGGAAAGGAGATGCCTCCCTCACTGTCAAGTAGATACAGAGGGGCTTCCACCGACTCAAATTATACAGAATGAGAGTAGCGTTCACAGCTAGTGTTTGTGGAGTGTGATGCAGCCTGTATGAGCTCGTTTAACTACACAATAACACCGAGGGGTACTATGGTTACCCCTGTTAAACAGCTGACATAACGGAAGTGCAGGAAGATTAAGGAACTTCTCTCGCGCCACACTGTTAGCATGTGACAAAGCTGGGGCCTGAACCCAGGCAGGCTGGCTCTCGCGCCAGGCTCTGAACCCCTGTGCCGTGCTATCACTCAAGCTGTAGGCGCTTCTGTGACTCCACAAACATCCGATCTTAGTATCGCCCAGCCCTGGATCTGCTCTTGATTTGCAGTGTAGCCTGGGGCCGGTCACCAAGAGCAGTCTCCACGGCAGTAAAAAGAGAAATTGTCCACTTCAGCACATGTCGTGAGAACAAACGCATCAGGTAGGACCTATGAGGCTTTCAGTTTCTTTGTAAAGGTTATTATATTCATGCCAAATACTAAGAGTTCTCGAAAGGGCCTTGAGCTACTCATGGGGCTAAAATGTAGTGTGTGCTACTACAAGGAGGGAGAGAAGGCAGAATAAAGAACAAAGACCTAATCCCCCAACAGAATGCGCTACTTCTTCTCTTGCACTGTTAGTCTGAATCCCAGTTACAGCGAGTGAAGATACTGTAGAAATTGAGCGCCGTACATTTGAGAGTACTCTCCGTAAGCACACAGATGCGTAGGGAAGGGAGAGCATCTAAATATTTCATTAGGTCGTTCTTCAAAGAAAAAATTGGTCTTAATTTGAAAAGCATTTTTTAAAAAAAACAATCAAGTAAATAAAATGCAATTAATAGATAAAAGAGCCTTCTCACTTGACTATGGCAAGGCTTTGTTCCTGCCAATCATTCTATGTACAGGAAGAAAATTGATACTTCAGATGAAAGAGATCCATTTCCAAAGATCAGCGTTTGAAAGAGGAAGGGTATCTTGATGCTATTTCATTGGCTTAATTGTCTTACCCAGAGTAGCATTAGAGATCAAGGGCCCCTCTTCAAGACAGGTTTTGCAGTGGGAAAACGAGCCGTGCCGAGGTGAAACCCTGCCCGATGTGTCTGTGCCCTGGGCCGCCCTCGACCCCAGAGCCCCCCGCCACACTGATGCCGAAAGCAGACAGATACACAGACACAGGATGCCTGTCTCTGGAACGAACCCCTGCAACTCCATCCCATTCATTCCGCACCTCTCTGCCAACAGAGGCACAAACTGGAAAACATGCTTCTAACCAGTAAAAGAGGAGACACAAGCAATTTCCCCTCCAAATCTCATTAAACAGATGGACGCTTGAAAAGATGGGAGAGAGAAAACAAACCGAAGGTTCAGAATTTAGCAGTGCAAGTCGCCGGAGGGAAGCCAGAGCTCACCTCTTTCCCTCGATTCCAACCCTCTCTGCAATCCTTCTGGCTCCTCATGCAGAATGGGATGAAGCCTTTTCTCACAGTAAACAGGCATGTAAGCCCGAAGACAGTTAAAAGAAAGCTCCAACTTCGGGCCCTTCTTTGAACTTCAGAGGAGCCTTTTTCTCCTCTGAACAATGTCATTAGCCAGCCTCGTTGTGACGAATACTTCTGGATCAAACTTTAGAGCTGTTAAAACAACTTAAAATGTAGTCACAATCCATAAGACATAACCCACTGCACTGCATAATTGATGTCCTCCTTCCAAACCCACCGTCGATGTGACGTGCCTCTGCTATTTCGTTTTTTTTTTTTTTTTTAACGTTTATTTATTTTTGAGACAGGGAGAGACACAGCATGAATGGGGGAGGGTCAGAGAGAGAGGGAGACACAGAATCCAAAGCAGGCTCCAGGCTCTGAGCTGTCAGCACAGAGCCCGATGTGGGGCTCGAGCTCACAGACCACGAGATCATGACCTGAGCTGAAGTCGGACGCTTAACTGACTGAGCCACCCAGGCGCCCCTGCTATTTCGTAATAGAACGCGCTTTTCCAACAGCTCAGCCATTCTCCCTGCGTCTTTCCCACTAATGCACTGCCGTGGAACAGAAGTACAGCACTACTTCTAACATTGTTAATGTCACTTCAGATTTCTGATGTTTCAGAAAACATTAGATCATGGAGAAACCCCTTCAAGACAGCCTGTGTATGGGGGTGCCCGTTGCTCAGTCGGTTAAGTGTCCAACTCTTGATTTTGACTCAGGTCATGATCTCATGGTTCGTGAGATTGAGCCCCATGTCAGGCTCTGTGCTAACAGCGCGGAGCCTGCTTGGGATTCTCTCTCCCTCCCTCTCTGCCCCTCCCCTGCTCACATGCCCACGTGTATGCTCTCTGTCTCTCTCCCCAAATAAATAAACATTAAGGAAAAAAAAAAAAAGATAGCCTGAGTATGAAACTGTTAGCCAGAAGCCATCTTGACTGCACTGGGGGTTTTCATGTCTTATGACCCTTCCACAGAAGACAAGCCTCAGCCACAGTCCTTGGGCAAATGGCCTAGCCTAACCCATCACCTCCAACCTCCTCTCTTCCCAGCCATCTTCCCCTCTCGTTGGGGAGATCCACCAGTGGTTTCTTACCACTACTTCCTCTGGGGGAGGTGGTGAAACTTACCACCTTCCCCAGTCTTCTGGCTGCCCTCCTTTGCATGACTGATGGCTTCTGTCCCTTTCTAGGCCTTGTCTTGGGAACTTCAACATTCAAGAGGATGGCCCCTGTGTTTTCTCTTCTCTGAGCATCAGCTCTGGAATATCACTGCCTCTGTTGCACAAAGACTTGCTTTAGGTGAAGGCTGACCCCTGACGCCATCTCTCCTCCTGCCCCCTGCAGAGGTGCAGGCTCTGGCTCACCAGTGCCTCTGTTAAGCCCCTCCTCCCCTGGTTCCTCTCAGGCTCACAGCCCTCTTCAGAGCCCTGTGTCCTTCCCTCCATGTGCTGTCCACTCTGGGAGCCCTGGGCAGCACCGCCCCCCTCCCCCCAGCCTTTGTTCCATGCCTTTTCTCAACCTGTCAAGTGGTTTAGAAGAAGACCTGAGCATCCCGGTAATATGATCTAGGATACATTTATTTCTTAGCAATACTTTCCCCTCCTCGCCTTATCAGCTCCTCTCCATATCACCTTCCTGGCTCCCTGCCGTGCTCATTCATCTCCTGCAAGTTCTTGTTCTTTTCATCCTCCAATCTCATGCATTGCCCCCATGAGCCCAGGCTGATGTTATCAGATGTTGAGCAGACGTCCCTGTTTGCAGAGCCTGTCCCTGTCCTGGTAATTCCGTCCTTGGCTACCTTGAGTCTCTATGCCTGCCCTGGGCCTGAGCAGTGCTGCCCAGCTGCCCCCAGCCCACTGACAGCCCTGTTTCCCTCCCCCCACCCCCACCCCCACTCCAGGTCACAGGACAACTGATGTGGAGAAGGGTGCTCTGTGTTTCATTAATTCATCTTGGGTCCTGGGGATGAAACATGGCATGGAAATGTATGTAAATGTATTCACTTACGCAAAATGGTATGAAAATATGTCTTTAGATTTTCTGGGAAAAGTCTGATCATTCTATGAATTCCTCCCCTTGTCAACAACATTACTTTGTAATTCCTTATCCCTTCAGCTCCCTGCTCCCTTAATACCTGCCCACACTCAGCTCTCTACCTCCCTTATCTTGTGCCAAATCATTATTAACGGTAAACACATTATTTCTCTTCTCCCTTCTCTCTATATGTGAATTTAAACATATAGATGAAGGCTGAAACGATTAGAAAAGTGTTAATTTTCACTGGGTGTAATTTACTTTTCTTTTGTCGAGTCTGACCTTCTATTAACTTTAGTGAATACCATCTGCCTCCAAGTCATTACTGCTTTTCTAACAATATTAACGTGTTTGCATTTCTGCTTAAGTCGTCCCTGTCCTCCGAGCCGGACAATCTGGCACATGCTATTGCTAACAAGCCCTAGAAGCTAACCAATCCTTGTTCTTCACGAAACAGGCAGAGCTTCTGTCTGTTGGGTTCTTCGCACTCTCCATCTGCCACCTGGGCTCCACCTGTAACAGTCGTGGCTTCCTTCCTCCAGAAGAGCTCCCTCCGACTGTCCCTCCGGCTCCCCTCCTTCCTCTCCAAGCCTGACTGCTGGCGTGGACGCACTTTCCACCCTCTGGTTTTTTCTACGACCCGCAATCGGCCTGTAGCCGGCTTTTTCCCTGGGAACCCCTGTGGTTGACTCTCGTGGTTTGGTCTCCGGCGGTCTCCAGTGCTCGTGCTCTTCAAACTCCTCATTGTGATCTTCTGAGCCTCGCCCTGGCCTGACCCAAGCCCTCACTTGCACACTCCTCGCCCCGAGTGTCAGAACCGTCATCTTGGCTGTTTCTACCCTGCTTCCAGCACAGAAGTCTCGAGCTCCTGGCTCCTCCCTGGGACTCGGCCTGGTAAGAGGCCTCTGACCTCTCTGTTGACCCCTTCCCCTCAACTTAGGGGCCTGCAAATCAGTCTGGTTTCTATGAGGGCAGAGGCAAGGACCTACTGTGCCTTAATAAAGAGATTTCGGTTCTGTGTTTAATTTGTGTCTGGTGCTAGTATTGACCCCATTTATACATCTGAGGACACTGAGGCACAAAGAGGGTGACTTACCCATGGTCCCCAAACCAGCGAGGGACAGAGCTGGGATTCTAATCTCACACCTTTTCTGGCCTGGAGCCTCATCCTTAGCTTCTATTGCAAAGGCCGCCTCCTTCCCTTATTATGCTCCAAGCCATAGAAACACAGCTTTTCTGTGCAGCCTGGGGCCGGAGGGCCCGGGGGTCCTGGGGGGGCCGCCCGCCCCCCCCCCCAGACACCAGGAGATCCAGCAGCACCAGCGGGAAGGGAATCTGCCAGCTGTGAGATGGACCGTGGGGGGTATCTGGAGAGCACAGGCCATGGTGCATCATTTACAAGGTCACCAAGAAGGAACCATCCACTCTGCCCTTTGGAACTCACACCAAGTATAGTCATTGAGCAGTATTTTGGACTCCAAGAATCAAGACCTAAACTTTGTAGGCCTGCTGGCCTCAACCTGCCTCTAGTCTGCGTAGTTTCTGAATATGTCAGGATGCACTGAGAAAAGTCTTAAGGGTTTATGATTACTATTTTCTACTGGCAAGAATGCCTTTGAGCCAGACAAGGCTCAGACATTGCTGGTGATGGCCCGGCCTCACCTGGGTCCCGCTCACCAGCTCCCCTCACCAGGCCTGAGGCTACTCCTTTCGAAAGGCGAGCATCTGACATTTGTTGGAGAGCTCGGGTGACTCGAAAAGCTCCAAAGGTGAAACAGAAAACTTTCCTGGTGCGATCTTCCTACTCGATCTTTTGTCTCATGTTCCCCTTGGGGCTGAACAAGAAATACTTGTCTGAATAATTCATAGGCCCCGAGGTAGAAATATGCTGCTTCTTTTCAATAAAAAGGCTGGGTACACGGTGTTGATTATACCTCTTCTGCAATGCTCTACCAAAAAGCACAGAGATCTGAGAAGCTCTGTACCAAATCCCTCTTACAACAGGGAGACAAAAATGAAAAGCCATGGAATATTTTTAATCAAACAGACTAATGCTTGGATAATATGGAAAATTACTTATAAAGCTGTACCAAGCTACAAAATGTTCATAAAGGGAAGGTGAAAAAAAAATCAAGTAGCTGCAATTACAAGGTCTGATTTATTTTTATTTTTTTTTAATGTTTATTTATTTTTGAGAGAGAGAGACAGACAGAACACGAGTGGGGGAGGAGCAGAGAGAGAGGGGGAGACACAGAATCCAAAGCAGGCTCCAGGCTCCGAGCTGTCAGCACAGAGCCCGACATGGGGGTTTAAACCCACGAACGGTGAGATCATGACCTGAGCCGAAGTCGGATCCTTAACCGACTGAGCCACCCAGGCGCCCCAGTCTGATTTGTTTTTAAAACAGAAAACTGGAGGGGCGCCTGGGTGGCTCAGTCGGTTAAGCGGCCAACTTCGGCTCAGTTCATGATCTCACGGTCCGTGAGTTCGAGCCCCGCGTCGGGCTCTGTGCTGACAGCTCAGAGCCTGGAGCCTGTTTCAGATTCTGTGTCTCCCTCTCTCTCTGACCCTCCCCCGTTCATGCTCTGTCTCTCTCTGTCTCAAAAATAAATAAACGTTAAAAAAAAAATTTTTTTTTTAAATATAAAAATAAACAAACAAACAAACAAACAAACAGAAAACTGGTAGTTAGTTATTTTTGAAACTGCTGAACCCCTTCTACATCTTGCAATATCACTAAGAGACGTAATAAGAGAACTAAGGCTTTGGGATCCTTTGGAGAACATTTTATTTCTTAGGTACTAAACCATAGCCTCCTAGCGTTGGAGGAGGTTCCCAGCCTATTTAGTTGCTTGTTTTCATTTTACAGAAAGGAAACGGAGTGCAGACAGCTCAGGGTCTTTCTTTTTGTGAGCTTAGGCAGGCTCACAAGTTAAAGAGTGAGCAACTGACACCACAGGGTCCGGAACACTGTTCCCAGACTTCCTTGTCCACTGCTCACTCGTGGTATCACACACTGACCACTGATTACGGACACCAGGCTCCCAAGGGCTGCTGACACGAAGGCCACCTCAGTTTCACCACAAGTCTCCTCTGTCCCGTGGCTCACGAAATCACAGATATCCCACCACTAAGTACGAAGCGCAAATCCCAAACGTCAGCCTGGCGTGCAGGCCCAGAGAAGCAGTATGGCTTTTCATCAGCAGCTCAGACTCTGGTTAGCTTTTGAGTTTCCATTCAGACTCACGGGAGGATAACAGGAGATCGGCGGCTTTGTGGGGCAGTTGTGCTCAATGCGTGTGCCTAACACAGTAATGCCACCAATGCGAACCCCGCGGAGGGAACAGTCTGCTCCCCCACCCCACCGAAAACGAGGTGGAGGGACAGCCGACTCCAGGCAAGGCAGGGAGAGGAGCAGCCAGGCAGCCCCCAGGCTTCGGGCGCACATGCATTTCTGGGGAGCCACCACACACGCGCATTGTGGAAACCGGGTGACTTAGCTGGGTCCTCTCGGTACCAGAGGGCCCATCCCGCCCTCCTCTGACAGGATGCCCCTGTCAGCCAGTAGCCTCGGAGACAAGCTGGAGTCTCCCAGGGTGGGGACACCCTCCCGAGGTGGCAGCACAGAGACCAAGGTGACAGTGGCAGTTCCCAGGAGACTGGTGACTCATGCCTGCCCCTTGCGTGGAACAGGACCGCTGGGCAGGGCTGCTAGGGCTGTGCACCGCCAACTCCCAGGGGCTCCATAAACCACACAGAAATGGCGCCGCTGGCTCTGTGCTGTGTGACAGCCTGGCAGGCTAACCGCATGGGCCTCCGAACCGGAGGAGACCCGCCAGTCGCTCCGAGGGGAGCCCCGGCCCGGGAGCGGGGTCCCGGCCTGGCTCTGAGACTTACCAGTCGCTGCATGCTCTTCACGTGGGTGGGACTGATGGATAAGGCTTCTTCATACCACCGCCGGGCCTCGTCGAGGTTTCCCCGGAGCTCGGCAACCTGGCCACGCATGTACAGGACGTTGTGGGACATCGGGAAGAGGTTGGCGGCTTCCTGAGTACAGGCCGTGGCTTCTGCAGGCTTCCCAATGCCAATGTAGACTTCAGCTGTGGGGCGGAGAGCAGAAGACAGATGCTTTACTGGTTTGCTGCCCTTCTGAGGCCCTGCGAACGGCTGTGACTCTAGTTGGGGACACTTACAACCCCCCCACGGGAGTCTGGCAGGGGCCCATCTGGAATCCGCAGGGCCCAGAGCCAGCCAGTCCCCCAGCCTGAGTCGAAACAGCTGCAGTGACGGCCCTTCCCGCCCTCCGTTACACCGGGACTCGAGTCTCTGGCTGTAGGGCCTTGGAAGGTACACGAGTCGCCACCAGCCAGAGGGGAGTGAGGCCTGCCTGGCGCCACCCCCCACCGCCACCCTCAGGGCTGACCTAGGGCGCCTTGGTGTCCGGGGCACCTGCCCTCGGCTCTGACAACCACAAAGAAAGGGCCGGAACGAGCTGAAGGCCAAGAAAACCAGAGGCACATGGCCCCTCAAGGGGGACAGCTCTGCCCTCCGGCCTGTTTTCCTGATGCCAAAAAGCATACAGAGGGAGCGGACTGTGGCTGCCATGTTCACGGGCAAGAAATAAAACGGCGGCTCCATCAGACCCTGCCCTCCGACCAGTAAAAGCTACTGTGCCCTGGAGACCATTAACTGTATGACACTGACAAAGCCCTTTGAAAACCAAGCTGTCACTTTCAAAAAGGCAGGAAAACGACCTTTCCTGCAATGTCAGGCCTCAGCTCTCAATGGTGGAGTTCCGAATCGCTTTGCGGCCCCTGCCTCCCAAAGGGCCCATCGCGCACTGCCGCCTGCCTGTCTCTCGGGCACACTCAAGTGCCCTCTTCTCCTGAGGCCTGTGACCCCGGCACCACCTTCTTCCCGGCGCTGGGCAGGTGTCTCCAAAGACTTCAGACCCCTCTCCACTCTCCTCACCGAATCTGTCAGGACTACTGCCCAGAGTCCTACTCGGCCGGCCGCTGTGCCCTGGGGCCTACTGACTGCTTCTACCTCCAAGGCAGCCCCCGGCTCATCGGCTCCTGCCTGGACCCCCACCCCGTCACCCCTGGTGGTCAGCGACATCTGCACCCATGCCCCCAAGTTACACATACGGTAATACGTTATGTGTCATAAAATGCAGGCCAAAGTAGAAGGAGAACACAACACAAAAGAAATAGAAAAGTCCTAGTATTTTCCTTGTGCACTTCACAAGTTGTGTACTGGAGGCCACTTTGGAACTGCCCTGACCAGGGCAGTCCCTCCTTGGGCCCCTCACCTGCTGCCTGCCACACCTGTCTGTCCCACACAGCCGCTGCCAGGTCAGCCTCCTGAGGCAGAGCTCGGGGCCGGTCATCCCACCTGCAGAAAAACGCCCCTTCCTGAAGACCTGCTGCTTCTGTTCAGCCCTCACGCCCTTCAGCCTGCCTTCCAGCGGCCTCCCAGGGAGGCCTTCCCTGACCGTCCTGCTTAGCCTGCTGCTCCCCACGTACTCAGCATGACCCTGGTCCATGCTGTTTTCTTGTCCTCCATAATTTCGACCAACAGGTTCCTCTCGTTGGTTTCCTGTGCTGTCTGTGTGTCCCCTGCAGAACGTAAGCCATCAGCACACGAGCACAGGGACTGTGTGCGTGTTGTTCACCGCTGTGTCCCCGGGGATGGGAATAGCACCTGGCCCAGTCAGAGCTCAGGGAAGAGTCGCTGAGCGAATGAATGAATGAATGAATGAATAACAGTAACAACAACAGTAGCTAACATTCATTAAGCCTGTGCCTTATGCCAGGAAGTGCCCTCATTTCTCCTTCATCGGCACACGATATGCCATAGGTACTATTATTTTATCCCCATTGTACAGATGAGGAAACTGAGGTACAGAGAGGCTGAACAACTTGTCCAAGGTTTCAGGGCAAGTTGGAGGCAGAGCCTGGTTTGGGCCTCTACAGAGAACAGTGGCCCTGACCCCAGATAGCATCCAGATCCCTCGATGACTGGCTCCACGGCCCTTACGAACCTGTGTCTCCACTGCTCCCCGACACCCTAAGCTCTGGTGAGCCACTGCTGTTTCCACACACGTGTCCAGTCTTCTGCCCCTTCCTGTGGTGCCATTCTCCCCCCACTGCGGCCTGCTCAATAGCCGTCATCCCTGGCAGCCAGCTCTTCCCCTCAGAGGGGAGCCCGGCCTCTGCGGTCTCTGATGGCTGTGGCCCTAGATGTGTTTCTGTGAGGGGTCTGGGGTCCGCTCGCGGACAGCACACTTTCTGTCTCCCCACCTGCAGCTTTGGGCCCAGAGGCTGGAAAAGGGCAGGTGTGGATCACACACTTGGGGTGTGTTAATGTTGACTACTTTTTGACCTCAACCGGCCTGATGGCCCCTCTCCTCGAGCCCCCTCTCTTTCCCAGGGATGGTCACCAACCACTGACTCCTCAGGCAGGGACAGAGCCCTGGGGAAAGCGGGCCCCGCACCGCCCGTCTGTTCTTCCGATCTGTGGGTGCCCTCTTCGACAGGGAGCACAGACATGACGGGCTGGCCCAGGGGTCCCTCAGACGTGGAAACTCGGGCCACTGAAATCCAGCCGAGCCCTGAAGGTAGCAATGCCAGCACCATGCCTGTCTCCCGTCCTCTGGAGGTTCAGCTCACCGGGTAGTTACTGAGCTCCTATGACACACAGGGACTCTGCAGAAACAAGGGTGAAAGTCTGTCCCCGGTGAAAGTCTGCCCCTCCTGGGAAGGACACGGCAGGGCCGTCTGATGTCTCTCACCATGCAATTCCCTCCCGGCTCTAGCCAGCCGGCTGCGTGCCCACTGCGGTTTTAGGTTACCTGAGTGTGCCAGTGACTCGGGAGAGCTGTACAGAACGTTCCTCCCACTGTACGCTTGGCTCCTGACTTGCTCCCATTTTGGGGGTGGGCTTGTGTACATTTCTGAGGTCCCCAGGGCCTAGAGCTGACTGGGTGGGTGACACACTGGGCCTCTGTCATCTAAATCACTATGAAAAAAGACCAGCTTGGGAGTGGGGACCGAGTGCTTCTAGAATTTTTATAACAAGAATCAAGGTGGGGGGGGGGGCGGGCTTAAACACCAACATGACAATGTACCCGTCAGCCCTGTTCTAGGAAGGTTCTCCGTGGGACCATGTATCTTCATGACCACCGTGTTGTCATCAGCCACGTGTCTGATGCTATTGCTTCCTTCCTGAGGAATCGATTGGAAGACAGAGACTCAGCTGAGTCATGATCATGACAGTGGGAGAAAGAATCTAGGCCTCCAAGGATTTCTTTTCAGTGGTGCAGAAGTTACAGGAGGAAACCTATGTCACTGGCAAGGCCTGTGCTCCTCACATAGGTGGGGCAGACAGATGCATGGCCTGGCTGTTCCTAAATGCATCCATTTTAAGCTCAAATGGAAGGACACGGGGCAGATATCCTGTGGTGATTTTCAAACCATTTCCTCCAAAGGAGCCTCTTTTTCCAAAGGGATCTTAAGAGTGGCAGCTGGCCTCCCTCTTGGTTTGGTCCCCTCTTCCGGCCTGAGGCACCTCTGGGGACCTCAGGGCTCTAGGGTCCTCAGTTTGTAAGCCAGTATCACGAGAACACGGAGGGTTCAGTTCCTGTACCTGGGCCGAGTGTGTGGCTGGGGCAACGCAGTCAACTTCTCTGGGCCCGTTCACCTGTCAGCTGGGGCCCGAGGCTGGCCCACAGCTCTCCCTGGACAGCGGTAAGGGTCAACCAGGGTGGTGGGAACTGGGGAGGATGGCGCTTCGTGGAGCCCTGCCGCCTTCCAGATGGCCATGAAGAAACAAGAGTACGGGGAGCTGAAGCCACCTGGGAGAGCCGTCAGCAGTTTGGGCCGATCGGTATATTTGGGGGTGCAGGGCCAGCCTTCTGTTTACCTCGGCTCCTGTGAGACAGTGGCTTGAAATAGTCATTCCCCCTTTACGAGGAAATCACGTCTTCTTGGGGTGCAGTCTTAGGCTCCAGGAGCAAGACCTTAGTGGACGAATTGGGGAGGAAGAGGGAAGGATTACAGAGGCCTCCCCGCATCCCTGAAATCCCCAGAGGGGTCCTCTTGCATAGACAACACAGCTGGCCTTCTAGAATGTAACGAGTCCCTGTAGGTATTTACTCTGAGCTTATGATGCTTGGGAAGCCTTCCTTCCTGGGGGTCCTCAGCTCAAACAAGGCCCAGTACCTTCCTGGATGAGGGGTTCACAAGTGTCCATCCCTGAGTCCACAGGGCTGCAGCTCCCGCCTTTGTGGCTCCATGTGGCTTCCATAAATAAGCTCTAACATCCCCTGGAGCACATCATCTTTTCGAGAGGACCCTCCAACCTTTGCTTCTCGTGTCTGCCGGGGGCTCATCTGCCATAGCCATGCACCTGGCCCTTCCCCGCCCGCCCCAGGTCCCATCTGATCGATGCGTTTGGGAGAGGGCCTTGGGCATGCTCGCGGTGGCCCTTCAGAGCCCCCTCTGCCCCAGGCCTTGTCTCTCGGATGCCTGAGTTCTTGGCTTGCTCTTGCAGGCACGTCGCAGGGCTCTGCCTCTGCCACGGGGAGGCCAGCAGTTTGGGATGGGCGAATTTACCTGAGCCGTGATGTTAGGGAATCTAACCGAGACTAGATGCCAAGCCACATTCTCAGATTCCACTTCCCTAAGTAAGTGAGCTGGCAGTTTGCTCTCCACTTGCCAGAACTCAGGAGCTAAAGGGTGTTTTGTACTTTCCTAAAGCCTCCAGCATATGACCAGACTTGTTTTCTCCCTCTAAACTATGAGCGACTCCCAGCCACAGCCATCTCTGCATTCCTTAGCACAGGCTCTAGCGTTTAGCAGGTGTTCAAAGTGCAGTCTGAAGATTAGCGAATGCTCAGTGAAGGCCAGAGATGGGCCATTTCTGGGGCACAGGTCAATGAAGCAAGTCGAGGGTCAGAGAAGCAACAGCAAACAGTTTCCCTGACCCTTCACCGATGGCTAAATTCAAGTTAAAAAAAAAAAAAAAAATGAACAAAGGGCCTTGTGAGCTTATGTAAGAGATGGTAAGAGTCTGCACCAAAGGAACAGCAAGACAGAATGAAGCTGGCTCCCGGAACCGAGAGCTTGTCAGGTCCTACGAGAATGCACTTGAACCATGCAGGGCAGGCTCTGAGAGGTCACTCTCTGATGGGGTCCCAGGCACAGAGATTCTGTGCTGGTTGCTGGCAGCTGACAGCCTCTAACCGGAGGTAAGGGGTTGCTCAGGGTCATGGACACTTTCCACCTTTCTGAGAGCTCACACTGAGCTCTGACAGTCCCCTTTGGAATCACTTGGTCTGTCCTTGTCATTCTGTTGCTGCAGAACATGTTGGAAATAAAATCCCCTCTCTGCTTGCAAACTTCCCATGGTTCCCTACTGCAGGTGAATGTAACCGAATGTTTTTTGTTTTGTTTTGTTTTAATTTTTATTTTTAGTTTAGAGACAGCGTGCATGAGGGAGAAGAGCAGAGAGAGAGAGAGAGAGAGAGAGAGAGAGAGAGAGAGAGAGAATCTCAAGCAGGTTCCATGCTCAGTGCGGAGCACTGACATGGGGCTCGATCCCATGACCCTGGGATCATGACCTGAGCCAAAATCAACAGTCAGATACTCAACCGACTGAGCCACCCAGGTGCCCCTCTAACCCAATTGTTTTTGCTCAGCGTTCAAAATTAGGGCTCTGCCACCTTTCCGACTGCCTCCTGCGATGTTTAGTTCACGGTCTCACCCCCACACCTCTGCTTGTGCTGTTCCTTCTGCCCCAAATGCCCTCCCCGAGTGGCCATCTGTGAAGACTCCTGGCTCTCAGCCCCAGTGCACTTCAGCTGCACTTGCCTTCCCTAGACACCCCCAGGGAA
This sequence comes from Panthera tigris, assembly GCF_018350195.1. NCBI lineage: Eukaryota > Metazoa > Chordata > Mammalia > Carnivora > Felidae > Panthera > Panthera tigris. Next base: position 133,166,908 of record NC_056665.1, read on the forward strand.
GCCACCTCTCACTCTCCTGTTCTTCCAGTGCCTTGAGTGTGCTCTGGGAAGCACGCACCCCAGTCCACCTTGTCCCATGAGATCTGTGTGTGTGCTCGCTTTCCCACTAGAGGCTGTGGTCCTGGACGGCCAGTCGAGCTTCTCTGCCTTGGCGTTGAACCATGCCTTGCGTGGAGGGCCTTCTGAAATCACTTTGCTGAACCATCTATGGGTGTTATCTGAAAGAGCTAAGCTCTGCGTGTAAGCCTGAGGACTGTTTCTTCCTCAAGGTGAAGAGCTGTTCCTGGTTGGGGGACCCAGTGTAGATGCACTCACAGTCTCCCACAGGTCTGGTTTCCCCATTCATTCATTCAATTCATTCATTCATTCTTCTAACATTTGTCAAGCACCTGCTTCATGTCAACTGCTAGGTTGAGAAGTGGCTTACAACGTGCCTTCCCTGGGCTCAGGGTTGTGCATGTTGTGCACTGTGCAAAGGTGCTGGGCAGAGGGGGGCTGAAATCTAGCCTGGATCCTGGCAGGCTGTGTGCCTGCTGCAGGGCTGCATTTGCCCAGAGAGATGCAAAGTGCCTTCTCACAAATGTGCCTTCAGCTAGTTAGGCCTGTTCTCTGCGGGATAGTCTACCCGGAGGGGACACCTATTTTGGAACTCAGATAAAGGAGCAGCAGTATATGCCGGAGGCAGCTCAAGGGCGGCACCTTGTCTGGGTGCTCAGATCTTCCATTCCACCTGAGATCTGGCCGACAGGGATGCAGGAAAAGACCTGTGTGCCATCAGGTGCTCCCCAATCATACAGGTCAGGCCTGCAGGCAGGCAGGGAGCTAGGCCAGTGGGCCCCCTGACCCTCTAAAACCATTTCCTTTACCCCAAACCCTACTTCCCTGACTTGCGCTTGGAAAACAAACCTTAGCAACTTGGTTCTGGGATAGCTCCTGCACATGGGGGGCCGGGGAGTCCCCATGGTGAGCACAGGGCATCTTCCGGAAGCATCAGGTGCTCCTAGAGCACAGCACCCGGACCACTGAATTCACTCTTTCATACCAAAGTCAGCACGAGGGCCTGATGAGTTTCCTGTCACCCTTCCAAGTCATGAAGGCCCAGAGGAGGGCTGCGCCCTTATCAGCTCTCCCCAGAACTGTTCTTTACTTTTCCTTCGGGGAAGGTCAGAAGTGAAAGAAGGCAGTGATTTTGTTTGCTTGCATCGGTCCTAACCTGAGCTTCTCTGGGGCGGGCCCCAAGCTGGGCCTACAGTCCCCAGGATGAACATAGCCAGGGCCTTTCCTCCATGAAAGCTTGGCCAAATGCCTCTGTCAGGGTCTCAGCTTCCGGATCAACACTTATTTCTGAGTTTCCGAGTGGCTGTGTCAACCTGTCAGGGGGGAATGCCTCCCCCGGTGGCTTGGTAGGGGTGGCAGGACGGGCTCCTCACCCTCTAGCTGCATCGGAGACCCCTGACCCCTCCGGGCCCTGGCCCAGCTGTTCTCCTGATGCCTCAATCCTTCCCCAAAGCCCTCCGCCCCTTTGGCTGACCTTGACTCATCATTCAAAGAGAAAACAGAAGCTGGCAAAGCAGACCTTGAGCCTTCTCTTGCCACCACATTGACAAGCCCTCTGTTGTCCTCTGTGCCTATCCACTCTGCTCCTAACTGAGGGCCAATCCCTCTGCCTGTGCCCTGGAACCCACCACTCTCTTGCTTTCTAGAGGGATTCAGACCCCCCACGTATCCTCTCTCTCTTCAGGGCAAGGAAGGTCTCAGTCTTGACGTGATCACTCCCAGCAGCAATCAACATGCTTCTGTGTCAGCCATTTGTGAAGCCCCCTAACTTGAACCCACACTCCTCCCCAGCTACCCCTCATTTCTGCCCTCTGCTGCATAGGGGTCCTTCCTGGAAGGATTAGGTACCCCGTGCCTGTCTTCGTCACCTGCCATCCACCCTGCAGCCACATCAGGAGGCTCCATCTCTGGCCCCCAAAGCCTCACCTGTCATGGCCGCCGACAACTCCCATCCGCCACGACCAACAAATGCTTCTGTCTGCACCTCTTCAACCTCCCAGCAGCACGTCCTACCAGCCGTATCCTCCTTGGTAACAGTGATTTGAGGAGTTCTCAAGCGCTTGCTGCCCACTGAACACTCCCCATGCGTTATGTGGTGTAGCTGTCACAACTGCCCTCATCTTCTGTCGGAGAGCACTAGGCTACACCCAGGTGACACCGGGATTTTCACGAGCCCGACTTCAGAGCCCTTGATCGCGCCGCACAGGCCCCTTGGAAGGAAACCCTTTCAGCTGCCACAGTGCCACCTCTCCGGTTCCCCTCCTGCCTCCCTGACCTCCCCCTCCTTGCCCTCGCTTTGGCTTTTCCCCTCCCGCCACCCCAATTTTAAATGTGGGAGGGGCTTGGATCACAGGCAGTCCTGTCCCTTTCCCTGCTCCCTGGACATTCTCTTCCTGGGTCTTCTTATCACTCACTCCCAAATGTCTGTTTCTAGCCAAAACCTGACGTGGAGGCTTGACTGTCCAGCTGCCCACGTGCCGTCTTCATTTGCGCATCCTCAGGCACCAGACACTTCCAAGTCCAAACACGACTCTGGTTTCCCTTCCTCCCTGACCCCAATGCATCAGTGCTCAATGCCCGCTCCCCCGCCATGGCTTCCCATCACAGAGAACAGCGTCGCCAGTCACCCGCTGACTCAGGCCCCGAACACAGAACTCTTCCCAGATTCTTCTTTTCTCCTTCTCCCCCAACTTCACACCCACCGGGGAGTCCTATGGATCCTGCTGGACGGTGCGTCTCAGGGCCCACCTCCCTCTGCCTCAGACACGGAGCCGCACCCTCTGTATTCCACTCTTTCTGTTCCCACCCGTCTGACCCTTTCACCCTCCTGCCGGAAGGCCATCGGTAGCTTTTCAATGCTTTTAGGATTAAGTTAAAGATCTTAGCATGGCTACCAGGGGCCCTGCCGGACTGTGCCTCACCTCGGGCCACGTCGTTTCTTTCTCCTTAGGCTCCAGGCCCAGGGGCCCTGCCATTTCTCCAACACTCTCCGGCACCGTCTGCAGGCCTCCCCGGTGCTGTCCTGTGCCTCCCCGCCCGTGTCCCAGCCACCGCCAATCACTCCTCAGGCCTCCGGTCCCATGCCCAGACCTGCTCTGGCTCCCGGCTTGGGGCGACCTCTGTCGTCAGTTCTCATGAGAGACCAACCCTGACCCTTCATAGCACGTGGCACAATGAGAATTAATCTGTAATTGTTTTCTCTCACATCTGTCAACTCCATGAAGGCAGGGACCGTGTCTGTCTTTATGAGCACTGCCCTCCTGAGCCTCACTCTGACTGTGGCCCATAAACACGTGCCGGAAGACGTTGGGCTGAACGCCTGAGCGCCCACCCGGGGTTAGAGCAGGGGTGCTGAATTCTGGCTTCTCCCCTTACTGGCCATGTAATATTAGGCAAGTGACTTGACAGCTGTGTATCCGTTTCTTCATAGGTAAAATGGGGTGATTAAGGTGTTTACACCTCAGAAGGCAATTAAGGCATATAAAGTCCTTGGAATAAAGTCTGATACCTGGACAGTGCTTGGTAAATGTTAGCTACCTGCAGGATGTAGACCATTTAGTCAAAGCCACTCCGGGCAGGAGCAGGTGCTGGTTTGCTTAATCTAGACTGGCCCTGAATGGGGCTGGCCCGACCCCCAGGTACTGAGCGTTCCCTCCTGCAGGGGCTTTCTGTGCGGTGACCCATACACCACCCGTCTGGGAGCTGGGGGCTATGCCACAGGATGACCCCTCGATCCTGCGGATGCAGCCTTTGAGAGTCTGGGAGGAGCCTGGTAAGGGGGTGGGGGTGGGGTGTAGGCTGGGCCAGGGCCAGGGAATTCGTGAGAGTATCACCGCTTTAAGTTCCCAGCAGAAATCAGAAAATCTGATCTTGCACATCTAAGAATAGCCACTAGTTTCAACTGTGAGAGCGCCAAAGTGAAAGCTATAATTATTAGTAAGTAACAAGCAGAAATTAACCACCTACCGCAAAGTCATTTTTAGCCGCCATCCCAACGTGGAAACTAAAAGATGGGCAACAAAAAGCTGCCGCCTGGTGTGGCAAAGGCTCTGGTTCAACCTGGAAGGTCTGTGAATGTGTGAGTCTCCGATGGCCAACCATCGGTTTGCATCCTAAAGAAGTACGGCTCTTAGGGAAACGGGTTTTGCGGTACAATAAGCATCACGTGCTCTAACGGAGCTCCCCTGAGTCTGTCTCATTCCGCAGTAAGACCACAGAGGCACTTATTTCCATCTGGCCTGGGTTCTCCCACAAAGGAGAGGAGATAACCCCTTCTGACCTTTATAAGATGGTGTATATACCAATGGCCCCAGAAGGTGCTTGGAACTTCTGAAAAGGAGACCATAAAAATGGGTAAATGTCATGTAAAGCCCAGATGCCATCAAGAAGAGATTGATAAATATATTTTTTAAAAATTGGCCAAAAAAAAAAAAAGGCCAACGAAAACACTAACAAAATAAAAACAGGAGAAAATATTTATAGCTCATATCACAGACACAAGGCAGATTTCTTTGACACATAACATGTGCTTACAAATAAAAAAGGAAAGCTCAGTACCTAAGAAGATAAGTGAGCAGAAACCATGAACAGACGATTGAAATACCACTTTTCACCTATCAGACTGGCAGAGATCTAGAAGTCTGAGAGTTCGTCGTGTTGATAAGGATGCAGGGAAAGTGGGCCATTCACACACTGTTGGTGGGGCTATAAGTTGGTACTATTTTGTGGAAGTCAATGTGACCAAACTTATCAAAATTGAAGAGTGTATACCTTTTGGTCCATCAAGTCCATTTTTAGGAATTTATCTTACACGCAACATAGAGAGCAATAAATATTTGGAAGGATACTTACTGATGCATTGTCCGTAATGGCAAAATATTAGAAATAATCTGTTAACTAATGGAGTCATATAATGATTTATACTATGCAGCCAGGAAAAAGTCTGAGTCAGCGTTACATGTGCTGATGAGCAATGACCTCTGTGTGCGAGTGACAGCTCAGGAAAGCACACAGGGGACCTGCTAACAGAGGGTGCTGTGGGTGGGTGGCTGAGGCTCAGGGGCAGGATGGAGCCTTTTCACTCTCCATCCTTTGTACCTTTCCAGTTGTATACCAGGGGAAGGTACTCTTTATTCAAAAATGATTTAGATAAAACTGTCACGGAGGTCCCAACAAACTAAGGAACAAAATACACACAACCCATGCTGGTCAGCCACCAGGTGTCCTGGTGAAGAGCTGTTGGTCAGAGGGAAGGGTGTGAACTGGGAGCGAGTCCCACCGCTCAGGAATGGAGGGACCCTATGTGGCCAAATGTCCTTGGTCTTCCCGGATCTGTGCTCCCTGCTAGGCCATTGGCCCATTCCTTCACAGGGCAGCCGGAGGCTCTGGTGTCCAATTCATGATCTCTTTGCCATTCAAATGGACATACCAGTGGCCCATGGACCTGCTCATCCAATAGGCTGAAAATCGAAGGTTGTCTCAGAGTGACCTCACCTGCTAGCTTCGGGGGCCCCCTCACCATGGGCTCTCGTCATGAGCTCCCACTATACTCAGCTCACCAGAGAACACAATCTAGAGAGGAGAGACCCACAAATGCCACAGTAACACCATGGCCTTGGGCATTAGGCCTTGATCTAATTAGTTTCTTCCAAAGCTTGCAAAATTTACAGAATCTGGCAGTATTGCTAGGCCTGACGATGGAACCACAAATTGTCCAAGAGTCGGCATTGGGCAGGGCGGGCGGGGGCAGGGTGGTTGGTCACTGCTATCTTGCCTCTGAGAGCAGTAGAGCTCAAACCACAGATGGTAAGTTCTTACGGTTAAGTGGAAGCTGTTTTCTCAGTTCATTCTGAAGTTACCTCTCCAAAGACTATATGAATATATGATCCGATTCTAAATCTTGACTCAAAGTCATTGCTTTGAAAGAGTCAATATGGCACAGACCCCATAAGATTCTAATTTACTCAGTGCATTCACATAACATAAGCACTATGAATATTCTGTCCAGAGTTTATAAGGCAGGTATGACATTCGTTTCCCACAGTCCAATGCCACCAACTAGTAGACTGTTTTTTTTCTAAATGTTTTTCCATTCATTTTTGAGAGAGAGAGAGAGAGAGAGAGAGAGAGAGAGAGCGTAGGCACATGAGTGGGGGAGGAGCAGAGGAAGAGGGGGACAGAAGATCCAAAGCGGGCTCTGCACTGACAGCAGCGGGTCGATGCAGGGCTCAAACCCACGAACTGTGAGATCATGACCTGAGCCGAAGTGGGATGCTCAACCGACTGAGCAACTCAGGAGCCGCCCTCCCCCCCCGCCCCCCCACCGACTTGTAGGTTATTAAAAGCCACACCTATAAACTAACCACGAGAACTTTGTTCTGTGCTGTAAGCTGTGCCGATGAGAAGTGGATATTATGTGATCACGTAAAAATTCAAGGACAGCTCTAAACTGAATCTTCGCTACCAAGTTCTTCAATGTTCTCATCAGCAGCCACAAAATTCCCTCCCAAGAGTCACGTGGGATATGCAAAAAGGAAGAGAGTCTGAATAACCGAATAAGGGGCAGCAAGCCAGCGGGAGAGGCCATTCTGGAACTCAGTGACCCTCACTCAGGTCACTGACTTTTCCAAGAAATGGGCAAGAAGAAGTGTCCCTGAAGTCAAGGAAGTTCATTCCAGCCTAGAAGGACTGCCTTCAGCTCTTCTGGTTTTTTTAGACTGTGGCCCTCCAAAATCCCAACTTTAATTCAAATTCAAAAGACACTTCTGCCCCCACACTGGCCCTGCAGGGTCAGCCGGTCTCTCCTGGCCGGCCCTGACACTGAAGCCTTCCCTCTCTGCTCTCTGGAGTCACCGCTCATCAGGCGGCAGGATGGGACAGGTGCCAGGCCCTGGACTGGGGACTGGGCTCTTCTGTGGGAGAGCTGCATTAGTGCAGAGGAAGGCATTGCTGCTGTCCCCACGCCCTGAGCGCCAGCTCATCTAGGACCCGGCGAGAGGCCACATGCTGGCAAGCGTCTGCGCAGGAAGAACAATCAGCACATTCATGAATCATCCCTCTTTTGTACTTCTGCTTAGAAGAATGTAATTTGTTAATTTACGGGAGTTGTTATGGCTCAATTAAAGGTGCCAACACAGAAGAGGCCGGCTGAGCTTGGCTCTGTGACCCGCCAAAGCCAGGTAGATCCGACCATGTTTCCAACAAAGGTCCGCCAATGGTTCCAAACAAGGCTCAACATCACATAATGAGCCTTGGCAAAAGACGACTAAATAGATGGACAACGGTGGGTAAGAAGTACTTTCCTCAGCCGAATCTGGCCTTCCGCTGTGCACCCCGAGGGTCTAGCCTGGGAAGGCCCAGTTGGGGGTCTCGCAGACCCAGTGACAAAACTTGAGGAACAGAAGTTACCGTCTATACCCAGATATAAATACGGAAGGAAATCTGCAGCCATCACCTACCCGGAGCCTCTGTGTGTGGGGGGGGCGCTCGTTGCTGCAATGCCTGCACGTGGGATTTATTTGGGGGATCTCCAGCTATGCGGCAGCAACCATGTGAAACTGGAGGAGGGGGGGCAATCACATCTGCCTTCTGGGCTGGTTTCCAGCCCTGTGTTTGCTGCTACCCGCCCCTGCCTCTGCGGATTAGCAGGAGTGCCAACAGAGAGGGGGCAGGGACATCGAGAGCGCTGCCCCTTCCCTGGCCGTGACGAAGACATCTGAGCCATCAACACACCCGTCCCCTCTCCCAGGGACCCCAGGATGCGCCAGGCGCCGCGCTCATCCACCCTAGGAGGCCGGTGCTATTACCCCCACTGTGCAGATGTGGACCCTGAGGGGGAGGGGTGAAGCTATTAGCTCCTGTCTACACAGCCAGTAAAGAGTAATGGACTTCCAGACTTCTGAAGCCTGGGACACCCTACTACGCTGTCCCCTGCAAAGAAAGCCTGGGTGTAGCTCTGGGGTCCCTGCTGCAGCACAAACCCTACAACCGCCACCGAGATCTCCCCAGGACCCTTGGCGTCCAATCAGAAAATTTCCGCTGGATGCCTGCTCTGTACCAGCCTCTGGGTCAGGGTATCGAGGCAGGGGATGGGGTGGGGAGATACACAGCAACTCGTGGTTCCTGCAAGGAAGTAGTGGCATTTTGGCGTGTGACCACAAAGGCCGTGATTTCTCCTGATGGGGGGTTGAAGGCTAAATAGGCAAGTGCCCACAGGATGCTCCGGCCTCCGGCTCAGTCGTGTGGGTGTGGGTGGTGGGAGGGCCCACGGGTAGGGGCAGGGCAGTACCTGCATGGAGCCAGATCTGCGCCAGCGTCATCCAGGGGTGTAGTGGGCCCTGCTTGGGGGCGCTGCTCTGCAGAGAAGAGGCCACTTCCGACAGTGCCTGCTCCACTCTTGAGGCTGCTACTGACGTGGCGTGGACAGAGCCTGTGAGGGGTTTCCGAGAAGACGGCATCAGAAGTCAAAGGACAGACCCGACTGACTAGTCACCCCCCCCACCCCCTCCCACACACAGACACGAGTTCAAGACGAACACACACTCCTTCCCCAGGACGTTTCTAAGTCTTATGTCCATAAAGAAATACAGACAATCATTATGGCCTCGAACCTGAGTTTCCATCCAAGGCTCTAGCTAATCTTTTAGTCAACATCCAGAGCACATGCCGTGGGAGGTGCTCCCTTGAGGAGCTCAGTCTAGGACAGCGCGAGTGTTGGGGGGGGCGGGACAGGGGTACAGCTAGAGACACAGCTATGGAGCTCATGCGGAAACGTGGCATAAATGAAGTGCTACAAAGGAAAGTTACAAGGAACCCTGTCAGGGCCTAAACCTGGAAACTATCATGGGGGGGGGGGGGGAATTGGTGACAGGAGGAGGAATCAGCCTTGCCTCCTAGGGATGGAGGCCGTTCTTAAGATAAACCAAGCCACTTGCCATTCCACTCCCTGGCTTTTGCAAGGCGGCTAACACCCCTGGATTTGGAACCACATTCTAGGACATGACTTAGGAGTAGGAGAGAGAGCACGCTTTCACCCTACATACAAGCAGATGTCTGTCATCAAGGCTAAGCTGAGGGAGGATGGGCTGTAGCAAAGGCACCTATGCTCAGGAGTTGCTACCTGCCTGACTCTTGGGTAAAATTTGTCCTAAAAGGCTATGGAGAGGTGTGGACCAAGCACATTCACAGGCAAAGGGAGGTGGCAAAGGAACTTCTATTCGGAAATCGATCGACTCATTCCTCTTCGTGTGGCCCTTCTATGGGTCCTGATGGCTGGAGACCATCAGGGGCTTGGTCCTCACCTCTTCCCCAAGTTCTCTCCTGGAGATGTTGTTTCAGAGCTGAGAGAAAGGGTCTCAGTTATTTCAAGGTGAAAACTTGATACTTCTATCACTGGCCACATTCTAAATTTGAATTCATCATAAAGTGTAATATGTAGATAAACATGGAACCATCAACTTATCATAAGGATTCAAACAGTGATAATATATAAAGACCAATGCTGACTACTCAAATAAACGGAGCTGGTTATACTCTAGATAAGACAAAATTGTGAGCATAAACATAATTTCTGTTGGGGCTTTGAAGTGCACCATAATTTATTCATTTTAAGAGTATTTGCAGCAATAGACTGGCCATCCGTTTTGCGTTTTGACTGTTCCAACATGAAGGAAACACAGATACCTCTAAATACACTCAAATCCTTCAGCAGGGATTTGGTGGAGGTGGCTTATGGGAGGTGGACAGAAACCAGGCCAGGAATTCACCTTCTGTGGATAATCCACACAGGGCACCCACGAGGACGAGCAAGAGGAGAGCCCCCCCCACCCCCGCCACCCCCCATGCCCTCTGTCCCGGGAAGGAAGTGAGTCCTGCAGAGTGAATGCAGCCACACAGGAGGAGGAACCGGAGGCCGAGTTAGAAGACATCAATCGATGCCATTACCATCCGGAAGACCTAATGAAGTTCAGCTAAGAACTGACTCTTGGGTAGACAAAGTGTGTCTGACTACTTAGAAATAACAAAAACAGAAAAACAAAATCTAAACAGCAAAGTGATTACACTGCTGTTGATTTTTTTGGTCTCGTTTTGAACTTTTTTTTTTTAATGGAAAATAAATATTTTAACTTTGAGAACAAAGATTTCATATAGTTTTCCTGAGAGTTTCAGGAGCAGCTGTCAGTTAAATAAACAAGGTTGCCATTGCTATAGTCTGACGTCACCACAGTGGCTTGCCTTCTCATTGACTGCCTTGAACAGTGGTTCTCAACCTTGGCTTCACATCAGAATTACTTGGCGGGGGGGGGGGGGTATGTTTCAAAACCCATGATGTCATGGATTTTTAAACCACCCCCCACACCAACTGAGTCACTAACTCTAGGGATGGGGCTAGGCCTATTGTTAATCACCCAGGTAATTCCACCGTGCAGCTAAGACTGAGACCCACCGACCTGGAGAGACAGAAAAGCAGATGTCATTAATGTTTGGTCAAAAGAAGCCTAAAAGCATATTCCGCACACGCCAGGCAGCGAGCGTGAGTTTTCCCTGCGGCCCAAGACTCTGGAGAACAGAGTTCCAGGAAGATCTTGTTCTTTAAAGAACATTGGTTCTCAATTCTCTTGGTCTCAGGATCCTTTTATAGACTCTGCAGAGTTATTGAGAACCCCTCAAGAGATTGTACTTATAGGGGTTATATATCTCTCTATATTTACCACACTGGAAACCAAAACTGAGAAGCGCTTCAAATGTTTGGTCATTCATTCGTTACAAAATACAACAATAAACTACTACTGAAGAAAAATTCTACACATTTTCTAGTAGGTTCTATGGTTCCCTTGCTACAAGGGACCTGTGACTTTTGGAGGGGCTAATTTTGCTCTTTGGATTCACTGTTTCATTTGGTCTGCAAACAAATTAATCAGAGCTACTGTTAAAGTTCCTTCTCTTTGTGATATCTATATAGGACCAAAGTAGCTAATTATTCACATAATAGTATGCTTCACTGTGGATAAGTTCTGGCAAATGATGACGGTAGTGATGATGAGTTTTAGTGAACATGGTGTAGCAGGCTTCAGGCACTCCCAACTAGCACTTTACATAGATTATTTCATTTAACCTTTAAACAGTTCTGTGGGGCTGCTAACAATGTTATCTGCACGGTTTAGGGGACAAAATTGAGATTTCATGAGGTTATGAACTTATCCCAAGTCATACGGCCAGTGGGTGGCAAAGCTAGGGCTTAAACAGTAATCTAACTCCAAATCTAGCCTCTAGCCTCTAAATCCAGCTCTGGAGCCACCTCCTCCAGGAAGGCTGCTGTGAGCCTTCCGTTTCTTCCCCCTGCCCCTCCCCTGTAAGAAGCTAGGCCTTGGTGCCTTGGGTCCTCGGTGCTCCTATAGCTCCCTAGGGGTGTGGCTATCACTGAGCAGACCACACCGTTTCATGTTCAAGTTAATGTAACTGTCTCCCCTCTTAGACTGTGGTTCTGGAAGATAGGAAGCGTGCATTTAGGTGCTCTCAGGGGCTAACGACGCCAAGCCCGTGAGAGATACCTGGTAAAGGCCTGTGGAACGAAAAAATGAATGAATGACTACTGTCAACAGGCACGTCACTGTCTGAAATCTGGAAGACAGTGGTTCCCTCTTTTGGAAAAGCACGTCTGTGTCCTCTAGTCTCCTTGACTAACAGTGGCTCCGAGGCCAGAACCTTCACGGTCTCAAAGGGTTTTCTCAGCATGGCTGTCATCGCCTCCAAGCACCCGGACTGCACACGAGTGTGGTGCATACTTAGATTAAAGTCACCTCACTCCGTGACTTTCTCACATCTCTAATATAACCAAGCCATTTAAATATGGAGGGTAACGGAGGTTTCTCAGAAATATTTTTTTTTTCCCTTCCCAGTCAGTCCCTTTTAACACCTGCTTCACAAGGGCAGAGACCCTTCACGTCCTAAACCAGGGATGGATATTAGAGCCTTCAGATATGTACTAATAATAGGTGACTGGTAACAATGGCAACATTATCTAATAGTTAACACCCACTATTCCTGGCAATAACACCATCAATCAGATTCCTCCATTGGATTAGAATTTGGAGGAAAAAAATAAATAAACACGATTATGAATCAGAATGGATGTATCTGATTAAAGAAAATAACCAAAACAGCCTGTATCTTACTGTCTCATGGGACTAAAATGGTAAGTGCCAAAATAGATACGATATCAAAATAGAGTTGGATTTATGTAGGTACACAACTAGAAATGCTAGTTCTAACCAACACCTTTTTTTAAAGCAACCACTCTCCTTCTCACCAAAGTAAATGTATTCCCACAGCATACGTGGGGGTGGAAGGGATTATTACCCTCAGAGAAATGGACAAATTGAGGCTTAAAAAAGGAATCAGACGGAGGAAGGAATGGAAGACAGTTCTAATTTGAAATCCAAGACTCTGGAGGAATCAGCTCCCATATAATCAGGTTCCACAGGTAAGCCAGGGAGGCCGGCTGCTGTACATCTCTTATTTAGCACAGGAATTCGAGACGTGCTTATCACTGTCCTAACCTTGCAAGCTGAGCAGCTGTGGTGCTCCACCCAGTCCCCCAGCCACAGGGCACGAGGCCCTGAAAAGCCACCGCAAAACCTAACTGAACCGAGAGCTGACACAGGCAGGTGAGAATGTGCCCTAAAACCTGGTCCAGGTTCTGTGACCTAATCGTCCAAATGGTCCAGAGGGGGTGGGGGGTGGGGATCAGATGCCCTGGAGCTGAGATCTGTATTTTCTCAAGCCAACTGCTCTCTCTTCCCTGCCACCAAGATGCCCCCAAAGAAAATGTGATCTTGGGCACCTCTTACGAAGGCAAAGTGTCCCCTGATGAACTGTTCTGATCCCTACATCCCGGGTTGTCATCGGGGTTCTCCTTGGACCACCCTGTGTGTGGGGATGGGGGGAGGGGACGGCAACAGAGTGGCCCCGGGGAACTGAAGTGGACAGGCATCTCCCCACGGCTGAGAGGACTCAGGACCGAGGCCACTGACCTCAGGAAGCCGTGAGTCCAAGCTCTGAACCCCTCTGCTGACCCATGCTGCTATCATGTGCTGAAAACCCTGTTGAGAAACGCTGCCACAGACGGGACACTGGGAACAGCCAGCTCAAGTTGCTTGTGCAGCTGCAGCCTTTACGAAAATCCTTTTTCCAAAGCACGCTACACCTGTGGTCGACATCACACAGCCCTCCAACGTGGCAGCTGTATGCGAACCCCATCTGACCGTTCAAAGGGATCTCGAAGGCAACCGTTTTGTTAAGCAAAAGGCACGACGAATGACGTGGCTTGGTTATGTTCAATGAGGCGTTATTTTCACAAGCGTGGTCACTGAATGCATGGCCTATATTTATATTCCAGCTGTCCTTCTGACTGTTCTGGTGGCATTAGGTAAGCGGCTATGGTCTGAAGGGTGTGCCCCTCCCTCTCCCCTCCTATCTTCTCAGCGTGTAGCAGATAAACTGGGTCTGAGAAGGAACCCTGCCCCCCTAGTGACTAGGCAAGCATCAAAGTCCAGGAACAAGGGACAGGTGTTACACTGCGTGCAACGAAACTCGCTTATCGGAGAGTCAGTAGACACAGCTCGCGTGTGTTTGCTTGGGATCCGGGCTGCTCTCTGCTTCGCGGCCCCAGAATCAACTCAGATGCCTCACGTGTATGAATATGGAGAGAGTGATGGGGCATGTGGCTGTGCCCCAGGTCCCCTCTCTCTGCTGGTCACCCACATTCTCCCTAACGCTACAGTGGCAGATACCTGGCCTCCCCACAGTTTTTCTGAAAAGAAACAGAGCCACTCCAGTAGTGGGCACGCAGAAATCCTCCACGGCCGATGAACCCCTCTACTGATTTCCCCTCGGTTATGAAATGATGCAATATTATCTGTCAGTAGATTTCGTCCAGCTTCCAGTTTCTGAGAAGCTGTGCCCCCCCCCCCCGAAAACAATTCCAGTAAGAAGGAAATGGAAGCAGTTATACCTTCTTGAAGACCCCGAATACTAAATAGCAACCCTGAATGACTAAGCATTCCTGCCAGAGAGCTTTGCTTACAATTTTTCACTTTTAACAGGAAAACAACGTCTGTTTCTCGAGATAGGGCTTGAAAGTAAATCAGTCCGACGCTGCAGACTGCTGGCAGCTGGTGACCTCACACCTGCCACCTGTGCTCTGAGACCCAGGATGTCCTCGGGGTGGAAGGAGACAGCCCCTCCGTAGCCAGTGATGACTGTCTCTTATTTTTTGGAGGGGGAGGAGAACCCACTCTCACATCAACATTATTTATCTCTGTACCTTTTTTTTTTTTTAACGTTAAACATTTTGGCTCCCCCCACCCCACCCCCGGCCCCGATTTCTGCTGGAGGTGGTCTTGCTTCTCTAAGGAGGCTGACTTGGGGCTGGGGGTGGGTTCCTCGCTGTGCTGTGCGACGTGTCCTTCTCAGCTCCCCTCTTTGTAGCATGTCTGCTGGGGTGACAGGGGCGTGGGGCTCGAGTGCTCTACAGGCAACCGCCGGCCCTACCCAATTCCCATGACAACCAGGCCTCCTGCTTGTGGGTTCCTCCGATCAAGAACTCTGGTGCCCATTCTAGGAGATACTTCCCTTTTTCACAGAGTGGGAAAGAGATTAAGACAGCCAAATAAATCAGGACAGCCAAACCCACGGTCTCAAGACGAGATCACAATTTCCAAGTGACTTTAACAGAATATCAAGCACAGCTGAAACCTGACAGGATGTGTCTTCTCCTGAAGGGGGAAAGTTCTTTCCAGGGAAAGCTTTAGGGAAGGATCCCACTAAGGCAGGGAGAGACTGGGGGATGCGGTCACCAGTGGGCATGCGGGGGTGACCCAGCATGCTGCTGGTGGGTGCTGGCAGGGCCAGGAGGTCACACGGGAAGCATGGAGGGAAGCCGTTCACAAGCATGCAGGAAGATGCCAGCTGTCAGTGAGCCGAGCCATGGCTCTGGGCTGGAGACAGTACCTTCTGGAGGACGACACCAGGCAGATGCTTTCATCGCCATCGGAAACCCTCCCCGTTGCATATTCATGAGGCTGTGTCTTTGCACTCGAGTGTCTGGGGAAGGCTGTGTTTGTCTTTGAACGCAGCTTATGGGAAAAGCCTTCCCGGTTTTGGGTGAGGGTCTAATGATTGGACCCACACTCCTTAACTTCTATCCGAGTGCCATTTGTTACTGACTTGTCAAACTCCTAAGATTCTATTCAATCTTGTTTAGAGAAAGACACCACAGAACTAATTGGGGAGAATTAACTGTAATTTCATTAAAAGAGCAAGAAGAGGTTCATACTTGACTCATCAGGGCTGGAGTTTTTTAACTGCCACCCCTCAAAAGCAGTGGAGTCATCACTAAGAGTAACTTGTTCAAATATAGATTAAAAAAAAACCCGACTTTATTCTGTTAAGCAGGAGCAGAGGGTGAAATAGACACCCAACAGACTGGTCATTTCCTGATCACGAGATACATTTTTAACTGTCAGAAAATGCAAGGTCAATAATAAAATGCTAGCCATAAGAAAAGGGGAAAAAACAATGACCTTGAGTTTGTTTTTCAACCTTATTTCATTCCAGGGGTTTGTTTATCATTAATCTGCTTATTCTCTTCTCCGAGTTACAGGTTCCTAAAAGGGGCAGCAGCTTGACCAGAATCAGTGATAGGAAAAACTGAGCCAAGAACCCAAGTTGGCATTCTTGATTTGAGCATGTTCTTGGAGAGGCAAATAAAATGTCGACACACATTCTCCTCCAAGATAAGGACTGCAAGGGCACTCAAGAAGGGGGCTGCCTGGGGTCCCCGGGTCTAAGGAGTGGTGAGCAGCGTGGAGAGAGCCTTGGACAGTTGTGTCCCAGTCGGGCTCTTCCCACCTGGTGGCCACCTCCCTGCCCCTCGGGAGCAGGTACCTGACCGGAAGCTTGAGATCAGGAGGGGCTCCTGGCATACCATAAAGGCATGTGTGAACAGAAGAATTAGTAAGCTGACATCCCTACAGATGGGGAAACTAAGGTGGACTCTGATTAAATGAGTTCCCTGGGTTCTTCCACAGAAGTGGCCCTTGAACCTAGGTTTCCTGACTTTGGAGAGAGCTGGAATGGTTCCCACAGAAGATAGTTAAGTCCCTTGTACAAATGTATCGAGCCTCACTGTCACTAATATGGGCTGCCTGAAGATTTTAAGGTAACCTGACTTTCTGAAAATCAAATCTTTTTAATGTATCCGAGGAGCCTGATATCGAAAGAACCTTGGCGGTAAAACCTTTTTTTTTTTCCCCATGAAGAACCCTAATGTGATGACAACACCAAACATATCTCTTCTATTATGGACTTGTATTTATTTTAAAAAATGTCTTATTTGTATTGACACTTTTAGAAGCCAGAAATAAAGTCACATCTAAGCTGAGCTGGATTTCAGAGGGGAAATCAACTCCCTGAGGGGTATATTTACTATAAGCAGTAAAGGCTCAGATCATTCAAATGCATCGGATCACCATATACGTGAGCATCTCCCAGAATGCAGTGCCTGGAATGCTGATTCTACAGGGTGGGAAAAATGATGAAATTAGCTCAGGAAATTAGCTCGAACTTTTTTTAAACTGCAGGACTTCTCAGAGCCTTTAATACGCTAATGTGAACTGTCAGTCCCTAAGAGGGAGATGCAGTATTTCCCAAAAATATTTGCCCAGAGAGAATCAGAAGTCTCGGAAACATCCTCTGAAAGATGTGAAACTTCACTCCTGCCTTAAAAGGATACCACCTAAAGTATGAGTCCTACACCCAGGGAACCGCTTAGTCTCCTTTAAATTTTGGTAGGTGTAGGTTAAGTTTTATGGCATCTGTTTAGCTTATTTTAGGAAAATTCATGATTAGGACTGCTTTCCTATGTAGCAATAATGGTTGAACTGGAAAAAAAATTTCCAGATTCAACTGGTTCCCTCTACCTAAAATTCACAGACGACCCACACTGGGGAGGCTGAGTGCCTCACACTTCCAATCAGGCCACTGGGGCTGCTGACCACTCCACTGCATGCCCTTACTAGGGCATCTTTCCCACACTGCCTCCTTCTGTGGTCCCTCCCAGAGAAGTGCTGCCTCCTCATTGCTTAAGCCCAAGCTGCAGCGGAATGCATTAGAATCTTGGGAGAGATGGGAACTGGGGGAGGGGGGCGGGCGGAGTGGGCAAGCACGTGGCAGCTTTGCGTCCATGTCATCTCAGCATTCCCAGCGGTCGACAACGACAACACACGTTCCGTGGTGGAGGGAAGCGTGATTCTGGAGACCCTCAGAGAGGTTAATAGATTGGTAAGCTACTTACTAACTGAAAAAAGGGAGGGGAAACCATGAAAGTATACTTCTGGAGAGTTGCCTTGGAACAACAAACCAAATCAAAAATTAAAACCAAGAAACAAAACATTTGAAAAATCAAAATTAAGGCTAAAAAAGCAAATAGAGTTCTAATAACCTTCCAACTGTTAAGTCTGGCTGTGTCGAATTAGATTTCAACTCAAGAGTGACACATGTTTTTCCACTAACAATGTTTTTTTTTTTTTAAACCAAAGAAAGGCCAACTGGGCATTCCCCTCTACATTGAAATGTTCACCCAGCACATGAAAGCTGACCGATTCATGTAATGTGTTTTGTTTCCAGGGCAGGAAATTCCAAAGGGAAGGGAAAAATAATCAGACAAGCACTTTTCAGATCTTTCCACCACTAACCCTAATCATGATTCCAATACTTTGTAGACCTCGGCTAGTTTTTGCTCCTATGAAGTCAAAGGATTGGGGAGAGACATTCGTAGAACTTGGGGCCTTGGCTATCCCTCCTAACGAAAGGAGCTGGGATTCAAATTCATTACAGTTTTAATCAAGAAATTTTACATTTATCAGTAATGTGTGGTATGTTTTCCCCTTCTCTAAGGAAATGTTGTATCTATGGGGGAGAAAGATTCTTGGGCACATCGGTCTTGGTGTAAAACACCTGGTTACTGGCTAGGCACTCTCTAAGGATGGGAAGATGGCTCGGGGTTTCACAAAGAATAAACAGTTGAGTCCTTCGTGGAATACAGCACATTCAGCAGAAAGCCCAGTGGGGGGCTCATCGCCCTAAAAATTCACTAATTCATCTGATATCTAGTGCTTCACTGAAGAGTCAGGACTTCAACCTTATAAAGTCTAAAGGAACACAGGGATCCTCGGGATGGTGTTGACAGAGGTGGGTTTGCCGTATAACAGGAGAGGACGGGCCAGTGGGAATGTATCATGCTATTCTAGAATGGTAAGATCCCATTTTAAGACCAAAAAACTGGGCAACAGTCAATGTGAAAAAAACAGCTTTTCTGGAAAAAACTGAAGGTGGCAATTGCCTGGAGGCATTGTATTAAGAGACAATGTCTATTTTAAGAAGTGGGTTAAAAACAACATAAGCAGTTTATAAACATTATCTTCATCTTGCGTTTCATAAAGCTGGGATTGCCACGAAAGCAAAGTTGAGCACACTTACTACACAGATAAGTAGAGCCAGAGTGTTTCCTGGTTTGGATGATTTTATTTTAGATGATAGCCTCATTTCTGCCCCGGCTTTGTGCATGTGTGAATTTAACACAGCAGCTTTACCATCCAAACGATGAGCACATTAGAGGAAGCAGTTCTCTCTGACAGCGCCTCCCCTCAGGGGCTTTTGTTCTGCATATAACTGAGCATCTGGGACAAAGATGAGCCCTTCTAAATTATGGATACAGAGATTAAATTTTCTGGCAGTGCTTTGGGCAAAGTGGATGTTAAATAAATAAGTGAAAGGAAGCAAGGCTGTACCTCCTGGGGGGAGACCCACAGTTGGGTCCCATCTAAGGACCTTACCGACCAGGGTTTCATTTTAGTACAGGAATCTCTCTCTCTCTTTTTAATGGACAGGTCCCCAAACACTGTAAAAGAGACTTTCAAATTTCTGTATTATTTAAAAGCAAGATCAGATTAAAATACCATCCAATTTCCCTACATGGTTTCATGGGTTTTCACCCAAACCCTACATTTTCCTTCCTAGCCAATGGAAAACAATTTATACCGTTGCTTCCCAAGATGTGGTGACCCACTGGCTTTGGAATCCCAAGTGGGTATTCTGTAAATCCAGGTGCCTGGGCTCCAGCTCAGGCCTACTGAGTCCTAAGCTATAGGGATGGGGTTCAGGGGATCTGTGGTTCTTCAAGCTCTTCGTGTGCTTTTGATGGACAGTAAGTAAAGTTTGAGAACCACAAACTTAAAGGGCATACGACCATTATCTTTAGGATATCACCTTGATCACTGTATGCTTGTCGAATTAATTTCTAAATAGAAAATCAGAAATACACATAAATAAGTTATTGGCAAAATGTTCTAATTTGCCTTTTTTAAAAATAGCGTTTTTATGCATTAACATTAACTCCAGGAAAGCATACAAGTAACCAAGGACAGGACGTAATTGTCTACAAAAGCTTCTGTTTATTCTGCTCAAAACAGGTTTCCTTTCCTTTTCAAAGAGGAGGTTGGAACTTGGGCACCAATGTCTCTTTCTGCCCCAAACAGCTCTTGGATTTTTTAAATTAGCAAGATTTTCCCCTCAGATAAATTTGATGGGAGTTTCCTATTCAGCTTATCAGTTAGGAAGATTATCAGAAAATGAAACACCAGGCAAATGAAGCAGGTCTAACAAGAAAGGAAAAACCATAAAGCATGTTTACACAGAGAGGGCTCCTGGCGGGGACCTGGGTCATTGAATGAATGAGCTGCAGGGGGCCACACAAAGGTGTCAGGTTTGGGAGGAGAATGAAGATGAGGAGATACAAACAGGTGGAGAGGAGATTCGGTTCTTGAAAGAGAAGAGGAGGAGGAGGAGGAATCTGACACTAAAAAAGTGAAAGAGAAAAAAAAAGGATAAAGGCAAAAAAAGCTTTAGAAACACAAAGGAAAAAATAAACTAGCTTTTCATATACTCACATAAGCTGCAAAGAAAATGAGGTCATGTAATAGACAATCATTCCTGTACTGGACAATAGCATACAAGTGCTTTTCGAAGAAAACAAATTTGTTGTTTTTTTTCCCCACTGGTTATTTAATTGTTCTGCAACAACACCACAGAATAAAAATAACTCAGATTTACCTGGGCACAGACTCAGCAGCATGATCCAATGACCATCTCTAACCTACAATATCCAGAACATTCTAGAGGAAACCGCTTTTCATTTGGAAAGGTGCAGTAGACCTTGGTTATTCCTGGACTTGTTTTTTAGGAGAAGCCCTTATATAAAGTTTACCTGAAAGGTTAGGTTTTCCTAGGTAGAGATACTGAGGTATGATGATATGTCTTAGTCCCAGCATCATGACAACAGAGTGCTAAGCTTTCTAAGTTGGTCTGTGGTTCGGTGCACAGGCTGGGGCACTTTGAAAAGGAAGCTGTTATTGTCGCCTTCAGGTCTCACAGCTGGAGACATACACAAGTAAGAGGGAGACCACCTTTCCCAGACACAATGGCCCAAACTTTCAAGTTAAAAGAATGACTTTGCTTTGGACAGGTGTCCAGTGATATCTACCAATGATTAAAGATAAATCTCCTTACTCCACATCCTGTTTTGAAGGCAAAGGAAGAAAAAAAAATTTTTTTTTCATCCTCTATTTAAGGAACTACCAACTTATTCCTAAGAAAAGACAATGATTCATAGCTTCAACGTTAAGACTGTCACTCTATTTGATTCCTCTTTTTCCATGGCTGGGACCTATCAGAGGTGGGGGAAGGGGGACCAGAGGTGACACTGAAAGGGAAAACATGTTGTTTAGGGGGGTTTTTCAATTTGTCACATCCATTTAATGAACCCAATGCCCACTTTCTTAGCCACAGTGGACTTGGCCAATCCAAAGCTTCCAGACAAGAGTTCCCCTGATGTTATTCCATAGATGTTCATGTGGACAATTTCGGAGGTAAAAAACCATACCTAGTTAATTAACCACTTCCAATATCAATAATGCTGAGCCTGCACCTTATAATGACCCAGATGTATAATAATAGCATTGGACTTACATTTTTTAAGAGTTCTTATCTATTTGACGTGTACACTGAAATTTTAGGACACAAAATATGATGTCTGAGATGTGCCTTAAAATACTCTATAAGATCTAAGTGTGGGACAGGAGAGGTGGATGCAAAAGGAATACTAATTGCTGAAAGCTGGTGGTAGGTACGTGGGGATTCATTATATTAGTATCTCTATTTTGGGTATGTTTGAAGATCTTCCACAATAGAAAAAAAATTTTTTAAAAGGAGATACGTTTTTGTTCTGCAACACCCAAACAAGTAACCCAAGAGGGCCTATCTGCACGTTGGCTGACTGAGAACGGACGGGGTCATGGCGGTGGAAGTTCGCCATGGCTCTGGCCGCATCGTTGCCGATGCCAACGCTGTGGCTTTGCTAGTGTCACATGCCTGTGCCCTTTAAATGAGGAAGTTGGGGAAAGAAGAGAAGAGCAGGTGTTGCATGGACCAATGCTGTTAGCAAGATGTCACCTGCAGGGCTGGGTTCTCTCAGATACTTTGTTTTGATTCAGGAGCATTTCTACCTCGGGTAAGTTCCTTTTCTCTTTTTCTCTAAGCCCAGTTGCTTTCCGAAATGAGCAGAGCTGCAGTGGATACTCAAAATTAGCCAGCCTCCTCCCTCACGTGCACTGAAGACTGTGGCAAAGGGAAGGAGGAAGATGGCCGAGATCCCCGCCGGACGGGTTAAGTCCAGAGTGCGAAGTGTGTGTGCCATGGAATGCTACGTTGTTGTAAAGAATGTGGACATTCTGTGCGGATGGATACGGAGGGGTCTTTAGGACATGCCGTGAAGTGAACTGAGCCAGGGACTGAACAGCACATATACACCCTATTCCGCTATTTGTCGTGTGGGGGGACATGGAAATGATATCTCTGAATATTTGAATGCAAACACACTGGAAGGGCAAACCAAAAAGTCAATAAAAATGGTTGCCTTTACGGAAAAACAAGACGGGGGTGCGGGGACGGGAGTAAAAACTTCTCTAGGGCACCTTCCGAATCAAAACCTAAAATCTGTGCGTTGTTCACAAGTTAGGCCATCCACACAGGTGTATGAATGAGAATGGGTTGGCCCTCTGACTGCTCCCCCACCCCCCAAGCTGAACTACAGAAAACTGGGCTCTAGTAACCAAGATGGAGGCACACTTCCCATTTTTAGGCGAGCCTCCCTAAATTTCGTCTCTTTGCTTTCAACTGTCATTTCAGAATGTACTACCCTCATTTACAACCAGGGGGCAACTGGCAAGGCCTCCTGAGGTGGCCTTCCATTCTTCTGATTCCCTGGCCTCCTGGGTAAGTAATTGGTGCTGTGTAAACCAAGAGTGTGGGGCTCTGGGGGCAGGGCTGGGGAATGAAGTCTTGTAGGGATTCCTGCAAGAATCATCTTGCAGGGATACTACAACAACAACAGTAAAATGGTCAGTGGCCAGGCCTGGGAGGCTGTGCTTCTCTCCTGCTGGGGGCGGGGCACCTGTGCAAGCAATCCAGACTCTAACCGCCTGGGACCGCCTGGGACCCCCGGAGTGAGTGACGGAGCAGATGCAGGAGCCCCTGCCTGTGCCACAGACACACCCCTCCTGGACGCTATGGCACCTGAGAAGGCTCAAACCTGAAGAGGGAGATTCTTGAGGTCTCTAGGGAGAATGCCCCACGGGGCAAAGGGGAGACCAAATAACAGCAGGGTCTCTCTTATTTTCTGCCACTCTCTGTATTTAATGCGATGTGGCATTCGAGCCTTGGGACTTCAGGGGAAATTAAGGTCCAGGCCAGCTGGAAGGAGAGGGGGTCTGCATTCAGTAGGACTGTTCTCCCAGGGTGGTGAGGAGGGGTGACGGGGGAGGAAGCCCTGGGCAGCCGCAGCAGCTGTTCTGAATCCGCCAAATTGCTGCAGGTGCGGCCGTGAGCTTCCCCTCCTCCCACCGTGTCCCAGCCTCACCTTGCAGCGGCCAGTCTGGACAGCCTTTCCAGCAACGAGGGCTTACACAGTGTCTCTAGGAGCACTTCTGTGCTACTCAAAGCCAGAGGCCCCCCTCCAAGGACTGCTGGTCAAGGGGAGGGAGGCGGTCAGGCCACTGCAGGGTCGGGGAGGGGGAGTTTCTCTGTGGCTTGGTCGTCTGCATTTTGAGCACAGGCTGCCAGTGTTAAACCGCATTGATTTGCAATTCATGCTGCATCCAATACCCAACACTCCTTTGACCTAGGAACCCTGGGGCCCTGGGGGCAGACTTCTGAAGACTGCCAATTTGGTAAAAGGGAGCCTAGCACAGGAATGCTGTTTGCAGGCAGCTGTTAGCATGGGCATGGGCATGGGCCTGGGCGGGTAGCACATCTGGCTCCGAGAGGTGGTATTTCTTCCATCCTGCCAGGGGCCGGATCTTCCAGGAGATGGCTGTGCAGACCTCAGGGCTGCTCCCTGGCTTTCTCTGGAAAGGCTTGGTCAGGAGAAGGACTGGGAGGCTCCTTCCATGAAGCCAGCCCATAAAAGAGCAGGCATACCCAGACGGGGATTAAAGCCTTACACAGACTGCCTCTGCGGGGCAGGGGGAGAGGAAGCAGAGTCGGCTTTCCAATGATGCTGTGAAATGGTCTCTGAGGCTCAAAGCAGAGGGAATTTCTTTACATCCTCCAAACTGCCCCTGGATGGTTGGTGTAACTGTTAACATTACTTGTTTGGAGGTTTGGAAATGACAGAGGCATATTTGCTCCTCCTTACCCGGCAGATGTGGAAGCGCAAATGACGAGGTGTACCTATTTGCTCAGAGGCAGTGAGTGCAGCAGGCCTTCACGTGGGGACAGGGGCATCAGAAGCTCGGAACCCACCTGCGTCCCTAAAGGGCCTTTTGGCCCAGGGTGGGGGTGGGGAGGATGTTCCTATGTGCAACTGATTAAAAATCAAAACCGATTTCAGCAAGGTCTGAAACCTAAAGAGAGAGAGAGAGAGAGGCAGACAGAAAAGCAGAGGGGAAGCTTCACGGGGATGGGAACGATCTAATTTTAGTTTTGAATTTTGGGCTCTGAGAACAAGGGGAAAAATAGAAAAGATTTCAAAGAGCTCTGCCGGGCAGGCACTATCGCAACCCCCACTGTGAACACACACTTGAAGAGACGCTGGAGAAAATGCGCCTCGATTGAGTTTAACCTAGTTGCGTGAGCAGCGTTTCCAAGCCCAGTCCCTGGCAGTCTCCACCCCACGCCACTCGGGGCCAGGCCCCACGTTCTCGTGGACACCGTTTCGTCCCCTCTGGTCTGTTATTCTCACCTGTCTCGGGATCGCTGAAGTCTGGCAAAGTAATTGTGTTAAGCTGTCGTCTGTCAGCAATGGTTCTATCTAAGAGGCTGCTCCCACGTCCAGAATCACTGCAAAACACAGCTGCAGAGGTCAGTCATTTGAAGGGGGGCAGGGGAAAGACACAGACTTAACCACCACTGACCCTGAAGTGCAGTAACACCCCTTTTGTGCGTTTTCGATGCTCTTTAACACTCTCTCCGTTGACGACTAGGCATCCCGCTTGCGGCAAGGCCTGGGCTGGGATTACTTTCCATGTTCACTGTCACAAACACACGTAAACCACACCCACAGACCCTTGCTAATTTTCGCCCTTTTTGTGTCATTATAAGATACAAGAAAGAAACCTTGAAGGCAGGTTCTCGAACCACCTTAGAATGGGGAACCCACTGGATTGGCATTCTGTGTTGAATGTCTTGCACCTCCTCAAGCCCGTAAACACACACCGTCCTCGAACTGCTTTACTAATCAACGGTCTACACCTAAGCCCTCACTGCCCAGGGAAGTCACCTGCCTGGGGCATTTCTAGAAGACTCTGAACCCTAGGTCCCTCTCCAGACCAAATCCATCAGCATTTCTGGGGCAGTCAACATTTTTCCAAGCTCCCCAGATGGCTCTGATGTGTAGCTAGATCTGAGAACCCCTGGCCCCTGCTTTTCCTTTCCAAGGGCAACCACAGCCATGGCCTGGTTTGTGTCCCTACTTAACAGAGGAGGGAAAGGGACTGTGAGGTCACACAGGCCAGCTGCACCACCCCTCCCTCCCCACCTTGCTCCCACAGAACGGGCTTGGCACCATTGGTTGGCAAGTCGCTTGGGAGACCACAGCAGGCCCGGGTGGAATGAAACACAGGTAGGGGACCGGAGCTCATACAGACTCTTGTTTTCTTTCGTTCTAAGAAGCTTGTAAGCAAAAACAGTTACATTCTTCCTTTTTTCCTCTATCATGAGATTCCATCAAAGAAGCTCCAAAAAGCAGCCCATCTATCTCTTGAGGTTTGAGTCTATCTATAATGCTTTTCTTTGCATCTATTTTGTTTTGTCAATCTGGGGGCTCTAGGAGTGGTATTTTGTTGTTGTTGTTAAGAAGTTCAAATTCTATAATAAAGGGACACGATTTCCTTCCTGCGTGCAGCTGTTGCTAAAAGTGATACAAACAAGATTTGGTATGAAACTTAATATGGTTCTCAGGCTGCAATTTCCACGTCCAGTGATGTAGTTAGAGAAATCCACAGGAAACAGATGGAAACTTGCCTCAGTACAGACTATTTGTCAGCCTATACTTATTACATCATTGGATACGCGTTTTTTGGAAACCACTCTATTCATTATTTCCGCAATTGAGAAATAATAAATGTCTCTGAGCAGAAGACAGCACAAAAGTACATGCAAATGTGCATTAATCACATTACCGACTGAACAGTTCCAACATTGGTCTGTTCATGTATATATTTTAATATAAATATGACAAAGATATTACAAAGAGTTGTCTGAATATTGCAATGGCTCCTCACTTAGGAGCTTTCCAGAAGATGTTATCTCAACATATAGTGATTTTTTTTTTTTTTCAATCTCCTGGGGGATTCCAGGCCACACAATAAGGTGTTGGCATTGCAAAGGAAGGATTCGCCTGGCATTTTGGTGGACCCAATCTGAGGAAATGGATCAGAAGTGTTTGTTTTGGCCCTAACCCTCCGGGCTTCCCATCTTACCAAGTTTCAGAGCCCAAGGTTGGCTGTCAACATGTGCTGCTGGGTCCTGGGAGCCAGCCAGGGGGTGGGGGTGGGGGTGGGGGTGGGGGTGGGGGTGGGGGGGTCATCTGGCTTCTTACTTTCTATCTGTCCCTAACAAGTAGGTCACTTGGGGTCTACTTTCCCTGTCAGATGAAGATAAGGGTTGTCTTCCTACATACAGCTTTGCAAGGCTGAACTGAGGTGATGTGGTCACAGCGTTCAGAAGATTTGTAACTTTTGGGTATACTCCGTGCATCGTTATCAATATACATACCCATACATGCAGCTGAGGTTAATATGGCTGGCTAATTTCTGAGGACCACTTATTCCTTGCGTTCTGGTGCAATGATAAGGGTGGGAAAGCTGATTTAAGGGCCTCCTGCTCTCAATGTTAGAAACCGCAACCAAAACCCAAATCGTGACTTGTGAGCCTTACCCACTGGTAATGACACAGGATCGACTTCCCCTCCACCAGCCCATAGTTACAACCCATAGTGCATGTTCCATAGTTCCTTTTGAAAACAGTATATAAGCAACAATTCACTCTTCAAAATGGAGATGGTTTTGTTTCCACCCTGAATGCTGGGACTGAGAATTTGGCTGGTTGCTTTAAGCAATGGTTAGTTCTATCTTTAGAGGGTACGGAGTCTTAACCCATCAAGATTTGCCTTTGCGATGACATCTGGAATGTGGAGGAAGGGGCAAAGGGAGGCCCTGGCCAACCCTTGAGTTTTTTTGACTTTCTCTGGCCAGTGTCTCTTACAAAAGACTTCCTCTCTCCCTCTGGGGCCTGCTTGGGCCCCTCCCATGGACCACCCTCTGCCACCTTACTACCCAGTTAGTAGAGCCCGGTGCTTTAGGCTGCCAGGAGCACCTCTCAAGGAGGCAAGCAGGAAGGGAAGCAAAACCATTCCTGGTCAGTGGTGCTAGGAGACAGTTTAGGGAGAGGACAGTGGCAGGAGCCCCAGATCCATGGTACGTAAGCTACAGATCTCCATGTAGGCAGATGCACAGGTGTGGGTAACTTCTGTTCCCCGCTCAGACTGAACATTTAGAGTGCACCGTAGTGACGGTTAAAGTTATACCAGAGATTGGAAGCTTCTCTTGGAAATCCTCTCTACCTTCCGTGGTACGCAGAGGTGGCCAGACGCAAGAGGCAAGCTGGCAGCGGGCTAGGAGTCAGAGCCCGGGAGTTCTTGTTGCCACCCAGCCTCTCGCCAGCTTCTGAACTAGCACGTGGCACACATAAGTGCCGGGTGTAAGAGAGGGGCCTGGGACAGGACACCAGAGAGGGGCAGGTGGGAGAGGAGATGCCTGGTGTCCTCCAGGCCTCTTACAACTGGGTAATAGGAATCAAGGTAAGCTCCCAATATCCCTGACCCTCAATTCTCATCAGTAAAATGGGTATGAGAGAACATGACATTTGCCCGTTTCATGGGGCTGCTCTGAAGATGAAATGAGAGCCCGCTTTGTAAACAGAAAAGCTTCACCAAAATGCTGGTGACAATTAGCAGGGAAGGGGGTTCCAATTCCCAAATGAAGTTAGAGTAAAGAAAGTGTCTTTTCTTTTAGATAAAAACGTTAAGTGCTGTTTGTTAGTAAGGACTAGGACTGAGGAAGAAAACATTTTCTTCCAATTACATGGCTATATGATGGAGATGGTCCCAGTGGTAGCGGCAAGAGGGAGAAAGAAGGGGTTAACAATAAAAAAATAAAAACAGGGGCACCTGGGTGGCTCAGTCTGTTAAGCGTCCAGCTCTTGATTTCGGCTCAGGCCATGATCTCATGGTTCGTGAGATCGAGCCCTGCATCGGTCTCTGTGCTGACAGCACATGGCCTGCTTGGGATTCTCTGTCTCCCTCTCTCTCTCTGCCTTCCCCCGCCCCGCCCATACGTACCCTCTCTCATGCAAGCACCCTCTCTCTGCCCCTCCCCAGCTCATGCTCTGTCTCTCTCAAAACAAAGTAAACATTGAACAAAATTTTTTTTAAATAAAATAAAAATAAAGGAAAAGAAGTTGGTTGCTGACGCAGGTTGATGGAGGAAGCTTTGGTGTTAGACTGGGGCTGGAATCATAGCTCTACTGCTTGTCTGATTGGGAAAATGGAGGCAAATTATTCAGACTTGTTTATTTTCTATAAAGCGGAGAGAACAGTAGTGATTCTGCAGGGCTAACGTGCGGACTGAAGGCAAGGCACAAGTGGATGGCCCAGCACAGCCATGGCCCAGGGAAGGGTCATTCAGTTCGAGGAGGCTGCTGGGGCCTTCTGGGGGGTGGGGTGCTCTGCTCACAAGCCACACTGTTCCCAGTGGCAGAGTCAAAATGTGCAAGAACCAAAGGGGCTTGCTACTTTACTGGGAGAGAGGAGACGAAACAGGAAACGGGTTTCTCTCCTAAATGCACATAAAACTGCACACCCAGCGAATAAACCCAGGCTCCTGAGATGACACACACCTTGCCACATGTACACTGGAGAGAACGCCTCCCCCCTGTGCTGCTCACAGCAAGAGATGCATTCTCAGACTGCGGGTGGAGCGCTCTTTGCAAGCTGTCTGAGGCTCAGTTCAGCCACTAGCTCGGTGTGATTTTCCTTCGAGCAAAAATAAAGACGGAGCGAGTTGCAAAGAATACGAAAGCCACGTTGAGTCTCCGTGTGGCCCACTACTGCTCATACCATCCTCTGTGCCTCACCGCCTCCCGGGCTCTGGAGGCCTGTGTCAGCCCCGGGATGGAGCTGGGAGGGGGTGGGGGACAGCGGGAAACCCTGGCAGGTTGAGCACACTCAGAAATAAGGGCGCCTTGAGTCAGGAAGTCAGTGTGGACCTTCTCTCGGTACAAAGCAGCCACTTCCCAAGATGCTTTCTGCTGTTTTCATTTTCGTTTTTTTTTTTTTTTTTTTTTTAAAGCAGGGATGCTTCTCGTGCATTGGTTCATGCAATTCTACCCTCTTCTGAAACCCTGTGTGACCTGATCATAGACTCAAGGCTCTTGGACCCAGAGCTGCCCTTATCTGGAGAACTAGGAAGTATGTGATCCCTTGTCGAGACACAGCGCTCTCCTCTTTATGCTTTATTCTATTGCCAGGGTCAAGTCTTGCCTGACCACACTGGGGAGGATGTCTAAATTTGCACAATGGTAAGGCCTACAGGAGAAACATTTATTTATATCCCAAAGAAAATAAATAAAGTTAAAAAAACAATCAGGAAGCTCCTTAATAAGGGGCTGCTCGATTGCCACCCGTCCCCCCTCCCTCAAGGCTCTCTGAGTAGCAGGAGCGAGAGCTCCGCCAACTGATGGGTCCTCCTCCACCCCCACCCCCCACCCCCCACCCAGACTCTGCGTCTGGAGCCAGGGTCCCTCCCTGCTCCGGCCCCGAAAGATCCTTCAGGAAACGGAGGAAGTATGGACACACAGCCCAGGCATTTGGTTAAGTATTTTTAAAAAGCTTTCCAATTCTGCTATTTTTTTCTCCTCACATTCAATATTCTTGGTTGCTAAGTGGGAGGAAATGTGGGGAGGTGGGAGAGGTGTGGAGAACGGAGGGAAAATTGGCAATGTGAAGGCTGATGGGTGTATTTTCTCATTTCTAAAGGGGGTACAGGCAAAGGAATGCTCCAGCACGGAAGCAACCAGCTTGGGGAGCGTCTCCTGTTAGCTGGGCTTGTGGCAAAGACTCTACCCCAAATCCTGCTGCTTCTGGTAAGCCAGGAGCGGGGGGCTTTTCGGGAACATAAGATGGGCATTTTCTATTTCTGCTGACAGACTCAGAAAAGGAGAATTAATTAAAATGATCTTTATTTTCAGAACATATCCGCAAAAGGGAAGAGGCCAGTTTCACGATTATCTTTTCACCGAGAGGAAGATGGGGCATGAGCAGTCATGTGCCACCGGCTATGTGAAGGGGACTCCTGTCTAATTGTTGCGACTCCAGTGATGCAAGGGTCGCCTGGCCGCCCGCTGGGCGTGGAACTGGACGGCAGGCTGGCTGTTCAGGGTGAGCTTCCTCCCGTCCAGCTGCACTGCCCCCAGGCCTGTGGTCACAAGTCTGTCGAATGTCAGGTCACAAACATCCATCCCCTAAGAGGGCCCTGATTTTGAATATAGTTTTTTAACTGCGGAAACTTTTGTAAAACAAAATCCCACACGGAACCCCACCTGTACTCTGTGCCCTCCTTAGCGCCCATCCCACCAGCGCTCTAGGCCAGTGGCCTATTGCCTCCTGGGGGACTGTGCTGGGCTAGTGACACATTTATGACACATTTACGATGTGAGTTGAACATATTTAGGCTCCTGACTTTTAAGAGCCTAGTGTGGGCTGTCCGTACATCTTGCTATGAGCTTGAAAAATGTTTCGAGTGTGCCTGAGCAGTTGTCTGAGTTCACTTGAATTATTAGGTCCCTTTTCATTAAATGACATCCTTCATAAGGCAGGACACACACCGGGAAAAACTGTTCAAGACTTGAAAAAGGGCACAACAGGTTACTGGGTGTCTTACAGCGGTGAGCTGGGGGTTGACTAGTGAACCTTCCGCAGGTTATCTGCCTCTGCGGGCAGATGAGATACGACTGATTTCTACCCTGCAAAAAAGATGACCCCCAACCATATATTTCATTGTTCTATAGGATCCTGTCTTTGCATGTCCTTGCAAGTTCATTTTAGCATATCTATCTTTTGCAAATTCATTTTAGTGTTATCTATTTTTTGAATTCTTCTCTGAACCAGTCTTAACATCTTACTGGTTCCCTCGTTAATGAGGTAAATAAAATCTCGATAGGTCCTTGTTTTGTATTTGAGCCATGATTTGAACTGTTTGAAAATCATGCTTTATCCTGCCAACAGTGATACAGTGATTTCTACTCTCTTTAGAAGGACGCAGCCTATTGTCTACGGAGGCCTTTTAGATATTACCATAGGAGCCCCATCTGGAGTATACAGTTGATGAGTCTATCCACAAATTACCCGAAAGATGGTAAGACTTGTCAAAGAAGTTAACTGAATGGCTGGTTGAGAGGAATCAGATAGAGGTCGCCCATGAACCGGGCCCTAGAGGGGCATCGTGGCAGCAGCCGCAAAAGAAACCCACAGTGTGGGGGCCTCATCGGCCACTGGAAGAAAATCCCCTTAAGAATGGAGTGTGTGCGGCTCCATTGCTACCATCCGCTAAATGCCCATCGGCGGCGGCACTGTGGGGCGGGGACCCATGCAAACACCACACAAAGCAGGCGCTGCTGGCCTCTTACCTGGGGTTGGTTAGGTTGTAGCAGGATTTCCATATTTGCAACATGTGCTTACAGGTGAGGAGCGCCTCGTCCGGGCCCCGGCACAGTGACTCCACCTTCACTTTGGAAAACAGTAGTCTACGGCAGGGAGACAAAGGGAGAAAACAACACGGCTCAAGCCAGAGTCACCACCGGAAACCAAACACCGTGGCCTGGCCTAGACCCGGATGCTATGGTGCTCATCCCAGAAAGGGGTGTCCAAAGGCTTGGTCCAGGGGAAGCCGTGGTGCAGACCAAGGATTCCAGAACTCCCAGCTCAATATATGGCTTTGTATACTGAAGGCAGATGCAGGCACACCAAACAGGACCATCTGTGATCAGGTTAAAAGCATCAGAGTGGTTGGGGCACCTGGGTGGCTCAGTCGGTTGAGCATCCGACTTCGGCTTATGTCATGGTCTTACGGTTCACAAATTTGAGCCCCGCGTCAGGCTCTGTGCTGACAGCTCAGAGCCTGGAGACTGCTAAGGATTCTGGGTCTCCCTCTCTCTCTCTCTCTCTCTCTCTCTGCCCCCTCCCCCACTCATACTCTCTCTGTTTCTCTCTCCAAACTAAATAAACATTAAAAAAATTTTTAAAAAAAGCATCAAGGTGGCTAATTTTATTGAGAACACAAGGATTTTCTTAAGGCGACTTTTTAAAAAAGTTTATTTATTTATTTTGAGAGAGGGAAGGAGAGGCAGCAAGAAAGGGAGAGAGAGAATCCCAGGCAGGCTCCTCACTGACAGCACAGAGCCTGATGAGGAATTCAACCACAAACTGTGGGATCATGACCTGAGCTGAAATCAAGAGTCAGATGCTTAACCGACTGAGCCACCCAGGTGTCTCAAGAGCGATTTTCAAACCAAGCTGTTTATTAAGAGCTTTTTAAAACAAAACCAATTCATTTGCAAAGCTTCAAAAATTCATTAAAAGGGAATCTTGATTTATTTACAAAATTACACAAGAGGTGTGACTCAGTTGATACAAGCGTCTACAAATAACCTTCCACAATGATCCTCATCATGTGATGGTGAATAAATCTCGTAAGCTTCGCAGAGCCTGAACTGCAGGCACATAAAGAAGGGGGCATCTGGCTCATGCCCTGTCCTCGGATCTTCTCAGTCCTGCTATTTATGGGTTAGGATTTCACCAACTCACTTCGTAATCACCAACTATTTCTTCCCTATTTTTGTTACCACCAATGGCTTCACCCTCTGTCCAGACCTTCTGAGAGCTAAGCTTCGATCCTTCTCTCTCGGCCCCTCGGCTATCCCATTCCTAAATTCTACTTATGCCTTTCTGAAGATTGGCTCCCCTGGGCCCAGAGCCCATTAGTACTATCCTTGCGAAGGCCCCAACATGAGCCCAGATACCGCCCTGGTGGTCTTCCGGTCCCCTGAGTTGCCCGGCTCTAAGAAACTGTAGATCTCTAAAAATCATTTTCATTCCCAGCTCAAGAAACTACAATGATTCCTTATTGTTTGTAATAATAAGTCAAAATTCCTTACTGAGTCCTCGAGAGTACCCTGCCCACCGGCCACTCCTGTGTCACCACCCACCCCATTCTGGGCCACACATCCCTCTGGACCCCTTTACTCCTACCAAAGGCCAGGTTTCTGTCCTAACTCTATGAATATATTTGCCGTGTCCTCAGTTTTCATCTGTATGGATGAATCTACTACTCTCCCCCATTCTTCCTGAATTCTAAACCCGGCTAAAACCCCACCTCAACAAACAAGACCACGTTCACGTCTCTGTCTTTTCTACTCCGTGTCACATCAGCTGCTGCTGGTTGTTAATGAAAATACAAAGAAGAGAGGGAGGTGCTCCTGTTTATTAAGGGTCTCCTCTGTGCCAGGCCCCGTGGTTGGCACTTCACAGACAATATCAAGGGCATCTTTGTAACAGCTCTTCCCGGCCCGGTGGTGTTTCTCTCCCTACAAGAAAAGAGCAGCGCCCCTCACTTCCGGAGTGCCTAGGATTGTGCTCAGAGGCCAGCGGGCCTTAAACCTGCATTTGCTCATTGACTGCTTTCTGTACAAATCACGGATTGTGAAATATGTGTCCAGTGATTTAAGGTAGATATGTAAGAGAATTCTTCCACCACAAATGACATAACGGCTTCATTTGGAGGCACTTTAGAAGAAAAAAGTCTCCTTTTCCTCAGTGGGAGATGGAATGAGGGTGGTCCGAATGCATTACTGCCCAGGTTCCAGAAGGGGTTAGTGTCACCCGCTCCCTCCAAATGGAACACAGGACGCCCAAGGGGGTGGGTGTTGGGTGGCTCTCAGAGCCTCCTGGAGCCTGGATCTGCAGACGCCTGGGATGACAGCGACGGGCCGGGTGATGACAGGGACGCAGTCCCTGATCTACAGGCAGGTGGGTATAAAGGGTGAGGCCAGACGTGAGAACAGGGATGGGCATCTGCTCAAAACATCTCAGGAAGGAGAGGTTCCCAGAGGCCTTTCCAGGACTGCCCACAAAGAATGACAGCCACTCAGGGCATCTCAAGGGGTTACTAAGGAGCCAGGTGCCGACTCCTGCCAATGTCTCCACTAGTCCAGAGAGTGGTGAGAGTTTCTTCCCACCAGAATCGGCCACCAAACATGGGTCAGCTGGGGATGTGTTACAGACGGAGGAGAAGCTGCCCAAGGGTCACCTAGCAGCATTTGGCAGAGACCTATTCAGAGGCCAGAGACCCCCTTGGGTCTGGTTGCCAAACCATTTTGGCCAAGGAAGACCCCACCTAGGACCAGGGTGATGTTCTCTGAGAGGCACATCGAGCCCACCTGCCCCAGGGAGGGCCGCGAGATGGTGGGGAGGGTTTCGCCTCACACGCTGACGGTGTGGTTCCAATCGTCCACGATTGCTTCCACTGTACTCAAGGTACAAAACGCCGGAGCTTGTCTCCAAGCCTCAACTTGGGGGAACGGTTCCATGCAAAGCCTCTTGGCTGCAAAAAGAACTTCTAATTAACATGAAATAACAGCTTTCAAACACTTGACTCAGGATATGGAGTTGAAAAGGTGTGGGCTGGATTTAAGAGAACCAGACAGGAAGAACAATGGGGGAACGGCTGAGCACAGATGATGGGAAAGGCACCTGGAAGTGAGGCTGGGGGAACAGCATGAGAGAGAGACTGGCAGAAAGAAAGAGCTGGAAAACACGGGCAGGGGAGCAGAAGCAAAGCCTCGCAGCTGCTGTCAGGTATCTCCAATACGCTGGGCAGGACGCCCTGCCGAGCCAAACTCTGATATATTCCCTCGGATGGGCACGTAAAAGCAGGAGGCAGAGACACGGCCTCCAGGGGACTGCCCCTTCTCACCACTTCCCCAAACCTCAGCTTGTCTACAAGCAGAGAATAATGCCGAGCACAGGACAGGTGATGCTTGTCGGCATACTGGCCAAACCCTGCTCACACATTTCAAGACTGTCTGAAAACATCTGGCTGGCGGGAACGCGACATTAGCCCAGATAGGAAGGGAATGCAAACAATGATTAGCATGAGTGTGCTACAGGTGATATCCAAAGATATTACAGATTCCACCTACTGAGGAAACCCTGAGGACAAAACAGGAAGTCATGAGAAAGCCTGGGACAAACCAGCATTGAGCACATTCCAGCACACGGAACTACCAACCCGGCAGGGCGGGCAGAGGGGACTTCAGGCTGAGATAGTCTGCCGGTCACAGCAGCCAAGTCCGACCATGAGCTGAGGAAGGCACTTCTCTTAGTAAGAAGTTACGTGCTGGGAAAGTGGTCTATTCCTATGCCCTATGCCTGGCTCAAAGGTCATTGACCTAATTAAAACAATTTTGGTTCACACTCACTGAAACTTACAGAAAATGAATGAAGGATAGAAGAAGCTTGCCAATATACGACTCTGACTACATTCCTGATAGCCCAAATCTGGCGTCTCACACACTGTTGTTCCTGATCCGGCTCCTGCCCAGACGCTTGGCCTCGGTCTGCCCCCTGCCCGTCGTGTGCATCCCCCATTCTGGCCGTGATCAACTTCCTCCATGCCACTCTCCTTCGTGACCCAGGCTCTTTGCACATGCTACTCCTTCTGTCTGCAATGCTTTTTCCATCCATTTCTGCTTTTTAAAGCATCTACTCATCTTTCAAGATTCGGGGCAAACAGCCACTCCCTCCTTCCCCCACTGCCCAGTGAAGCCGACCTTAAGGAACAGGAGCTAAAGGTCCCAAAGAGAAATGCAACTCCAGAGAAGACACGAGAGCTCAGCTGTGGGATAAGAGCCTACAAGCCAGGAAACTTCTGCTTTCAAGACAAACGAAATAATAACAATAACAACAGCTTTAAACAGTTAATTTAAATTTAACTATTTAATCACTGATTCTTACACTAAACCTGAAAGTCGGGTTGCGAGTTAAGTAACTTGCCTGGGTTCACACTGCTGGTCACTGGTTGAATGGAAGCAGAAACCCGGATCCCTTGGACTCCAAAGCACTGAACAAGAAACGCAGGAGAGTGACTGAAAATGCTCTAATCACGCTCCTGACATTAACGAGGATAGACACCATTTTCTAATCCATCGCCAAGTATTTAAAACCCTGTATAATGTGCAAAGACCTGTGTCGCTGTGTGGCATAGAAAGTGGTAAATATAATAAAATATAGTTCCTTGCCCTCAAAGAACATAAGTCCAATCAGAAGAAAAGATCTGACCATGAATAGGAGGTAGGCTTCCTGGTTTAGGGACAGATTACGGCCCTGGAACTCGACTGCGGCCGCAGGAAGATGGGGGTTGGGCTGCTGCGGGATTGTTCCTGGGATACATCAGACGGGCTTCTTTACAAAATGATCACATTTGTCTGTGCTTCTTGTGACTTGCCTCCTTCACCCAAAAGTCCGGTGCATACAAAATTCGAGTCATTTGAAGGATTCAGTTAATCAAGGTTTTACTTTCCACTGCACCTAACAGAAATAGCATTTTACCCTATTTTTGGAATTTTTTAAGACTCCCAAGATACCTCTTGAAATAACACCTGTGTTTGGCTTAGTGTAGAATTTAGAAAGAAGATATAAGCCCCCGTGAAGCTCAGGGGCACGTGGTACTGCGACTTTTCCTTGGGTACCTTAGGGAATGCATCAAAGTGGCATTTTATCGGGGCCAGGTTTAATGTCTAATGATCATCTTCGGGAAGACTTTCCTGACTCCCTGGAAACTGCCCCCAACCACCAGACCCTCAACTCTAGTGGCTCATTCCAGTTTAACTTTATCCCCCACCCCCAGGAGTCCCAGACCTCAGACGCCCCTCCTTGAGTCCACTGTAGACGCTCACCCTCACGGCTCCCACCTACGCCCATGGTGTTGTATCTGCTGGCCTGGAAGTCTGCTCTCTCCAGTGCTCTTCCCACTCCCAGCTATGAAAATCCCCCTGTCTGACATCTTCCATGGCCCCCAGACTCAGGCAGAAATCTATTTCCTGCCTCCCCTTACACGTACAAAACATTTTTTCTAATCTGTTAATTCATCCATATTTGTACAGCTGACCACCTATACATCAATGTACCTGATAATGAACTCAAATTTGTTCATCCTTTTGTCGGTCATTTTTTAAAAATGTTTTTATTTATTTTTTAAAATTTATTTGAGAGACAGAGACAGTGTGAGTGGGGGAGGGGCAGAGAGAGAATCCCAAGCAGGCTCCATGCTGCCAGCACAGAGCCCCATGAGGGGCTCGAACTCAAGAAACCGTGAGATCATGACCTGAGCCGAAACCAAAAGTCAGACGCTTAACCAACTGAACCACCCCAGCCTCTTGTCAGTCATTTTCCAAGTGCCTGTTATGCCCCTGAGGCTACAAAGGGGAATAAGACGTGGAATGTTCCCTCACGGTCTAGCGTTACGCACACATGATATGTGAAGAACAGACATACGGACAAAGTTCTGTGGGAGCACAACCGGAAGAACATTCTGCCTGGGGCTCATGGAAGACCACAAAGAAGTGGGACCCTTGCGGGGGGCGTTGGGAGGGCCTTCCAGGGAGGCGGATGGACAGCCTCTCGAGCACAGGCAGGGAGGTGTGAGCGTCCACAGTAAGCTAGGAGTGCTGTCTGGAATCCGGGCTATAAGGCTGGGGCCCGAGATAAAGGTGAAGGGGTAGGTATTTCAAATTTCTGGAATTTAATATGCCTCACAAAACTTTCTGGTGAAGAACTCTCCAAGAAAGTATATGAGACAAGTTTAGAGAAATACTAAATTAATACTTCCCTCCGACCTTATTTGGCAGGATATAAAATGCACTCATTAAGTGCATCAAGGAGGAAACATGCATATTAATATACAAAACCCGCACTAATGAGCCGATCTGTAAATGCTGTATTCAAGGCAGATGATTCAGAATGAGAATCACAGGAACCTTGAACATTCGGTATTTGGTGCTGGTCTGTGTTTGAATGCTCTTGGGCCCAGCATGCTCTTTGTTTATCTGCTGAATATAGGCAGGGATGCAAAAGAGCTGTGAAGAAAAGCACATGGTGTCTGCCCAAGTGGGGCAATGGCCATGGGGGCCTTGACTACCGCCCCCATCCCTCACTTCCAGGGAATCTGATCCGAGAGCTGACGTGGGGCTGGCTGCCAAACACCTGAAAGAAAGTGAGAATCTGTCACCAGGTAAAAGAAATAATGGGTCAGGAGGGGGTAGGAGGTGCAGGTATGTTGAAATTAAAGTTTAAACTGAGAAAACGGTTTGGCAGCCGCAGACCAGTAAGGTAAGAGATGTGCCAAAAGCATGTGGTGACGAGGGGAAGAAAGATGGAAATCTGAAGCCAGATGAGTCAGCTGGGAACGAGGTCTGAAAGGATAGAGAAAGCAGCCCGTTGCTGATCGGGCAGAGGTATGTCATCAGATAAATCTAACCAACCCCTCAGAGGGGAATGAAGGGTTTCTTCCAGGCTCCGATGTGGCTTTCAAGAAGGAAATCTAATTCACTTCATTGTCACCAACATTTCTGATCTGGTCTTGGAGCCTCTCCTGGCTGGGCTTCCGAAGTGGTCCAGTCCCAGAAGGTCTGAGCCTGGGCTGAGTCACTGTCACTGAAAATCAAGACCATGACGGGCCTGTGAGCTGCCTGGCCTGACGGTTCAACAGGGCCCCTTCACCACCAAGGGGGCCAATGATGTTGGGTTTACAGCAGTGAGGGCCCCAAAGCCACGCCCTCAAACTGTTCCCGAGGGTCCTCTGACAATAGCTGGAAGGGATGGGTGGTAAGAAACCAGTTCATGTGACTCTTCCCACTAGGCATCAAATAGTGCTTGGGGACTCACTAATGGTGAATGTTCAATAAAAGTCACCTGAATGAATGATCTATCTACTCAACTGTTACACGGGAAACACGCAATTTCTTTGACCATTTGGCTTACAGAATCGCTGTATTGACACACTGTTCATTGGCTTGTTAGAAAAAAAAAAAGAGAGATTTTTCCAATTAATCCAAAACTGGAAAAGGCCTCCAGTGGTCCTGTAATGCTTTGCTACTCAGAGTGTGGTTTGGGTCAGGCAACCGTGGGAGCTTGTGAAGAATGCAGAACAGCCACCCACCCTAGACCCAGTGCATTACAGTCTTCACGGAACGCAACTTGCAGATGATTTGTGTGCGAATTGAAGTTCAAGGAACCCCAGCCTGGTTCATAACTCTCCATCCAAACTTTCAATCAGCTGATCTTTTTAAAGACCTCCAAAGGAAGTGTTCCCGTAGCCCCTCCGTTTAGGAAAGCCCGCCTCTGTTTATTTCCCTCCAGTAAGAATTTTGGGAGTATTTTATTCTTGAATTCAGTGGGAATTCTGATCAACCACTCACATTAAGCTCACAAATGAAGCAGACCCCTACCCATGATCTTGAGCAGAATGCTTCTGTTCCTTCCGGAGGGCTTCCCAGGGCAGCTTCCTGAGGGCCGTGCTATAACCCCGCCCAGGTCCTCCCTGAGAGTCTCTCCAGCGAGGGTCAGCATATCAACCCTGGGGGCACATTCACATTGTCTCAAGGGCACAAGTGTCTCAAGGGCACCCCTTGAGTCTGCAGGGCACTGAGCATCACCCACTGCCATTGTGGGTCCTCTTGAGGGACAGAAAACTCCAATGTCTCCCACAACCAGGCAACTCAATAGGAGCTGGGCTCAAGATGTCAGGGAGCGTTTGGAGTCGTGCCTGCCTACCGGAGAGGTAATCAAATCCAAACATTTTTAAAATGTACGCTGACCTAACGGAACTCCGCTAGCAAATGTCAGCTCCCAGGCCGCCAGACAGAAACCCCTGGTTTACAAGCTTTTCAGGGGTCAAATCTGAGGAGCTGGCTTTCTTGACAAAACCCGAGAGCACAACACCACCACAGAAGGAGGGTGGGAAGACTGTGGGTCTTCTCATAAGTGTGTCTGGTCCAGGGATAAAGCCTGTCCAGGAGCTGGCCCCGGGTGGGTCCCTGGCAAACTTCTGTCCGGGAGTTTTTAACCCCTGAGCAAGTTCTAAAAACCTGACCACTTTTAAGGTTCCTGGCTGCTCAAGAAGAGGTCGCCTAACGCGCCGGCCCGTCAGGGAGGTCATTTCAGCATTTCCCCACACTGGCCTCGCTGTCACCCATGTTATCCCGGGCCCAGGCTCCCAGGTCTGCTGGTTCCTGGGAAAAGCGGCACCACTCTGGTTTAACAAACTCTGGTATCAGGAGCAGAAGCCTCGCTCTCCAGAACTTAGCCGCCCCTCATCCCTGGCTGGGAGGCTGCTGGAAGGGACAGGAGCCGCGGGGCGTCCTGCCGTCTGTGAGGGCTCAGCTGCGCCTCTCGGTATCCTAATCCGGCCTCCTCTTTATGACAGGCAGGGACTCCTGTTAGATCCCCTATCAGTTACATTTCGCTTCTCATTTCAGTCAAAGTGTCAACAATCTGGAATACTCCCCCATCCTTCTAGCGGTATTTTTAGAACAAACAAACAACTGACATATTTAGCTAAAATAAATCACCTCAAGAAACCCCGGTTTGGCTCATTTTTTGCTCCCGCTCCGGTTCTTAATCTCAACTTAGACCAGTGACCGGGACCAGCAGCCAAACTGGAAATGACATGGCCAGGGTGAACTAAAAACACCCCTGGAACCACAGTGCCCGTGTTTCAAAGACCTCCTCCAGGGTGTGAGTTTGGCATTTTTTGGAAGGGAGCCATTTCACTTAGTGCTATCCACGAAGCACCAAAGAACCAACATGAGCGGTCAGGGCCACTTCCTGAGCGCTGTCTCACCGGGTGGTGGGGGGAGGCCGAGGGGGTACCGTGGATGTGGGAGCACCTGCCCTCTGCTTTGCCATAAGCAAGCCGGCAAGCAAGTGCCTTTGGC
Source organism: Panthera tigris (assembly GCF_018350195.1). NCBI lineage: Eukaryota > Metazoa > Chordata > Mammalia > Carnivora > Felidae > Panthera > Panthera tigris. The sequence continues at coordinate 133,207,684 of NC_056665.1, forward strand.
ACAGTGGCCATCGAGGAAGTAAATGTGTCTGAAAGCAAGTCTTCCCATTAAACTCTCTGGCTAAAAGAAAATCATCTATTCTCGCTGAGCCACAAAGCCATCGGTCATTTCTAAAACGGGGGAGGGAGTGAACCAGAAGCAACTCTACTGACCTGCCACCTGCTCAGAGCCCGTCTCTCTGGAGGGTATCCCTGTCCTTATTTCGGACTTAGCTCCCATGGCCCTGATTTCCCTGTATTCCCGAGTCTGAAGCTGGGAGCTTAAGCACAGAAATGAGACACATGGGTCCATTTCAGTGGATGGTGGCAGATGTCAAAAGAATGGGAATCCTCTGTCACATGGACGTAGATGGGGAAGAGCCCAGGCCAGATGGGACAGAGACAAAGGAATCCATGAGGATCTGCAGTATAGAAATGGCACCCTCCCCTCAAGGACAGGATGGGAACCAGAAAGGAAGGAACCTGGCAGGGGGCTGGGAAGCTGAACCAGCTCTTTGGGACCTGAGGTGGACAATGCACCCATCCCTCTGGGATTGGATGTGAAATGGGACCTAGTTTCTGCACCAGAAAACTGCTGCTGTGAATCCTGGCCTGTTTCACATGTCCCATGTTCTCGGTCTTTACGTCCTGTGTGTTCTCACTTAGCACATCATGAAGGGTTTTGTCTTGCTTGGCTTTGCTTCAGCGGTGCCAAGGAGACCAGAAGCAGGACCCTTGTCCGTGGGGGCTGGAGCTTTAGCAGGGGGCCCTGCTCTCCAATTGTGTGCATGGCGGGGGCCACAGCCATGATCTTTGTTTCTTCTGAGGTGCTCGGGACACTCTAGAGTAATTCTTCACACGGCACTGTAAGCGGCACGAAGGCAGGGACGGTGCTTTCCTTGGCCGTGGCAGAAAGTGGGAGCTCTCTAACCGTTAACTAGGGGGGTGCTCAAAGAACAGATAATCGGATCATCTGTAGGTGGGTTATTGATCCCAACCAGCTGTTTCCAGCTGAGGATTCCCACAAGAATACTGACAGGATAAACGTGGAGACTGTCTTCTTTGCTCTCGGGGACTTTTGTTGTGTTTTGTTTTTAAACAAATAGTAAATAGTAATCTTTCATGACCTTAAAATGCAAAAAGACCACTATGAATGCACTGACGTTCACCTGTATTTGGACTGTTGGATATTTTTCGCACAGTTGGCTAGGTAACTAGCAGATAGGTGCTTTATATGATCCATATGTAGTAAGTAGATATCATCATTGTATATAGCAGAACTTGGCAGATTAAAACCAAAATGGGCAATGGAAGAAACACAGGTAGACACACAGGTGGAACTAAGGCTACCAGACTACTCGGTAGGGTCATCGGTTTCAAACACTCACTGCGCAAACATGTATTAATGTGTACAGCATGGGCTAGGTGCTAGGGACCCAGAGGTTTCAGGAAACACCTTGCATGAAGTCTGAGGATGACACTCCATACTTTGAATTGTTGAATAAGGTATCTAGAAGAACTTGCAATCTTGTAAAGAAAAGCTCCAGAATAAATAAACCTTGTGCATGCCACCACTGGGGATAGATGGCTTTGGGGTGGCCGCCTTAGCCTGGCCTCTCCCAGCTGCCAGGCCTCCTGAAGAGCTCTCTCCCCTGGCTGATGGGAAAGCGGCACATCCTGAAGGCTTTCTCTCCAGCATGCTCTGAAACAACCAGGAAAAGGGGAACTCTCTGGAAAGGAAGCAGGAGAGTCCCATGAGGGCTTAGGACTGGGGGACAAACAGCCACATGCATATCTAGGACTGGGCATGTGGACTCAGGGAGCAGAGTTTGGGCCAGCTCAACTCCCAATATGAGGACAAAGCCATCCCTAATCCTGGAGCAGGGAGGTCTTCTCATGACCCAACATGGCTTCAAATACATTTCTCCTCCATTTCCTCTTTTCCAGTTCCTCTACCCATACCTCACAAACCCAGTTTTCAGTTTCTAAGCCGTTTTTCATTGGCTTTTGGGTATTTTGTCTCTCTTAACAAGCATCTACATTTACTGAAGGCAACACGGCAGACCCAGAACTTCACAGAAAGATTACATCAACGGGCTGGTGCAGGGGGCGACCACTTCCCCTGCCTCAGCAAGCCCCTCCCAGAAGAACCGTGGCTTTGTGACCCAGAGCCAGAGAGTCAACGGGTGGAGGGGCCCCCAGCCATCTAATCTCAGCCTCTCAAGAATGCTGGCAACCCTCCTACCACCACATACGTCTACAGGGAGAGAGGCTGGAAGGCTGATTTTTTTTTAAATTGTGGTAAAATATACATAACGTAAAATCTACCATTTCAAAGTGTACAGTTCAGTGCATTAAGTATATTCACAGTGTTGTGCAACCATCACCACCATCCATCTCCAGAACGTTTTTCCTCTTACAAAACTGAAGCTCTGTACCCAGTAAATGGTAACTCCTCATGCTCCCCTTGCCCCAGCCCCTTGGCAACCCCTAGTCTGCTTTCTGCCTCTGTGATTTTGGCTGCTCCAGGAATCTCACAGAACAGTAGCCACACAGTATTTGTCTTCTTGTGTCTGGCTTATTTCACTGAGCATAACGTCCTCAAGTTTCATCCATACGGTAGCTTATGTCAGATCTTCCTTCCTGTTTAAGGCCACATAATATTCCGTCCTATGTATACATCACACGTTGGTTATCCGTTCATTCATCCGTGGGCACCTGGGTTGCTTCCACGTCTTTAGCTATTGTGAAGAGTGCTGCTGTGAACACGAGTGTGCAGTTATCTATTTGAGTTCCTGCTTTCAATTCTTTTGAGTACTTACCCAGATGTGGAATTGCTGGATCATATGGTATTTCTATTTTTAACTTTTTGACGAACTGCCATACTATTTTCCACAGTGGCTGCACCATTTTACATTCCCACCAGCAGGGCACAAAGGTCCCAGTTCCTTTGTGCTAACATTCATGACTTTCTGGTGTGTGTGTGTGTGTGTGCGTGCGTGTTACTAACAGCTCTCCTAATGGGTATGAAGTAGCATCTCATTGTGGTTTTGATTTACATTTCCCTGATAATTAGCGATGTTACGAATATTTTCATGTGCTTGTCGGCCAGTTGAATATCTACTTTGGACAAATGTCTATTCAAGTTCCTTGGCCGATTTTTTTTGTTTGGGTTGTTTTTTGGTTGTCGTAAGTTGTTTTTAAGTAACCTACTGCAGGGGCGCCTGGGTGGCTCAGTCGGCTGAGCGTCCGACTTCGGCTCAGGTCATGATCTCGCGGTCCATGAGTTCGAGCCCCGCGTCGGGCTCTGTGCTGACAGCTCAGAGCCTGGAGCCTGTTTCAGATTCTGTGTCTCCCTCTCTCTGACCCTCCCCCGTTCATACTCTGTCTCTCTGTCTCAAAAATAAATAAAGGTTAAAAAAATTAAAAAAAAAAAAAAGTAACCTACTGCACCCGTGAATCTGCTTCACTTTGATCCACGGTGTCTTTGAGGGTGCCACCCATTTTCTTTTGCCCAAAGATCCTCCTCTCCAGCTTGTATTCAGGCGTGGGCATCCTTGGGTGGGTTACCTTGCACTCATCCCTCCCAGACATCCTTCAGGTTTCCATGGATTATTTCTCTGAGCTACCGAGAAGAATAATCTCTTTCTTGTGGCCCAACTTTCTATCAAGTGCAAATTTAATGGGCATGTTCATTACTCTATCACTCGGCTCAGGCATAAGAATAGCCCACAGCACCTGGCCTCTCAGTAATCACTACATCAAAACATTACTCAGTATCATCTTTCAACTTACATTGAGTGTAAGTGAGACACAGTGAGGAAGAGACAGCCTTACTTGCCAAGTAATGATTTTTTTTAAACCAGATATATGCTCCACTCAAGTACAGAATGATCCTAACCATGTTTTCCAGTTTATTGATAAGATTGACAGGGGAGACAGCATAAAAATGCAGTCCTTCTGGATTGCTAGCTCTGAGCATAAAATGTCTTTCTCTTATTCATGGCAGCCTTCCCAATGCCTAGCATGGTACCTGGAAGGTGGTAGGAACTCGGTGCTTCAAAGGCAGTGATTAAGAGCACAGATGTTGAGGCCAGACCACCTGTGTTCAAATCAGGACTGTGACTGACGAGGTGGGTAATTTTGGACAAACTAGTTTACTTTTCTGTGCCTCGATTTCTTTAGCTGTAAAATGGGGGCGATAACACTGCCCACCGTGATCAAATGAGTTTAGAATGAATTTACAATGTGCTGATAAGAGTTGCCTATAACAACTATTATCATAAATGCTAATAATTATCACTGCTAAGTGAATGAGTAGATGTTATGTATGTCCACTGCTTTCCATGCAGTTAGTTCCCATTGGTGTCAAAAGAAATGTGATCTCTCGCATGTGTGAGAGTATAAGATCACCCACAGGAGAGTGTTTAGAAGAGCTGGTGGTCTTCTGGTCAGGTGACTGAGGACTTATGTCAGTACCCTCTCATGTATCAAAGTTACGGATCAGAAAACATACTGGAGGCATCCGGGTGGCTCAGATGGTTGAGTGTCTGATTCCTGATTTCAGCTCAGGTCATGATGCCAGGGTTGTGGGATCAAGCCCCACGTCTGGGGTCTGCACTGAGCGTGGAACCTGCTTGGGATTCTCACTCCTTCCCTCCCTCTGCCCCTCCCTCCCACTCGCATGCTCTCTCTCTAAAAAATAAAAAGATAAAATAAAATTTAAAGGAAATATACTTAAGAGAGTTGGCCACACACCTTAATGATGCCACTTGGATTTGTATCCTTGAGAGGTTCTAAAAATTGCTTTCTTATGCTTTGCGTCACAAACCGCATTTGTGGTTTAAATAAGAAAGATTAAAATTCAAATCAATTAACAATTTGTAATCAGTCAGGCTGCACAGCCACCATTTGTCTCAGGGCAAGAAGCTAAACCTGGCAGCAGCTGCCCTTAGCAGTTACTGTAAGGCTGGCTGAATTAGAAGAAAACATTTTAGTTATACTAAAATTCTCAGATGCCACTGTAAATAGGATACTATCTGATATATTTTTCAAAGACAAAAAGGAACAAATTGTCAGCTTCCATCCCATTATTTTATCTAAAAATGCATCCCCACGGCAGAAACACAAAGTCTGTGAGGGGCTGACCAAGACGCTCACAGACAGATTGCCACACCGTCCCCCAGAGAGACACCTGTTCCAAACATCACCTGGCACCTACATCTACCTTCTTGGGCCAATGAAGAAATCTACCAAGTAAAGTGTATTCATCAATCAGGAAATTTTTGCAAAGCTGTATTTCAAAAGGAGAAATATCAAGGCTCCTCTAACAAGTACATTAGATAAGGAATCTACCCGAATTTACACTCTTCAATAGAAAAATGTGTTCTTTGTTAGATTTTATTTTGGGAAAAACTTACAATGTGTTAAAGACATTTTGGGGCACTGGGGTGGCTCAGTCGGGTAAGCGTCCAACTTTTGATTTTGGCTCAGGTCATGATCTTGCAGTTTGTAAGACTGAGCCCCGTGTCGGGCTCTGTGCTGACAGGGAGGATCCTGCTTGGGATTCTCTCTCTCCCTCTCCCTCTGCCTCTCCCCTGCTTGTGTGTGCTTTCTCTTTCTCTTAAAATAAATAAATAAATAAATAAATAGACATTTAATATATAATCAGCAAATAATTTGTCATTCTTTTGTTTAGGTATTTAATAAAGGGTTTTAAAAAATAATTTTTTAAGAGAAAAAGAAGTCACCACAAGAGGAACAAAATAAGAGAATACACATACAGAAATCGTACACATAAATCCAACCATACCATTACTTATATTAAATGTGAATGCACTAAACACTTAAGACAAAGGGCAGGAATGACCAGACTAAATAAAAAAGCAAGACCCAATCATAAGCTATCTATAAGAGAAGAAGTATTTGGCTGAAAAGAAATAATGGCAGAGAATTTTCTAGAAATGATAAACAATACCAATCCACCATTTAAGTAAGCCCAGTGAATCTGAGCAGAAGCCACTCTTACCTGTATTACAGTGAAAATGTACAGTGTCAGCAACAATAGCAATTAAGAATAGCCAGAGAGAAAAGACAGATGACATTAAAATGATCTAAAATTAAACAAATAGCTGACTTCTCAACAACTCCAAGAGGAAAGCAAGATCATTTGTGCTGTGAGAAAATGTGAGCCTAGAATTATATATCCAGTTGGAAAATCTCTTTTGAGAGTAAAGCCAAATATATTTTCAGACACAAACTGAGAAAGTGTGCCAGCAACAGACCCTCACTAAAATTTCTAGGATAATCACTAAACAAAAACCAAAACAGAATGTTTCTTTTCCAAATTGGCAAGTAAAAAAATACGTAACAAAAACACAATTAACCTAAAAGAAGGTAGGAAAAGAGAGGATAACCTATGAAAAAAAGGGCAGGACAAAGAGAAAGCACAAATGAGGTAGGAGACACTAACGCAAATATAATAGTATTTACAGTAAATGGAAATGAACTAAATGTTCCAGATAAGACTGTCGGCTTGAGTTAAAAAAAAAAAAAATTAGCTGTCTATATTGAGCACAAGAGTGAATCTAAAACATAAGCATATAATAAGTTCAAGATAACAGAATGAAGAAAGATACTCCAAGCGTGCATGCAGTGTGCACATGTATTGTATGTGTGCACATATTAGATAAATGTTGTGGATGTGTGTGGATAGCATGACAAACTAGATTTTGAAGCAAAGTGAATTATGTAACTTATTACATAATGATAAAGGGTTGAATTTACCAGGAAGACAAGCAATTCTAAATTTATATGCACCTTATAGCACAGCTTTAAACTATATAAAGCAAACATTGCTAGAACTATGTGGGGAAATAGGACAATCTGCCATTCCAGTGGCACATTTCAACACACCTCTGCTCAACAATTGATCGATGAAGTAAACAAAAAACATCAGTAAGAATGAAGAAGATCTGAATAGTGCAATTAATAGCTTAATCTAATAAATATATATGAAATATATACAAATACATAAAAATGTACCTCCAAATACAGAAAGCGTTCTTTTCAAGCACAGATGGAATATTTATAAGGAGTGACCACATGCTGGGCCATAAAAAAAGTCAACACATTTCAAGTTCATATAGATTGCAGTTTCTGAACACAATTCAATGAAGTTATTAAAAGCCCATTAACAAAAGATAAGTGGAAAGACCCATATACTTGACAACTATAAAACACAGTTCTAAAATAACCGATGGGTCAAATAAGAATAATGGAGATTTAAAGTTATTTAGAATAAAATAATGATAAAAATTTCACATACTGAAATTGTGGTCTCCCAACTAAAGCAGCACTTGGTGGGAAATTTTTAGTCTTAAATGTTTATGTCAGAAAACAAGAAAGACAAAAATTAAAAATGAACTAAACACCTAACTTAAAAGATTAAGAAGGAAAACCAAGCAAAACAAAACAAACTCAAAGAAAATAGAAGAAAGAAAATAATAGAAGAACAGAAATTCATGAAAGACAAAGTAAAAATACAGTTGAGACCATAAAAAAGCTGGTTCTTCGAAAAGATCAATGTAACAGACAAATTTCTGGCAAGGCTGTTCAAGAAAATTAAAAAGAAAGCACATTAAGCAGTATTAGGAATGGAAAAGACTTAACCATAGGTGCTACGTGACAACAAACAGATCATAAAAAAACATGAACAACTTTATGCCAAGGAAATTTAATATTTAGATGAGATGAACAAACCCTTAAAATATATGTTGTATGTTTCAGCCTCTATGTTATATGTAGCTTAATAAAATAAGTGGAAAACGTGAAAACCCCCTAATTATTATTAGTAGTAGTAGCAGTATTTATGAAATTTATTGTCAAATTGGTTTCCATACAACACCCAGTGCTCATCCCAACAGGTGCCCTCCTCAATGCCCATCACCCACTTTCCCCTCCCTCCCACCCCCCATTATTTTTTAAAAGCATCAGAAGTCTTTCCACAGAAAAAAACCCAGCCCCAGATGGTTTTATAGGCAAATTCTACTGAAACTCATTATTCTAGAAACAGGTAATTCCAATCTCACACAAATGATTCGACAACACCCAAAAATGATTCCAACTCCTTTTAGGAGGCTGGCCTAATCTTGATGCCATAACTTGACAAGTATACAAAGAGAAGGGAAAATTACAAGGCATTTCACACCTGAACATAAATATAAATGTTCCTTTAAAAATTAGTCAACCAACTCTCTCATCACCTATAGCAATTCATCTCATATAATTTCATAACATCTTTTGCATTACTACCATTTGGAAGTGATAATTACAATTTTATTTACATTTAAAAAATAAATAAAAATAAAAATTAGTCAACTGAATCCATTAAAATAAGCTAATATGTCATGATCAAGTTGGGCTTATTCCAAGAATGCAGAGTTAATTTAACATTAAAAAATATCAATTAGGGGCGCCTGGGTGGCTCAGTCGGTTGAGCGTCCGACTTCGGCTCAGGTCACGATCTCACGGTTCATGAGCTCGAGCCCCGCGTCAGGCTCTGGGCTGATGGCTCAGAGCTAGGAGTCTGCTTCCGATTCTGTGTCTCCCTCTCTCTCTCTGCCCCTCCCCCATTCATGCTCTGTCTCTCTCTGTCTCAAAAATAAATAAACATTAAAAAAAAATTTAAAAAAAATCAATTAATATAACATTCAGATTCAAGGGAGTAAAATCATACGACAATCTCAATAAATATAGAAAAAGAGTTTGATAAAATTCAATATCAATTCATGATTTAAAAAGATCAACACTTAGCAAGCCAGTAAGAAGAAAAGTTCCTTATCTTCTTAAATAATATCTATAAACAAACTTGTAAAAAGCATAATTTGTAATGGCAAAACACTGAAAGAATTTTATTCAGCTATACGGAAGGCCCAGTAAGGCCAGTTTTAAAAAGTTGAGGGATTAGAGATAAAGAAACTGAATTTTAATTATTTCAGATAAAAGTCATTGTCTATACAGAAATCCCAAAGTAATCTATACATAGATTGTTAGAAGTAACAAGAGTTTAGCTGAGTAGGTGGGTCAAGAAGAATATACAAAAATCAGCCACCTTTCTACACACTAACAACATATAGATAGCAGATTTGATAAAGAAGAAAATACTACATATATAGTGTATACAAATGAAATTTTTTTCAGGTAGTTAGGAATAAAGCTAGTTAAAAATGGGCAAAATATTTATAAGAAAAATCATAAAACTTCATTAAAAAGTATTTTTAAATACCTAAATAATTAGATATAATGGCCATGGATTAGAAAACCAACTGTCATAAATATATAATTCTCCTCAAACTGAGCTATTAGACTAAATGCAATTCCAATAGATTTGTTTTTGTTTTTGTTTTTGGAACTTGACAAACTTGATTCAAAAATTTATATGCAAGGGGCACCTGAGTGGCTGAATTGGTTGAGTGTCCGACTTGATTTTGGCTCAGGTCATGATCCCAGCATTGTGGGATCGAGCCCTGTGTCAGGCTCCGTATTGGGCATAGAGCCTGCTTAAGATTCTCTCTCTCTCTCTCTCTCTCTCTCTCCCTCCCTCCCTCTGCCCGTCTCCCCCACTCACTGTCTCTCTCTAAGGAAAAAAAAATTTATATGCAAGTTCAAAGGCCTGAGAATAGCCACAACACTCTTGAAGAGCAAGATATGGGGACAAACTTACCCCCCATATAATAAAGTTGTAAGAATTCAGAAAGTGGCAATCACACACAGATGGGTACATTGACTGAAAGAACCAAACAGAAAGCTCAGAAATAGCAACCCCCTCCCCCCAATATGGGCATTTGATTTAAGGCAAAAATGATACCGTGGAACAACAGGGAAAGGAATCTTTTCAATACATGATGCTAAGACAAGCAATTTTTCCATAGAGGGAAAAATTACACTACATCCTTCACACCATACATATATAAAACAATCATTTCCAGATGGACCCTTAGATTTAAGTGTGAAAGGTAACACAAGAGAGCTCTTAGAATATAACTTAGGAGACTTATCTTTGTGACCCTAGAGAAGGGAAAGTAAGGTTTCCTAAACTAGATGCAGAAAGTAAAATCCATAAAGGAAATAATTGATAAATTCCATCGCTTTAAACATAAGAACTTCTGTTCATCAGAAGACAAGGCACAGACTGGTGGAAGATTTTTGCAACACATGTCACCAACAAAAGGACTCGTAACCATAATATATAAAGAAATGTCACCAATTGGTATGAAAAAGTCAACCCAATTAGGAAAGAAGAAAGATTCCTCCCTGTACTTCACAAAACAGAAAAGCTAAATGACCAATAAACAAATACAAAGGTATTCAACCTCATGCAACTTAAATTCACAATGTAACACCATTGCCAAAAATAAGTCTGAAACACCGGGTATTGGTGTAGGCAGCCACATGGGCTCTTGGGCACTGCTGGTGGGAAACTGGCACAACCCCTTTGGAAAATAGTTTGGAATCATTTGGTAAAATGGAAGATGCAGATACCCTATGACCCAACAATCTCACTGCTACGTAATGCCTGGAGAGCTTGCACATGTGCACCACGTGACCTGTACAAGGATATGTTGGGACGCCTGGGTGGCTCAGTTGGTTAAGCATCTGACTTTGGCTCAGGTCATGATCTCGCAGTTTGTGGGTTTGAGCCCTGCAATAGCTCAGAGCCTGGAGCCCGTTTCAGATCCTGTGTCTCCCTCTCTCTGTCTGCCCACCCTCACCCAACTTGTGCTCTGTCTCTCTCAAAAATATATAAATAAACATTAAAAAAAAAAAAAGAATATCTACAGCAGCTTTGTTTGTAACAGCTGAAAATGGAAAACAACCTGTATATCCATTTGTGATCAACTAGAAAAATACATCTTGGTATATTTGTATAATAAAATACTATTTATCGGTATAAAGAATACATTGCTGCTGCAGGCGGTAAGGATCAACCCCAAGAATACAATGCCACACGATGAAAGCAAGCAGTATAAGGATATACTCAGTACAGTTCCATTAAAAATGTTTAGATATGCAAAACCAGAAATTTCCATTCTTTGGGAGTGCAAACAGATATGGTATAGAAACACAAGGGAATGCTCAACGTAGAACTCAGGATTCAGTTAACGTCCGGAGATGTTAGAGAGGTAAGGGGATAGGACAGGCAGGGATACATAGGAAATTCATAGGCAATATTAATCTTCCTTTTCTTAAACTAAGAAGTGAGCACACATGTTAACTGTGTTATTATTTTAAATATATTTAATAAATAACTTTTAGCTTTTACTCAATATTTAATAAGAATCATTTTAAAGGATTCTCAAATATCATATTTGAGAACACTGTAGAAGGACTTGTAATACCAATAACATGGATTCCTACCAATTACTGAGTGATTACCGTGTACAAATGCCTTAAATGCACTAGCTAAGACAGCTGAACGTCCTCAGAGGGGCAGCTGGTCTCTCAAGTACTACTTATCCTTACTGTCACCATGAAATGATAAAAGATGGCACTTGAGTACCTTGAATGAGCTTAACAGGGACCAAAAAGTCTATTATTCTCTGCATCAGGCTAAGAGGCTAGCTAAATCAATGCTCTGTTCAACAGTTTAACTGCCCAACAGTTAAACAGGCCTAAGCCCAACTGTGGGAGGGGCTTTCTCTTCCATCTGGCAAGTTTATCTAGGAGGAAACATCAAGCGTGTCCTCAGTCTGTGTATGGCCATTGGGACACGAGAAACATGAGGCATTCCCAGGCTTCTGAGAGCCTACGGTTCTGCGGGAGACGAGCTTGTCACAAACGGATAATACATGTCGGCATTCGGGACAGGTGCCCACATGGTCTTGTTTAGGTTGGTGATGAAATGTTTTACCCACGTTGGAAAGAAACCATGGGATCCACCAATTACATCTGGCCCCAACTTTTCACAAAGTATTCTTGGGAAGAAGTTTCCCATCACATAGGAAGAAATACAAATATTTAAAAAGCAAACAAGTCATTGGCTGCTCTCAGACCTGCTGCCATATGCTTTGCTTTTTTGAGCTTACAGCTTAACATTAAAATAACAGGCCTGCATTCTTCAAATATCTCTACTGCTGTTCCTTACTTATTCTACTTGAAAAGGCTGTCAGCTGCTGTCACTTGGAAGCATTACCATATTAGCCACCACTGTTTACTGCTCACTGTGTGGCGTGGCTATTAGTTTAATAAGCCTCCTCTCGGATGACACCCGAGGCTGTCTACACAGGAGACACACGCGGGAGTCTAACGTCTAATGAAGGTGTTGGGGCGGGAGGCAAGGAATGCCGCTTTATAAATATTGATGAGAGAAACCGAATTCAACGGCATCAGGTTGCACTTTACTGATGGGTAAAGGACCGAGTCCTTTTTCAAGTGCTTTCACCATTTTAAGATTCCTTGGGCTAACCGGCTTTGGATACAGTCCAGAAATACACTCGGTGTGCAAGAGAGCAAGTTTGAGGCCTACAAGAAGTAAAACACTGCAGCAAAGCTCTTTAATTCACTCTGCACAAATAGCTGAACCTACAAAAGAAATCTCTAGTCAGAGGTTTCCTGGGTTATAATGAGAATTTTCTCGATGGGGAGAAGAGAAGTGCCCTTTTCACTTGAAGACAAAGAAATGTTTGTAATGGAAATGCGTGAACCAATTTTCCAAGGAGAGCTGAAACGCACTGATTAAAAACAGTGAAGTGATGAGGCACGGAAATAAAGCCAAAGCAGAGCCACTTAAAATTCGCCACGGCGGCACTGATTTCTGAAAGTGAAGGGAGCTGCCCTGAGCCCCCGTCTGCATTCCTTCCCTCCCTCCCGCCCCAAGCCACCCCCGCCCCATCACTGACCCTGCCACTTAGACAATTAGAACCTGCCAGCGTGTGGGGTGTTTACTGTTTCTGGCCACTGTATACCGGTTACCAGGCTACTCCACTGAGGATAAAACGGGAACCAAGGCACCCACACAACAGTGTCCTTCTCCACAAAGCCTAACCGACAGGCCCGGATTCAGGGAATGTTGTGAATTCAAGTAGACCGACATGCATATGGCAGTTTACAATGTCAATTCTTCAGTTAGGTACAGACACTAATTGATTTATTTAGGGAATTCTATTTCCTAGAGAACAAAACCAAGGTACAAAGAGGTCAGTACCTTGTTGGAAGGTGCCTAAAAGATGACAACCGCCTGGAACTAGCAGAAGGCGCCGGTGACCAGGACAAACCAGCCATAAAGCATGTTTCCCAGGCTTCAGGCACTGGAGTCGGCTCGATTTAACTGGTGCCATATCCGTGCGTATCTGTATTAGCATTTAGTTCATATTTTTCTTTAAACTGACTTTGAAACAACTCGTTTGAAAAATCTGTGGTCTCCCTCTGAGCAGGAATTTCTATGAAATCACACTTTGATACACAGGTATATTTTTTCTAATGTGCATCTTAAAAAATAAAAATGTTCATCCACCATCCATTTAAAATCATCTAATGTGCACCAAAGCTACATACACATTGGGAAAGACTGGATAAGGTCTTTTAATGTAATAAGGTGACCTAACAGGCTATGTTTGTTTCTAAATATCATGGAAAAACAAGAATAAAGGAATTTTGTCCTATTTACCCTCAGGGTATCCATGAAGGACTTAAATTAGATAGAGTGACGGAAGGGGGAAAGAAGTAAAGTTAATAACTTCTGAGTAAGGGAAAACAAAAGGCCAGGACCACTTACATAAAATTTTCTGGATATTCACTCAGGGCCATGTCAATGATATTCAGAGCATCGTGGTAATGCTTTTGTGCAGACAGTAAGAGGGCAAGAAGGTGCAGGGAGTTGGCATCATCGCCTTGAAGTTGAAGAGCTTGGCGGACGTACCCCAGAGCCTCTGGTATCTGGTTTGAAACAAAATCAAAAAGAATTTTAAAACACACGCGCGCACGCACACACACACACACACACACACACACACACACACACACACGAGAAGATACCATTTCAATATCTGATTCTCTATAAACATCAAAAGTTGCTTCACCCTGTGCCACATTCAGATTTTAACCTTTGTGATAGCCCCAGGATATTAACCACAAACATGCAGACAGATGTCTTCTTCAAGCGACAGTATGACCTGCGGAGTGATGCTAGATGCTCTGTTTCTCTGTAAAACTGCCAATACCAAATCTTTTGTTTCTCTCCAAAACACAATTTCTCTTTTTCCACAAAACTGATCCACTCTTGATTATGCCCAAGATTGTTTCACTCTCAATGGAGACACATACAAGTTGCCAGAGGTTTTTAGTGTAATTAAGCTGCCTTAGCTGAACTGTTCTCTTTTTTTGAAGTATTAGTAAACTAAAGTACATAAGAAATTACAAAACCTTAAACAGAGCTTTCCAAAGGATCGGACACCTGTGAATCTTTTCAAGTTCCTTTGTCCTGGACATCTCCATCAGGCATCAAGGAAATATGCAAACAAACCGACAAACAAAAACCCCACACCTTTCCAAACTACAACCTAAAATAACTTGATCCAAGAAACAAATTGCAATGCTGCATACAAAGCAGATGTATCCAAATTCAAATAGGATGAGATAAAACTTTAACCTTTAAAATGCAAGAGCTGTGCAACACTCTTCAAAATTGTCCAAGCACCAGGGTTGATAAAACGCATACATAATGGATATTTGAACGCCCGAAATTCTGTGCAGGTTTAACCGTAACTGGGGGGGAATTAGAACCTGACACTGGATTTCGAAATAGAGCTCAGGACTGAAGCATTCTTACACAACCACCCAGGGACTGCTTCCTGTCCCCCTGCCTCAACTCCAGTCCAGACCTCTTCTCTGTTCGCCTGCTTCTTCCCAGCCCTTGGTAACCTCACTCTGTAGCAAGAAGCCACGACTTCCCAAACCTATTCATTTTCCTCTCTGAAATTCCATTTAGGATGATTTAAGTTATAAAGCCTGGCTACAAAGACTTTCTGCCACCGAGCCATAGAATCAGGGCTGTCACAGCCTGGGAGAGGGCTCATCCAGCCCAGACATTTGTTTACGGGGAGGGAGACGAGTCCAGGGAGGTGACAAGACTTGAGCATTGCCATCTAGCTAAGTGAGTGACTGAGTCAAGAGTGGCTCTAGACCTTCTGATTCCTCTCCTGTCCTCTCCTCCTGCACAAATGGCATTGGCTCTAAAGGTAAGAGGGCCACAGCCTTGGGGCCCCTGCCTAGCAGGGACACTCTCCCACAGAGGTCTGGTGTCTTCACACTGCGGGCCTGCAAAGATAGTGGCTGGACCCACAAGGCCCCACCTATGTAACCTCTCTTCGGGGAGACAACCCACTGCGTGAACAGCCCTCAGCTTCCTGTTAGGAAGGCCGAAGGCAGGTGTACTTCTGGTGTGGATCTGCAGGGGTGACCAGAGCAATCAGGGACAAACTGATAACAGGATTCAACATGATGGCCTTAAGGGAGAGCTGACTGGGAAGGAATTCAAAGCTGGTTTCTTCATTCAACGAGTGTTACCGGGTACCTAACACATGGTGGGCAGTATACCAGCCACCAGGGTAGAGTGATGAAGGTGACAGCTTCCTGCCCTCTTGGAACCTGAAGTCTAGGGAGGAAGACAGGTCCTGAACAGGAGGGCTGAGCAGGAGGAAGGAGAAGAGATGGCTTCTGCAGGAAGGAGGCTTCAGGGAGAAGGTGAGAGACGCTCCTGGTGGAGGAGGGCCCGGGGGGATCGACCCCCAGTGTGCAGCTGAGGCAGTAGCAAACTCCCCATCCGTCCAGCTGTGAGCCCTACCATGCCGGGCAACAGGGCCCACACAGAGGAGGCATCCTGGTTTCCTCGGTCCCCGGGTCACCACGGCAAGGCACTCCTCAACACCATTCCCAGGCCCGCGGGGAGTCAGAAGCATGCCCACAGCCCCAGCCTATCCGGGGAATGGCATGTCTGGGGAACTGACCTCTGCTTCACCCTCCAGTCAGCACTCAGGAATGTGCTGGGGTTACCACCAGTGTCTTGCACCTGGTGGGCAGGCAGGCATGCGGCCAGACTCTCAGAGCAGCTGGGAGGGGACAGGAGGGTATGAGAATGGTCAAGACGGCTTCTGGAAGCTGCTGTTGGGAAGAGGAAGGCCAGCGAAGCTTGCCTCTCCAGCAAGGAGAGTGCTGAGGAGTCCCGTATGTCGAGGGGGGAGCCACTGTGACTGTCCCTCTCTTCCACATGTTATAAAGGAAGCTGCTACCTTTTGCCCATGCCTGTCGGCAACTTCCTGTCAATCGCCAGCACCTTACGATGACCAGTGGCTAATCCCCACCACGCGGCTCGGCCCTGGGTCTGCCAGCAAGGGACAAAGGCTCTTTGGTGACTCCTGGGTTCATTCAGGGTGTCTGCCACGTGCTGCAGCCCGTGTTGCCCTCTGAACCCTCCAGATGTGTGGACGTAATCTCCCAAAGCGGAGCCCAGGACATCTGTGTCTTCACAGCAGACGCCCAAACTGACCAAAACACCAGTGGCTGTGCCGTGAGGAGTCAGCATCCTCTGAGAAGAGACTGGCTTCGGGTCAGCTTCGGGTCAGTGAAAGAAGACCAGCTACTGCCTCAGAGGGAGGCGCCGAAGGAACTGTAAGAAGGCGCGCACACCAAGTTCAGAGAACGTGAGACAAACTGACCTGTCTGGAGATGGCAAGCTGCAGAGCCAGGTAGAAAGCTGCTTGGTGATCTGTAGGTGACAGGCTGTGGGCCCTGAAAAAGTATTGATGGCCATTAGAACGCGGGAGAGGCCATTTGAACCCTTCCTATCCAATGAGTATTCCCATTTGCAGTTTTACACGCAGGCCACATATTTAGCTACGCAACGTTTCCTTTAAACTCTCCTCTTTTGTCCATTAGCAAGTGTGACGTGTTTTCCCTCTTATGGCTGTGTGTGAGTATGGCGCCGGAGCCTGCCTCTGTGTTTCGTCTAGCATCTGAAATGGCAGCCAAGGATCCTTGGCTTTGAGGAGGTGAAGCCACAAGGCCCTGAGGTCTGACCCCCCAACCCCCCAGCAGACGCCTCCCTTGGGCTGAGCAGGAGAAGCCCACGTGTCATGCTAGGACACGGTGAAGCTATGAGTACACTTGGCAAGGTGACGGCTGCTTTGGTTAAGTTTTGGCTTGGCCTTAACACTACTCCCTCCAAATTTCGGGATTTCAGGGAAACCGTATGAAAATCAAAGACCTGGCTTTGCTTGTAAAATGAGGTTTTGGTTTTTGATGAACCATGGGAAGGGGAGGATTCTCATTCAGCCTCTTGAAGCTTCTACTAAGCTCCCTCCAGCTTACTAATGTAGTCTGTGTAACTATGACATGTAAGTCTCTGTGGCCAGACACTAGGCTTCGTTTTATTAACTGGCCTTTGACAGCGAAGGGGAAGAGGCTGTACTGGCCTCCTACTTGATTGCAAACACAGTCATTCTTGCTTTTATGTGGAGGCCAATTGTATTTCACCAAGAGTAACTCAAAATGTGACTCGACGAGGCAGAAGTCTGTGTTCAGAAGTCTGGTAGGAAGAGAAAAACAAACTTTCAGTTTCTTCAAAAGGCACTATGGGGCCGACTAATTACAACTGGGGGTGGGGGTGGGGCAGACAGTACACAACCCTTCACGGTCCTCTGTCAACACTCTGGGATTAAAGGAGAATCTTCTACCGGCAGAAAACAAATCTGAGATAGAAAAGGAAGCCAAATCATTATGTATTCAATGGCAGCAAACACGTCAAGGATGTCTTCCTGTAGTAATAAGGCCTTTTGCAGAAACCATCTGTCTGCTGTGGAGAAAAAGGCTAAACAGTCTTCCAGGTATTTGGGATCCAGAAAATACGCTACTGGGTCCAACAAGTAGGGCATTGTTTAGACAAATGTGGTAGCTCCAGTGCAGGACTGGGGAAACTGGGGTGGTGACTGTCCTTTAGGTACACTCAACAGCAAAGGACCCAGACTCCCATTCCTGCGAATCTTCATTCATCATCTTGCCTCAAGACACAGCCCTCATTTAAGAGGCTGAGACTGAAGAGGCGTGCGTGTTGTCCTTTTAAATGTCATATTTCTGGGGCGCCTGGGTGGCTCGGTCGGTTAAGCGTCCGACTTCGGCTCAGGTCATGATCTCACGGTCCGTGAGCTCGAGCCCCGCGTCAGGCTCTGTGCTGACAGCTCAGAGCCTGGAGCCTGTTTCAGATTCTGTGTCTCCCTCTCTCTCTGCGCCTCCCCTGTTCATGCTCTGTCTCTCTCTGTCTCAAAAATAAATAAAACGTTAAAAAAAAAATTTAAATGTCATATTTCTGCCAGAGGCCTACTCGGTGGGCTCCAAGTTTTATGATTTTACAAGTATTGGTTTTCCATGAATTTGTACATCAAAGAATTTTTTTTCTTTGGTGTTCATAAAAAGTGAGATTGGAATGTCATGGTTTCTGTCTCTCCCAATTATTCAGGGAAAACGAATACACACTTAATTATGAAGAGACTTTGAATTATTTAGCATTATTTATTTTATCTTATCTTCTTTCACAATGGATGAAGCCAGGTTTTTACAACCCTCAAAAAAACCCCAAATTCCTCAGAGCTACCATTTTCTCAGGCCAGTTTAGACTTGTCACAAATGAAATTAAATCAAGTCATGGTTGCTTCTGCCCAACACCAACCAAGAAAAGCTGGCAATGGCTTGGTGAGTTCAGGGAGTAGATGGGGATAGTTCTGACCAAAGGCCACTCTGGCCTCCTCAAATAATGATTAACTGCTAGCCACAGCACTATGAAAGAAACAAACCAGAAACGACAGAAATCTTGGCATTTCTGGGGTGCATCAGGACAAAACCTGAAGACTGCCAACTTGACTGCCCAACTGCCAAGTTTCTAACAGGACACAACTTAAACATACACATTGAAAAATCTTATTTCAATAATTTTGCTAATGAATTAAACTGGCCACTTTAGCCTATGAAAGAAAAAAGGAGATAAGGAGAATGCCCAAGAAAACAAGAAAAAGCGCACAGTGTGGAGCTCATGTAGACTCCAGAAAACTTGCTTCGGTCATGTAGAACAGTTTCAGCAGCTAGGCTTCCTGTGACAAAACTATGCCAACAGAAAACGTGCTCAACAGAAATGACCAAGCAATGCAAGTGAGAGGAAAGACATTAGTAGCGATCTTGAAAACTGTAAGCCTGCTGGACTCAGCATATGGACTTAAAGCAGCCTCATAAAGCCCATTCCCATAGAGTCAGCACCTGGTAAGGCTGCTAAGAGAAACCCAAAGACCTAAAAATGTCACCCCATGGATGCTCACAAAGCACTTCCCTTGTCAAAGCACCTCCATATCCATTAAGTCAGTTTCTCTTCCATAAGAAAAAATTATTAGATTGCTGGCTCACTGAGGCTGCCCATCTGTCCATCCATCTACTCATCCATCATCCACCTACCCAAGTCACCCACCCATCCATCCAGTCATCCACCCATCCACCCATCCATCCATCTGTCCACTTATCTGCCATCCATCTCAACTAGTCGCCCATCCATCCACCTGCCCTTCCATCCATCTATTAGTCCATCTACTCATCTGACCACTCATCCATCCATCCATCCTAGTCATTCATCCATCCACTAATCCATCCATCCATCTACATATCCAACCATCCACCCCTCTATCCACTCATCCATCTATCCATATCCACCTATCCATTCACTCACACATCCATCCAATCATCCATCCACCACTCATCCATCCATTCACCCTAGTCATCCATCCATCCATCCACCACTCATCCATCCATTCACCCTAGTCATCCATCCATCCATCCATCCATCCATCCATCCATCCACTCATCCATCCTCATCACACATCCAACCATAAATCCATCCATCCATCTATCTATCCATCCATCCATCCGTCCATCTGTCCATCCATCCATCCATATTATGCAGTACCTATTGCAATGCCAGGACATGTCCTAGCCTCTTGGAGAGGAAGGAGATGAAAGAACAACACAAGCGTCTTTCCTTCAGAAGCTCCCCACAACCCCGCAGAGGGGGAGACCCAAAGTGATCGTTACAGTGCAGTGGGAGCATGTCCTGGGAGAGGTATGCCAGGGTGCTATTGGAGAGCATGGATGGGCCTCCCAGACCACCTGGCTGAAACTCAGAATGCCTTGAGGTCACTCCAGTGCTTTCCTAGACTCTGGTTCCAACATCCTCTAGAGATGAACCAAGAATATAGAGAAGGCTGACCAATTTCAACCTGGTCCATAAGACACAGACCTGGTAACAAGAACAACTATAGTTTATGAAGCATCTACTATTAAGCATCCTGTCCAAGAGCATCCAGCAAAAGAGGTAAAGCCAGAAGTGAAATTCTGAGGCCTTGTCTCCCTAGCATAACACCCCATTGCCTTGTTTAGCCAACTCTTAAGGTCCCATTAGTCCTAATTACAGTGGACATAGGATCTGTGTGTTATTAAGGAAATAAAAAATACAAACCTGATGAAAGTTATTACTCTGGAACCTCCCTTTAGTTACACACATAGGATATGACCAACTTGTCCCGGTTTGCCCAGGATATTCCTGGTTTTAGTACTGAAAGTCCCATATTCTGGGAAACTGCCCAGTTCCTGACGAACTGTGCATAAAACATGCCACATTAACTTAAACTGAAGCTAGGAGGGGGAGAGAAAAAAAAGAGCGAGATTGGACCCCCTGTAACACTTTATATGGCAAATGTGAATGACACCATGTCACCTCTTCCTTGTGGGGCAGCCCAGATTGCTGCCGTTGGGGGGTCAAGCTGCTGAAACATGCTCTTGACTGTTTGCAGACTTGCTTTCCTCTGGAGGACACAAGAGCACAGAAGTAGCCACTCAGACCACTTGTGTGTCTTCAGAAAGCTCAGAAGACAACACTTTTTCCTCGTGATTCTTTCATACCAGGCAAATGAGTTGGTTCAGCTGCTTGGGCTGAGTGTATGAGTCAGCAAACAGCTGAGGGTCTCAGTATTAAGATGCAGTCATGCAACTAGGAGGTCTTCAAAAATCGACTTTTGGAATCCACTAGAAAGCAAATCTTTCTGAATTCTGACTCCGGTCATAATTAAGAGTTAATTCTCACATGCTATATCTATAACCCCATCCCCTTCTTTTGAAAAGTAGGATCCACACCCAGCGTGGAGCTCGAACTCACAACCTCGAGATCAAGAGTTGCACGCTCCACCGACTGAGCCGGCCAGGAGCCCCAACGTCATCCTTTTTGAATTATACTGTTTTCTCTAAACAAAAAAATTGTCAAACAACGGTATAAACAGAATTGTGGGCAGAAGATTTACAATACACAGTAAATAAGTACTTCTCAGCCAAGTGGTTTTTAAATACCCATTTACATTTAAGAAGTAATACAAATCATTCTTATTTACCTCACATCATTCCCTTATAGATTTTTGTTAAGTCTCCAGTGCACTGGAATAGCTCTAGCTAATGAACGTACTTGAAACAAAATAATTTTATTCCTTTGAAAAATATTCTTTATTTCACACAAATACTAATTTAGGTTAGCCTTCCCCAATATGATCGTGTAGGTTAGCAGGATTTTATTACTCTTTATTCCCATATGAACTAATATTTTTAAAAATCTCCATGAATTAAAACCCAAGCAAAAAAAGGAACAAAAAGGGATTTCAGGCCAATGGAATAGCTGTTATATAACATGAAGTTACGAATTCTGGCAGCTCAAGGCAGACCACCGCCATGGCTGTTTTTAGACAGTCGGGAAGATGTGCCGATTTAAGAAAAATGAAACAGATGTGATGGCCACTTTTCATAGGCATCCATGTGTGGGCTTTACAAACTAGGACTGCAGGACGTGAAACTCCAAATCATTTGAAATGGAAATGCTTTCCACACTCCATGCTGAAGAACGTTAACAAAAGCTTAGCATGGAGATAGGAGGTCTGTCTGC
This sequence comes from Panthera tigris, assembly GCF_018350195.1. Lineage (NCBI taxonomy): Eukaryota > Metazoa > Chordata > Mammalia > Carnivora > Felidae > Panthera > Panthera tigris. Next base: position 133,229,674 of record NC_056665.1, read on the forward strand.
AGATGTCAAGTGGTACTTTGCGTCATTAACCAGTCTGGGACTGGCAAAAGGGAAGAAGCTATCAGTATGCCTGCTAGGAAACGAAAAGAAACGAGACAAAAGAGTCCCATAGTAACTGAAGCCGGGTGATAATGATTTCATGAAAAAAGGGACACGTGCGCAGTGACAAATCTGTAGGCAACCCCAGTTACTAAGAAAAGAAATTGAACAGAGGTTATTTGGTATTGAGAGGTCCTCATAAAATTTTCAGAAAAGTAACGAAGTTTCTAACACAATTCCAAGAAATCAGTGTAACTCAGATACATTTAAGGTGACAGGATCAATACCGATTCAAGATTTGACATCACGGGGCTACCCCTGCAGGCAATGATTCGTTTGGGTGATTTATTATACCTGTGGTAAGGAATAAAATTAGGGCGGCAAAGTATCGTAGGTACGAGGAAAGCTGAGTGGGAGTCAGGCGACCTTGATTCTACCCTGACTTCAGTAGCTATGTGACTCTGGCAACTCTTTTCCCTCCTGCACGCCTTAGTCCCTTACCTGCAGTAGACACACCACTTGTTTGTCTGTCTTATTGGCATGAGGATCAAGTTCAAGGAGGAATGCGAGAGGTCACTCGAGCATTCTCTAATTATAAAGGCGCCCTCCTAATTTCATGAAGAGCATAATTGATGGAGACAATCACAAGGCTTATGGAGCTCAGTGGCAGTGCGGCGTCCTGAGACTTGCTGGCCTGTCTTATCACAGCATCTCAGAAACTGTCCTAAAATCTGGCCTTTTCATTTCTTATAAACATCTTCAGCATGACGTGTAAACAAACAAACAAACAAACAAAAAAGGCTAGAAAAGAAATGATCCCTTTTCTAGATGATGACAATTGTCTTTAATAAAAGGAAGCATCTCCCCAGACATACAAAGTGTCCATCTTCTTAGAGCTGAAATCATTTAATTAGGAATGAATAACATGCCCAAGTGGATAAACAGATTAACAATGCAGATTTACGTAGCAACAAGTGGGGCAGCAAGTTTTGATACTGTGTGTTCGGTGCTCGAGATGAAAAGACTCCCGGGGGGAAAATACTGTTTACATAATCTTTATAAATATCTCTTCTTTTTATACTTTTCATACTTCGGTGTCATTATGCACAGCCGAGTGAAAAGATGAACTCCCACTCACCTCTGAAATGCAAGAAGCGCCTTTCTCTGTAGGACCTCCTGCATCCCTCGCAAAGAAGCTAAGAAAAGGGTTCCATTAGTCAGTGGCATGGAAGATCGGGGAGTTTCTGACAAACACAAAGCTCATCATAAAAACTGTACATGCAACTGGGTTAAAAGCAACACAGGACTGTGTGCCCAGCCCCGTCCGGGCACTGGGAAATGAAGCCCAGACCGCCCCCAGACGGTTGCACTCTGTGGGCACAGCTGTGGAGCCATGCCGAGGGGACAGTATGAGTTGGCTGGTCACCTTGATGCCCCAGGCATAGGGGGCTGTTGTCAAAAGATCAGCTGGGAATTCCAGAGAGGAGCGCGTCTGCTTTCTCGAGCGCGGGCATGTGGCTTCCAGGGGGGGAAGACTGCCTCTACTGGATGGTCCAGAGAGATTCAAGCACCAATGGTGTTGATCAGACGGACTTCGGTTCCTTCTGGCACTGACAACTATGATACTGGGCCAAGGGAACTAGCTTGATGCCATACAAGGCCGGTTTAAGTCACACTGGACAATGGCCAGGACCTTTAATACCCTGATATGAACATAAGGGATAGACCAGGCAAACCCACAAATGATACTAGAAAATCAGCTGAAAAGTGTGAGGCCATCTTGCTGTGAGCCCACACGTCCCCTGTATAGAGCATATGAGAAATGGCTTCCTTAAGGTCTGTCATGGGAACTATAAAGGTACTTTTACTAAGACATGAGAAAAAGTCCTGGAGGAACCTGCTTAGGGTTGGAACTGAGGAGGCCCTATCGAACAAACCAGCATGGCCGATCCCCTCCAGCTATGATACTGAGAATGGTGGACAGCTGTCCCAAGGGCCATAGCTAACTTAGAACAACAGTGACTAAGCTAGAGAGCATCTCAGGTGATCCTACTAAACCATGAATGCAAGATAAAGCTCAACAGGTCAAGCACCTCTCCCAAAATTACAGGGCTAATCAGGGCTGGGGTCCAGACTAAGACTCTATCTGGATAAATATACGGCATTAAACTTAAACTTCACTGAAAGTCGCCCATAGTTAAAACAATGTGCTGGGTGTTGCCAGTATATCATGTATGCAAAAAAGATTAGCAAAAAAAAAAGCAAACAAAAAACAAAAACAAAATCCAAGCCCATCATTGAAAATCGATTGATAATATGAAATTTCTCTAAGGTCTTTGATTTTTTAGGAGAAGAGGATTTGGAGTAATTTGTAAAGTAAACTATAGCAAAACTATAAAGAAAGAAAAAGAAAGTGAATACTATACAAGTCAGGATGGTGTTTTTTCTTCACGGGGACTGTGATCAGGAGCGGCGGGGGGGTTGGGGGGGGGACAGGAGATGTTCCCCGGGCGGCTGGTAAGGTTCTATCTCCTGAGTAGGGTGGTGATTACAAGGATATCTCCTGTATCCTCATTCGTTAATGATGCATTTGCTTTGGAAAATTTTTTTTATTCGTGTTATATTTAACAACAAAATGTTAAAGACATAATAAGAGCTCAGGAAAGTAATTTATCAGTTTATATTTCCTGCAAACGTACCATTGAAAGCTTCATCAGGTGTACAAAACATAATTAAGATTTTTAAAAAATAGCTGGGACCCCCAAATTCTACGTACATTCAACAAGCATGTCCCCCCGCATGGGTATTTGATAAGCTGTTGCACAGCACGTGCACATATCTGTGAACTAAAATGTGCTACTAGGGAAGGGGCATCCTGAGCAGTCAAGGGAAGCTTCCTGGAGGAGGCTGGCCCTAAACTCTTCCACATTCCTGTGCCTAAGACACAACATCCCTTCACATGGGGACAGCCCAGCCAAGTACCAGGGCAGACGCAGGTGCAGGCTGGGCTGGGTGAACCACCTCTCAAGACCCTGCACCTGCCAGCTGGGCACCCCGTGCACCACCAGTCAGTGCACCTGGCGCACAGGGCCTTCGCCCCCACGCTCCGATTCTCCAACCAGTGGGAGCGAAAAGGACAGCAGCAGCAGGTCCCCACGGGACGGCACACCCAAGTGACCCAACTTAGATGCATACTCCTGCAACAGTCCTCTGTGAGGGCTGTGGCAACCCTGCAGTGCAGACGTAGGGAGCCCAGCCCTGAGGAGCCCAGATCCCTTGGGGCGGGACTTCTCTCACCGTCAGTGGCCTGCAGACTGTACGTGAGCCCCAGAGCTAAGTAGCCTTTGGCCTTGAACTCTGACGTTTTCTCTCCCGCATCAACGACGGTTTTGGCAAACTTCTCGGCCTCTTCCAACTGAAAAACCAGACAAGTTGAAAACGACAACAACCTGCAGAATTTCTAACATGAGTTCCCATAAGCGTCTGCTGGCAAAACCAGATTTCTGATGAGTCACTGTGAAAATAACTCCCAGGTCTTCCAATTCCACTCTGGTGATTCTGTTCTCTTTATCTGAGCCTGTCTGACAGACCTCAGGGCTCCCACCTTGCCTTTCTTTCTTTCGAGTTTGCCTTAATGCTTTTTTTTTTCACTTCTTTTCCAAGGTCATTTTCATTCTTGGTGGGGTTCTATCTTTTTCATCTTTAGTTTTTACTAATTTGATCTGTAATTGGGCTGTGCTAGGGATTCAGAAATCGGATTGTAAATAAATAATATCTATAATAATTATAGATGTAACTTATATATAATATATATATGTTACATATAATAAAGTTCTTAAAACATTTGGTGTCTGGTCTTTCCTTTTTTTTTTAAATGACAAAAAGAACACATTTGGGCTTGGATTCTCTTTCCCACAGCTGTTAAAAATTTCAGAACCCCCCATCTATTTATTTTACAATGCAGAGCACATGGACCTCACATCAGCAGATTCCAATGAGAAAATGTGAAAGGACCACAAATTTCATGGCTCTTTCCAAGCACCCGGAAACAGCACCCACAGTAAGACCTTTTGCACAATTTATTAGAAGCCCAAATAATAAGATTTGTTTCTTCAAAATATGGCAAATGTTGGGGCCACGGAGGCTGGGGGATAGTACCCGGGAGTTCATTACACTCTTGACTTGTGGGGTGTTTGGAAATTTTAATAATAAAAATGTAAAAAAATATATATATACAGAAAAGATTTGTTCTGCTCATCTTTACACACAAAAAAAGAGAGACCAGTTTATTTTTGGCCTCAGGGAGAGATCTACGTGACAGTCACGAACAATGCCATGGCTGGAAGGGGCGCGACAGTCATCGCCGGAAAGTGGCATTTTCAAAACGGAAGGGTCTGTCCAGCTCCTCCGCCCACTGCTGGAGCCTGCCTGTGTGGTTCCCTCTCCTGTGGCACCGAACTGTCCGAAAGTGCATGAACCACACGACGCCTTCAGAGCTGTGAGCCTCAGGTGAGAACCTGCCCTTTCAAAATGTCTTTTTCCTTCCACACTTCCCCAAGTACAATTTAGCGGAAGTAGAACACTTTCTTCCCAGGGCTTACTTTCGTCCTGCCGCGTGAGAATAAATGGGAAAAAAAACAAAAACAAAAAAAACAAGCAGCGAGGACCGTAACGGTAAAAATCCTTGGCAAGGCACCTCGGTCTTTGGAGCAAATTCTTCTTCTAATTAATCTTGACGTGAAGTTAAAGAAAAGAAATTAAAACTGGATCGTCTGTGGTAACGATCCATACCACCACCTCAGCGGTTAGTCTGGCTTTTCTACTTTCTACTCAAACGGTATTTTTTTTTGAGGTACTAGAACTGTTACAGATGGGACTATTCCCAAATTCAAATCTGAGCGAGAGGAAAGCCTACGTGAAGGAGGAGGAACGAACAGCATTGGTTTACATGTGAGCTGCAGGAGAGAATGACTCTTCTCTTCTACAGAAAACCTCCGCTCTGCTAAGAGTGAATCACTCAGTGACATACACCTTTCCAGTCCCGCATCCCTTCTTTGCGTACAGCAAGGTTTGTGTGAGTACGAGTTCCCATTCTCTTTTATCACTTCTGCCTCTTTCATCAACTGAAGCACATTCCTGTGAAAAAGAAAACCCTGGAGTATCCTGGGAACGTGATTCTCCTCAGTCCTGGCGCGGTGCGTTGAGGCCGGAGGGGTTCTGGGGTTTGGGGCTTTGGGCGGCCTTGTTTTTGGGTAGCTGATGAATTGCCACTATTCTCTCTCAGTGTTTTGAAGTGAAAGAGGTCACTGCCCGAGCGCACGGGGCCCCAGCCCTACTCACCCAGTGAAGGGAGCCCACGCACAGCTTCGCGGCGAGGAGCGGGATGGTGGCGTCGTCGGGCTTCAGACGGATACACTCTTTCAGCACCTTCACGGCACGAGCAGACTTGGCAAAAGGAAATTATTTCTGTAAAACTCAAACTTTTTTGACAGGACCAAATACAAAAGCCTTCCCTGAGGGGTTTCGGTAAGGGTGGCCTCTTCACGAGGCTTCTCAACTTTGAACCCAACAGAGCAGGGGCCTGAGGATGGTGACAACCGGAGCTTGGGGCTCTCGAGTGACGGGAGTAAACTGTGGTTAGGACAAGTAGAAATGCTTCCCTGGAATCGCCCTAATTTTCTTCCTTACTTGTGTCGCCGTTGCAAAAATAAGAAAAAATAAATAAATAAAGGCAGCGAAGGCTTCAGTTATCATGAAGAATAAACGGTACAATTTAAAGTACGCCATACTCAATTTCTGTCTCCACTTGGCCCAAATAATCTCATATCTCAGACTTAACAAGGCACTAGATGGCAGCTTCGCTAAATGGCCCAAATTAACGAGAATGGTGGCTACTACCTTTATTGTGTGTGTACCTGTGCGAGGCGGGGAGGGGGGGGGTGCTATTCTATGCATCTTAGGGGTTTTACCTCATTTACCTGATAACGGTTCTGTGAGGGAGGCTCCGTTAGGTCTCCACTTTGCCGAGGAGGAAATGGAGATACTAAGTGGCCTGCCCTCAGTGATAGCTGTGAGGGCAGCTCCAGGCCTCGACTCCAGCAGCAAGGCTCCACAGCCCAAGCTTTCAACCAGGATCCTACGCTGCCTGATATAATGCCTTGCTAAAGACAACGGAATGATTTCCCCCTCCAGGAATATGTTTATACTTCCAAATGAGTGAAAGGGTCGCTGGGAGAACCAGCCTTAGCTTAAGTCCCGCCTTCACACGACAAAGTTACAGTGGCCAAAAAAGGGCAAATATTTCAGAATTTCTCTTCTCAGTGGCATGTCCGTGTTTGGCTCCCAAATCATTACATGTGATGACTTAGTTATAAATGACCACAGGAGAGTTTCAGATAGTCGGTGTAGACATCTGCAAGGTGTGATATCACCCCCTGGAATTCCAAGACATGAAGCACTGAGACAGAGGAATACGCATCAAAGGGCAACTCACTTTTCCGGCGGCCATGAGGGACAGAGCAAACTGGTACCACAGCTGGAACTCCTCAAAGGCAAACTTCATGGCTCTTTCCAAGCACTGGTTGGAAAGAAGAATAAATGCAGACATCTGAGAACTGCCAGTGTCACAACGGGATACGTGTGAGTTTGTGTCTACACGTATTAAGGTAAGTCCTACAAAATCTGCTTCCCTCGAATGCGTCAGACTTAATCCTCCACCAGACCCCTCCTGAGGAGCTCCCACAGGGTATGAGTCACTGTGCCAGAAGCCAGGACCATCCACAGTTGACTAAGTAGTTTTTCATCCAGTACAAAGAAAAAGGCACGTACATAAACAACTCAAACACAAGGCCCAGACTGATATGTGCCCCAACAATGGGCAAGTAATCACAGAATTGAGAAATGGCATCCTGGAAAAATGCTACTTGAGCTGGGCCTTGATTAATGAGGAAGAAAAAAAATGCAGCTCTGATCTGGAAGAGGGGGGTATAAGCAGAGATGTGGAGGTGAGAGGGAATGCTTTGACTCGATGATAGCAAATGGTCCAGTAATAAAGGCAGCCCAGGGCACACAGGCAGGAATGGGCAGAATGAGGCTGCGAGGCTGGCATAGGCTGGGCCCATGTCACTGAGAGTCTGACATGGCAGCTCCTTTTCAAAGATGTTCCATCTCCCTCCTCCACCCCAGGCTTGGTGGTGCTCCTCAAGTTCATAACTGTATGTTAATATCACGGTCTTCAACTTTCCTGCCCCAGCCCAGCCACATTCCACTGTGAAAAACCATCAAGGGCAGAAATCCTGACTTTGTCACCTCAGGACCCACCTAGGTGGGTAATCTACAATAGGCTTCACTATGCACAGAGTGATATGATCACATCAGAGCTTTAGAAGGATCATTTGGGGGGCGGGGAGAGGGATGTGTGACCAGCATGAAGATAGACCAGGAATAAGGTGGATAGAATGGTCTAGAGACTTCAGCAAAGACAGGGCAGCCAAGGAGGGGGGAGGGATGACTGGTGAGGTGTAGAGGCTGAAGGAGGCCTCCAAAGTCTCTGGCTTGTATACTTGGGAGCAAACCCATGACAGAGAAGACCCTTGTGTAAACACACACATATGCGTGTGTGTGTGTGTGTGTGTGTGTGTGTGTGTGTGTGTGTGTGTGTGTTTATGAGAGAGAGAAAGAAAATTTTTAGAATAAAGAGAGAATTTGGGGAAGAAATGTGTTTTATTAATGAGCTTGGTAAAGGACATGGTGAGTCTGAGGTGTCATGTGGTTACTGATGATAATTAGAGACAATCTGGGGCCTCAAGAGAAAAATCTAAAAAAAGACATACATTTGAGCTGAAAGAAATTAAAGACATAAATAAATGGAAACACATCCCATGTTTATGGATTAGAAAATTTACTATTATTAAGATGTCAGAACTATTCAAAGTGATCTGAGGATTTGACACAATCCCTATAAAAATCCCAATGGCATTTTTTTTTTTGGCAGAAATAAAAAAAAACCTATCCTAAAATTCATGGAATCTCTAGGGACTCAGAATAGCCAAAACAATGATAAAAAAGAACTGAGTTGGAGGACTCACACTTCCTCATTCCAAAGCTTATTACAAAGCTACAGCTATCAAAACAGTATGGTACTGGCATAAAGACAGACCCCAAAGAATTAAAAGCAGGGACCCAAACAGGTATCTGCACACTGATGTTCATACCCGCATTATTCACAATAGCTAAAGCATGGAAGGGACCCAAGTGTCCATCAATGGATGAAAAGATAAACAAAATGTGTGAGATATAAGCATACAATGGAATATTATCCAGCCTCAGATTAAAAAGGAAGGAAATTCTGTTGCATGTGAAATAAGCCAGTCACAAAAACATAAATACCATATGATTCCACTTGTATGAGGTACTCAGAAGAGTCAAGATCACAAAGACAGAGAGCAGGATGGTGGGTGCCAGGGGCTCGGGGAGGGGGATGGGGGAGGTAGCATTTCATGGGGACAGTTCCAGTTTTACAAGATGAAGAGATTTCTGGAGATAGATGGTGCTGATGGCTGTACAACATTGTGAATGTATTTAATGCCACTGCACTGCACGACTTTAAAATGGTTAAGAAGGTAAGACATGTATTTTACCACAGTAAAAATAACTGGGGGAAAAGTACATTTGAGAAAACAGTTGAAGCCATCAGAAGAGGTTTTGAAGAACATCAAAGGAGTGCTCGGAGAAAGGGCAGCTCGGGCAGGACCGTGGGAAGCATCTCTACTTCGGGACCAGGAAAGGAGACACAGACAAGTCTCAGGACGGGGACGAGGAGACGGTCAGAGTGCGGGAGGCCCAGGGGCCCCGGACCCGGCAGCAGGTGGCCGAGCTCCGGAAAGCACGGTTCTGGGATGCGGTGCAGGAGGATGCCGGGCTGCGGGGGCCTAATGAGCAGAGAAAAGAAGGAGGGGAGTCTGCAAATGGAAGAACAGTGACTTATCTATGCACCTATCTTTCCATGGAGACAACTTGAGACGAACAAGCAGAAGAAAGTCAGAGAAGAAACCGAGGAGATAAATTAGGTCCCCCAGGACCAGAGAGAGCCAGGTCCCTGGAATAGACGGGCCCCTGGTGGAAGGCATTCTCTTAAGGACACAGGCTCTTTAAGATAAAGAGGAGAGACCCTTCCCAGCAGCTGTCCTTCCCAGCCACTGTTTCCTCTGTAAAGATGGGCTAAGGTGGGTGTAGGAGCAGGGAAACAGAATAGGGCTGGGAGTTTTTTAAAAAAGACAGAAAAGCTTTAAACATCAACTTCACCCTGAGACAGACAGACACCAGTGTCACCTTAGAGGCTGGTGTGTGTGCAATGGCACCTGCAGCACCTGCTGCCAATTCTCTCTAGTGATGCTCTGTGGCCAGCCTGGGGCAGAGGAGAGCAACTACGGAAGTCTCAGGACTAACAGGCAGACATTCAGGGATGGGTAGGGGGCTAGGGGCTGAGGGAGGAACAAAGGAGCCACAGAGAGGGTGACGAACGAATGGCAGGAAATAATAAAGGCGAAGTGAGAAGGTGGGAGAGGAGAGAAAAGAATTCCAGAATTTTAGGTAGTATTTACAGAGAAGGTCACAGCAGATATTATGCTAGCTGGTTCACTGTGAAAACCTACCCCAATAAAAATATATTAAAAGGTAAAGCGATAAGCAGTTAAGAAGCACCTACTGCACACCTGGTGACGGGATAGGATGGGGATCTGCAGATCCCAAGTAAGATGAATATTTGGTTCCTCATTGCGATCACACTGGCAAACTGCTTAGCCAAAATCTGGGGGGTTGGACATGTGACTTCATTCTGGATCATGTGATGTCGGCAGAGGCCGCTGGGTGAGGCTTCCGGCATGGCTCTCTAAGAGGAGGGCTTTCTGGGCTACTGCACGCTCTGCCCTCAGCCCTGGCCCTCCCTCCCACCTGGGACGTAGCCAGGAACGCTGAAGCATGAGGACAAGAGCCACTCTCTAGAATGGCTGAGCAGAAAGAGAAAGCACTGGGCCCCTGAGGCTGTGACATGCTGTGGCTGTGACTGCAGCCTCTTTCCAGACGTGTTGCTGTTGTTGTGGGGGGAGAAACTGACTCATATTTGGCTAAGTCACTGTGAGCTGGTTTTTTTGATTACATCTGGCTGCACCTCTCACTAACACAGACACTAAATGGCAGAGCTGGGATCCGAACCTGACCCCAGAGCCCCCTTAGCGGCTCTGCTATACTGATAAGAACAGGAAACCCTTAAGAAGGGCCCTAAAAAGCCCTCACTGTGCCTTTAAGAAGCACTGTGGGAACAAAAACTAAAGCAGCCTGCTGAAAACATCAAGTAGGCAAGATGCGTGAAGGGAGACCTCATCCAGGTGTGGGGTGGTAGGAGCTGGGAAGAGGTGGGGGAGGACGGCTCTTAAGGAGAGAACACCAAGCAGTGAAAAGCCAACAGTGCTTGGAAACTGAGTTGGGGGATGAGGGACGGCGGAGGAGGAGGAAACGGAAAACATGATCACACTGCAGGAATTAGGCAAAGGATCCGGCGCGTGGAGAAGGTCGCAGATGACAATCAAAAATGAGGTTTGTCCTAACAGCTCTACGGAACCAGTTCACTGCAATATGACCACTAAGTACTTAAATATGTACACAGAAACATTTAAATGTTTGAACGCTTTTCTTCCTCCTTTTGCTAAGAGGAATGATAAATATCAACTGTTTTCCCGATAAACAAAAGGAGCTCAGCAGCTGAAACAGCCTGTTCTGAATCAAAAAGCTAGATGCTATAAATAAGTGTGCATCCTTATTTTCTTTTGTGCCAAAGGCTAACATACTCATTATACTCAGCGAAAAACACTTACTGGAGGCCCAATTGGTACAGAGCTCCATTCCACGTGCTACCAGCCATGGCACCAGGAAAATACCAGCCCTCCTAAAAAGTAGACCTGGAGAATCTTGGGGCTACGAGGGAACTTGAGAAACGTCCAGTTGAAGTCTCCAAAGGAGAGATCTCTGTCGTTTTGGCTTCCCATCACCTCAAAACACTTCTGATTTTTTTGTTTCAAGAGTTGGGGATACCCGACATTGGAGGAAAGCAGCCTCTCTGTCTCCCTGTAGTAAGGCCTAAGGATGAATGAAGGACAGAAGCGATAGGAGTGGGTCACGTGGCCCAAACTCAGCCAATCAGATGCTCCTGCCGGAGCTTTGCATCTGGAGCAGGGAGGGGAGGGCCTGGGGGCCACAGTAGAAGAAGGGTTGGTGGAGGCCCTGGAAGGAAGGAACGGTGTCCTCCCAAACTGAGCCAGGGACCTTGCCTTCCTAATTTCTGCTCAGACCCATTCTTCAGCCTTCTGTGGATCCTGTGAGCAGCACACAGGGACGACTGCCTTTTCCGCCGGAGTGAACTCGTCAGCTTCTGCTACCTACAATCAAAGCCCTAAAGGTACGACCAATCAGATGCTTCAGGCTCTTACAAGCAAGCCCTGCCTCCTAGCCCCCAGCAAGTAGTTGTACTAGTTCTGCCCGGGGACCTTCCAGAATAGGGAATTCACAACCTGAACAGTAGCTGGAAGTAAAGCCAGGCACCACCACAGATGGGGCGTGTGGATTCGGGCAAGCCAATTAACCCCTCTCTATCCAGACTCCTCGTGGTAAAATGGGAAATATAATAGTAATTAATGTAGAGAGTTATCAGGAAGATTAAATTAGTTAATACACGTAAGCAATAAGAACAGTAGCTCAGATACTGGCTAGTAAGTGCTAAATAAAAGTTAGCTATTAGTTCTTGATAAAAATTTAACATTCTTTTTAAAAAAATTTTTTTTAATGTTTATTTATTTTTGGGAGAGAGAGAGAGAGAGCACGAGTGAGGAGGGACAGAGAGGGAGACACAGAATCCGAAGCAGGCTCCAAGCTCTGAGCTGTCAGCACAGAGCCCGACGCAGGGCTCGAACTCACAAACCATGAGATCATGACCTGAGCTGAAGTCTGAGGCTTAACTGACTGAGCCACCCAGACGCCCCTAAAAATTTAACATTCTTACATTAAGAAGCAAAACTGTATAATTCCCATCACTTTATCTAAACTTAATGAAAATCTGAATATTAAAGTTCAAATTTATAATATATCAGAAATAATTACTTTACAAAATGCTTTCTCATCTTAGAAAAGGATTCAATCTGAGATCCTTGAAAATAGCACACTTTATAGAATCAGACTAGAACATATGTTAATTATCTATTTCCTTAACAAGTGGTACGGACCGAATGTTTGTGTCCCAAATTCATACGTTGAAACCTAACCCCCACTAGGATGGTGTCAGGACGTGAGGCCTCTGGGAGGTGATTAGGTCATGAAGGTGGAACCCTCAGGAATGGGAATGATACTCTCATAAGAGAGAAGAGATCCTTTGCCCCCTCCACCGTGTGAGGACACAGCAAGAAGCCTGCAACCCAGAAGTGTCGGCCCTCACCAGACATCAAATCTGTTAGAGCTACGACCTTGGACTTCCAGCCTCCAGAATGGTAAAAAATAACTGCTTACTGTTTAGAAGCCACCCAGTCTGTGGAATTTTGTTACAGCAGCCTGAATAGACTACAACGACGAGCCTTACTATAGGATACTGACTCTGTAGCCGGGAGCTAGTCTCATTGCTTTACAAGAACTGCCTCATTGCTCGTCCTCACAACCCTCCAAGGACAAGCCGGCACTATGACGGTCCTCCCTGGAGCACAGACGTGCCAGGTCGCAGTGAGCTGGTGGAAGAGGCAGGACCTGAATCCGGGAGGTCTGGTTCCAGAGTCAGAGCCCTCAACCACAACACTCCCCTGCCTCTGCGACTTTAATTACAGACAGGCCAGCCACACTTATCAGTCCCACTCTTGCCGCATAAAGCAAAGGATAGCTAAAATAAAAGGCCCCCCAAAATGCCACATGCTCACCTGAACTGTTCTGCAGATTCAGCAATATTTTTTACTGCTAATGGGGCCCTCGCTCCCGTGGCCTCTTTGGGATCCCCGAGGCTTCAAAGCACTGAGGCCTTTCCGGCTTGCAGAATTTTCAAGAAACCTCCCAGACCCCATGATATCCACCAGCACCACAGTCAAGCAAAGGTGCTCAGTTCGTGTCCTTCAGGCATGTCCCCTCCACTGTGGCATCCTTCATGGGCCCCTCCCGCTTTGGACCTCCCTCCCATAATGAAACCGGTTTCCTAAAGTTAGTCCAGGTGTGTCACAAAATTAGGAAATACAAGCCAACAGCTACAAAGTAGCCCTTCGCCCCCAATTCTGAGGGGTTTGAGCTCCGGCATCACAGCTGAGGGCTCTTGTCCTCCCGAGGCTCTTGGCATCTTATATACGGTGACGGCACGCTGTCTCTGAGAAAGTGCCTAGACAGCTCCAGATGCTTGTGAAAGCTTGAGGCCAAGCCTACCTCTTGGGTATATAGCATGTCCTCCCCGTGGCCCCCTAAACACGGGGATTATATAGCCCCGAAGCAGCTCAAGTCAACATACCTCGACAACGAACGGAAGCCCTCTCCCAAAGGATGCATCTGAATAAAAAGGCACTTGAGTCATCTCTGGAGGCATTTGCTATCCACGGCTTCCGCTCCTTAGGTGAGGTGTTTGCTCACCCCGGTTCTACCTGACTACCCTTTTTAAACACCCACTAATCATATCTGTATAGGGCGAAGTAAACATTTCCCAGTTTTAATGGACCGAGGGAGATGGCAATCCATACATGCTGTAAAATAAAGTCAGACAAAATAAGAACATTCATATTTCAATAACGGTTCCAGTCTAAGACGTGGGTGTTTGTGTGCCAGGGGCACGTGAGAGGCCGCTTCAATCCCCAGGCCCGGCGGGGGCCGGCGGCCGGAAGGGGAGAGGAGCCCGTGAGGCCAAGAGAGAGAGAGCAGTCACGTGCTGAAGGCCAGCCCTGGGGCCAGCTGCCCAGGCTTCATCCAAACTCCCTACTCACCAGCCATGGGTTGTCATGGGGTTAAGTGGACAAATACTTGAAAGAGTGGCCACCACAGAGCCAACGCTATAAACGCGTTGCTGTTGATGGTGCTTTGATGAAATGAGGAAAAGTAGCTGACGCTGAGGGGCTCGGGTCTGATCTGAAGGGGGCACGAAGGGGAGGCCGAGGGCCCTGTAGATGGCGCGGGGGTGCCGGTAGATGGCGAAGGAAGAGGGGAAGGGGAGAGATGCCAGCCAGATGCCAGCCCTTTCCCACGTGTGGTGTTGGGTCGAGAGGTGGCAGCGTGGCCGGGGCAGAGGGACGTGGGGCAGATGATGCCTGGGCCACACACCCCAGGTGGCAGGTGACATCTCCAGATCGCCTCCCTTGCAAGAAAAGAAGGGGGGTTTGGGAGTAGCATTACGTCTACCAGGAAAGGCAGGTCCATTCGCTGTAATCACACCTCTGCCAGCTCGCTACACCCCAGGTCATGTTCATTTAATACCGCGAATATTTTGTAGAGCAATAATTAGACTCTAAACGGCATCCTAATCATTTGAGCGGTAGTCAAAATGCCACTTGCGAAAATGTCGCTTCCCTTTGGGAGCAAGGGCTCGCCCTTTCCAGTCTATTTTGGCTCTACATAAACCAGCCAGTCCTGAGGGGGCTCCAGGAATGAGAAGCTCTTCTGGCCCAGGCAAGGGATGTAGCGATTACCTTCCTAGTACCCAAAGCCCAACTACATGAACTGGGTGCGTGGCAGTGACAGCAGGACAATGCCACGAGCAAGGAAAAGCCAAAGCCTATTTTTGGAATTCAAGAGTGAGATCCAGCAGCCAAAACCCATGGGGGAGGGGACAGGAATAAAATAATCAGATACCCCTCAGCTTTACCCTGGAGCTTATGTCTCAAATCCATCGGTATTAAAATAGAACAAATAACACACCGAGCTGTCTTCATTATTCACCGTCGTGAACAGGTTGGCCATATCCTAACTAAAAGTTCTTGTAACACAGATCCTCCAGTGGTTTAGGAGAATTTTCTTTTCTACATCATATATACTTAATGAGTTCGTTGATAAATGTAATCCTTTGCAGCTGTATAAAATTGTAGTTTTTTGTTTTAACTTTAACGTGGCGTATGGATAATATTTCACCTCTTTACTTTTAACAATGAGAAACTATCTAAGCAATTTACACATTTTGGACCAATATCTTAGACCCACAGAACGACATCATCAGAGAGCATGTTGGGACCCTGGAGACTGCCCAGCCCTATTCTTACTTTACAGATGTGGCAACTAAGACCCAGAGAGAAAACAGGGCCTGCCCAGGGGTCACATAGGGGCAGATCTGAAATTAGAGCTTTGACACTCAGTTCCGAGCCCCTGTTTCTATATTAACTAAAAATAAGAGTACAAATTACAGATCTACTTGAGAGATCTACTCTACGAGAGTCTGAGTCCAGGAGAAGCTTCTAAAAGTCATGCTTCTGGGACTCTCAGCTACCAATAAAAGTTCCCCCACCCAGGTTGTGAGGAAATAGATGAGGTCCGTCAAGTCTCACTCAAGTTTCCCCCTCAGAAATGAGAAATAAAACAGAGTGAACCCCACATCTGTGCCCCCATCCCATTTATCTTTTTGCTTTCAAACACCAATACCGCTCCAAGCTGAGGAGTCTCAAACCTTTATTGTTCAGACAAGTGCTTAAACCAAAGGGTACCACTGCTTCTGGCCATGGTGGGAGGAATAGAGAGCAGGCTGGTTTCCAAAGGTTACCGACTTTATTGTAGACTTTGAACGCTGGACACCATCCTCTGGCACGCTCTCTGCTCAACTCTATGAAGTGACTTGATCAAGTTTGCCTTGCGAGTAAAGGGTCTCCAGGGTCCTAATCAAAAACGATTCCATCTGCCGCTGCGCTCATGTAGCTGTTATTCTTGCAAAATGAATCACTAAATTCAAGAAACGGGCATCCTGTTCATCTACCTCCTCCTCAACTGCTTCTAACCTTGGGTCTTCATCTGTTTTCAGTCCACCTGCCCTGGGTGGGGGTGCCGGGTGTTTGCCCTTCGACCACGGCTGCCGCTTCACCCATGCAAGGGCTGGGGGAGGGAAGTGAGGAGTCAAGGTAACAGCAGACCAGGGGAGTGTCACACACGAAACAGATGCTCAGCGAATGCTTGAAGGAAGGAATAAACCTGGGTCAAGTGGCGACCCACTCTTCCAGATATGCTTTTAGGAGGCCACCCAAACAAGGAAGCGCTTGGGAAGAGTACAGTAAAGTGCCAAGAACCTGGAGCTGGCATCATGTTAGGAAGGGCTACCGTAGTATGGCCTGTGAGCCAAACCACACCTGCTGCCTGTTGGCATAGAGTCCAAAAGCTAGGAGTCCTTTATAGACGAACATTTGCCATCAATTTGATGAGCAGAAATACCAACTTTGAACCCAAATTAAGTGAAATGTCATCCTCCAAAATAATCCCGTTCTTCTCATTAGTGGACCTGTATCACAGAAAGTTGTATTCATTGTTACAGTTGGAATGTAATCAATAAAAATTCTGTGGAAATTTGTTTCCTTTCTCGTCATACCTACATAATATCCTTGATTTTGCCTCTTGGTCCTCAAAGCCTAAAATGTTTAGTGTCTGGCCCTTTATAGAAACGTTTGCCAACCCCCAAACTAAAGGCACGGGGCACTTTAGGCTGGAGGAAAGAAGACGGCATAACAGCTGCCTGTCACTGAGGCAGAACCCAACTTGCTCTATTGTTCCAAAGAGACAGAATAGATGGAAGTTATAGGAGACAAACTTCAGATCCATCCTTTCTACTAACCAGAGAGAAATGGAATGGTACATATCACATATCAAAAGCTGTGCTATTTTATACCTATTGTCTCACCAAGTTTTATGACGGTCTTTGAGGTGGGAGTCCAGAATGGCTAACTCTTGGGGTGCCTGGGTGGCTCAGTCGGTTAAGCGTCCGACTTCAGCTCAGGTCACCATCTCGCGGTCCGTGAGTTCGAGCCCCGTGTCGGGCTCTGGGCTGATGGCTCAGAGCCTGGAGCCTGCTTCCCATTCTGTGTCTCCCTCTCTCTCTGCCCCGCCCCCGTTCATGCTCTGTCTCTCTCTCTGTCTCAAAAATAAATAAACGTTTAAAAAAAAAAAAAAAAAAAAGAATGGCTAACTCTTTCCAAAATCACAAGCTAGGAAAGTGTAGTGCCAGGATTTGAACTCAGATATGCTTGGACTCCAAGGCTGAGTTTTTCCACTGTACAATGAAAGACCCTACCAAAACTCAAGCATTATCTGCCAGGGTAATTACAGAGGGGATTTTACTTGAGAAAGCACATGATCACCACCACCAATAAGAACAGCAACACACACTTTGCATACACTATCCCATCAATCCTTACAATAACCCTCAGAGGTAGGTCCTATCATTACCTGTATTTTCCACGTAAGGGGACTGGTGTAGAGAGGTAAAGGAATCTGCCTACGTTTATAATCAGCACATAAAGTAGCAGAATTGAGATTCAAACTAAGATCTGATATCAAAACATGAGATATTGTCAGGAGGGCAACACTTTCCAAATGACCTACAGAGTCAACACAATCTCTATGAAAACTCTAACAAGTCTTTTTTGCAGAAATGGAAAAGCCAATCTTCAAATTCATGTGGACTTGCACAGACTTGCATTGTTTTGAATAGGCAAAACAATCTCGAAAAAGAGCAAAGCTGGAGGACTCAAACTTCTTGATTTCCAAGCTTGCAAAGCTACAGTAATCAAACCAGTGTGGTACGGACATAAGAATAAACATATAGACCAATGGAACAGAACTGAGATCCCAGAAAGAAACCCACACATCTATGGCCAGCTGGTTTTCCACCACGGTGCCCAGTCCATTCAATGAGGGAAAGAACAGTCTCTCAACAAATGTTTTTAGGACAACTGGGTTTCCACATGCAAAGAATGAAGTTGGATCCCTACCTGTATATAACAGTTAACTCAAAATGGATCAACATTCTAAAAGTAAGAGCAAAGACCATAAAATCCTTACAGGAAACATAGGAGTAAATCATGACCTTGGATTTGGCAATGGATTCTTAGCTATGACACCCAATGCATGAACAGCAAAAGAAAAAAATGGACACAGTAGACGTCATCAGCATGAAAAGCTTTTGTGCATCAAAGGACATTATCAAGAAAATGGAGAGACAGCCTACAGAATGGGAGAAAATATTTGCAAATCATTATCTGTTAAGGGTTTATTATGCACAATAAAGAAAGAATTCCCATAACTCTACAACAAAAAGACAAAAACCCAAGTTTAAAATGGGCAAAGGTCAGGGGCACCTGGGTGGCTCAGTCGGTTAGGTGTCTGACTTCAGCTCAGGTCATGATCTCATGGCTCGTGAGTTCAAGCCCTGTGCTGACAGCTCAAAGCCTGGAGCCTGCTTCGGATTCTGTCTCCCTCTCTCTCTGCCCCTCCCCCGCTCACACTGTGTCTCTTTCTCTCTATTTCAAAAATAAATAAAAACATTAAAAAAACTTTTTTTAAATGGACAAAGGTCTTGAATAGATATTTCTCCAGACAAGACACACAAATGGCCCAAAAACACATGAAAAGATATTCAACAGCATTAGTCATTTGGGAAATGCAAATCAAACCCACAATGAAATACCATTTCACAACTACTAAGATGGCTACGAGAGAACAAAACAAAGCAAAAATAACAAGTGTTGGTGAGGATGTGGAGAACTGGGAACCCTTGTGCCTTGCCACTGAGAATGTCAAATGGTGCAGCTGCTGTGGCAAACAGTTTGGTAGTTCTTCAAAAAGTTAAACAATTACCGTATGAGCCAGCAATTCCACTCTTGTATATATGACTTTACAGAACTGAAACCAGGAACTCCAATATGTGTTTGCCAATGTTCCCTGCAGCATTATTCACAGCAGTCAAAAGGTGGAAACACTGAACACGTCCACCGATAGATGAATGGATAAATAAAATGCGGCGTATACATACAAAGGAATATTCCCCAGACAAAAAAAGGAATGAAGTCTGATACACGCGATCAGACGTGTTACACAACAGAGAGGAATCTTGAAAACATTAGGCGAGGTAAAATAAGCCAGACATAAAAAACAAGGACGGCATGGTTCCCTTCACATGATGCAAACTCATAGAGACAGAAAGTAGATCAGAGGTTAACAGGTTATGGGGTTGGGGAGGAGGAAAGAGGGAGCTATTGTTCAATGGGTAAAGACTTTCTGTTTGGAGTGATGGACGATTTGGAAATAGTCATGAAGGCTGTACAATATCGTGAACGCAATTAAATCACTGAATTGTATACCTTAAAAAGGTTAAAATGGCACATTAAAATTTATTGAGGGCCATAAAAACAGAGCAATGATACTTAATTCAAAAACGTTTCCATAATGGTGGACATGGAGGTGCCAGGGGCCACGTCAGGAGGTGAGATTCTTTGGGGCAGGCCTGTCACACAAACGTGACATAGCCGATCCCTGCTGGGTGACCCCCAGAGCTGGACCAGAGTGGGGATCTGTAGGTGCTCTGGCCCATGCTGGGCCCGGCTCTTCCTCTGTTACCTATTTCCCAGCTAAATGACCTTTACTCTTTGGACTCACCTGGGAAGATATACTCACTGCATATCCAGGGAAAGTTTATCTTGAAAATCAAAGAAAAGGGAGCAGGACGAGAATGTCCATTGGCTTTGAGTTTATTCAGCAAGTTTCTACTGAACACCTACCATGCACTAAACATTCTGCCTTGATCTCTCAGAAGGCCACGCGTCTAGTGGTCAGGCCACACTGATGCCTCCTAGCGAGCTGGGCACCTAGGTCAAGGCTGGGCTTCTGTAGCCCAAGTGGGGCTGCACGAAACACCAAACTCTAATATAAACTGACAAATGGTAGGCCTGTTCCACAGACTTAGACATTCAAGTGTCTTTCACATGCTCCCTGATTAAATGAGTGTTTGGGTTAGGAATGTGTAAATGTCCCTTTGGTATAAGCACTAGCCAGACAGTTCTACCCACAGAACTATAATGTTGTTGAGATTTACCAGAAACGAATTGGGAGTTCAAAACGAAAGACAAAAATACCACTTCTGTCTTTAAAGCTGCCGTCTCTATGTAGAGGGGACACGTACACCCTTCCCAAAAGGACCCCCTAACATTCTGTCAAGAGGGAGCCATTAATAGTCAAATTCAAGAAACAAACCTACTTCGCAGTTTGGGTTCATTCTGAAAAAAACAGAGGAAGCGGGGCTTGTTGCTTTACTTTTAATAGCACGGGTTGTCATGCCAACTAGTGCTGCTGTTTAAATTGAAGGGGAAGAAAGAAGTGTTCCTTCCTACACAAACCTTTCAGCAGGGCTCACAATTAGTCTTCTAAAAACACGAAAACTCATGGCGCCGGAGATACGGTAAACACCGTGCTTATATTTAAGCCTGTCACAACGAGGATGTGGGAAACCTCTGGTTTGTACTGCCTTTACACAAGGCTCCTGCCCGGTTATCTGGCTGTGCGCTGCCCTGAAAGAGAGCAAGGCATTCCATGGGCACACACACAGAGGCGGCCGATCTCGAGACGGGAGGGGAGCCTTCCATCTTGAAGGAACACAACTGAAGAGAGAGACAGAGACAAACAGTTTTCTGGTCAAGGTGGCTCTGCTCCCCGCGAAGGCACTGTTCCTAAAAGGCTGGGTCCGCACAGAGCTGCACAACACCCAAAGGTGTCAGTGATGCGGGGAGGGAAGGGGAAGGTGCACCAGGTGCTGCGGCAGAGGGACCCCCTCGGTGCAGGGGTGCTGAGGGGCCCAGGTCAGCGGCAGAAGGACGGTTGTTGGCTTCTGCTCACGCAAGGTCCCAGCTGGCATAAAGGAAGGTCTGTGCAGTGTTGCTATGGCAAGCAGGACCTGCTCACAGACCAGCCGCGGCAGGGCACGGCCGGATCCCATCAGCGAAGGGCGCAAGCAGTCTGTCCCAAGATGTCGGGGGTTCCCAACCCAGCCCTGTGCCCGTCTGGTGTCCTCTCCTCCCGCTCCTCCATGAGAGTGAGCCCTTGTCTCCCACGTCCTCAGGCCTCACACCCTCACACCCTCACAGTCCTGAGGATGAAGGTGTCTCTCTGCTCTGAGACTTTAATTCCTAGCAGTCCCTGAAGAGCCAATTCAGGAACTAGTGTTCCTCCTCTCGCACTGGCCCTCCACCTACAAACACTGCGGCAGCCTACCCAGTCTGTCCACCTGTGGTTAGCATGCCTTGGGCTAACCAGTCTTCTCTAATCAGTGTCCTTTTGTGTCTTTCTATTTAATTTCCCTAATTAGTTTCTGGAAGTTTCTGGAAGCCAAAAGGCCTTTCTCTGTACACTTTGTTGCTTCCCCTGTGCCTGGAAACCCCTGAGCATACGGTGGTGGGGACAGCACAGAAGCACACAGCGGCCACGTAATAAGCTCCAGTGCTGGGCTCTGTTCTGAGTACCTTATGTGGTTTGGCAAATAAGCCTCACAATTACCTGAGAGAGGTGTGATTATTAGCCCCATTTTGCAGAAGGAAAAACCGAGGCATATGAGGTCAATGACTTGCCAGGATCACACAATTGGTAACTGGCAGACCCAGGACCCAAACCCAAGCTCTCCGACACGAGGGCCTGGGCCTGGGCCACACTTGGTTGCTGCCCTGGGTTTGAGGGTTGAGAAAACAAAGACGGGGTGGGGAGCCAATGGAGGGGAGAAAAATGAGTGGGAATATCTATAGTAAACACATACGATACTATCCCATTCCTTGAAACTTACGTAAATATACATGCATTTATTCACAAAGAGATACATGAAAAGATGGTCTCTATGATGTCAATGGGTAGTCAGCTGTCTCAGGAGGGCGGGGCTTTAAGTGCCTTTTATTTCCTTTTCCACATTTGTCTGTACAGTTTGATTTTCAAGGAGTCTGCAAGGTGCTGCATACTGCAAAAATGATCACCGATGAAGTCAATTTCATCATGGGAGGAAAAGGGAAACAAAACAAAAGAAAAAGAAAGGAAAAAGAGGGAGGGATGGGACAAGCTATCACGTGTTTCTGATCGGAAGGGTGGCATGCCACACCTGTGACTTAGATCACCTCGGGGACAATTCAGGAGGTGAAGACAGACATACTATTCTACCGCGATGAATGACAGCAACGACAATCACTAACTCTCATGGGGCCCAAAGAAGTAGTACAGGAAGTTGAAAATCCAGCTGCCCCCACAGCAGCACGGCTCACCACAGTCAAATGCCCATCAACAGATGAACGGATGAACAGGTTGTGGTATAATCTACATGATGGACTGTTATTCGACCATAAAAAGGAACGACATACTGACAGGCTACAGTGTGGGTGACCGTGAAAACATTATGTTGAGTGAGAGAAGCCAGACTCAAAAGGTCACTTACTAGATGATTTTGTTTATAGGAAATACCCAAAATAGGTAAATCCATAGAGTCAGGAAGCAGGTTAGTAGTTGGCGGGGACTGGGGGGAGGGGAGAGGGGGACAGTTGCTTCCTGGAGATGAGGTTTCCTTTTAGGGTGCTGAAAATGTTTTGGGATTTGATAGAGGTGATGCCTGCACAGCACGGGGAATGCACGGAACGCCACTGAATCGTGCACTTTTAAAATGGTTTAAGTTTATGTTACATGAATTTATCTCAATGAAAAGACAGTCCAATTAGCTTTTAACCTAAAGCCCCAATAAAATGGAAGGGCAAATGAGAAGAAAAAAAAGAAAAAAGAAAGAAAGTCCCAGCAAATGAAGGAAGCAGGACACCCCACGGAAGATGTGGCCTGGGGCTGGAGGAGAGAGGGTCCCTGCTCAGCCAAGCGTGGACCTTCCGTAACTGAGCACCGAGGTGCCACCGTCTCCAGATACTGGGAGCTTTCACCTTTCTCCTATGACACCTCCTGTTCTAGCTAAAAGATATGAGACAACATGGTCATCAAATATTTGCTGCGGGAAGCTCCAACTGCAAAATCAAGTAGAAACAGCAAGAAAGGTTGAAGCCACATATTCAAATGCTTTGCTACTGGAAGCGGACCCTGCGGGGAGCCCTCCCCAGCATCAGCCACACCAGATGGCAACTGCCTGCTGCTTGGCTGCCTCCCCCAAGACTGGGAGCCACTCACGGGCAGGGACCATGCCTCGTGCAAGGCTGTGTCCCGGACTTTATCACAGTCCCTGGCTCAGAACAGGGGAATGCATATACCTGTGTTAAAGAAATGAATGTCCTCCATTTTATATATCTTATCACTTGACTTCTATATATATTTTTTAAGTTTTTATTTTCATTTATTTGAGAGAGAGTGCACAAACACATGCAAGCGGGGGGGGGGGAGGAGGGGGAGAGAGAGAGAGAGAGAGAGAGAGAGAGAGAGAGAGAGAGAGAGAATCCCAAGCAGGCTCCATGCTCAGCACGAGACTGGCGCAGGACTCCATCTCACGAACTGTGAGCTCATGACCTGAGCCAAAATCAAAGGTGGGACAGTGAACCCACTAAGCCACCCAGGTGCCCCTGATTTATATTTTTAATAGATAAAACACAGCCATGGGATAAAATCCAAAGGCCTCCAAGGAATGTAATGGTGGTAAATTTCCCTTTCTCCTACCCTTGTGCTCCCTCACCTATGAGGCAACCTCTGACGCTGTCCCCATCATTTTAAACGTGACCAGGGCAGTGAAATTCTGAATTGCAAAAGCTCCGGCAACCAGACCGCCCGGTGACTCGGGCGTCAGGTCATCACCACAAGATGGAAGCCACATGTGATACCAAGATGAAAGTCATCGGAGTGCAAACAAGGTCCCAGTATTCCGTGCTGGGAGGAGGCACATGCCAGGCTTGCAGAGGAACGCTGCTAAGGTGACAGCCGTCCCCCTAGAGTCATTCATGGCATGTCGAGAAGTCCATGGGCAGGGGCCAGCCAGCCACCTCCAGTTCCTCACACCTGATTCTGACGCTGGCGCATTTCAAGCTGAGGCAGGGCCACGTGGCCACATGATGGGACGAAAGCAGACACACAAACCGCAATCACGCTCGGACCCAGAGAGATGCTTTAGCGGTTTGTCTAGAGGAAAAACGTTCACCTTAAAAGAACTCAACGGAGAGCTGGGTGGCCCTGTCCCCACGGACAGGCTCCACGGTGGACACGGCAGATGGGAACTCAGCCGGCCAGGAGGAGAGGGGCCGGGGAAATCAAAGCACCCACGGTGGCAAAGAATCTGGGCAGCGTCCCCAGGGGCATACCGTGTGCGACAGGAACATCTGGACACACTGAGCCCCGGCCTGTGAGGGGCTTTTTTTGAAGACTGAGTAACCATTGCCCTGTATAGTCACCAAACCGAAGCCTAAAAAAAGACCCGGGCCGCGCAGGCTCATCTGTTCTCCAAGGCTCCTGCCTAATGTGGCGAAGCACCGGCGAGAGGGTGAGCCGGGTGCTTATCTGATTTCAGCCAATCTGTTACTGTATTTCATTCCCTGTCCTCGTGCCCAGAGGCTGTTGCAATGTGTATAAATTTAGAAAGAAAAAGATAAATAACATGGAAAAGTCCGTTTTAACAAAATGAGTTGTTTTCTTTCTTTTCTTTCTTTCTTCTTACTCCACTAAAGAAAGGACAAAGTGATCGTGTTACTTATTTAGCCCTTACCATGGTGGAATTTGGTATTCTGGGCAGCAGCTCAATAATGCATGACCGCAGCCCGATTAACTAGCTTCTTCTGAAATTGTAAAATAGTCAAGCTTCCATCCCAAATATTTTTTAGAAGCTGAAGGAACAAAATGACAGTACCTCGCCCAAGATCTGTAATCAACTAGAGTGTCTTCTGATCGAGCCAAAATCTCTGAACGAAGACTGTGTTTACCGACACGAATGTCTATGCCAGCTCACTGACCACACACGGCGGTGCCATTTTGCCCCAGGAGTTATGCGTCGATGCTTTAAATAAGGTAAAACCTTCATAAGGACATTAGTATCACGGATGGGAGGTTTGGGGTTACGGTAGAAATTACCCTCAAAGAGAAACTGCTTGAGAAATGCTTGCCTTCCCTCACACGCAAATTCACAGCCAGTGGGTTTATGGACCAAGGTAGGAAGTCACCACCAGTGGATTCTACGAGCTAATCATTTAGCCCAATTCCCACTCCACAGAGTTAAGTGATGGGCCCAAGGTCACGTGGCTGCCAGTGGCAGAGGGGTCAGGACCAGGTCTCACAGCCCTTCCCCGGGCTTATTCTGCTGGCACCACTCCCCACCGGAAAGTACCAGACTCAAGCGCTATACCTCCGACAGCATCTCGTACTGGCCTCTCCTCCCAAGGGCAATGGTCAGCAAATCGTAGACCACAGATGCGCTCTGCAAGCTGATGAGGCGGTCGCTCTTGTGCTCGGGTATCCGGCTCAGCACAGCGTCCCGGTTGGCCTGAAAACAACGCAGAAGAGAGAAGCAGATGGTGAGCCAGTCCCTGCACACCGCCAGTGTTCGGGGCAGAGAAGCCATCTAGGCCCTCCTGCCCCTCACAGTTTGCCGAGGGCCTGGAGACAGGGGAAGGAACGAGTACGGGGCTTGTCACCTTGGGCTGTTTATTCAAATTCCCCAGAGCCCTACAGCACATGGTACAGGGTGTTATCCAAACACGAAGGCCCGGAGGTATGGTTCTAGAGGACGCTCGGTACCTGTCAGCAGGCATTTGAGGGAAGCTTTGGGGGCTGATGGGGAGCAGGGTGGTTTCTCCTGGGCTCGGGCTCACAGCCAGGCTCTGCGGACACAGCCAGTGCTCTGGGGCAGCCCTGCTGGGCCTTGCCTGTAGGTCCTTCTTCTGCTCTACATTAAAGAGCAGGGGGGAAATCCCCAGTCCCATGTTCCCATCATCAAAGGGTGCCATTACGTTGTGTCACTCCTGCGGAGACATGTGGTCCTTTTCCTGTGTCACTAAAGCAACATTCAAATCCCTATATGGCACCTTCCCTGGAACAGACTACAAAGACTAATGCAATCTTGTTTAGGGAAGCACAAAACAGCTGTATCAGAGAAACCAAGAAGCAAACAGATTTTTGTCTTAAAAGATATTACCGAGGACTCAAGAGATCACCTTGCCTATTTTCCATCGCCGCTGCTTGGCACAGAAAGACAGCAGGCACATTCAAACTTATTAATCTCATCTATCTGGAAATCAAATGCTCTTTACGACAACTTGTTTTCGTTACTTCCGAAATTTAATTTCTCTACAGATTCTCCACACATATCCCATGTATCAGGGACGCTACCTACTCTAACCATTTTCTTTTTCTCCCTAATAGGGAGCCGGAATCAACTAAGTTAGATTTTGCCTGTCTTTGTTCCCCCTGCTAGTTAACAGAAGTCTCCAGATCTATCCACCTCTAGGAGGACAGAAGGGGCCCGTTGGTTTTTCCTGCGAAGGGGTGCCTGAGATACCAGGGTCGCTTGTCCAGGCCGGCTGATGATCATCTCCCTGCCTGACATTTGGAATGGCCGTGCGCACACCTTCTCTCTCACAAACGAGACAAAATGCTTTCTCTGTGTGTGAGTCCGAGGCACTCACTTTTAGCCACCCATCAGTACTTACTGACTCGAAAACTCCTTGCTCTTAAATGTCAAAGACAAATAAGAATACATAAGACAGGCCACTTCCTACAAAGTGAGTCATCTCTTATGGATACAAGCCTGCTTTTGAAGATTTCATTCTAAGGTTTTCTTGTTAGGAGTGTCTTTGAGCCAAGAAAAGAAACCCTGAGGGAAATAGGAGGGCCTCCTGTAAGGGGTCTCATTTTATTTACTTGCCATAAATGTTCCATACTGAGACCAATGCCTGGAAGAGAACAAAACAAAGCAAAATACTACTTAGGGGATATTTTCAAGTTATGCCAAGCACACTTTTTTTTTTTTTTTTAATTCTTAGAGAAAATCTATCGACGTCTTTTGATTAAAACCTCAATGCATCCACAGATAATAAATACCGCAGAACACCGTGTCGGTGGTAATTGTGGAAATGTAGTTCTGATGACCCCTTTCTCCTGGGGAAACTTCATTTGACACTTTCTTGCAGGTGGAGAGACTACGGATGAATTGACTTTTCTAAGTTAAAGTCAGAACCAACGAAGATACAATTTTCTCAGATACCAAAAAAAAACCACAGCAATTCTCAACTGGTTCTGAAATTGAACACATGAAACTTTCTGTCTATAAGCTGAAAAATCAAGAAGTCAAGGAACACGAAAAAAGGCTTGCAAAGGCAACTTAACTGAGACTTCGACCTACATAATTATGGAATAATTTACAGGGAGAGCACAGTCATTTTGGTTGGAAACCCAGACCTCCATATTTACTGATGATGTCATTGGATTTCACCATCCTCTGAAGAGAGTTTCCAGAAATCCAATACCACAGAGCCAAATCTGACTGCCTCAAAGGGATCTCAATTTTGAGTATTATTAGTTTCTATCATTTCAATTAAGGAGCAGGAAAGTTGGAGACATCATTCCCAAGACATCTCCACTTAGAGCGAGCATTTCAGAGATGTGCCTGTGTTTTCCAAACTCTAAACTGGAACACACAACCTGACCACAGAACACCATATTTTCAATCAGAATTGTCCCAGAAATCTAAAATGTGTGGTCACCACTCTTTCAGAACTTTTACAACGTCACCATCCCAGTCTGCCCAAATGAAACTAACTGCTAGGTTGTGGAGAGCCCCGCCTAGAAGGAGGGCACGAGAGCTAGGAGGCCAACGCGAGCTGGCCCCCACCAAAGAACTGATGACGAAGCGCGGAGAGACCGGCTCATTCGCAAAACAGTTCCCGAATGCCAGAGTGCCAGCCTGTTCACATATATGCTTTCCCTGACTGTGCCAAGGCAGAGTAGAGAATGTAAATGACACCGTTCTAAGTTACCAGCTGACAGTCAAGGAAAGATGAGTCAAGGGGGCAACCTGTTTCCTTCAGAGGAAGTAAGGCCAATGACGTCAAAGAGGTTCCAAATAAAAAGCAGTGGTAACTCAAGCAGTCTTGCTCCTGTAAACATCTATGGGCCATTTCACAGAACAAGGAAACCCAAAGCTCGAAATTAAGGCAAGGATGCTAGCCTCCCTGACTAATCCCAGCCTCTTCCAATCCCTCCTTCGCTCAGCATACAGCCTTCTTCTTGTGTTCCATTTCTAAATCTTCTTCAGCTGAGCGCATTTCATGCCTCCATTTAAACTGCACACGTGGGAAAGAAGGAAACGACCTTCTCTCGCTTCAGTTTCGATTCCTTTTCTTCCACCTTCTCCACCTGCTTGCCTGGTGAGGAGGGGGTTATGAGAGGATGCAGCCTCATCTGGAAAGAGCAACAGACCACTGTGGGATGCATCCGTTTTGCCTGCTCTGGTCCTCATCTACAGAATGAGTGAATGGGTGGGAGGATATCTAGGTCCTTCCAAGTTCCAGGAGCCTCGCCATTCTGCTCAGGTGCTTAGCACACACCATTTAGGTGCTAACGTACTAACTACTATAACACAGATTGCTTCTCAGAGTTTCAAGCCAGGCGGTCATGCCTAGTGATATGCAGAGTAGAAACCCAATAAATGGTGAGTAATGAAACACTAGATGTAAACTTTGATATTCTGGCCAGACATTACGAAAACATTTCAAAGGAATCTGATGGCCTGGCAAAAACTCCCGCACAACAGCAGAGCAGGTAACAGGAGCGAGCTCTCACGGCCAGGGACTCTGCAATGCCCGGGGAGCGGGCGGGAGACCTGTCCAAGGAGCTGAGTCTGCTCCATCGGGCTCCTGCTTTAAAAACCAGAGGTTCGGGGCGCCTGGGTGGCTCAGTCGGTTAAGCGTCCGACTTCAGCTCAGGTCACGATCTCACGGTTCATGAGTTCAAGCCCTGTGTCAGGCTCTGTGCTGACAGGGCAGAGCCTTCAGAATCTGTCTGTCTGTCTGTCTCTCTCTCAGTCCCTCCCCCGCTTGTGCTCTGTCTTTCTCTCTCAAAAATAAATAAAACATTTTTAAAAATTAAAAAAAAAAAAAGAGGTTCGCATACACCACAAGTTATTTATCCCTAAACTCTCCCTCCCACCCAGGCAAGTTGAGAAGGCTCGAAAAGGTTACCCTCTGGGGGCTTCCTTCCCTTTTTAGGGTTACTTTGATGGTCTTTTTAGCTGCAGTTTTCCGATACACAACTGTGCTAGTGTTCCATCAATACTCACTAGGTGGGCAAATAAATGAACTCAGATGCCTGTTACCTACTAGGGCAGAGAAGTCCCATGCCCCAAGCTGACATTAACCTACAGGGGACATTTCTAACCATTCCAAGAATTAAGAAACATCCCTCTTTTCAAACCCCCGTTGTTTTTCCCCCCACCCAGCTATCCCCTCTAGAAAGTATTCTTCTCCAAAGAAAAACAGCCACTGTACTGATGGAGTCACCATATCACAAACAGGACTGTAGGAAGAGGGGAAAGAAAAATGTAAAAACACATTCTACTTACCATTGATTCACTGATCAGCAGTAACAACAGGGCTTCTTCAGTATTTTCTTGAGGACAAAAAATGCTGTGTAAAGAAAATCAAATGTTATACATGGCACTTTCAAAATAATATAATGAACGGAACTGATTATTAAAAGCTTTTAGATTTTTTATATAGAATCCACACAAAAAAATACTGTATCATCTGGACACTTGAATTAATTTGCTTATTTCTATGGCAATCTATGGAAGTTTTAACTATATTTTAACTCTGCATTTTAATAGCAGGCAGCAGAGTGAAGTAAAGCTGTAAAAACCACATTCAAAGCCCAAATAACATATATGCCAATTACAGAGGCAGAAATTTGCTACAAACTGACATTACCTCCATGATAAAGCTCTCTCTTAAACCCATTATGGGGTATTGATTATAGGCATTTTACTAAGCAGGTGTCTGCTTACCTATTTCTTGCTAACTGCCGTATCTTATATTGTCCATTAGATGAAATAAGAGATTGGAAGCAATTTTAGAGTTTGAATCATTTCTAGAATACTGTAAGAATTTGGCGAGCCACCTTAGTTAAACACACATGTTCGTTACAGGGTGGCCCGCAAGAGCTAGCTGTCTTATTAATCTGTTTTATGGAAGTTGGCTGAGCTATACAACATCTTGGATTGAAAGAAAAAGCTTTTAAGCTCAATGTTGCTCCTCGAGATTAGAGAACAAAAAAACCCAAACATACCCCCAATCTCCATTCTTTATAGCCTATAGCCTTGCGCTTTGAGCATTTTTAAAGACTTATAGCATTTTTTCCCTCTGTTCTAAAAGCTCTAGAATCCTTTGAGTAGAATTGGAAGTGTTATCACCAACTGAGCCAAACTCGACTCTTTCACGGAAAGGAAGGGGAGCGCAATAAAAATGAACTTGGTTAAAAGCACACAAACAAGGGGCGCCTGGGTGGCTCAGTCGTTTAAGCGTCCGACTTTGGCTCAGGTCATGATCTCACAGTTTGTGAGTTCGAGACTTGTGTCAGGCTGTGCTGACACCTCAGAGCCTGGAGCCTGCTTTGGATTCTGTCTGTCTATCTGTCTCTCTCTCTCCTTCTGCCCCGCCCCCACTTGTGCTCTGTTTCTCTCTCTCTCTCTCTCTCAAAAATAAATAAAGCATAAAAAAATTTTTTTAAACAAACAACCCCCCCCCCCGAAACAACAAAACAAAACAAATGTCCTGGACGTTTTGGAGACGATTAAAAAAGAATAAATCTTCCCAGTGATAACATCACAATCATTTCAGAGATGGGATGATTCCCCCACCAAAATGGTGAAAAAAATGTCTTCCACATCATTATAGATCCTTGTTTTCTCTGAAGTGCTGGCAACTTTTGTATGGCGACAAAGGACCGTGAAGAGCAAGACAGAAAAAGCACAGGGCCTGGTTCTCTTTTTACAACTCTGACGTCCCTAGAGGTAAGGAAACCACCTGTGGATGGTTCCTGTTGCTCTTGTGGGCTAAAATTTTACGAAAAGGCTGGCCTGTAAATGATGAGCAAGATTCTGGGATTTGCAGTGAATTTCCTAAAGGAGGTAGCTTGAGGTGAGCTGGGTTTTTCAGAGACGGAACTCTTCTTTCTCCTTAAATTCAGAAATAGAGCCTACAGAATTTGAATGAAGAGTGCTCGTGTGTGTGTGTGTGTGTGTGTGTGTGTCCACCCAGCAATCATTTCCTGATATTCTGGCTCCAGCTTACATACAACTGGGACCTTACAAATAAGGCAGTAGCATTAACCTTTTTTCTCATGGCTAGCCAGTTCTGCATTGTCCAGACTAATTGAAAAGAAGAGAGAGCCCATGCTAATTGTGACTTAACACCAGCCAATTCAGTCCATGGATAATCCCTAAATTCCATTTGAGCCATCCAGCCTGCTTAAATGCTAAGTTGTGTTATTTTTACCAGAGCTGCTAACAAGTAACACATTAACTGATTCTAATTCCACTTCTTCTACCCTTCCTTTCGAGGCAGGCGAGATGGGTACTCAGGAGCACTGCAAAGCTCTCAGGGCTGGCAGGAGGAAATGGGGGGTGAGAGAAGGAGGAAGGGTAGTTTTAAGGGGCATGTTGAAAAACTATATATCAGAATGCACCCCTTCCAGTACTTATGGATTCTCTAGACCCATTTCTGTCCATTCCTCCCTTCTTCTCTGTTGAACCTGATGTGGAGCTCAGGGTAGATGTCAGAATTGTGACAGTCTCCTGGTGGGGACCAAGAGCCTCAGGGGAGGTCTCAGGGTGCTTGGGTCTCAGCCTTGTGGAGTGGGAAAGCTGGGGCTCTAGACCCACAGGACATTGACTAAAGGGTAGGGTGCAGGATTCAAAGGAGCAGAGAGAAAACAGGGCCCGTGGGGGGTGAGGACAAGCTCCTGGGGGACAGACTGGTGGCCAGCGGAGGGGGTGGAAGCACAGTGCTGCTGGGTAAGATGGAAGGACTGCACTGAAAGCCCAGCCACATTACTAACTCACGGGCTGACCTGCAGGCAAGCCACTCATTTTCTGACTTTGGATGAAATTTACCAACTCACTGTCTGACTCTACACAAAAGAAACAAGGACAAGAAGCTTCACTTATAAATAGTGATCGTGACCTTGCTGAGGTTCCCACATAACAGCCCTTTCTTAAAATTTTCCCAGATAGGTGAAAAATGTCACTGTATGTGGTAGAAACCATCATACAAAAGAAATCAATCCAATTTTATCCAACTGCCGTTCATCTTTCTGTCATCTTTAGCCATTACACAACTAATGACGAGTCGGATGTCTGGAAGTCAACGGCACCATCTGGGAGTCAAAGCAGACCCTATTTAGGTACAAAGATGGCCCTGAGCACCTCCGACCTGTAAGAAAGTTATGTGTAAGTAATGACGACATCAACTCCAAGGCCCAGCAATGGTGCCTTTTATTTTGACTATGTCTTGCCTGATTGTGATACTACTAAGGAATCTCTGGACAAATACAGCCTCTGAACCACAGCCAGTGGAGAAGAGCTAAAGAATCAAAGCCAACAGGGCTGCAGCCCCACCCCATCCCCAAGTCACACTGTTAAAGATGCTGAGACAGAAAACACATCAGTCCCAGGTTTGTGTGGAAGGACAAGGATTCCAAGAAAGAAAAACTAACCATTAAGAGTACCTGCTGATTATGAGGGATCAGCTAGCCTGATGTGAGGATCAACGAGGCACACAATTCCATACAGGTCAACATCCCCTCATGACAAAGAAAGAAGGGTCCTTCGTTTGGATCAAGTCCCCTGAGCTATACTCTGGAGTGGACTGGGTGAGTCCCACAAAGCATATGGCCTTGGACGAGGCCTTCTGCGTTCCTGATGAGAAGACAGGCCCTCCACCATGACTGGAAGGTGGGCCACGTACACTAGAGGTGAGCCCAGGGCAGGAACCGGGGGCACAGGGGGTTGCTCACACAGCTTCAGTTCTGCCATCAGGTGGTTTTCCTGACCCTTCAAGCCCCCCATCTTCACACTTTAAACAGTGTCCTCATCTTTACCCAAAACCTGTGCACTGGCTCTGGGAGGTTCAGACCTATATTTAGAACTCCATGATAGTCACTCTCTCCTCCTGGGCCTACAAAGGAGTTCAGCACATCTGGCTCTAGGCTTTCAATAAATGTTCTCATCAACCACTTTCTGGCACAAAAGTAGTTTTTAATCTCCCTCCTTACTTTGCATAAATCACGAAGTCGAATATGCATTTAATGATCTAAGCCACCTCAAGTGTTCTTTACAAGGAGGAATACAATAGAAGGAAGATATACCTGACGTGTGTACACTAAAGGAACATGTGTAAGAATGTTCATTATAGCACATTCTAGAAGGAGGAGTCAGATAAACACATGAACCAAAAAAATCAGATATTTTGAGTGCTATGATGAAAAATAAAGGAGCTAATGTGATAGAATATGCTCGGAAAGGACAGTTAGATACAGTGACTGGGAATCCTTTCTGAGAAGATAACAGTTAAGCTATTTGGGCCAAGGCCTGGATGAGATGGAACCAGCCCCAACTGAGAAACAACTCCAACATACATCATGAGCAGAACGGATCAATATATTAGAATACCTATGGAATACTGTGCAATAATGAAAACAGACTCCAACTGCATGCAAAAATATGGGTGAATCTCTCAAACATAATGTTAGAAGAAGTTAAACAGAAGAGTTCTTCATGTATTATTCCGTTTACGTAAATTAAAAAAAATGGGCCAAACTAATTATTGGGACAGAACTCAGGATGGTTTCCCTTGGATAGGGAACTTGGTAAAAAGTCATCAAGTTTTATACTTCTGGTTTATTTCTCTCAATGTGTGTCATGTATCAGTAAAAAGCTTACTTAAAAAATAAATAAGCAAAGATAAAAAAAAATTCCACATGGAAAGACCTAGAAGGAAGGAAGTAAAGAAGCCAATAGCATGTGCTCCCTCCCCTCTTTTCTATCTAGGATTGTCAACATCTGCTTTCCTTTCAAAATTCAAGATGGGGAGAGAATGAGCATCCTGTTTCCACTTCACATGCAGGCCACATTGACAAGGAGTGGAGTTTTCTGACAGAGCTCACTTTTCCATTATGACCAACTATTCTGAAGGATTCTTACGATTTGCTGGAGCTAGAAGGCTCTGTGCCTCCTAAAGTCTGCTCTGTGCTCATATTTCTCATAAGAGACTGAGAAGGGGGAAGCATTTGGGACTATTGGCCAAGATGGGGTTTAATCATTATCTGTGGATTTCCTTTTTCACCTCCCAACTACCACAAATGAATTGGTGGTAATGCCCTTCTCGCCACAGGGTTGACCAATCAGATAGTCCTGGTGACTAGGAAGCGCCAACACACGTGTAATCCCAACAGGCTTTCTCTGTTTACTAATAAACCAGGAATATCCCTGGGAACACACAAAACTAGAAACCTAAAAAATGATAGTAATGACTGAAGGAAATAAGGACCGTGTGGAAATTAATGAAATAGTGAATAGAGACACAATTAAAAAAAAGGAACAAAACTAAAATCTGGTTCTTTGAAAAGATCAATGAAATCTGATGAAGTCTGGCTTAGCATCTGAAAATTAATTAATGTAATACATTACATCAATAAAGAAAAAATGTACATGATCATTTTGATAGATGCAGAAAAAACATTTGACAAAATTAAATACCCTCTCACAAAAAAATTACTCAACAAACTAGTGATAGAAGGGATCTTTCTCAACCTAATAAAAGGTATATATGAAAACCCACAGCTAACCGCACACTTAATGGTGAAAGACTAGATGCTTTTCCCTCGTAAAATCAGGAATAAGACAAGGATGTCCGCCACTCTTGCCACTTCTATTCAACGTTATACCAGAGGTTCTAGCCAAGGCTATTAGGGAAGAAAATGAAATAAAAGTCACTTAAGTTGGAAAGTTAGACGTAAATCACCTCTATTTGCAGATGACATGATCTGGTATGTGGAAAATACTAAGGAATCTAAAAAACTATTTGAACTAATGAACTAGTTCGGCAAGATTGCAGTATAAAAGATCGATATAGAAAATCAATTGTATTCTATATATTTGTAATGAACAAACCAAAGACGAAATGAAGAAAACAATTCCACCTATGATATCATCCAAAAGAATAGCACACACAATAAGTTTCACAAAATAAGTGTAAAACTTTAACCCTAAAAATAACAAATCACTGCTGAAAGAAATCAAACAAAACCTAAATAAATGAAAAGACATCCCATGTTCATGGATCAGAAGACTTAATATTGTTAAGATGGCAACACTCCTCAAATTGATCTATGGGTTCAATGTAATTCCTATCAAAATCCTAGCTGCCTTTCCCCCCCCCCCCAGAAATGGACAAAAACTGATCTTAAAATTTATATGAAAATGCAAGGAACTGGGGGATGGGGGTGACAGCAGCTAAGAGGTACTGAGTTTATTTTTGGGGTAATGAAAATGTTCTAAAGTTGATTATGGTGATGGAAGCACAATTATATGACCATATTAAAAGCCACTGAACTATATACTTTAAATGAGTAAATTGTAAAGTATGTGAATCATATCTCAACAAAACGGTTAAAAAAAAACCCAACTGACTGTATCTGTGCAAAATGAAATTGTGACTTAGCAATCAGCCCTGGTATGGGAATCCTCTGGTGAACCAGTAATTGCATTTTCTAGATCTGCATGTTGCCTCCATAATTCTCCTTGGACAGATGGGGAAGTTGACGTCAGAACAGTGACAAAGTCTGAGCGGTTCACAAAATAAAGGAGAAGTGGCCGGCTCTATGAGCTTTTTTGCCTTCAAGAGGTGAGGCCACATTGGAATAACACGCAAAGAGACAGAGAGCTCTATCTATGTGTCCAGCTTGATCAGGGGAGGGAGTAAGAGCTGAGTTTCTCAATATACCTGGCATCTTATATACCTGTCAATTAAGAAACATGGAAAGCACACACACAAACACACACAAAAATCTCAGGTCTATTTTTAGGATGTAAGTTTCACTTTAAAAATGAACCCCAAACCTGCTTCTAAATAGTTCATAATGAGGAGTCAGCATTTTTAAAGTGAGAGTTTGGGAATTGTTAGGACAGATGTTCTGTGAATCCAGATAAGGACTAAGGAGTGAACACAGGCCATGAATTAAGCAAACTCATGGTTCAACGAGGCCATAAAAAGGGGGGATTAAATTAAAAGGGGATTAAACACAAATTAAAATAAGCCTAGGGAAAAAGTTAAGAATATGCTCACTCTGAATCCATACAAGAAATACAGTCTGAACAGGAAGATGATGAGGGAGAGAAAAGCCAGGGTCAACATAAGAGGATTAAGAGAAGCTGCCTGGAGAAATGCTGTCCCCTTTGAAAATGCGACAATCATTTTCAGAAGTCACACATGTAGTATCTAGCAATACAGCAGCCTGCAGTCTCTCTGCCATTTTCTCGATTTGATTAACAACCGTGGAGGCTTCCATATGCATTCATACACGCCACCTTTCCCTCATGGAGAGATTCTGAAAAGCCATCATGCCTTGTCCTCGCAGGGACAGGCAAAGATGGGAAGGTGAGGCTCTAAGGGGAGGAATCAAGAGTGAGTCAACAACTGTCCCTGTCTCCTGGCCCTCTTCATGGTCTCTCCCTGCCACGTCCCCTTCCCCCAAATGGGGAGGGCCCACACGGAGACTGCAGTGGTTCCCTAGCCCACCTTCCTCAAAGGTGGTTAAGTCCCAGATTTAAAACTTAAAAAAATTAAGAGGATCTAAAAATGACATCATCTTCCAATCACTTACAAATTATTTAATTCTCCTTCTTCTTATAGATAATTCAGTTTAAAACAAATTTTTATTCATTTTTTTAATGTTTATTTTTATTTTTATTTTTGAGAGAGGGAGAGGGTGCGTGAGAGATGGGCAGAGGGGTGGGGGGGACAGAGGATCTGAAGTGGGCTCTGCGCTGAGAGCAGAGAGCCCAACGCAGGGCTTGAACTCACAAACGGTGAGATCACAACCTCAGCCGAAGTTCGGATGCTTAACCGACTGAGCCACCTGGGCACCCCTAAAACAAATTTTTAAACAAAAAGATCAAGGAATTGCTGAAGAAAAGAAAAAAAGGTTAACTCTGGCTTACAAACAGATTTGTCGCTAATTGCTGGGTAATGCTAGGTTTCTTACAATAAATAGAATGAGAATCCCAAAGACCAACAGTGATGGCTGCAAACGGTGGCCAACCACCGAAATGAGAGAATTTTCCTACTTAAAATGCCCCACTGGTGCATAGATATTTGTAGAAGTTATGAAAAATAATGAGGTATATCTATTAAATTGGCAAATGAGACTTGTTGTCTGGTTCTCTTTTCGGGGAAGAATCTGCCCTTGAACTTCTACTCATCCTTGAGTTTTCCCCCAATCCCCTAACCTACAAATGAGGACATCAACTGCCATACTTCTCTCCTGAGTAGACGCGGGCTTTCCGAGGCAGGGTGTAGGTTTTGGTGTTTGCTCCTTTCCGGAGAGGATCGTCCAGAGGTGACTGGCAGGGTGGATCCTCCAGGGGGTTCCAGTAGCTCTGTTCACACATACCCCGCAACAAGATCTCCGCCAACTGCCTGGCTATTGTCTGGAAACACAAAGGAGGAAAGGCATAGCTATGAATCAATTTTGTATCATTCATTCACTCGTTCACTCATTCAATAAATATTTTTCAGTCATCATTTTGTGCTAGGCACAATTCCAAGACTCATGCTTAAAAATTTTTTACTTCTCTGATGAAAATTATATCAGTTGGTGACAAAAAATAAGATACAATACAGCAAGATAGTTGAACCATTTTGAAACACAAGTTCATGTCCTTGGAATGCCACCCTGCCTCTGAAACGCTAAACGTGTTTTATGCCTAAAGCAACTGAAACTTTGAGTTAAGTTCTCTCCCAAAAGCTCTTGTAACAGGTGAACTGCAAATATTTTCATCACCTCCCAACAGATCCCTGCTGAAACCCAAACTTGGCATCAACCTAGATGACGTTATTCCTGGAAAAAAAAAAAAAATCTCTTCGTTGATGGTAAGATGACAATCAGGGCAGATTTTTAGAATGCCTTCCCTCTTTGAAGTGCCACAGGCCAGTCCCATGGTGGCCCCATCCTGGGACTCAGCACCTGGGCACCTCGTTCCGGGCGCACCCTGGGCCTTGCGGCCCAAAGGCTCCTGCTGTCCTTGTGCAACAGAGAAAGCAAGGTGGGGAGCGTGGCTGCTGATCAAGAGAGACCTCTTTTCAAAGCTGGATAGGTATCTCTTTTCTCACTGTGAAAACCCAGACATATCTGGGTCTTGCCATCCTGAGTTAGAAACAGATTTACTATGCTTTCCAAGCCCTCTGTCATGGAACATATAGAACAGTACCACGTAGGATGAATGGGAAGAGGGTGTGTGTGGCATCTACTAAGAAATAGTTCGTTGGCTGATGCGTATCAGTTCATTTACCTCATAATCTTCCAGAGATAAAGGAGAGGAGAAGTAAAAACAAACACACAAACAAACAAACCCACAAAATCTCTCTGAAAACAGAAGCATTGCACCTGAGGGTGGTCCAGGCTACCCCATGATCAGCCAAAGGTGGCAAAATAAAACTTCAACCATTAGGTTTTCCCACAAGGTTTTAGCATTCTTTAGAACACGCAGAGAATGCTGATCTTCCCTGAGGGCGAGACTTTTTTTTTTTTTAATAAATATGTTCCAGGAGAGAACTCTGCTAGGTTTTCATCCACATGAAATCTCCTAAAACACCACAAGGAAACTTAAAAGCAACCAAATCACTAGCTTAGTGGTTTCTGATGACCACTGGGTAAAGGCAAATTTTCTTAATTATTCCCAAGTAAGACCCACTGGCTTTAAATGTCTACAAAAATGTGAAATTAAATGCACTCCTATCATCCCCAACTGAGCCATCTGTAAAGATCTCATAAGCACACAATTTTCAGGACCTGAACAGCTCCCGAACTGTTTTCTTAAACCTTCCATTATAGTTCCATTTCCATCTCATTGCAGTCATATACGTTAATGACTTCTGCTGGAAGCATCAACTGGCAGAAATAACCTCCACTCGCTATAGCTGAGGGGAAAAAAAACGTCAAAGGAGAAAAAATGAACAAGGAACTTCATTTTCTGGATATATCTGCCATGGAGGGATTCTGAAGTTATAAAAATCTCTGTCCTAAAAACAGTTTGCTTGTCCACTACTAGACAGCTCATGCGAGATCTCACTTTACCTCAGGGTATTAACCTTCCAGAGAGACTTTGAAAATAAGGTTTTGATGTGATTGCATATTTTAAGGGTGTCACTTCACCACTGCACTGCTGACTAGTTTGGTTGTGGGCACTGAGAGCCCACATGAAGTTCAGAACAGGAGATTAAATATGAGAAATTACCAGCAACATTACCAATGTCAATCAGACCTTCTACTTTTTTACACTCAGGTTTCATTTGCTTGCAGTTGAAAAGTTAACAAATTATTGGTAGCTATCAAAGTCAGAAGGAAAGAAAGGAGAGGAAGGGAGCCAGAAGCAAGTCAGGTTTTTATGTACAAATCCGTTTTGTAAATCCATTATGTAAATCCATTTTGTATGTGTTTTTTAAATTGTGGTAAAATTCGCATAACATAAAATTTACTATTTTAACCATTTTGGTGTATAATCCAATGGCACTTAGTACCTTCAGTGCTATACAATCATCACCTCTATCTGGTTCCAGAATATCACCCCAAAAGGAAAGCCTGTACCCTTCTAGTAGTCACTACATTCCCCCCTTCCAGACCCTGGGAACAATTAATCTGCTTTTTGTCTCTGTAGATTTGCCTGTTTGGGACATTTCATAAAAATGGAATCACACATTTTGTGGCCTTTTTGTATCTGGCTTTTTCACTCAGCGTAATGTTTCCAAGGCTCACTTATGTTGTAGCCTGGGTCAGTCTTCACTCTTTTTGTGGCTGAATAATACTCCGTTGTGTGGACATACCACATTCTGTTTATCTAATCGTCAGCGGATAGACATTTGGATCGCTTCCACCTTTTGGCAATCATAAATAGTGCTGCTACGAACATTAACG
This sequence comes from Panthera tigris, assembly GCF_018350195.1. NCBI lineage: Eukaryota > Metazoa > Chordata > Mammalia > Carnivora > Felidae > Panthera > Panthera tigris. The sequence continues at coordinate 133,269,856 of NC_056665.1, forward strand.
TTCAAGTTTTTGTTTGAACACCTGCTTTCAGTTCCTTGGAGTGTTTCCCTAACAGTGGGGTTGCTGTAAATGTACTGTTAAGTCCTCAGCTATGGTCTCACCCCACAGAGCTTACAAAGCAACGTTTGCATCTCCTAAGTGTGTCATAAATTTGCAATGATCAGCTGATCCTTGAGGAATCCTATGGTTATGAGCGGTATTAACTGGACAAGCTTTCTGATGTCTGGTGCAGACCAAGATACCAGTGAATAAGCCCACCAAACACAAAGTACTTCTCAGCTGGGGAAGGCAAAGAATCCCTTGTGGAAATGAGAAAATAAAATTCTCGGGTCCTGCCCCAAACCTACTCAGTTGACATTTCTGAGGTCAGGATTAGGGATGTGTACTTGTTCAAAAATGTTGCTCACATAATTCTGATGCACACCTTTGGTTCAGCCCTCAAGGAATTGGAAGCAGTTCAACCTAGGTCACGTGAGCCACATCAACCAAGACCACAGGTCTACTCGCGCCTCAAGTCCAACACAGACAGGAAGTGACTCCTCTCGCGTCAGCACCAACCAGTTAGCAGCTGAAAATGCCCAGGGGCAACTCCAGTCTATCCAGACTTCTTTAGGAGCCTCTTCACGGTACTTCTCAGAAAAAAAAGGAAAACTAATTGAAAAAACTTCTCTCCCTTCCTGACATATCTTTATTCAGAATCCCACCTCATAGGATTTTTATAAGTTAAAGTACATTGATTTCAATACCACAAACCTTAGGCAATAGTGGAAGATATGCTCTAATTCTGTGAAAAATAATGTTGAAGTAAACAGCAGGCAGATCCCCATAGTGCACTCAATGTACTCGCATCTTCTAGTGGGGGAAAACCATTAATCTCCTTAATAAAATATGCTTTTGAGTCAACAATATGAACAAATGCATCATATTTAAGCAATCTTGAAAGACTGGATTTTTAATCAGCTCTTAAAACAATTATAAGAACACTTGCCAGTATAATCAGTTACTTTAATTGTGCTTCCAAATCTTAAAAGAACCTGTTCGTGCTGACCAGGCAAGGAGTGTTATGAAATGCTGGGAGGAGGTCAATCTGAGAGAAAAGACATTTGGCAATAATTTTTATCTATACTTTTTCAGGGTTTTGTTTTGTTTTGTTTTCCCTTAAAGAACTCTACAAATCAAAATGTCTAGTTTGAACTTCTTAAGGCACCTAAAAATCCCATCAATATATAAATAAATCTCACAGAGCAGGTGAAGTCTTGGTGGGGGGTAGGGGGTGGGGGGTGTAAAGTCACCCATCTTCCCTCATGCCCACTAATTCCAGGAAAGCCTCTGGCTTAGCCACCTGGCCCCATGACAGTTGCGCATCCTAAAACCCTGAAGACACCAAAAAGAAGATTCAGCCTCTCTTCCCACAACAGGAGTCTCTTGGCCCTGCCCAAGTGAAACTCTACCATGGCACGAAAAGGGGCCATGACGTGAGGAGGACAGTGGCATGGTAACAAGACAAAGGAAAGTGGAATCTTGTGTGGGGTTGTATGTGATATTCGCTTAGCTTCTGGTAAGCTCCAGACCTTTACCCAGACACCCCTTGGCTATGGCTCTGCAGGCCAAGCTATGGAGGTACCATCAATAAGTTCCCGCAGCAGGGAAAGTGTAAGGAGTAAAAGGAAGAGGGAGAACTTAAGTCAATAAGAGAGCCAAACAGCGATCAACAACTTGGTTTATGGAACCAGCTTTTATATTTCTCCTCTGAGTTTTAGAGTCAATAGAACTAATCAAACAACTAAGTGCTCTTCAGGATCTAATCTGCTTTTGCTCTGGTTAGGTTTTGGTGCGAAATCATTAGCAGACAACCGACTCCTTTGCTACACTGGCATCTGGGAGGGCTTACGTAGCCCCTGCCTTATGGGATGCATTCCTTAGGTTTCAAGAGCTAGCACTGACAATAAATACATAAAAAGATGCTCAACATCATTAACCATCAGGGAAATGTAAATTAAAACCACAATGAGATAGCACGTCACATGTACGGGGATGGCAACGACTAAAAAGACAACAGCAAGTGCTGTGAGGGATATGGAGAAATTGGAGGCCTCGTAACTTTCGGGGGGAATGTAAAATGGTGCGGCCACTTTGGAGAATCATCTGGCAGTTCCTCCAAATGTTAAACGTAGGGTTACCATATTACTCGACAATCAAAAAAGAATGAACTCTTGCCATTTGCAACAATGTGGGTAGAACTAGAGGGTATTACGCTAAGCGAAATTAGTCAGAGACAGACAAATACCATACGACTTCACTCATATGTGGAATTTAAGAGACAAAACAGATGAACAGAGGATAGGGAAACAAAAATAACATAAAAACAGGGAGGGGGACAAAACAGAAGAGGCTCTTAAATATAGGGAACAAACTGAGGGTTGCTGGAGGGGTGGTGGGTGGAGGGATGGCTAAATGGACAAGGGGTTAGTGGGGAGGACACTTGGAATGGGCCCTGGGTGTTATATGTAGGGGATGAATCACTGGTTTCCACTCCTGAAATCATTATTGCACTGTACGCTAACTAACTTGGATGTAAATTAAATCATTAATGAGTTAAACAAACAAACAAATGTAGAGCTACCGTCCGATCCAGCGATGCCAGTCCTAGGTACAAGAGTGTATATTTCCACCTAAAAACTCGCATGAGAATGTCCACTGTGGCATCGTTCATAGTCACCAACTCGTGGAAACAATCCAAACGTCCATCTGATGAACAGATACATGAGATGTGTTCTATCCATGTGGTGGGATAGTATTTGGTCACAAAAAGGAGGGAAGTGCTGATCCGTGCTACAACTTGGGTGAACCCTGAAAGCAGTGTGCTAAGGAGGCCAGTCATAAAAAGACCACGTGGTACGTATCACCCCGTTTATCTGAAGTGTCCAAAACAGGCAGATCCATAAAAGCCAAAAAGAAATTAGTGGTTGCCGGAGGCCAGGGGAAAAGGGGAGCGTGGGGATTGACTACTGATAGGTATGGGGTTTCTCTTTGGGGATGAGAATGTTCTGGAATTAAATAGTAGTGACGGCTGAGCAATCTTGCAAGCATACTACAGACCAGTGACTTTAAATGGGTGAGATGCATAGTGTGGAAATTAGATCTCAGTAAAGCTCATATATCTATGACAGAGGGGCAGCGGGACAGAGGGAGGGGAAGGGGGGCAAGGAGTGAGAACACCTGAAGTGCCCTTCTGGCCTCAATCAAGTTCTCCATCACACTCACCATTCGCAGGTTTTGAGTTGTTCTTGTTTCTACTGCTCTGAGGATCTCTCTAAATCTCCCGACTCCTCTTGTCAAGTTCCTGTGTGCACACAGAATTTGACAGGGTTTCCATCTGGCGCGCATTAATATTAAATATTTTATACACATATTTCAATGCATTTTGTCTACATAAAAGCTGTTGGCTAGATTTTCAGCAAACAATTATTCTGCACATGTCCATCCATCTTTGTTCAACTCTGAAAAATTTGGCCTGGGATTGGTGGTCTTTTGCGCTTCCACAGTCAGATTTCCTCAAGAAAAAAAAAATGTGAAAATCAGTTCTAAGGTATAGAAGGAAGGAAGAAAGGAAGGAAGGAAGGGAAGGAGGGAGGGAGGGAGGGGAAAGGAAAGGAAAGGAAGGGAGGGAAGGAGGAAGGGAGGAAGAAAATGTAAGATATCTTGCAAGAGTTTCTCCTCAACCTTACAATGGCTCTGTAGTTTTCCTGCTCTATTGATTGGTGCTGAAATCTATCTTTTCACTTAAAAGGTGGGTGGCAACAAGGTACAGAAATGTCAGCACTGAATGCACTGTGGGTAAAGGCTTCCTGTTACTTGCAATTTTTATGGGCAAGACAAAGGTAACAGGTATGAAAACGGTGGGGTTCCACCAAGCAATCACTCTACATCTTTGAGGACAGAAATCACTGTCCCCAAAACCCATCAAACCGGCCTTCCTCCCCCCAACCCTGCACCAACAAGAAAAAGCAAATGGTCAAAGGCCCTTCCGAGAGCAAATGCATAAGGACTGGAACCCGGAGCTGCCTGACTCTGCTCAGAACACATCTCCCCTCCCGGCCCCACACCTCCCAAGACAAACGGACAAATCATTGTTTAGTGACATCCTGGTGCAGATGTCCAGGCCCCTGCCCGTTGTCCTCCCTGAAAGCTGCGCCTGCCCTGCTCAGCTGGGAACACTTCCCATTTACATTGAGTGCTGCCACCACCTATGACATAACTCGGTGATATTTATAACTTGCTCATTAGGACACATCTCATCTTTCCAAAAAGCCGCAGAACGGGTCAGCCGGTACAAACCTGTCAGCCAGCCTCTGCCGGCTGGGACAGATGCTCTAGGTATTTGCCTCTCTTCTTGGGTGACATTTTAAATCATGCAAAGGTATTTAATCAAACTGAATGTGGGGTTTCTGTAGGTTACAAGCACTCACGCAGGCTGTTCCTTTGTATCTTATACCTACATGACGTCCCAGGACTCTCGTTCACAAGTACAGCCCTGGAACTTTAAGATAATAGTTTACTGGCGTATGTACATAAATACTCTCGGATTCCTCTCACCCACACATATCAGATGATACCAGATCAGAAGCTTTATGGTGACATAAAAAGAGAAGCGTGTGCTCAGGACTCTAAGCGGCGCTAAAGAAAATCTAACAGAGGCGTGAATAAAAATTAGGTAATGGGCCCCAGGACATACAATCTCCTCTGCTTTCCCCTTCGTTTGTTTTTATGGGATCTGTGTTCACAGGCAACAAAGTACATTTGCTTTGGACTGAAGCTCAGCTCTCTTAAGTAACGGGGTGGGGGGTGGGGGAGGAAATAGCAACAGCTAAAAAAGGGATGGGTGTGGGCACGGTGGGCTAATTTTGTTCCAGAATCACAGACCAAGCTCCTACTGTGCGCAAAAGGAACGGCAGTTTGAACTGTAGGACGTAAGGGTGGGGCTGAGGGAACACAACTAAAGACCCAGTGTGTAAAGGGCTGTTTTTCCAGGGTGGAAATCAGGCCTGAAAGTAGCATCAAATCTGAATATGATGAGCCAGGGAAGGCTGCAAGATAGGCACTGGTCATTCAGAATGTCTCCCGCGCCCTGCTGGCAAAAGGAGACACTTATCCAGTTACAGACACACAGAATTTTCCAGCTAGACACGATCCAACGCAACCTAGTCCATTATGACACAGAAGTGAAATGGCTCGCTCAGGTTCACAAACCCAGTGAGAGAATGAGCTGGAAGCTTTCTCCTGGGTTCTATCACCTTTCTGGGCAAAAGAAATGTCAGCTCTGAAAGCGAAGTGAGGCTCTAGAAGAAAGAACAAAGTACGAATAAGAGAGCTCAGGTCTCTGTTTTGTAACATTTATATGCAAATCACTTCATATATACATAACACAGATTTTACCCGTTCCAGTGACCACAGCTAATGAGCTACTGCTAGGAAGTGGTTCACGATCCAAAAGAAAATGCGTCAGCCCAGGTGAAGCCTTCTGGAGGGTACTGCCTCGGCTGCCTTAAAAGATAAAGGATGGCTGGAGAAACTCAACTACCCTCCTAGGGCCAGGAGGCTCTCCCGCGCGGGACCGAGGCCCCCTGCTGGATGACTGGAGGAAGTGTCTGGGCCTCAGGGGTGCGGCACAGGAGGGGGCTGATCAGCCTCTGGGTGCTTGTTCCCAAGGTACCCACGCTGCCTCTGAAGCAAACAGTTTTTCTCAACTGTTTCCACGGTATTTCTGGCGGGAGCTTTTCAGAATCGAATTGTTCCTCAAGCTCTGGGATCCTGCTTGTAAACAAAGGATCCACAGTGACCCCCGAAGGCCTCACCCCGCCGTGCCAATCAAACGAATGTGGCACCATCCACATGTGGGTGTCCGGCCACAGACCAGGCTGACAGCAGGAAGAAGGGCTGGAGGTGAAAGATTTTAAATAGCAGAAGAGGAAGAAAGTTTCCCAGATGCAGAAACATCTCTTTCTCAGCAACTCCTATACCATTCATACATTTTTTTTTTAGGCACATAATTTTATTCAACCAATCATTTCCAACCGTTGCCATGACAGCAGAAAAAAAATTTAAGCTAGATGGATGATCATGACAGAAAGGAACAAAAAGGGGAAATTAACTTATAAGAATTATAGCCTAAATGCTATGAAATACTCCATTTTGAGGGAAATAAAAGCCACAGGATTGCCTTCATGTCTCTAAACTATTAGTTTATTCTTCAAATGTTGAGATCATTAAATATCTAGAATGAAATGTTGCTTAAAAACTCCACTCCAAAACGAAGACAAGGGAGGCCAGGACGTTCCTTGGTTTTGAGGGTTTCCACAGACTCTCCACATTAGGTCACTGATTCCATTTCAACACCCTTGACTGAGAGAGCACAATGATGTCAGAATTCATTATGGCAAACTAGTCTCAAAATGAATGTTCCTGCCAGCCTGTGAGCAGCGGGCACTTTGGCAAGCTGTCAGAACTTGGGGTTCACCTCCCGCATCTTGCTTGGGTAAGCTTCCTGAGCTGGGTGCGTCTCCCTCCATGTGGAAAGGTTCCCAACAGCTCAGCTATCACCAAGGAGAAGGGGCCTGGGCGTCCCTTGAGCCCCAGCCGGTTGTCCAGTGTGACGAGCAGGCACAACCCTGCCTTCCCTTGCCAACATCCCTGTGTGTCCCCAACCCTGTGGGGAGAGCTTGGGCCAGTCCCACCGCCTTGCTCGTGTTCAAACCCAGGCAACCTACTGCTCTGTCTTGACAGGAAAGCCCGCCCACTTTTCCCAGGGACGCGTTCTGTTCCTGGTGACCTACTTGCACTTCTTCTTCCCTCCTCCTTTCTCCATCTGGTTTCAGATGGGAGGAACCTCCCAGGTCTCGTCTGCTGGCCCTTAGGTCAGGGCAAAAGCATGACTTCCTGAGGACACCGAGGGAGGTGGCCCCGCCAGCACTTGGCCTCCCTCTGGACCCTGCGGGCCCTGCGGCAGCCATTTGAAGGCTGGTCTCTGAAATTTACACCCTGCCACGTGCAAGTCCACGGCAGCGCCTGTTTCACGACTCTGAGCCACATTCAGAGCTCTTTGACACGGCCACCTGTGCCTCTGTGCCATGAAACCAAGGAGGAGCTGCATTGGGAAGGAAACCAGAGCTCCAGAATCAAAATCAAAATGGGAAACCAGGGCTGGGAGAAACTCGGAGACGTTCAGAACCGTTACACCTTGTGATAGGTGGCTCCTTCAACAGCAAGCTCAATACACCTTTTTCGTTATTATTTCTCCTTTCGTTTCTTGGGACCAGCGTGGGTGGGACGGGGCAGTTCTTCCCCTAACTTGTCCTTCCAGATTATTTTCTGACCTCAGAGTCTGGCCCAGGCCACCAACACTCTTCGATTCAATTATCCATTATCACGGTCATGCAAACCCAAAGTTCTGGGGTGAATAAAATACTTTTTATGCTGTTTGTCAAACTCCTGGATGATAAGGAAAAAGTGCTTCTGCTAGAGTAAGTTCAATATTTTTTCTCCTCTGTGGTTAAGAAATTTATAACCAAAGATCAATTACAGAACAAGTCAAGCTAGTAGATCTCTCAGAACTAAGAAGTCGCTGGCTTTTCCCAGGTCTTTTCTTACCAACTAGCACCCCTGAGGCTCTTCAGCAGTAGGGTCATTTCAACAGTCACTGAGTGCATTGTTCTTCAGGTTCCAGGCTCATCCCTGAAGATACACTGGCGAGCAACGGACACCATCCCACCCCAGGGAGCTCAGAGAGCTTCACACACCCCATAAGAACGTAATAAGCATCTCGAGGACCAAGATCTGTGTTCTGTTCACCGACATACCCCAAGCCCCTCAAACAGAGTCTGGCATACAGCAAGTGCTCAATAAATACTTGTTGAATGAAGGATGCCTGGGTGGCTCAGTCAGTTAAGCATCCGACGTCGTCTTAGGTCATCATCTCACGGTTCGTGAGTTTGAGCCCCTCGTCGGGCTCTGTGTTGACAGCTTGGAGCCTGGAGCCTGCTTTAGATTCTCTCTCTCTCTCTCTCTCTCTCTCTCTCTCTCGCTCTCAAGAATAAATAAACATTAAAAAAATTTAAATACTTGTTGAATGAATTTCAGAGCTACTGTAAGTCGAATAAACCAAGATCACAAGGGAATACATTTTCTACCTGCTCCTTGTCCCCTTCTTTCTCGCTGCACTGGGTTGGCAGACAGCACAGCAATGCACTCTCTTAAATAGAATATGTCACAGATGCCCTCGGTGGCATTGCAGCATGGGTGCCTGGGGGAACAGTGACATACCTGCCTGTCCCAAGTGGCAGAGTGAGGCATGCCTGGCCTGACAGCTTCTAGAGAGCTGCACGGATAAGAAGGATTTTGAAGATTTTTTAAAAACCTTCCAAATATTTCAGGGAAGCTTTCCTGCTCACGTGCCTTTTACACCTGCTCCTCTCTGTCTGAAGTGTTCTAGGAACTGTTAGTCATCCTTCAAGACCCAGGTCAGAGGCCACCTGGGGAGCCTTTTCCTAGGTTCCCTAGGAAAACGCAGGTACTGCTTCCTGGGGTTCTCCCAACAAGCTCAGTTGTGTTTTGAGCCTAGAGAGCACTCAACACACTGGTTTTCACATGTATTTCTGTCTGTCTGCCAACCAAAGCGTGATCACCTCGGGAGCAAAGACCCTCTTTGTCCCAACTGCTACATAGAGCCAACCAGGCACCCAGTGACACTTAGGAAGCTGTGTGCCCTCAAAAGAAAGAGTGAGCGCTATCTTGTATTCCAAAATCCCTTTCCCCATCTCCTTGATGAAAAGTCTTCTTGACCACAAATGGGACAACTGAAGCAGACCCTTCTTACATGAGACACACCCCACTGGTACGCTAGACATTGTCAACACAACCCCAGAAGGACGGAAATAAACCAGCCTTCTCTAGGTCAATTTCTCTTAGCTCTCAGGCTTGAGAATTGCTTCCTCTTCATTTATACAACCTTAGGATCATCTATTTGGAAAAAGTCTGAAGTCAAAACCAGATATCCAGATCGGGAAAGTGTGAGAAGAAAAAGACATCCTTCGCAGTCCAAAAGGGCACTTCTGGCCGGCTGTCAGGGAGCTGCTTTTTGTCCCAGAATGGACTCCAGCTTCTCCCTCTGTACACGCTCTTCGCCTCGTATCCAATGACATGCACTTGTGAAGACAGATGGCTTGCTGTAGTCAGAGGCCAGGGATCAAACCCACAACCTTGGCCTGGTTAGCAAAGGACTCTGTCTGATCAACGGAGCAGGCCAGCTGCAGCCTAGATATAGTGGTGGAGGGTGTGACAGCCATCCACGCTGGGAGGCGATCAAGCAGGCGAAGCTTCCGGAAGTCTCGCTGCAAACCTAATGAGAGTTGTACTAGGCTTAACAACATTTTTTCTGACTACCTCAGCAACTGAGGCTTCCCCGTGACAAAAGCAGAGTCAATCAGGCGTTTCGGTCAGCTGGCCAGGCAGCAGGCAGCACTCGGAGCAGGCTCTGTGTATCAGACAGCGTCTCAGGCAGCGGAGGGACAAGTCCAGTGAGGCAGGCAGGGCTGTCGCGGAGCCGGGACAGGACATGCACACTTCCAGCGTGGTGTACTAGAGGCCCCCAGATGCAAGCTGGACTCGGGCGAAAGAACGGCACCCTTCCCCCAACAACCTCTTCCCTGACACTCGCCCGGACCCCCGGCCTCTGAGGAAACACGGAATACGGAGAGGCTTGCTTCCTCTCACGTTCTTCTCCTCCAACTTTGGGGAGTGGGTCAAAGGCTATCAATCCTCATTCCAACAATATCTACTGAGTGCCTATGGGCATCAGGAAAGGGGCACAGGGGTGCAATTGTGAGCCAGCCAATACACATGCATCCTCATGAGCTGTGGTGTGACCATGGTCACCTTCGCCCTGAATCCCAGCGGTATCCAACACAGAGCAGGACTCCTCAGTCTAATGCTACCTGCACCAAAAGAACCAGAACTTATCTAACACGTGAGGCCGGCCCTCCCATATGCTCACCTGGAAATCCACACACTCACATATATACTTACACCTAGACCAAACAGAACATGGGTCCTAGAGCCACATGGTAAGGCTCAAGCCCCAGCTTCATACTCACTCATTGTTGACCTTGGGCAAGAGCCTGTGCCTCCGCTTCCTCATCCGTAAAATGGGGATAACAAATGTAGCCCCCTCCCCCCCACAGACTGGTTCTAGGAATTAAATGAGTTAATACACATGGCAAGTGCTTTTAAATGTTTAACATTATTACTACTATTTCCTCACAACTCTGTCGTTGCTCTAAATAGTTTTGGAATTCTGGAAACTACCTCCCAGTCAACTTACGGAACATGAAAGTCTGTTTTACCGCTTTGGAGACATTTCACTTTGAAGCAAAAAAAAAAAAAAAAAAAAGTTATTCCTGGTTTGGATTCACTCATTCACTTTGTTATTTACTGAAAACCTACCATGCCCTCAAAGACAAAAGACAACAACCCATGTCAAGGGAGGGTAACAGAAGCTTCTTCTCCGGGGCTCTGTAATCACTCTCCCAGGAAATGATGGTGAGATCTCCCAAGTGTGCTGGTGCCCATAGGGAGGAGTGCAGAGTCCCCACCGAAGCTGTAGGGGACGGTCCGGGACAAATGCAACACTGAGAAGCAGAGGCACTGAGGGAGGTGAACTGAATCCTTCTCGTGCTGTCTCAGTTAAAACAGCCAACTTACAGAGATTGCTCTGAATCAATTGATGAGGGCCAGGCCAAACTCAAAAAGGTTAACCTGGGAGGCTGAACCACTAACTGTCTCACAAGTACTTTTGACCTCCTGCTCACCCAGCCGATTGTGCTACGGAGAAGGAAAAAGGCGGAGAAGACATCAAGGGGAGGACAGTCCTTCCAAATGTACTGCAATACTTGAGCTGAAAGTTAAGTACAAGGATCAGAGTGCAATACTCACTTCCATTTCAATTAGCGGAAAACAGAACTGCAGTTCCAGAACAACGTCTGGGGACAATATTTTAAAAGCTATGACAAGTGGGAAAAAAATCCAAGGGACTCAGTTAAAAAGAAAAAAAAGAAAAAGATCTTTAAATGTACAGGGTCATGGGTCCAAACGCCTTCAGGAGCCAAGCAAGCAGCGACGTGGGTGGGGCCAGGCAGCAGCAGCAGCTGGGGGCGGTGCTGGGGCCCCAGGCCTGCCTAAGGTGTAGAGTTCAAAATCAGACCAGATACACTCCATGTGGGGAAGGCGGGGCGGGGGGGGAGCTCCGCCATTAAATTGGCAAATGAGAGCCTCCAGTATTTTTCTTGGGGAAATAAAGCAGTATATCTCAGCTTGAGGCAGCGTGGTGCCGTTTGGGATTCGCAGACATTCCCGTGAGTCATGCCAGATAACTTGCTTGGGTCTGGGAGAGGCTAATAAGCTGGGGACAGAAAAGAAGAAAAGGGCAAAGGTTGCGGGTGATCATGAGCAGAAGAGGAGGAAGGGAGAATGGAATGTGAGACATCTGGAAACACAGCGAAGGGAAAACAATACCAGATGCTAGGCACGCACCGCGAAGGGTAAGAATGTGGGCAACTGGCTTTATCTTGCTGTGCCTGTTTCCTCGTCTAGAAAATGGGACTATCTTCCCTCCAAACACCGGAGTAAGATGACACCTGTACAGCTCCTGACCCAGTGCTCAGAACCATGTGAACTCCCCCCGTTCTCCAACCATCCACTGCCTCCCACCATCTATCATCTGGCTCTCCGCTCCACATGTCAACATTGACTGGGCCAGAGCCAAAAGCAGCCGCTGCTATGTCCGTGTGCCTTTGGTTTAGCAGAAAACAGAGGCAAATCAGGACCAGCTTCTATTATATACTATATCAAAATGTTCTTCTCAACCAACCAACAAGTATTTATTTAGCACCTTCTGTAGTTTTACAGAACTTTTACATGAGGAAACAAAGGCTCAGGAAATTACGTAACATCGTACAGCCCACAGACAGAAGAGCCAGCATTTGAACTCAGGCTCAATCTGATTCTGGTGCGAAAGCTGAAGACCATCCCCGTCGTGCAGAAGCCCGCAGACAACCTGGAAACTGTGACCGCTTCGCGTGACGCAGAAACAGAGGCAGAAGAGAGGCCAGAAAGGTTGGGAGCAGCGAGGGTCCAAGTCTCCACCTGAATACACTGGTTTCTAAAGAAGGGATGGGATTGGAGGCCCCTCCCCTGGGGGCGGAGGACAAAGGAACCTCGGGGAATTTCTGCTGAGTGGTCTGGGCAGAAACACAACTCTGAAGTAAGACGGTATCAGAGAGACTAACACTGACCAAAGGACGACAGTACAGAGACGGGTCTCTCCCCAGTCGTCAGGACAAGCTTATAAATTAAATTCTTTCATCATACAGTGACTCGTTTATTTGACCTTCCCATTCACAACCAGTCGTCTAAGATGGTGAGCTCAACTGTACCTTTGGACCATCTATAGAAAAAAAAAAGCTTTGCTAAGCACACGAGCAGGACAGGACAAGCGTGATCTGTGAGGAGCATATTTAATTGTCTTGGGGGAATAAGCTATTTTCAAGCCCCTCGAAGCCATTCAGAAGTGTATTAATAAACCACTGACAAGGTAATTAAAAAATATTTCACTCCCTCATCAAGAAAGCCCCTCTAAGACTTTCGGCTCCTTCAGGACAGAGACTGGGTCCTCGTGTGCTCGCAGGATACGACCCAGCTGCATACCTGCTACTCACAGGGCTGCTGTCAGGATTACGTGAGGTAACAGTCATCGCTGAGTAAATGCGAACCACCATCATTATCTTCTTCTGAGGCAACACCAACTGGTTCCATGCCATCTCCCAACCCATTATTCCAGATGGTCTCCCACCAACCTAGTGAGGCATGTAGGACTTCATTACCTTCAACTGACAGAGAGGGAGACCGAGTCCCTGAGAGAGAAAGGGAGAGGCCCGCCCAGCAGCTCCATCAGTGAGTGGCCCCTGGCTTCCCAGTACAGGGATCCCTCCCCTGCTCTCTGCTGGGCACTGTTCTATCTCATCTTTCACTGCCCACCCTCCCCCATTCTTTGTTAACTTTTATTGTATGAAATATAGAGCAGACAGCCAAATAAAACAAATAAATCTCCTGGGGAATTCTTAGGAGGCAAACACCCTTATAACTACCACTCAGGTTTAAAAAAAGACCACTGTCAGGGAGGAGAGTCTGGGAGACTCAGTCGGTTGGGCATCCTACTCTTCATTTCGGCTCAGGTTGTGATCCCGGAGATCGTGGGATCGAGCCCTGCATCAGGCTCTGCAAAAAGCCTGCAATCTGTTTAGGATTGTTTTTTTCTCTCTCTCTTTCTCTCTCTCTATTTCCCTCTTGTGTCTCCCCCTGCTTGTGCACACATGCTCTCTCTCTAAAAAAAAAAAAAAAAAAAAAAAGACCATTGTCAAACACCCTATCCCAATTAACAGGCTCCTCCCTCCACCCAAAAGTACCTGCTACCCTGTCCTTTAGAATAATCGCCTCATTCCATTTCCTTATGGCTTACTCCCTCGAGTATACATACCTACACTACAGTTCAGTCTTGCCCACTTTTCTCCTTACTCGAGGAGTCTTTAAAATCTCTTAATCTGTAGGTGCCCTTTCTACCTCCTTCTTTTCCTTAGAATTTATCTATTAAAGAATCTGAACTGTTTGCCCCATCGAGTTTCTCCTTAGCTGGAAAACGGCACAGTTTCATACTTTTCTCTGTTCTCTGTATTTCTTAAACTTGGTAGTTGGAATTCAAGACTTGACCTATTCAAGTTCAATCCCTTTGCTCAAGATTTTGCCAGTGGTGTACCCCTCTATCAGGAGGCACATCATTTCTGGCTGTCACTTTTTTTTTTTTTTTTTTTTTGGTGTTAGCAGCCCTTAGATACATGAATTCACTGGGAGGTACAAAATGGTGATATTCTAAGTCTCTCTTTGCATTTTCATTCATTAGCTGGAATAATCTTATAGGAAGGTGTTTCCTTTCATCTAATATTCGGTTTTCCAGTGCTTTTTATTTACTTTGTTGATACCGATTTAGAACTCATGAATTTAAACATATTTGATGAGTCTCTTGCAATTTTTATCCTTCTTGAAATTCAAATTGTCCCATATTTGGCCTGAATTCTTTAAACATGATCCTAGAAATCTTTTGAGTTTCCTTGCTATCTGGTATGTAAAGATGTTCCAAACTCACCCTATTCATTTCTTATTCCAGAACTGGAATGATTTCTTTTATTGGTAAATGATACTTCAAGATCACAATCATGCACTAGGGATGTTCATTGCTAGAGTCAGACCTCTCTCCCTCTCTCCCTTTTTCTCTCCCTCCCTCTCTCTCTCACGCACACAGGTGTATATATGTGTATATATACACACATGCACACACATGTACATATGGAGACACACACTACCTCATGGTTTCAATCATTTCCAATTTAATCATTCAGGACTGACACAGTTTGTTCTTGATTTCTTCCATTTTAAATCTGTTTTGCCTTTCTCCCACACCAAGAAATCTGGTTCTCAAGGACACAGGGCATAATAGATAGAACATTCCATAAGTATTCATTTGCTTTATTCCATGTCACATAAAAGTGTTTTGGAGTAGCAGTACTAATAATACCACCATCATTGTGATTACTGAAATATTAAAAATTTATTTTCCGCATGTGCTATCAGCGTTCTCTTTCCATTTTAAAATTTGTGATTGTACTCTATCTGTTATGAGACACACAAAGAAACAGAAAAGCCTGACCTATGGCCAGAAAAAAAGAGCAATCAATATAAACTCACTCCAAATGGATCCACATGTTGGATTTAGCAAAGACTTCAAAGAAGCCATTATAAGTACAATCAAAGAATTAACAGAAACCATATACGAAGATGTTTTTTTAAGATCAGTCGATTCAAAAACAGGGAATCTCAATAGTGAAACAGAAATGATAGAAATTAACTAAATGAAGATTTTTAGAATTAAAAAGTATAAGTACAATGAAAAATTCCCTGAACGGAATTTGGCTGCTTTGAGATGGCAGAAAAATCACAAGCTTAAAGATGAATGAATAAAAATTGTCCAGTCCGAAGAACAGAGAGAAAAAGTACTTTAGAAAAACAAACATGTAATTATAAGCCTGCCGAAAGCAAGAAAGAAAAAAAAATCTTGAAAGTAACAACCAAATTAATCACATACAGGGGAACAACCATACTATTCTCATCAGAGGAGTAGATACACTCTAGGTACGGAAAGAAAAGAAACTATCACCAAGAATTCTATCTACAGTAAAGCTGTCACCCAGAAATGAAGGCCAATAATGACATTCCCAGATAAACAAAGAGTGAGGGAATTCTCAGCTAGGGAATTCTCACACCCAATATGAAATTTTAAAGGAAGTCCAGACTACAAGGAAATGACAACAGAGGGCAATTTGAATCCACAGGACAAAAATCAGTAAGAGTACCAGGAATGTAAATATAGGGGTAAATATAAAATATTGTATGAATACATTTTTAAATCATTTTAAACTCCTATAAAAAATAAGATTGTATAAGGGAATACCTATTTTCTGCACTGTTGTGTTTATAACATAGAGAGACATTAATAGCACAAAGAAGGGAGGAAATGAAGCTATATTAGAGTCAAGTTGTAGATTTTAGTAAAATTGAGTCAGCGTTAAGCTGAAGTAGACCATGATCATTTAAGATCTACATTGTAATTCATAAAAAATCAACAGAAGAGTTAAGATGTAATACTAAAAAGTATTTGCTTAACACAAAAGAAAGTGATAGGGAGAAACAAAGAATCAAAAAAGATGCCAGACATATAGAAAAAAAGCAAGATGCAGACATGAGTCGAATCACATCAACAGTTACATTAAATGGGAATTGAATCAAAAGGCAAAAATGTTTATACTAAATTAAAAAAGCAAGATCCAACTACATGCTATCTACAAGAAATATATACAAGTAGTACTTTACTCCAAAGACACAAACAGGTTGAAAATAAAAGGATAAAAAAGATACACTATGTAAACAGTAACTACAAGACAGCTAGTATGGTTATACTGATATCACATAAGACAGTCTGTAAGTGAGGAAACATTACCAGAGACAAAGAGGCATTTATAAAGAACCTACAGCTAACATGTTATGGTGAAAGACCGAATGCTTACTTCTTAAGATCAGGCAGGAATAAGATAAAGATGTCTACTCTTATCACTTCTCCTCAGCTTTGTTTTGGAAGTTCTTGACAATGCAACAAGGTAACAAATGGAAGTAAAAGGCATACAGTTTGGAAAGGAGGAAGTGAAACTGGTTTTATTCACTGATGATGTGATGCCGCATATAAAAATTCTAAGGAATCTATTAAAAAATTTACCACAACTAATTAGTAAGTTTGGCAACATCACAAGAAACGATATTGAAATACAACAATATATCAACAGTATATCTATATGATAGCAAAGAATAATCTGAAAGTGAAATTAAGAAAATAATTCCTCAGGAGGCCTGGGTGGCTCAGTCGTTAAGCGTCCGACTTCGGCTCAGGTCACGATCTCACGGTTCATGGGTCTGTGCCCCGCATCAGGCTCTATGCTGACAGATAAGAGCCTGCAGCTGCTTCAGATTCTGTGTCTCCCTCTCTCTCTGCCCCTCCCCCACTTGCATTCGGTCTCTCTCCAAAATAAACATTAAAAAAAATTTTTTTTAAAGAAAATAATAATTCCATTCACAATAGCATAAAAATGAATAAAATAATTAGAAACAACAATAAATGCTTAACTTGCACAATAAAAGCCACAAAAAATTCTTGAGAGAAATTAAAGAAAATCTAAATAAATGAAGAGATCCTGGATTGGGAGATTCACTATTACTTTTATGGCAATACTCCCTCAATTGATCTAGAGATTCACTGCCAACCTTATCAAAATCCTGGCAGGCTTTTTTTGTAGAAATTGACAAGCTGATTCTAAAATTTATATGGAAATGTCAAGGACTGAGAATAGCCAAAATAATTTTGAAAAAGAACAAAGTTAGAGAACTCACACTATTTAATTTCAAAACTTGCTGTAAAGCTACATATTCAAGACAGTGTGGTATTGGCTTACAGACAGACATATAAATCAATGCAACAAAACAGAGATTCCAGAAATAAACCTTTAGATTTATGTTCAGTTAACTAATTTTTTTACAAAAGTGTCAAGGCAATTTAGTGGGAAAAGAGACTTTTCAACAAATGATGGTTGGACAACTGGATATCTAGATACAAAAAACTTTTTTACTCAGACCCTTACCTCACACCATACACAAATATTAAAGCAGATTACAGACCTACATGTAAAAGCTAAAACTAGAAATTTTCTGGAATAAAACATAGGAGAAAATCTGTAGTCTTAGATACGACACCAAAGGATGACCCATAAAAAGAAAAATTAGACTCCCTCAAAATCAACTTTCCTCTTTAAATGACCTCATTAAAAAAAATTAATACAAGCCACAGACAGGCAGAAAATACATGCAAAGTATATACCTGATAAAAGACTTGCATCAAGAATATATAAAGAAGTCCTACAACCTGATAATAAGACAACACAGTAGAAAACCAGGCAAAAGATCTGAATAGATATTTCATACAGAAGATATAAGGACAGCCAAGAGGCACACGAAAACTGCTGAACCTCATTAATCATTAGGGAAATACACATTAAAATCACAATGAGATACCACTAGAAACCCACTAGACTGGCTTTAATTTGAAAACTGACAACACTAAGTGTCAAAGAGGATGAAAAGAAGTTGGAACGCTCCCACGTTGCTGGCAGGAATGTAAAATGGCACAACCACTTTGGAAAACAGCTTGGCAGTTTCTTAAAAAGTTAAACACAAACTTATATGACCCATCAATTCCACTCCCATGAATCCATCCAAGGGCAATGAAAACATGTCTACAGAAAGACTTGTACATGAATGTTCATAGCAGTATTATTCATAACAGTTAAAAAGTGCAAGCAATCCAAACGTTCATCAATTGGTAAATGAATACACAAAAGATAGCATAGCCATGTGATGCAATAACTATTTAGCAATAAAAAGCAATGACCTACTGAGACTTGCTACAATGTGGGTGCACATAAAAACCATGCAAAGTGAAAGAGGCAAGACACAAAGGACTCCATATTCTATGATTTCCTTTCTGTGAAATGTTTAGAGAAGGCAAATCCATAGAGCCAGAGAACAGATCAGTGGTTGCCCGGGGCTAAGGGTGGGAATGGAAACAAATACGCATGAACTTTTTAGGGTGATGGAAATGTTCTAAAGGTGCCATGTGCCGATGACTGCACCACTGTAAAAATTTACTCAAAGCAATTAAACTGCAAATTTACAACAGGTGAGTTTTTGATATATATCTATAAAACCTAAATAAAGCTGCTAAAAAACATAGCAGCTTGCTTTATGATAACTCTTGGCTATCTCCCTCTCCCCCCAACGTTTACCTTTTCAGTCTTTTGTCTCTTGTGTCACTTCTTGGTCAATTTCCATTCCACGCTCTGCAGTTTCCCCTCATTGTGGGGCCCAGTCCCGGCAAAGAGCCCACTGGTCCATTTTCAAGTCTTCAGAGGGGCCACACTGCTCCAGCCCCTTAGACCTTACTCGGCAAAACCCTCTCATTTTTAACCGCTGATCCCAACTGGCCTGCCAAGCTGTCCAGCCAACTCTTGTTGGCTATTTTAAAGTCTCTTACTCTCAGGTCCATCAGACGCCCCATCGCTTCCTTCTGCATTCTCCTACACAAATGCAAGTAACATGCTAGTCCATAGCTGTCGGGAGTTGTCACATCAGCTTGTACCTTGGTGTTCACGAGTATACCTTGGCATCTGGTTCTGTTATAAATGTTGTTTTGGGTTTGCTGCCTGGTTACGGTATCTTTAAAAAAAAATGTTTTTTAATGTTTATTTATTTTTAAGAGAGAGACGGACAAGGTGCAAGTGGGGGAGGGGCAGAGAGAGAAGGAGACACAGAATCCGAAGCAGGCTCCAGGCTGTGAGCTGTCAGCACAGAGCCTGACATGGGCCTCGAACTCAGGAACCATGAGATCATGACCTGAGCTGAAGTCAGACGCTCAACCGACTGAGCCACCCAGCAGCCCCTAGTGTCTTTTTTACGTGGATATGTGAGAAGATTCAAAAGCCATGCGGCCCCTGTTGTCATCACTTTCCCAGATTTCTTAGCTGCCAATCGTACCTTTCCCTCTAGGAAGCTGACAAATCCTTCAGTCTGTGGAGCTGATCAAACCTTGGTATAGAGCTTACTAAGTGCCAGACACTGTTCAAGCACACTATTGTTACTGAACCCACTTAATCTGCTTAAACAACACATGAATTAGCACTATTATTATCCCCAATTTACAAATAGGGAAACTGAAACAGAGAGGTCAAGAAACTTGCCAAGATCACAGTGCTGGTGAATGTCTCTATAAAATCTAGAGTCAGTGCTCTTTAACCACTAGACAATGCTGCCTCCAATGAGCGTATGAAATGTATCTGGCCTGATAGATCTAGCATTCACCTCTGACTAACACCCCTGTCCCCCCAGTCCTTCCTAAGATGGGAAACTGTAACCCCTCCTTCAAAGACCAAGTTCAAATGTCAATTCTTCTAAGAAACTGGATGAGCTCACATAGGGAGGGTGGCGGCTTCTTCCTTCCTCCCCCTTCTCTTCTCCAACCCATCCCTTTATGATTGTGCTTTTCACCAGGTGTTAAAATTGTTCGTCAACATCCTTGTCTTCCCCATGGGCTCGGAGAACAGTTTTTATTCGTCTCCCATCCCAGAGCTTACCCTAGCGATGAGCGCCCAGCAGGCTCTCAATAAACATTGATGGAACTGAGTCGGCAATAGTTTTTTTTCTTAAAACTAGCTCAAAATGTACTTGAAAGCAACATAATTGCATCTTTTTTTTTTTTTTTTTTTTTTTTTTTTTTTAAATCTGTAATTCAGAGGTTTTACCAAGTCTGGCTAATGAGTTTTTCTGGGGCATTCTTCAGAAGAAACACAGCATCTGATTCTACTGATATTTTAGCTGCTTATTTCCAACATGCATAGATTGTTGCTTCTGATGCTAATTGCCAGGGAGATTCAAAGGAGAACCAGCTACCACACCCTTCAGCCAAGCACCTGCCAGCACAGAGAGGATATGGGAGGAAGAACTAGCAGAAGGAAGGTACCATGTGTCTGTGCCAGGCCTAAAGAATTACCACCAAACTCACAAATAAACAGGAAAAATTCAAACCTAAAATAGAGAGGAAAGTGGAAAAACCAAATGTCAATTGAAAAGAAATAATTCATTAATTTTTAAAAGTCTGGTAATTTAACAGGGGCACCTGGGTGGCTCAACTGGTTAAGCATCCGACTTTGGCTCAGGTCATGATCTCACAGTTTGGGGGTTTGAGGCCTGCGTCGGGCTCTGTGCTGACAGCTCAGAGCCTGTTGCCTGCTTCACATTCTGTGTCTCCCTCTCTCTCTCTGCTCCTCACACGCTCACGCTCTGTCTCTCTCTCAAAAATAAACAAACATTAAAAAAAATAAAAAATGAAAAAATAAAAATCTTGTAATTTAACAGAGAGCTTTGCTATGAGAAAATACAATTATATCGTAGATTTCCTTGTTGGTGTACAGATCTATGGCAGATATTGCCATATAAATATAAATATACAAACATAAAGGCAGATATTTGTAAGAAAATTTATAACCCCGCTCGTTTTCAGTAGAAGGTTCTAGTAGTTCCTAAGAAAAGTCAGAAATTCTGCAAAGATGCCTTTGTCATTTTCTGGGCTTTAGCTCAATCTCTCTCTGCCACTCTAAGACTTGACTAAAAATACCTCTGAGAAAAAAAGAATGGAGAGAAACACAATGATTTAAAAAGAAATAGGTAGGAAGTATCCCTTGAAAGAGCTGGGGACCCCATCCCCTCCGACCGTGTTCTCGTGTAAAGTATTAATGCATTTGACACCGAAACCAGGGAAAGAAAACAGCGGCTTAATGAGTTTGCTCTGGCCAAGAGCCAGAACAGGGGTGCTGCCTGTGTCCCCACCCCTCTCCTTCCCATCCACCCTCCTTCCAGGGCTAATACCTCTGGACTTGCTCTGTGGCATGGATATCACTAAACCACCAGGAAAGCTTCCCGGAGTCTGACAGGCTCAGAGAGGGTAAAATTTGGCTTCCTTCTTGACCAGACAGGATGCGAATTCCTCTTTCCCAACACACATGTGTCATTTCAACAGTCGGCCCTTGGGGGGCCGCGTACAAAGGCCACACTTAAAATACTCTGACGTGCTTCAGTGTCCAACTTTGCCCCAAGAAGTTTCAACTCGAAGAGTTCCTTACTTGAAAAATGCGGGTCTGGGAAGTCCTGGGAGCAAACTTTCTCAACAACTAAACCACTGAAGACAGTCATTCTCGTCCCTGCTGTGGGAACTCTGGACTCCCATCCAGACGGGTGCATATGAGGCTTCCGTGAGGAGGCCTGCAGTCACCAAAATTCCACTAAGCTAGGAGCACTAAGCTAGGCCAGGGCCTGCTTGAGACCTTTCTTATAGTTAAGCCGCCGTTACTGCAAATATCCTCCAATCCCAGAGGTAAGGAGGAAAGCAGAGGTCCCAAAGCTTTACCCAGAAAATGTATTACTTCCTACTGAGGTCAAGGAAGTTATCTGATGCCTGGCCCCCTCCACCCTCCTTTAACAGAAGGACATGATATGCAGAAAGACCTAGATGAGGAGAGAACATCTCCCTCTTTACCACCGAGAAGCAGTTAACTGGGGCAGTAAGTTCCATTGAGCTCTCGATAAATATATGCTACATCACCTAATTTTAAGGTAAGCACACAAACGTCAGGCATCTGTGAGCCATGGCTATCTCAGCTGAAAACAAGAAGCTCATTTACTCACTCGTTCATTCACGTACAGCTCTGTACCAGACACTGCTCCCCACACAAAAGAGAAACTTCTGCCCAAGTGGAACGTATATTCTAGTGATGGGAGACAGACAAATTAGATAAGAAAAAAAAAAAATACAATTTGAGCAAAGGGTTAACAAATTCCCTTCCTCGTCTGCTTGAGAACTTGACCCGAGGTTAACTTTCCAGTTCTGTTTCCCAGGAAACCTAATAAAGATAAAATGTCAATTATGTTACCAGGCAACATTGCTTATGATAAAAGTGACCCCTGATTGATAACTTGCATCTGGACTGGAAGGAACCATATACATCTGACGAGGATGTCGTAGCTTGGGCTTCCTCAGATGTGAGGGCTTAAAACTGAGGACCTCCCTAGGGGAACCCTGAGTACTTGGGACAGATCCCGTGCCCACTAATTGCGAGGCTCATTCTCTGCCCCTTGATGGGGGAGGGGCAAATACAACAGCTGCTGGGTGGCCATACGGACTGCTGAGACCATGATTCACAAAGAAGAGAAACCCCTGACGTTGCCCTGCTGGCAATTTACGATCCTGTTCTGGATTCTTCTATCTAGATGGGTGTCAACTGTGGCCTGTGAAAGTCTTGTGAGTTAGAGTGTTTTTCACTGAACCTAAGAAGACCCTGGGGAGCACTGTGTATAGTATATTCGATGCTGGTTAAACGCTAAGGAGAAAAAAAGACAGAAAAAAAGGATGGGTCCGTTGGGCAAGCCGCTTCTGAAGATCCCTGCAGGTCTAAACAATAAGCACCACCCCCCCAACCCTTGACTTTGCCACTTAGCTGCCACGCAATGATTTATCTTCTCAGGCTTCTGCTCAGTCACTCCCTCAGGAAAACCTCCCCTCACCACCAAATCTAGGTCAATGTCATTTCAAAATGGACTCCCACAGAAATGGGGACCTTCCCTTCTGAGCACTATCTCAGCCCTAGACACCCAAGAATAGAATGATCGAATTTCTCTCCGGGAGCAAGGAGCAGGTAGGGCTGCTCACCATTTTATCCTCAGGTAAATATCCTCAGATATTTATGCTGGCAGAACAAGTGAAGGTCACAACACATCATCTGAAACCAAACAGAGGTGGGTAGTGTTCCTGATAGCACTGATACCACCAGTGTGTGTTTTTCTGGGCTATCCCCATCCAGAGCATGACCCAAGAATTGTTCTGCAAATATTGCCACTGCTATCAGTAATTCCCAGGGGGATCAATCTCCAGTCATATCAAGAGGTATTGGGAATATTAAAAAAAAAAAAAAAACCTGTTAACTTTGATTGTCAGACATTATATTGTACAACTATCTCTTTCAGGAAAACTTGCCAAGTGAAAGGGTAAATTTTTAAAAATTTAAAAATTAGCGTTGTCTTTGTCCTATTTCCGAAGGCTTGACTCACTGGGAATTTTTATTTTCCTGCTGAACTAGAAAGTCCATAGGGATCATTTGTGTGCTTAACCCTAGCTCCTAGCCCATGAATATTTGATGGATGAATAAATAAGTGAATGAATAAACAAATAATCTCTCCCTCCCCTCCTGTCCCCGTCAAAACAGAAAATCACCAAGAGACAGATCTATTGCAAAGAACTGAACTAAACTCATCTACTAGCTCATGTTCCAGGGAACTCCAATTCTAAATGGTGCCTGAAAGGAGGCAGCGCACAGCCGGTCAAAACCATGTGCACAGAGGCCTTTATGAGATGCAATGAACTGCCGGTTAGTTCACCGGTCCCTCCCCTTTCAACCCTCCCATCTCAGCACTTTGGAAGCCTAAAATGACCTACCCTCTTCCACTAAAGCCAAGGGCAGACCAACATGGGCGCACCTCCCTTGCACTCGTAAAGCTTTCGGACAACACAGGGCTCCAACATTCATTGTGAGTACATTGAAAGCAATTACCTGTTCCCTATAATTCATTCCCCATAATTCATCACTGAAAGTGGTCCTGGGGTTTCATAATTAAAACTGACAAAGATTCCTTTGTTTCCATACTAAAGTTCTGATGGCATTAAGGGATTAGCCAGACCTAGTCTACATTTAAACAAAACAGAGAAGATTTGGCTGATGCATTCTGTTACATAAATAATTACATCTCGACTGGCTTTTAAAGGTCCTTGTTTTCTAAGTGTAACGCTTTCCTCCAAGCTACGCTGCCCAGTGCACCACTGTCAAGAACAGAGTACCAACTGGGCACGGTCCATGTGGGCCAAGTGGTGAGAGAACAGGACTGGGTGTCAGGAGGAGGTCCAAGCCCCAGCTGTGCCACCAACCGGTTGTGTGGTTTAAAATCCTGCTGCCTTATCTACTGACTGTTTTCCCAACCAAAATGTAAACTCCACAGGGGCACTGACTGGGTCACACCTGTTCTTAGATCAGTGTTCGGCATCAGTAAAGTAACCCAGTAAGGTTCTCAATACACATTTATTAGATGATACTGAACGTGATTTCTCTGGCTCTCAGATTCCCCATCTGTAAAGGGCAGTGACTGAAACAAATGTGCTCTGATAAGTCCCCAGATTTCCAGATTCTATACCCCGCCATCAGTTCAACTATTATGGAAATTTTCCTTAGCAGGGAAATGACTCGTGTGACGTGCTCAGGGCAGTGAGCTAGGTTGACCAAAAGTCCTCCGGACCGAGTCTGTGACTCTCCCCTTGCAACTGCTTCAGCCACGCAGAATCCTTTCAGATTCTGAAACACGCCAAGGCCTTTCCCGAGTCAAGACCACTGCGCATGCTGGCTGCTCTGCTTGGAATCCTCTTTCTCCTGCTGTTGGCAGGGTTACCTCCTTCTCACGGTCAAGCCCTGGGCTCAGTGTCTCCTCCTCGGCAGGCCTGGACTGACCACCCTACCCAAGCAGGTCCTCTGCTCTGTGCCTCCACTGCACCCACTCAATGCCTGATACTTCTTCCAATCTGTAATTGCACACATCGGTTTCCCGGTTTATTATCTGTCTCCCTCAGTCGACTGCATCCTCCCTGATAGCCTGGACTATGTCTCTTCTATTGGCCAATGTAGTACCAAGCCCAGTACTTGACATACAGCAGAACTCAACAAATACTTGTCAGATGACTGGCCAGATCTATGGCGTGCCAGGCCCTATGCTGAGAGGTTTACGTGAAAATCCACAGATCTCTACATAAACCCTCACTCCAGCCGAATGTATACGATACTGACTAGAGTTCTAACTCCATAGTTCTACCAGCTATTTGGGAGGTAGCCCTGGCACTCCCTAGTCGATTTGCATTGACAGCATTTCAAGTGCACGTCCTCAAAGCTTTACTCCCTTTACAAATCGTGAGGCTGTCTCGACATGGCCGCTTTCCTATTTGCTTTTGTGGCAACCTGGACCTTGCCCTGGCAACTCACACAAACTATCCAGAAATTGCTTGTTTTAATTCCTAACTCCCCATGGGACTGTAAGTTGCAGGAGGGCAGGGACATTGCCCCTCCTTTTCACCAGCACCTAACTCAGATGGGGCCCGTTACCTCACAGGTATGCAATAATCCTCATTAAACGAATGAACAAATGACCTTGCTGAGTGAATAAATAAATGGGCCTAGAAACTCGAGCTCACTTCCGTTAAAGTAATCAGGTGTCCTCCTTCATTTCACAACCTTTAAAGTTACTTAAGTTTACATCTTTTTTTTTTTTAACGTTTATTTTTGAGAGACCTAGAGAGATAGGGCATGAGTGGGGAAGAAGCAGAGAGAGAGGGAGACACAGAATCTGAAGCGGGTTCCAGGCTCTGAGCTGTGAGCACAGAGTCTGATGCAGGGCTCACATCCACAAACGGCAAGTTCATGACCTGAGCCGAAGTCAGATGCTTAACCGACTGAGCCACCCAGGCGCCCCTACTTAGGTTTACGTCTTAACCTTTTCTTTTCTCCTACTATCTCCTAGAGTGCAGGCCCATTTCCTTCTAATCTCTGAATCCCTGGAAGATCGTCACGGACAAGAAGTTGATACACAGCTTCCTGGAAATGTATCTGAATTCTCCCATGTTCCCCGTTGGCTTCTGATACAAAAAAAGTCATGTGCGGTTTAAGAAGGGAAAACTTCAGACCACTGCAGGTGGGAAGACAGCCGGCATGCCAGCTAGCAGGCAAAGGTGAAGGCCAAGCTGCTTCAGCGCCTGGGGAGATGGTGCATACAGCACGGCCCCCCTGGCTTCCTGGCTGGCCCCTTCCCCATGGTCACATGGGCCGTAGGAGTCTGTCTGCCTGTGGCTGCTATCTGGGGACCATAAACACAGGAAGCACCCTACTCAGCAGCCCGTGGGACACTGCAGGCCTCTCTGCCCCTTTTTGGCCTGCTGATTCTAGGCTACAGTAAGCCAAGCTGAACAGTTACAAAGGGCACCAAAATTACTGGGGAAGTCTAGGAATCTTTAAAGCCAATGCACAGTGGTGATTAGCGGTCTATTTGATTGCCTGTAATAACAAAACTCCAAAAAGGCGCTCTACACCGCTTTACTCCCCGGTGTGGCCTCAAGCATCTCGGGGAGCTCAGAGTCTGACCACAGGCCTGACTTCCCACCTTCTCTGAGTCGGGGTCTCCCAGGTACAACTCCAGGATGCGCTCTAGCAAAAACTACAACCCACAGGCACGCCTCCCAGGTGTCGCTGGTATTTGCCTTGTTTTAACTTGTCCCCACCCTCCCTGAAGTAAAAGAAATTCAGAGCCAGGGAAAACACACACTGCAATCCGTTTTGCTCAGCCAGTACCTCTGACATGGCTGACACAAAGCAGAGCCACTTGAAATGTCCTTTGCTGACCTCTGTTTATAAAAGATGATCAAATATTCCTAAAACAGCATGTAATCAATAACTGGAATCCCAAAGCCAAGCTTCCCGGAAGAGCCATGGGGACTTAAGAGAGGAGAATCATTTCTCTTCTCCTTAGAAGGCTGAGGGGAGGGGCACCTGGCTGGCTCAGTCAGAAGGGTGTGCGACTCTTGATCTTGGGGTTATGAGTTCGAGCCCCCATGTTGGGTGTAGAGATTACTTAAAAATAAAATTTTAAAAAATCTTTCAAAAAAAAAAAAAAAGAAGGCTGAGGGGAGCGCCAGGCTGAGATCCCCTGTGCTGCCCAGTGAACACCCGTTGCTACCGCATCAGACCAGTCACCCCACCTCCTTTCCCTAAAGCACCAAGGCCATCGGTCATTAGTGCTATCCAAGCTCACTGATAACACATCTTGAGCACAGCTCACCCAAAGCAGCAGTCACAAATAAATGCCCTTCCCTGAAAAACGTGTGGTGTGAGCCTCAGCAACCAAATGAGTGATGGCTGCTTCACAAACTCCCGCTTCAACTTGGTTCCACTTCCTGCTGGAAAGTCGGCTGGGCACCATCATCACCAGAAATGACAACTTAGCGCCTGCCGCTCGCCTGACGCCCTACAAAGAGCTTCCACGTGCATTTTCTCACGTGTGCGTTACCTCAGCTCTGTGACATAGGTGGGATTACGCCCATTTCACAGATAAAGAAACTGAGACCCAGTGAGAAGAAGGACTGGCTCCATCCAAGTCCAAGGCCTCTGGCTCCCACCCTCGCTGCCCCTCATCCGAGCGCCAGCCTAGGCAAGGCCCTCCGAGAACCCACGGAGGGAGCAGTCCTGGTGCTTGAAGGCTAACACTCTCTGATCTCACCCTCTGCAGAGGCTGAGCTACCCACAGGGTAAGAACTAGATGTGAAACAGACGGGGCAGTGTGGCGCTGGGATGGCCACCAAGCATTCTCTCCCTCCAGGAGGAAAGAGGCTGCAGGAAGGGCCAGGGGAGAGGAGGACAGAGGAAGAAATGGTGACCTGGGACATGCTCTGCATGAGACATGAGGAAAAATGTGATGAGAAAACCCCAATCAACAGCAGAGCCTGGGAACTGTCCCCTGGCAATGCCTCGTGCTTGGGTCCAGCGCTTCCTCCCAGGGGGGCAGGATGACGGCAGACCATGCGCCGTCGGAGGGTCGGACCAAGCGTCTCCACACACAGACAGACCTTCCCCTGTGTGGCACAGGGCTGGAAGGACTGAAGGCAGAACGGCAGCCAGGTCACCGTGTTCTCGTGGGGTGACCTACAGCGCCAGCCTCACGGGGCGGCAATGCCCAGGAAAGAGCGAACACTGTGAGGGTCAATGATGACAAAGTAAGAGCCTTGGTGAACACAACGACATCCCTGGGATCCAAGGTCTGGAGCTCAGGCTCTTTCTGAAAGAGACCCAAGTTCACTGGTTTGGCACTGACTCTTAGAAAAGATGGGAGAATTACAAAAGTATAAAGTTGATTACTAAAACTCATTAAGTCCTCAGGGACGACAACTAAAAAGCTGAGGGCATCTGAGTATATTTCTCTTTTTTTTTAAGTTTGTGTATTTATTTTGAGAGAGAGCAAGAGAGTGTGAGTGGGGGGAGGGGCAGAGAGGGAGAGGGAGAGAGAGAGGGGGAGAGAGAGGGAGAGAGAGAGGGAGAGAGAGAGAATCCCAAGCAGGTTCCACACTGTCAGCACAGAGCCCGATGCATGGCTTGAACTCACGAACCATGAGGTCATGACCTGAGCCTAATCAAGAGCTGGACGCTTACCTGACTGAGCCACCCAGGAGCCCCTAAGTGTATTTCTAAAGAAAAAGATCTGCTTTATCGATTTCCATCTCTTATTATGAAGCTCTTCTACAGTACATTTTCTTATCCTCACAAATCAGTCTAACCCTGTCCATTATATCCTTCCAGATACATATTTTTCAGGGGCAGAAAGATGAAAAGGAGCAAACACATGAGGAGATGGGATGTAAGAAGCCACTGGTGCTTAGGGACAGCAGCTACCTCCGGATGTCCCCACCTACTCTGCAGAGACCCTAGCTGCAGACGTCCACTGACAAATGACCCAGGTCTGGCTTTTGGGCCCTGAGAAACCCACTGCTCTAAGTCAGGTGGTGCTGGAAGCACTGGACATGACCAAAAGCTCCAGCTGCTTTTTCTCTTTTCATCCACATTTTGTGGTCCCCTAACTGGCCTTCACCTCTATCCACCCCAAAGTAATCTCTCATCACTGCCGCACAATCCCAGCCTTCAGGAAGCTGCAGCTGGCAAGGACCCTCTGGAGTAGCTGGCCAATCCCATCACTGGTCTTCAGAGCCCAGACAGAACAGCAAGACGGCAAGAAAGGAGAAGAAAAGGCTTCAGAGTTAAGCGGTCTCTTCACTTTGGCTACGTCAATGGGGATCTCCTTGAACTTGGGTGAAACAAAAAGAGAAATGAGCCGGTAAGCAATCCCTGGCATGTAATCCATCATCTCGTGCAAACTTCTCATCGTTATTATTTTTTAGTTGGACTCCGGTGGACCACCAACATTTCAGGGCAGGAGGCCAGAGCCCAGTATGACTGGCTTCCTCCTCAATGAATAGGCTTCAGATGAAAACAAATGATCCAGCCCACCCTCACCAATCCTACACAAAGCATTTTCAATAGCAGGTATCGGTTTGGCACCTCTGAGAGCCCCAAGGGAATGCATTCACCCCTCCAGACTTGCATCTGGGAGTTAACCACACACACTTACAGGTTAGAGGGAGGGAGAGCAAGGTCAGGGTCTCTCTTTGATGACCACCACTTATTATTAAAAGGGAGAAGAAACAGATCCTCAAAAAAATATTCCATGCTCCCTCCCTTCTCCCTCTATTTATAACATCATTGGAAACAGAACTAAAAATGGAGCTTAGGGGACATGCACTATTGCTCAGATGATCTCAGTCAGTGGAGGATGAGATCAAACTTGAGAGCATCTTCTTGGTGCCAAGGCCTCAAGACAGTCCAAACCTTGGGGTGTCCTTGCGGCCCTTTACAGGCCGTGCCAATCTGAATCAATGGCCTTTGGAGCCAAACAGGCCTTCTCTACAAACAGTTTAACAAGATTTGGAAAATAAGCATTTACGCACAACAAACAGAAGATGGATGCGTGTGGCTTTGAGCCCCCAGGCAGATGAAATGCCTTTTCCATGAGCTACGCCCCCAAGGTTTGAAGCTGTTAAAAATGAACAGGGAGCAACTCCACTGTTCATTTATCCCAAGGCTGGGACCTGCGTCCCCTCTGTCGTTCAAAGTTCTACGTGACTATTCCTAGAGGAAGGGGGATGGGCCCCTAGGGGCCTCCCGTGCCCAACCCAGGAGGAGCTACGGAAGAGCCAGATACCTACTGTTGGACTTCATGTACATCTATCCTGCAGCACAAGGTCAAAACAAGGGACAGCTGAAGAGATTTGGAACACAATCATCGCATTTCTTGTAAGAGCCACACAAAAAGGAAAACCACCACCAAATGCCTTAGACAGCTAGCCCTCGCGTGCCCTTTCCAAAGGCAGCTCAAATGGAAAGTGTTCTTGTGTGGCCTCAGAGCCGCCCCCACGTTCATAAAAACTGTCCGATATTTGGCAAACCCAAGTCTCTGGACTGATAAGCCATTCAAGGGACAGTGACCCTGTGTGCTGGGATTTCCACGTCATGAACTTGTCCCCCAAAAGAAGGGGGAGGCCTGTGTGCAGAGCCACTGCCACAGAGAAAGGATGGCATAAAGCAGGCTCCCGTCGGAACCCCCCCCCCCCCCGCCGACTCCCGCTGGGCCGGTGCTTCGTTCATGTGACTCATACCCATACAGCCCTCCTTCCTCCCTCTCCCACCTTCAAACCTCATGGCAAAGTGAGAGAGCCGGGGGAGAACAGACAAAAGAGCCTATATCCATTATTCTAAAAAACTATTCCAATCGTAGTTCATACTTAAAATTGCTTTGTTACAATAGCTAAACCGGAGACAGCACTGTAAGGCTTTCTATTTTCCTTCTTTAGGAACCTGATTAAAAAATGAAGAAGGCTTACCCATTTTTGAAATAGAGGACATGGGCTCTCTGAAGTCCTGTTTCTAGGAAAAAACCTAGTTCTTGATCGTGGGGAGCAGGGCCAGGCTTAGGGCTTCTGTTTTGAATATTGGTAAGTATTACCTAGAAGGGGAGAAAATCGGAAAACTAATCAGATCCACATCCAAGCCTCGTCCCTTCAAACCGCATGTCTACACGCGCTGCACGACCTGACAAATCACCTTCCTCATGCACACACCGGTGCATCAGGGCTGGTGCAGAAGCGAGTGCAAGGATTAGGAGAGCCGAGAGAATGGCACCTAGGAGACAGGGCATGTGTGGCCCTCCTGGTGAGGATGGCTGAGGACTGAAGGGTGCTGAAGGGTGCACGGTGCCGGGAGAAGAGCTGAGGCGGAGGGTTCTGCTGGATGCCAGGATGTTGACAGAGTCTGGGTGAGACAGAAACAGGTCCCAGCAACAGGCGGGAATAGTCATCAGCTACCAATGGCCGACGTCACAGACAGGCAGACCGAAGCTTCAGCCCTACATAAGCTTGATGAACTCAAAAAGGGTGGAGCCTAAGAAGCACTATGATTGGCATTGGCCCCAGAATTCCCTAGGGAGGGCGAACCCTCTAAGCTACAGAGCCAAGGTTACGGACTCTCGAGGGGAGAGCCGAGACAAACAACCTAAGCTCTCTCTCTCCCCAGACTTGATCTTTTGTCAACAGACAGAGAGGTTTTAAAGGTTTAAACTTTTAGCCCCGGCAAGAAAGACTGCCAAGTAGCAGGATAAAGACCTGTAAGTTGAGTGGGTTACAGTGACATGTAAACACATATCTACTATTACAGAGGCTACTCGCCTTAAACTGGCAAGTCGAATAAAGCATTTCTCAAACAGAAGCTACTTGTGGCCCATTTAAAAACCATACAAGTGTTCTCCAAACATGTTGTCCACGTTTGCTGACAGTCAGCAGCTCCCCAAAGACCCAACTGTTAGCCACGCCCCAAAGCTCTTAGAGGTCTCGACATTATTCTCTGAATGGAGTTGAAGCGATTGCTGGATCTCTAACTCTCGAGCTTTGGGAAACAGAAAAGAAAGCACACAATGAACAGATGTTGTGGAATGAAATCCAGGCGGGCAACCCTTGCATTTGAACAACATCCCAGCATCTTCTCGAAACTGCCTGGCTCCTTCCCGACTTAGCACTTGTCTCTGCAAGTGCTAAGAGGTGGGTGTTCCTCCTACCCTGCGAGCCGTCAGTTTTGGCTTCACTGCAGGCTCCTCCCCAACATCCTGCAAGTGCTGCGGATGCACAGAACGCGGTCTCTTGTAAGTCTCTCCTCAAGATGATCTCATCCGTTCCTCTGAGCTTCAGAAATCATCTCTATGCTGCCAACTCCCAAATTTATCCTCTCTGCTGCAGACTTTCTCCCTCTGAATCCCAGACTCAGATATTCAACGGCCTCCTTGACATCCCTACTTTGGGGCCCAATAGTTAGCCTTCGTGTGCTTTCAAAAATAGTTTTTTAATTTTTTAAAAATGCCATGATTATCTTAAAAAGCAAAAAAACCAATTCCGTACAACACAGAAAGAAAATTAAAAATCATCTCAAAATATCCCCCCTACAGAAATAACCAGTTAGCATGCATTAAACAACAATCCAGATGTCTCTATACATACGTATCAAGGGAAGAAAGATAAAAATCATTTTACAAAAACAGATTGTATTATATAAGCCAGTTTTAAACTTAAACCATTAGAATTAATTTCAATTGAATTTAACAGGAAAAACTAAAATGTGATCAGAGTAATCACTCAACTTCAGAAAAGTGTTTGTTTGTTTGTTTGTTTGTTTGTTTGTTTGTTTGTTTGTTTGTTTTAAGCACATAGTCATTAAAGGCCTGGGCACTTTTCCTAAAGTTAAAAATGGATCTTGTATTTATTATGTGTGTGTGTGTGTGTGTGTGTGTGTGTGTGTGTGTGTGTAGAAAGAGAGAGAGTATAGATACAGATACAGATATATCTTAACAAGTTAAGTCTTTTGATCCAAAAAGGGGGATGTCTTTCCATTTGTTTAGATTTTCTTTAATTGCTTTCAACAGTGATTTGTAGTTTTCAGGGTATAAGATTTGTACTTCTTTTTATTATCCCCATGTATTTTCATCTTTCCGATGCTATTATAAATGGAATTGACTTCTTAATTACATTTTCAGATTGTTTATTGCTAGTGTATAGAAATAAAAGTGATGTTTTTATATTGACCTTGTATTCTATAATCTTGCTGAAATCATGTATTAGTTACAATAGGGTTTGTGTGTGTGAATTCCTTAGGATTTTCTGTATGCAAAATCATGTCATCTGCAAACAGAAATAGTCTTACTTCTCCCTTTTAATCTGGATGCCTTTTATTTTATATTGCCTAATTGTATTGGCTAGAACCTCTACTACAATACTGAATAGAAGTGGTGAGAAGAGACATCCTTGTCATGCTCCTGATCTTAGGGGAAAAACATCCAATCTTTCACCATTATATATGTTGTTAGATATTGGCTTTTCATAGGTGCCTCCTTATCAGGTTGAAGATGTGAACTTCTATTCCTAGTTTGTTGAGGCGTTTTTATCATGAAAGGATGTTGGATTTTGTCAAATGCTTTCTCCACATCTACTGAAATTATCATTATCATGTGGGTTTTGTCTTTTATTCTATTGATATATTATATATTTTTTAAAATTTTTTATGTTTATTCATTTTTGAGAGAGAGAGAGAGAGAGAGAGCACACATGCAAGTGGGGGGTGGAGCAGACAGACAGAGAGGGACAGAGAATCTGAAGCAGGCTCCAGGCTCTGAGCTGTAAGCACAGAGCCCGACACGGGGCTCAAACTCACAAATGTGACATCATGACCTGAGCCGAAGTTGGACGCTTAACCGACTGAGCCACCCAGGCACCCCTCTATTCATAAATTATATTAATTGATTTTCACATGTTAAGTCAACCTTGCATTCCTGAAATGAATCTCGCTCAGTCAAAGCATAATCCTTTCTTTTTTTTTTATTTAAAAAAAATTTTTTTTAACGTTTATTTATTTTTGAGACAGAGCATGAACGGGGGAGGGGCAGAGAGAGAGGGAGACACAGAATCGGAAGCAGGCTCAGGGCTCTGAGCCATCAGCCCAGAGCCCGACGCGGGGCTCGAACTCCCGGATCGTGAGATCGTGACCTGAGCCGAAGTCGGACGCTCAACCGACTGAGCCACCCAGGCGCCCCAAAGCATAATCCTTTCTATATGTTGTTGGATTCAGTTTGCTGGTATTTTGTTGAGGATATTTGCATCTATAGTCATATGAGATATCAGTCTCATAAAATGAGTTAGGGAGTGTTTTCCTCCTCCTCTGTTTTCTCGAAGTTTTTATAATATTGCTATAATCACTTCCTTTAATGTTTGGTAGAATTCACCAATAAAGTCAACTTGGCCTGTAGTTTTCTTAGAAGATTTTTAATTACAAATTCAATTTCTTTAAAGATATAGGAATATTTGGGTTATCTATTTCTTCTTGAGTGAGCTTTGGTAGTTTGCATGTTTCAGGGAATCTATTTTCTGTAAGTGATCACATTTACTGGCATAAAGTTGGTCATAATTTTCCCTTACAATCTTTTTTTCTTAAAGATTTTATTTTTTAAATAACCTATGTACCCAATATGGGGCTTGAACTCACAACCCGAGATCAAGAGTCACATGCTCCACTGACTGAGCCAGCCAGGCACCCGTTCCCTTACAGCTTTTTAATACTATGAATCTGTAGTACTATTTCCTCTTCTTATGGGTTCATAATTTGTGTCTTCTTTCTTTAACTCTTCCAATCTTGTTAACGGTTTACAAATTTTATGGATCATTTCAAAGAATACATTTTTGGTTTCACTGATTTTCTCTACTGTTTATCTGTTTTCTATTTTACTGATTTCTGTTTTGATCTTTATTATTTCCTTCTTTTTGTTTGCTTTGGCTTTAATTTTTTCTTCTTTTTCTAATTTCTTGATTTGGAAATTTAGATCACGGATTTGATTTTTTTTCCCTTCTAGTATATGCATTTAATGTTATAAATTCCTCTATACATGTTGTTTTAGACATTTAGAAGCTCTACTTTAGGTACATACATTTTTAGAATTACAATGCCTTGTTGTTAACTGACCCCTTTTTAATGTAACATCTCCCTTTATCTGTAATATTCCTTGTTCCAAATTTAACTCTCTGATGTAATACAGTCATTCTAGCTTTGCTTTGATTATTGTTTGCATGATATATAATTTTACTTTTTGTCTACCTATATATATAAATTTTAAATAGTTTTCATATAGATAGCATATATTAGGCCTTGCATTTGCATCCAATCTGAAAATCTCTTCCTTTTAATTCTTTAGACCATTTACATTTAATGTACTAATTGACATGATTGGCACCATCTTGCTAGTTGTTTTTTTTTTATTGTCTCATCTGTTGTTTGTTCCTTTTTTCTCTCTCGTTCTGCTTTTTAGATTGATGTTTCCAATTCATTTCCACTAATGACGGGTTAATTGTGTTTGTGTGTCCATCCATCAGTCTTTCTCTCTCAGCTGCCCAACTATAGACAATACAGCTCTTTAGCTCATCATAATTCATGTTCAAATAATATTACACTAATTCATATGTAGCATAAACACCTCATGCTATGTATTTACATTTCTTTCCCCATCCTTTGTGCGATGGTTGTCACACCTTTTACTTCTATGTTATATATCCCACAATATGTTGATGCTATTATTGGTTTAGGTGGTCAATTATCATCTTTTTTTTTTAATGTTTTATTTTTTGACAGATAGGGTGTGAGTGGGGGAGGGGCAGAGAGAGGGGGGTAGAGAGGATCCAAAGCAGGCTCTGCGCTGACAGGCTGACAGCAGCAAGCCCGATGCGGGGCTCGGACTCATGAACCATGAGATCATGACCTGAGCTGAAGTTGGACACTTAAATGATTGAGCCATCCAGGTGTTCCAAATGGGTCAGTGTCCTTTTTAAAAAATTAAACAGAAGAAAAAGTCTTTTATATGTATGCTCATTATCACCATCTGTGATGATCTTCACTTTGTTATATCTATTTGTATTTTCTTCTGCATGATCTTCACTTTGTTATAGCTATCTGTATTTTCTTCTGCTTGAACTTCTTTACCATTTCTTGTCATGCAGGTCTGTTGGTAATGCATTCTTTCAAGTCTTGTTTGTCCCAGAAGAAACAGAAAGTTTTTGTCTTCTTTCTTCTGAGGTGTTTTGGAATTTTTCATCCAGTACTTTAAGGTTATCTTTCTGATGTCTTTTAACTTACCGAATTTCTAATGATAAGTCTGCTGTAACTATTACCATTACTGTTCTGTATTTAAAGTTTCTTGCACCACCTGGGTGGCTCGGTCAGTTAAGCATCCAGCTCTGGATCTCAGCTCAGGTCTTGGTCTCAGGGTTATGAGCTCAAGCACCGCATTGGGCTTCGTGCTGGGCCTGAAGCCTACTTAAAACATAAATAAGTAAATAAGTAAATAAATAAATAAATAAATAAATAAATAAATAAATAAATAAAACAAAATTTCTTTTTCTCTGGCTTCCTTCAGGATTTTATCTTTGATTTTCAACAGTTTAACTACAATACGTCAAAGTGTATGTTTCTATTTGTCCTGGTTGGTGTACTCAGATTCTTGGACATGTGGTTTGTTGTGTTTCAGTAATTTTGAAAAACTCTTAGCCATTTCTCTTCAAATATTTCTTCTCTCTTCTCCTTTTGAGACACCAAATACATACATGATAGTTTTTCCACAATTCTTGCATGCTCTGTTCTAATTTTTTCCTCACTTTTTCTTTCTTTTTGTGTTTCTGTTTGAATAATCTCTGTTAACGTATTTTCAACTGGAAGATTTTTTTCCTAGTTGTGTCCAGTATTCTAACAAACCATCAAAAAATGTCTTCATCTCAGGGCACCTGGCTCGCTCAGTCAGTACAGCATGTGACTCTTAATCTCAGGGTTGTAAATTCAAGCCCCTGTTGGGGATAGAGATTACGTAAAAATAACATATCAAAAAAAATTTCTTCTTCTATTATATGCTGCTTTGTTATTTCTAGCATTTCAATATTACATTTTTATCGTTTCCATCTCTCTGCTGAAACTCCCACCTCTTTATGCATGTTGTCTACCTTTTCTACAATATCCTCTAACATATTATTCATTGATATTTTTCAGCTCCTACCTGATAGTTCCAACACGTGGGCCATTTCTGGGTTTGGTTTATTGCTCTTCACAACAGTTTGCTTATTCCTGCTTGTGTGTGCATTTGTGTATATATCTGGTATTTTTAAATTCAATGTTGAAGATTATGTGTAGAAAAACAGAATGAGGTAAATAATATTTACACCTGAAAATGGGCACATTTTTTCATCTAAAAGGCAACAACCGGGGGGGACTGAGCCAATGCAGTCAGAGGATGAAGCTGGGCTGGGTTTTGTTGTCTCTATAGTTACTTCCAAAGTACCACAGATTGCAAACTCCTCAAGTAGTGGGCTACTAACTTGTGCTTACTGTGGGACCTGGTATGCCAGAGGGTTTTCCTCGGTGTTTCTGTTCCAATTTGTTTTCAGCAGTCCCTGTGTGCTTCGGCTACAGAGGGGATTTCTCTCCAATTTCATGCCCCTTTCCCAGCAGTATTCTGCTGTTACTCGTTACTTGGAGTTGTGTTTGTTATGTGGCTGGTGGTGGGAGGGGGAAATTCTTGCTTTTCCTGGTCCAATTTCAGTCTTAGGAAGGTTCTATACACCTGGAGCTCAGGGAGAAGACTCTTCCTCAGGGGCCCCTTTCTGGGCACCTCCTTCCTACCTTCTAGAATGCCTTCTTGAGACAAGAACTGCCTAACTTCCACCCCCAGGAAAACTCTGAGCATGATTAAATCTCCAGAAGTCCAGGGTCACTCCAAAACACAAATCTCTAGTTGTCCTGTCTTAAGAAAGAACATAATCCACCCAGCTGCCCAAATCGGACACTGGGGGTGAGCCTGGACACCCTGCCACTCTCTCACATCTAATCTATTACCACGTCCCTTCTAATTGTTTCTCAAATATGTCTCTATCTACCCATTAGTACAACCATTACCTCCATCTAAGCTACCATCACTTCCTGTTAGATTTCTACACTAGTCTCCTAAATGGAATCTCTTTCTCCTTTTCTTCCTTCCCACTTTCCACAAGCAGCCTGAATAACTTTTCTCTAACACAATCTGGGTCTTGTTACCTTTGTCATCTTTCTCACCTTTCAGGTGTCAGCTTGATTGTCACCTTCTCAGAAGGGCCTTTCCTAGCCACCTAACATCAAGTAGGTCTGCCTCTGTTATTCCCTCTCAAATCATCCCATCCTTTTCCTTCACTGCGTTTATTGATGTATTTTTTTTTTTTTTTTTGTCTTTGAATACTGGCTGTCTCCCTCCACAGTGCTAAAACTTCCACAAAGTCAGGGCCACATCTATCTCATTTGCTAATACATTCAGTGCCTACTGCAGTGTTTGGTGTAGGGTAAGCATTCAATATACAGAACAGATAGATAGATAGATAGATAGATAAATAAATAAATAAATAAATAAATAAATAAATAAATATGTAGCGAATGAATGAATGAATAAATTTGCAAGACCAATCAGAAAGGCAGGGAAAAAGGCAATACGAAGGTAACCTAGTATGCATTAGGTATTATGTAGGTACACAGGCTCTCATTTATTCCCCCACAAAAGACCACCGAGATACACTATCCTCTCTTCGCTGAAGGAGACAGCGAGGCTTTGTCCCATTGAGTGAGTTGCCCAAAATGCGCAGCTAGCCCGTGTTAGAGTTGGTGCTGAAACTCAGGTCCACCTGACTCTGCAGTCCAGCTCCTCCACCTCTGTCCTCTTCGTCTGTGTTTGCTTGCAGAACAAAGTTCAGAAGACAAGAGGTCAGAGCTGCCAGGATGAGGCTTTAGGTTATAAGTGGGAAGAATGGGAAAGACACAGCGGGGAGGCAGAGAATAACTTAGCTCAGCTAAGCACCTTAAGTTTAAGCACCTTGGATTTCATCCCGTCTTCACAAAGAGCCTCTAACACATGGGCCTGGGCAGGAGCACTGTTTGGCATGTCAAAGCCACCACTTCCTCTGTGGATAAACACTTCCCTGCAAGAAGACTGCCAACAAACCCTCTTCACAAGTGCAGTCTGCTTTGGCAAAAGCATGCACCTAGTGACTGCAGAAGCATGACAGTAAGGGGGCAAGGCCGAAAACTTTAGGTCAAAAGACCCAGGTTCAAGATCATGTTCTGATACTCCTCACCACTGTGGACTTAGGACAATTCCTTCAATCTCTCAGACCTTCACTGTCCTCATCTGTGTATGGACATAATAATATATACCCGACATAATGGTTATGAATTGTAAGGGGGAAACTTAATAAGCACACAAACATTTTAATCTTTAATGGGCATGTATTTATGAATTACCTTCAAACAGGAAAAAATAAGGGCATTTTCTACATTTTCTACCACTTTCATTCTTTTAACATTGCTTTAGAAAAACTGGAGATGGGGGAAAGATGTGGAGGGACGGCATGAGAGGGATAAGACGGAAAATATTAGACAGGAGGAAACAACAACAAAAATCACTCCTCTGCCATGTATTCATATTCTTAGAAAAATGAAAAGAATCAATTCTATTTTTACAGAATTCAGGACTGTGGCTAATAACCCTATGCTGCCACCCTTGTCAGCCTTTAAAATTCAGCTCAGGTGTCCTGTCTTTCAGGAGCCCTCCCTGACCTACCATGCTGCTCCACCAAGACCCTTCTCTGGGCTTGCAGAGTCTGCTGAGTGTTCCCCACCAAAACACTGCCCACACTGGTTACAGACCTGTGTCCTCACGAGATCATCCGTTTCCTAAGGACGTACTCTGTGGCTTATTAATTCCAGTGTCCCTTGTGTCAAGCACACTGCAGAGCACAGAAGGCACTCGGTAAATGTTGGTGTAAGTGAACGAAAAAATTAATAGCACTGCTATGCGCGAAAATATAATTAAAAAATAATGATCCTATTCACAAGGCAATACAAATGGAAAAGATCTGGGAATAAAGTAAATTGACTACAATCTGTGAAACAAGAAGTCTTACAAAACGGAAAGTGGTATCATGGTCATAGATGAGTGAAGACTAGATATGATTCTCCAAATCATGTATAGGGTTCATAAAAATCCAACCAATCCCAACAGGATTTTTCTAGAACTCAACAGAATTATTCTAAAATTCACCTAGAAGTATCATGAGAAAAGAACAAGGGATATTCTGAAAAATAAGACTAATGCGTAGTTACTAATCCTTTCAGATGTTGAAACTCATCATAAAGAAGTACTTATTAAGTAGTGTCATATTGGTGCAATATAAGATTAGGAGAACAAACTAGGACAGCCAGAAATGACTGTTGTATCTAAAATTTTATTGAATGACTTAAAATATATGACAGAAAATGTGAAAAAAAAAAAGATCATCTCAAAGCAGCAGTGAAATTGGAGAAAAACGGTAATTTAGAGTCATATCTACATCATACAACAAAATAAATCCCAAGAAGATTTAGAAATTAAAAGTTGTTTTCAAAAACATGGAGGGGCGCCTAGGTGGCTCAGTCAGTTGAGCATCTGACTTCACTTCAGGTCATGATCTCATCGTTTACGAGTTTGAGCCCCACGTCGGGCTCTGTGCTGACAGTTCAGAGCCTGGAGCCTGCTTCAGATTCTACTTCTCCCTCTCTCTGCCCCTCCCCTGCTTGCACTCTGTCTCTGTCTCTCTCTCTCAAAAATAAATAAACATTAAAACGATTTCTTTAATAAATAATAAAAATATGGAAAATGGTTGAAAAAAATGTTAAATCCTGGAGGGGGTTATCCCAAGATTTCAGCTTTTTTTTTTAATATGAAATTTATTGTCTAATTGGTTTGGTTCCTTTATTTTGAGAGAGAGAGCAAGTGAGGGAAGGGGCAGAGATAGAGGGAGAAAGAGAGAATCCCAAGCGGGCTCTGCACCATCAGCACAAAGCCCGATGCGGGGCTCGAACTCATGAACCGTGACATCATGACCTGAGCCAAAGTCGGATGCTTAACCGACTGAGCCACCCAGGTGCCCCAATGATTTCAGCCTTAAAACAATGAGGTACATGTAATTTAAAAAATCAGATTCAACTATATACAGATT
This sequence comes from Panthera tigris, assembly GCF_018350195.1. Classification (NCBI taxonomy): domain Eukaryota; kingdom Metazoa; phylum Chordata; class Mammalia; order Carnivora; family Felidae; genus Panthera; species Panthera tigris. Next base: position 133,310,978 of record NC_056665.1, read on the forward strand.
TAAATTTTATAAGCAACTTGCAAACGGAAATTTACTGGTTGGGAAAATATTCAGAGCAAACATGATTAAAAGGCTAACATATTTATGATATAAGACTTTATTCAAATTATCAGAAAAAAAAAAACTTCATCCAAAAATTGGACAGGAAGTAAACACAGGCAAGAAAGGAATGTTACTAGGTTAAACATAAAGTTACCAGTTTCCACTCCTAAGAATATACTCAAGAAAAATGAAAACATTGCCCACATAAAATCTTATATGTGAAAATTTATAGAAGCATTATTATAACAGCCAAAACCTGGAAGCAACCCGAATGGTGAATGATAAAATGCTGGACAGTATATCCACAAAATGGCACATTTGTCGATAAAAAGAAATGAAGCACTGGAACGTGCCACGAGATGGACGAAGCCAAGAAGCCAGTCATAAAAGACCACAGGTGGTAGGGTTCTACTTGAATGAAAAATCTAGAATATACAAATCTATACACACCGGGGAGACCGGAGGCAAATGGGGAGTGAGTGCTAACGGGTACAGGGTCTCTTTTGGGGGTAACAAAAATGTTCTGGAATTAAATATTGGCGAATGGTTATACAACTCTAAATATGTTCAAAAGTACTGCATGGTATCCTTTAAAATAGCTGTTTTTTCAAAAATCGTTAACATTTATTCATTTTTGAGAGAGACAGCACCTGAGCGGGGGAGGGGCAGAGAGAGAGGGAGACTCAAAATCTGAAGCAGGCTCCAGGCTCTGAGCTGTCAGCACAGAGCACGATGCGGGGCTGAAACCCACAGATGGATGGTTTCCTTTAAATAGGTGAACTGGGGGCGCCTGGGTGGCTCAGTCGGTTAAGCGGCCGACTTTGGCTCAGGTCATGATCTCGCGGTCCGTGAGTTCGAGCCCCGCGTCAGGCTCTGTGCTGACAGCTCAGAGCCTGGAGCCTGTTTCGGATTCTGTGTCTCCCTCTCTCTGACCCACCCCCCCCCCTTCATGCTCTGTCTCTCTCTCTGTCTCAAAAATAAATAAACGTTAAATAAATAAATAAATAAATAAATAGGTGAACTGTATGGTAGGTGAATTATAACTCAATAAAGCTGTCATTCAAAAAGAGACAAAACGCAACCTGGGAGTAGATGGACAAAATTTCAGCCTGACTGATAGTCAAAGGAACGCAAACGAAAACTGCAAGCAAGGTCCCATTTTTCCACCTAGCAGATCAGCAAAATAACCTTTACACAACAGCAAGCCCGTTGAGAGTGCAAAGCAACCATTATGCTCCCAGAGCGCCGAAGGGAGATGTTAGTGTGACTCGTAGGGAGCCAATGGACACAATATGTAGTTAATGAGAATGTCGAAAATATCTCCACTTGCAGGAATCTGCCGTCAGGAAACAACGAAAGCAAAGGGGGAGAGGTCCCCGCAGGAAGCTGTCATCGCCACGTTATTTACAACAACGGGGCAGACCCGGCAGTAAGCTGATTCTGTCAGAGAGACCGGCCACTCGATGAAATATTATTTGGCCATGAAAACATTCTGAAGTCCCGACATAATGTTGAGTGACAAAGGACAGATACGAAACTCTTGAATGCCACGCAATTACGAGGGGAAAGGCTGGCCGGGAACACACGAAAATTAAAATCAGCTGCTGTTCTTTTCCGGTTTCCAGACTTTTCTACCTCTGCTTCAAGTGTGTGTGGCCTCCTCTCCCAGGCAGCCAGACGGCAGGCCCACAGTCAGAGCACATTTACTGGCTAGTCAGCCTCTCGACGTTTCTTTAAGGAAGCAAAGTTCGTAAGCTACGAACAGTCACCTGGTGCTCTGGCCTGGGTGGAAAGGCAGGCCGTGGAGAGGCGGAGGGAAGCAAGAATCTTCTTTACCGTCTCACGTTTTAAAGCCAAAAGCATGGCCATGTGGACCTCCAGAGTCACCCCCTGCCTTCCCCATCAGCGGCGCGGGGTCCTTCTCCTGGGACACCTCGTGTGAATTCAAGACCCGCCGTGACCTCCATGTCATCCGGTCCAGAGTCCGGCACGTCAACGACGTCACTGCGGGCGCCTCCCGTGCTGGCCAGGGAGCAACGCCTTGATGGAGCAGGAGTCCCGGGCCGGGCCCCGCGATATTTGGGGACCAGTTGTTTTCTCCTCCAAACGTCAGCACTGAAACTGCCCACGAAACGTCTCCGGCGCCCCGTAATTTAGCAGTGACTTCTTTTCTAAAATCGGGCGTGAAGAAACGAACTGCCGGCAGAAGGTGAAGCTGAACCCCGGCGCGGCTTCTCCTCAAGAAAGCCGTAACCAGCTGGTTGGCTGAGGCGTGCAAAGGACACAGACGGGATGATTTCATTTGCCAAAAGCGGGGCTCGGCTTATGCTCTTCAAAAATGAAGTCATCTTTATTCCTATCGCTGCACCAGGAGACGCTCCTTGTGGGGCAGGTAACTTTATTTACCGTTGGCATAATGCCACCAGCTCGAGACAAACAAATCAAGGACAGCCTGTGTCCTTTCTAATTCGATCCGTTCTAATTCGATTTGTTTGATTAAATTACTATATGTGCACAATCGTAGGAGTGTCTTACTCCCCTTCAGAGAACAAACTGAGAAAATTAGATGGCTCTTTAACCCTAAGATAACAGGAACAACTCTAAACAAATATTGAATCACCCTGCTTTCGTGGATTCAAATTTTCTTCGGCCCTGCCTCCACCTCTGGACAAGGGGCAGGGGGACAATAACACATGGCACGTCCCATAAGGGGTGGAAAACACCAGCCCCAAACACACCAGGCAGTGTTAGCCCCACCGTGACAATGGAAAGTCGAAGCACACGGAAATATATGACTGGACCAAGGTCAAACAGTCAGGGGTAAACAGAAGTCCGGAATCCAGATATGACATGAGGACTCCAGGCAAGACGCCATCCTGTTAGGGCTTCTGCACAAGAAAGGGAAAAGTTCTGAAAAAAAATCACTCCATAAATATTCTGCTAAAAATTATTTAACAGTTTAATAAAACAAAAACAAAAAAACAAAAAAAACAAAAAACAAAACCAGTGTGTTAATAATATTCCAGATTTTTATCCAACTATCTGAAATCTTCTAAGATTAGGAAAGATTCCACCGCTAACCATATGATGGCAGGCCTATGAGTGAACCCATTTTATCCTCATGGCACCCTTACAGCAATTATTATTGCCATGATACAGATGAGGATCTTCGGGTGGCACAGAAAGGTTGAGTAACTTTCCCAAAGTGCCACAGCTAGGAGGTGGCAAATCCAAGATCCCAACCCTGGCTGTCACTATACCACTGCGCTCTGCTGCCTCTCACAGCTTAAGTCAGCTGCCTCACAAATCTAACATTCTCAAACATCTCCGAAACACGGTTTGGGGGTGTCACATCATGAAAAAATATTGACCGTGTCACTCCACCCTGTCCTCAAAACTTCTCCCCCAATTTTCTTCTTGCTAGTGAATGAAGAAAACCACTCAGAAAACCCAAACAAACAAACAAACAAAAAACCACCACTAGTAGATAAAATGCTGAAGGTCCTGGCCAACGGAAGTTTCTTTGCTACGGAATGGCCTGTAAATGGGGGGAAACCACTGAGTGACCGTCTGCCTGTGCCCAGCAGAACGAATACCAGAACAGTGTGTGTGGGATTTTCTACTTCAAAGGCCTGCCCACCCAGAAAAACAAAGCACTATGAACCTCGGCTTGTCCTAGTCTGTGACTTCTTTCAGATTCTATTTCCCTAACATTTCTGTTAGCATAATTCTTAAAAGTCATTTTAACTTCAAACTTTAAAAAAAAAAAAAAAAAAAGAGGCCAAGTAGGTATCTTCTGCATAGAACACCAATCTTGCTTCATCAAGACCTTGAACATCCACCCAGCCCAGCAGTCACTTAGAAAGGCTATTTTTCCCCCATGCTTCCCATCAATCTACAAATGGCTTCTCAAGCACCTACTACAGTCAAAACAGATATGTGGCTCATTCCGTCTCTCTCATCACTAATACCCCAGCATGTTGTATCTGGGGGGGGGGGGGGGGGGGGCAAAGTGATTTCCCATAAAGCAAAACTCACACTGGAAAATCAGAGCCAGAAATGTGAAAATCATCTATACCCCGAGATTACACCCTAGGCTGAGGCTGCTTCCCCGCGCTACCGAGAGCTACGCTCGCTTGGCCAAATACCTCCTGAGCGCTTTCTGTCGGGAAGGGTGTGGGAAACGACACTGCCTTGTACTTGTGTGCAGCAGCCTGACATGAGTGAGCCCTGAACTTGGTGTCAGAAGAGTTCTAATCCTACCTGTGGTCCTAACTTCCTGTGGGTCCTCCCTGTCTGGGCCTCCATTTTCATCTCCAAATCTCACATCCTATGACCACTGTTTCCCCAACACCGCACAAAAAAGTTTTTCTTTTAAATTCTATGATTATACAAGTCTCCTTGGTGGTCTGGCGGGAGAACCCGACAGTGAACTGGTGGTTGTCACTGAACACAACAGGAAGTACATCCAGAGCTGCCAGTCCCCACGTCATTAAAGACACGTGTCACAGATGAACTCCTTTCCTCCAGCCGGGAGAAGGCAGCCCCGAGGTAATGGGGCCAGACAACTGTTGGCAAGTAAGGTGCAAAATAAGGGCCCCTAAGTGGCAAAGGCTGTGTGGTCAACAAGAACTGCTTGGCTGGGTAAGAGACGTCTCCACTTCCAAGCACTGGCTATCAGGGAGACGGACGTTCAAGACACTGTGCATTTTAAAGCAGGCTGCACGACCATTTCTTTAAAGATCATACCAGAAATTCTGAATAACTGAAAAATTCCTTTCTCATATGAGCAGCCTTCTGAGGGGACGTTTTGGCAAGACGGCCAAGTATCTTCCTGAATTCCCAGACACCATGACCTCGATTTACAACCCATGCTGGTGTCGGCCAGGTCAAACGCTGGTCCCCTCATTCCCCCAGACTCCTCTCTGTGGCTCTCACCTGCACTCCCTGCCCCTTACAAGGCAATTTTGATCCTTATCACACACATCAACACGTTATGAGAAGACTTAAGGGAAGAAACTGCTTCAGTCTGTACACGTACAACGTAACAGAGCTAACCAGACTTTGGCAGCCCCTCCTCATTCTAATCCTTAGGGAAACAGAGAACTCATAAACTTGATGAGAAACAAGACATGTGTCATTTTCAAAGTCTCGTAGGACATGTCTCTGGGTGTGAAGGGGGAAACACCGGTGGCAAGCCCTTGGTCAGAATGCCAGGAAACTCTGCTGGGGGTAGAGATGGCTAGAACCCATTGTTATTAGTAGAAAATAAGTGACGTGTACCAAGAATCCAGTATATTTCTGCATCGGGGCTAAGTTCCTTCACTGACACGTCCTTTTACCATCTCCACAAGAACTTCATAAAGTAGACGTTCCTTTTACACAAAGAAAGGTTGAGGAGAGAGCAGAGCCAAAAGACAGCGATCCTTCTAAACAGACAAGCTGCCCGCACCTGGCTGGCCCCATCTCCTGGCTGGCTCCGACCTCCTCTGCCCGAGGGCGTGAGCGCAGGTATCTTCCCTCCATCCCTGCCCAGGGGGGCCCCCTTGTCAGCTGCCGGCTTGGTTCCCCACACCACAGGCAACCACTGTCTGCTGGAGGTAAACCATCCCAGATGGTTTCGGGGGATACGCACCTGCTCCGAGCAGGTCAGCCGGGAGTCCCCAGCCGACCTTTCATGTAACTATGGATGTAAAGCCTCCCAAACCCCAGATGTACATCATGTGGGCATATCATCCGTGCAAGTACAACCCACTTCGCGTAGGAGAACATGAATGACTAACCAGCCCCGGGGCACACTGTCACTTCTGCTCTGAGGATACTAAAATGCTTCCCAAACACTTTTCACAAGATGCCACAATCCCCACCATCTCCCATGCGCTGAAAAATGTAAGGAAAGCTTTACACCCAGAGGCAGACACGTGGAAGGTTTTCCAGAGGTTGACCACAGTTCTCTACGGTCTGGTTTGAAATTTTTAAGAAGTTATCAGCTGGAGCGAACACACGCTCCTCACTTACCCTCTCTATCTCTTGGAGGTACAGGAGTGCAATGTCGCCTGCTTTCTCATAGCAGGTGATGACATCCTGTTCCCGGTCCACGTGGAGGTTACTGGTAGAAGAGGAAACAGGCAACTTCTCTAAACAAAGTCCTAAAAAACAAACAAACAAAAAAATCAAACATACAAAAACTGGGTGAGTTGTTTTTCATGGAGCTTAATTTTTCAGTATTGCCCTAGAGGACCAGAAGATGGTCCCAGGATATCATAAACTGTCAGAGAAGCGGCTTCTCTGCCCTCTACCCTCCCTAAGGACAAAATGGAACATCAAAATGAGACACCAAAAAGAATATCCGTATGTGACACATGAAAGAGGCCCCCAAATACACAGAAATTACCCCATGACTTTGATATCCAGGTTGAGAATTTGACCAGGTACTTTACCATGACCCCATTCAGACCTAACAGAGCTTCTCATTCAAGGTATGGCCCAAGGCCCTTAAGGTAAGCAAAGCTTGACTCACAGCACAATACTAGCTAAAGAATATCTTCTATCCCAAAATCTACACTTAACTAATTGAACATAAAAAAAAAAAAATGTTAAATGCTCTCAGGAGTCTCAGTTACTAGGAAAATCTTCTAATTCTGAGCTTTAGACTTTTGGGAGTCACAATAGCCCCACAGACCACCTCTCCGCTGTGGGCTAAGAAAATACCAGAGCTGCTTTGTGGGCATTTCTTTGGAGACAGAAGAGATCCTCTTTGCCAAGAGAGAGTTCAGGGCTGGGAGGTACAAAAGTACGAAGACTGAAAAAATAAGAATGCTATGAACAGCTGTTGCCTGAACCAGCACCAACCTCTGGCCCGGCCCTGGGCAACCAGTCGCCCCCCGGTCTCCACCCACAACTGGAGGCAGAGAGAGGGAGGGTCTCCGGTGACTCTACACAAGAGGGCTTCTCCTGTGACAAGTGCCCTGGGACATATGTATACACCATGGCATATATTCCACTCCAGGGAAAAGTGCGGGAGAAGTTTTGATATTGACAGAAAGGGGGTCTGGAACTGGAAGAAGCCAGAGAAATTCCCACCCCCGGAAAACCCATTCATTTTATAGACCAAGAAGCTGAGATCGGCCAGGGTGAAAGTAAGTGATTTGTCTAAAACCTGACAGTCGGTTAATAGAACAACAGGAATCAGAATTCAGGTCTCCAGCCTCCCAAATGACACCCATCTAGTTAGTTGCTAATTTTCAGAGCAGACCCACTACAGAGAGGAGACCAGACATGCTGAGCGTCAGCAAATGACCCATTCTTTCATGTGTCATCATGTTGAGAACAGCCTCTTCCAAGCTGCTCTTATCAGTGACCGTCCCTCCAAGGCTGCAAAAAGCCACGAGAGAGGTGTCTATACTGAACAGGAAAGAGGAGAAGCCACTTCTATTCACAAGGACACAACAACTGAGGACAGCGTGCCTGGGAGCTCAGAGGTTACCAGTTTGTCACAGAAAGTGAAGGCTCAAAGATTTTGTCATTTTTTTAGCAGCTTTATTGGGGTGAAATTGGCATACAACAAGCAAAACATTTTTTTCAATGTTTCATCATGATGATTTTTTATTTTTATTTAATTTTATGTTTTATTAACTAAAGTCCATAGTTAAACCACATTAGGGTTCACTGTGTTCTGTACTTGATGAGTTTTAACAAATGTTTTGTCATGTATCCACCATTACAGTGTCCTACAGACAAATTCACTGCCCTAAAGACGTCCCATGCCCCACCTACTCATCTCTATACCCCTCCTCCTGAGCCCCTGGCAACCACTAATCTTTTCACTGTCTTTATGGTCTTGCCTTGTCCAAGATGTCATATAATTGCAATCATGCAGCATGTAGCATTTTCCCTTTCACTTTTAACTTCACTTTCATTTTTAACTTAGCATTTAAGGTCCCTCTGCATCTTCTTGTGGTCTGATCAGTTCTTTTTGTCCCTTTACAATATTCCATTTATTCATTAATCCATTGAAAGGCACCTTGGTTGGGGCTTAAGCATCTGACTTCAGCCTGGGTCATGATCTCGCTGTTTACAAGTTCAAGCACGGCATTGGGCTCTGTGCTGACAGCCTGTCTCTGCCCCTGCCCCACTCACGCTCTGTCTGTCTCTCTCTCTCTCTCTCAAAAATAAATAAACATTAAAAAAAGAAAGGAAGAAAGGAAGGAAGGAAGGAAGGAAGGAAGGAAGGGAGAAAGGCACTTAGGTTGACCCCAAGTTTTGGCAATTACAAATAAAGCTCCTATAAACATTCACATGCAAGTTTTTGTGTGAACATAGTCTTCAATTCAAATGGGTCAATCAATACCAAGAGTGAGACTCTGTAAGAAATAGCTACAAATGGGGTGCCTGGGTGGCTCAGTTGGTTAAGCGACCGACTTCGGCTCAGGTCATGATCTCGCAGTTTGTGAGTTCGAGCCCCGCGACAGGCTCTTTGCTGACAGCTAAGAGCCTGGAGCCTGCTTCGGATTCTGTGTCTCCCTCTCTCTTTGCCCCTCCCCTGCTCATGCTCTGTGTCTCTCTGTCTCTCAATAATAAACATTAAAAAATTTTTTTTTCATAGCTACATAAACATATTTTGTTTACAAATAACTTTGAAACAATATTTTTAGCTTTGTCAGAAACTGCCAAACTGTCTTGCAAAGTGTCTGTACCATTTTGCATTCTCACCAGCAATGAATGAGACTTAGTATTTCTCAGCATCCTTGTCAGCACTTGGTGTTACCAGTTTTCTGGATTTTAGTCATTCTAATAGGTATGTGGTAGTATCTCCTCGTTGTAATTTGCAATTCCCTAAAGACAAATGATGCTAAGCATATCTTCTCATGCTTATTTTCCATCTGTATACTTCCTCTGGTGAAGTGTCTGGTCAGATCTTTTGCGTTTTTTTCAATTGGGTTGTTTATTTTCCTATGGTTGAGTTTTAAGATTTCTTTGTATATTTTGGATACAACTCATTTATCGGATATTTGCCAATATCTGCCAGTATTTTATTAGAGTCTATGACTTGTCTTTTCATTCTCTGAACAATGTCTTTCACAGAACGAGAGGGTTTTAGTTTTAATAAAGCCTATCAATCTTTTTTTTCACGGACTGTGATCTTGGTGTGGTATCTAAAACCCCACTGCCAAACCTAAGGTCACCTAGATTTTTTTCCCTATGTTATCTTCTAGAAGTTTTACAGCTTTGCGTTTTCTACTTAGGTCTAATCCATTTTGAGTTAACATTTGTGAAAGGTGTAAAGTTTGTGTCTAGATTTTTCTCTTTTGCATGTGGATGTCCAGTTGTGCCAGCACCATTTGTCGGAGAAACTATCTTTCCCCCACTGAGTTGCTTTTGTGCCTTTATCAAAAATCAGTGGATTATATGGGACATCTGGGTGGCTCAGTCGGTTAAGCGTCCAACTCTTGATTTCTGCTCAGGTCATGATCCCAGGATCGTGGGATCAAGCCCTACATTGTGCTCGGCACAGAGCATGGAGTCTGCTTGGGATTCTCTCTCTCTCCCTCTGCACCTCTCCCCTACTCACATTCTCTCTCTCTCTCTCTCTCCTCCTCTCTAAAATAATAAATAAAAGTTTCATATCCTCATTAAAATAAATCAGTTGGCTATAGTTGAATGGGTTTATTTCTGGCCTCTCTGTTCTGTTCCATGCGTTTATTTGTCTATTCTTTCCACAATATTAGGCTGTCCTAACTACTCTATACCATTTTTTCCAAACACAAACAAACAAACCTCTCCTGAGGGATAATTTATATACCATAAAATTCACTCAGTTTAAGTATGCAATTCAACAACTTTTATCTTATTTTATTTTTATTTTTTTGACACATGTAGGGTATCTGTTCATAGGAAAGCCACAAGGTTTGTGCCTCTTGTCACAACGAACCCAGATTCCTGTTGGGTGTGTTGTAAACAGAAGAGCCATTTCTTCAGGCCCCCTGCTCTGATCACACCCCTCAACAGCTTTTAATAAACTCAGAGCTGTGCAGCCATCAACACGGTACAGTTGTAGAACATTTCCGTCATCCCCCAGTGATCCTTTCTGCCCACCCCCTGCCTCAGGGAACCACTAATTTCCTTTCTGTTTCCGGAGAGTTACCTTTTCTGGACATTTCATAAAAACAGAATCATTTAATATGTGGTCTTTTGCGTCTAGCTTCTTTCGCTTAGCATACGGTTTTCGATGTTCATCCAAATTACAACAGTACTCCATTTCTTTGTATTGTTGTATGGATAGACTGCATTGTACCTGCCCACTTGCCACTAATGTACCTTTGGGTTGTTTCCACCTTTTGGCTATTATGAATGATGCTGCTATGACCATTCATGTATAATTTTTTGTGTGGACATATCTTTTCAATTCTCTTTCAATGGGTATGCACTTAGAAGTGGAATTATTGGGTCAGATAATAAATTTATGTTTCATTATTTAAGAAATACTAAACTGTTTTCCAAAGTGGCAATAGCATCTTACAGTTTAGGGGCGGTCCAGTTTCTCCACATCCTCCCCAACACTCATTATTGTCTGTTTTATTGGAGCCATCCTAGCGGGTGTGAAGTGATCTCATTGTGATTTTGATGGGTGTTTCCATAATGACTAATGAAACTAACCATCTCTTCGCGTGCTTATTTGTTATTCATAGATCTTCTCTGAAGAAATGTCTATTAAAATCCTTTATCCATTTTTACTGGGTTGTTTGTTCTCTTATTATTGAGCTTTTAAGAGTCCTTTATATATTCTGAATACAAGTTTTCTATCAGATATGGGATTTGCTAATATTTTCTCTCATCTATAATGTTAAGACATGTCTTAATATGTCTTTTGAAGATCAGAAATCTTAAATTTTGATGAAGTCAAACATATCAATATTTTCTCTTATAGACTGTGCTTTGGGTTTCCTATCTAAGAAATATTTGCATAACCCAAGGTTACAAAGGCTTTTCTTTCTTTTTTTTTTTCTTTTTTTGAAGTGTTTACTTTTGAGAGACGGACAGAGTGTGGACAGGGAAGGGGCAGAGAGAGAGGGAGACACAGAATCCAAAGCAGGCTCCAGGCTCTGAGCTGTCAGCACAGAGCCTGACGTGGGGCTCAAACCCACAGACCACGAGATCATGACCTGAGCTGACGTTGGACACTTAACCAACTGAGTCACCCAGGTGCCCCCAAAGGCTTTTCTTCTTATACGTTCTTGTGAAATTTTTATAGGGTAGGTTTTACATCTAGGTCTATGATCCATTTTAAAATAATTTTTGTAGGGCTGCCTGGGTGGTTCAGTCAGTTGAGCATCCAACTTCGCCTTAGGCATGATCTCATGGTTCGTGAGTTCAAGCCCCATATTGAGCTCACTACTGTTGGCATGGAGTCTGCTTTGGATTCTGTGTCTCTCTCTCTCTCTCTCTCTCTCTCTCTCTCTCTGTGCCCCTCCCCTGCTTGCACACATGCTCTCTTTCTCTCTTTCTCAAAAATAAAAATAAACATTTAAAGAATAAATATTTTTTGTATATGTTGCAAGATAGAGATCGCAGTTTACTTCTTTATAGATAGACATCCAAATGTACTACTTATCGAAGATTTTTATTTCACATGGAATTGCCTTTGCACTTTTGTGAAAAATCAGATGGGGATATACATGTGAGTCTTTTTCTAGACTCTCTATTCTGTTTCAATGAGCCAATTGTCTATATTTATGCCAATAGCACCCTGTCTTGACTACAGCACCTTTATAAATCTTGAAAGCAGTGTTAGTGTTCCAATTTTGTTCCCATTTATCAGGTTCTTTTTTTTGGGGGGGGGAGGGCTATTCTTAGTCCTTTACACTTCCACATGAAATCTTCTTGTCAATATATTTTTTTAAGTTGGCTGGGCTTTTGATGAAGATTGTGTTGAATTTATAGATCAATTTGGGAAGAACTGGCATCTTAACAATATCGAGTTTTCTGACTCATGAACACAGTATGTCTCTTCATTTCTGCAGGTCTTTAACTTCTCTTAGCAATGGTTTGTAGCTTCCAGTGTATGTGCCTTGCAAACCTTTCCGCAGATTTACCCTTAAGTATTTCATATTTGTCATGGTGTTATAAATGATACTGTTTTAATTTCAATTTCCTTTTGTTCACTGCTATATATAAAACCACAATAAATTTTTGAATATGGATCTTGAAATCTGTAACTTTGTTAAATTCACTTATTCTACCACCATTTTTGTAGGGTCCTGTAGGGTCCCTCAGAATTTCTACAAAAATACTCATGTTGTTTGCAAATAAAAGGCAGTTTTGCTTCATCCTTTCCAATCCGGATGCCTTTTATTTCTAGGTACTGCCTTATGCCTTGCTGCAAAGAATCTCCAGTACAATGCTGAATGTAGTGGTGAGGGCAGAAATCCTTACCTCATTCCTGGTGTTAGGGAAAAAGCACCAGCCCTCCACCATTAAGTTTGATGTTAATTGTGAGTGTTTCACAGATGCCCTTTATCAGGCTGAGGAAGATCTCTTCTACACCAATTTTACTATGAGTTAATATCAAGAATAGATGCTGAATTTTCTCAAATCCTTTTTCTGTGTCCACTGAGATAATCAGATGGCTTTTTTCTCCTTTAGTTTTTTAATCTGGTGAATTACACTGACTGATTTTCACATATTAAAACAAACTTCCTTTCCTGAAATAAACCCCACTGACCATGATGTATTATCTTTTTTTATACTGTCAGATTTGACTTGTTAAAATTTTGCTTAAAATTTTTTCCATCTCTGTACATGAGGAATATTCATCCATAGTTTTCTTGTAATGGATTTGGGATTTGTATAAATGCTAACTTCATAAAATGACTTGAGAAATATTCCCTCCTCTTCAATTTTCAGGAGGAGTTGGCATGGAATTGTTATTTTGTTCTTAAGTTTTTGGGAGAAGTTACCAGGGAAGCCATCTGGACCTAGAGTTTTCTCTGTGGGAAGCTTTTAACTACAAATTCAATGTCTTTGATACAGGGTTGTTCAGATGATCCCATTCTCCTTACATGAGCTTTGGTAGTTTACATCTTTCAAGTAATTTGTCCATTTCTTCTGAGTTGTCAAATCTACTGACATGGTGCTGTTTAGAATATTCCCTGATCCTTTTAAAATCTATAGAATCTCTGATCAAGGCAGCTTGTGTTCTCTCTTTTTATCCTGGACAGTCTAGCTAACGGTTTATCCATTTGATTGAAATTCTCAATAAAGATCTTTTGACTTCATTGATTGGGGTTTCACTGATTTTCCTCTATTGTTTTCCTGTTTTCTATTTCCTTTATTTCTGCTCTGGTTTTCACTATTCCCTTTCTTCTGTATACACTGAACTTGATCTACTCTTCCTTTTCTTATTTCTTAAAGTGAATGCTAAAGGATAGATCTGAGACCTTTTTTCTTTCCTAATATAGGCATTCAGCTATAAATTTCTCCCTAAGTACCGCTTTAGCAGTACCCTATAAATACTGATATGTTGTGTTTTTTTTTTCATTCAGTTCACAACACTTTCTAATTTAACTTTTGATTTCTGCTTTAGAAATGTATTATTTAGTTGCCAAATACTTGGGGATTTTCCCAAGATCTTTCTATTATTGATTCCTAAATTAATTCCATTATGGTCTGTGCAGTAAAAGGCTAAGCGGGCTTGGGATGTTTGAACTCCGCACATTCCGAAGAAAGGACTGGCCCTTGTGCAGCTCTTGGGGAACAACCTCTAGAATCCTGGAAAATCGTACCTGATAAGAGTGTCTTTGTTAATCTGGGTCACACCAGATAGTTATACTTATAATGTGATTTATGGTGAAGGCCTTGGGCCACCCTATATCCGTTTGACCTCTGGAAATAGTAAAAACCGAATAATTAAAGTCAGTTCCATGGGTGCTCCATTTCTACATAACAGAATCCCAATAAAAACCCTAAACGCCAAGGTTTGAATGAGCTTCCCTGACTGGCAATACTCCGTAGGTGTTGTTCCACAACCTTCCTGGAAGAATGAAGTGCTGTCCATATGACCCCACTGGGGGAAGACCACTGAAAGATTGAGGCTGGCCTCTCCCAGACTCTGCTCTAAGCGCCTTTTCCCTTTACATATTGTAATCTGTAAACTTTGTTGTAATCGACTGAAGCCGTGAGCATAACAACTTTTCTGAATTCTGCGAGTCTTTCTAGTGAATCACTGACCTGAGAATTGGTCTTAAGGATCCCTAACACAGGCCAGAGAACATAGTTGAACCCTTCTAATTTGCTAAAACTTGAATCAAAATTCTGGCCCAGAATATGGTCAATCTTGGTAAGTGTTTCATTACACTTAAAAAGACTGTGTATTCTGTTGCTGGGTGGAGTGCCATATAAATGTCAGTTAGGTCAAATCAGTAGACTGCTTTGTTCCAAGGTCTTCTATCCTTACTGACCAATCAACTGTGTACTTGTTCTATCACATATTGAAACGGGTACTGACGTCTCCGAGAACTGTCAGTGGTCGCTTTAGGGTTTAACTCATCACGGTCTACTTCAAATGACAGTACTCCACATCTCATACAGTACAACGCCTTCACCATTGCATACTTTCATTTAACTCTCTCCAGTCTTTATTCTCTTATTATACACACTTTACCTTCACATAGGTTCTAAGTTCCACCCTACATAGTTCTCATTTTTATTGAAATGATCAATTACATGCTAAAGACATTTAAAGAACAAGGAAGAACACACACAGCCATCGACATAGTTATGACTTCGTTCCTTTGCATGGATTTGTATTTCTTCCTGGTACCATCTTCCTTCTACCTAAAGGGCCTCCTTTAACATTTCTTAGAGTTGCAGTTCAGCTAATGATGATTTCTTTCAGCCCCTGTATGTCTGGAAAAGGCTTTTTTGGGCCTCGTTTTTTGAGAGATATTTTCACTAAGTATGGAATTCAGGGCCGATAGTTCATTCCCGTGTCCCCCACCAGCGCTCTAAAGGTGTCACTCTGCTGTGTTCTCACTTTCATGGTTTCTGACAGTAAATCGACCACGATTATAAACTTGGATGGGTTTTGACAATAAATCTCCCTTATGTTTGTCCGTCTGCATGTAATGTGTATTTTTTTTTTTCTGGCTGCTTTTAAGATTTTCTCTTTATCACTGGTTGTGAGCAATTTGGATTATTAAGTGTTTTGGTTCAGTTTTCTTCATGTTTCTTGCGCTCGGGCTTCACTGAGCTTTCTAGATCTGAGGAATTATGGTTTCCATAAAATTTGAAAAGTGTTCAACCATTATTTCTTCAAAAATTTTTTACGCTACCCATCCTATTAGGAGACTCCAATCACACACACATGAGGCTACGTAAAGTTATTCCATAGCTCACGTTTGCTCTCTCCACTTTTTGAAAGGAATATTTTTCTCTCTGTTTCATTATGGATAGTTTCTACTACTACGCCTGCAAGTTCATTAGTTTCTTCAATGTCTAATTTGCCATTAATCATATCCAGTGTATTTTGCATCCCAGACATTACAGTTTTCATTTCTAGAAACTTGACTTACACGTATTTTTTTGTTTCTTGGTTTGTTTGTTTGTTTTTTAGAGACAGAAAGCATGTGAGCAGGGGAGAGGGACAGAGAGGGAGAGAGAGTGAATCTTAAGCAGGCTCCATGCTCAGCATGGAGCCCAATGGAAGGCTTGATCCCATGACCCTGGGGTCATGACCTGAGCTGAAACCAAGAACAGGATGTTCAATCTACTGAACCACCCAGGTGCCCCAACTTATGTCTATTCTTATCTTCCATGTCTCCACTAAATTTTTAAATGGAAGGAATACAGCTCTAATTCCTGTTTTAACGCCCCTTCAGTCCTAGAATGTTCAATATTCATTCCTTTCCCATTTAGAGTCAAATTTGTTTACGCAGTTGCAAAAAAATCACTATGCAGCCTCTCTCCAGTGTGAACTCTGCTACAGCCTCTTGAAATTTTCTTTGGAGGAGCATACAAGATAAACTGAACAGACTCTGGGGCGCCTGGGTGGCTCAGTCGGTTAAGCGTCCGACTTCGGCTCAGGTCATGATCTCCTGGTTCGTGAGTTCAAGCGCCGCATCGGGCTCTGTGCTGACAGCTAGCTCAGAGCCTGGAGACTGTCTTCAGATTCTGTGTCTCCCTCTCTCTCTGCCCCTCCCCTGCTTGTGCTGTGTCTCTGTCTCTCTTTCTCTCAAAAATAAAACATAAAAAAAAAAATTTTAATTGAACAAATTCAATGGGAGTATTAGTTGAGTTTATTTATAGAAAGCACTCAGGAAGGGTTTGCTATGATTATTGTTAAGGTATTATTACTACCACTACAAACTGCCTCACACTCAAAAAGCAAACCAAACTAAACGAATTCACCATTTGCCAGAGCAGCTCTGGAACTACTCTGAAGCGTGTGCTTGACTGGAGCTTCCTCGATGTGCTTTAAGTGCTCACTTGTGCAAAATTTAAACCACCGGAAAACAAAAACAGATCAATGGTTCCATAATCTGCCTTCTGCTTGTATGAAAAATGACCAAATAATGTGCAAGTCGTTATCGGGAATTTAATATAAAGGAAAAAAAAATCTCCAGGGTGTGTTGAAGGGCCAGGAAAAAGAAAAAGGTGGGGGGGTGGGGGGGTCTATCCTGCGGCACTTTGTATCACTGCAGGCTGGACCCTGACCACTAACGCTCGTGAAGACGACCTTCAGGGACCCGCCAAACCCACCAAATCAAAGAAAAGCCAATTCCAGTTCAGCACAGTTTGTCTATCATCTGTATTTGAGGGTCTGAAATATCTGAAATCCAGTCATCTAGGCTTGCAATCCATCAACACGCATAGTTAGTAGGAACACTCAAACCAGTTCCACAACTTAATCCTCCACAGTGAGGAGACACCGGTGTTTTCTGTGGGTCTGTGTTCTAATTCGGGAGATATGTGGACACCCAAGGTCTGGGCTGGCAAATAGGTCCCTGGCAAGGAATCATTCTTAGTAGGGGGCTCTTTATGGTAAACATCATTCCTTTCCTTCTCCCAAATGCTATGACATTCTTTCCACGTGTCACTGGGCACATCTCAGAGCAACAGCAGAGCCTTGATTTACCACAGTGAATTCGTGGCTATGCAGCTCAGCTCCAGGATATTTAATTCTCTGTCAAAAGCTACTTACAGGGCCTCTCGACTAGACGATAAATTTTCAGGCATCTGGGATCAGATCAACACTGTCTGAGAAGCAAGTCCTGAGGTCATGGCCCAAACTGGCCCCCATTAAAATGTCAGATGACACCCTGTCAGTTTGGAAAGCTATCATCAATAATGATTTTACTTTCTTTTTCCCAAAGAAATGCATGACCAAAAAAATAGTGAAGAACAGACTTGACAAATAGCTGGTGTGACAGCAATGTCCAATACACATCTTGATAAGCTCTGTGCCTTCAAAATCAAAGCTGCATACAAAGAGTGGAAATCAACAGTTCCCTGCCCAATCATCCAACTTTAAAGCATGGATGAAAACAGTAGCGGACCGTGTGCTACAATTTCAAAAATGCAGAATAGCCACTGGACCCAAAATGCATCCCCCTGCCACAGGAGGGGAAGCCCACAGGTACACTCACTTCTGAAAGGTCCCTCCTATAAAGGGTAACACGCTTAAATAAATTAGTGATCAGAAAATCATTTAGATCACACCTGACTGCTTTCAAAGCCCTTCCGTGTACAGAAGCCTGTGTGGTCCTGGTTAATAGACACCATCCTCCCTCCAATCTCATGGAGAAAGAAAGTCTCAGAAGAATGAAGCGACAACCAAAAGGTCTGTGCAGGGGCCAAGAGGAAACTATAAGAGGGCCTGGGAGCTGGGCAAATGTGTCCTGTCCCGGGGAATATTCTGAGGGGAGAAACCAAGACTGCCGAGTCTGATGCAGCAGGAGGGGTGTTGGAAGGCAAAGGGGTCACATGGCCACCAGCAGACCAAAGGGACGTCGCAGTAGGGGTGGGGGGGCAGGGGGAGGGGGCTAGGCTGCAGGGAGCTGGCTGAGGACCTCAGACACTTTTAAAAGCTCAAATGTGTGCAGCCTCTGAACTGCTCTATTTAGGTGTGGCCTAGAGAACATATAACATAGCAACCTGGACTCTCCATCCTTGGTTTCCTTCTGCAGCAAGGTTTCCTCAGCTCTGAAAGGGAGCTCCAGTTTATCTCCACAAGGGCTATGTATCCCTGGAGGGCTGGCTGAGGAAGTGGCCAGCTGCACATCTCACTGGCCAAAACTCCAGCGATCGCTGAGGGGGAACCACCCCAAATTCGTTTGGGACTGTTCAAATTTGAGAACCCTCAGTGAGAGCCTGGTCTGGATATGTATGTAAGACTAAACAGTTTCAATAATGATAAAGGCTCATTTATCAAGGCCCTGCTCAGCACCCAGCACTATGTCCGGGGCTGACACACAACATTTATAATCCCCACAGCCACCGTGCAAGGAGGGTGTTAACAGCACCTTACAGATAAGACTGAACTTCGGGCTCCACAGCTAGTGAATTTTATGATAAAGTCAAGTTTTGACCCCTGGTCTATCAGACCACAAAACCCTACTCACAATAGCCAGTCTCGCTGAGCTGCTGACAGCATATTCAGTGTCTGATAAGAGTAATGACGATAAAAATGAGTTTCAAACTGTAAAGACACAGAAGTCGAAGTCCAGAGCCCAAAGGCAGTGATCTCTCCCACCAAGAGCTATGCCTCCCTGGACAGTTCTGTGGGTCACTGGGCCTCCCACACTTTGTCTGTGTCAGGAAGGGCTCAGCCACCGGGATACCAGCTTGAGCTGCACAACTTCAGAGAACAGCCAAAACCAATATTGTGAATTTTTTAATCGCATTAAAATGAACAAGGAATTAATTTCTTATAAAGTTACGCAACACAATAAAAGCCTATAAAATATAATCATATGAATTAGGGACTACAACATTAGGCATTGTTTCCTCATTTATCTTAACCACATCTCTGGAAGCCAGACCCTGACGCTTGGCTGTAACATGACCTATAAGGGAGTGTATAACTGGGAGTACCAGGAAAACTTTATTATAATACACTGTCTCTGATAACCCAGCCCTGTGGTATGGCCTTCAAAGACAGTAAGGCGATTTCCAGGGATCTCAATTCCCAAGGCTGAAAAGAAATTCAGGAAAAGAGATTCCAGATCTTCAAATCCAAGTCCTGGCAAAGGCAGCTCCAGATTGTTGGTCCTGTGTTCTCACCTCTAGAATGGCCAGGTTCCCACCAGGTGTCACATGTACTCAACTCAGTGGAAGGACAAGCCACTGTGTAGGGTGTAGGCAGGAGAAAGCCAATGGAAACCACCAAATGCTGGTGGGGGTAAGGGAGTGGGGTGGCTGGCCTAGACTTCTTGTGAAGTCCCTGTCAATCCAGGGCTTCTATAATTTTGAGTGGTCTCTGGGCTGGGAGCCTCGGTTGGCCCCTTCCGGATGCTTTTAGAAACTGCTGTCTTCTTTCCAGAGTCGGCATATTCTTCTTAGAAGGCGTGCATGTATATACACTTACACACACAACGCACACACATCACTCACAAAAGAAGATGCCAGACCCTGAATTACACACTCACCTGCTACAGCAGGCCATCTTTCAGTGCCCCTTCCACAATGCTGTGAGCAAGTGAGACGTAAACTCGACCTGAAATGCTCGCCAAATGAAATTTGCAATTTGAATGACGCTCGCTAAGTCACTACTTCGTAACAACATAAGAGTAATGACAACCCTTAGTGAGTACTAGCTGCACACCTACACACGAGGCACTTCTGAGAGTTTGACATAATTTCTCTACCCTTCGCAAGAATGCTATGAGCGAGGATTTACTATCATCCCCTTTGAGAGATGAGGGAACTGGTCTCCGGGCTATTAAGTAGCTCGCCTAAGATGATGCACCTAGTAAGTGGCAGAGCTAGGGTTCCAACCAGATACTATTACTTGACTTTAGGTCTCACATTACACTCTCTGGTCTCTGATTTACCTGCCTCTATATGTAAAGCAATACCGTGTAGTGATTAAGAACTTGGGTCTGGAGTCAGACTCCCTGGTTTTCCAATCCACAGGTGACTTCCTGTGTAAAAACGCCCTGTGCTTGGAACAGTACCCGACACACATTAAGCACCTGAAAAACAGTAACTACCATGATCATTCCCTACACCACTATTATCTTTAGGTAACAGCAGGCTGGAAGGTCTCCAAGTGGGAGCATCATAGTCCTTTGTTATATTATTTGTACACAGATTTTAATGACAGCTTTACTGAGATATTACTTATATACCACAACCACCTGTTTAAAACATCATGATTCAGTGGTGTTAGTCCATCCGCCTAGTTGTGGAACCATCGCTACTAGCTAACTCAAGAACATTTTCATCACCCAAAAAGAAATCCCACTCCCATTAGCGGCTCCTCCCCAGCGCACCCTCCTCCCAGACCCTGGTAGCCACTAATCCACTTTCTGTCTCTAGGGATTTGCCCCGTCTGAATAGTTCACATAAATGGAATCATACAGTATGAAACCTTTTGCTTCTGGCTGCTTTCACTTGGTGTGTTTTTTTCGAAAGGTTCATACCTCTCGTATCAAGTATCAGAACTTCATTCCTTTTTTTAATTGAGGGGAAATTCACACAACACAAAATTAGCCATTTTTTAATATTCGCTGGCATTTAGTACATTCACAATATTGTATGACCAGCATCTGTATCTAGTTCCAAATACTCCATTCCTTTCTATTGCTGAATAACATTCCATGGTACAGGTATAACACTTTATCCATTCATCGGTTGATGACCATTTACAGTTTTTAGATATTATGAAAAATGGTGCTGTTAATAGTCATGCACTGATTTTTGTATGGACACACGTTTTCTCCTTGTTGTTGTTCTAACATTTGCTCTTTATCTTGTTTTGTTTTTCATTCAGTTTTTTTACTTTAATTCCAGGACAGTTAACAGTGTTATGTTACTTTCAGTTGTGCAACGGTGAGTCAGCGCTCATCCTAAGTGTTTTCCATTCTCTTGGCTATATCCCTAGAATAAAACTGATACAGAACATGGGGTAATCCTATGTTTTGTTGTATTACTTTCAGTCTTTGTTTAAAAAAAAATCGCATTACTATCTAACTGCCACACTGCTAGGTAAAACATTAAGAAATGAAAATACATGGGCTTCTGAGTACACAGGCCTCAACTCCAACCCTTGCTTCTCCATTTATTAGCTCCGTGGCTTTGAGAAAGCTGCTCAACATCTTGGAGCCTCTATTTCCTCATCAAGTAAACGAGAATATTCTGAGGCTTAGCCGGGTGCCTAGCACAGAGGGAAGTAAGTCCTTGATAAACAGTAACTACTACTACCAACAAGCACCTTTCTTGGGGACAATGACGAACCTTTACCCTTTTTTAGAAGTATCTGAGTAAGGCAGAAAAGCACTGAGAAGAAGAATCACCTGTATTCCCACCACGCAGAATTATACGCATACACCCTCAACCCCAAGCATTCATGATGCCATGTAAACTCTGGTCTCGGCTTTAGTTTCCTTCCCAAGAAAAGTAGACAAGGGATCCCCACAGTGCAAAGCGCATGCCCTGGGCGCCCCAACTCCAGCAAGGAGCGCGGCTGCCAGTGACCAGATGTGCTGGTCCTTTCTTCACTTCTAGAATTCTCACTGAGCACCACCTGTGGGCAGTACTCTGCTGAGGGCTGGGCTTCACAAAACAGGCCATGGTCTTCTCCCTCGAGAAGTTCACCTCTAGTGCAATGGGGGAGAAAGGCATTCTCAAAA
The DNA here is from genome assembly GCF_018350195.1 of Panthera tigris. Taxonomy (NCBI): domain Eukaryota; kingdom Metazoa; phylum Chordata; class Mammalia; order Carnivora; family Felidae; genus Panthera; species Panthera tigris. The sequence goes on from NC_056665.1 coordinate 133,332,868, forward strand.
CAATGGAAGCAGTGCAGTGACCGAGACAGAATAGGTATCACAGAGAAACTGAGGACAAGCACCTCCGTGGACCTTCGCCTCAGATTCCAGCCCCCAAACTTTCTTTGGTCTCTTTGAGTCTCTGCTTGCTTTCCAAAATGAGAACCGATGAGGAGCCTATTAACACAACCAACATTAAATATGAATATGGGTCAGTGGCAATAAAAGGGCTCTTATACTTCTCACACCATCTAAATATAAACGGGAAGCTTTGACTAGCAACCTGAGATGAGCAGCCACAGAGCATGCAGCCTCCCGCTAGTGGGAGCATGGTTACATCTGGCCGGGAGGAGGCCAGAGATCAGGAGCGGGAAAGGCTTCTGATGCAGGAACCTCCCAGGCCCTGGCCTCGGCCATCACTTTTTCTGGGTTTGGCACACTGGCAAAAGCCAGCACTCAGCAAGGCCTTCCCTAGCCCCAACTCTATCACCCTGTTTCCTCCACCCATCGACTTCCCTTTTTTTTCTTTTTAAAAAATTTTTAAGTTGTTCATTTATTAGTAACTTACTTGTTTACTTATTAGAGAGAGAGAGAGCACCCAGGCACCCCTACTCATCTACTTTTCTATAAAACTACTTTTTTCCCGGTACCAAAGGGATCTCAAGGCTTCAAAAAATAGTAAGAGGAGGAAGGAAGGAAAGAAGGGAGGGAGGGAGGGAGGGATGGAGGGAGGGAGGGAGGAAAGCAACTTCTCAAGGAAAAAAGAAAGTTCCCCTATCTTCTCTGCTCACTCTGCAGATGAAAAAAATCTATGCTCAGAGAGGGTTCCCAATCTGCCCAAGGTCACATAGAGGGTATCGGTAGAGCCAGCCCTGAGCCCTGCTCCGATGAGCTAACTACCAGAGCAGGTCCCCGGTAGCTGGAACACGGGCCCCCCACTGGACTGGAGAATTCTTCTGCCAGGGAAGAGACACTGTCAATGGTTACTTGTCTGTGCTGCGCACCTCCGGGATACCTAGAAGGTCATGGTCATTAGCAGATACGCAATTCATAAAGGTCAGGCCTAGACACTGTCACTTCAAGACTGGTACATTAATCTACCAACCACTACTCCAGGAAAATCTTCCTTGGGCTTCTACAGTCCTAATTATAACTGGGGAGGGGAGTTCGGTCGGTGATAAAAAGAAGGCATGTTAACTCCTGCTAAACCTCCACTATCGGCATACGTACTGGTACATCCCTTTCCTTCTTAAAGCGATGCATGCACTGAATGTCTCCAGGTACTGGGCACTGCGGACGCCTGCGGGACAACAGCAAAGGCCCGGCTGGATCTGCACCTGCCAGAGAGGCCCCCTTGCCCCCGGAGGCTGGGTTTCCGGAAACCGGCCTGGAGTTCCTCGGGCGGCTCACGGACTTAATGAAGCCTGGCAAGTTCACCCCTCTACTCCGACCCCTGACCTCGCGTGGAATCTCAGAACGACCCAAATGTCAGGGCCTGCCCCGCGAGTCCGCTGCCTGCCGCAGGCCCGCGGAGGCGGGCAGGACCAGCGCGGAGACCGGACGCTGAGGCGCGCCCTGCGCATGCGCGGCCCCGGGAGCCCGGCAAGCACGCGGCTCCGGCGCCCCCTGGCGGCGGCGGCCGGCTCGGCTTGGAAGCCCTGGCGCGGCCGCTGGCCGCCGTCCCTGTTGGAGTGGCCCGCGACAGAGCCTTGAGCAGGTGGCCTCGCTCGAGGCCGTCTGTGGAATTCCGGTTCTGGAACGTGCTCACCGAACCACAGAACTCTACTGCTTAAATAAGAACCCCGAGTGCTGTCTGTGCTGTGTTCAGGGAGATGGAAGTTTTCCAGAAGCTCCTGCAAAGTCGGCTTGGCACCAAGGCAAGGCACCCCCAGGACCCCAGCGTGGACTCGGCCTCTTGAGTGCGGCCTGGGCAGTCTCTGGAGGTGACCCGGAGGTCCCTACCCACACAATGCACCAGCCCCAGTCTAGGAGGCAGGGGAAAAAGGGCCAGGGGCTGGTAGGGGGGACCCACCCTTCACCCCTCCTCTTAAATGGGGACCTAACCAGCTTCTATCTAACAGGGTTGCTGTGAGCATTAAGGGCGCTGAAGGGCAAGGGCTTAGAATGGTATTTAGAAGGAATCATCTTTAATGCTGTAATTACCATTAATAACCTGCTACTAGGATCCCAGAAGCCGGCACACAGTAGGCGCTCGCCGAAGCTGAGGCCCTCTCCCTGGCTAGTGAGGCTGCCGCGTCCCCTGTAGGGCAGTTGCGGGCCTCTGCCTCATTCAAGGCTCAGGGCCCTGGCCAGGGAGGCCCCGCCCGGGCCCCGCCCCAGCTTGCCGCCCTTCTTCACCAGTCCCAGCGTGAGGGAGAGGCCGGGGAGCCCAATCCGACACCCTCCTTCTCCACAGAACAGTCTGTGCTCCGCTCCCGCCCCCACAGAGCTCGGAGCTTTCCAAATCTGGATGCTTTTTTCATTCCCGAAGCATCGGGAACATTTGGGGGAAGAAAATGAACACCAGACATGGTTTGGAAATGATGGAAGCCAAGAGATGGGCGGTGGCAGAGGGAGCACGGTCTCAGGCGTCAGGAGTCCTGGTTTTAAAATATTCAACAGGAGTATGAACTAAATGATCTTTTAAAACCTGGCCAGCTTCGTATGCGCGTAGGCCCCAAAGAGATCCTAGCAGAAAGCACCCAAATCCCAAGAGTGAAAAATAGAGCAGCCATAGCACAGTGCAGGGGAGAAACCTGCATTAAGGACGTCCAAAGAGTCACTGGCTTTCAAAGAAAAGGAGCCACGGGAGAGAGGTTTCTAGAGCCCTACAACCTGAAACACAGTCCACAGCCTGGGACGAGCCGACCTGAAGCTGAATGTGGTAGAAGACGAGTTAGAGACACGATTCGTCTCATGTCAGGCCCAAACCAAAATCTATTTTTATCTAGAATGGAGAGGATTTCAGAATACACTGGAAACACGGCACTTCGGGTTAAGCAACTTGTGTTACTTGGCTAGAGTTCACCTTCAGCGGTGCACCCCAGGGTTGACAGGGGAAAATGTTTAAAGAACCACCCCATCGCCAGTAGCCCTGTGTGGCAAGTACTGTCCCTTGCGTGAATGTGGGGACACAAAACAAGCAGTTTGGACATGACATGCCCTCAGAGGCCACCCCGGAGCAGGCGCTCACATATTTGCTAGCTTAATGAGTTAAATATACAATCTAGTTTGAGAAAGGCAAGTGACAGGTGTGAAGTCATCAAACAAAAACTGAATGCCAAATTGGATGGTACTAACTATAAATAGAGGTAGAAGAGGAAGGAGGGACTGAAGTGGACAACAGAGCTGGAGAGATGGTCACTGACATGTCACCAGGGGTGGACTCCTCACAGGGAAAAGGAGGAGACCCTGGTTGGAGGGAGAAGACAAGTAGAGGTGGGGAGTGGGCCTGGCAGGGGTGAGGGCAGGTGGGCAGCACACGGGTGGGACAGACCAGGATATGGGGCTGCCCCAGCAAGACCAGGACAGAGCCTCCAGAATCTGGAAAACTGCTCGGCCCCGCCTAGACCTGCTTTGCTCAGCAGAAGCACTCATCAAGAACCTGAGCTTCAACAGTAAGGGAAAAGCTAACTTGGGGTGGGGGTGGGGGTGGGGGGCTCCACTCTTGATTACCTCAGTAACTTTCCATAGTTTTTAAACCTCAGACTGACTTGTCCTGACACTCAGGCCACTGTCTACTGACTGCTTTCACCACACTTTAACTTCAGCCTACTTAAGAATATAAATCTGCCACAAATGTACAGTGCTGTGTTTTAGACCCTGTAGACCCCAGGGAAAAGCTCTGTGTCACCTGCCTCCCTCCTCCTCTCCTCCCAGAGCCCTGGTGAGCGCCCTGCCTGACAGAAGAGCTTCTCTGGTATATCCCCAGGGCCCCCAGGGTTCCAGCTTCAGATCTTGCCTTTCCTCACTCTCTGTGTTCCTCCTAGTGAGCTTCAGCCACTGCTGGGTTGTGACCAAATTCTATACACAATCAGCTCCTAAATCCTGACCAACAAACCCGAAGCCTAAAGACCCCTGTGCTGAGCAAAGGCTCCAGAATTAGAACGGTTCCCTGGACAGCACCCCCTTGCGGTCACAGAGGTTATCACCATGTTCCCCTCCAACCCAGTATCTTCCCCCCGCCTCCAAGGGAAGCTGGCTTCTCCTCCTGTAATCCTTAACCTGGTTCAACATCATTCTCTGCCCCGTGAGTGACGCTGAAAATCCCAGTCATCTTGACTCCTCCCTCAACCACCTTCCCACAGCAACTCCCCCCAACACACACGTCTCCGGGGCCTGCTGGAACCCGGGTTTTTGCAGTATCTGTCAGGATCCAGTAGGACAAGAGAATCACTCCAGTTCTTACAGATAAAAGAGATTTAAGGGGATGAAACAGATGAAAAGACAAACAGGATGGTGTGGCGTCCAAGAATTCTGAAACGTCAGGAGGCCACTGACATCCCGAGGGCCAGAAAGGACCGAGGGAGGAGATGGAGTTACGAGAGCTCAGAAGCTGGGGCTACTGGGTGGGAGACGCAACCCAGCAGAAGCTCCCCTGTGGGAGCCAAAACCTCAGGGGAAGTCTGTCAGACCCCCACAGCTGGGGCACCTGCTGTCAAAAGTGCTGCTGGAGGCAGACAGCAAGAGCGAGTGAGCGACAGAGAAATACCCTGGCTTCTCTCTCCTTTTGCTCCCCGATTTCCTGCCAATGCTTCCTGTTGGCTAAACCCAGGCAGCAACCAACTGACTAGGGGATCTTGGAAACAGCTGGCAGAAGTCAGGCGCCCTGGGATGTAGAGCAACAAGAGGGAAAGAGCCGGCAGCCAGTTCACCTCCCTGACCGGTCCCCTTCCCTATAATCTTTAATTCCTTCTAATCCATTCTCCGTTCCATGCCAGAAGGATCGTTCTTACTTATAAACTTAAGTTGCTCTTGGTTGGCAGTTTCCTGGCAGGGCAAAAGAGGACTCCTCCCCCAGGCTGACTTTGTCAATCAACGCCAAATACAGGAAGTGCTGTTCCCTTGACCACACCGTAGACTGGGTATACGGTGTATATAACATGGGGGCTGCTGCTGAAGGTATTACTGAACTTACTGGCTAAATATCATTCCTTTCTGACCAGGGTTGTTTGCCACGATCAAGAGGCTCGGGGCTCCAATGAAAAAATGCCATGTCAAAGGAAGTGGAGAACAAGTAAAGGCTAATTAAAATCTATTAAAACAGGGCACCTGGGGGGCTCAGTCGGGTAAGCATCTGACTTGGGCTCAGGTCATGATCTCACTCACAGTTGGTGAGCTCCAGCCCCACTCTGGGTGAGCACGAGCCCTGCTTCGGGTGAGCCCCACTTCTCTCTCACTCTCTCTCTGCCCCTCATGGGATTCTCTCTCCATCTCCCTTTCTCTGCCTCTCGCTCACTTGCACCCTCTCTCTCTGAAAAAAAAATAATAATAAAATCATAAAAAATACATTTTAAATTTTAAAAATCTTTTAAAACTATAGAGTAGTAAGAGACAGAATTGAGAAATCAAAAAATTTCCTAGAAAGAAAAACTCAAGCTCAGATGGCTTACCGGTGAATTCTACCAAATGCTTAAAAAATTAACACAATACTTGGCAAACTCTTCCAAAGAGCAAAAGAGGAGGAACACTTCAAAACTGACTCTGCAACACCAGTGTTACCTTGATAACCAAAACCAGACAAAGACATCACCAAAAAAACTACACCAATATCCATTCTGAGTATAGAAGTGAAAATCCTGGACAAAATATTAGTGCATCAAACCCAGCAACATATAAAAAGAGTGTATATATGCCCTAAGTGGGATTTATCCCAGGAATACAAGGCTGATTAAACATATGAAAATCAATGTAATACGCCACATTAGAAGAATAAAGCACAAAAATTTACATGATCATCTCACTAGAAAAAAGCATTTGACAAAACCTAACATTCTCTCATGATAAAAAAACACTCAACGAACAGAAATAAAGGAAAACTTCTTCAATCTGATAAACGCCATCTATGAAAAACCCACAGCTAACGTCATATCCAATGATGAAAGACTGTAAGCTTTTCCCCTATCTTAGAAGATCTCTGTTCTGGTCATTTGTATTAAACATTAGAATAGAGGTTGTAGCCAATGCAATTAAGCAGCAACAACAAAAGGCATCAGAGTGGAAAGGAAGTAGTAAAACTATCCTTTTTACAGGTGACATGATCTTGTCTAGAGAAAACCCTATAGAATCTGTACACACCAAAAAATTATTAGAGCTAAAAAAATCAGTTCAGCAAGGTTATAAGGTAAGAGATCAATATACAAAAAAACACTTGTATTTTTTATACACTAGCAGTGAACACTCTGAAAATGAAATTAAGAAAACTATTCCAGTTATGATAGCATCAAAAAGAAGAAAATACTTAGGAATAAATTTAAGAAAAGGAATGGAAGTCACACTGAAAATTACAGAACACTTTTACAGTCAAATGTTCTACCACTGAGCTATACCCCTACAGAACACTTTTGAAAGAAATTAAAGAAGACATTCTGTGTTCATTGACTGGAAGACAATATTAATCAGATGGCAATACTCGCCAAATTGATCTATAGGTTCAACAGAATCCTCAAATTCCCAGCAGTATTTTTTTTCCAGTAATTGACCACTTGATCCTAAAATGTATATGGAAATGTAAGGAACCCAGAAAAGCCAAAATAATCTTAAAACAGAACAAAGTTGGAAGACTCACGCTTCCATATCTCAAAACTTAATACAAAGCTACCGTAATAAAGACAGTGTGGTATTGGCGTAAGGACAGAAATATAGACAAATGGTGGACTAGAATTAAGAACCCAGAAATAAACCCTTACATTCATGTTCATCGATTTCAACGAAGACATCAAGACAACTCAATGAAAAATAGTCTTCTCAACAAATGCTGTGGTAATAACTGCATATCCACATGCAACAGAATGAAGTTCTCACACCATACATAAAAATTAATTCAAAGTAGATTATAGATCTAAATCTAAGAGATAAAACTGTAAAACTCTTAGAAGAAAACATAGGAATACATCTTTGTGACCTCAATTAAGTAGTGATTTCTTAGCTACAACACCAAAAACATAAAAGCAACCAAAAAAAAAAGTAGAAGAAACACTGAACTTATTCAGAATTTAAATTTTTTAATGTTTATTTTTGAGAAAGAGAAAAAGAGAGAGTGCGCGGAAGAGGGCCAGAGAGAGAGGGAGACACAGAATCCGAAGCAAACTCCAGGCTCTGAGCTGTCAGCACAGAGCCCGACACGGGCTTGAACCCACGAACCGCAAGACCATGACCTGAGCCGGAAGTCGGACGTTTAACCAACTGAGCCACCCAGGCGTCCCAAACTTAATCAAAAATTTAAAACGTTTATGTTTTGGGGGGTGCCTTCGTGACATACCACTTCATACCCACTAGGATGGCTATAATCAAGAGGACAGATTATAGAGTCAGCTTCACGGCGGACAAGTCGTAAAGCAACGGGAGCCTCTAGAGTAGTACAGCCGCTTCGGAAAATAGTTGCAGTTCCTTGAAACGTGAAACCCAGAGTAGTCACATGATCCAGTCATTCCATTCCCAAGTGTATACCCAAGACACATGAAACTATACATGCCCCCCAAATTTTATGCACAAATGTTCACAGCAGCATTATTGATGATAGCCCCAAAGTGGAAACAACCTCTTGTCCATCAACTGATGCATGGATTAATAAAATGTGCAAAACGTGACATATCCATACAATGGAATATTATTTGGCCAAAATATGAACGAAGCACAGATTCATGCTACAACAGGGACAAACCCTGAAAACATGCTAAGAAGCCAGACACAAAACATCACACACTACATGATCCTGTTTGTATAAAATGCCAGAACAGGCAAATGTAGTGGAGACACAAAGTGGTTGACTTCGGCTGGGGGGGATGTGAATTAGGCAATGGGAAGTGACACTGGTGATGGGGTGATGAATGCACAACTCTGAATGTACTAAAAACCACTGAACTTTAAAAGGTTGTATTTTATGGTATCTGAATTATATCTTAATAAATCTGTTTTTTTTTAAAAAGCTATATTTGACCATATAAGCTATACAAAGACCATATAAGCTAGACAAAAAAGCTATACAAAGACCATATTTGTAATATGAAAAACTGAAACAATACAGATGTTCCATAGGAAAAGTGGCTCAAAAATATCCCATAAGGCACACCACCATGCCGTCATTAAAAACTTTTTTCAAAGATACTTAATGACCTGGAAAAATAATTATACATATACATATATACATATAGTGAAAAAATAGACCATAAATAGTATATCTAGCGTAATTCTAACTGTATTTAAAATAGCATAGGAGCGCCTGGGTGGTTCAGTCACTTGAGCATCGACTCTTGATGTTGGCTTGGGTCATGATCCCAGGCACACGGGATTGAGCCCCACGTCAGGCTCCACGCGGAGCACGGAGCCTGCTTGGGATTCTCTGTCTTTCCCTCTGCCCCTGTCCCCTGCTTGTGGGGTCTCTCTCTCTCAAAATAAAATTAAAAATATTATATAAATATATTTTTATTTTTTTATATATTAAATATATATAGATATAGATATAGATATTTAGATATAAAATATCTATATGTAGACACATATAAATTTAAAAATATATATTTATATTATATATATATATGTAATATATATGTGTATATATGTATGTGTGTGTGTGTGTGTGTATATATATATATATATATGTATATATTTAGCAGTGGTCAACTAGCTTAAGTGGTAGCATGAGGACTGATTTTACTTTCTGCTTTACATTTTTCTTTATTTTCCAAACAGCCGGCACTCAACACACAACCAAAGAATCGAAGTTCATTTTTAGGTCAAAGGGGTTCTATTCAGTGTGGGCCAGAAGGAGAGGCAGCAGGTCCCCTACCCTATGGACAAAAAAGCACATAGGTACAGCCCTCTGCAGAACAGTCTGGAAATACTTCTCTTTTGACCCAGAAACTCCCCTTCTGGAAATCTCTCCCAGGGAAATCATTAAGGACAAGCACAAAGACCAGGCCGAGAGGGTGGTTCGTCACAGCTTTACGTGTAACAGTAAAAAGCTGAAAACAACCTACATGTCCAAAAATAGGGGCTTTTTAGTTAAATATATTATAGCTTGCCCATATAATGAAATGCTGTACAGCTGCTAAAAGTGTTTATGATCTGAAGTGGAAAAAGCAGGTCACAAAGCAGTGTATGTGGTATAAACTCATTTTTATAAAAAAAAAAAATCACACATGATAATTATAGAGATCTAAAAGTAAATGCACTAAAATGTTAACAGAGGTTGGCTCTGGATAGACCAAGTGATGGATATTTTTATGTTCTTTTGACTGGTCTGTATTTCTGATTTTTATATAATGCACATGTATGTTGTCTGTAACAAGAAGAACAGTAAAATAAAATGATGGGGGAAGGGGCAGGAGGTCAAACACAGGGACAGCCAGAAGTCCCACCTCACTGCCCAAGGAAAGGAGCATGCTAGACAGGACCTTGGGGAGGGGAGGGTGAGACCATCACAGCCACCCGTCGCCCCCAACTGCAGGTGTATGTCCGACTACACAAATCTCCTTCTGTTGACCTCCGATTTATAGACTTCAAAGCATTTTCCCATTTTGTCTTAATTCAGCCTTCTCAGGACTCTCACCTGAATATTATTATCCCCATTTTGCAGGTAAAACAAGTAGGACTTAGACACTTAAATCAAATGGTTTAAGAATCACAGAACAGAATGAGGGGTTCGCAGGTTATCTGACACCAGACCCTTGTCGGCAACAACCCCACTCTAAATGAGTTTATGCTCCAGCTGAAAGGCAGCTCGATAAAGCCGAGAGAGTAGGGATTCTGGGGTCCACAGGCCTTGAGGTGAATCCCACTTCACCTCCGAAATTCAGCCTCTCAACTACTCACAGGGAATGATAATCCCTGAGCACAGGACTGCTGCCAGAATGGGGTGCAGTCACACAGGTAAATCAGCAAGCATCACGCTTGCCTCTGGGCAGGGCTCGATAAATGCTAACCCACCGGGAACCCCCACCTCTCAGGGCAGCCAAGCCCTGAGGTAGCTCCTGCTAGTAGAAAGACTTCCAGATACGGGCCTAACGTTGGACTCGGTGAAGTTTCCACTGCCCCGCTCTGGCCCCATCCCCGAGGACAGAACAGAGAAGTCCTTCTTCCCCCAAGGGCCCTCCACCCCTGGAGACTGTTCTTTTCCAAAATGCCCCATTCCTTCAGCGCTTACCCACCTGATATGGTCTGGTTGGAAGGCCCCTCCAGTCCAGTCCACAGAGACTCCGTCACAGAGCAGCCATGTGGCTCCTCTCATGTTCCTTCTACCCTGCAAGGACCGCTGCCAGGGAGAAAAGGGTGTTCAGGGCCCTGGGCCTCTTTGACGAGAGGACTCCTATTCAGAAGAGCCACACTATGGACTTCTATCATAGAAGTCTGATTCTCCCGGTGGGACTACCCCTCCTCATCACGGCCTTCATGCAAGGCCTAAGCCAGTCCCTGGGCACGATTCTGGCCCCTGTAACTACATCAAGGATGGGAATGTGATCCACCAGGGCCAAGGAGACACAGTGAGAATGTGGCCGAGGTTTCTGAGACTTACACCTAAGAGAATCAAGAATCTGGAGCCGCCCCAGCCGCCTGGAGCCTGGAATGGGAACCAACACAGAGGACGGTAAGCTGAGAAATGGAGAGAAAGCACCTATCTCTGAGGCCTGAATGCGGCTGCCGCTGAGGTCGGCCTGGGTTGGGTTTTCTTTCACCGACAACTGAAAGTTGTCTTTCAGAAGACACAGATCTTAGCAGAACTTCAAAATGAGCCTCCAGCTTGGCTCGGGGCCTCACCTCCCCTTACACTGCTTCCATTCTGCGTGTCCCTGGGGGCAGGGGCTTGGCCCCACCTCCCGAAAGCCTTGTGGGGTGGAGTTTGAGTTGCTGACTAGGATTTGCACTGCCGCCTCCCATCCTCTCTGTGAACAAAACACATTCGTTTACTGCTGGGGCGGGGTAGAGCAGAGGACAGGGACCCTCTGCCACTGGTCTGCCCCTTCCCTACTCCCATGTCCCCGGTGACCATCACATCTCTCCGGTGACACTCTCTCCCACCAAGTACACGAGTGGCCTCACCCCAAGCCCTGGTCACCGCCCCTGTGCCTGAGGCCGAGCAAAGGGCTCAGAAGACTTCAGCCCCCCGGCCTGAAGAGGGCAGGGGGCCCCCTACGTGAGTGTGACCGTGGAGGCCTTCAGCACTGGCAGGGCATGGCCAGCCTGCAGCCAACCCACCACACCCGGGCTGCCCCGGGAGCAGCAAACTAACATCTCCAAGGATGGAGCCCACAGCATCCTGAAAGCTGAAAGCCCCCAGTGAACATGTTTCCACTTTCCTGGGGGAAGCTGGGGCTGCTCCTGGGAGCCAATATTCCACGATGGGAAAACACGCTTCGAAGCAGAAAAGTAAACCACCGTGTAGGAAACGAATGCCTCAAGTCACCTGGTCGAGGGTCTGGCCTCGCCTTGACATACAGTGCTGTTAGAATCAGCCCCTAGGGAGAAGAGCCGATATGCCTTCGTTCTGTATCTTTTACATTCCACAGAGGCAACCCCTGCTTAACACGGCAGCCTTTTGGGGGGTATGACGGTCCTCAAGCCATAACCACCCACCGTCTGAAGAATTTCCAACTCAACTTGTTCCAAGCCTTTTTCCATGCCACCCAGATGCCCAGGACTGAGCCAAATGTGGAGAAGTCACACCCGAGCAACACTTGATAAAAAGCCCCTCATCAATGGACTGCATCCGTTATGCTGACTTATCTAAATTTGCTCTGGTAGGAGGCCCACAGGATACAGTGGGCAATCCCCAGGTGCCTCTTCCGAAAACATTCGTAGAGAATGTTTAAGTCTCTTGGCCTAACAACCGCTTATGCTGAGCTGAAGTCTGCGGGTGTGTGAAGACACTGGGTTTCAAGCTGGGGAGAACAGGGCTGGGATCCAAACCTTTTGGAGACGGGTTCTCTATTTACAGACTAGTGCTTATCAGTTGCGGAAGACAGGTGGTGGTTCTGGAAAGGCTCTCTTGAGAGCTCCCTTGCCCCTTCGTACTGCCCACTGCACAAGGCAGGTGTATTCGTTCCTTCCCTGACGCTGACCCCTGAGATGGAGACACTCAGAACGCACACGGACAGCCGAAAGAGAACCCTAGGGCCAGCTTTACTGGAGGCAGGCAAAAGAGGATGTAACATTTTCCAAGGGGAAGTCATTATATGATTCTCGTGCTATTCATCACACCTGCGCTTCTGGGAAGACCAAGGGGCCCATGAGCTCTGCAGATTCTAGAGAAGGGGAGGTCTTTAGGGATCAGCCTCCGACCTTCGACCTCCGGTCAGGAAGGGGTGTCCAATCAGAAGAGACAAGCCCTCCTCCTGGGAGCCGAACCAAGAGATGGTTTCTCCTCAGCTATCTCTCCTCTCATCAGCCAACGTATTTAGCATGTTCCTTACAAAGACAGCTGTCAGATGACTTTGTGAATTGTTCGTGCCTCTTACAGGAACACTACTTGAATCAACTGATCCATTCCAAGGTGAATGGTCCTTTGTGATAAAACCATGAATGTGGGCCCAATTCCAAAGACCTCTAACCCTCTGGGTCAGCCTTGGGCAAGACTGGTGAGGGGCAAATGGACTAGTCTTGGGCCCCACCCTCAAGCAATCCCCTTAGGGTAACCTATCCATCTGCCCCTGGCCACTGGGTACTGCCCTCCTCCAACACCATCAACACCTTTTCCTTTTTATGGGGCACTCCAGGCCTCAGATCTTTGGCTTGATCTGCCCCTAGAGATTTCCCTCTAAATATACTGTTCCCAGGTCCCACTCCTGGGCCCAAACCCTCTGCCAGACAAGGCAGATATACTAAGGCAACGATTCCCTCTCTCCATAGCTGGATGTTACCTGGGGCTTCTGGAGAGGTCTATCCATCTGAGGTCACACCCAAGAACAAAAATAGCTAAACTGTGTTGCTCTGCCAGGTGCTGTGCTAAGAGCTTTACAGGTATTCACTCTTTCCCTACGATAACCCTACAATGCAGATACTATTATTATCTCTATTTTATAGAGGAAAAAACGGAGCCCCAGTGACGTGAAAGCAACTGGCCAAAGATCTTATAGCTGATAAGAGACAAAGCTGGAGATCAGATCTGGGCAGTCGGGCTTCAAAAGCCCCAGGCTCTTAACCAATGCATCAGAGGAACAATTTGAAACCAGGAGCAAAGGAGGAAGAGAGAATGTGGCTCCAGAGAGCTCCCCCACAGGGTGCCACCTTCTCTACCTGGGCACAGAGGCCGTGCAGCCTGACGGGCAGGTTTCCTACCTCATCCTGGCCCTCCCTCCAGTTTACTGGGTGTCATCAGGCAAGTCCCTGAGCCACGCTGGCACAGTCTCCCCCACTGGAACACAGAACATTTGTATGAGGGCCCCGTTTGCCCTTTGCAATCAATCCTTCTCTGCCTGATACCACGCAATCTAGAAAGGAAGTGTAATACCACGCCACTGTCTCCGGGTCCATGATGTCCCTCCTCTTGGGCACCAAAGCCTCAGTCTTGCACGTCCCCTTCCATTCGCCCGAGAGCAGGCTACTTCTTTCGGCCACTTCCAGCTGGGTGAGAGACCACACTCTACTGGACATGTCTAATCAGAGGCTGACATGTGCCCCTGGTCTTGTTTTTCCCAGGTGACTATGGTCCTATAGCAACGTCTCACCAATGGACTGTCAGCAGAAGCGAGGCGTGCTCCTTGTGCTCACCCAGACATCTCTCTCTCTTCCCCTTTGCAGGAGCTGCAACACATCAGCAAGCCGGCTTCAATCACAGAGATGAGGACGACACCCTAGTGCCTGGGGAGAAACGGTAACCTCAGGGAACACAGCTGCCCCACCAGCTGTGACCAGTTGGAATATTACAGGACTTCTCTCAGATGGGAGCCAGTGCGTGTTTGGTCCCTGTAGGATGAAAAGGTACATGCCAAGGCTGTCTATAAAGTCCACATCCAGGAAGGCAAGCCACTTCCAGCTTCACTGTCCCATCTGCAGAAAGTCACCCCGTGTCCAGCAGATCTAAGTCCCAAAATAGACAGTGGCCATGTGTCCACTGTTCCCAAGCCTTCCCGTTTGGGAAAGAAACATCTGTGGCCATTTGGTGTCCTGGAGATTTCACCTGAAACCTCAAGCTGTATCCCAGAACAAAGATGTCTACTCACTGGATTAAACCAATGCTATCAGAAGCTAAAGTGTTTCTCAATTCCCTCTATTCCCACCCTCTATTTGTCTGCTTCGGTTTAAGAAATGAAGGAAGGAGTTAAGGGGATGAGGGGGAGGTGAGATCCACTTAGGAACTCTCTGATCATGGAAGTGAACTGAAACGTACAACCTTTTGGAAAGAGATCCATGTCCGGCTCTGTCATGGTGTGATGCCAGCATATGCTCTCATAGGTACTTCCCATGATTGGAAGGATATGACCCTGAATCACTAAAATATGCCCAATATGTTGCCTACAAACAAAACGCATCTCACTGTGACCGGCTATGAGCCAAGGCACCTGGAATCACCTGAGCTACACGACGGGCATCTCAGTAAAAATCCAAGCAAGGGAACTTTTATAAATTTCACTCAATAACTGAGCACCAATCATGTGCCAAATACCGTGATAAGTGCTGAGGCTCGCAAACAAACAAAGAGCTCTTCCTTCAGAGGAGCTCATGGACTGGTGGGGGTGTCTGATCATAGGACAGCTAACACTACTATGATTTTCAGGCAGTCTGCTAATCTACCACGCAAAGACAGCAGTGAACCTGATTAACTCTGAACGTGTGAGTCCCAGAAGGGGTCAGAGAAGATGGGAGGTGTGAGCTTGAGGCACAAAATCTACAGGTAAAACTCTAGGCAAGGAGAAGGAATTAAGGTGGAGGAACAAGGAAGGTGAGTCTGCAAAGAGGGGTGTATATACAAATGACGGGTATTCTCCAGTGATCTGAATGTCTTCTACATGAGGAGACCCTACCTGGCCCAAGCATCCTCTGACCCACATGCCAGCAGAGCAGCATGATTAAGAACATGGGCTCGGGAGCTGCTCACGCTTCAGACTGAGTCCCCCTTCTGCCGCTCAGTAGGAGAGCATGGGCTCCAGCACCGGTCTCTGCGTTCAAGTCTTAGCTCAGCCACTTCCTGGCTTTGGGACCCTGGGCAGCTTATCTAACCTCCCTGTGCCTCAGTTTTCACATCTCTAAAGTGGAAAGAATAACAGAGCCTACCTCATAGGGTGGTTGTGAAGACTGGCTGATACCCAAATGAGGGGCACAGAGCCTGGCACAAGTAGGCATCGGTAACATTCCAGTAACCTCGCCCAGTCTCACTTCCTTGGTCTGTAAATTAGAGGTTTGCAGGATTTAAGAGACACTAAAGCCCTAACTGATAACTGAATGATTTTGGCTTCTGATTCCCAATAAGCCAAGGCTAACATCAGCCCGTCGGGGGAAGCGCTCCCAGCAATGGCTGGAGAAGCAGATATGGAAGTTCATGGACATTTCCAGGCTCTGGCTGGCAGCCCGGCTCAAGTCAGGCCTCCGGAAGCCATGGACCAGTTTAGGTGACCTGTGAAAGGCCAATTCCTCCACCTCCAGCAGCACGCAGGTGGCACAGGGGAGGGATGTCCCAGGGGCTGCTGTGCTCAGCTCCAGCCAGGGCCTGCCCGGGGGCAGTGAGGGGACCGCTCTTTCCTTCTTCCCAACAGAGCTGCAATTAACTGGATGGTCCCAATCTGGAAATGTCAGCAGCTAATTCAAAAGCACTGGAAACACGGAGCTGACCACACCAACCCCGTCTCCAGGGCCTGCAGGTTAGCGGTTCGCACGGAGCGGTGAGTCCTCCGTATATTTTGCGTTCATCGAACATTTATCTGCAATCTCTCCTAAAAACTTCTCAAGGACCTTGATGAAGAAAGAAGAACCAAAGAGTATTGCTACACAGAATTAAGACCAAGAGCCTCTTGAACTCCTTAGAGAAACTGGCCTGTCTTTGGGCATCTCCAAGAACTAAAGGGGCAACTTTTCTGCCACTCATAGTCACTTCTTGTGGTCCCCCCATTAAACACTTAGCTTGTAAGCCAAGAGTTGTGTCATGTTCATTATGTTACAGGCACTGTTTTAAGCATTTTCTATATACTATCTCATGTAATCCTCATGACAACCCAAGGAGAGCTTGACAGATGGGGAAACTGAGGTACAGAGCCATTAAGAATTTGCACAAGGGCGCAGAGCCAGTACATGATGGAGGTAGGCATTGGACCCAGAAAGATGGCTAAGCACTGGTGGTCCACACTGCCTCTCACGTGGCCGACACAGGTTCTCAGGGCTGGGGGCCTCCACTGGCAAAAGTGACCCTTCCCTCTCCCATACACGTGTGACACTGAATGTGCCCACGGAAGTCAGAAGCTAGCCAGGGCCCGGTCTCCCGTGAGCCAGGCAGCGTGTCCCAAGAGCCAAGTGCCTCAGGGTGCCTAGGTGGCTCCGTCGGCTAAGTGACCGATTTCAGTTCAGGTCATGATCTCAGGGTTCATGGGTCTGAGCCTCACATCAGGCTCTGTGCTGACAGCTCAGAGCCTGGAGCCTGCTTGGGATTCTGTGTCTCCGTCTCTCTGCCGCGTGCACACTTTCTTTCTCTCTCTCTCTCTCTCTCTGTCTCTCTCTCTCTCTCTCTCACACACACACACACACACACAAATAAATACACATTAAAAAAATTTTTTTTAAAAAGAGCAAAGTACCTCAGCACCATGGCTAGGGGCCCACTGCTCACCACATGTCACCCAGGGCAACTCAGGGACCAAGTCTTCTGTCCTCCTTGCCCACCTGCAGCCACGAGACTCTGCTGGCAGTGCCACCTGCAGATGGTCTGCCCCACCAGCCTGTCTTGGAGCCAATGCGAGGACCTGAGCTGTTGCTGCGAAGCAGGCCTCAGAGCCATCCCCCACCCCCAGCTAGCAAACACCCCTGGCTAAATCCACCAGCCCCCAGGTGACTGGAAACTGCCAGAGGAAGCTTTGTTCTCACTGGAGAATATCGTTCCTGGCCCCAAATCACACACGAGCTCCCATAAGCCTAAGCCACGTGAGGTGATGTGAGATGACGGAGTGGGCACCACGAAGAAGCGGGCAGCAAACCACCAGAACGCCCTGGCCAGACAGACGGCATCCTTTCCCAGCCCGCACGGATGTAGAGAAGATTAAGTAGATGAACCTGGCAGCACTCGAGGCTCCCCAGGGAACTGGGTGACTATGTCACCCCTGTCACAAAGCTCATAAGTGTGCCTCGGGCCAGGTCTTTGTTCAATATCGCATAGGACAACCAGTCAGACAGCCAGCAGCACACAGATGACCAGCTCGCCGCCGTTCTGGTGGCCCCTGTGCCCAGCCACAGTCCATCACATGCACGGTTTGGACAGTAGGTGGCAGGAGGGAGAGGAGCAGCTTCAAATGGTCCCTTTCCTCCCAAGGCCTTTGGAATTCAAAGTGTCCCTCCTCCTCCAGGAAGCCTTCCTGGCCCTGCGGGTCTGTGCGACCTCTGTTATCTCCAAAAAGCTGTTAGCCGTGCCCGACTTTTACCTTTTGCTGCCTTGTTTGGGGCTGATCTTTTAAAATGTTATTTAATAAGCACTTCATAGGCCAGGTACTGTGGTGCTCTGCATACATTATTTGACTGAATCCTTAGAATACATCTGTGAAGCGAATATGATCATACCCATTTCACAGATGAGGAAGTAGCAGCTTGGAAAGGTCAAATAATGTATGTGTCCTGCCTCTGGCATTTTTCCCTCTCTGAGACTGCATTCTCACACATTTGGTTACAAACTCCTTCCTGGCAACTGGGGTGATTTATACTCGCTTCTACCCCTACAGCCCCCAGGCACACAGCTAAACACCGGACGACTGACTGTGCCAGGGATGGCCATCCGCAGGGACCGATCAGCCTTAATTAGCCCAGAGGCGGCATCAATGAATACGACTGGTCAGCCACGTGGCCACGTGGCCCTATGACAAGACTCCCTGCATGTGCTGTGCAGGATCCCCATTACCCCATAAACCCCTGCTTTCCTTGCAGATTAGTTATCAGCACCCTTTCCGTGTTTGGCCTTTCCTTGTTTTGGTGAGAACTGCAGACCAGAGGCTCTGAGGAAGCAGAGTGTGGCTGGGCCTGAACTATGCAATGCACGTGGTGGGCTCCACCCCGAGGCCTTGCTGGGGACTGCCAGTCCAGGGCACGGGTCGGCCTGCAGGCTCCACGCAGGGCAGCGTGGCCCCGGGGACAGCCTCTGGGGAGGGAAGGCTCGGGCTCACCTTTGGTAGCGTAGGCTTCCGCAATCAGGCGCAGCCTGTAAGGAGGGACGGCGGTCAGCGGCAGATCATCGAGGCCCCCCCGGGCATAGATGTTGAGAGCCTCCTTATAATCTCCTTCCACGTAATTCAACTTGGCCATGATCAGACTGGATTCTTGTAGGAACTCTGACTAGAAGGAAAAGGAGAGAGAGAAACGTTTTCCGACGATGCTCTGAGTCACGCTCCCTCGGGGGCCCTCCACCTGCTGCTGCAAAGCCTTGAGGCTCTCTACACAGAACCCACACTTGAACGTGCAAAGCAGGGTGTTCACGACGGCCCCGAAGTGGAAACAACCCAAATGCCCATCGACTGAGGAACGGATAAGGAAAATGTGGGCTAGCCTCGCGGTGGAATAATCCTCAGCCAGAGTGAGAAATGAAGTACTGGCCCACGCCACAACACAGACGAACCTCAGAAACCTTACGGCAAGTGAAAAAGCCAATCACAAATGGCTACATATTTAATGCTTCCATTTATGTGAAATGGCCTGAATGGTCAAACCTATAGAGGCAGGAGGTAGATTACCGTTTGCCTGGGGCCGGTGGGTGGGAGGATGGCAGGTGACTGCTAATGGGTACGGGTTTATTTTGGGGGGTGTTGAAAATGTTCTAAACTAAGGGTAATGACTGCACGAGTCTCTGAATATACAAAAAAAAACCCCACTGAATCGGACATTTTAAATGGGAGAATTATATGGCACATGAATTACATTTCAATAAAGCTGCTGTAAAACAAAACAAAACAGAACAGAACAGAACACTGAGGCTCCCCTCTGGCCCCTGTGCTTGGCTATGCTGGGCCCAGAATGGAAGGGACACTTTATGAACAAAAACATACAAGCACCTGTCTCAAAAAAGGACATCCGGGTAGGTCCTGCCCATTGCACAGGGGGTATGCCACAAGACCGTAACCCAAAGGACTCCAGGAGAGAGGCTTTCTAAATTGGTGCAGGGCACCTGGGTGACTCAGTTGGCTAAGCATTTGACTCTTGATTTTGGCTCAGGTCATGATCCCACAGTTCATGGGATCAGGCTCTATGTCAGGCTCTGTGCTGACAATGCGGGGCCTGCTTAGGATTCTCTCTCTCCGTCTCTCTGCCCCTACCCCCGTGCATGTGCATGCATTCTCTCATTCTCTCTCTCTCTCTCTCTCTCTCTCTCTCTCTCTCTCCCCCCAAAATAAATAAATAAACATTTTAAAATAATAATAAACAAATTAGTGCAAAACCCAGGACTTTTCTTTCCAGGGGCAAACTTTTCCCACTGAGCCATTCTCCTTGTCAAGGTGACTGAGCCCTGGTCCCCTCCACAGAGGCTGCAAGCTCTAACAGTCGTCTGATGGGCCCTCGTTCCTCTCCAGCCAGGAGCACTTGGCTCCCCCAGTCCACACCCACCCCACCCCCTGCCCTTCTTCCAGGCCACCACTCCTCAGCAGGAAAAGAAGAGACAACCCAGCCATCTATAGAAGGAAGCAGATTTATACCCTGGCGCAGGCCTTCTCCCTGGAACCCAAGCTACACGAGGCTAGCTTCGCCAGCATACAGGAGCTCGCCAGGAAGCTGCACTGTCCCGCAGCCTGCAGCTGGGAGGGGGTGGGCAATGCACAGGTCACCTGCCAGAGCATGGCAAAGCAGCTGTCCGCCAGGATGGTCAGCTTCCACGTATTTCTTTCTTTTTTCTTCGAGTACAGTTGGCACACAATGTTACATTAGTTTCCAGTGTATAACATGGTGATTGGACAACTCCGTAAACTAGGCTGTGCGCACCACAAGTGTCACTACCGTCTGTCACCATAGGATGCTCTTAGGATACCATTAATGTGTTCCCTAGGCTGTGCCTTTTACCCCCATGACTTCTTCAGTCCAAAACTGGCAGCTCGTATCTCCCGCTCCCCTTCACCCATTTTACCCACCCCTCCCTCCCCTCCCCTCTGGCACCCATCAGTTTGTTCTCGGTATTTATGAGTCTGTTTCTACTTTTTGTTTGTCTGTTTACTCATTTGTTGTTTTTTAGATTCCACATATAAGTGAAATCATAACGTTATTTCTCGAAAGGGAACAGGGGCAACAGGCAGCACTGGAGAGATGGCAAAATGGGCACAGGAAGTGAAGGGAACAAAGGGGTTTCTTTTTCATTTAAGTTCACTATTATTCTTTTTTAAGTAGGCTCCACGCCCAATGTGGGCCTTGAACCCACAACCCTGAGATCAAGAGTGTCATGCTCTAGGGGCGCCTGGGTGGCTCCGTCGGTTAAGCATCCGACTTCGGCTCAGGTCATGATCTCACGGTTCGTGGGTTCGAGCCCCGAGTCAGGCTCTGTGCTGACAGCTCGGAGCCTGGAGCCTGCTTCGGATTCTGTGTCTCCCTCTCGCTCTGCCCCTCCCCTATTCATGCTCTGTATCTCTCTGTCTCAAAAATAAACGTTAAAAGAAATTAGAAACAAAAAAGGGGAACAAAAGAGTTTTAAGTGGGGGCAGTCCGGGGGGGGTGGGCACCAATGCAAGAAATTAGAATTACATCTGCAAACGCAGAAATCAAAGCAGACTTAAGAGAAAAAGAGCGATGACAAAAGCACCCACCGCTGGGTTCTCCACCCAGAGGAAAGGCTTCCTGGCCGGCTAGGCTGTCTTCCTTCCTACCTCAAGCCCTCCGGCACCGAGACCACTGGCTTAAAAGCAAGGGGGAGGGGCGGCGGAAGCTGGTGTCTAAGAGGCTTAGCGCTTCATCCTGGGACAATGAAAAGGTTCTGGAGACGGCCGGTGGAGATGGTTGCACAACAGTGTGAACGCACTCCATGCCACTGAAACTGTATACTTAAAAATGGCTATAACACTAAATTTTGTGTTATATATTTTTTACCAACAGAAGAAGATTTTTAATATTCAGCTTGAAAAAAAGTGTAAGTTTGTTTTTTTTTTTTTTTCAAAAAGAAAAGTAGACTACGAGGCCAGATGGAAAAGATGTAGGAGCCTGAAGAGAATTACAAGCAGAAAGGCACAGTTTGGATGCAGGGAACAGCCTTGCTGGGTGAGTCCAATCGGCCGCAGGCGGACGGAGATCACCTCCCCCACGGTGTTCGGGCGTGGCCTTGCCCTTGATAAACACAGTTCTCTTGACTTGAATCAGAAGCAGGGCTCCTGACTCCCAGGTCAGGCTCTTTCCGCCACGCCACATCGCCTCCTTGCTCTGGTCCTTCCTGCGTCAGTCCACGTGTGTTTTGTGGGTACCTTGTCTGCACTGGGCTTTAGCAAGCTCCCAACCAGGAGACAAACCGACTTAAGGTCAAGAAGAGAGGAAGTTTCCCGTACAAAAGTTGTGTGACTCTGGAACACTCTGTATAGGGTAGAGGAAGCTACAAAATGGTAGGAGGAGAACATTCCTCCAGGTAGAACCAGTACCAGTAAAACAGCAACAAATGACAGGTCCCTGGTGCTGTGTGGCTGTGAAAGAACTTCCACGTCCGGGCCTCAAAACAACCCTGGGCTAACTATATGCTTACAGATGAGCAGCGTGAAGCTCAGAGAGGTTAAGTAACTTTGCCGAGTCACACAGCTCATAAATCCAGAACTGAAACACAAACTCAGGCATTCTAACTTGAAATTCCGTGTTCTTACCACTACACTGGGTTGTAGAGGGTGGAGAGCAAAACCCAGCAGCACCTGGTAACACAAAAGGTCAACTTTTCACCATGAATTTAGGGGTCTGGAAGGGGGGAAAGAAACTGGCCAGATGTCAGGCCTGGAGCGGGATCCTCAGCCTTTCTCCCCTAACACACAGCCACATCCTCACGCCTCTTGGAGTAGTGCTTGAATCTGACAGCTGCCACTGTGAAGCGTGGCCCCTCGTGTCCACTGTCCTTCTACCCCTTCGCGCTGATGAACACCTGCTAGTATCATGAGCTGACTTTGAAGAAAAGTGTATCATGGCCCCTGGAAAGCAACAAGGAAAGAGAGAACATGTGTTTTTAAAGCCCCACCTGCAGCACCAAGTGCTTAGTAAACTGCACTTCCTATATTAAAGTGAATGCTCTCAAGCCAGCCTCTGAGGGGCCTGGGGCTATGTCCACTGGAGACAGACATACACAAAGGCCATTTTGAAAGGAGGCTTTCTGCCAGGGTTTCCAGAAGCCTGCAGCCACATAACTGATGAACACTAACACTCACGTATTCAAATGCTGCCCACGCCCTCAACTGCTCCGGGGCCAAGGAGGTGATCAGATAACAGGGAGGAAGGACATCTCAGAATGAAAGCTCGCAGGCTTGGAATATACTGGAGCTGGGAGGGTCCAAGCTCATCCCTCCAACAGCCCACCCCTTTCAAAACAAGAGAAGCTAAGCCCCAGGGAAGGAAATGATCTCTTTGGGGCCACACAGCAATTTGGGAATAGGCACAGGTTTCCAAAACAGATACAGAAGGTAAAGTCGAGGAAAACATGGTCTCTTGGGGTGGGGGGGAGGGGATGTACACAAACAGGAGAGTAAAGTCCCAGAGGATTTGGAGACAGGAAGTAAAGAAAAGGGAAAGAGAAATCATCCAGGTCAAAAGCAAAGAGATACAACTCAACAACAACAAAAACCCAACCTGAATAAAAGCTGGCCAAAGCACTTGAATAGATATTTCTCCAGAGACCTACAGATGGCCAATGAGCACATGACAAGATGCTCAACATCACTGATCATTAGGGAAATACAAATCAAAACCATAATGAGATACCACCTCAAAAGTATTAGGATGGCTACTATCCAAAAACAACACACACACACACACAAATACAAAATGCTGGCAAGAATGTTGTGAAATTGGAACTCAGTGTTGGTGAGAATGTAAAATGTAAAATAGTGCAGCTGCTGGGGAAAACAGTGTAACAGTATGGAGGTTCCTCAAAAAATTAAACATAGAATTAGCATATGATTCAGCAATCCCACTTCTGGGTATATGCCCAAAAGAATTGAAAGCAAGATCTTGAAGAGATATCTGTAAACCCATGTTTATATCAGCATTATTCAAACTACCAAAAGGTAAAAGCAACATCAGCGTCCACTGATTGATGGATGAATAAACACAACGCAGCTTAAACACACAGCAGAGTATTATTCAGCCTTAAAAGGGAAGGAAATTCTGATACGTGCTACGACATGGATGAACCTCGAGGACATAATATTAATAAAATAAGCAAGTCATAAAAAAAACGAATACTATACAATTCCACTTCTATAACGGATCTGGAGCAGGTAATATCATAGAGACAGAAAGCAGAATGGGGGTTGCCAGGAGCGGGGAGAGGGGGGAATGGACAGTTAGAGGGTAATGCGTAGAGTTTCACTTTGCGATGATGAAAAAGTTCTGGAGCTGTGATAACAGTGAGGGGGGCACAAGAGCACAACGGCGGCTAGAGAAGATGATGGGAACGGGCTAGGTACGGGCAGCAGCCTGCAGAAGCGATAAGAGCCAGCCTTTGGGGCCATGGGGTGTGCAGAGCCCCGCAAGCGAGGTAACGGTGGGGAGGGAGGAGGGGGAGCGAAATTCAGATGAAAGGAGATTCAAAGGAAGCAAGAAAGGACTGTGGTGAGAGGGAGAGGGCAAGCTGGGTGCAGAGACCAGAAGACAGAGCAGGCGGACAGCAGAAGGGTAGCGCTTCAGGTTTCTGTGCCGTGAGGAACAGGTCATTGCTCAGGCAGAGGGCAGTTCCTGTCCTGGCTCCTTCCCACACCAAGGTACCAGGCCTGCGGTCATCAGCAGGGGCCCCACCCAGTTCTCAGGACATGTGTGTCTCGGGCAGGAACTGGCGGTAAAGGGCACTCCTGATCAACTCCTCTCCTCCCTACAGTGGGCCAAGGTGGCAGGTTGAGCTCTGGGCCTCAGACGGCAGCTTTATCCAAGCACCTGGGGCAGATGATGCTTCAGGATAATGTGTCGTCGAAGGATCACCAGAGAGGCCCCTAGGAGCCGGAAGCCCCCGCACGGTGGTCAGCCAGCCGTGGGTCCGGCACAGCAATCGCGCAGCGGGTCGGCCTGCTTCCCAGAAGCCACGGCAGGGTACAGACGTGCTCCCCACCTGCCCGGCTCCTCGTAACTGCTCACTGCCCGGAGCGGGTCGGGCCCAGCGTCACCCCTCCGCCCCCCGCATCTCCAACACCCACAGTACCTTCAGGTTCCCCCGGTCCAGGGCGGCGGTCAGATGCTTGCGGACCTCGGTCAGCTGGGGCCTGGGGCCTCGGGGACTGGCCCCCTGCCGTAGGGGGTGCTCCTTCAGGTACTGCTCCAGCTTCGACTCCCCGAGGAGGAGCTCTGCCATGTCATCTGCAGAGAACAAAGCGAGAGGCTAAGCGGGAAGGCCCCCCAAGGACTTCAGGACCACCACACCCTTGCGCCGTGCCCCCAGCAAGGCCCTTCTGGAACTTCATAACCTTAGATGGAGTCCAAGGAGGCACCATCTTATGGTGAATTCTGTTCATTAATAAGAATGTTCCAGGGACATCCGGGTGGCTCAGTCGGCTGAGCGTCCGACCTCGGCTCAGGTCATGATCTCACGGTTCATGGGCTTGAGCCCCACGTAGGGCTTGCTGCTGTCATCGCAGAGCCCTCTTCAGATCCTCTGTCCATCCCTGCTCTGCCCCTCCACGACTCATGCTCTCTCTCAAAAATAAATAAACATTAAAAAAAAATAATGTTCCAGAGTTTGTATTCAGACAGGTGGTAGCTCATTCCTTTGTCACACATTGATTGAATCTAGAAAGACTTGATATATGTAAACAGAGAGAGCCCAAATTCAGTAGGAAAACACAAAGTTGTCTTACGATATTTTTCAGCATGATCTTTATAAAACAATACTACGTATTTTCCAAGAGCAATGCAGTGAAATCTCCTAGTTCTGTTGTGTTCTATGGCCTTATAATGCGGAGGTGAGCTGGCAGAATATCTCCTACAGTCAGATTTTTTTAATTTTTTTTTTTACATTTATTTATTTTTGAGAGACAGAGAGGACAAAGCACAAGTGGGGGAGGGGCAGAGAGAGAAGGAGACACAGAATCGAAAGCAGGCTCCAGGCTCCAAGCTGTCAGCACAGAGCCCGACGCGGGGCTCGAACTCACAAACCATGAGATCATGACCCGAGGCCAAGTCAGACGCTTAACCGACTGAGCCACCCAGGCGCCCCTGCAGTCGGATTCTTAAAACGAGTTGTGTCAAAAACACCTGAGTTGCATGCAGTCTGTTTCTGCCTAAAAGTCGCAGCTATATAGACACTGACAGCTGGGAATGTCTAGATGCAGGTTTTACCCCTAAGAGTATACTACTTATGGTTGCAATTCTGCTAATATCCGTGCTGGCTTGTTAATTAGAATGAAGAGCTCACTCCAGAAGTAGCTCTTTGGGAGCACATCTAGATGTCCTGAATAAACCCAGAACAATTCATACACCAGCCTGAGCACGACGTATTTCTGCTGTCACGGGACGGGATGCAATTGTATCAAGATGTAAGAGCGACAAAACAGGTCTAGAAGGATATATCTCCAATCCACGACCGTGGTTACCACCGGGATGCAGAGCGGCAAGGACCTCAACTGGAGTAAAGGGTCAAAATGGACTTCAGTTTTACCTTTAACATTCCAGTCCCAGAAAGGAGAACAGATTTGCCTATTGTTTAGGTAATCTAAAATTAACTCAAAAAAAAAAAAAATCACAGAGGACCCGCTGAGATTCTGGGTGGTAGGTCCACTGAAGGCTGCAAGCTGGAACGAGAGCCTTCCCAAGTCCTGTGGTCAGTGACCCAGATCTGCCAAATCTAAAGTTCTCAGCAGTGCTTCTGTCTGTGCACCAGGAAGCCTAAAATAGTCTCTTAGAGACGAGACCGAGGGTCCTAGGATAAGCCGAGCAACAACAGAACAGGGCTGAGATAAGTGACTGAACACAAAAATTCTGTAAGTGTCCAAGAAGAAAAAGCAAATCACCTACAAGATGAGGGGGAAGATCAGGCAAGATCCACAGAAGTATCCTGAACCGAAGACAGTGAAGCCACGTCTACAGAAGGCACAGGGACACAAAGCGTAGCCCAAGTGCACATTCTTGAGAATGAAATCCAGCTAATAAAGAAACTCGGGACTCAGGGGTGAAGGATATGTGGGCAAAGGCCTGACAGGGAGGGTCCACACATTTACCTACAGGATACTAGGTGCCTACAAGAATTACAGTTAAAGAACAGACTGTGACTGCTTTAAACACAGTGCAAAAATGACAATATATCAAAATTGGGAGGAGCTTTAGAGCACCATCTTTCAAAACACAGTAATATAGGCTTAAAGAAAAAAAAAAAAACCACACACACGACTCCAGTCTTTTGAAGAGTTGATTGAACTCTTTTAGGAAGTGATGCCGTGTGCCGAAGCATTTATCTGGAGTTCAACAATTCCCTGAGATTCACTTTCGTTTCTTTCTTCCCATGAGTACTTATTAATACTTTATTTTTCAAGTCGAGAACGGCTGCGCCCAAGACCTGTGTGCAAACCACACATTATTTTAAAAGTTGCAGTCGCTATTGTAAAAAAGGAAAAAGAAACAGGTGAAATAATTAATTTTGATAATATCTTTTATCTAACTCAATATATCTAAAATATTATCAGTTGAACAAGCAATCCATGTTTTTTAACTACTGGCATAGTTTTATGTTCTTTCTTTGCATTGTTTTCCAAATCTAGGGGCACCTGGATGGCTCAGGTGGTGGAGCATGCAAGTCTGATCTCTGGGGCGTGAGTTCGAGCCCCACGTTGGGCGCAGAGCTTATTTAAAAAAAAATTAGTAAATAAAAATGAATTTAAAAAAAGCTTTCCAAATCTCATGGGTACTTTGCATAATATGGCACATCTCAATTCTAACCAGCCACCTTTCAAGTGGTCAGAAGCTGCCCGTGGCTGATGGCTGTGACATTGGACAGGAGTGTGCGATCACTCTTCATAAAAGTCTGCCTACTTACCTTTATTCTGTTTTCCTAAAAACATGTCTAGAATGAGTATCTCTTAAGAATGAGTAATAAAAATTTCTGAATGATAGGATTTGGGGTAATTTTTTAACTCTGTGTAGTTTGAATTGTTTTCATTGAGCAGAATTGTTTTACCTTAATATTAGGAAAAAGTGCGAGTCTTCTTTAAACACTGGAAGTATATATGATGGGACAGGAACAGTGGTTATTTCTGGGGTGAGACTATTCATATACACGGACTTTCTTTTCTGTAGATTTTAAATTTCCAAAAGCTAAAATAACGTTAGATTCAGAGTTATAGATATAAATCCCAGTTTGTCACGCTGGGACTGTGGCCCTAGGATTTAACCTCAGTGTTCTGGGGGGGCGGGGGGAGCAATTTTAAGAAAGCCCCACTGTACGTGTGAACTGAGGATTCCTCGCTCCGCATTTTTCCCCACTCCGATTAACTCCCCACTGCGGGCTCCCCTGACCTACAGCTGAAATGGCCGTCCCCAGCAGAATCACTAGGCCAGCAAGCAGAAAGGACAGCAGACTGGGCCCTCTGCTGTCTGCCACCTCTTTCTAGCTGGGCGACCAGGGGCACATTGCTCACCCTCTTGAAGCACCAGCCTCCATGTATAAAATGGGAAGGATACCGTGACCACAACGAGACCGTGGATGGGAGCTAATGCATTCTTGGAGAGGGACATGCTGTGGCCTGGCCTGCCATGCCTCTCAACTAGACCCTACAGGATGAGTAGGATCTGGACTGGCAAACAGCACAGGGAAGGACAAACCAGGCTGAGGGAACAGCAGAGCACAAGGAAGGTGCAAAGGCAAGGAAAGTGCACCGGACCAAGTGGCCGGAGAAGAGGGTGTGGGCGAGCGGGAGGGCAAGAACGGAGACTCAAGCGGGGAGCAAAACATGGGACTAACGGTTCCCCTCTCCCCGCTGAGCCCCATCTCCGTGGAAAACAGGTTCCGGCCAAGTTCTCCACACGTGGGCCCAGTGAACCTCCTCCACGCCTCTGGGATGACTCGGAATGTGGAGAACACATCCACCGCTCCTTGATAAACACCTACTGATCTTTTGGGCACTGCTCATCTCTCCCCGCATGTGCCCTATCCCACGCCACCCCCGGCTGCCACCAGGAACCTCAAGCACGCCAGCCTAGGCCTTTACCTATCTATCTGCCCCTTCCACACTGAAATGAGAGGCCTGAAGGAACAATCTCTATGTCACTTGTTTTCAGTCTCAGGGCCAACCAAGAGTAATGTCTGGCACAGAACCAGTGTTCAATAAACGGTGAAGTAACTCAATGGTAGGCCAAGGCACTTGGACTACACCCTCCAGTGTTAGGTCTGGTCCTGCCTGTGGCAGAAACTGCCAACTGTCCCCAAATATTCATTCTCCCCTTTTTCCTTTAGTATTAGAGTCCCTGAGTTTTATCCATGCCCATAGCTGTCAAGGTAGAGACTACTTCCCGGGCTCCCTGGGGGCTGGGTGCTAAGTTGTGGTCAGTGGGATGTGAACAGAGTGCCGCATGCAGCTTCTCTGCTGGCCCCACAGGAAGTGAGCTCACCCTCCGGTTCCTCCTCGCCCTATCCCAATAGCTGGAAAGAGTCCGCGCTGCTGGGAAACGGCGCGCCCATTCTGACCCTCCAGATGGAAGCCATCTACTGAGGACCACAGAGCGGCACAACATGAGGAACCTCGGTCTCCAACACGCGTGAACTGCCACCAAGCCCTAGACCGCTTACGATCAATCACTGCATGAGACAGAAACATTAACTTCCACTTGGCTCTTGTTGTTTAGTCACTGTCACTCGGACCTTAGTTACAGTGGCCACACTGCCATCCTGACTAGATCTCCCGACCACCAAACAGGCTTCCAGCTGAGAACGGCTATCTGAGAACACCTCACCGAACAATACTCATGCCCAGGGTCCCTCACGTCTAAAAGGAATTTCCACAGAACCCAACTGAGGGCTTTGGTAGAATGCCCCGACGTTCCACCTCTCCCATTTCACGGCTTGTATATCCTAGGCTTGCAAAAATATTTGAACAAAGGACTACATAAAGAGACGTATAAAGCTACCACCTCAGTGCTTTGTAGGATTTACAGACTTTTAGCGTATTGATCTCCGGATAATGGAGGAACACACCAGTCTTGCTGCCAAGCTGTGGAGGGAGCCCAGCTCTAACAGAAACACTGGACGGGCCCTGGGAAAGGTTCACTGAGAGGAAGAGGCCTTGCTCAGACTGAGGAGACACAGTCCCTTCCCTCATTGAAGCTCCACACGACGCAGTGGTACTGGAGATGTGCACAGTCCTGGACGGGAGGAAGAGGAGGAGACAAAGCCTTCACCAGCAATGTTACAGGTACGTGTTCACAAGCAGAAGAAACAGAACGTGCAAAGGCATGGCACAGCCCCGTTGTTCGGGGAACTCCAAGAGCTGAACCATGAAGGGCAGAGAGGGGAAGAGGGGAAGAGTTGGGATTTCCTGCCAGGTCGGCGAGGATCAGCTCCTCAGTTCCCGAAGGAGCCGCGCGCTCTGAGCAAAGAGCGGCTGCAAATTGAAAATCTGAAATGAACATAGCGGCTGCAAAATAATTTGTGAAACTTTAAAATTGTTCAGGCTCCAGGGAATCGCCCAGGCAAATTATGTTTCCTTTTCTCTCCTTCCAAAAAGGTGACTTCTCTACCACTCACTCTCCCAACCAGGAGGGCAAAGATCTGAAAAACATGCTATGAACTCACGCTGGAGAAGTTCTACGGAGGCTGCGAGGCTCCATCCTCAGCCGGCGCTGCTGGCTCTCGTCAAGGACCTCTGGGTCCCCAATTCAGAGGCCACGAGTGACAAAGGACACAGATGTCACCTAGCCAGTTGTTACTGCCCACAGCATGTCCAGCTACATGCTAGGAAAGTGAGGCACAAGGGGAAAAAAAATGGCACCTCAGGGCATGCAAGAAAATTAATTCCAGCTGGATTAAAGAATTAAGTATGAAATAAAAGAGAATAAAAAGTTAAAAACAGACTTTCGCTTCCAGCCAAGATGGAACAGATTTACCCTCCTGTATAAAATAACCACGAACACAGGGTGCCTGGGTGGCTCAGTCAGTTGAGCGTCCGACTCTTGATTTCAGCTCAGGTCATGATCCCAGGGTCGTGGAATCGAGCCCCATGTCAGGCTCTGCTTTGAGGGTGGAGCCTGCTTAAAGATTCTCTCTCTCTCTCTCTCTCTCTCTCTCTCTGCCTCTCTCTCTCTCTGCCTCTCCCCTGCATTTGCGCATGCACTCTCTCGCTCTCCCTCTCAAGTGAAAAAAACGAATAACCATAAACACAAGACAAAATATGTGAAAAAACAATTTTCACAACATTGGATGTGGGACAACAGAGAAAAGTGGTCCCTGAAAAGTGGGGAGCAGACAAGGTGAGCTCTGTAATTGCCTTAAGAGTTTCTGGCTGCACCAATGGAACAGGGAACCCTTACATGAGGATTCCCCCTCATGAAATACTTAAATCTGAGTATCTCTCCCCACTCACTTGCCTACTCACACTCACCAGGCACAGGGTAGGGCACAGCCGGCCATCCCACCCTGCAGGGAGCACAGCAGGACTGCATAGTGGGGCCAAGGGTGTACTTTCCAGAATGGAAAAGCCTAGGAGTACAACGTGGAAGACAGAGCTCTGGCCTCAGGCAGCCCCAGGCTTAACGTCGGCTCCCTAGCTTACTTAGCTGAGCGGCTCTGGGCAACTTACCTAACCTCTCTGAGCCTTAGTTTCCTCACCTGGCAACAGCGAGGATTAGACGTGGGTGTAATGCACAGAGTACAGAGCAGGTACTGAATAGATGTGAGTTACGATTACTGTCATTGCCATTCATTTTGGACTTGCTATCTCCCAGAATGGTTATGTTGCATCTAGGAGACCAGAAAGCTCTAGGGGACACAGTCCCTGTGCTCAAGAGGCCTGCGATCTAGTAGGACGATAAAAATGTTGTATAATCTTACTAGACAAGCCATGCTGGGCTCTTACTAAATGCCGTGCCACGCGCTGAGACATCACATCACCCCGTTAGTACTCCAAACCTCACTAGGACCTATTCTCAACCCCCATCCTCACGGACAGGGGACCAGGCACAAGAGGTGAAGCCATGTGCCAAAGGTCACAGGGCCAGTCAGTCCTGGAGCTGGAATTCTGAACCCAGGCCATCTACCTGCGCCGTTATCCCGGCGCGTCAGGCACGAACCGTGTGGACATCAGCATCCAGAGAAGGGGTCCAGCTTCCCTCCCAAGCAGCCATGTGACGCTGGCCAAGCCATTTCACCCTTCTGCCGCAGGGCTGCGCGGGCCATTCCTAAGTCCCTTCCTGCTCCGCCTGCCAGGACTGTCAGGTGACCAGGGTGAGGAGGGACTCAGGGGTGCTCGGGGCTGGTTTCCACCTTTCCCACGGGTATTTTTCAGGGTTTAAGTGAGGCTGCAGAAACCAGCTTCCCAGGGACTTAGGTAGAGATAAAGCCTGAAGCTGAACAGAGACCTCTCCTGGGGACCCTCACTGAGAAGCAGATGGGGAATCGGCCCCGGGCGAGAGCCCTGTGCTGAGCTTCATCTGCAAACAGACAATCCCCAAAGCCTGGCGGCTGGCCCTGCTCGATGCCCAGGCGGCCTTGGCCTCCCTGATTCCCCCAAGGAGGGAGGCGCTGTGTGGCCTTTGCCACTTCAGGTGACTGCCCCCTCCTCCCAGCCTTCTCCCTCACGGGATAAACAGCTGACACCCAGAGACTGGATCAGACGCGGAAGAAAAAAGCTTAAGGTTTCTACTCTATTCCAGGGAGTACGTGACACCAATACAAAAAACTCTCAACAACTCGCATTTGTCAATAGAAAAGCATTTAGGTCTATTCAAACCGATCCCGCGGTGGCTCCGATCCAGGAGGAAAAACAAACCCCTGCTCAAGTCCAGCCGTTGTCAGCGTCCCCTGCACCTCCGTTGTTGCCCTGAGAAGTCAGCCAGGTTCTCCATTTCTTGGTCTCAGGACGACTTCAGTGAATTTTGTCTCATTTACTTGGCTTCTTGTAAGTCACAGGTACCCCAGCACCTATAGCACTTGGCATCCCCTCCCCACCAGGAAGTGACAGAAAAATAGACACTGGGATACTGTCGGCAGGAGCATAAATCGGTACGAGTGTCAACCGAGGGCAATTAGCAACATCTACAAAACGATTTATGTGCCTGCACCATCTGACCCAGAAATTCCAGGCTTAGGAACTTATCCCACACATACGTGCACTCCTGAGCACCTACGTGTACCAACGGGGATGTTTTTACATACGGCCCCACTGGGAACAGCACAGGACAGAAAACAACCTGCACAGTCCTCACTGCGGCGTGCCCCACGTGATGGGACATAACGTGCCCCTTACACGGAAGGAAACGGATCTACATACGGTCCCGCGGTACCTGACTGCACGAGCGGCCCCAGCTCTTCATACCCCTGAACCCACATGCTTTCTGGCCACTCACACTGAACGTGGGCTTGGCCGCGTAACTTGCTTTGATTGACAGGACAGACGCAGACACGTGTGACACACAGAGGCTCGGAAAAGGGCTTACTCGCGTCTGCTTTCCTCTCACTTCTCTGGGACCACCTTGAGAACGCAGCTGGGCTGGCTAAGAAAGGCCACAGGGAACACAGCTGAGTCGTCTCAGCCAGGCCCAGCCACGGGAGAGGGCCCAGACAAGGGCAGCTACATCGCGGAGCAGACCCACAGCTGGCTCCCCTGGCAAGCCCAGAATGGTGAAAAATAATAAAGGTGGCTATTTGAAGGCACCAAGTTTGAGGATGGTTTGTCACACAGCAATAGGTAACACTGTCAGAGAGGGATACAAAACAGGGTGTGCAGTATGTTACTATTGTGTGTAAAAACCAGAAACCAACAACACTCTTTCTTATACACATACAGATATGCTATTTCTTTTTAATTTTTTTTAACGTTTATTTATTTTTGAGAGAGAAAGCACAAGCAGGGGAGGGGCAGAGAGAGGGGGGGACCCAGAATCCGAAGCAGGCTCCAGGCTCTGAGCTGCCAGCACAGAGCCCGACACGGGGCTTGAACTCACAGACCGTGAGATCATGACCTGAGTGAAAGTCAGACGCTTAACCAACTGAGCCACCCAGGTGCCCCATACGCTAGTTCTGAAAGGACCCCCAGGAAAGTTCCAAGAGTGGCTACGTCTGTGGACAGGAGCAAGAGGACACAGGGATGCTGTAGGAATAAAGTTACTTTTCTCCCTTGTATTATTTGACTTTTACTACCATGTACATTCATTGCCTGCATAAAACATTAACTAGTTAATTTAACAAGAAAAGAGGGGAGGGGTGCCTGGGTGGCTCAGTCGGTTAAGCGTCCGACTTGGACTCAGATCATGATCTCATGGTTCGTGGGTTCAAGCCCCACATCGGGGCTCAGAGCCTGGAGCTTGCTTGGGATTCTGTGTCTCCCTCTCCCTCTGCCCCTCCCCTGCTCGGGCTCTGTCTCTCTCTGTCCCTCAAAAATGAGTAAATGTTAAAAAAAAATTTTTTTTAATAAAAAAGAAAAGAGGGGAGGTGGACCGGGATAGGGGGACTAAATGAATGACGGGCATTAAGGAGGGCACTTGTTGGGATGAGTGCTGGGTGTTATATGCAAGTGATGAAACACTAAATTCTCTTAAAACCAATAAAATAATCATAACAATCAAGAAAAGAAGATGGCCCGTGTTGGAGTGTGCTGACTCGGGAGTGCGTAATCTGGTCACCCACAGGGGGCTGGCAGGACCTGGCCCGTCATCTCAGAACCAGGTGAGGGAGGTCTGGGTGTGCAGTTATTAAGCAGAGCTCGTCACCGCTCTCCCTGGGCCACCAGCCTCCCACAGGCACACTCTCCAGGCCCCCCACATCCTTCCGAGGCTGTGGCAATCTGTCTCACCTGGGGGTGCCTGGACAGGCTGTACCTCCCTCCCTTCTCCTGCCAACAGCCCAGGCTTCGTGTGAGCTGCAGTTCAGGGTCACCTTGGAGAAGCTTTCCTGCTCCCTTGGCCTGACCTCAGAGCGCTGCACGCATTAGCCACCAGCCAGCATTTACTTAGCACCTGCCAGCACCCAGCACGTACAGTGGTGGGTGAGGCAGAAGCGTCTCTGCCCTCGTGGTGCTCGCATTCCAGAAGGGGAGACAAACCAGGAAAAGGCCAGGTAGCGGTAAGAGACGCGCAGAGAGCTAAAACAGGGCGGCGTGGCAGTGCGCGACTGGGTGGCTACCTGAGACTGGGCGAGCCATGGAAAGATCTGAGGGAGGAGTATTCTGGCAGCCCACGGAAGGGCCCTGGGGCAGGAACACAGCTGGCATGCGTGAGGAACAGCAAGAAGGCCGTGTGGCTGGAGCGGCAGGGACAGATGGGAGCATGGTAGTCAGAGAGGCGGTAAGGGCAGCCACGAACACACTGTGGCAGACTGTGCTCAGGAGTGTGGCTTTCCTTCTCAGAGCACCTGGAAGCCTCTGGAGGGGGCGGGGAGTGTGCAAGCAGGGGGTTGAAGTGATCAGGTTTAGGTTTTGTGAAGACCCCTCCCTCCGCCGTGTGGAGAACGAACTTGGGGCTGGAGAGGGCGAGGCAACGGCAGGGATGGTTGGAAGGTCACCGCAGAGGAGTCTGGTGAGGGGTGACGGATGCCAGGACAAGGGGGCAGAGGTGAGAAATAGTGCCGAAGGGGAGAGACGGGCAGAGGGGAAGACACGATTTGGAGGTAAAAATAAACAAGATTTACTAATGGGTTGGACCGGAGGTGTGGCACACAGAATAATACCCCCTGCGCCCCAGAGATGACTGTGCCCTAATTGCTGGGACCTGTGAGTATGTCACCTTACATGGCAAAAGGGACTCTGCAGATGGGATTAAGTTAATGACCTTGAGACGGGATTATTCCGGATTACCTCGGGGGCACCACCGAGTCCTTGGAAGAGGGAAGTAGGCGGCTCAGAGGAGGAGATGGTGGTGAAAACAGGTCTAGTCACAGAGGAAGCTAACTCCTGGCTCTAAAGATGGAGGCGGGGCCACGAGGCAGGGAATGTGGGCAGTCGCAGAGGCCAGGAAGGCAAAAGCATGGATCCTTCCCGAGAGCCTCCAGAAGGAACTCAGCCCCTCTGACACTTGAGGTTAGCCTAAATGAGACCCATTTCCAACCTGTGGCCTCCAGAACAGTCAGAGAACACAGCTGCATTGTTTCAAGCCAGTAAATGTGTAATAATCGGTGACGGCAGCAATAGGAAACGGATGCACGAGGGATGAGGAATGGACGGGGATGAAAGATAAATTCTTTAATCTCAGATATGACACTGCACAGTGGAGTAGACAGTGGTACCGTTTTGCCGTTTACTGTAGGGGAGGAGGAATAAGACCAAGAGTTCTGCTTCGACAGACTTAAATAACATTCGATATCCAAGTAGAGACATCAAATCGGTGGATGGAGGTCGGCGTCAAAGCTGGAGAGAGTGAGTGAGCGAAAGGACCAGGTTAAAGAAACCAGGACGGCCTGTTACAAAAACGGAGATGAGAAGTTTCCAGAAAGAGGGAGTGGCCAAGCGGGTTAAAGCAGCTGGAATAGGGAAGAAAATAAGAGCACAAACGTAACCACTGGATTTGGCAACAGGGAGGCAACATCGGAGGGTGACCTTGACAGGAAGAGCAGCGGGATGGGCAGGGACACAAGCTCCGTGGAGAGGGCCGAGGAGACAAAGGTTCCTCGAAGAGGCTTTGCTGAGACAGAGCAGAGAGGCGGGCAGTGAGGAGACAGAGACGTGGGACTGAGGAAGGTTTTTACAGGAGAGCCTTGGGTATCTATGAACCCTCAAGGGCATGATCCAGGAAACAGAGAGAGACAGAGAATTGATCCAGAGGCGAGGAGAAATGCCAGAAGCCGTGAAGTCCTGAGGAGGCTCCAACAGGGCGATTGTGGGCAAAGGTGAAGGGGGTGCAGGCCTTGAAAGGAACTGGAGCCTCCACACAGTTACAGGAGGGAAAGTGGACACAGATTCAGTGGTGGGAAACAAGGGGGTTTCCTAACCGCCTCTATTTCCTCGCTAAAATATGAGGCAACGTCATGAGGTAGGAGAGGATGCCATCCAGATAAAAGGCCTAAGAAGGGAAAAGAGTGCGTGAGAGCAGGAATACAAACATGCCAGAAGCGTGGCAGTGCCTCCGAGGTCACTTGTCATCAAGTGCAAATGACGCGCAAGGTTCCTCCCGCAAAATGCAGCACGCAGGGGCAGGCCGGGAGCTGGGCTTTACCAGGGTAGGGCCACGCAGCAGGGCAGAGAAGAGAAGGTCATGTCACCCGGCCCCTCAAAACCCTCCGGGAGCTCCCCTTTCACCCGAAGTCAAAGCCAAAATCCCTGTACCTTACCACCTTGGCTCTGACCTCTGCCCTGTCACTCTCCCCTTCACACCCTGTCTCCAAGGCACACAGTAGGTATTCTTTAAATATTTCTGAAAGGAATGAGTCAATCTCTAGTCTCCCCTTCACGGACAGGACCTAATCAGGTACCTCAGCCCCCCTCAGGCGTGCCTGGCATGTAGCTGGGATATGATTGTTGACCGAGACCCCGGCCTTCCCATTTCCACCTCAGGGCTGCCTCTGTTCCCCCTCCGCCATCTTTGCTTAAACTATGACCCGGTTCAGAGGACCTGGCCATTTGGATCTTGACTGAAAGGCAAAGATGCCATAAGTCAAAGATTAAGGAGCTCAAAGAAGTTGGCAGAAAGCTATATTCTGGGAAACTCTTGGTAGTTAGAGTCCAGGCTTCAAGCCAAAGCCTTCTGCCCGTGTTCACGTACAATGCAGAAGCTGGAGGGACAGGATGAGAGAGTAAAATGTGGGAACAGAAGACAATATTTCCACTGCACTGGCAGAATAGATAAGTATACTGGTTTAACACACACACGCTCATACACACGCACATGCACACACACACACACACACTTCCCTAGAAAAACCTAGTCTAAGAAGAGAAAAGGTAACTTGAAAGTCATGATCTTGGAGTTGGTTTGGCCTGTCCCCAGGGCTCAGCAGGGCAGGAAATGACTCTAACAGGGCAGGGGGATGTTATCAGGCCAACCCAGAAGGCTTGGAAAGGGCTCGCTCAGGAAGCTGGCCCCACACAGACAAGTTAAATGCATACCTACACAGAGCCGGCAAGCATCTCTTGAAGATTCAAAGCTCTAATCCTGTCCCTGCCCTCAAAGACTACAGTGTGGGACCATCAAGCCCAGGCACAGTGGGGTGGAAAGACCACCAGGGACACTCAGAAGACAGGTGAGGTAGGATTTCTCCAAGTGAGAGTCCAGGCAGAAGGAGACGCCAAAACTGGTGTGTGCGGCGGGGCAGAGGTAGGAAGGAGGCTGCCCCGGGCTGTGGGGCAGCTGCAAGGGGCCTGAGAGACCCACCTTCCCAGGCCTCCAGGCCCAAGACTCAGTGGAGAGCGGACTCTCTTGGCCTGGCGGGCCAGAGAAAGGAAAGGCATTTACTGCAGGTCCCTGTGCTCGACATGCCCAGCAATATCACCTCACCGACTCAACACCCCTTACTTGAGGAAACATACTGCTTCTTCTTGGACTCAGAACCTGCAAGGGCCGGAGAAGGCAGTTACTCAAGGCAGGCAGGTCTCACAGCAAAGGGGCTGAACCAGCCCACAGGTGAGGAGACTGGAGGGACAAGGAGAGGCAACAGGGAGCCCTGGCCACTCAGCAAGTGTCAACCCTACAGTTGCACAGGAGACACAGGAAGAAAAGGTCATGGGCGTTCAGTCAGCCTGAACAGCAGTCCATCAGCCAGAACTTACCCAGAGCCCCAGGCAGGCGGGGTCATCCAGTCACCTGAGGGACGATACCAAGAGTCTTAGCCTCTCAGGTAGACACTCCCTCCCCAGGACCTCCTCAGCCCTCGTCCTCTCCCACTCCCACTCCCAGCACTGAGCATGTGTGCTACACTAGAGCACAGGGTGGGCCTAATGACCACGGCACCCCAGGCCCTCAGGCAGCGGCTGGCACCCAGCACGCACTCAGCAGGTGTTTGAGGAGGAAATGAATCCGAGTTAACTCCTCAAGGGCAGCGGCCAAGGTGTTCACTGAACAACTAACTGAGTACCTACTGTGTGTCAGACGTGTTACTGGTGCTTGAGATATAGCAGAGAACAAAAGAGCGAAACAGCCCTGCCCTCATGGGGCTGACAGCCCAGCGGTCACATTCGTTGTTGCATCCCCAGTACACATCATGACACCCCCACATCCTATCCCGGCTCATTAAAGTGCAGGATGGAAGGCTGCAAGGGCTGGGGAGTCTGTCAGACCTGGCGTGAGGCCCCAGGTCCACACTGACTAGTTCGGGGACCCAGCTAACAGCGACTGCTGTTCAGCTTTGGGCCTCAGCCACAAGTCAGTACAACAGGACCCCACCCCAACCCCTCCTGCACGGCTCTGTTATCACTGCTGTCATTGTCACCCCACCTGCTTCCTCCTCCCTGTAAAGGGCTGAGTATCTGGACCTTTCTAACCTCCTTCCACACACAGTACTCCTGATTCAGGCAGGCTGCTGCAGATGACTGCTGGTGCCCGAAACTGCATTATCTCTTTTACTCCTCAAAACAAC
Organism: Panthera tigris; assembly: GCF_018350195.1. Taxonomy (NCBI): domain Eukaryota; kingdom Metazoa; phylum Chordata; class Mammalia; order Carnivora; family Felidae; genus Panthera; species Panthera tigris. The sequence goes on from NC_056665.1 coordinate 133,372,031, forward strand.
CTTTGAGCTAAAGAGGGAGGCTCGGGGAAGCTGAGTAACTCACCCAAGGCCGGACAAGCAGCATCAGAGTCGGGATCTGAACCCAGGTCTAACAGGACAAAGCCCTGCTTTGCACCAGGTTCCTTTCCTCTTTGCTAAAAACCGCTCCATCTGCTTAACGGGGTGAACTATGGGCCTGCTTGCCCAGGCCTGGGGGGTTCCCAGGACACAGGATTTTCAGTTCTGAAAACCAAGAAAGCGTCAGGCCAACTGGGACATGTTGGTCACCCTAAAGCCACAGCCCTGCCCAAGATCCTCCTCCTGGCACTCTGCCAGGCCCCTCCCACTGTCGTCTCAGCGCACCCTGCCCTCAGCCCCCCAGTAACCCAGCGGCACCCTGAAGCCTCGTAACGCGGTCATTGCTCTCCTCAGGCTGCAGGCGGGGCACGCTGTCCCCACCACTTGGACAACCGTGTCTAAAATCTGGTCCTGGAGCTTGCTGTGCTCCAACCACCTATGCTCGTCAACAATCGTGCTTCCTGAACCCCAACCCCACTATGGCTTCCTGAAGCGGAATTCGGGCCCAGCGTGGGAATCTGAGTTGCTAAGCAGCCCCCAGGCGACTCAGCTGCCCAGAGATTATGTGACTACCCTGAGCTGGAAGCTCCTCGTGGCTGGTGACCCCCTCACTCTATTTCTTCAGGTGCAGTCCCCACGCATAGGAGGTGCTCATTAAATGCTAAGGATTATGGTTGAGAGCAGGGCTTCCAGACCCACTTGATCACACAACCCACCTAAGGCTCTATTTAAAAATGCACACGTCGGGGCACCTGAGTGGCTCAGTCAGTTAAGCGACTGACTTCAGCTCAGGTCACGATCTCATGGTTTGTGGGTTTGAGCCCCATGTCAGGCTCTGGGCTGACAGCTCAGAGCCTGGAGCCTGCTTCGGATTCTGTGTCTCCCTGTCTCTCTCTCTGCCCCTCCCTTACTTGTGCTCTGTCTCTCTCTCTCTCAAAAATAAATAAACATTAAAAAAAAAATGCAGATGTCCAGCCCCCACCTTGGACCAAGGGAAATCACCACCCCACCGGAGAGGCCTGGGAATCCATGATGTCCAGGCTCCCTTAGTTCAGTGCTACTCAGAATGGGTGGACGGACCAGCAGCACTGGCATCACCCCGGAGCCCTGCCCCAGACCCACTGCATCATCAGAATCACTAGGGATGCGGCCCAACCTACTTGGTGATTCTTTGATCTGACAAGTTTAGAAAAAAATTGGTTGGTATAAAGAAAAATGGAACTAGAGTGAGAAGAGGGTTAGAAACCAGCTCGATGAACATCTCCAAACATCGGTCCACTTATCCCCGAATGAGAATTACGACCCCCGACCCCATTCCTCACGCGGTCATTGTGATGCCCAGAGCACGGCACACAGCAAAAGCTCAAGAAATGCTTGTTCGTTCCCTACTCGCACCGTTTTAACACCCAGGGAGTCAGGAAAACTAAGGCTTCAGAGAATCAAGTGAGGTGCACAAGGTCACTCAGAGGGCAAACGCATGCAGATTCTGACTCCAGGTCTAGCCAGCGTCCAAAAGGACCACAAAACGTCTGCTCCGCCTTGCTCTGGCACGTCCCCCTCCACCGCACTTGACGAGCAGGGGCAGACACACAGGGGCTGTGGCCACACACACTGCTAGGTTTCCTGTGGCTTGTGACTGCCCTCTCTACGTTACATGGCATTCATCTGACCCAGCTGCCAAATGCCTGCTCCTTCTTGTCTTGGTAGTTGATGGAGAGGGTTTTGAGAGGTGTCGGAAAACCTTTTCCCTTCTCTTGGCTTCTCAGATGGGAAACACTGGCTTTCACAGAACGCCCTGCAACCCTGCGCCACCTGCCAAGCATGAGGTCACCCAGCGGGGCAGGAATCTACCCAAGTGAGGTCAACGTGCATCAGAAGCGGAGGCCGTTCCCGATGGCGTGCCCGGTGCAAAGCTGGCGGGGCAGCTGGGGGTGCCCCGAGTGAGCCAGGAGGTGTACCTGCTGGAGGGCCTTGGGCGGCAAGTAAGGAGCAAACCCAAGTCAGTGTGACTTCAACAACAAGACGTTTATGACCCCACATACAAGCAAGTCCAGAGAAGAGGACCTCCCGTCGCCTGTTCCAATCGCTCAGAGGCCTCCGCTCACAAAAGTCTGGGCCCAGTTGGCCGCACAGCACGCCAAGCGGGCTGACAGTTCATCCCAGCAGAACCACAGCCCTCGGTCCCCTAGAAGCTGAACGCCTGGGTGAGGAGACAAGACATGTGCCAAGACAGCCCACATGGGGGAGGAGAAACAGCCCTGGACTGGGGGATGGGAGATCGTAAACCCACCACCGTGGGCTATTTATATTCTATGTGTCCCTTTGCAGTGACTGCTCGTGTGTTTTGATACAGAAAGAGTGACATGTTTTATTATCAAGTGCTGCCCCGGACCCATTGAGAGGGTCACATACTGGCCAGCATATGGAAAATTTCCAGTATTTCTGGAAAATTCTACATTCTTCAACACAGCTGGCACCAAGGGTTTCAGAAAAGGGATGCTGAATGTGTATCACCCCTTCCCATGCGGGGTTTCACAAGGGGAAATAACGCTCTTAGTTAGGAAGAAGCACAGCCTCACTTCGAACCAAGCAACTGAACCGGTAAGCCAGAGCTCTGACCCACTCGCCAGCTGGTGGCTTTGCAGGAGACACCTCTGTGAGCCTGTTTTCTCACCTGTAAAATGGAGAGCCAAAGACTAGATCGATGGCTTCCAAATATGTTTTTAAAAGCACATTAGCTCTTCTTTCAAAGGAAACTTTAGGGAAAAGTATTGCTGCTCCGTTGTGTGAGGCCCGCGCACCTGGCCCCCAGGCCCCTAAAGCGTGTTCCCAGAGGGGTTCCTCAACCACGCGGTTTGAAAACTGCTACACAATGGGATCTCTCAGGACCCATCTGGTTCTAACACTGTATGGTTATTTTCTCTGAAGCAAATCCTTTTCTGTGAAGGGAGGACAGCTGGGAGGAACTTGAACCAGACCTTGACAGACGGGTAGGCTTCTGACTGCAGAGAGGACTTCAGAGCAATAGCGTGAGCATGGGGGCAAAGACAGTGAGCAAAGTGAGTGTGAGGGTCCAATAGGCCAAACCAGCCATGGTGGGGAGGGGGGGGGATGCGGAGGAGACAGGGATGGGGGTGAACTCAGGGAGGACACACTGGAAAGGCTGGCTTACCAAGCAGATCAACGTCAGGAATCCTCAGAGCCTGAAATCCCTCCAAGTCGGAGGCCAGGGAGAAGCTGAGCAGTCCCAGCCCCACTGTGTGCAGCCACAAGGTCATGGTCCTTCTGCCCTCTCACAGCAACCATGAGCCTGAGCCCCGGTGCTTATCTCAGAGCTATCAACATATTATTGTCAAATAAGTGAACCTTTGAATCCAAAAATCAGGACGTATGGTCTGCCACAAAGGTGCGTCCTTCAGAGGACAGACAACAGGACAGATTACGTGAAAGCAGGATGGACGCCCTAGGAAGGCCGAGATGAAGTGTCATCAAGGTCTGACTCGTGTCCTTCCCCACTGTCCGGGAACAGTCTGACGTCCTGGGAACCTCCAAAGAAGCCATTGCAAACCACAGTGACACCTTCCCACCCCACAGCAGACTATCAGTTAAACCTCAGCCTTATTTCCAAAGAAGCCCCTGGTCCAGCAGGAAAGGCTCCAGAGGCCTGAGACCAGGGAGTTGTCCAGGAACTCAGCCCAGCTCCAGAGTGGAAAGCCACCGTGCTGAAGGCACCAATGCCATGGGGAATATCAGTTATTGGCAAATCCAAGAACTTCACTCCCACTCAATGGTCTGCATACATTTTGAACCAAACTTTGCGCCAGAAATATTCTTTGTTTCAGGCACCATTTCCCTACCTGCCCATCACCAAGAGGTACTTAAAGGGTCTCAAAATCACACTTAATCAGAACGGTGATGATCCCTTAAAGGAGAAACCACCATTTGGGGCCGAATTGTTGTAAATGAGCTCAGTAACTGAGCTCACCTAAGATTAGCAGACAGGGAAACGAAGGAAAAACAGACACTGCTTCAGAAAAGGGGTGGCTGTCTGTTGGGGCTGGCACAGGCTCCAAAATGCCTCTTTCTGTGCCTGAAATACGCGAGAGTCTCCACCGGGCACAAGCTCAAGTGTGTCATTTCTAGGCCTCCCATTCTTCTTCCCAGCCAGGTGATATCCAGGACATGGCCTGCCTTGTCCAGGGTTATACTGCATCAGGTGGAGAGAGTAAACAGTGGTGTTTTGCATGTAGCAAGCTTTGCCTTTCTCACCCCATTTCTTCCTCACCGCCACCCTAGGGGAGTAGGATTATCAACCTACCGATGAAGAAACACAGCCTCCGAGCGATTAACTAACTGGCTCAGGGTCACCCAGCCAGCTACAGGTAGAGACTGGATGGAAGCCCAGGTGCCAGACCACTGCACTTTGTCACACAGCAGTGAACTCACCATGGGGAGGCTAAAGGGTGACATTCTGGAGACAGAAGGCAGCTGGGACTGTCCTTCTAGGGCCAGGACCGACCTACGAGCCAACAGGGAGCTGATGTGCTGTTCTCCGTCTTTACCCCCTCACCCCCTCAGGCTGCCACCTCAGCTCCAGGCCACCGCACCTCAGAACTCCCTGTACCCACAAATCTCCTGGATACCTTGTTAAGATGCAGATTCTGACCTTGCAGGTCTGGGGTGGGGCCTGAGAGTCCATTCCTCACACGCTCCCACACGATGCCCAAGCTGCTAGTTTGCAGCAAGAATCTAGACTTGAGTCGAATTTTCTCCCACCTCAACCCGCCGCCCCCCTTAACTTGTGTGGTCACTGTCCTACTGGAACACACAGGGGCCTGGCATATCACTGCCACGCATTTTGTGTTTTTGAGATGGAGTGGTTAAAATGGTACCCACAGGGGGGCACGAGGCAGAAAATGGACTTCTGGGGTCTGTTTTCAGCTTGGCATTTGCCCTTTTCTTCCTTATCCACCTCTTGGCAAAATGTCCAAACCAATTTATCTCAGAGGAGTCAGGCTGGAGCAGCGTGCTCTGAAAGTGTCTACTATTTCAAGCCCGCAGCCATGCTCCCGTCCCAGAAGAAGCAAAAGCTGCTGAGTAGGAAGTCCTCTGGAGGCAGGTCTCCTCCACTCGGAAACCTCCCTTGGCTCCCACCTCATTCAGAGAGAAGCCAAAGCCTTAACCGTGACCTCCAAGCCTCAGGTGATCTGGCCCAGCCACCCCTCTGCCCTCATCAGGCCTCTGCCCTTGAGGTCCCCTCCCTGGAACATGCTTGGCCACAGCCTCAGGTCCTATCTCAAATGCTGCCTTCCCGGTGAGGCTCTCCCTGGCCACATATGAGTATCCTCTGTGCCCCCCAACCACCCCTCTCTCAAAGCACTGCTGCCTCTTCCCCTCTTGAGCCCCCTCTGATACCACTTACGACCATCCGGCAACCTGCAAATTTTACTGAGTGATTTTTATTTACATCCCCTTGCCCCTTCCCCACCAGAATGTGGACTTCACAAAGGCAGGGACATTTGTCACTTTTGTCTGTTTTGTTCACTGGTATATCCCCAGTGCCTAAAGCAGTGAGTAGCAAGTACTCGATATTTATGGAACGGATGAATGAACGAACAAATGAATGAACGAATGAAGGGCCTACAAATTAAGATGTCAGACTCTGCGAGTAGCCCTGGGAGTCATTAGTTCCTGTGATCTCCGTAACAATCCCTGCAAACTCAGTCTTCAGCTCCCCTTCTAAGGTGAGGAGACTGGGGCTCTGCGTGGTTAAGTGATTTGGCCAAGGACATAGAGTCAGGCTCAGGCACTGGTCTGCCTCATTCCAAAGACTGTTCTGTTATGCCTGTGGCTGCCTTCAAAGTGTCTTACTATGAAAAACATGACATTAACTCGCTTTCCTTATTCCAAGCAGCAAATGCTTTAGCCGAAGGATTTTGCCAAATCTGCCCAGAACTTGAGGTCCAGTGCACCCAAAAGGATCTAAGGGGAGCTGGTGCCCTCAAACCCAGGAGGAAGTCCCACTGCCAGCCAAAGGAAGCCCCCAGCAGCCAAAAGAAGGGAAGGACCCTCCTTCAACATTTCTCTGACCCCTAAAGAAGAGCCACAATAATTCTGGTTTTGTTTCATCTCTTTCCTTGCTGTGTATTTTTACGTTCCTGAGCAATCTCTTTGACCTTTTGAAGGCTGGGTGGGTGACCTTTTGCCATCAACTACTGCTACAAGGTAGGTGGGTTCTGGGGCAGAAATCTGCCTCTCACGAGCTTCCCAAAAGCAAACACACACACAGACTCACGGACTGCAGTGCCCCACACAACCCACTCCCCCAAAAGCCCCATAATGACTGAGGCTCAGGCCCCAGGGAGCAGTCCCTGAGAAGAAAGCCAAGCCTTGGGAGGCTGTGAAGGTAAGATGGGTCCATACCACCAAAAGCCCATCTATTCCAAAGACCACCATAGTTTGAGTTGCCTCTCCTCCACTCATCACTCTCAATCGCCTTTCCTCATCTGTTTTCTTTAAATCACCTCCCACGGGGGCGCCTGGGTGGCTCAGTTGGTTAGGCAACCGACTTCAGCTCAGGTCATGATCTCGCAGTTTGTGAGTTCGAGCCTGTGTCAGGCTCTGTGCTGATAGCTCAGAGCCTGGAGCCTGCTTCGGATTCTGTGTCTCCCCCTCTCTCTGCCCCTCCCCTGCTCATGCTCTGTGTCTGTCTCTCAATAATAAATAAACGTTAAAAAAAATTAAAAAATAAAATAAATCACCTCTCACTATCTGAAGCTAACCTATGTATTGATTTCTGTATTTGCTATCCTATCTCCTCAGAAAAGTTTAAGTACACGAGGGTAGGAGCTTGGTTAGTGCTGTTCACTTCTGTTCCGTTCCTGGCACAGGTGGGCACGCAAATATCAGCACAATGAGTGAGTAAACAAAGCAGAAAACAAGTAGGTTCTGAAGAAGAGAACCGGGGGGGGGCTCACAAATGAACCCATTTAACCCTAACATCAACCTGCCCTGAAGGTATTTTATGCCTACCCAGCCAGGAAGTGACAAAGTAGACCCAGGACTGTCCAAACTCCAAGGAAAAAATGAGACCTTGCTGCAGGTAACGAGAGGAGAAGCAGGAGGAGAAGCCGGTGAACCTTAAAGGAAGGGCAAGGTCAAGCTGCCATTGGGGCCCACGGGACCAAACACCATTGTTGTCAAGGGAGAACTTAGAGAAGAGTCAACACTTTCCACCAAGCTGAGCCCAGGTAGGTCTATGCTTCCTCCATGCCCCTGGGGCAGTCATGGTACCCGAGTCCTTTCAGGAAATATCTGCCCAAAGCAGGGTACCACAGTTGAGAGTGTGCAAAACCAAGTTCTTATTTCAAGGCACTAATACCGTAAAAGGCACAGTCATAAACCATTCTTGAAGAAGACACGTGACATCCCTCTCCATTTCTGGGTAGTTTGAGGTTAGAGGGTTGAAAATAGTGTGATGTCTTTTCTTAGAGCAGTGCCATCCATTCATTCATTCATTCATTCATTTGTTCAGCCACCATTTGCTCACAGAGCCTCAGGCTGCCAGAGATGATATAAAACACAAAACCTCTGCCCTCTCACCAGTCCACTGGTGCCCTTGGTTTTTGGCGGGTACTAAAGGACCAGCAAATATTAACGATACTTGCTTCCAAAACAAATAAGGCCACGTGGAGCTGCGCTCTGAAATGGGATTTTGGATGCAATTTTGATTCGATTGGGTACAAGAACCAATTCACTCAACGGGGCCATAGACTAACTCCAAGCACCAGGTTTCTACTCAGTGGCTCCCTTAGGCCCCTTCCTCCTCCGGGCACCGAGCCCCTTGCCCATCCAACCCCATTCCTCCACAACATTCCCACCTCTCTCTACAATATTCTCTCCCTGACTCTCTTGACTCTACTTCCCCAAACCCGACCTCCCTAGGTCCACAGCTTTGACATTCTACTCTCTGAACCCCAGGACACACATCTCCCCTGCCTTCCCCAACCACCCCCGACACACACCCCAAGTCTGAGCTTCTCCCTGGAGCCCCTTGAACGTCATGTGTTTACAAACCCTATTTCCCAGGGGTCTCTGTTCGACACCCCCCTGGGTACAGCATACACGCACACACTGTAATCCCCTGCACGCTGCACGCTGCACGGGCCGGGCCGTGCCCGGGGGAGCACCCTCCCCCATCGCCTCCAACTTCTTACAACCCGAAGGCCGCCCCGGCCCCTGGGACCCCGGTGGAGCAGCCGGCTCCTGGAGCCCCCCGACGCGCGCACCCCACAGGAGCCCGCCAGCACGCCGGAACTCCGGGACGCCGGGCACGGCCCCCGCCCGCCGGACGCCCCCACCGCGTGACGCCCGGGCTGCCCAGGCCCCGGCCCCGCGCACCTCGCCGGCGCGGCGCCCGCGATCCCGGCCGCGCCCCTGCCCGCGCCCCTACGCGCCTCCCGGGCCCGGCCCGGCCCAGCGGAGAGCGCGGCGCCCCCCCCGCAGCCCAGGCCGGCGCGCCCGGTGCCTACCGTTGGCGATGAGCTTGGCCGACAGCTGCTTGACGAGCTCGGGGATCCGCTCCCACTGGCACTCGGAGCGGCAGCGCTCGATCTCCGTCTCCAGCCGCGAGCCCGCCTTCCTGGTCGCCATCGCGGCCTGGCCGGGCCCGGCCCGCCCGCCCGCAGGCCCCGCAGGCCCCGCCGCCGCCGCCGCCCGGGCGCCCCCGCCGCCGCCTCCCGCTGCCGCCGCGGGCGCGGGCTCCGGCTCCCGGCTCCGCGGCGTAACGGGAGCGCCGGCTGGGGAAGGGGCGGGGAGGCGGGCGGCGGCGGCGGGCGGCGGCGGGGCCCCGGGCGCCGCGAGGAGCGGCCCCTGCCGGCCAGGGCCGGAGCGGCAGCCGCGCGGGGGGCCGGGGCCGGGCGCGGCTGGGGGGCGGCGGGAGGCTGAGCGAGGGCGAGGTGCGGCGGCGGAGGCCCGACGGGGGAGGGACGGCGGGAGGGGGGACCTGGAGGGGGGCGGGGGCTGGGGCTGGGGTCGAGACCCGAGGTGGAAGGGGTGGGGGGAGCGGCGGTGGTGCGGGCAGGTGAGGAAGGGCAAGGGTGAGGGGTGTGGGTCTGGCGGGCTGGGGGCCTGGGGACCCGAGGGAGGGAAGAAACTGCAAAGGGGCGGATGGGGATGGGGCCTAAAAGGGCAGCGACCCTGAGGAAGGTCACCCGCCAGACAGGACTAGTGGGCCTGGTGTGAGGGGAGTGTGAGGGGGAGGCCTGCCCGAGCTTGTCCTGCCATCTCAGGTTTCAGTAGATCCCTCTGGGCCAGGGTTGGCCTGTCCCCTCAGGAGGCCCCCCTCTGCCCCTGGCAGCCTTAGCCCCCAGGCAGACGAGGTGGGCGAAGAGTCATCCGTGTCAGGCCGGCACAGCACCTGTCCAGGGGCTCCATAAATGTCTGCTGAGTTGAACTGGGCCTGGCAAGGACTGCTACCAGCTCAGACGCCAGCTGCCTTGCCCCCTGAGGAGTATGCAAAGTCACCAGTGGGGTTTCCTTGCCTTGGCTCTGTGGACTGACAGCTGGGGGCAGGTGTCCAAGGTGTGCATTCTTTCAGTTATTTGGTAACTATGTAGCGATCACCAGTTCTGTGCTTGGCCCTGGGTTGGGTGCTGGGAATAAATACAGTGGAGAACTAAACAGCCAAGACTTCTGTCTCTCGTAGAGCTTTCATTCCAGCCAGCGGAAGAAATAAGCAAAATACAGTAGTCAGTTAGAAAGTGAAGATGGCTATTTGAAGAGACGAGGGGGCCAAGTGAGAATACAGAGTGGGGGGCAAGGGATGTGAAAGATGTTGCAATTTTCAATGGGATGTTAGCCTTGGCTTCATGGAAGTGACACTTGCCAAGGACTTCAAGAGGGTGAGAGAGAGCCTTGAGGACATCTGTGGGGGAAGAGCATTCTTCGCATGGGAAACAGCAGCGCAAAGGCCTTTGGGGGAGGGGGAGAGAGCATTTGGGGAGTTGGAGGAACAGCAAAGAAACCAGTGTGGCTGGAGTGGAGGGAGGAAGTCAAGAAAAGGCAGGAGGAATTTCAGTTCATGGCGGGCCTTGTGGGTCGTTGTAATGACCTTGGCTTTTACTCTGGTGGAATGGGACATCCATGCAGGACTTTTAACAGGAGTGTCACTTTGTGACCTACATTTTAGGTATGTCACTGTGGCTGAGAACACTGCCAGTAGTTGGGGAGAGAGATGGCTGGGGATGCCCCAGGGTGATAGCTGTGGCTGAGGTGAGGATGTTGGATGCTGGACAGTGTGACCGAGGTCGGAGCTGACGCTCTGGAGCTCCAGTGCTGAGGAAGCACTGTCCCCAGCAGCGGTACCCCTTCCAGGGACCTCACTCCAGCTTCACATGGGTTTGTCTCCTGTCTCCTCAGCAGCCCTGGGGCTGTTCTTGGGGAGAACAGACATGGCGGACAGCGGTTCACCATGAGGAATCTGAAAGGAGACATTGGACGTTAGGAAGGGAAGGTCAGGAGATAACTTCTGCCGTGACCAGCATAACCTTCAGGCACCCCCAAGGACCTGTGTCGAAGGTGACCTGAAGGGTCTCAGGTGTTGGGGACAAGCCCCAGGAAAGGGACATGTCTTAGCAGAGGACCCTTTAGTGCCTGGTGCCTTCGGTTCTGCCAAGAGGGAACAGGAAGAACAGGAGGAGAAATGTCCACAGGAGATATTTCCCCTCCCCCTCAGACCCTCATATTCTCCTCGAGGCTCTGGCATGGCGATCTGTCTCTCCCGACATTTGCCTGGAATGTTCTGTCCCCTCTGGTCCAGGAGGGAAATTCCTGTGCGTTCTTGGAGCCCCAGGCCATGCTAGGGCTTCTAACAACAAGCTTTGTAGTGACGTTTAAGACTGCCTCAGGGGCCACGCTGGAATGTGAATTATCAGAGTTCCACTTATGCCCCCCTACGTGATGAGTTCCAAGACAAGGCGTATGTCGTCATGAGGGCGGAGTGGAGCCTGGACCCTAACCCAGGAGGTGCCTCCTGGGCAGTGACATTTCACCTCTCCACACCTTACATGCCTCCAGCTCCTCAGCTAGCATACCTATTCAGTAGAGTTGGTGGAGAATTAAATAAGAAAATACAAGCAAAGCACTTTAAAGTGGCATTGACACACCATAAGAATGCAAAAAAACGTGAGCTCTCATTCTGTGTCTCTGTACCCCCCTTGGACCCAGCATAGGAACGATGTAGGAGTTTGAGTGAATGAATGAGGCTGGTGATCTTCAAGGTCCGGAATCAGCCTGCAAATATTTTCCTTTTGGACTTAACAGAACAGTATCTGTGACTGTATCTGAGGTTTCCACCTTCACCACAGGCCACCCTGGAAGTAGTGGACACCCAACAGAGTCCTCAAGGTCATTTGCTTGAGCCCTGAGGTTGCTGGGGTGTAGAGACTGGGAGAAGAGCTGACAAACACTGTCAGCCTGACCGGCCAAGGGCAAGAACTTTCTGGCCCCTCATTGTGCAGAGCCCCAGAGAGGGCCCCTCGGTCTGGACTCAGCCCCACATCTGTGATGTTTTGGTCCTCCCCATGGCCCCGGCCGCTCTGGCAGCTGCCGTGACAACCCTGGAGACATACAAGAGGTGGCAGGTGGAGAAGTTCCCCAGATTGTTTTCCAGGTAAGTTTACCTGCAGGTGGCACTTGGAAATTCAGGGGTAGGAAGTCATACGTGCTGATGATAATAATTAAGCCAACATCTTTGTTTCCAGGCACTGGTATTACAGGTTTGACAAAGATGTGAAAAATCACAGCTTGTAGGCCAACCCCCGAGGCTGGCGATGCCCAGAAGGAAAGAAGCTAAGTGGAAGATGGCTCAGGAAATATGAGTCCTGGCTAATCCCCAGAGTAAATCTGGCTTGCCGGAGTGGTGAGGGCGGGCTGAAGGCTCAGAGCAAAGGCCGGTACAAACAGGGGCGCCCCTGTGGTCTGGAAACCTCCCATTCCCCTTCCCCCGAAAGCCTGGGTCTCCTTTACAACTAGAATAGCGGGGAGCGTCTCAGTGGCTCAGTGGGGTAAGCGTCTGACTTCAGTTCAGGTTATGATTTCACGGTTGGTGAGTTCGAGCCCCACATCACCCCACATCGGGCTCTGTGCTGAAAGCTCAGAGCCTGGAGCCTGCTTCCAATCTGTGTCTCCCTCTCTCTCTGCCCTTCCCCCGCTCGCACTCTGTCTCTCTCTCTCTCTCTCTCAAAAATAAACACATTAAAAAAGTTAAAAAAAAAAAAAAAAACTCTAATAGGGGAAGAGATGAGTGGGGGGTGGGAGTGGGGGGAGAGTGCTTGAGAGAGGTCTGGGCTGGAGCTGGGGGAGCTCCAGGAGACTGAGGAGAAGGCAAGAGGAGGGGCCAGGGGCCTTTGCCCTGCACCTCCCTCAACGTGGAAGGCTCTTCCCCAGATATCCACGTGGTCCCCCTCCCTTCCTTTAGGTCTCTGCACCAAGGTCACCTCCTCAAGGAGGCCTTCCCTGACCACCCCATCCAAACCCACTTCCTGCCATTCCCTTCACTCCTGATCTTTCTACTTCACTGTGGTGTTTTTCTTTTTTCTTCTTGACTTCTAGGTATTAATTCAGTGTTTACTGTCAGTCTCCCCTCACTCAAATGTAAGCTCCATGGGTAGGGGTTTTTGTGGGATTTTATCCACGGCTGCCTCCCCAGCGCTGAGAACGGTGCCTGGCACAGAGTAGGTGCTCCGTAGATATGGGGCTGGGCTGGGCTGGGCTGGGCTGGGCCGGTGTAGCCGAGTCCTGAGCATCCCCGGGGACAGGCCCACAGAAGTGGGGATCTGCCTGCTGAAGCAAAGGGGTCGCATTTAAGAAAGAGATGGAAATCTACACGGAGCAAATGACAATGACCACAGTGTGCTAACAGAACAGTCACTTCTAACCGTTGACCTCACCAGGCCAGGCAGCAGCCCTGTCATCTGGGCCCTGGGCCCCTGGAAGGTGTGAGCCATGAGCAGCCACCCCATGGGCAAGTGGGCACTGTGGCGATGCCCGTGAGGACCCTGGAAAACGTGCCAGAGCCTGCAGGCCTGGGGCTTGAGTGATGACAGGTGCCGTGCCTTTGCGTGGTTTATAATTATGAAATATTTGATTCATACAACCCATATAATCAAGGGGCACCTACGTAGTAAACTAGTAAAATGAATACCAAGGCACCTGCTGACTATCCCAGTGTTAACCATCATCTTGATCTTTGCATTTATTATACCCTGGCTTTGTTTTGTAAGTAGCCTTCTGCTGTCCCTTGTGCCGTGAATGTTACATGTAACCCAATATATGATATTGTTTGGTTTCATGCTTTGTAAACATGGTGTCATGTTCTGTCACTTGCCTTGTTGCTCATTCTCTTCTTGGATTTGTCCTTGGCACAGCCTTGTTGAAGGCCGTGGTTCCTTCTTTTTCCCCGTGTGTAATACTCTGCAGTGTGCCCATGACACCCTGAGTCAGCCACATTATCATACCCCCAGCACCCACACTTTTCTGAACAAGGCTGCTATTTTTTTAAATTTTTTTAAGTTAATTTATTGATTTTAGAGAGAGACAGGGAGAGCGAGTGGGGAGGGGGAGAGAGAGAGAGAGAGAGAGAGAGAGAGAGAGAGAGAGAGAGAGAAAATCCCAAGCAGGCTCTGCACTGTCAGCGAAGAACCTGACACAGGGCTTGAACGCACGGACCAAGAGATCATGACCTGAGCCAAAACCAAGAGTCGGACGCTTAACCGACTGAGCCACCCAGGTGCCCCAGAAAGCTGCTATTCAAAAGTTGCATCAGTGCTGTTGTTTTGAGCAGGGTTTCTGAGGATGACTCAAGAAGGCTCCATGCCCCTCCCCTTTGAAGTGCCCTAGGGTCCCCTGAGTTTCTTCCCAAAGGCCACCTGCTGCCTGGAGTCATGGTTCCCACTGTAGGGACACACCAGTGGGAATCTTGCTGGGCAGTCCCACTGCAGGCACTGAGGCTGGTGTCTCTATTTTATCATCGGTTGCCATCTGAGAGGGATAGCCAGATAGCCAGGGATAGAAGGCTGGCTGGCTGCTCGAGGAAGGCCTGGGCATGGCATGACCTGCACGTGGACACCATGTTCCCAAGGTGGCCTTCAGCCTTGTAAGTCCAGAAACATGCGGGGGCTCCAGGGCACTCCACCTGCTTCCACTAAAGAAGCTCACTACAGACCACTGTTTATACTCCATGCCAACTTTCATTGATGATGGAAGCCATTCCCCCAGTACCCCATCCCTGGAGACCCTGTTCCCAGTGTCACGATGCACGCAAAGCTGAAACTGTTGTTAACAGATTGCTTGGTGAGCAGGATTTGGAACCAGAGTAGGGCAACTCTCAAGAAGGTCATCATTCAGGCCCTGGAAAAGATCGGAGGACTGTGTTGGTCCCATTCTTGAGCCTACCTCTCCAAGGGTGAGAATATCCATATGTCCCAGATCTTTGTCTTCTGCTCAGGATGAAGCTGGACCCGTTTTGTGAATTTCCACTTTCTGTCTCCGCCCATGCCTACTTTGCATAGGCTTTGGACACCATAATAACAATCAAGGTGGTTTGGGTTTAAGCCTGTGTGATAGGAATCCCTTATTTTCATGAGTGTTTTTTCACACTCAGAGTTTAGGGGACACTTTCCTGTTACCCTTATACCACCTGTCCTACCTTCTGCCAGAAATAGGCTTAGTGATAAAATACCCAACTGCATGTGTGAATGAACAGCAACATGAAGATCAGAAACTACATGGATACAGGGGAGAACATTGTACCTGTCACCTAGTCAAGAGTGTGACTAGAATGATTTTTAAGCTTCCTGGAAGATCAGACACAGAAGAGAATAAATGGAGTGGTTTGATTTGAATAATGGTTGATTCACACATCAGAAATTTTAAAGGGCCATCAGGAATTTACTAGGTAAGCACAAAGGATCTGGTTGTTCCTGCAGAGTTGAATTAGCAAACATTTTCGCTTTAAACACTTTATTAGTAAAAAGAAGCTAACTCTGGGGTGCCTGAGTGGCTCAGTTGCTTAAATGTCCAACTCTGGCTCAAAGTCATGATTTCAGGGCTCATGAGTTCGAGCCCTGCATCAGGCTGTCTCCTATCGGTCCAGAACCCACTTTGGATCTTCTACCTCCCTCTCTCTCTGCCCCTCCCCTTTCTCTCTCTCTCATAATTAAACATTAAAAAAAAAAAGTTAATTCTCATTCAGGATGAAAGAGCCTCAGAAACACAGAGTCTACTTTTACGAGTGATCTTTCCCTACACAAGGCCACCAGCATGCAAAGTTTCCACAGTTTAATTCAACAAACATTTATTAAGCATCTATTGTGTGCCAGACAATGTTAGGTTCTGAGGATACAAAATTGTATAAAATGTGATGCTATCCTTCAAGGAACTTACAGTCTAATTGGGAAAAGGGACAAAGAAGTGAAGAATAGCTCTGTGGTTGCACTCAGATGAACACCAGGGACTGGGGGAGCCCTTGGGCCACAGAGGGGCTCCAGGAAGTCTGCCTGGAGGAGGTAACCCCTGAGCCAAGCCTTGAAAAATGATTTCGGGTCTGGTCTGATCGTCCAAGTGGAATATGTGTGACACTGAAGCTGGAGTTAGGAGCCCAGGATCTGACTTTCATCTAACTAACTTGCTGTGTGACCTTGTGAAAGTCATATTCCCTCTCTGGGAATCACTGAATTCTCAGGGTAAATGTGGGAGAGAAGATCACTAGCATTCCGCAGTAAGATGGGGCGTGAGAAATTCATCCACTGGAAAGAAAGACAAAACTCTTTAGAATACATGATTAAAATAAATGGGAAACAAATGTGATCGGTCAGGTACTTAGGATCAAAGTGCCAGCTAAACCCCAGTAACACACCAGTGGAAAGCTAGCGCAGAAACCCAGTACTTTGGCAGGTTGAAAAAAACACTTCAGTCTTTCTCAAGAAACGAAGTTTCTTCTGAGGAATCTAAAGAGAAGCCTGCAAAGCCTGCAGCTAGGAACCCAAGCAGCCTTCAATCTAGGGGCCGGGCCCGCGCAGAAACCCGGAGCTCTAATGGAAGGGGCAGGCCCGGCGCGGCGGAGGTAGCCAATGAGAGAGCTTCCCGATGAGGTCATGGAGTTCCTCGGCGCTTCATTGGAGGACCCCCCGCGAGGCTTTGGCGCCGACTGCCCCGCAGGACGGCGGGTAGCAGCCGCAGGCCCGGGAGCCAGGGCTGGGACGGGAGGGCGCGTCCCCAAACTTTGTCCCAGTATTTATTTACGCAGAGCAGCGAGCCACGCGGTGAGTAGGACCCGGTCTCCTCCTGCAGGGAGAAATGAAAATGCCCCCCAAAAGAGCTCTTAACCCACCCAGAGGCTGGATTCCCAGGAACCCTCATTTTTGGTGAAAGTGGAGAGCTTGTTTTGTCTTGTTTCAGTCCCAACATACTGATTAATTAGACACCCAAGGCCAGGAACAAAGACATTTCTGGTGTTTTGAAACATTTTAAAACCATGATCCTCAAACCCTGGTGCACAGAGGGATCCAGAATGCTGGCTATGGAGGCTAGGCCCTACCCCTGACTCTTGTCCTTCTGACTCTGAAACCTGCCGGATAAGGACACTGGCAGGGCCTGAGAGCTGGACTCCACTTTAGGAACCAAAGTATTTAAAACATCATCTGAACTTGTTAGAAATGCAAATATTCAGGCTGCCACCTAGACCTACTGAATCAGAAGCCATCTGTGTGTGTGTGTGTGTGTTTAATTTGCAGAGAGAGAGCACGCTCGTGCACACATGAGTGGGGGAGGGGCAGAGAGAGAGGGAGACACAGACTCCAAAGCAGGCTCCAGGCTCTGAGCTGTCAGCACAGAGTCCGACACGGGGCTGGAACCCACAAGCCACGAGATCATGACCTGAGCCCATTCAGTCGCTTAACCAACCGGGCCACCCAGGTGCCCTGCCATCTGTGTTTTTACAAACCCTGCAGGTGGTTCTGGTGCTCACTAATGTGTGAGAACTGACCTAAGTCCTCGTGACCTTTGAGACTGCTTCAGAACAATGTGGATTCTGTACTCAGAATCCTAGGGCTGGGAAAGGGGCCCCTGGTCCAGTCCCCTGTGGGGGAGGTAAATTTGGAGTGCTTGCCCTGTTCTCACCATGGACTTCTGGAGCCTGTTTCGGCTCCTAGCAGCTGCCGTGGTTTGGGCTACAGGAAATTGGACCAGAGATGCACGTGTGACCAGGGCTTTCCTGGATCGAGGCAGTCCCTGTGAGTGGCTGGACCAAGCGTGAACTTGGTACCCACGGGCAGCCCTGTTCTGCCCTGTGGCCTGGGCAGCAGAGGAAACCAGTCTGCAGAAGGAAGAACAGTGAAGCAGACACATAGGCCCAGAGAGGGGAGGTGGAAAGAGAGTCCATGCTGAGATGCCCTCCAGGCCCTGCACTGCCAGGCCCCTGCCTCCCTCTCAGACTTAATTCAGGCCACTGGCTCTGGCTGATGGACCTCAGGGCACTTTGGTCTTTAAACAAGCATAACCTGGTCCCACCCGAGGTTTGGGGCATGTCGTTCCCTCAGCCTAGAACTCTGAACCGTTCCCTCAGCCTAGAACTCTGAACCGTCTTTCCCATGCTGCCTCAGGCTTGACATTCAGGAATGTTCTTTTCTTTTTTGAGGTGGGGGAGGAATGTTCTTAAGTGACCCTTCCTCAAAGAGGGCCACTCTAAAAGGACCCCTCCTGCAGCCAGACTCTATCATATTAGCCTGCTTCCGTGTCTTCCTCGCATGTGACATTTTCAGTACTATCATGGGTATTCATTTGCTTACCAGCTCTCCATAAGCTCCTTGAGAGCCGAGATCCTGGGGGTTTGTTCATCACTGGATCCCAGGGCCTTGAACGTGCCTGGCATGTAGAGTGGTAGCTCAGTAAATGTTAAATGAAGAAGAGATCACTTTCCCAGCCTTCCCAAGGCCCAGCTGCTTCCAGCCCTCAGGCTGCAAGAGACCCTCCCAGTCTGTGTTTCTGACAACACCCCTCCTGGCATCCCGTGTGGATTCCTGATGTTTGCCACTCAAGGACTCCTAAGGGGTTCAGCCTCATTTTACAGACCAGAAAACAAAGGCCCGAGTGACTGGGCCAGGGCTATGTGGCCAGTGAGCGGGACAGTGGGGACAAGAAAACTGTGTTTTCAGGCCACCGCTGCATCCCCCAGGCTACTCACCCTCATGATCTTGGGCCACTCCCCACAGCAAAGCAGTCAAGTCAACCTCAGGCTTTTTTTGTTTTTTGTGTTTTGCCTCTTCTTGTAAGCTTTTAATAAATCAGTTTCATTTTCAAAACATTGCCCAGAATAGTCTGTGGCCAGCAGAAAGATGCTGCCAGCACTGTCTACTGTAGGAAGTTATTTTCTGATGAGCTCCAGTGGGGTGGATGGTTTGAATGTCTCTGTTGCTGCAGGAGCATGATGAAGGTTGCACGGGTCCTCACCCCACCCAGATTTCTCTTTTTAGCACATAAAGGGATATGAACGAGCAGTTCCACTGCTGGATATTTATCCAAAGAAAACAAAAACACTAATTTGAAAAGATATCTGCACTCCCATGTTCATTACAGCATTATTTACAGAAGCCAAGAAATGGAGTCAACCTAAGTGTCCACAGACAGATGAATGGATAAAGAAGATGTGATATATATATGTGTGTGTATGTATATATGGTGGAATATTACTCAGCCATAAAAAAGAATGAAGTCTTGCCATTTGCCAAAACATAGATGGACCTCGATGGCATTATGCTAATGAAGTAAGTCAGACACAGAAAGACAAGTACTGTATGATTGCCACTTATATGTGGAATCTAAAACAAAACAAAAAAAACCCTCATAGATACAGAAAAGAGATTGGTGGTTATCAGAGGCTGGGGGGCCATGGACCAAAATGGGTGAAGAGGGTCAAAAGGCACAAATTTCCAGTTATAAAATAAAGGCATGGGGAGGTAAGGTACAACACAGTGACTGTAGTTAATAATACTGTACTGCATATTTGAAATTTGTTGAGAGTAAATCTTAACAGCTCATTATAAGAAAAAAAAATTAGCAACTATGTGTGGCAGTGGATGTTAACTAGACTTACTGTGATCACTTCAGAACATACACATGTACACCTGAAACTATATAAGGGTATATGTCAATTATGCCTCAGAAAAATAAATAAAAACCTAAAAGGACATGTTTTTACAGATGTTCTTGTGTTACAGCCTCTGGTTTGCTGCAGTCCAGGGAAGCAGAGCCTTTGGCCCAGAGGGAAAAGAATTTTTTTTAATGTTTATTTATTAGAGAGAGAGAGTGTGTGAGAGAACAAGCAGGGGAGGGGCAGAGAGAGAGGGAGACAGAGAATCTGAAACAGGCTCCAGGCTCGGAGCTGCCAGCACAGAGCCTGATGTGGGGCTTGAACCCACGAGCTGTGAGATCATAACCTGAGCCGAAGTCAGATGCTTAAATGACTGAACCACCCAGGCACCCCTAGAACCAGAGGAAATAGTTTTAACAGCTGTGTGTCGAACATTGTTCTAAGGAGCTTTCCCAAGCAATAGGACCCTTGCACTTGGCCTGGGACCTCAACAAATATGTGTTGAATAGCTGACTCAGCCATGAGTAACTGTTGTCAAACTCAGAGCTCATGCTGGTCAGGAAGGCAGGGAGTAGGAAGAGTGGAGTTGGATGCCCTTGCTCTGGGTATTTATCCAAAGATGAATGGCCATCTGTCATGCCTTGTGGTCACCTGGGATCTTTATCTCCCTCCTGTATTTGGGGAACCCCCCACCTGATGAGGCAGATCCCCCCTCCCACCGGGGAACTTGAGAATGCCAGGCACTCACTGTGCCAAACTCCCTTGTGGATGAGGGTGGGTAACCTCAGCTCTGCTGGGCAGACAACCTCTCAGAGCCCGGGGGCAGCCGCATCCCGATCTGGTCCAGGTTGTTGTGGCTGCTGTGGGTGGTGTCGGCCCACGTGCACCTGCGTGACCACGCCCAGTAGTGGCGCCATGCCCTCTCCTCTCCAGACCAGTCTTCGGGAGGATTTCTGGCCTCTGTAGAGGGCTGCCCAGCTTCCATCCTGGTCCCTGTCATCCCCGAGATTGTGAGCCATCTGAGGTTAATTCTGTTAATGCAGAAACCAGCCTCCATTGGTTTCTGTGGAGAACAGGACTGAGGGAGGAGGCTTCCAGAAGGAGGGCCAGGCACTAGCAGGGCAAGAAGAGGGTACAGGTGCCCGGGTGGAAGAAGTGGCATTTGAGCAGGGAGAGTACCGCAGCAGTGTTGTCCTTGAGACCAAGTCATGGGTTGAACAGAGAGAAGTGAGTCACATGTGGGTAGGAGCCTCCCCCAGCTCCTCACTTGGGTCACCGAGGGTCACAGGAACGGTGAATGGGCTGGAGGGTTTTCCTGCAAGTCTGGCTTGCTTTCTAAGCCTTTCATTCAAGAATGTCAATTAGACTGCCTCATCCTCATCGTGGGAGGCTTCTCAGGTTTGATCGGGAGGCCTCAGGCTGCATGGCCAGCCTGGGGCCCAAATAGCCAAGTCCTTCCCCTAAGATACTATTTTAACTTGGGGTGAACTTCTCTTATTATTTGTTTTATTTTTGAGAGAGAGAGGGGGAGAGGAGCAGGGGAGAAGGGCAGAGGGAGAGAGAAAGAACCCCAAGCAGGCTCCATGCTCAGCACAGAGCCCCACATGGGGCTCGATATCACAACCCTGGGATCATGACCCGAGCTGAAATCAAGAGTCTGACTCTCAACTGACTGAGCCACCCAGGCACCCCAGACTTTCCTTTCACAGGGAAAAGCAAAGCTTTCAGGGACCTCACCTCCCTAAAATCTCCAGCATAGATCTTGCACCTCTGCCTTTGATGGGAGCAACTAATCCCAGTGGGCTGAGCCCTTGCAACTCTGTGTGCATTAGAACAGGCTCCTGGGGGGCACCCAGGGGGCTCAGTTGGTTAAGCATCAGGTCACGATCTCACGGTTCATGGGTTTGAGTCCCATGTCGGCTCTGTGCTGACAGCTCAGAGCCTGGAGCCTGCTTCCAATTCTGTGTCTGCCTCTCTCTCTGCCTCTCTCCCATCTGTGCTCTTTCTTTCTCTCTCTCAAAAATAAATAATAAATATTAAAAATATACATATTAATCCTATTAGAATTGACTCCTGGGCCTAAGCCTGGGGGGGTGGAGGCAGGAAGGGTTTGGGGACCCCACTCCTGAGTGGCTGAGGGGTCCCTCTAGTGGGGCTTCGCCCCATGCAGGGAGGCACTGATGTACACGGTGGGGCCAGGGATCAGGTCCTTTCTTGGGAGCAGAGATTCAATAAGCAAGGTGCGGCAGGGGTGCTTAGACATGGGAGAAGAGGAAGAAGAGGAGGAGGGAAAGGTCCCTAAAAGGTCGGAACAGAGTCTGGTGCCCCATAGACTGGCCTCCCTCTCCTGTTCTCATCTCATTCCTAACCCCGGCTTAAACCAACTGCAGCACAGCCCTTCATGCAAGTCCAAGTCCGGATGGATGGACAAGGAGGCAGCTGCCCACACAGGGGACCTCAAGGAGCACAATCTGGAAAGAGCCAAAGCAGGACGTGGCATTCCTATGGCCCTTACCATCCTGAACATCAAGCCAGCATCTGCCACATGCTGCCTTCTACAGGTCATGGGCTCTGTTCGTCAGCTTCTCACAGTGTCCCCGGGCCGGGGGCCTGTGGACACCAGGCACTGTGGGCCATGGCTTAGCCCTCCGTGCAGCCTCAAGACACCCAACTCAGCAGGTACTCGCCAGTTCACCCATCCATCCAGCGGGGGTGGCTTGGAGAGTCCCCAAAGGAAGGAGCAGGGAAATTTCTGCAGAACCATGCCTCCCTCTGCACCAGACTCCTCTCCTTCCCCAAGAGGAAGAGACAGTTAGGATTTCCAGTTCTCTCCTTTGTCATTCTTTCTTACACTAGTGCTTTATTGTGACAGGGGCACACAGTCCCTCTCCTGTTAGAGGCATTTGGGTGTGCATTTGCTCTTCTGGGGGACTGTGTCTCTCAGAAAGGCCAGGACGAGGTCTTGGTCACTCAACAACCCCCACAGCATCTGGCATGTGGTTGGCATGCCGTAGTTTTTGAATGAAGGAACATTCATTGAATGGGATTGTCATACAAGAGGCCACTTACCCTAATAACATCCGTGTAGCGCGTTAGAATGTGTCATTTAGTTTGGGGGCGCCTGGGTGGCTCAGTCTGTTAAGCGTCTGATTTCAACTCAGGTCATGATCTCACGGTTTGTGAGTTCAAGCCGCTCATTGGGTGCTCTGCTGTCAGCGTGGAGCCCGCTTTGGATCGTCTGTCCCCACCCTCCCTCTGACCCCTGCCGCCCACTGGCACGATGTGTGTGCACCCTCTCTCTCTCTCTCTCTCAAAAACAAATAAACATTAAAAAATAAAAAGTTTTAGATATAAATCAGCATACATTCTCAATATAAAATATATAATTTAATAGTTATCAATATATTCACAGAGTTGTGCAACCATCACCAAAACCAATTTTAGAGCATTCTATCATCCCCAAAAGACATCTTGGACCCATCAGCAGTCACTCCTAGTCCCTCTTCCCCAGATCTTGGCAAACGTTAATTGATTTTCCGTCTTTATGGATTTGCCTATTCTGGCCATTTCTTTTAAATGGCGTAACACAATATGTGGTTTTTTAAATAACTGGCTTCTTTGACTTAGCATAATGTTTTCAGGATTTCTCCACACTGTAGCATGTATCAGTGCTTCATTCAGTTTTATGGTCGAATAATGTTCCATTGTGTGGAGGCCACAGTTCTGAACATTGGGTTGTTTGAACCTTTTGACCATTGGGAATGAGGCCGCTGTGTACCTTTGTGTGCAGATTTTGGTGTAGACCCACATTTTCATTTTGCTCAGGTATATACCTAGGAGTGGAATTGTTGGGTCACATGTCAACTCTACATTTAACTCTTTGAGGAACTGCCAAACTGTTTTCCAAAACAGCTGCACCATTGAGTTACATTCTCATCAACGATGTAGAAGCGTTCCAGTTTCTCTACACTCTCGCCAACGTCTGTCTTTTTGATTCTAGCCATCCTAGTGGATGTGAAGTGTATCTCATTGCAGTTTTGATTTGCACTTCCTTGATGGATAATATTCTCGACCAATTTTTTTGTGTGCTTATTGGCTATTTGTCTTCTATGGAAAATTCAAATCCCTTGCCTATTTTTAGTTGTTTTTTTTTCAAATTTTAATTGAAGTACAGTTGACATATAACATTATATTAGCTTCAGGTGTACCACACAGTGATTTGACAATTATATACGTTACAAGATGTTCACCATGATAAGTATAGTTACCATCTGTCATCACACAAAGTTATTACAATATTATTGACTATATTCCTTTATGCTGGACTTTTCTTCCCTGCGACTTATTTGTTTTATAATTGAAGGTTTGTACTTTTTAATTCCCTTCACCTGTTTCTTCTACCCCCCCCTCCCCCCCGTGCCCTCTCCTCTGGCAGCCACTAGTTTGTTTTCCATATTTATGAGTCTGTTTCTCTTTTTCATCATTGTTGTTTGTTTGTTTTGTTTTTTAGATTCCACGTAGAAGTGAAATCGTACGGTATTTTTATTTCTCTGATTTATTTCATATAGTGTGACACCCTTTAGGTCCATCCATGTTGTCACAAATGGCGAGGTCCTGTTCTATTTCATGACTAATATTCCATCATGTATATATACCACAGCTTCTTAACCATTCATTCATCCACGGACACTTGGGCTCCTTCCATATCTTGGCTATCGTAAACAATGCTGCAGTAAACATAGGGGTGCCTATATCTTCTTGAATTAATGTTCTCATTTTCTTTGGGTGAATGCCCAGTAGTGGAATTATTGGATTACATGGTAGTTTTAGGTTTCGTTTTCTGAGGAACTGCCACGCTGCCAGGCAAATCCAACAGTGCATGAGGTTCCCTTTTCTCCGCATCCTCACCAACACTTGTTATATCTTGTCTTTTTTTCTTCAAACGTTTATTTATTTTTGAGAGAGAGAGAGACACACACACAGACAGAGAGAGAGAGAGTGGGGGAGGGGTGGAGAGAGAAGGGGACAGAAGCAGGCTCTATGAGCCCGATCAGGGGCTCAAATTCACAAACTGAGATCATGACCTGAGCAGAAGTTGAAGTCGGATCCTC
Organism: Panthera tigris; assembly: GCF_018350195.1. Classification (NCBI taxonomy): domain Eukaryota; kingdom Metazoa; phylum Chordata; class Mammalia; order Carnivora; family Felidae; genus Panthera; species Panthera tigris. Next base: position 133,396,346 of record NC_056665.1, read on the forward strand.
AACTGCCTGAGCCACCCGGGCACCCCGTTTCTTATCTTTTGATTCTAGCCGTTCTGACAGGTGTGAGGTGGTATCTCATTGTGGTTTCGATTTCCATTTTTGTGATGATGAGTGATGTTGAGCATCTTTTCATGTGTCTGTTGGCCATCTGGATGTCTGCTTTGGAAAAATATCCATTCAGTCCTCTGCCCATTTTTAATCCTTTGCCCATTTTTAAATTGGATTTTTTTGTCTTTTTTATTGTTGAGCGGTGGTAGTTTTTTTATATATTCTAAATATGTCTCTTTAAAAAAATTTTTTTAAATGTTTATGTTTGAGAGAGAGAGAGAGAGAGAAAGAGAGACAGAGCACATGTGGGGGTGGGGCAGAGAGAGAGGGAGACACAGAACCCGAAGTTCTGAGCTGGTAGCACAGAGCCTGATGCGGGGCTCGAACCCACGAGCTGCGAGATCATGACCTGAATTGAAGTCAGATGCTCAACCGACTGAGCAACCCAGGCACCCCTAAATATAAGTCTCTTATCAGATATATGATTTGCAAATATTTCTCCCATTCTATGGTTATTTTTTCATTCTCTTGTTAGTGTCCTTTGAAGTGCAAATGTTTTTAATTTTGATGAAATCCAATTTATCTAATTTTTCCTTTTGTCACCTGTGCTCTTGGTATTGTTTTTAAGACACCATTGCCTAACTTCGGGTCATGAAGATTTACACCTATGTTTTCTTCCACAAATTTTGTAGTTTTAGTTCTTATGGTTAGGACTACGATCCATTTTTGAATTAATTATTGTGTATGGTGAGGTAGGGGGTCCAAATTCATTCTTTTGCTTGTGGATATTCAGTTATTCCAGCTTTCTTTCTTCTTTGTTTCTTTCTTTCTTTCTTTATCTTTAAATTCAACTTAGTTAACGTACAGTACACTAGTGATTTCAGGAGTAGAATTTAATGATTCATCACTTATGTGCAACACTCAGTGCTCATCCCAACAAGTGCCCTGCTAAGTACCCATCACCTATCTAGCCCATCCTCCACCCACCACCCTCCAGTAATCCTCAGTTTGTTCTCTGTATTTAAGAGTCTCTCATGGTAGTTGCTCCCACACCCTTTATTGAAAAGGCTATTCTTTCCCCCTTTGAACGATATTGGCATGCTTACAAAAAGTCATGTGACCACAAATTGACCATAAAGGGTTTATTTCTGAATTCTGGTGTTTATTCCATAGATCTACATGCTTATTCTTTTTTTTTTTTTTTTTTTTTTTTTTTCAATTTCTTGATGTTTATTTTTAGGTGAGAGAGAGAGAGTGTGAGTGGGGGAGGGTCAGATAAAGAGAGGGAAACACAGAATCTGAATCAGACTCCGGGCTCCAAGCTGTCAGCAGAGAGCCCGATGCGGGGCTCAAACTCACGAGCTGTGAGACCATGACCTGAGCCGAAGTCGGACGCTCAACTGACTGAGCCACCCAGGCGCCCCTACATGCTTATTCTTATGTCAGTATCACACTCTCTTGATCACTGTATCTTGGTAGTAACTTTGGAAATTGGGAAATGTCAGTTCTTAATTTTGTCTTTTACAAGATTATTTTCACCATTGAAGGTCCGTTGCATTTTTATATTAAAATTTGGATCCATTTCATATTAAAATTCGGACCCACTTCTGCCAAAGCTGGCAGCTGGGACTTCGCTAGGGATTGTGTTGAATCTGTAGATTAATTTGGTTGAGTACTGACATCTTAAGAATATTAAGTCTCATCCTGTCTTCTACTTGTCCCTTGTCTCTGCAGAATTGCTGCTGTTTAAAAGAGGCCAGGAGCTGGATTTGCTGGGTTCCAATGGCCTCCAGGGCATCTGGTTGCTGAAATCAGAAGAGGTTTGCCTTTCTGGTCTCAGAGACCTAAGGGATCAAGGCTCAGCTTCAGGCAAGATCATCTCATGCTTGATTGCCAGAATTCCTGGGCCCCAATATGGATACGATTTCAGGGCTTCTTTCCACCGCAGGCCTGATCAGCAAATGCTCCCAGCTGAGTGTTCAGGAACCTTCACCACATTAACAAAGCCCATGATAGGTTGGCTTGTACACATTGGGCCTCAAATATTTTTGCTGCATAAACGATCAAGTCATTCAGGCAAACAGTAACCTCCAGGTCAGTTTCAAGGGCACCAAAAAGGCTTCTTCCCCAACGTTTCACCTACCTGTCCTCCCCACAGTCCTTAGAGAGTCTGGTCTTGGGCAGGTGCCTGTTAACATGCAAATGTGTCTGAAGATAATATGGAAACTATAGTCTCTGTGGCCTCCCAGCTCAAATTAGTTTCTTATCTCCCTTTCCCTGCGGTGGGAGGGGCTGTCAGGGAATCGAGGGAGGGCGCAGAGGCCCTGTCTGCCCAGGTTAGTGTGGGAGGGTGCCCTGGAGAAACTTCATTGACATCCAGCTTTTCCCAAACAGGGGAACCAGTTCCTGGTGATTAAGACATTGGGGCCTGAGGGAAGTCCTGAGAGAGCAGAAGGTCACAGAGCACAGAGAAAAGAGCAAGGTGAGGACATCCAAGGGACTGTCTGTGGTCTGGAGGTAAGCCTGGATCAGACCAGACTGGAGCTCCAGGCTCAGGGCTCCCTTCCCTGTGCTATGGGTCACAGTTGCACACAGGCCGGGGCCATTGTTTCCAGATTTACTGAGTGTCTACTGTGGTGCCGGGGACAAAGCTGGATACTGGCGACACGCAGTGGGGAGCTGACAGCTGAATGGGGAGGACACCCAGCCATTAGATGGCTATGAAGTCACGTACTTATAACTATGAGTTATATTAGGAAGATATGTGGGGTCTGGGAAGGCGAGGAACAATCTGAAGGCCCCCACTGAGTGGAGGGATCAGGGATGCCTCTGGGCAGAGGATGGAAATAGAGATCTCCTGTCAGGATGGGGTCAGGGAGTGCTGGGGGCAGAGTGAGCAGGGCAAGGAGCTCGGGGGCTGGGGCCTGCCCTCTACTGGGTTAAGACAAGAGCAGGACCACAGGGGGCTTGAAGGCATCTGCCTAGGATCAGTTGGGAGCCACCGAGCAGTTTCAGTTTCGGCGGAACGTGACATGATCAGACTTGGATTTTATGATGGTCATTGGGGCGATGCCCACCTCAAAAATCCCCGCGCCTGGCTTACCGCTGAAGTTCAGGCCCCCCTAGCCCAAGAGAGCCCTGGGGGAGGCCAGCTTCCTTCTCTGCAAGCGGATCAGTGGCCTTTGTGTAGAAACCACAGCTCAAACTTACTTTTATTTCCTGAAGACCAGGAGACATCGAAACCCACTCTTGGCCCTCAGCTTCAGGGAGTCTTTTTGGCTCCCGGGTGCACCCCCATCTGGCCCTCTCTGAGCTGGACACCAGAGCACAGGGGCGTTTCTGGGCTGGCTGGCCCCTGACTTTGTGCCTGGGAGGCAGAAGGTACCATTTTCCCTCGGGCCTCTGCACCTCTCTGAAATCTTGGGAAAGCTACAGAGCCACCTTCCGACTGGGATGGAGTGCTGGGGTCCGCGTGGTCCAGCTGCCGGGGCAGAAGGGTGCAGAGCCTGGGCACCTCCTTCTTTACCAGCAGTATCTGTACAGTGTGAGGGGTGCTGTCGAGCAGACAAAATCGGCTGAGGCCCATCCCCTCGTCAGGAAGCTGGGTTCTAGATTTCCTGTGCCCCCCACCCCTCTGTGCTCTGTTGATTTGGGTGTCTGTATCCAGGCTGGGGATGATGTCTGCCTGCCTGTGTTTCTCTCTTTCTCTGAAAAACTTGTAAAATAAAAAACCCACATGGTGTCCAGGGTGGAGCCATCTCTAAAGTGTCTTTTCTCCAGACTGTGGGCAAATCACTTAACCTTCCTGGGCCTCAGTTTTCTTGTTGTAAATTTCTCATGACCCCAAAGTATCTCAGAGTAGGAGTGTCAGGACACCCCATCCTGGTCAGTGGCCAATCGTGCAGTGTCCAGAAACCCAAGCGCATTGAGATCCTGGGCCTCCCCGAGTGACCCCACAGGGTCACCTGGAGGGCCTCACACGGATGCAGAGGAGTGGGCCCCAAACTTCTAAGGGGCATCTGTGTTCCACAAAGCCCTAGAGCAGCTCAGGTCGTGACCTCAAACCCCAGGAACCACCCCCTATCAAAAGGTGGTCATGAGCTGTGGTTTCTATACAAGGGTCACTGATCCACTTGCAGAGAAGGCAGCTGACCTCCCCCAGGGCTCTCTTGGGCTAGGGGGGCGTGAACTTCAGCGGTAAGCCAGGTAAGCCAGGCAAGCCAGGTGCAGGGGTTTTTGAGGTGGGCGTCACCCCAATGACCATCAGAAAATTCAAGTCTGTTCATTTGTTTCAAGGCTTTTTTTTTTTTTTAATCTTTATTTTTGAGAGAAAGAGAGAGCACAAGTGGGGGAGAAACAGGGAGAGAGGGAGACACAGAATCCAAAGCAGGCTCCAGGCTCTGAGCTGTCAGCACAGAACCCAACGCGGGGCTCGAACTCATGAGCTATGAGGTCATGACCTGAGCTGAAGTTGGATGCTTAACCGGCTGAGCCACCCAAGCAGGAGCCCTCTTTCAAGTTTTTTTGAGAGTAGCTCTGAACGAAAGCTAGAACACTGCAGGATGCTGCAGGGGTTTGCCAGTTACTCTCCCATGCTCCTGGGAGAGCCCAAGTTTGTTCTTCAGCTGCGGAACACAGCAGCAGAAGACGGTGTTTATGAATCCAAGGAGTGGTCTTGATTTCGCACAGAAGATAGAAAAGCTGAGTATTTCCCGCATGGACCGTGATAAGCAGACCAGCTTGCTCCTGCGGCGGCTGGCTGCTGGGTCGCCCTGATGAAGATTTCTCAGCGAAATCACAGTGTTGAAGCAATCACAACCCAGAGAGGAAGGTGCCTGACTTCTCGGGAGAACATAGGTGACCTTTGTCTGAGGGGATGAGTCACGCTCTTTGTTGCCAAGGGGAAGATAGTGGGCATCAACAGAATGAGTCAACACGACTTTGCTGTAATTCACCTTCCTTTCTCGAGGGTGGAAGTGAACATTTGGCCCCTCTTGGGCCTGCTTTCATACTTCATCTCGGAGTAAGACCCTCATGGTGGCATGCAACGTCTTGACAGCAAGTGGCAAAATTATTCCATTATTCTGCAACACCACAGAGGGCCACCCTGCCCAGGGTGGGTGGAGGTGGAGGTAGCAAGAAGGCGCCCGCAGGGTGACGAGGCCTCAGGAACACAAAGCCGGTGTGATGTGTTTAACCCTTGCCACTCTACCTTGGGGCGCAGAGATGTTGTGAAGTGTTAAGAAGATCCGCATTTCATTTCTCTTGTCTTTGATTTTACTGAACTCAATTCCATCAGTAGTTATTAGGCAGCTACTCAGTGATGGCGACACCGATCGCGATTGGGGCTGGTGCTGAATTCCCTCCCACCCCTGCCCCTTAGGGGAATAAAAGTGCAGGAGAATGTCCCTGTCCTGTTTGGGCTCTGCCGGGGAGACAGACGGATTGGTTAAAAGGCTGGACGAAAACTTAAGGCAGAGAGCAGAGATGGGGTAGGGAAGGTGGCGGGAGTGGCTATTAATGCTGTTTCTACCCTCTGGTTAGGCTCCCCTTGGACTTTTGAGGAATGACCTCGAACTAGCACCTCTTCTGTGACTCAGGGAAGATGCCCCGCCCTCCTCTAGCCCAGGCGGACAGGACCCTCCCCCCAGGAAGTTCAGTCTTGCCTGGAGGGAGACAATGATGAAGGAAAAAGGACACACACGCACACATACACACACACGCACATGCACGCACACGCACGCACACGCACATGCACGCACACGCACGCACGCTCAGTTACAGGCTGCCCACCCCTCCACGTCAGCCTCAGACACTGCTCAGCACTGAGTCCCAGATGAAGCAATCCATTCGTTTTTCTTCCTCAGGCCCCAAGGGGCCAGATTCCTGCCCCTGCCACACCTGGCTCTTTGTTCCTTCGGTCCAGAGGTCCTCCCATTTGCTGTCATTCATTCCGTTTTTTGCTGAAGTTGTTCAGGGATAGTTTTTGTTGCTTTCACACAAAGAACCCAAGTGGGACACCGGCAGATTACTTTTATATCCCTCAGGGTTGGAAAAGATTAGAGAACATGCCCAGGACTCAGGAAGACGGACAGAACTGTCCAGAGCCCAGACCCGGGCAGAGAATGGCTGGCCCTGGGATGCGGCTGTGAACTCTGATGATAGAAGCAAGAAGACCCTGATTTTGGAGAGCGTGGAAAGCCTTCTTCTGTGTAGGCCGGTCAGATGAACAGAGATCTTCATATCTCCTCCCTGCTTTTCCCCCCACCCTCTGCATGCTCAGGATAGGGTGTCCCCCAGAGTGGGACTCACTGCTTACAGGGGGCCTGTGGATGGGTTCAGTTCCCTGGGTCACCTGTTCTTCCAGGCCCGTGCGCCCTGTGGCCTGATGGCCCGCATGAGTGAGCACACACAGCTCCTCAGACTGAACTCCGTACCATCTCCTCAGTCACCCTGGGGATCATCTGGGTTCAAATTTCAATCCTTGGGTGGCCTCCTCTTGCAGTCGGACCGTCTTCCTTACTGGTTGTTCAGGGAAACGTTCTAAGACTGGTGGGACCAGCGTCTGCCTTGCTGATCTGTTGCTTTTGGGGCCCTCTCCTACGTGTCATGTAATCCAGAACCGACTGCCTTTTGCTGGTGGCACTGGCCGACACTGTCCTTTAAGAAATCATTATGAGGGGTACCTGGGTGGCTAGACTGGCTGAATGTCTGACTTCAGCCCAGGTCATGATCTTACATTTGTGAGTTCGAGCCCCGCGTTGGGCTCGCTGCTGTCAGCCCAGAGCCCGCTTCGGATCCTCTGTCCCCCTTCCCTCTCTGCCCCTCCCCCACTCGTGCTCTGTCTCTCTCTCTCAAAAAAAAAAAAAATTTAAAAAAAAGAAATCAAACATTAGATATGCATTTTGGGCCTCCTATGCAAATGCCTGCCCAAAGAGCCCCAAACTCGAAAGCAGAGCTTTGCAACCTGCCCCTGCGTTTGGCACGAAGAGCAGTTCAAGGTGGGGCCACAGTGAAGTAGCTTCTGCCTCTGATCTGGTAAGACACTGGAGAGTCGCTGGGGGTCTAGGAGATTGCTAACATCATCCCTACCGCTGCAGCTTTCTGCCTCCAGAGGGGACGAGTAGAAAATTTGATTCTAGTTCTCCACGGCCCCTTCGCATCCTAATAATAACCAGTGTTGGGGGGGTTATTAGTCCGACCGCCATGCCCAGCTCCTTCAGGGAGAGCTGGCTCGTCCCCCGTTAGGTTCCGCCTTCGAGCCTTCAGTGTATTACTGGCCTCAGACCCTCCCTCCGTACTAGTAATCTATCATAACTATTATGATTTTTGAGCAGTCTGAAAGTATCAAGAGACTTCAGATAGACTTTAGAGCACCAAGAAGTCCCCAGGGGATGTTCCAGTTTCCTGTGGCTGAAGGATGACAATAAGGTCACCCCCGTTTCGCAGGTGAGGAAACTGAGGCCCAGAGAGGTTCACCCTCCGGTGGTCGGAACTCAGGCGGTGCTGAGGGGTGTCGAACCTGCTGGGGAGGCTAGGTTTGGAGGCAGGGGTCTTCCCCAGGCCTCGCACCACAGTCTGATTCTGGTTTTTGCCGGGCTAGTCCATCCACCCTTTGGGATGCTTTTCAGCCACTTGTGCTCATGCCACAAAGGGAGGGACCCAGTGTGGCCTTAACCCATGTTTCCTGTTTGTTCCATATCAATACCAGCCGTGGCCTCAAACTACCACCAGGGCACAGTTTGGAAAGTACCGACTGGTGGTTTTTCTTGACATACATTATTATCGTACGCAAATGAGATTCTCGACTCAGTCCTGTGACTCAGCGTCATTTGCAGCTGAACATTCTGCAAAGTAAACACGAAGACCGGGTTACCTGTGGGCTATCGGGTGGTCCACTGTTAACCCTTCGCCCCACACCTCTATGCGGCAGCTTAGCCACGGCGTTTGATGTCACCTGGTTTTAGGCTGGGGATTATTTCTTCTCTGTCTTATAAATAGCCGAACACGCGCCCGGGTTAGCTGTTAATCCGTGGCGCTGGCTCTGAGATTTTGGAATCACGTCTACCTGGGTTCGAGCCAAGAGCCCCACGTGGCATAACTGACCCAAGTTAAAGAAACACAGACTATGAAGCCCAGGTCCACACAGTTTGAGTCTGTGGCTGGATCTGAGAACTGATCGGAGTGAGACACACGAGGGGCATCGTCCCCATAAGGCAGCTCCGTGTACGTCATCCCACATCACTCCCTCACGGCCACAGGCCTCACGCTGTGGAAGACCCCGCGGCCCGCTGGGAATCCTTTGTGGTGAACGTGAACTTCCTCCGCTCGGTCAGAATGTCTTCAGGCCCAGTGAGAGGGAGGAGAGGGGATGGGAATCGAGAACGAGGGCTTGGGAAGCAGGAGGTTGGGTCATAATTTCCAAGAAACACACAAAAAAACTTAAGTGCAAAAAGAGCCAGGCCACAAAGTCATGAACGACTGACAGGCAGGTTTTCATCTCAGCAAATAAAAAAAACCATTGCTCTCTTTTTTATGCATCCAGTTTAAAACAGAGCCTTAGAAAAGACACGCTGCGGTTTTAAACTGGGTGCAAAATATAAACAGTGTGCTGGACAGAGCCCAGCTGCAGGGACCCCAGAGGCAGCTGAAAACAATGAAGCTTTACTCGCGGGCCAGATAACGAACTAAGCATCTAAGTGGAAGGCATTTATTTCACTCCCAACGTTTTGTTTCGGCTGGTTGAACTCGGGATCCAAATGTCTTGGGAAAAGCTCTTGGGGTGTCGGTCCCAAGCGGGGCCGCTCCCGGGGGTGGGTGGGAAGGGGAGAGCTTTGCTCCTCTTCTTGAAGGGTCCCAGGAGATGGCAAGGTTGTGTCCTGGCTTTTAAGGAGTCTCCTGTGTGTTATGTCCATTTTCGTGGGAAGTAAAGGTGGTCTCCCGCAAGGTAAGTGCAAAATACCTCTTCCCCAAATGCCATGCACCGCCAGAAAGGAAGCCTGCGGCACCCTTCAGCCGTCAGCCCTGGTACCCCTCACGCCGCCCCCACCCCCCAGCCCTGCCCTAGGCAACCATGAGCCTAGTTTCTGTTGGGCGCTGGGAAGCATGGCGTGCTTCCCTCGGAGTGACACCTTGTCTTGGGAGCAGAGTGCTCGGTGGGCCCGGACAGCGGGCAGCGGCCTCTGGTCTTCTGGGCTTGCCTCCCCCAGCAGGAACGTCTGCCCCAGGTGCCAAGGCGGTGGGGGCCCCCGAGCTCTCAGGGCACGGTGGAGCCTCCACCCCACAAGTAGGGGCCAGAAGGAGGAAGGGAGCCCCCAGCTCCCTCCTGTGCTTGCCCGGGACTTGGCCTCGACCACAGGTAGCTGGGCCAGGTTGAGAAATGCTGACATCCCACCTCTCCTGGAAGAGGGCCCTCCGACCGGATGCCGGGGTTGGAGGGCAGGGGCTCCGCCTTCTCAGAGGCGCTATTCTGGAGTGGCGCCCCAGCCTCGCAGAGCTGAAGTCCGAAGTCCATCTCACTGGTCCAAATCAAGGGATCAGCAGGCCTAGCTCTTCTTGGGGGCTCGTGGGGAGGATCCGTTTCTTCGCCCTTCCAGAGACCACCCCGTGTTCAGGCTTGGGAGCCCTTCCTCCCTCTTCAAAGCCAGCAGGGCACGCCATCTCCCCCACTCTGCGGCCTCCCACCCCTCTCATGGGGAGACAGCACGACCACACGGGGCCTCCCTTGGACAATCCAGGACAATCTCTCATCTCAAGACTCTCACCCGAATCCCACCAGGATGGTTCCTTTACCACGTGAGGGGCCATCTTCACAGGGTTTGAGATCAGGACATGGCCGTTTTTCTGTCTACTACAGGGTGGGGAGCAGGAGGACAGAGTGGCCTCCAGCTCAGAAGCTGGCACTTTTCGCGCCAGTGCCCAGCTTGGCTCATTCTCTGACTCAGCCAGGAGAAGCAGAAGATATGACTGCAGGGAAGCTTCTAGCACTGTGGGACAGTCTGGGCAGTGGAGACGGTGGGGGGTGGGGTGGGGGGGGTGGTGTTCAAATGACAGCAGCCAACATCCTCATCCTGACTGAAACACATGAAGAGACTCAGATCCGAGCCAGGACCATCCAGCTAAGCTGCTCCTGAATTCTGGACCCATAGGAATTGTGCAATAATGGATGGTTATTGCTTTAAGCCACTGCATTTGTGTTGTTTCGCCGCGACAAGACGCTCATAAGGGACCTGGGCTTCCACTCATTCCATCAACGGCTGCTGCCCCCCAAATAATTGAATCGGGTCACTCTTTCCTTAGAAAATCAAGAGAAGCTGGCCTTGAGGGATGGCAGGTGGGTGTTTCAGAGGATGAAGTGAGGGATAAGGGGCCAGAGGAGCCGGGGGAGAGTCACTTCTGTGGGGGGGGGTCTGAGTCCCAGAAGATCGGGTGGGTGGTAGCAAGGAGCCCAGGGAAGCAGCTGCCAAGATTTGTAGTAATGGGGGCACCTGGGGGGCTCAGTGGGTTAAGCGTCTGACTCTTGATTTCAGCTCAGGTCACGATCTCACGGTTTGTGGGATCAAGCCCATGTCAGGCTGTGCTGACAGTGTGGAGCCTGCTTGGGATTCTCTCTCTCTCCCTCTCTCTCTCTGCCCCTGCCCCACTTGCACTCTCTTTCTCTCTCAAAATAAATAAACACTTAAAAAAAAGTTGCAGTAACGAAGGCTGAGGCACACCTCCGTTAACATCTGCTGGGGCTGGTTCCTTCTGGAGCCCCCAGGCCACACGACAGGGGTTCTAGGAGAAAAGTGAAGGTGGACAGGCAACCAGAAGACCAGCCCTTTAGAGCACGCCGCGCAGAGAGAAGCTTCCACGCTTTCCAGAGGCTGCAGAGAGGAGCAGACAAGGATGGTTAAGGGAACTCTGCCTTCAGTTCGCAACACACGGGTTTAGTGCAAGTTTAGCACAAGTTATTCTTCTAAGACATAGAATTATGGATATACACTGTTGTGTTTCTTTAAGCATCTTATTTAATGCCAAAAAAAAAAAAAATCCCACAGATCCAAATCAGGTGTTTGTACATTGACAAGTTTTTTTCTTTTCTTAAAGCTTGGAAAAATACATCTTTACACACACACACATTGGTAAAAAGTAAACCCTTACTGCTTTGTTAAAAGTAAAACCCACACACAAAAAACTTTTCTGGCCAAACGCCCAAAGTAAGAAAACATCACATGTCTACAAAACAGCCACGTTGGGATATGTGTATGCCTTCCGGTCAACATCACTCATCCAGACTTGCCCCAACAAAGGGAAAACTGACTTCAAGACCAGGAAGGGAAAACATACATGCCTCTTACAAGTGTTAAAGGCAAGTAGCTGCGAATTCTGAAAATTCCCAATAAATAGCTCATAGTATAAAAATTCTTAACTCCATATTGTTTACCTTTAACCAATGGCAGTACCAATTATCATGACTCGTGAGTTCAAGCCCCACATCAGGCTCTGTGCTCACAGCTTAAAGCCTGGAGACTGCTTCGGATTCTGTGTCTCCCTCTCTCTCTGCCCCCTCCCCCATTTGTGCTCTGTCTCCCTCTCTCTCTCAAAAATAAAAACATTTAAAAAATTAATTAATACTTGATGATTCTAGCCCAGCTAGAATTAATCAATTTTTTAAAATCTACCATAAAATATTATAAATATAGGATTCAAGAAAGCAGCTAAAAAAAAAAAAAGCGCTACTATTTACTAAATGCAGGAGGCATCAAGCAAAAAAAAAAAAAAAAAGAAAGAAAGAAAATGCTATTCCCTTTGGGGAGAATTAATACTATAGTAATACTAATAAAAATAAAGATGACATACAAGGCAGATATAAATCCTTGATGTGAGAATATTTCTTGCATTGTAAGAATTGGGTCTTCTAGAGAATTACGTCCTTCTAGAGAGACTTAGAAAAAAAGCCATGCAAATAAAATTCCAATTACATGCCAGCTGAGTGACTTTGTCAAAGGTTTGCCCCAGAAGGGTTTTTTTTATTTGTTTGTTTGTTTTTCCAGAAGGGTCCCACTTGCCATCCAAATTGATGTTTACAACCAACACAAGACGTCACCAATTCCAAAGCAAACCCTATCTGGAGACTTTGCTTAAGAGCGAACAAAGAGGAGTTTCCCAGATTCCCATATTGGAAAACTGAGAGAGCAGGAGAGAAAGACACAGCTGTGCAGGTCAAGAACCTCATTAAGTCAGGCAGAATTTGGGAGAGATCAAGAAGGGTGCAAGCAAGTCTCTGCAGGTTGACTAGTCCCCCTCCTCGGCGGGGAGTGAGTACTTGGTCCTAGGCAGGAAGGCTGCACAGGCAGCCTGGGAGTCTGAATATCATAAACGCTCCTCTCATATGTAGGGAATGATGCATTAGCTACTGCTTATCAGGTAACTAATGGAGGCAGAAACAAAAAGGTTACGAGGACACCTTCAGAAACAGCCCTTTGAAACTGGAAACGAGTTTTGGCCAGAGAATAACTCACTCCGGTCAGTGATTCTTCTGCCCCAAAGGCCACTTGGGACTGCTACACAGCTGGTGTGGTTGGACAGCAAGCAGCTGTTCAAAACTGTCTAAAATTATTTGGCGGCTACATGCAGATAATCGCTGCTGCAGGGTTTAGAGTCTATGGCTGATTCATCTTAACGTGGTAACCTGCACTGAGCAAGATCAAGCACAGCTTCCCTTGGAAAGGTGGGAGGGGGCGCCTGGGTGGCTCAGTTAAGCATCCGAGTTCCCCTCAGGTCATGATCTCACAGCTCATGAGTTCCAGCCCCACGTTGGGCTCTGTGCTGACAGCTCAGAGCCTGGAGCCTGGTTCAAATTCTGTGTCTCCCTCTCTCTCTGCCCCTCCCCTGTTCATGCTCTGTCTCTCTCTGTCTCAAAAATAAATAAAACGTGAAAAAAAAATTAAAAAAAAAAACAAACAGCAAGGTAGGAGCCTGCTCCCTTCCCCAAAGAATCTCCAGTAAGAGGCCCCACGAGCCCCTGTCAGTGATGGCACCAGAAGGAACCTTGCCTCTGATAGGCCCTGGGTGAGCTCTAAGGTTCCTAAGCTCTAAGATTCTAGATAAGCTAAAAATACTGCTATGACGATAGTATGATCTGATCCACTATGTAGCCCTCTGAAATAAACAAAGTTGGCTCAAATAATAAGAACTTCTACAAATTAGCCCAGTGCTAATACACTTCAAACCCACACTCAGAACTATAATATACATTATAAATTTTTACTACTTGATGGCCCAAAACATTAACAATCTTTTAAATTAAATTTAATTTTTTTAATGTTTATTTACTTTTGAGAGAGAGAGAGAGAGACAGAGGGTGAGCGGGGGGAGGGGCAGAGAGAGGAGACACAGAATCCGAAGCAGGCTCCAGGCTGTGAGCTGTCAGCACAGGGCCGAACGTAAGGCTCGAACCCACGAACTGTGAGACCATGACCTGAGCTAAACTTGGATGCTTAACTGACTGAGCCACCCAGGCGCCCCTAAAAATCTATTTAATTTTAAACCTACCTATTCTCAGTTTCTATTTCAATATACTAATTGATATTCACTATACAGAACCAGGCAAAGACACTTTCAAAATTAAGTTGCTATATAATAGAGAGCCTTCATTATTCAACAACAGCTACATCTATGTTCTTCCCATCTTTGGGATCAAAGCACCTGATAGAAGTTTTCCTCTTCTTTCCATAATTTGGCTATTGTTGAAAGTGCTAAATGTCCATCAACTGATGCATGGTTAAAGAAATTGTGGTTTATGTACACAATGGAATACTACTTGGCAACGAGAAAGAATGAAATGTGGCCTTTTGTAGCAACGTTGACGGAACTGGAGAGTGTTATGCTAAGTGAAATAAGTCACACAGAGAAAGGCAGATACCATATGTGTTCACTCTTACGTGGATCCTGAGAAACTTAACAGAAGACCACGGGGGAGGGGAAGGGGAAAAAAAAAAGTTAGAGAGGGAGGGAGGCAAACCATAAGAGACTCTTAAAAATTGAGGATGAACTGAGGGTGGATGGGGGGGTGGGAGGGAAGGGAAGGTGGGTGATGGGCATGGAGGAGGGCACCTGTTGGGATGAACACTGGGTGTTATATGGAAACCAATTTGACAATAAATTTCATATTAAAAAAATATATATATATATAAAAGTTTTCCTCTTCTTTAACTGATCCTTCAGTGTGCTGGTGAGGCAGGGAAGGACGGGTGGAGTTATTCCCATTTTATGGCTGAAGAAATGGAGGCAGAGAGAGGCTAAGTGACTTGCTCAGATTGATCAAGTCTGTGGCCAGTCTGGAAACATGGGATCAACTTCCTGCTCACTTCCTTTCATAAAGCCATCAGCAATACTGATGGGAAGCGCCACACACAGTGCAACATGCAGAAACATAGCTGGGGGGCGGGGGGGCATGGACCACACCCGACCTGGATGGCGGGCTGTGCTCACTGCCCTGCCTCCCGCCACTTGGGTTCTCGCCAGGGGCTCGCTGCACCAGTCACTTTGCCTCTAACTTCACCACACAGTGTCTCCCGTGGTCTTGGGGCTTTTCCGAACACAAGAGATATAACTTAGTAACACGTTGGTTGATACAAGGAAATAAATACTACTTATTCAGTAACAGTCCTAGAATATAGACACAGAGCATTATGCCCAAGATTCATCGGCAAAAAAAGTTAAGAATGGAAATTTCACCTAAAACTGTTCTTCAAGTCTGTGGTTCATGGGCAAATAATTAATTTCCAATGTCTGAATACCTTTAAAGGGGCAAATATTTATGTATCAGTTCAATCACAGGAAACCCGCCCACCCACTTGACTTTCCAAGTCAAGAGCCATATTTAATGCACATGTGCACGCTGTTAGCACGGCTGGTATCTGATGCCGAGGTGGGATACTGTACCTTAGAGTTTGCCGTGTGAGAGGCACATATGCAACTTTTATTTTCTCTGTATTAAAAATATTCATCTTTAAACAAAAATAACCAGTCATGGGCACCTGGGTGGCTCAGTCATTGGAGCATCCGACTTCAGCTCAGGTCATGATCTCATGGTTCATGGGTTCAAGCCCTGAGTCGGGCTCTGTGCTGACAGCTCAGAGCCTGGAGCCTGCTTCGGATTCTGTGTCTCCCTCTCTCTCTGACCCTCCCCTGTTCCCACTTTGTCTCTCTCTCAAAAATAAATAAACGTTAAAAAAAAAAAAACAAAACCAAACCAGTCAGGCTCTTTTCAGTGAGGAACATTAACTTTGCAAAGCAATCACAATGAAAAGAAGCCTAGTGCTAGCAAAAAGTGTTAGATATGCTTGTCATTCTCTATATAAGATGAATTTACTATGAAAAAAAATTCCCTGTGATGCTTTGCTTAATTTCCCTACCTCCCAGCATAAGGGAGTAACTCATACCAGAGAGTATTCCAGTACAGGTGGGGATCACAGCAAGGCAGATAGATAATTTGAAAAATTATGATCCAATTATAAAAATTTGACATTGTAACTTATACTTTAATAGTTCCCGGATATGCTACTATATTTAAAACAAAACCCTTTACTATAACCACCATAATGTGCTAACATTTGAAAAACTTAACATGAAACTAGTGTAGAAACTAATTAAAAGAAAAATTCTACATGATAAAGACTATACATTAAGTATAATAGTCACAAATACTTATCTTTTTCACTTTCATAATATACCTAGGACACAACTAAGTCATTTTAAACTCTAATTAGAATTTCTGAACACTCAACTTTTTCCCTGAATGTATCATTAGATACACCATTAGAACAAGTTTTCTGAATTTTTAGGTGAGTAGAATTTGATTATTCTGACTTTAGAAAGCCAACACTATGGGGCACGTGGGTGGCTCAGTTGGTTAAGCATCCAACTCTTCGTTTCCCCTCAGGTCGTAATCTCACAGTTTGTGAATTTGAGCCCCACATCGGGCTCTGTGTTGACAGCATGGAGCCTGCTTGGGATTCTCTCTCTCCCTCTCTCTTTGCCCCTACCCCTCATGTGCTCTCCCTCTCTCTCTCTCTCAAAATAAATAAACTTAAAAAAAAAAGAAAGAAAGAAAGCCAACACTAGGCTCAAAAGCAAGGGCACTGAAACTTAAAAATTGGAATACTTTTACAGTGGACTTTACTCCCAAATCTAAGAAAGATATATTAGACTGGGGGTACCTGATCGACTGATAAATGGATAAAGAAGATGTGGTATACCTATACAATGGAATATCACAGCCATCAAAAAGAATGAAATCTTGCCATATGCAATGATGTGGATGGAGCTAGAATGTATTATGCTAAGTGAAATAAGTCAGTCAGAGAAAGACAAACACCATATGATTTCACTCACATTTGAAATTTAAGAAACAAAACAGATGAACATATGGGAGGGGGGGAAAGAGAAGAGAGGGAAACAAACCACAAGAGACTCTAAATGAGAACAAAATGAGGGTTGATAGAGGGAGGTGGGTGGGGGGATGGGCTGGATGGGTGATGGGCATTAAGGAGGGCACTTGTTGGGATGAGCACTGGATGTTGTATGTAAGTGATGAACCATAGAATTCTACTCCTGAAACCAACACTGCCCTATATGTTAACTAACCAGAATTTAAATTAAGAAAAAATTGGGGTGCTTGGCTGGCTTGGTCAGTGGACCATGTGCCTCTTGATTCCGGGGTTGTGGGTTTGAGCCCCTCATTGGATGTGGAGTTACTTAAAAATAATAATAAAATCTTAAAATAAAAATAAAAGCTGCATCAGCATCACTCAGTAAAATAATACTATAAACAAATATTTATCTTTCCAGTCCCTTCTTGTAAAACATATATACCATTACACTAATGATACAAAAAGATACTTCTACTAGCTCATATATTTTAGATAGGCTTTATTCTAAATATTTTAAGAAATAATTTTCAATAGCTAGTTTTTATTTAAAAATATCTTCAAAACATTTACCATTCAAAATATATAAAAAGTACTGATATTAGTGCGCTATTATACTCACCACAGAAAGATTTTAGGTGAAATAATCTGCAGTTTGAAACAACTTTATTTTACATTTGCCATAAAAGCATTTTGAAAATTTCAAAGTCTAATTATCTTTCTTCAGTATGGTTCATCATTGCCAGAAACAAAAGCAGTTTCATGTGATGTCTCAGTGAATAAAAAAATTTATAAGTTCTCTCGTACTGATAAAACGTTTACCTTTAATGAGTATAAATAAATTATCCAGGAGTGGCTGGGTGGCTCAGTCGGTTAAGCATCTGACTTCGGCTCAAGTCATGATCTCACGGTTTGTGGGTTCGAGGCCCGCACTGGGCTTTGTGCTGACAGCTCAGAGACTGGAACCTGCTTCAGATTCTGCGTCTCTCTCTCTCTCTCTGCCCTTCCCCTGCTGGCGCTCTGTCTCTCTCTGTATCTCAAAAATGAATAAATGTTAAAAAAATTTAAAAAAACAGAGAGTAACTGAAATGATTAGGCTTTAAAACAATTGTCGAGGATACAGATATTTTCACCATATACCGTGGAGTTAAGGGAGACAATTGACCTCTGACTACTTGGATGGCAAAGCCAGGAGTGACGTGACTTGCAGATATCTCGATGGCACTATGTTTGAGAATAAGACACCTGCTCCAAATGATTTCATGAATGAATAAAATAATATTTCAGCCAACCGCACACATGAACCAGCTTCTGAGAGAGAAAGGTAACATTGGTAAGGCAAGAGAGAGTGGAGAAAAATATTCACCAAAGAAAAATGTATGCAACACAAGAGCCTGGTGGCCCCATTAGGACAATGAAGCCAAAAGCAAGAGATAAACCTTTAGAGCGGAGATCAAAGTGATGATAAGCTGAACGAGACCATCGTCAAAACACAGAGCATTTTGGTATCTACCCAAACGTTACCCAAAACTGGGAGGTGTCCCCTGGTAGGCTGCAGTTTGGGGGTTCTCTGCAGGCAACACATTCACTCTGTCCCTCAAAACTTAATTTCTCTTTTTAGCGAAGATTCTCCAGCCATAGTATTAATTATGCTTCAAACAGGCTTGTTGCCACTTAAACGACAGTGGAGATGGCTTTGTCGGAAGAGCAAGGTGTTAGCACTGACTACATCAACATGACTCCATCTTCTCTGGCTGATCGTAAGTGTGTGCGTGCGTGTGTGTGATTTTTTAAAAATTAGGGTAACGTTCACATAACACAAAATTTCCCATCTAAAGCGTACAGGTCAGTGGTTTGTACAACCATTACCCTATTGAATTCTGAATGTTTTAATCACCCCCAAACCTCATCACCTACATGCATTAGCAGTCGCTCCCCATTTCTGTCTCCCATCATCCTCTGGAAATCTCTACTCTACTTTCTATCTTGATGGATAGGCCTGTTATGGACATTTCATATACAGGAGCTTACACAAGAAGTGGCTTTTTGTGTTTGGCTTTGTCTACTTTATTTTTTTATTATTTAAGAAAATTTTTAAATGTGAATTTTTGAGAGAGAGAGAGACAGGGTGTGAGCAGAGGAGGGGCAGAGAGAGAAAGAGAGAGGGAGACACGGATTATGAAGCAGGCTCCAGGCTCCGAGTGTCAGCACAGAGCCTGATGCGGGGCTTGAACCCACGAGCAGCAAGATCATGACCTGGGCCGACGTCAGATGCTCGACTGACTGAGCCAACCGGCGCCCCTGGCTTTGTCTATTTTAACTGGCAGTTCGTAAACCATTCCAAAAGGGTTGTAATCCCCAGGGCACCACATCACAGGTGTTCAAGATTCTCGGTCTGTCCTCATGGGCGTACTCCAGCTTCTACAGAGCCACTATGCATGATGTTCTAGTTCTTGGACTGCCTTTTGATTGCATGAAAATGGATTACAATCGGAACTACAAATTACCATTCCCCAGAATATGTGAAGTTTCTAAAGTGGGAAAGAATAACAAAAAACAGGATTAAAATTCTTGATTTGATCACAATATCTTAACAGTAACATATGCTCAGGTTATGTTTTTTCTTTTGGTACCAGTGACATTTAAGCTATTCTGGAAGACTGGGAAAAGCAAGCCATATCTTTTACTATTTTCAGTATTCTTCTTAGCACTTAATAAGTGCTTTGTAGCATGTGAAATGTTTGCTAAAATCCGAAGTTAAAACGAGAAACCACAAGTGGGCTGACTGGATCACATATGGACGCTCACGGAAGGATTCGCTTTCAGAGCTATGTTTGTTCTCCCTGAACGAGTTCCTGGAGTTTTAACTAGAATTGTCACTTACTTCTGCTCCAAAGTAAGTCTCTCAAGTGTTTGTCTTGTCCCTATGATGTAGAAACTCGCAGATAGGGAGGTAGGCATAATGCCTTAGCTTTTCAAAAGATTAACCCACTGTGAAGTGGGTTAATCTCTGCAGAATTTTTTAAAAGCCTAAAAATATTTTTATAAACTCGGAAGGCATTGTCATCCTAAGGGCCTTGAGCTCAGTCTGTCTCTCATTCACCCACACACAAGAAAAAGTCTTGAAATAGTACAACACAGAAACCCTTTGGGAGCAGTCCTTCTAGGAAATGAGAGGCTCTAACTCCCAAAGTGGCCGAAATCTTATTTCCTGCTGTATTACCCAGGTCGAGAATAGTACCTGGCCTGAGCAGGAGCTCAAAAAGAAGTGTGTGAAGGAACAAACGAATAAACTGGGTTTCCTCCTATGTGAACCCATGACAACCAAGTTATCATTGCAAGAAGCCACTGTGGGGAAAATGACTTTGTGACTGAAAATGATTACCATCAGATTTCTGCTCTGGGCCACAACAGAGTAGCTTGTGTGTTTATTCCAGGAATGCAACATTTGAAAATCAAGTACTGTAATTAATCACTAGATGAGAACGAAAGAGAAAAACCACATGGTCATCTCAGAAGAGGTAGAACAAGCATTTAATTAAAACTCTCAGAAAACTAGGAGAAAAAAATCCCTTAATTTGGCAAGTGGTATCTATTAAAAAATTTACAGCAAACATCATATTGAATGGTAAAATACTGAGTTCTTATTTTGAGTTTAGGAACTAGCCAAAGAGGTCCACTGTCACCATTCTATTCAAGATTTTGCCAGAAGTCTAGTCAGCTCAGTAAGGGAAAAAAAGAAAAATTGGAAACGGAGAAATGAAACTATCATTATTTTTAGGAGATATGTGTATACATGAAGAAATACAAAAGAATCTATAGAATTAGTATAATTAAAGTGAAGTTAGTAAGGTTGAGAGATGCAAAGGCAGTATAGAAAATAATTATATTTCTACATACTAATGAACAATAATTAGATAATAACATATAAACATCAAAAATCTAAAGATAAATCTAACCTCCACATGTAAATCTTAAAACTTTGTTGAGACAAAGTAAAGATGATCTAATTAAATAGAGAGATATACCATGTCTATGGATTACAAAACTCAAAATTGAGAAAATATAAATTCTCCTGAAATTGATCTCTATAACTTAATGCCATACCAATTAAACCCTAATAGGTAACCTCCCCAAGGAAAGCGACAACCTGTTTCTAAAATGTGTATGGAAGGGGTGCCTGGGTGACTCAGTCGGTTGAGCGTCTGACTTTAGCTCAGGTCATGATCTCATGGTCTGTGAGTTTGAGCCCCGCATCGGGCTCTGTGCTGATGGCTCAGAGCCTGGAGCCTGTTTCAGATTCTGTGTCTCCCTCTCTCTCTCTGCCCCTCCCCCGCTCATACTCTGTCTCTCTCTCTCTCTGTCAAAAATAAATAAACATAAAAAAAATAAAAACAAATGTATATGGAAATGCAAAGCGTTAAAAATAGCCGAGACTATCCGGAAGAATATCAAAGTTAGAGATCTTACATTACCAGATGGGAAGACTATAAAAATTACAACTGCAACGCACTGAGATTTTCAAGACACTGTACTAGGTCAAGTGAACACTCATGGAATAAGTAAACTTTGCAGTATCTCACACCATGCACAAATACCAGTGCTAGATGGATCACAGATCTAATGTGAATGATAAAATAAAGCTTTTAGAAGAATAAGAATCTTGGGGTAAAGATTTATGAAACAGGAAACAAAAATCACTAACCATAAAAAACGGGTATACCGCACTTCACAAAAATTAGAACTTTCTGGTCATCAAAGGACATCGATTGGAAAGTGAAAAAGCAAACCAAAGAGAAGAGATTTATAACAACACATCAGACAAAAACTTCATACCAATAAAATATAAAGAGCCCCTGCCAACCAATAGGAAAAAGACAGACAAGCGAATAACTATAACTTGTTAAGTGACTTGAGTAGGTGCTCAACAAGTGAGAATGTCCAAACGGCTAATAAAGATATAAAAGGGTGCTCTACTTGTCACTGCTTCTCAGGGAAATGCAAATTAAAACTACAACAGAATCCACACTTGCCAGAATGCCTAAAACCACAAGGAAATACAATTTCGCCAGAATGGCTACAACCACAAGGAAATACAACTTCGCCACTCACACATTGCTGGTGGGAGTGTAAATTGGTGCGACAGCTGTTGGAAACTATTTGGCAACATCTTTAAGCTAAATATGCATCCATCCTATGATTCAGTAAGTTTCATCCTTATGTATAAACCCAAGGGAATGAATGTACATATCCACCAAAAGTTACGCACGGGAATGGTCGTGACAGCTTTAGACAAAAAAGCTAAAAATTATGAACCCAAATGTCTATCAACATTAGAATGGATAAATAAATGGGGATATACTCATCTGATGGAATAATACACAGCAATGAAAAAGAGCACACTATTGTTATGGCTGCATGCACCGACGTAGTTGAATTTCACAGATACGATGATCATCAAACCCAACCAGACACAAGGGCAGGCAAACAAGTCTACGGGAGACAGAAGCCAGAAGAACAGTAGTTAAGTTTGAGTATGGAGTGGGAGCCTTATCTTGATTGAGGTGATGGTTATGAGGGTACATACATAAGTTAACGTTCACTGAGCTGTCCACTTAAGATCTGTGCACTTTATATGCTATACTGCATTAAAATCAGAAAAAAAATTAACGTTTATTTATTTTTGAGAGACAGAGAGAGAGAGAGACACACACAGAGTGTGAGCAGGGGAGGAGCAGACAGAGAGAGAGAGAGAGAGAGAGTCACAGAATCCCAACCAGGCTCGAGGCTTGGAGTCGTCAACACAGAGCCCAAGGCAGGGCTCGAACTCACGAACTGTGAGATCACGACCTGAGCTAAAGTTGGACACTTAACCGAGTGAATCACCCAGGCGCCCCTAAAATTTTTAAAGAATATGATCACTACCTACATGTACCCTTAGTTCTCCATTTGGACTGGTCTCTTTGGCCACGGAACGTCAATGGTCTCCATGGCAGAAAGCAGTAGGAACAGTTGGAGAGGGAACAGGGAAAGAGAGGAGAAAGCAATCACATGGGCCTCCTAGCAAAAAATAACCATCTTACAAAGCCTGTATAGACATGCTAAATAAGTTCACCTACCGACCCAGTAGATACAGTGATTAAAAGAGATTTATACACATGGCTACTGAAATGGCCTTTTTGTAAAGTCACCCTCTGTTCATGTTCATAGCAATTGTTTGTACCTCTGAGATGTAAAGCTGCTCATTTTCCCACAGGGCCAGTATTTCCCTTTTCCTACAGCCCTTTCATCCCCAAATGTTCCCTTCTCTGCCCCCATCAAGGATTTCTCTGATGTTAACTACAATCCATAAACATTAGTCAACCCATGGGTGTGTTAAGAAGTGGGGAGTAAAGTGTCAGTGTGGGGAAACACTCACGTGTGCGGTTGTACCATTGGAAAGCAAGAGAAAGTACACTTGCTGCCGTCCGTGAAGACACCACACATGGCGACGGGCGGAATGGCATTCGTCTGAATTGTGTGACACCACTGTCCCCCTTAATCGTTCACACGGAAGAACAACAATGTTTCTCATCTTTTTATATCCCACTTACTTACTTTCTAGGAAGACGAATTCTTATCTTTATGAAGGCTGTGGAAGAATTTACATAATTACATGGATTACTGTAGCTTATTTTTGGCAAGTTTTCAATTCCACACCCAAGGATGCATACATACCCCTTGAGACACAAGTACACCTGCTTTCCGTTAAAATGCCAGTCTTTCAAAAATTTCTCTAAGTATGTTCGAATGTGCCTTCCTCTTCTTCTTTTTAAAAAGTCATGCGGTAAAGTTCTTGGGGATATTTTTCAAAACTTCAGTACTAAAGCGTTACCTTTACATGTAATGTGGCACCCTCTATATTTCCCTTCTTACTCATCAGGAGAATGAGGATTATTGTACACTTAATCTCTCCTTTTACTGGTGTTCATAACTTCAGCAAATAGGCTAGCACTACAGCGCCTAAAATAAACTGTTATGAATGATCTAAGGTCTACACAACCAGTAGGTCTTTCATGAGGATAATTGTCACATATATTTCAACACGACAGTGTACATTTTGCGTGACCAGCCCCATAGAAAGTCAAAAATAAAACCGCCATTAAGAATGTCATGTTCGTCAACCTTCCTGGATTTTAAACAAAGAAAACAAGAGAAACAACAATTTCCCCATCTACCTACAAGCAGGAAAACAAAGTTATAGCATTGGGTTCATATTTAACTTACATTTCCTTGTCTTTTTTTATTTAAAAAAAACTTTTTTTTTTTTAACGTTTATTTATTTTTGAGACAGAGAGAGACATAGCATGAACGGGGGAGGGTCAGAGAGAGAGGGAGACACAGAATCTGAAGCAGGCTCCAGGCTCGGAGCTGTCAGCACAGAGCCCTATGTGGGGCTCGAACCCATAAAATCTGGTATCATGACCTGAGCCGAAGTTGGACGCTTAACTGGCTGAGCCATCCAGGTGCCCCAAACTTACATTTTAAATGTAGCCCTTTACATAGTTTTTTTAAAGAAATCAGTAGCAATATAAAAAAATGAAAAAGCAGCTTTTCACAGGTAAATGAATCTGCAACTCCAACACAAACAAGCATGTTTGAAATGAACCCAGGAGGCTTGATTTTTTGTTCCAGTGGCTCATTGACTTATTATTTTATAGAGGTTTGGAAGAATTAATGAATTTCAAAATAGCTAATTTAACTCAGTCAGCCACAGGATCTGGCATAGTAGTTAGAAGAAATGGGTCTTTTAAAATTTATTTCCTCTACGACTTTCCTTTTCTTATTCTTGACTCTCTATTAGCCATATATAGTTATAAAATATTTGAATCAGGGTCTATGATGGTATGAAAACGACATGCAATAAAATCAATAAGGGAAAAAGGAAGGGGTGATTTCGCCTTATCTCCAAAATTAATATTATAAAGAGAAATTAATGTATTTATATATTGGGGGCTTTTTTGGATCTACTTCTATTCTACTCCTAATACTAAGAAAGAGTTCATATGAAGTATTTTCATATAAAATATTTCTTAGTTTACTTCTGATGTGACTAAGTGAAAGTGTTGTGAATTTTAGAATACAAGTCACTGGGCGGTGACAGTTTGCACACAGTGTAACCACTGCAAGCTTAGCATCAGAGGCTGTCTTTCTGGAATTCATAAGCGGGGTGGGGATGAAGGTATTTGACATGGGGCACCACCCCGAGTGCTTTTAGGTCTTTTCAAAAGCCCATTCTAGATTATTCAGAGACCCTCATTGCGATGGATTAGCTGCTCCTTCCTTCCTCTTCTTACTCTGCCTTTTTACCCATTTCATTTTCTGTCAAGTCCTTCTGAAGAAGAGGCAATGAAAATAAACGAAAATGAAACCCCTCAATTTCAACATCCAGGAGTCAATGGCATCTTCAATCATTACACTGACCATTTTTCTGGATCGTTTTCCATTAGCAACAAAGTCCGTTTAGTTTATACTCTGCAAGTAGTATTTTCTACTAGGATGCACAGTTAAAAAAAAATGACCTGAAGAGCTAACTTAGACATTTCCAAATCTATTTAACATAACTATAGATACAAACGGACATTTTCTTGGTTATTATAATTCTGTGCCTGAGGAAATCACATTTTGTGAATTAGCTATATGGTGGTAATAATTCATGTAAGATTTCCCATCATTACCAGGAATGACTGAAAGCTAGGAGCACAAAAGTTTCATTGACTTGTGAGAATTATATAGCCATTTGGGCTGCTAAAAAGTATAAAAAGTCATTTCCAATAACCTTCACGGACAAAAATGTGAACAGAGTGATACAGTATTTTGAAAATATTTTAATATTTGCCATTTTTTGCCTGTGCTATTAATATGTACATTGATTTAGTAATAAATATACTATTACATAGAGTGCAATATTTTTAGTATTTGTAACTGTTTGAAATTAATGCTGCTATTATCTCAAGAAAGGAATAAATAAATATCATGCCCAAATTCCAAACCAATGCTCAAGAGATTATCACTAACAAAAATTATAAAATAAACATGTTGGGCATTATCTTTTTAAGCATGATTCTTGTAAACACAGCCAAGATCACTTTTCTCAGTCCTGACATTTCCTGTGATGGCTTTAAAAGAAAATACAACGTACAAATCCTATCTTTTTTTTTTTTCTTTTCTTTTTGCATAGGGAATGAATTCATTGTATTTGAAAAGGAAGCAATCTTTTTGGTGAAAGGTCTCCATCACATAGCACTTGTTTTCTGTAGGAATGCAGAACTTTGGAGCAACAAAAGGGCTCTGCGGAAGTTTATAAAATATGCTCTCTGCATTTAAAATTTAACAGAAAAATTTCAAGACAAGTCAGAGTCATGATTCTAAAATAGTATGTACATAATATCCGACTCCGGGAGGGCATGCCTCGCTGCAGCACAACGCAGTACACAGATGTGAAGCACAGTGTTTCATAGAATTTTCCTTTAGATTTTCTTCGCATTGGTGCCTAAGTGGATCGTGATTGTGCCCATTCCGCTTGTCGCAGACAAGGTAGAAGGGGGACGTGAGGACAAATTTAAAGCGGATGGTGGAAAAACGGGCAAAAATGCAGCACATGTGCTTTAAACGGTGCACTTTATAAAATAGTTTGCTTTATCCATAGTCTTTTACAAAGTGCAGTATTACTTAAAACAGAGACGTGTACCTCAATATTCGGCAATAACCATTAAAACAACCTGCCAGGAAAGAGCAGTGCGAAATTAAAACCGTACGTAGCTTAGCATGCATGTCAGACGGGTCCCCAGTACAGAGTATGGGACCTTACGTTCCTGTATCTTTTTTTTTTCTTTTACTTTTTAGAAAAGGACTCATAACAACAGGTTACCATCGTAGGCAACCATAAAACAAAGACAATAAGTTAAAACCCTCTCTCAGGAAATGAGCGAACGCCACGCATCAAATTCACTACACAATCTCTGCACTGCTCCGCGGGGTCCCATCTCTTAAAAGGCCACACGGTCCCCGAGGCAAAGCAAAAGGCATCATCATCACCGTACGCGTGACTCCTGCGGGCGGACGTCTGGAACACCCGAGACTCGTTTTGTAAGCAGCTCGAACCTGACCCGTCCCTAAGTAGGTTTACAGACACCCCTGCTCTTTCAGGAACAGTCCTGTTGGCGTCACGCCAGGTCACTCGACAGTAAAACGTGTGCTCTGTTCACAGTAACATTCTCCGTGCAGTGCTTTTTGGACACGGGCAACCAGTTGGGTTTGCCTGAAAACGACTCCCTAAGAGGCAGGTTCCGCGAAGACCAATGGGGCACGTTTTTAAAAGCGCACGACGTCACCTCAGGCACAGGCTGAGGGCACGCGGGTGCGATGGGTCGTCGGCGGCGACAGTCCTGCCCTCCGCCCGCCCGCGCTCAGTCCGAGAAGTGGGAGAGGGTGTCCGGGTTGCTGCCGTCAGCGGGGTGGCCGGGCTGCAGTGTCTTCGTCGGGGTGGTCTTCCCGTGGGACTGGGAGGAGGACGAGTGGGAGCTTTCGCTCGAGCTGCTGCGCGTCTCTGTGCTGGTGCTGGTTTTCTTCATTTTCCTTCTCTTGGCCAGAGGGGCCTTATCGACATTCTGCAGGCAAAACCCCTCTCTCTTGTATTTGTTAAAGGCCTAGGGGAGAAAGAGAGGGAGCCTCTGTGAAGGCAAAGGGGCTGACGCTTTCCGGGCACGTCTGACTTCTAGAAGAAGACAACTTTCGGTTGGCAACCACGGCTCCAAGTTGTTTCGGGAACAAAGTCCTTAAAACCGGTACTTGCCAACCTCCTGGCAGGACGCACAAGCTCAGGGGAAGAGTCCCCAGGGCTCTGCGTAAATCAAACCAGCCAGGCTGCTCAGGAGTCCTGATTCTTCCTCAATCTTTTGACGAGGTCAGCGCTACCTCTCAGTAAAAAACACTCACCACCCCCCCCTCCAACCCCCATTACTTTTACTGGTCCTGCGTCTGAGATTTAAATCCAACCACAGGGGCACCTGGGTGGCTCAGGTGGTTAAGCATCGGCTTAGGTCATGATCTCATGGTTGGTGGGTCCGAGCCCTGCATGAGGCTCTGTACTGACAGTGACGAGCCTGCTTGGGATTCTCTCTCTCTCTCTCTCTCTCTCTCTCTCAAAATACATAAATAAATAAACTTATAAGAATAAAATAAAAATAGAATAAAATAGAATAAAATAGAATAAAATAAAATAAAATAAAATAAAATAAAATAAAATAAATTCTGACCACAAAACCCCAATACAGAGCAGACCTGATCCATTACAGGCCCCTGCTCTCCACCTCCAAGTCGGGGTAATCCGGGTGGATCTTGGACACTTCATCTACATAGAAAGGCTCGGCGCCACATGCCTCGGCCTGGTTTCTCCTCCCAGCAGCCTATCCCTACTTTTCTTGGTCTCCAGCTTGGGTGTCACTGGGGCTACTACTGATCGCTTTGCCTCAAATACCACCGGGAAGATGGGCGACCATCTGCTACAACCTTCGCAGTCACTCCCTGCGCACCTCAACGGTATCCTCGTTCATTAATTTTTGATCCACATCTGCCGCTGAAGAAGAAACTGTCCTTTTTCCTCTCTCAAGATGATCCCTTCAGAGGTAATTGTACTTCTCCGGAACTCACCTATTCCTTATGCGATTATCTTAAAGCATTAGCAGCTGCTTGGTACAAATGCGTGTACTCTGACGACAGACACGTCCCCCGCAGCCTCGAGGATATGTGATGTGTCAATGGTTGTTAAGTGAACAGACTTTCACATGTGCCTTTGCTCCTAATGTTTATTTATGGCTTTCAAAGAAAATGATTTAGCTTATTTGAGAGAGAAAAGTTCCAATATGAAGCCTATTGTTTTCATGATCTCCCAAAAACTTTCAACTACTCAAATGTCACACGACTGCCCCATCTCACAAGCTCATTCTAAATGTCATGAGTGCTTGTGGGTCAGCAGTGACTCTGATGCCCCACACACTTTGTGTTAATCCATGTGTTTATATCACGAAGGCATTTCTAAAAACATACCTAAACTTAAAAAAAAAAAAAACGCATTATTTTCAATGCACCACTAAGGATGTGTCTCTGAGGTCATGATTCAAACCCGCCCTATGTGTGCAGAGCCCAGGGCCTTACGTGGAAGGTGGCTTTCACACAGGTTTGCACAGCAGCCCCTGAAGATCCTAGAATGTCTGGAGTCATCAGAGGATTTGAGGACAGCTGACTGCCATCTTGAAGCCATTCATTGTGTCTCAAGCCTGACATTTTAAGCCTTTTATTTGGATCGACTGTGAGAAGTCCTATGGGAATAATTGAGATATTTTTATTTTATGATTTGTTGCTTCAGACATAAATCTCAATGAGGTTCACATGACACAATGGTTTCTATAAGGCTTCAAACTCCTACTAAGGTAATTACATTTTCATATACATTTAAATCTCCTAGTAAATGCTGGGTGCTAATTGATGATAAGGCCTACAATAGCCTATGTCTGCTGTAGGCTAACTGGCTTCTTGATCAGGAGAAAATTAGCACCCACATAAAGACGCCCACTGGCCAATGGGAAGCTCCAAGGGAACAAAGAGCACCTAGATGTACTTCATTTGTGTACAAACAATCCTTTTTTTAATGTTTATTTATTTATTTTGAGAGAGAGGGAGCGTGCACGTGTGCGCTCATGAAGGGGAGAGAGGCAAAAAGAGAGGAAGAGAGAGAATCCCAAGCAGGCTCTGCACTGTCAGCTCAGAGCCTGACGTGGGGCTCCATGGCGTGAACTGTGAGATCATGACCTGAGCCCAAATCAAGAGTCGGACGCTTAACTGGCTGAGCCACCCAGGCGCCCCTTGTGTACAAACATCTTGTACAAGTCAGTAAGTGCCGTAAGGCAGGGGAGATATGGAGATGGAGACACAAAGAGGAGCTCTGAGTTGATATACAGACAAAACCAACTAGGACAGCATCAGGGGACGAGCGCAATAGCAAAATCCCCAGGCAGTGTGTTAGCCGCCCAAGGGAAGGGCTCTGACCAGAGAGTGGGGGCACCCCGGAAGGCTTCCAGAAGATGAGTCCTGGGGGGATGGGTACAGGTGGGCTCAACGAAGAGGGATGCCCCAGGAATTACAAAGCGCCAGAGTAAAGTCACACAGGAATCTGAGGGCCGGCACATTTGAAGAATTCAAAGGCAGAGTAAGGGTAACAGGAAGCATAGGCAGGCAGGGCCAGGTCACCAAGGACTTTGAATCTCAAATGCTCCCATATAGGAGTCTGACCTGAAGCTAACAAGGACTCTCTGAAGGATTTTTAACAGAAGAGAGGCATGAGCACGTCTGGATACGAGGACGGTCGCTCTGCTGATTGATAACGGACAGGTAAAGTCAGAGGAAGTGAGACAGGCTGAAAGGATGGTGTGGGATCTCAGGAGAGGAAGGATGGCAAGACCCGAGGGCGGCCATGTGAACCGCAGGAGGTGGTGAGGAGAGACACCCAACCTGCAGCACTGAGTGGCTGCGGAAGGTAAGGAAGGTGCGGGACGTACGGTGACGTCCAGGTTTCTGTCTTGGTAATTTGGCTGCTTGGCAGTGCAAGAGGGGGATGGGAAGAGGCATGTTTGGGGGGAAAGGATAGTAAAATAGTGTCAGTTCATTTTGGAGGTGTTAGATTGAGACACTGCGGGCCCTGTGCATGTGGGTAAGACTACTAAGGGACAGAGTTCTGGTAAGAAAAAAAATAAGGCCAGGGCGCCTGGCTGGCTCAGTCAGTTAAGTGCTGGACTTCCACCCAGGTCATGATCTTGTGGTTCGTGAGTTCTGGCCCTGAGTCCCGCTCTGTAGTGACAGCTCAGAACCTGGAGCCTGCTTCGGATTCTGGTGTCTCCCTCTTTCGCTGCCCCTCCCTGGCTCATGCTCTGTCTCTCTCAAAAATAAATATTTTAAAAAATGAAAAAAAAAAAAGGTTCAGTAGACTAACCTGGAAACCTTTTAGAACACATGTAAGCTCCATGAGTAATTAACAAATAAATATATGCACAATGAGTATGATTCCACTTTAATCACTATACATCATACAAAATGTAAAATTGCATCAGATTCTTACCTTGGATCAAATCTTTAGCTTCTTGGGATACATTCTTCCAGGCTTCTCCTTCAAAGGAGAAATCTCCCTTTTTAATTTTCTTCATGATCTCCACTGCACTGGTACATGTCAAACTTTTGTCGTGAGATTGGAATGGGACTTGCCCTGACAACATTGTATACTATCAAGAAAAAAAGGGAACAGAACAGAATGTCTGCCAAAGTCATTGTCAAAGCCACTCCAGTAATCTCACTACTAACTTCATCAGCATAGTTTACCAAATACAATAACTAGCCTTACTGGGTTTAGAAGATTATGTAGACTTCTATCACTGAAGCAACAAACACATTTCAAAGCCTTATAAATAAAGTGAGCCGGCTTATTATGATACCAAGATTTAAAGAGCAAGAAAAACAAAATAAGGATAATCCGGCTGCTTCTGAAAAAATAGTATTCGTGTTAACAGAGAATTGAGAGGGAGCAGAATGCCTCAACAGCTATTTTTTAATGCAATTGTTTTTAGTTTATGCATTTATTTTGAGAGAAAGAGAGAGAGGAAGAGAGAATAAGTGGAGGAGGGCAGAAAGAGAGGCAGGGAGAGATCCCAAGCAGGCTCCATGCTCAGTGCTGAGCCCAAAGCAGGGCTCGATCTCATGACTGTGAGATCATGACTTCATGACCCTTAACCCACTGAATCACCCAGGTACCCCAATAGCTATTTTTTTCTATTCAATTCCACACATCCTTTCCCTAGGACACTTTTTCTTTCTTTCTTTCTTTCTTTCTTTCTTTCTTTCTTTCTTTCTTTCTTTCTTTCTTTCTTTCTTTCTTTCTTTTTCTTTCTTCCTCTTTCTTTCTTCCTTCCTTCCTTCCTTTCTTTTCTTTCTTTCTTTCTTTCTTTCTTTCTTTCTTTCTTTCTTTCTTCAATTTTAATGTTTTTATTTATTTTTGAGAGAGAGAGAGAGAGAGAGAGAGAGAGAGACAGACTGTCAACGGGGGAGGGGCAGAGACAGAGGGGAAACAAGAATCTGAAGCAGGCTCCAGGCTCTGAGCTGTCAGCACAGAACCCAACGAGGGGCTCAAACTCATGCCGTGAGATCATGACCTGAGCCAAAGTCAGATGCTTAACTTACTGAGCCACTCAGGTGCCCCGGAAGACCCTTGTTCTAAGGAGGGAAATGCTAGGACACCTGAAGAACAATGCCAGAACAATCTAAGAAAACCAGAAACCTCCCTAAATCTTCTTTCCTTCATCCTTCCTGCATACCGGCAACATTCACACAGCCGATGTCTTTTCCCGAAGTTTCCCTCTTCAGACTCCTACACTGGCTTCCCGACATTCACAGGGCACCTTTCAAGCTCCGGCCTCGTCTTCCCTCCTGGGCTCAGCCTCTGCAGTAGCCGTATTCCCACCCCCTATTCCGCACCGACAGTTCCTAGGCCTCCTGGACTGCGCACAAGCTACTCGGTCCCCTCAGAAGGCCATTTTCTTTCCTGAGCTGGCAGAGGCCCACCCACCCTTCGGTGTAACTTTCCAGGATGTGTAACGAGGGCCTCCGCCATCTGTCATAGTTACTCCCGAGAGAAGATAGGCGGTAGGAGGGGAAAATGAGCTTTAGTGTCAGACAGACCTGGTTTCCAACAACTGCTTTTTTACTTACTAGCTTCTGTTTTCTAGCTTTTTAGTTTACTAGCTTGGGTATGTTAGTTAACCTCTCTTAGACTTTTTCTTCATCTACACAACAAATGTAACAGGATCACACAAGCCATTGCACGTGGTAACAGCGGGAGCCTGCTCACTAATATACCAGGCTTCACTCTGTTCTTCCTCCTCTTTCTCTGGCTGGAAGGCAGCAGGGACCTCATTTTCTCAATGGAAGGTGGGGAATCAGAACAGCGAGTCAGGCGACTTTAGAGCCCCTTCCTAAAGGTCTGCTTTCTAGATCACTGGAGGCTCCAACACTTCAGCCTGGGTTTCCCAGAGAGCAGAGTCTAAAGCTGAAGTGAAGACAATTACATTCCTGAGCGGGAAGAACTGAGAACAGGGAACAGTGTACACACCAAAGGAACTGCAGGGATCAGCTGCCATGCTGAATGTGGTACAAGTCAATATGGTGCTGGCATCGATAAGCACCTATTGATCTGGTCAACAGATTGTTCTTGATCTCTATCAATAGGAAGGATCAAAGCAGTAGGTCTTCACATACCAAGGATAGCATTCACTGTCTTGCCCGAGAGCCGTGTGACCTCTTCCACTCTGTTATAATATAGTCTGTTAGGACCTTGATCATCTCGACATTCTCAAGAATCCCATGCTGGCTCTCTATACTGATGTCTTCATTAAGTGAGACCTGGGGAGCAGGAACTAGCAGGTATCCCAAATGCCTTATAAGCACACGAATGTCAGAGGGACGGAGATGAACTCCATAAACGTTCAGGGGACTATCACATTGGTAAAGACTTTAGAGCTCCAATGGTTAGGGGCATAGAGACATTTCCCCTGAAAGATAAGTTGCTGTACCTTGTCCCACTAAGAAAGAGGTGCAGGACTCAGTGGGCTTCCTTGGATTTTGGCGACAGCATACATTGCACTTGAGAATCCTGCTCCAATCCATTTATCAAGTGACCTGGAAGGCTACCAGTTCCAAGTGGGGCCCAGAGGCAAGAGGGCTCTGCGGCAGGTCCTGGCTGAAACACAAGCCGTCCTGCTACCTAGGCCATAGCATTTGGTTGACTCGACTGTGTTAGAGGTATCTGCGAAAGGGAAGAATGCTGTGTGGAGTCTCTGGCAGCTGCATCAGAGGAGTTGTAGAGCAGACCTGAAGGATTCTGTGTGGGGTCATGCCTTCCATGGCAGAGAACTACTCTCTGAAAAGCATCTCCTGGACGCTACTGGTTCCTAGTAGACTATGAATGCCTATAGAAGGGATACCAAAAGCAGTGCATCTTATACTATGATCAGCACTGATTCACAAAGCCCGAGCAGCGATCCAATGTCCTATGGACACAGCACACTTAGAATCAACCCTAGGAAGTCCAGAAGGCATGAGCACGTTACATTCACAGTGCGTGCCACCTATCTCTGTTGCACCAGCACTTCTTCCTCAGCTCAAGCCAATGGCCTCATTGAGGAGGGGTTCTCTAGGACTTCCTTCCTCTACGGAGGAAGAAAGGAAATTGAGACTGCTCAATAGGTGGCCTGCTAGAGCGTGAAAAACTCAGTGAAGGCAGCCGCTCAGGACAATACCGCGTGGGGCTGGGGCTCTGTCCCTGAGGATTGTGTTGAACCACTGGCTGATCCATTGGTGCTGGATCCCCCATATCTGGATTCTGTGAGTGGAGGATCATGTTTTAAATGGAATTAGCTGTCACCCCACAGGTATGTTAAATGTACCCGTGGGGTAGCATACGATCCTAGCCCATGTAAATTCTGTGTGTTATGGACTGAATGTTTGTCTGCCTCCAGAATTAATATGTTGAAGACCCAACCTCCAACGCGCCTGTATTTAGAGACAGGGCCTTTATGGAGGTAATTAAAGTTAAATGAGGTCATATGGGCGGGGTCCTGATCCAATAGGATTAGTGTCCTTATAAAAAGAAACACCAGAGAGCTTGCTCATGCTCTCTCTCTAAGCATACACACTGAGGAGAGGCCATGTGAGGATACAGAGAGCAGGTGGCTGTTGACGACTCAAGGACAAAATCCTCACCAGACACCAGCGCTGCTGGCATCTTGGTATTGGAATTCCCAGCATCCAGTCTGTGAGAAAATATATTTCTGTTGCTTAAGCCACCTAATCAGTGGTATTTTGTTATGGCAGCACCAAGCTAAGACACCGTGTAAGCTCTATTTTAATTAAAGTCCCGTACATTTGTTTAAAACATTTTTTAATATTTATTTTTGAGAGAGAGAGATTGTGTGTGTGTGTGTGTGTGTGTGTGTGTGTGTGAGAGCAGGGGAGGGGCAGAGAGAGAGGGAGACACAGAATCCAGGCTCCAGGCTCTGAGCTGTCAGCACAGAGCCCGACAGTGGGGCTCGAGCCCACAAACCACGAGATCATGACCTGAGTCGAAGTCAGATGCTTAACTGACAGAGCCACCCAGGCGCCCCAAAGTCCTGTAGGTTTCTGACAGGGATTGCATATCTATGAGGTAGACGGGGGTTGTAATCATGCCATATGATACTACATGATGCAGCTTCCTGGAGTATTTGTTTTACTCAATGGGGGTAATATAAATTATTTTCAAACTATAATAGCTACATTCATGTTTATTAGATACAACATACAAAAAGGCCATAGATTTCCTTTCTTTTTTTTTAAGATTTTATTTTGTGATTTTTTTAAAGATGTTATTTTTAAGTAATCTCTACACCCAGTGGGGCTCAAACCCACAACCCCGAGATTAAGAGTCACATGCTCTTCTGACTGAGCCAGCCAGGCACCCCAAGGGCCACAGATTTCTAAGGCAAATCAGGAGACTCCAAATAAACTTTGTGCTTGTTATGGAATAACTGAGGCTTTGTATCTAGATCCTCTGAAGATATGCATTTATTCATGTAGAAAAGGTCACAAAGCACTCTGGGTTGTTTCTTTTTTTTTTTTTTTTGACAGTTTAAGGTATATACTAACATTCTGCATACGTATTTCATTGTGTATCTCTAAACGGCAAAGATCTTTTAAAAACCACAACAACACCATTATCACATCTAAAAAAAATTAGCAGTAATTCCTTTATATCATTCAGTACCCAATCAATATCCAAATTTCTCCATTTGTGTTATATACGTCGTATGTATCTATTATAATTATATCTGGATGACTTAGAGTTTGAACCTAATAAATAGCATTAAAATTAGAATTTGCTTGAATCAGAATTGAAGTAAGTGTAAATATTGTTTCCTAAGTGTCTTTTAATCTGTAGGGTCTCAGGCTCTTTTCTTTTTTCTAGGAGAAACTGGGTTGTTCGTCCTGTAGAACGGCCCATAGTTTGGATACTGTGACCGTACTCCTGTGGCATCGTGTAAGCTGTTCTTTGCCCCTTGCTTGCCTTAGAAACTTGACAAATAGATCTAGAAAGAAGCATGGCTCCTGTCTGTGCTGTGACACACAGCTATTTCCATAGATGTGGCATTCGGAAGCTCTAAAACACTCGTCCACATCTCGAAGACTGTTTGGTAAAACTTTAAAAAGCATGATGATTAAAACTGACCTATATTTAAAGTAAAGGCTCTTTTACAAGGGGTACTTTTATATTATTACTAAAATTGGAAAGCTCCCCTTTATTTAGACTAATTTTTTCGGAGAAGGTTAATGAAAATGTAATCAGTTTAAGCCCTTAAACAAAACTCTCAAATCTATAGCAGTTCGTTGTTTATTTTTATTGAAAAAACCTTATTCGTAAATATTTTCATTTGAAAATTATAAATGATGAGTTAAAATTGCTGAAATAAAAACCATATGAAGCTTAAAAATAAAAGAGGAATCATCCTGCAGGGACAACTGGTTAGCCACTGTGGGAGAATCGACACCAAAATAAATCCCAGATGGAGTGCAGATTTAAGTATAAAAATAAAATATAATTCTGGAGGGAAATTTGGGAGAATATTTTTATAATCCTGGGTTGGGGTAGGGGTGTGTGACAATCTGACATCAAAACCACATGTCACAGGGGCGCCTGGGTGGCTCAGTCAGTTAAGCGTCCTACTTCGGGCCAGGTCATGATCTTGAGGTCTGTGAGTTCGAGCCCCGCATTGGGCTCTGTGCTGACAGCTCAGAGCCTGGAGCTGCTTCGGATTCTGTGTCTCCCTCTTTCCCTGCCCCTCCCCTGCTCATGCTCTGTCTCTGTCTCTCTCAAAAATAAATAAACATTAAAAAAATTTTTAAAAAACACGTCATAAAGGAAAAGACTGATGTCTTACTACAGAGAAATAAAAAAATTCTCCATTTAAACCCTGAAACACAAGTGAAAATCCCATGATACTATAAACAAAGTTTTCAAATGACAAAATCAGAATAAAAACATCTCCACTATCAATGGCAGACAAAGGATTAAAGTCCTTCACAGAGCTTTAAAATGGGCAAAGCTCATAAACAGCAATTCATAAAAAAGAAAATACAAGTGTCCAAATACATGAAAAGATGCTCAAAACTGAATATTCATCAAAGAAATGTATGCAAATTACAACAGTAGAAAATAATTTCAGATTGAAATTGATAGTATCCGATGTATTCACATACAGTTGATGGAACATGATCTGGTAAACCTTCTAGAAGGAATTTGAGGCATAGATGTCAAAATAAAGATGTGTGTGCCCTTCTCGTAGGAGTTTATTCCGGGGAAATGAGACAAATGCAGCCACATCTATTAAAAAATAGTCATTTGTGTAGTTTGTAATTAGTGAAAAACTGGAAAATGCTAACTGCTCATTATAAAGAAAAGGTTAAATGAAGTTTGGAGGCTCAAACTACACGTATAATATAAGCTCATTTGCTAAAAAACCCAAACAGCTGTACACGTAAACAGAAGAAGGAGAAAGCCAGAAAGCACACGTAATATGGTGGCGGCAGGCAGTGGGTTAGAAGAGGGGGAGCTCACTCACATCACCTCCACACAATGTCATGAGTGAGTCTGCTTGTTCCTCTACTCTTTCGGTTTTGTCCGAAAATTTCTCCCTAAGATTATGCATTACAAGTTACATGCAGAAAAAGTAAAGCTATTTTGAGAAGAAACATGCCAAGATTATTTTTCTAGCTTAATGTTCTGTTTCTGATCACAGCAGTGCAGGTCATTTTGTGAAAAGCATGCTTATCACGATTACTATAAGTTACTATAAATATTTCCCGCTTTATCCATTAATGTGTTAACTTACCCTAAATCATTGTCTTTCATTACAGTTTTAGTCTGAAAATCTCATAGAATATATATATATATGTGTGTATATGTGTACGTATATATATATGTGTATATATATATATAAGCTTATATATATGTGTGTGTGTGTGTATATATACATATATACGCATATATATATACGTGTATATATACATATATACGCATATATATATACGTGTATATATATATACGTATATATATATGTATTTCTTTTTTTTTTTTTTTTAACGTTTATTTATTTTTGAGACAGGGAGAGACAGCATGAACGGGGGAGGGTCAGAGAGAGAGGGAGACACAGAATCAGAAACAGGCTCCAGGCTCTGAGCTGTCAGCACAGAGCCTGATGCGGGGCTCGAACTCACGGACCGTGAGATCATGACCTGAGCTGAAGTCGGATGCTTAACCGACTGAGCCACCCAGGCGCCCCATATATGTATTTATTTATTTATTTTGAGAGAGGGGGCATGCAGGTGTGCATGTGAGAGAGCAGGCGAAGGGCAGAGAGGGAGAGCGAGAACTCTAAGCAGGCTCTGTGCCACCAGGACAGAGCCAGATATGGGGCTCAAACTCACGAACCGTGAGATCATGACCTGAGCTGAAACTAGGATGCTTAACCAAATGAGCCATCCAGGTGCCCCCTCACGGAATATATTTTTTATTTTTTACTTATTTTATTTATTTTTTATTTTTTTTAAGTTTTTTTTATTTTTTTATTTTTATTTTTTTCCAATATATGAAATTTATTGTCAAATTGGTTTCCATACAACACCCAGTGCTCATCCCAAAAGGTGCCCTCCTCAATACCTATCACCCACCTTCCCCTCCCTCCCACCCCCCATCAACCCTCAGTTTGTTCTCAGTTTTTAAGAGTCTCTTATGCTTTGGCTCTCTCCCACTCTAACCTCTTTTTTTTTTCCTTCCCCTCCCCCATGGGGAATATATTTTTTAACGTTTTTCTAATAATAAATCACTTTGCTATTTTCATATTATATCTGATATGTATCTTTCGAAAATATACTATTGTGTCTTTAAAAAAATACTATATAAA
Organism: Panthera tigris; assembly: GCF_018350195.1. Lineage (NCBI taxonomy): Eukaryota > Metazoa > Chordata > Mammalia > Carnivora > Felidae > Panthera > Panthera tigris. The sequence continues at coordinate 133,434,882 of NC_056665.1, forward strand.
TTCTTATGCATATAAAATGCAATACCTTAAATATTTCAAAATAAACCAAAATAAAAATTCCTACATTGTCTCCGATGTAAATTTTAAAAAAGGGAAATAGACTTTGGTCAGACCTTTACTTGGTTGTACCGAAAAGAAACCAATTTGTCAATATCCCCCACAACTTTAAGAAAAACAGTAGGAAGAGATAGGTAAGAGGCCATCCAGGAACTGACTAGGTTTAACGGCTCTAGTGAAATGAACTCACCAAAATGACGCCCAGGCTCCAGAGGTCACAGGACTCGTCGTAGCCATTATGGTTCAAGAGCTCCGGGGCGGCATAGTGCAGGGTGAAGCAGGGTGTCTTGAGAGGCTGGTTATCAGGCGGCTTTAAGCGCGCAAACCCAAAATCGATTACTTTAATTTCCAAATTGTCGTTTTCGTCAGTGAACAATAAATTCTGCAAGATACAAACACGTAAATTAGTCTCCCGTGACAATGTCCTGGGACTTGGTGACACCATGTACATGACGTTGTCTATCTCTATGCTGACACGGGATTTGGACATGGAGAGAGGTCTGATGGAGAGGGTCGGGGAGCTGGACAACAGTGTACTGTTCTTCTCTGGCTTATGCTTGTTTATATTATTTCAATTTTACAATGTCTTATGAAACATTTTTCGATTGCACCACGCCTCTTCCTGTGTCAGAGCCTTTGTCTACATTTTTCGGACGGCGTTTGTCCTCTACCCCCTCCACCAACCTCGGTACCGACCAGGCCCACGTGCCCCTACTGCTTGCTTAGAGATACCGCCCTCACCCCCCCAAACGTGCCACCGCACTCAAGTTAGGACTTTTTCTATTTTCTCCTAGCATATTTGCTTTGCCTTTCTGGCACTTAGCATCTCGGCATTATTAGTCCACTGTCTTCTTCCTCATGAGTCCATAATTCCCTAAGGGCGGGGACTATGTGTCCACCTTATTTATGACTCTATTCCCCAAACCTGCTGCACTCATATAGTAGGTGCTTTGGTAAATATCTGCCCACTGAATGAAGTCATAAATAAAATAGCTGTATCCAGTATAGCTTATTAAAGAAGACACGGTAGGCTGGCTTCCAACTGGCTGGCTCAGTTGGAAGAGTGTGTGACTCTTGACCTTGGGGTCGTGAGTCCAAGCCCCACACTGCATGTAGAGATTGCTTAAATAAATTAAAAAAAACATCAAAAACCTTTAAGAAATAAAAACAAATTAAAGAAGACATGGTAAAGACATACATTACATTTCAGAATATTTTCTCCAAAACAGCTAAGACTTAAACATTTTTTGGATGCTTATGGATATTATTCCTCAATTATGCACACATTGTTCTCTTGAATCCCTCATCTGCCAAGCCTTCTCAGTCACTAAGCTTTTACTGTACTGTTTTCGTGTTTATCACATGTTTAATAAATGCTAACTGTACTAAGGCATGATCATCACTTATTAGTCTATCAAGCTAGTAGCCACGGTAAGCGAATCTGATTATACTGTCTTCAGACACGCTGACGAAACCTGTTATGTCTTTATGTTCATTAAATTATTCCTTGGATCTGGAACATCATTTTTTTTTTCGTTAATATTATTTCCGCTAAAATAAAAGACATTACAAGGGTTCATTCATATAAAGAAGAAAACATCTTCTACACCTTCCACCCAAAAGTTAAAAATGGATAAAGTGGGGGGAAAGAAAAGCAAAACAATTAAAAAGTTTTCTTAAATTTTCTATCCTAGGATGCTTGATCCTGAACGTGTGATGGAATTAAAATGTGGATAAAATGTGGATAAAAACTGAAGCCCAGCTGGGGTTTACACACCATAGCTCCGGGCAAGTCTTTCAGCGAATGACTTGTGGGCTCCTCTGCGGCACAAGCACTGTGATCTGTACAGAGGACCGTGGGGCACACCTGGCCCCCGTCCGCACGGAGCCTGCCAAGTCTTGGGAGGTGGTTTCCGTTTATTCTCTGTGAGGACTTCCTTAACCGCAGTTCTTGAAATGAAGGAGGGGGGCGCTCCCCCTCTCGGCTCTCCCGATGGGGCTGGGTGCGCATGGGCGGGAGTGGCAGGAAGCAGCCGCCTTTCAGCCTCCTCTCAAGCTCCACCCTGAAACTCATCTGATGTCACTGGTCTCTCATCTCTCAGGATGGGGACCGGTTTGAAAAGCACAAATCAGTCCACTAAGAATGTCAGCTAGCTTCTAAGTTTATCTGCTTCTCACCTAGAATTTAGGAGTTTGCCCATGCCGAAAGCAAATGCCACATTAATATTGACCAAAAGATACACCATCAGGTCTTAAAATACGACATCAGTGGGAAAGGGATTACACTTTGGGCCTGGGAGTAACATACTCTGCCATTTAAAAGTCAAAGTCATTTTATTACGAAGACATTAGTACGAAGGCACATTTTCATTTCTCCAGAATCTATGTTGATTTAGGACTATAAATGTACTAGAATGTCCTAACTCATCTGACATGTCTTCATTTCAAAAGGCTACTTGAAAGAAAAGGTTGGTAACAAGAAGAACGAAGCTACAAGTATCTTTGTATCAGTAAGATGGGAAGGCAAATTTAAATTCTGTTGGAAAGGACAGTTGCATCATTTGAGACTCATGGGATGACAGATGGCCGGTTATCAAAGAATAAAACATGTGAAAATGAATTCTATACAGTCATGGAACAGATCTCTTCAATTAAAAAAATTACATGCTTGTTCCTTGTCTATCAAGAAAACATTTAAGTGGTGTGCTTTTGCATTTAAAAATAGATTGCTAATCTCCAATGTACAGAGCACCATACTGTCAGTGGGCGTTCTGTAGGAGAGTGAGAACTCGGAGGAAGGAAGCAGAGGGAGAGCTACCACAGTTGCAAGTTCATGAAACACAGTTCACTTTTGATTCATTACTAGTAATATGGATAACAGTAATAGGAAGTCCAGGGACAGAAGTCTATGTGCTTTAGAATCAGTTGATTATACTTGGATGCACAGAATTCCATTTTTAAAACACCCTCTTCCTACCAATGATCCAAGATACTTAAAAAGGCAAAAACAAAAACAAAAACAAAAAAACCGGTGCTTTTGGAGACATAGTCTTTCGTGGTCTAACACAAAAAACAGACTCCAAATAAATTATTATTTTAAGAGTATTTGAAAATGCTTTATCAACACGTGGTAATTACAAATGAAGTTCTATTTTAAAGAGGAAATATGTATAATTTTGCATATGGTAAGGATGAGTCACTGTTGTCCTTTTATAAATCATTGGGTTTTGTTTTTCAATTTTCGTTATTATTTTGATGATTTCCTAAAAGGGGGGGATTTTCATATTTTTGATACTACAAAGGGACATTCTAGAGTTAGAACCTTCTTTACTAACCTTTTGACAGAAGAAATATATAAAAAGCTGCTACTTTTGCTTTGCTACACAATTCTATAAATACAGTACACGGGCAAAGACATGTAAGGATGGTGTGGCTAATTAAATCAAGACAATTCTTTATGTTTAAGTATTTAGAACAGAATTATATACATTCCTATTCATGAGCTAATCAATTTGATTACAAAAATGAGAAACAAGCTTTCAAAATACATCATTAAAAAAATAAACCTCTAAAATGGTACACATATAGGAGGGATATTATTTTCTGCTACAAAAATTTCCATAGCTATTTTTAGCCCACAACTGTTGCATAAAGTATTTCTTCCATAAAAGGCTCTCACACTTACAAATATAACCTCAAGATGATCTGCTGGCAAAAAAAAAAAAAAAAAAAAAAAAAAAAAAAAAGACAAATTTATTTTTGACTAAAATAGAAAAGAAAAAAAAAATCCCAGAAACAGGATATCTGCAAGTATCTATTTAGCAGGAAGCCCTAAAAAACAAAACAAGAAAAGCCCACACATACTCGGGGGGATATTCGGTAATGAGGCGAGGCTGAGTTACACGAGAGAGCACGTCACTTTATACCTCGGGTTTCAGGTCTCTGTGCACCACGCCGACATCATGCATGTGGCTTACAGCTGAAACGAGCTTCCGCATGATGTAGCTGGCTTCGGTCTCACTGAAGTGCTTCTTTTTCTTAATACGTTCAAACAGCTCTCCCCCGTTCAGAAGTTCCATCACCAGAAATGTGTGAAGCTAGATAAGAAAAAAGATTAACGTGGAGGGCTTTCATGAAGAGAAGTGTATTTATGTATGAAACATTCCTTGACTATTAACTATCACCAATACATTTACAGAATCCCTTGGTAAAATAATCAACAGCAGTCCGTAATATTTTAGAGGAAAGAATCGAAGGGTAATGTGGCTTTTTTAGAATTCTATTTTGGTAATGGAAAATTTCAAGTACTGCAGTGAAATCTTTATATATCCTTTCCTTGACTAATTCTTTCATTTGAATTCCATTCCAACCCTCTTGATCAAGTTTACATAGCTTTCTTTTTAAAGTGTGACCTGGTGCTGATAATAATGTGAAATCGTCTGCTTTAAATAATATAGAAGATTAATGACAGAGAATGGGCAACTGCCCACAGGAGGCCTGACACACACAATGAATAGCAAATTTATCTTTTCAAAAAGGTGTTTCATGATGTCACTTTGAACCTCCTGTCAGACCTCAACAGATTAGTTTCAGGGTTCCTTGTTAATACCCACGGCAAATACCCATAACTCACTGCCTTTTTTTTTTTTTTTTTAAATAATTGCTTTGGATACCAATGGTGTTATCTTAAAGAGTTTAAAAAGTTATTTATTTACTATGCTTTGCACACATGTCCATAAAGAAAATAACTCAGGAGCAACTGAAAAGCAAAGGAACTGTATCAGCTCTCAAATGAACACAAACATGTTGTTTAAAGAAAGATAGCCAATCACCAGATTCAGGTGCTATGCATTACAGAACCAACATCACTTGACAAATATGTTTCTTTTCGAATTAGCAAAATCCTCCCCGAAAGAAAAAGCTTCATAATTATCCTGTACAAACTGGGCGAATTTTAAAAGGTGAACATTTTTAATAACAGAATTGCTTCCAGCCTACCAGAGATCAAGCTAATTTGAGTTTCTACGTATGACAAACCAGGTCAACACTGAAGCTCTGTTACAAACATCTGCCAGTGACTAACAAACAATGGAATGGTTTAAAAGATGGGCTTTAGGGGTGCCTGGGTGGCTCAGTCGGTTAAGTGTCCAACTCTCGATTTGGGCTTAGGTCATGAGCTCATGGTTCGTGGGTTTGAGCCCCGCATTTGGCTCCGCACTGATGGTGTGGAGCCTGCTTGGGATTCTGTCTCCCTCTTTCTCTGCCCCTCCCCTGCTCTCTATCTCTCTCTCTCAAAATAAATGAATAAACATTAAAACATTTTTTTGAAGATAGGTTTTAGAATCAACCCTGGATCTGAATGCTGCTTCTGCTACTTACTTATGACCTTGGGGATGCCACTTAACCTCTGTGACTTTAGGACCCTTGCCAACAGAATGTAGATAACAGTGAGAAAATGTATATGAGACAGTTGACTAACGGCCTTCCAGAGATGTTCGTGTCCTAATCCCCAGAACCTGTGGATGTTACCTGATATGGCAAAGGGATTTTGTGGACGTGATTAAGGATCTTGAGCTGGGAGGACTGTCTAAATTATCCATCAGAGCCAACAGTATGGGATGGGACTATGGAAACAAGAGATTGGAGAGATATACAGAAGGGTCACCAGCCAAGGAAGGTGGACAGTCTCCAGAAGCTAAAAAAGGCCAACAAATGGATTGTCCCTTGGAGCCTCCAGAAGGCACCAGCCCTGCCAACACCCAGACATTATACCAGTGAGACTGATTTTGACCTTCTGATCTCCAGACTGCGAGATTATAAATTGGTAGTGTGTAGGTATGTGGTAATTTGTTACAGCAGCTATAGGAAACGAATACAAATCATCGCACACGAAGTGAACTATATGCTGCACACCCAGAGGCTGAAGACCCACCCTAATCCATTTCACCCCTCCGTCAAAGAGAAGACTGTGTGTACCTGGGGATGATCTAGGCAACTGTGTCACCAACACAGAAAGAAATCACCCCAGGTATCAACAACTGGACAGCAGAATGATTATATATTTGTACTAGTAGATACAGGGTCACATCGTGAGACAACTCACATTCAGTAACTCTTTAATATAAAAATAGCAAACAATAAATTTAACCTGTGGCATAAGTAACAAGGGAGGGATGCAGTTCCTGAGATCTGACATCCGCCAGAACGTAAGAGCTGGGATGGAGCTGGGCCCAAGTGCAAACATCAGAGGGGGGTGTCGAAGGTCATCCACCAGTCCCTTGACTTGTTATGTGAATCATCTTCAGGAGGAGACTGTCCGGGCTCCTTTTAGGCACCTCCAGCGGATGGGGGACTCACTACCTCCACTGCAGTCAGGTGGCCCCATGAGGTGGCCGCAGTAGGAGCACGGAGAGCAGCTCCTCCAAGTCCTCCTCTCAAAGACCTCCCTTTTCTGACTACGAGAGCCAAAGAGAAAGGAGATGACGATGTTATTTTTGGGTGCTCGCTCACCTTCTGGGAGAACCGGGCCATGTTGCTGCCTCCCCTAAGGCAGCAGAGCAGAGTAATTAAAAGCTTGTTCTGCAGTCGGACTGCTTGGGTTCAGAGCCCGGCGTTACCACTTACAAGCTGTGAGATCCTGTCGCTTAACTTCTCAGAGTTTCAGTTTTCCCACCTGGTGGAGTTACCTTATATAAGGACTGAATCGCGCATGTGGAGTCTGGGACGGTACCTGGACCATGTAAGGTATGCAATACTAAAGGGCGGCAGTCACTGTGGCTAAGCTGTATCATTCCAGTGCTCTGGGAACTTTCAGTGTGGTGGAGAACTGGGCCTCGGCCTACCCAGGACATGCTGTTACAGCAGCACAGTGGAGGTGGCCCAGATTTTCCCGACGAGATGCTTATGGCCCTGCTCTGTGACCATGGACAGGGTTCATGACCCTTCTGAGTCTGCTTCTTCTTTGGTAAAGCTAGGGTCAGCTGCATCCAGGACTGGTATCGGCTTTTGTGCTTAGCATGCTGTCTCAAGTAGGACTGTGTCTTCCCCCCCAGTCTCAGGGGGAAATGTGTCAACAATGGAGCAACTATTGTCATGGAGGTTGGCGGTGGAGGGGCTGAGGAGACACGGACTTGACACATTCCTCCCACATCCAGAGGTACATTGCTTCTGCGCGGGGTCCTGTTGCAAAGCAGGACCTGGCCTGTGGTCTGAGTGAATGTGCCATCTGGAGAGGAAAGGGGGTACCCTTGCCCTTCTGCTTCATCTTTGTTCTGAAGCTTGCATTAACTAGGCTTAAACTCTAAATCCTATTCTAGAAGTGAAAAGAGAGTCGAAGGCTGATTGTTAACTGAATACTGAGAAGTCCAGGGATTAAGCTGTGGAGGGCCGCAGTGGATCTGGTGGGAGGCCCAGCAGCTGTGACCCACCCTGCCCTCTGCCCTTCGTCCATGTCACATATGCCTATGACTGAGTGAGAAGAGCAGAAGTGAAAGCGTGCACTGGTTTTGGGGGTGGGTAATAAGTTTCTCTGCCCTCTCTGGTGGCCAGGTCATATCCCATTATCTCTGACTCTGACCCTGGCAGTTGCAACTCAACTGGCAAAAAGACGAACTCTGTGTGAGTCAGTAGGGACAGAAAAATAGTGTGAGATACCTGGTCGTGGAAAACTTCATGCAGCTTCACGATATTGGGGTGTCCTTCACAGAGTTTCAGGGCTGTTATTTCTTTCTGAGTATTGGCCTCCATCCTGCAGGGATGAAAATGATTAGCCTCCACGTACGTACCTTCTTCACCAAGTTTTCATGTCCATATTATCCCAGCCCTAGTTTTGTGTTTATTTACAGCATGTTCAGAATGTAAGTGTTCAAGTATCACAATGAGGTTTCCATGACAGTAATGAATCATACCACCCACCAGAACAAGTAATGCATTATTCCTGAGAAAATGATTACTTCTGAGTCAGAAAAGAGCCCATCATGAAGAAATGGGTGCCTCACTTGCCTGACATTTTGGTAGTAAGAATACACAATCATGGAAGTAATAATGAGTTCCCAAAACAACTAGCTGGCTCCCAAAAGCTGCCAGCAAATTGCTAAGTAATTTCAGAAAAAAAAAAATTCAGATACACAACTATTAGGACTGGCAACAGCTGTCGAAATGAATGGGGCAAGTCTGATAATCACTGCCACGGAAAATGTTCTCACGGTAGACTCGAAAGCCTGTCACGCCATGATTTACGTCCCAAATGGATTACTTTACCAGCAAACATCTATTAGAGTCAGAGGATAATGGATCAGCTAATGAGCTGAATGGCTACACCAGGGTTAAAAAGCTTTACAAGAAACCACTGATTTCAAAATAAAAATCCTAATTTACAGAATTCCTTGACCAGGATGAGTCCATACAAAAGAATGCCAAAGGATGCCAGAAATGGTCCCTACCTTTTGCTGATTATTTTGACTGCGAACGCTTGGTTACTTTTTTTGTGTATGCACTTTCGACATATTGAGAAACTTCCCTCTCCCAGTGGCTTGTCCTTCAGGTCTAGGTCATAGTGTTGATAGAATGGGGAGTCCTGATAAGAAACCAATATCATTTACCTTAAGAGAATACTAGAAACTGAGGCGCCTGGGTGGCTCAGTTGGTTGGGCATCTGACTCTAGATATCGGCTCAGGTCATGGTTTCACGGTTTGGGAGTTTGAGCCCTGCATTGGGCTCTGCACTGACAGCATGGAGCCTGCTTAGGATTCTCTCTCTCTCTCTCTCTCTCTCTCGTTCCCTCTCTTTCTGCCCCTCCCCGATTGTGTGCTCTCTCTCTCTCAAAGTAAATAAAAAGAAACTTAAAAAAAAAAAAAGAAAATACTAGGAACACAGAGGGATAAATAACAGAGTAAAAGAACATTATTATTTCTTTTAATATTTATTTTTGTGTGTAAGAGACAGAGAGAGAGGGCATGAGCAGGGGAGGTGCAGACAGGGAGGGGGACAGAGGATCTGAAGTGGGCTCTGTGCTGACAGAAGCGAGCCCAACACAGGGCTCGAGCGCAAGAACCACGAGATCATGACCTGAGCGGAGTCGATGTTCCAGCGACTGAGCCATCCAGGCACCCCTAAAGACCATTATTAATGTTAATAGATATGCATGGAATATATTTATATGCTTCCAAGATTCAGCTTGCTTTAGATCATTTCTACTTTCATCTGTATAATTTTTTAAGATATATAATTTGCTATCACTGTAAAAAGGAGTTCATTGAAATGGATGTGACTAATTCTCTAGGGCAAACATTGCTATTTCCATTTATTCATTTCTTAAAATTGCACCTTACTCAAATGGGAAGCCTATTAAATTCATTGGCCTTGACAATGTTAATTAGCATTGGTATTTAAATCATAACTGTGTCATTTAATTAAGCACATGTATACCTTCATCATTGCGCTCCTGGCGACACTCGTCACTCCAGGGCGATCAACTCCTGTGTGGAACTGAAGAGGATCTATGACGGCCGCGTTCCGCTTAAACAGAATGGAAGGAGCGACAAAGGAATAGCCCTAAGAAAGAAAAGGAAGAGTAAGGAACAAGGGTTTGCAATTTTCCAGTTTAGCACAGTCCAGATTGTAATAATGTTTTTCACTCTCTGTGAAAAACATTCAAATATGTGTGGAGATGAATCTAATTTTATTTTATTTGCAATCTAAAATGCAAATCAATGGAGATTTCAAATCAATGGAGACACACTTTTCCGAAGGAGATAATGCCATCTTCTGGTAGAATTAAACCAATTCAGAATTAAAGGCAGAAAAACCTTCTGTCCAATTCCACCCCCAATATCTGACTCAGAGATGGAGTTCTTTCGCATTGCTGATGAAAGTTCACTTAGGAACGCAACTAGCTTCTCAAAAAAGGTACAGTTAAGGTATTAAACAAAGTGGCCCAAGAGTTATCATTTTTCAAGCTCAAAAAATAGCAAGTTTCACTACAGCGAGTTTCTAATTTAGCAATTATTTGACTCTGATTAGATTTCCTTAGACTAAAAATTTCAAATGGAGTTTTGGAAAAGAAATAAAAATCAAATGGCAGAACGACGTGCCAGAATGAACCAAAAGTAGTATAATGACAGATGATAAATCTGTTCAAGCTAGAACACTCACTAGTTCAAAGAACATTTTTGAAACATCTACTATGTGCTCAGCCACGTGCTAGATGTTAGTGTCATTAAGGTCCAGAGACACAGCCCAGGTGACCAGATGAAGCCATACTAATGGCATACTTATGGGGGTCCAGAAGTGAATCTCTCATAGCATTTAATAGTCTTTAATGGTTTTAATAGCTTTCTGATACCATTTAATAGCATAAGTCTGAGAAAGACCTTTTTCTCAGTATAAAATCTTCCCTAATTCTTTTTTAGGAGTTGGAAAACAGTTAAGATTTCTCATTGAAGATAAAGAATCAGATAACACTTTTTATGAACTGAAGACAGTTTTATATACTAGAGGTAAAATGAAGTAGTCTTGTATTTTTCTATAAAAGCAACTGAAGAGAAATAAAATTTCAAGTAAAAAAATCAACACTTCTTTACATAAAGAACTTGGAAATGCAAGCTGGTGCAGCCACTCTGAAAAACAGGATGGAGGTTCCTCAAAAAATCTAAAATAGAATTACCCTATGACCCAGCAATTGCACCACTAGGTATTTATCCAAAGGATACAGGTGTGCTATTTCAAAGGGGCACATGCACCCCAATATCTATAGCAGCACTATCGACAACAGCCAAAGTATGGCAAGAGCCCAGATGTCCATCTATGGATGAATGGATAAAGAAGATGTGGTGGATACAGATATATATATAGATATATAGATATAGATACAATGGAGTATTACTCAGCAATCAAAAAGAATGAAATCTTGCCATTTGCAACTACGTGGATGGAACTGGAGGGTATTACGCTAAGTGAAATTAGTCAGAGAAAGACAAAAGTCATATGACTTCACTCATCTGAGGACTTTAAGAGACAAAACAGATGAACATAAGGGAAGGGAAACAAAAATAATATCAAAACAGGGAGGGGGACAAAACAGAAGCAACTCATAAATATGGAGAACAAACTGAGGGTTACAGGAGGGGTTGTGGGAGGGGGATGGGCTAAATGGGTAAGGGGCACTAAGGAATCTACTCCCGAAATCAGTGTTGCACTAGATGCTAACTAATTTGGATGTAAATTTAAAAAAATGAAAAATAAAATGAAAAAAAAAAGAACAAACACATAAGTAATATCTACTATGTCACAGACCATAAGCTTCAGTTAATAATTTGCAACATCTCCATATTTAATCATTTTGAAGAGATTAGAGGATCTTGCTTTTAAGACGCCAAGAACACTTATATGGGAAAATTAATCTTTTCTTTCACAGCACATCCGGCCACCGCACAGGAGCGCCCTCTCTTGGAGATTACCTGAAACAGCCTCTCGGAGCTCTGGGGCAGCGCAGCAGGGGAGTACGTGGGATCCATCTCTGTGAACTCTTCTGCAAAGTTACTCACATCTAATTCATCTCGGATGACCGGCTTAAATGGGGCGGGCACTTTTTTGGCAGCTAGATCGTCCCAATTTATTTTCTGAAACAGAAAAAGAAAATGGGTACAAAGTAGAGACCAGCAGAGTGGAAATATTTTCTGAGACTAACACAGATGGATTAGGGTTTTAATTAGTCAACAGGGAAAGGGCACATCTTTCAAACCAATGATTATAAATATGTTTTTTTCCCAAGCATGAGCACATTTTCTGACTGCAGTTTATTGCTGCATTCAATGCTATGCCTGAATGAGGAGACTGCCTTCCGTCACTGTGGGGTCTGGCCGTATCCTCCGGGGGGCACCAGGATATCCTAATTCACCCATAGGGAAAACAGAAAAATTACTTTTGTCCTGAAGGTGTGAGGCCAGAACAAAATAAAACTGAATGATGACAAAGGGCTTTTCAATGCTCTATGAATATGAATGCTGACTCTAATATTCCTATTTTCTAGAGACAAAGTTAGGTAGCTTTCTTCCTAGACCTGCTTTTCCTCCTGGTCATCTGGACAGACTAGAAAATAAACTCACTATAAGTCATGCACTTGTTTACGTCTGTAAGTTTAAATGATCCTATCATACTGATATAATCACCCTTTTCTCATTTAAGTCTGTATCCTAGCTTTTTAAATACTGCTTCTTGTCTCCCCCATGGGATAATCCGAGCCCCCTCTCCCCCCATGCCAGACACTTGTTGTCTGATAAATAGAGCCAACTCTGTGCTCTATTTTCTTTGTGCTCCTTCTGTCACTTAAAACAACCTGAGATAATACTTATTGAATCAAATCCCACAGCTATTCTATTAACATATTTCTTCAAATCTAAGATGTCCTCATTCATAGTGAGATATGCCATGATTTCATGTACCATGAAGAAAGAAAAGGCATTATGAAGTAGAATGGTTAAGCTGTCCATTGTAAGACGCATTCTGATTTCAGAGACAGTGGATGACGTTCAGGAAGTTTAATCAACTAACGAAAAAATGTTTTTATTATGCCCTCTTGTGGAGGCAATGGAGAAAAAAAATCATTAGATTACAGATCTTCAAGTTTTTCAGCTAGCGTGGGCTTTAGAGACCAATTAGCTCATCTCCTTTAGACCCAGATGGAAACTGAAGCCTGGAAGTAAGAACTAACCTTCTCACTTAAACATTAGCTCATGGAAGGGTCAGTCTCTTGATTTTCTCGTTAGCGCTCTGTCCTCCGTGTGGCTGTAATGTTTTCCATTACAAGCATATGATTTGTGCTTGGTTATTTATACATACATTAAGAGAAACTTCTAGAGGAAAGGGGTAATTTAAAGAAATATATTGTTAGCAGGAGAATGTTTAGTATGTAAAAAATTGATTGCTGTTACATTCCTCTCCACGTCCTCTCCATTTAGGTCTTTACAAGTTGGACTCCGGTCTTTCCTAAAGAGTCCTTGTCATTTAAAAAGCAAAGCCATTAAAGAACCTAAAATTACTATTTCAAGCTATAGAAAAATTTCCGTAATATGAAAGACATACTGTAATATTCACAAATATAGTGAACTGTAGTGAAAAAGATCCTATGAAAATATGATGGGGGTATTTTGCTTGAGCACTTTCTTGAATTTTACATTGTTAAATTTTGAGCCACATTTCTCAACAAGGTATTTGAAATAGTTTGTTCAACTATTAATCTTTGTAAGCCATGCTGATTTATGAAATGTACACACTGAGAAGTTAATTTTATTCTAAATGTATTTCTGTTACTGAACTTCTGTAAGATGTGCGGTAACATATTTTTAAACGGGTTACAACTGAGAGACTGGTGCTCTTTTTTTGAGTATAGAAATACAGAGAGGGGGGGTCAGTTGGTTAAGCGTCCAACTCTTGATTTTGACTCAGGTCATGATCCCAGGGTTGTGGAATCAAACCCCCTGTCGCACTCTGTGCTGAGCATGGAACCTCTGGAATTTTCTCTCTCTCTCTCTGCCCCTCCCCACCACTCGTGCTCTGTCTCTCTCTCTAAAACAAAATTTAAAAATACGTCACACATAAAAAAGATAAGAAATACAGAGAGGTAATTCTTATTCTCAACCATCACTTGTTTTTCTAGATTTAAAAAACAATAGACAACACAGAGGTTACTCTAGGGCAGTTTTCCTTTGTTATGTTAGGCGTTTTCGTTTGCTCTGGTGATAATACTGTAAAAGCTCAGTTTGCAGAATAAAAATAAAACCCGGATGGTCCCTTTAGACCATAAACATTTAAGTCATGCTTACTGAGGTGATGAAATTTTTTAAAAGTCCTAAGTTCAGGGTTTTAAAAACTGAGGTCATGGTATCCTGGGTTGACTACTCAGACTTAAATAGCTAGCCAACTCAGCCAATTTAATTCTTTTCCCCCAGTTATCTAAAATTTTGGAGTTCTTTTGTTCATTTTACTAAAGTGAGCAAACTAAGTTAAGCAGATGTATTGGTGCTCTGTAGAATGGTCTCATTAGGTTTCTTCAGAATAAGCAATAAGTAAGTAAATAAATAAATAAATAAATAAATAAATCTATGTTACAGATACGTAACTGAGAAATAGGTACATTTTAAATTTTCTGTGATTGCTCCCGAGAAAAGGAGAAAGCATGAAATCACTGTCTAAAGGGCAAAACACACTGGTGGGAATGGCTCATGAACTGAGAGAAAAGTAAAAAATAAAAGCTCCTTCAGTCCATATGCCTAAATTTCAAGATCATAAATAGAAACCAATACTCAAAACTCGAACCAATAAGCATATGGAAGACTGAACGCCATTATGGTCCTCCCCACTCTCACTTCATTTAGGCAGAAAAAGACCATTTAGGTGTCTCTAAGTAGAATTCTTTTTTTTTTTTAAATGTTAACTTATTTTGAGAGAGTGAGAGTGAAAGCGGGGGAGGGGCAGAGAGAGAGGGAGACAGAAGCTCCCAAGCAGGCTCTGTGCTGACAGCAGAGAGCCTGATGTGGGTCTCGAATTCACAAATTGTGAGATCATGTCCTGAGTCAAAGTCAGACGCTTAACTGACTGAGCCACCCAGATGCCCCTCCAAGGAGAATTCTGATCCTAGGATTCCTACAGGGTCCCTGCTATTTAAAAAAAAAAAGGTACAGTGTATGTGAAGACAGGGAGCAAATGTCTCCAAAAGGGGCCATGTTCACTCATTTCATGAAGAATGCCAAGCACCCTGTAAATAGCAGGCCATATAAAACCATCTGTTCAATAAATTTCACCTGAAAAAAGAGATGTTCTTTGATTTCATCCGCATCACGTGGACCACATCCCAATCTTTTCTTGGGATCTTTCATCAAAAGACGCTGAATCAGGTCTTTAGCTAAAGCACTCATTTCTTGAGGATATGGAGGCTCGCTTTTTAATATTCTCCTGTTGACAGATAAAACTTGCTATTAAAACAACCAGAGGATGAAGTTATAGTGACGATATTCTTAGCAAGACAAGTACTGTGCCACACACTCTGAAACTAAACTATATGTGAAAAGCAGAGCAAAAGTATTTAAAATGAGATGCCACGAAATCGAATTTCCGAAACTAAGCAGAGACGAAAAGCGTTGGATCATTTTTTCAGTGTAAGTCGCTCTTAATGGGGAACCACCACCCCAAATATTTAATTGGGGAAAAAAATGAAGGCTTGGGACAGGTTAGACCTTGACTCGACTCTCTGATGAAAGATTTCCCAATGGAAACAACTCCTAATAAACTCAGAGAAGTCAATCCAGCACTCAGCTCCAACCATCATACCCTTCTCTCTTCCCCTTCCCTGTGTGCTGGGGAACAGCTGGGCCCGGCAGGAATGGGGAGGGAAGGCAGGCCAACGCAGGTAGGGTCACAGCCACTGGGGCATGGCTCCACTCTTAATATCTGAAAACGAGCACCAGACCTGGGGCTTTTCATGGGATGAGATCACCTGCTTCATTATCTCCCACTATAAAACAGTCAGGTAAACCCTATAAGGAACTCAAAGGTAAAGTCTACTGTTTACTATGGAAGGTGAAACATTAAGATAATCAAGTTTCTTGATGAAATATTTGAATTTATGCTAAGGTCATGGAAGAAATCAATCCAATCCAAATGTACCTCTGCCTCTGTGAAAGGGCAGATGAATAATGAGAAAGAATAATGAAAGGGACAGATTGAAATTAAGAAGCTTAACACGGTATACACGGAGATAGTTATTCCTTTATTCGGGTTTGTAAAAAGATTCCCTGTTGGGCATTAAAATATTAATAACCGTTATGGAACAAAACCAGGTAACACATTTGTAACAGACAGCACAGTGTGGTTAAGCACACGGACTCTGGAGCCGGACCGAATTCAAACTCTGGCTTGCTGCTAACTGGCTGTGCGACTCTGAGAGTTAATGAACCTCTTCACACCACGGTCTCCTTAACCTAAAATGGGTATTATGATGCTTAAGTGAGCGAAGACAGTGCTTAGTGCTGCACCGGGAACATTGCAAGCGCTTGACCTGTGTGCCCCTGGCTCCCTTCAGCTACACCAACCACAGAGAAAACCACAGCCAGTAGCCACTGAGAATCAGTGAAATGACAGTGGAACTGTAAGTTTTCACTAGAAATTCTAGCCATCTTGTTCATTTCAAAGCTAATCCCGCTTCTGGCACTCCATCCTGGGGATGCAAAAAAACCCGGACAGAACAAGGGAAAAAAAAGAAGTACACTTTTTCTCTTTAGGGTTCTTTAGTGTTCCCCCAGGGCTCGCTGCTCGTCAGGGTTTTCTGCATTGGACAGAATCCTCTCCTGGGACCAGGCACAGGCGTCTCTGAGAGACACTGGCAGCCCGGTTTCTGAGGGAAAGCTAAGCAGAGACTTTTCCATTTTCCCCACCTTTCATGTGCTTTTAGCAGGCAGGGACTTTTTGTGTGAAATAGATACCCTGTTGCTGACATTCACTTTGGCTGAGAAATAAGCACTTTGGCGGACGTCGTCGGAAGGTACTGATTCTGTAGGTCCATACACTTGAGTCATCGGCATTTGCTGGAAGTCTACTCTGTACAGGCACTTAGGGAAAGCAACGGTCATGCCAACCCTGGCGGTTCATCCACAAAAGGAGGGGCATCGAGAGAACAGGGAGCACCCGGAAACAGGGATGGACCCACTGAGATGCCAAGCTGGGAAGAGGGGCGGGAGACTCCGCGTACAACTTGGGGCGGAGGTCTGGGCACGCAGACAGCATTGGTGGGCGACCGACGGCTGCAGCAGGTGCCACACGCAAGGAACTAGAGCGTGACATTGGAGTGAGGCAGGGAGCACATCAGGAAGAGACGGAGTGGAAATCTGAAGGGGTTTCTCAGAGCAGTACTGACGAGGGGACGAGAGGGACCACCAGTGGTGGCCCCAAAGCTTCCCTTTTTCCTGGCTGCAGCGAACATGGCCAGAAGCAGCCGGAGGAGGTCGGGCAGGCGATGGTGAGCTCGCACCCCAGCTCGCAGGAGTGAAAGCAGGGGCCACGCAGGAGGTAGCACAGCAGGACCGCTTCTTGGGCTCCTTGTTGTCTTGGTAAACGGAGTGGCACGGGGCTTCCTCAGTGCGTGGAGAGGTTCTGAAGCCTAATCCCGCGGAGAACCGTAGGGCCAGGAAGAGGACCAGAAATGGAGGTGCGCTGGTCAGGAGAAAGAGCCCCCAGCAGGCTTAAATCTCTTCTCCAGGGGAAGATGATCTCTTCTTCTGCTTCCTTGAAACGTACGGGGCCGAGACGCATGTGAAATGACAGCTGTGCCTGGTTACCGCGAAGTCACCCCTGAGATGTGTGAGCAGACAGGACTATTTAAAACTCAGAGAACACAAGTTTCTGGGTGTTGTCTCTTACCCCAAGGGTGTCCTTGGAAGGGGGGAGCGGTGGAAGCTGTGCACAGAGGAGTAGAACAATGCAGTCCCGTGGTGGCCTTCCCATGTGGGAGTCACCCATCCACCTGTTCCCATCACTAATGGCTGAGTGTGCCCTCTGTGGGCTGGCCAGCCAGGCCTGGTCACTGCAAGGACCCCTGATGAAGAGGTGCTTGATGCTGTCATGCTGATACCCATGTTTCCTGATCTGTATCTCAGGAAGCTAAGTAAAACTGGTGCCAGATTACAGCCTATTGTGACCTGTGAGTATGAATGTCAGTCTGAAGCTCAGACCAGCGCAGTTACGCAGAATGCGCACTGCAGAAAGGGGGACGCAGATGGAGGATGCTCATGGACCTTTAGCCGTGACAATACTAGAACATCCTGCAACAAGGGCAGGGAGACATTTCTCAGGTGTTGTTGCCACTTGACCTCTTCGAATGTTCTAGATTTCTGAATTGGTAATGACCCAGAACTCTTTCTTTTTAGCTCCAAAGGGAATCTGGGAAACTTGAGAAATGAACTGTAATGGGGTGGGGCCCAAACAAATCTTTTTTTTTTAATCAATTAATCTATTTTTTATACATTAAAAAAAGTTTTTATTTATTTATTTTGAGAGAGACACAGAGAGAGAGCAGGGGAGGGGTAAAGAGAGAATCCCAACTAGGGTGCACTGCCAGTGCAGAGCCCTATGCAGGGCTTCAACTCATGAACTGTGAGATCATGACCTGAACCAAAACCAAGAGTCAGACACTTAACCAACTGAGCCGCCCAGGAGCACTGAGCCCAAATAAATCTTAGAGCTCTCTGGAAAATCAGAACAGGCTCTGAGTTGACATGTCACGTTAAACATTTCTTGTGTTTGTTATCATTTAATCCATACAATAATCCTATCAATAGGCAGCCACTATTATCCCTGTTCTAAAGGTAAGGAAAGATTCCTTTCAAATCAAGACATATACACACAAAATTTTAACTTGATATTCCAGAACATAGATGCTCCTAATATTTTTTTTTGCAAGCAGCAGCAAATAACAGAGCTAAGAAAATTTTGAAAAATAAAATAATTGGGAAAGATCTGCTTAGCCACATGTTAAAATGTATTATGAAACAAGATTGTAAAAGTGAGGTGCTAGCAAAGTAAATCAACAGCCAAATCACATGAACAGAAGAGACAACTTGAAAAACATCCAGACATATACACAAACTTACATTGTTTTTGAAAAGGGACCAGCCAACATGGGAAATGCCACATTGTTTGACAAATGTGCTGGGGAAACCAGCTATTTGGGAAATAAACGAAGCAAGACTTTGCCCCATACCACAACCTGAAATGAATTCCAAATGGATTAGGAATTACATGAAAAAAGAAAAATCAAATAAAATTAAAATCAATAATATAAAAATGAATATAAAATTTCTTTCTATTCATGAATGTTAAGTTTCTGAGAACCTCTGTGGTGAAAGAAATTCACATCTGATTAGCTTAAGAATGTACGGATTGGGGGGCCTGGGTGGCTCAGTAGGTTGGGCATCCAACTCTTGATTTCAGCTAAGGTCTTGATCCCAGGGTCATGGGATCAAGCCCCACATTGGGCTCCATGCTGAGTGTGAAGCCTGCTTAAGATCCTCCCTCTCTCTCTCTCTCTCTCTTCTCTACCCCTCTCCCCACCTCATACACACACACACACACACACACTCTCTCTCTCTCTAAAATTAAAAAAAACAAATGTATGAACTAAAGAGTACTAACATCGAGATTAAAATTAAAACTATGATGGGGAGCAAGATGGGCAGATGGGTAGATATAGAACAAGCAAGGATGGTAAAATAGTCATGGCAGCATCATGGCAGCGTGTAGGCAGGTTTCCGCTGTGACAGGTATTCGAACATTTTCATATAAAATGTGGTGGAAAAAGTGAGCTCATGAAAGTGTGCACGTGTTTCTTATGATCACAACAATATAACAATACGGAACTGTCTCAACACTGGTGTTAGTACAGTGGGCAATGCTCACCTGTCACCCCACTGAGGTCTTTGCTCAAGTGTCACCTTATCAGAGCAGCCTTCTGGAACCATCCGAACAAAAATACCTATTTCCCCACCTTATTCATCCCTCTCCTTTCTTTTCTTTTCCTCCATGGCATTTAAAGACTATTTGTATTTATTGATTGGTTACTCTGATCTCTCCCAGCTAAAATGTAAGCTTTCAGGGAGGAGAGATTCGTTTTAAAGGCAATTTTGTTCAGTGCTTTTTTCCTGGGGCCTAGAACACTGCTTAGCATATAGCAAGTCCTCAACATAGATTTCCTGAATAAATTATTTTCCATTTACGATACCTTGCTCACTCAGGATCTTTCTTCCTTAGTTGCAACAGATGCCTGCAGATAACATCTTTGTTTTTTCACCAATAGCATATGCCTTCTCTTGGGGTGATGCTATTTGTCCTCCATTTCAAAGTTCACAATCTTTCCTATTTTGTGACTTAACATTGTTGATTCTCCCTTGCTGGTTCCCATGTGGTCCCAGAATTACTGGACTACTTATATATGACTGCCTGAGTTAGGAAGTTTTCAGTAAACTTCATTTACTCTAACTAGATAAGAATATTATGGTGCGTCTACTCAATGGTATATTATGCAGTCATTGCAAAATTATGTGTACAAAGAGTTTGTATACATGAGAATGTGTATAACTTTAAGCAAAACTGGAAAATATGAAGTTATATTTCTAGTATAAGTACAACATTATACAGATGTAAAAGACTAAAAGGAAATATATCAAGATATTGGCACTGCTGGTCTCTGGGTGTTATTACAGTTTTCCCTTATGTACATTTTAAACTATAGTGAACGTTACTTTTAGAACAGGAACAACAGAATGAACTTGATTTATAAGATCACAGACCCACGGAGACCAGCACAAGCCTGGCATGGGGGCTGGGAAGTCTTGAACCCTCTGTGGGTATTTCCCACTGCCCAAAAGGCCTTCTTTTCTGCCTTCAGCCTCTGCAAGCCTCTGGGTCCTCCTGGCCCAGCCCATGCGGTCTCTCTGTCATGAATGCTTCCCTGACACTCTCAGTCCCCAAGGGTCCATGCCGCCTTTGTATTTCCATGGCAGTCATCTCACCACTCCAATACTTCCCCAAACTCCTGCTATTATGAATTGTCATCCTTTTATTCACATCTTCCTGAACAGTATACAAGTTTTCTTAGGACAAGAACGTTGCCTCTGTATTTCTCCTCTGCCTTAGGAGGTAAAAATTACTCAGCAAATATTCCAGAGATGAATGAAATCAATCACCCTGTTGTCTGGGCCACTACTTCCCAATCCCTTACCTGAAATAAGCATTCAGCTCTAGGAAAGAAAACAGCAGCACAGAACCAAGTGTGAGCCATGGGACAGCATGAAGCAACTTTCCAGGAGTCATCTTGTACTTGACCCCAGTCCCAGCGCCCAGTTGCTCTGGGTTCTTAGGCAAGACAAGCCTCAGTTTCCTTGTCTGTAAAACAGCACATGCAGCTACCTGTTTTCCAAGGCTGTAAGGATTCCAGGAAATGCTATGTGGGACTTCTCGGCACAGAGGCTGGCACGCGGCTGTGCCCCGGGGAGCCTCCCCCTCTGTGGGGCTACTCCAGGACTGTTCCTGCTCTCAGACACTGGCTGCCAGAGGGGACACTTCCCTTTGGCTGTTACCAAATCCTTCCTTGATCCACCTACCCTGTCTTTCTTTAGACATTGCCAGTAAGAATAATAAAATGAGATTCTTTACCAACTCCTGCAAAATCTGGGACTCTACTCAAAATCTCAGCCAGTAATCCCTGGGAGCCCCCAGGGCATGTCTTAAGTGAGCTATAAATACTCTTCTTCACTCTCACATAAAGCATCTCCTTTCCTTCTCTTGCCTCACAAGCCACCTGAGGGGTGCTCACTCCTGCCATGGCTTCTGGTGCAGAAGAGAGAACATTTCTGTTCCCCGTGAGGTTTGAGGACGTAAAGATGTATGCACGATCTTGTAAAGATTTTGGTAAGAGAGCTTTCTTTTTCTTTTCAATGTCTAGCATCTTCTCCCTAAAAGTGATGCACACGACCTAGACTTGCCTCCCCCCCCCCCCCCCCCCCCCCCCGCCCCAGGGCCAAGGCCTCTGAGGACCGAGCTGATCTGCCTGGGCTCCTCCTCCTTGCATTCTCGTGCACTTAGTGGGTCTACCAGACGGCTTTATCAGACATGCCTGAATGTGTCTTAATCACGGGGTGGGTGCAGATTTAGGCTAAAGCTGGGACCCCACTACACTGACTCTGGTTTTTGTTGGCAGGCCTCATCCCATCCCTGTCCCTCTTCCTTTCTCTCTTTTCTGTGACCAGGATGATAATCAAGAAGCTTTTACTTCACCCACTCCATTATCTCTGCTGGAGCACCTTTCCTTAATCGGCAGGATGAAAGGGATGCGAGAAGGTGGAGAACCACACCTTGGTGATGTAGGACCAAGCGGCTGCAAGGGACAGTAAACTAAAAGCAGTATTTCAAGTCAAGAACAGAGTGAAATGCAAAGAATTTCAAAGAGATTGCTAAAGGGAAAAGAGCCAAGGTCAGAGCAAAGAGCCAGTACAGAGCCAAGAGTTATCACCCAAAAGGTTTGAGGCCCCTCCCGGGAGGCGCTGGAGAACCATGAGCACCTAAGGAACAGTAAGATTACTCCAGAAACTGAACCAAATGAGTCACAAAGGCAGAAGGCCACCTCCACAGCCTCTCCCAGTACGGATGAGGCTGACCTTTCAGACTTCAGGTGGATGGGACCAGTGGAGAGCTGACTGGGTGGTAATGAGAGGTGGTGATAAGTACCTCCACAGAGCCTCGCCGGGAACAACCCAAGGCCAGGTCTCAGGGGGAGCACTGACAGACTACAATAACCATTCTAATAGCGCCTCTGGCGGGTCCTTCCCACAGTTGGAAGGATTCTTCCTATGTTCTGTTCAGGGCTCTAAGCCCTCCAGTACCCTAGAGAGTGAGTGCTTCAGAGGACGAGTTCATGATACAGCAGGATTCAACTCTATCCCCACACACCATGCAAGGGCAGCAGGAGTAAGCCGAGCTGAAGGACGATGTAAGGCAGCTAAGACAGAAAGCTGAGGGCAGGGTCATGTCCATCCCGTTCCTCTCCCAGCTGCAGCCTCCCAGCACCGGACTCTG
The DNA here is from genome assembly GCF_018350195.1 of Panthera tigris. Taxonomy (NCBI): domain Eukaryota; kingdom Metazoa; phylum Chordata; class Mammalia; order Carnivora; family Felidae; genus Panthera; species Panthera tigris. Next base: position 133,457,557 of record NC_056665.1, read on the forward strand.
CCCTCCAGCTGCTGCAATTGTGTCACGGAGAAGAACATGTAGATGAATCGCTATTGGGACACACGTCATCGGATTGGGGGGGGGGGTGGGAACTAGTCAAAACCACCTCAAGAAACACAGATGCTGCTACTGGGTACAAAAATACAGAAAATGAGGAAGAGAAGAAAAAAATGAGCAGCACACTGGGAATCAAGAAGCCTTTATAAAATACGCTGATAAAGGATTTTATCATGAAAATGTGAGAGAGACACGGAAGCCATGGGGGAAAAAATGATCTCTTAAAACAGGGAAAGAAATAATAATGCTTGCCAAAGTTATTCTATGTGTAACTCTAAAAGCAAGACATTCGTAAACAGAACATTTAAAAAAATACAAATGAACTAATTCAAGGTGTTACTGACTAATCAGCATGCATAAAAGAATACAAGAAAACTACTATCTTAATTTTGTTTTAGAAGACTATAATAAGGCCACACAAAATCAACGTAATTCCCTAAAGACAGACACTCTTTCGGAGGACAAATAAGAAATTAATCACCTAAGGCAGAGGTCAGCAAACATTTTGTAAGGGCCCATGGCACGCAGACTTCTAAGATGGTCTCCAATGATCGTGGTCTCCTTATATTCACAGCAATCTCCTTGGGTCATCCCCTCCCTTCAGATGTGTGCGGGACCTGGTAACTTGCTTATAAACAATGCTATCAGTAAAGGTGACAGGATACTGCTTTCATGATTAGGTTACAAAACAGTCCAGCCACCTGGGAGACGCTTCCCGTTCCTTCCCGGTTTGCATGCTTTGAGGAAGCAAACGGCCAAGTTAGATAGGCCCAGGTGGCAAGGAACTGAGGGTGGTCTTTGGCCCACAGCCAGCCAGGACCGGAGGCCCTCAATCCAACAACGGTGAGGAACTCAATCCTGTTGACAAGCACACGTGCTTGGAAGCAGATCGTCTCCCAGGTGGGCCTGGAGACAACGACAGCCCAGCACTTTGCAGCCTGCAAGTGACCTGGAAGTGGAGGGTCTGGCTGAGCTGTGCCCAGATTCCTCATCCCCAGGAACTCTGAGAGAGTTAATGTATGTTGTTCTAAGCCACTGAGTTTTCAGGCAGTTTCTCACTGGGCAATGGATGACAGATAACCAGTGAAAGGCCAGACAATAAATACTTCAGGCTTTGTAAGCTACATAGTCTCTGGGCCAAATATTCATCTCTGCTGCAGTGGCCCCCAAAGCAGCCAGAGGGGATACCCCAATGAAGGAACCCAGCTGGGTTCTAATAAAATGTTACTAATGGACAGTGAAACTCAAAATTTCATAGAATATTCACGTGGCACAAAATATCGTTCATCTTTTGACTTTTTCAACCATTTAAGAATGCGAAAACCAGCTCCCAGGCCACAAGAGAACGGGCAGCAGGATGGATTTGGCCTGTGGGTTGTAGTTTGCTAACCGCCTGACCTAAAAGGTACAGCAAGAGCTCTGTTGAGTATTATTTTGATAACACTTAGACCTGAATTTATAGAACACTATGCTATATACAACGAAACACACTAATAAAGCCAAATAAAACAGATAATGAAATGCCAAATAAACATCTCATGGCAAATATTTTCTACATTTCAGAGTCAGAGAAATTGAGGCAAGGAAACGCCCCTGTCAGAGATGACGGAAGAAGTGCAAACAGAACCTGTATGTCCTGATTCTCAGGTGAGGACACAGGACTCAACCACCATGGGTAACACAGCCCCAGTCAAGTAAAGGAGGAGGCGCAGACAGAACCGATGGAGATACCGTGATCGGGTGGACCCCTCCCCACAGAGCCCAGGAGAAGTTCTACACAGAAGGGGAATAAAGGCTAGTGGGAGACACACATGGAAAGCACACGCCACATACATGAACTAAAAATAAGACACGGACTCAGAAAAGCTAATGAAAGGTTTATCCTAGATAAAACTGTCTTCACTTCCCTAAAGCGACGTCGGGAAGAAACAACAGAACTACTCTATGTTCTTTAAATTTTTTTGAAGCTTATTTATTTATTTTTGAGAGAGACAGAGACAGTGCAAGTGGGGAAGGGGCAGAGAGAGAGAATCCCAAGCAGGCTCCGTGTTGCCAGCTCAGAGCCTGATGCAGGGCTTGAACCCACAAAACAGCAAGATCGTGACCTGCGCTGAAACCAAGAGTCAGAAGCCTAACCTACTAAGCCACCCAGGTGCCCCAACTAGTCTATGTTCTTTAGAGGACAGAACCAGGATTGATGGGCAGAGGTTAGAGGAAGCTTATTGCAACTTACGTTAAGGGGGCAGGATTTTATACAAAGTTGTTCATTAATGGAAGGGGCTTTCTTGAAAATACCTTATACAACTGTGCTCACCGCTCATGGATGGCACTCAGACAGAAGGCAGAGGACTACAGGACCCTGTTGAAGGGACTCTTACATCAGGGAGAAACTTTTCCTATCATTCTTCTTCTTCTTTTTTAAAAATCTATTTATTTGGGGGGGGTGGTACAGGCATGTGCAAGTGCATGCAGGGGAGGGGGCAGAAAGAGAGGGAGAGACTCTCAAGTAGGCTGCACGCTGTCAGTGCAGAGCCCAACACAGGGCATGATCCCACACACCGTGAGATCATGACCTAGAGCCGACATCAAGAGTTGGACACTGAACCAAGTTGAATCACCCAGGCGACCCCTCTCATTCTTATTACATTTTGAAATTTGACATACCAGAAAAACATGCCTGCTCTCATTTTAGGCTATGTCTAGACAACAAGAGCAGGTAGATAACTTGGATAAGATGTTCTTTTGAAGCACCTCAAGTCAAAGCTCTAGAAAGTATACGGCATTCAGGGAAGATCACAAAAACTAAGGAATGGAAGGGTTCAATGATGAAGAAAATCCTTGGCTAATTAATACAGGGGACAAGACAATGATATATTTATCTGAATGGTACATTTTTTTCCACTTTTTAAATTTATGTGTTTTTTTTTAATTGAAGTCAAGTTGACACCAAGTGTTATGTTAGTTTCAGGTGTCCAGCGTAGTGACAAGACTATATGTTATTCTCTGCTCACCACAAGTATAGCTACCTACATACACTATTACACTATCACTAAAACTACAACACTATTACACTACCATTTACTTACTCCCTATGCTGTGTTTTTTTATCCCTGGGACTTATTCTTTCCATACTCGAAGTCTATTATCTCCTCCCCCCTTCACCCATTTTGCACCCCCACCCCCACCCCGCCACTTATCTCCTCCCCTCTGGCAACCATCAGTTTGTTTTCTGTATTTATGGGTCTGTTTCTGCATTTTTTGTTTGCTAGTTTGTTTGGCTTTTTAGATTCCACGTATAAACGAAATTATATGGTATTTGTCTTTCTTTGACTTACTTCACATAACATAATACTCTCTAGGTCCATCCATGTTGTTGCAAATGGCAAAAATATCATTCTCTTTTACAGCTGAGTAATATCCCATTGTATATATACTGAATGGTGCATATTTTTAAAAGAACATACTATGAAAGACTTTATAGCAGGAAGACAATCAGAATGATTACTTTGAAAGGAAAAGATAGTTTAGGATAACTGAATGATGACACAGTTTATAAATTTCAGTAACAACAGCAAAAACCCCCAAACCACGAAATCACGGGTCAACACTAAGCTTTAAAAAAAATTATTAATAACATGACCAAATCGATAATTGATTAAAGGGAAAGAATGTTATCTAAGTTCTTGAAAAATATTTTCTAGTTTTAAGAATTTAGACATTCTGATTCAGGCCCTTTCTCTTTCTAAAACCAGAATGTCAAATGATTGACCTAAAGGCAATAAAATCAATTTAAATTTGAGTATCACATGGCTCATAACATTCCTGCCATCATAAGCAGCAATATACCTCTCTGCAGGCAGACCTGTGGAGGAAAGGAAAACTGGAAAAAGGAGACTGCTTGTGGATGTGGAATAATAAAGTGGGGAATCAGAGGAGATACTATTTAATATCATCATTAAGTCTAGCTTTGCACCTGTCACCATGACAGGTATGACTTTGCAAAGGAACCCAAATTCTCAAGACCATGACCAAGGTTTCCTATAATCCTGAAGCATTTTCAGACTGTCAAAAGGCCCATTTAAAATAAGCAAAGTAATATTTTAAAATTTTAATAACAGGCATGACTTTAACTATGATTATAACAAGAAATATTACTGATCACTTCACTTCAGTATTAAACAAATTGGAACAGTGAGAAATAATTTCCTTCCTAATCTGTCCTGTAATAAGCATATTAAGAAAAATTTAAGTTTTATTAAAATAACGGTGATGTACAACAAGCTTCTGACATAAAAAGTGTGCCCTTTGGTAAGTTCTGATATATGTATACACCTGTGAAATCACTGCCACAAAGTAAGTGACATAGATAGCCAATCACCCTCCAAAGTTTCCTGGTGTCCCTTTGTCATATCTACTGCCCTTCCCCAATCAACTGGCCCTCAATGAATTCCCACATTTGAGCCAGTTTATATCCCCCAGAACCTCTTGAATGAAGGGAAAGATGAGTCACCTTAAGGAAGGACCCTGAAAATTTATACTGTTACTCTTTCTCCCAGCCTTCTCCAAAGGGGCCCACAGCTTTTTAATGGAGGAACTGTACATTGGTGAGAAGGAAATAACCAGACTTCTGGGGCCTACTGGACTCTGGCTCTGAACTGGCACTAATTCCAGGAGATCCCTGTGCCCACCAGTCAGAGTAGGGGCTTATGCAGTCGTGAGTTCAAGCCCCGTATTGGGCTCCGTAGTGGCATAAAGCCTAGTTGAAAAAAAAAGTTCCCACCAAGCAAATTAAAACAAACAAACAAAAAACTTATGGGGTGCCTGGGTGGTTCAGTTGTTTTGAGCATCCAACTCTTGATTTTGGCTCGGGTCATTACCCCAGGATCGTGGGATTGGGCCCCCCCCCATTGGACTCCATGCTCATTATAGAGCCTACTTAAGACTCTCTCTCTCCCTCTGCCCCTCCCCACCATTCATGCACGTGTGTGCATTCTCTCTCTACGATAAAACGAGAAAAAAAAAAAAAGAGTAGGGACTTATGGAGATCAGGTGACCAATGGAGTTCCAGCTCCATCTCACGATGGCTTCAGTGGGTCCCGGACACCATCCTGTGGTTATTTTCCCAGTTCCAGAATGCATATTTGGAAGAGACATATTTAGCAGCTGGCACAATCCCGTATTAGTTCCCTGACCTGTGGAGTGAAGGCAATTATAGTGGGAAAGGCAAAATGGAAGCCATTAGAACTGGCTCTACCTAGAAAAATGGCAAAACCAAAAGCAATATCACATTTCTAGGGGACTGCAGAAATTAGTGCCACCATCAGAGACTTGAAAGATGTAGGAGTGGTGATTCCCACCCTTCTCCTCACCGATTTGGCCTGTACAGAAGACAGATGGATCTTGGAGATGACACTGGAGTATCGTAAATTTAACCAGGTGGTGACTTCAACTGCAGTGCTGTACCCGAATGTGGTTGCATTGCTTGAGCAAATTAACACACAGCTGGTACGCAGCTACTGATCTGGCATATGTCCTTTCCCCGCCACTGTCCATAAGGCCCAACAAAAGGAGTTTCTTTCAGCTGGCAAGGCCAGCAATGTACCCTCACTGTCCTACCTCAGGGGTATATCAACTCTCCAGCCTGATGTCATAATTTAGTTCATAAGACTCTTGATTGCCTTTCTCTTCTATAAGATACACACTGATCTGTTACATTGATGACCTTATGCTCACTGAACCTGGTGAGCAAGAAGTAGCCACTACTCTAGACTGATTGGCAAGAGAGTGGAAAATAAATCTAACTAAAATTCAGAGGCCTTCTACTTTAGTGATTTCTAGGGGTCTAGTGGTGTGGAGCTTATCAGATACCATTTCCAAGGTGAAGGAGAAGTTGTTGCATCTAACCCATCCTACAACCAAAGAAGATGCACAATCCCTAGTGGGCCTCTTTGGATTTTGGAGGCAACATATTCCTCATTTGGGAGTATGGCTCCCGCTTGTTTACCAAATGACCTGAAAAGCTGCTGTTGAGGGGGGCCCAGAACAAGAGACAGCTCTGCAACAGGTCCAGGCTGCTGTTCAAGCTGCTTTGCCACTTGGGCCATATGCTCCAGCAGATTCAGTAGTCCTTGATGTGTCAGTGGTAGATACAGATGCGTTCGGAGCCTCTGGCCCCTATCAGTGAATTGCAGCACAAAGTCTTAGGATTTAGGAGCAAAACCCTGCCATCTTCTGCAGAAAACTACTCCCGTTTTGAGAAACAGCTCTTGGTCTGCTACTGGGCCTTAACAGAGACTGAACACTTAACTATGGCCCTCCAAGTTCCACTGAGACCTGAAATGCCCATCACTAATCGGGTGTTATCTGATCCATCAAGCCATAAAGTTGGGTGTGCGCTGCAGCCCTCCATCATCAAATGGAAGCAGTATGCACCAGATGGGGCCTGAGCAGGCCGAGAAGGCACAGGGAGTGACATGAAAAAGTGGCCCAAATGCCCACAGTCCCCACTCCTGTTACGATGCCTTCTTCCTCTCAGCCTGCATCTCTGGCCTCATGGGTTGTTCCCTATGACAGCTGACAGAGGAAGAGAAGACTCGAGGTCTCATTTACAGACTGTTCTGCATGACATGAAGGCACCGCCTGAGAGGGCCGGCTGCAGTGCTACACACCCCCGAAGGACATGCCATGCTGAAGGGAGATCCTCCCAGTAGGAAGAGAGCGGGCAGTGTACCCGGATGTTCATTTTGTGAAATGGCTGGACATCCAACTTTATATTGATTGATGGGCAGTGGCCAATGGTTTGGCTGGATGGTCAGGGACTTGGAAGAAACAAGATTGGAATACTGAGGACAAGGAAGTCTGGTTGACCAAGATATCCGGGGAAGAGGCATGTGGATAGACCTCTCTGAATGGGGAGGAAAAAATGTGACGATATCTGTGTCCTGTGGGAATGCTCACCAGAGCGTAGCCTCAGCAGGGAGGATTTTAATAATGAAGTGGATAGGATGATCTGTTGTGTAGATAGCAGTCAGTCTCTTTCTCCAGTCAACCCTGTCATCATGGGGTGGGCCATGAACAAAGTGGCCATGGTGGTAGGGAAGGTTACATGTGGGCCCAGCAATGTGGACTTCTACTCACCAAGGCTGACCCGGCTACGGCTACTGCTGAGTGCCCAATCTGCACCAACACTGATTGTCCAAGATGGCACCAATTCCCAGGGTGCTCAGCCAGTCACATGGTGGCAGGTTGATTACATGGGACTACTTCCATTACGGAAGGGGCAATGTTTCATTCTAAATAGAACAGACACTCTGGATATGGATTTGCTTTTCCCGATGAGCTGCTTCTGCCAAAACTACCATCTGTGAACTCACAAAATGCCTTATGCGCTGTCATGGTATTCTACACAGTGTTGCTTCTAATCAAGTAACTCACCGCACAGCAAAAGAAGTGCAGCAGTGGGCCCATGCTCATGGAATTCACTGGTCTTACCAAGTTCTCCACTATCTTGGAGCAGATGGCTTGACAGGACAGTTAATGGCCTTTTGAAGACACAGTTACAGTGTGAGCTAGGTGGCAATATGTTGCAGGAATCTGGCAAGGTTCTCCAGAAGACTGTCAATGCTCTGAATCAACGTCCAATATATTGTGCCTTTTATCCCATACCAGGATTCATGGGTCCAAAAATGATGGGGTAGAACTGGGAATGGCACCCCTCACTATTCCCCCCCAAGTGATTCACTAGCCAAGTGTGTGCTTCCTGTTCCCATGACTTTATGCTCTGCTAGTCGAGAGGTCTTAGTTCTAGGAAAAGGAATGCTTCCACCAAGAGACACATAATGATTCCACTGAGCTGGATATTCAGACAGCCACCCAGCCACTTTGGGCTCCTAAAGCCTCTGAAGCAATCGGAGGGAGTTCTGTGCTGGCTGTGGTGAATGATCCTTGCTACCAAGGAGGAAACTGTGGACTACTACTCCCCAGGGAAAGTAAGGAAGAGTGTCTGAAATACAGGAGATCTCTTAGGGTATCTGTTAGTATTACCACGCTCTGTGATTAAGGTCAACCGAAAGCTACAATAACCCAATCTAGGTAGAACTACTAAAAGCCCAGATTCTTCAGGAAGGACTGTTTGGATCACCTCAGAAGGTGCTGAAGGCAAAGGGAATACAGAGTGGGTAGTAGAAGCAGGTAGTTATAAATACCAGCTATGACTCCATAACCAGTTATAGAAATGAGGACTGTAATTATTGTATTTCCTCATTTAGTTATGAATATATCTGTGTGGTTGTATGTGTGCATAAATAACATAAATGTATATATTTGTTACAGATATGTCTTTGTTTTCTTCCCTTTCTTATTCCTTTATCATGTAAGATAAGATGTACTGACTTTATATCATGGTATTTAAGTATTGTTAATTTTTTTCACAGTACCTAAGTTATGGGATTTCAAGAAGGGAGATTATCACTTAGGGGTTGTATGTAAGGGGTTAGTGGGTTTTGGTTGTATGAGGGATAACTGTATCACGTTAGGTGGAATTAGAACCGTGTTATTGCCTTTATGGAGACGAAGGACAGTTTGAGGAGATGTGCATGGCTGCCAAACTGACGAGAGGGGGACATGTGATGGTTAATCTGAAGTGTCATTTGACCGGGCTACAGGTTGCCCAAATTAAACTTTCTGCGCATGTCTGTGAGGGTGTTTCTCAATGAGATCATCAGCATCTGAGCTGGCGGACTCCAGTAAAGCAGAATCCTCTCCTCAGTGTGGATGGGCAGCAATGAATCCCTTAAAGGTCTGAGTAGAAACAAAAAGCAGAGGAAGGGAGGATTCAGTCCCCCTTCTGCCTGCCCGCTTGACACCGGTCACTGGTCTTCTGCCACTGGACTGGGTTGTACACCATGGATTCCTGTCGTTCTCAGGCCTGGCTCTCCTGGGTCTCCGGCTTGCAGATGGCAGATCATGGGACTCCTCAGCCTCTATAATCTTGCGAGCCGATTCCACATAATACGTCTCCTTTTATACATACCTGCGTGCATGTGTGTGCACGCGTGCGCACGCGCGCGCGCACACACACACACACACACACACACACACACACACCCTATTGGTTTTGTTCCTCTGGAGAACCCTGATACAGTCTCGCTCTTTATTTGTAGCCATTCTAGTGACTATACAGTGGTATCTCACTGTGGTTTAGTTTGCATTTCCCTAAAGACTAATGATGTTGGTCATCTTTTCACGTGCTTAGTTACCACTCATAGATCTTCTCTGGTGAACTGTTAAACTCTTTTGCCCATTTTTCAAAACAGGTTTTTTTTTCCCCCTTGAGTTTTGAGAGTTATTTATGTATTCTGGAAGCCAGTCCTTTATCATATCCAGGATTTGTAATTTTCTCCCAGTCTGGGGTTTGTCTTTCCATTCTCTTAGTTTCTTTTGAAAAGCTCATGCACACATGTACTTAATTTTGAGGAAGCCCTATTTATCAGTGTTTTCTTTGATTGATTGCACTTTTGGTGTCCTAAGAAATCTTTGCCTAACCCAAAATCACAAAGATTTTCATTTGTTTTCTTCCAGAAATTTTGTAGTTTTAGGTTTTACGTTTAGGTCAGTGATCTATTTTTAGTGAATTTTTCTATACAGTGAAAAGTATTTATTCAAGTTCATTTTTCCCCATATGATAGCCAATCGTTCTAGCATCTGTTGAAGAGACTTTTTTCCACTAAACTGACGTTGTGCCTTTGTTAAAAAAAAAAAAAAATCAGTTGCCTATATTTCTGTGATTCCATGTCTCGGCTTTGTATTTTACTGATGATTTGTCTATCTTAATATGAACACCACAGTGTCTTAATTACTGTAGCCTGTAAACCTTGAAATCAACTTTGGTCTACTTTTTCAAAGGTGATGTGGCTATTCTAGGTCCTCCACATATCTCTATGCATTTTAGGTTGTCAATTTCTGTAAGAAAAAAAAAAAAAAAAAAGCTTGCTGGGATTGGGATTGTGTTGAATCTACAGATCAATTGAGAGAGAGATCACATCTTAACTATACTGAGTAGCTCCCAAACACATGTGTGTTTATCCATACTTCGCTGAATACTTTTGGGGTACCTTCTGCAAATCTCTGGACTTCTCTCTGGACTCTGCCCTGCAAACTCTAGCTGCCTGGTCTTCCTGGACTCTCACTTCCATCTCCTCAACTCTGCCTGGGTTTCCCCTCCCTGTGCTGCAGCCTAGATACTCTCTCAAGGCAGTAAGCTGGGCAATCATAGGGCTCACCTCGTTTATTTTCCGTCACTGTGTTCACTGTCCTTCATTGCTAGATGTTCAGTGTCTTCAATATTGCTGTTGCATACATTTTGCCCATTTTAAAAACTGTTTCAGGCAGGAAAGTAAATCCGGGTCCCTGTTATTCCATCTTGGTAAGGAGTGGAAGTCTCAATTTTTAATTTTTAATGTCAAATCTGTTCTCAAAGTTATAAAATTCAAGTAAAAACAGGACAAAAACATAACTAGTAATTAGTATAAAGTTTTATCACTGTTCGTTTATTTGTTCATTAACTCATTTCATTCCAAAAATATTTATTGAATTCTGCATAGTAAGCACTGTGCTAGCACGTGAGCATACAACGCTGAAGATCAAAGCCAGACATGCCCCTTGCTCTCACAGAGCTTACAATCTAGTGGGACAGACAGACATTAATCAAATAACTATGAACAAAAATGTAACACTGCAATTGCGATAACTGCTATGACGGAAAAGAATAGAATAATGCTATGATAACCTATAAGAGGGTGGTTTTATGGTATTTGTTTCTACTGAGAGTATGTAGCCAGGAGTTGAAGAGATCACTACTGTTTCTTTATTTGCAAAGAAATTACATTCAGTATACAGTGGGAAAAAAGTACCCAACAAATACAGTTCTCAATATATGATGTACTAGGTTAAGACAATATGCTAAGTGCTTTGGAGCACACAAAAATTTTGACACTATCCTTATGAGACTTAAGATCTAACTGGGCACATAAAATATAGAGAAATATAAAGGCTATGTATCTACATTCTATGTGAATATAAATGAAAATTTACCACGAACGTTATTTTGTCTATCTTCATTAAAAACATTATCTTTTCTATCAGCCTATAATTGCAGAAATTTGGTTAAGGTCCTTTGATAAAACAATATATTTATTTTATTAAGTCTTACCTAGATATCTCAGCTTGGGAATTCTTCTCTCCATCAACAGTGAAAGGAGACGCTCCAGTTAGTAACTCATACATTAGAACACCTAAACTCCACCAGTCAACTGCCTATAAAACAACAATGTCATTTTATAGAATATGAATATATATTTCATAAGAAAAGATGAACAAAATAAAGCTATATATTTGGAAAATATTTTAACCAAAAGGCTTTGTATATAACTTTCCGTGTAAGGAGTATGAAATTAAGCACTTGCACGAAAGACACTTAGAGAACAAATATCGAGGTATCCTCACAAAAGAATGTAAACATAGTAAAGTCAATCAAGGAGCTAAAAGTGTTTTCATTATTTCCTAAATCATTAAGTAATAGTTTCAGTTTAGTTAATTTTTTAAAAATTTCTATTTATTTTTTAACTTTTTTTTTAAAGTTTATTTATTTTGAGAGAGAGAGAGCGAGTGAGTGGAACAGAGCAGGGAGACAGGGAAACAGAGAATCCCAAGCAGGCTCTGCACTGTCAATACAGAGCCCGATGCAGGTCTCGAACCTGTGAATGGTGAGATGATGACCTGAGCTGAAGTCAAACATGTTAAGTGAGCTACCCAGGTACCCTAATTTAAAAAAATTGTAAATTTAAAATAAATTTTAAAAATTGTAAGTAAAATCTTTACACTTATGATGGAGGGGAAAAGGGAGCATTCAGCATTATTTATTTGTTTTTGAGAGAGAGAGAGAGGGCACATGAGTGAGCTAGGGGCAGAGAGACAGAGAGAGAGAGAGAGAGAGAATCCCAAAAGGTGAAGAGAGAGAGGGAGACGGAGAGCGGAGTCCAGAGTGGTGCTCAGGCTCACCCAATGCGGGGCTCGATCTCACGAACCAAACCATGAGACCATGACCTGAGACAAAGTCAGATGCTTAACCGACTGAGCCACCCAGGAGCCCCATTCAGCATTTTTATTGATTATTCTGCTCCAATAAGTATCATGAAATTCCTTGACCTTAAAGGGCAAAAACGAAAATGGTTGTTTTCATAACCACATAAATCAATTCCTCTTATAGAAACATTCACATACATCTTCATTTGTGTGAGCCATCCTTTTTTTGGGAAGCATGAAGACACTTAATACAAAATAAAAGGAGATCTAAAAAAAAAAAAAAGCAATCTAAATTGGAAACCAATTTATAAATGTAGTTACCTGAACTGAGAGCATACCAAATTATATGTAATTTAGGAATTTTGATATATCGCAAATTAGTTCTTTTATAATTAGGCAAATCAAGATTTCAGTAATTTCTTGAATACACAAGCTTATACCAATGAGATATTAACTGGATGCTAAAATTTTTAACTCTGCGTCCCAACTTCAGGACAAAGGTTTCAGAGATATGATGCAAAATTTATGAACCTAGAGCTATTTTAAAGAAAATACATAACCATGACATATGAAACATGATCAGGCAGACTGCAATCATAAAAGGAACAGTGTGGAGGCAGGTACGTTGATAAGCACTTTGCATATATTGTCACACTTAATTTAACTCGAAGTTGTCAAGCTGTTCCATGAATGGGAAAGAGTATTTATTGACTAGCTCTATTCTGGACCTCAGGTCTGTAGGAATTCTAGGAAGTTCTAAAAGGTTTTCTTTCCTAAAAATTGATTACTTAGGATGGGACTAAACAAATCTGTACCCTTTAATACAGGAAAAAATAGATTTTATAACAAAACTACTCAGAATGCTTCTTCTACAATCTTCATTTTGCACATACAAAGGCAAGTGAGGTTTTTAGAGGGCTTAAGGAAAACAGACTATCTTGAATCCTTGACTGTCTCCAAGGATTGTTAGTATGCTTATTTCTACTGAAGAGATAATCAACAAAGTCTTTTTCCTCTAAAACACTAGATACCATAATGTGTTCATGTATACAAAGCAAAGGAGAGAAAACAATGAACGTAAGACAACACTAGAAAGAGGGCTCTGTTGAAGAGACTGTACTCAAGTTATTAACTAGGATTCTTACTGTACATTTTATAGAGATATATAAAGAAGTACAGAACATACCTTGTCATGTCCTGAATCTCCCCCTCTGACAATGTCTGGTGCCATGTATTCAATAGTTCCACAAAAGGAATATGCTCTTTCACCCTTAAACAATCAAACAGACAAAAAGGCATTTGATTTCAAACTAGTCTGACAAGTGACAAAAAAGGAAAGTTAATACTACATGTTACTGGTCAAGATAAACCACAGTAGCAAAGTAGTGGTAGAATCTGCTTGACAGACTCTCCCCCGCTTCTCACCAGGACAGATCATCACCTGTATAGTCAGTCCTGGGTGAATGTCCTGTTGAAAGACTTTGATGCCTGAAATCTACCATCATCCATCCATCCACCCACCCACCCACCCATCCAGCCGCCCATCCATCCATTCATCTATCTGTTCTTCTTTGCTGTATGTATGTATATTTCAATTAGTGGTTTCTTGTACGATTCTCTTTGTAAAACTTCAAATAGTCCTAGTAGGGTACCAAGAACTGTCTAATACTTTACTACTTTATTTCCAGATCAGCAACATTGAGAAAACACTGGGAAACCTTAAGGGGAAAAAAAAAAAAAAAAAAAAAAAAAAAAGACAGAGACCAAATGCTAAGAAGGGAATAGGGAGCCCAGAGATGAAAAATGATGAAAAAAATTCTTCCTACCTTATTTTTTCTAGGTTTGGCATTGCCAATCATATGCTCAGTAATGATGAGTGGAAGTGTTTTTATAAAAAGACTGTCCTTAAAGACAGTTATTTCTCTTTTGTAGGACTTTAAAAAGGTCTAGATTTGAAAACTAAATTTTTTAATGGATCAACTGTGTCATATGACTCATCCCAATGAAACAGAAGAGAGGAAATATCTAAATTATTATACAGATATATAAAATAAAAAAAAGGACTCCTCTTTAATGGGACACAATTTGTATGGCTGTACCTGAAACATTTTAAGGCACTTTGGTGCCATTAAAATATTTTAAAAAACTAAAGGAAGCTTTTCAATTTGCACTTTATTCTTCCTCTATCAGTAAGATTTTGAGATATAGGCATTCTTCTTATTTGCCAATTTCAAATGTAAAGAACATTACTCTAGCAATGTTACAGAATCAGCAGAAGTTCTCTATTTGTGTAAAGTTAAGCTCAAAGACAATACATGTAATGAATTGATATAAACACTTTGGTAACATATATTAAAACTACTTAATTGTAATTATATTAGATGGTTTAAGATTCATTTCTTTCTTTTTTATACTACATATGCTGAAAGATTACTATTCCTGAGTATAACGAAAAGAAATAATTTACTTATGCTTAGATCTGCAGAAAATTTTTTTTGTTACCTGGCAGAATATCGTCAATAAGTAGCTAATATAAACCATATATCAAGTATCATTATCTCTCTGCTTCATCATTTCAGTACCAAATGCAAATTTTGTATCAAACTACAGAAAAATTAAAGCTAAATAAAATTGATTCCATTTAATTTACATATAAGAAGTAATGAATAATTTTAAACTTTGTTAGACATGCTTAGAAAAAATGTGTATATTAAGAAGCATTCATCTGTTCACTGACTTATTTAAAAAGAAATACTACAAAATTACTCTTAAAAAAATCCAAACTTCATAAAACCAGTGTTTTTAGTTACTACGCTATTTAATAGACAACAGCCTTTTCTTGGGTGAGCAAAAATCACTGTGTAGTTGACATAAAGAAACACGAAAATTACTGAATCATTGTATTTATCATTTGATCTCATCTAAGAAATACCTTTAAACCATTATATCCTAAATCAAGTTTAGATATCCTGAAAAAAATATAAATAATACTCCAAACTGTTTTATGAGTAAAAAGAATGAGTTTGATTTATTGCTTCTCTAGATTTTATTTAGAAAACTAGTCTTTTTAGCAAATATAAACTTTCACTGCCATTAATAGGCAGCTCCATGTCACAAACCATTTTGAAATCATGCACTTTTCCTTCTAAGTATGAGACAATCATTAAATTTTACAGAGTTATGAAAATATACACTCTCTTCTTCAAAATACTAGATATTCATGAAGTTTAGTGTTCAAAGGGTATAAGGCACATAGATCTTACTGATGAATGCCAGAAAGGTCTTACTGATGAATGCCAGAAAGGTCACCCCCACTTCTCATGTTTTACTTTCTCTGGCAATGAGAACTACTCAGCTCAGCTCTTGAAGGTCTCAACAGAGAGGAAGCTCAGAACCATATTACATGCTCAAAGATATCTCATCCACCTTCTCCGTATGAGTTTTGAGCTCCCTTTAAATCACTTTAGCTTCTCTGTTTTGTGTTTATTTGTTTGGGGGTGGTGGGTAGTGGAGGGGAGTAGGCAGTATCTACATTAATAAATGATTAATAATTACCTATTTGATCGAAATTCTAGGAGACAGAAAAATTAAAGCTTAAGTTTTGGGAAGTTCCAGTTACTGAGAAACAAGAGTGAAAAGCATTAGGAAAAGCATTTCTTAAGTTTCTCTGTTATTTTAAAACACTGCCATTTTAGCCTCTTGCAGTTCTGTATCTGCTTCCTCTTCCTCTGCCCCAATGGTAGTGTTACTCCCTCTGGGTTTTAAGTTTTAGTGTGTCAGCCTTGATTTCCTGAGAGTTTATCTTCTATGTGTAAAATATCCCCAACTTACTTTTGAATTTGTATTTATCTGCTTAGGAAGATGCATGTTATCTGGAAAGTATACAGAATGCCTTTCAAATAATTCTACCAAGGAGATAAATTGATGAAGTATGACAGAGGAAGGTCTGCTGTGGGGGCAGGAAAGAATCCTAGGTAATATTTTATGAACTATGGTTTTATAAGGCTAGGATAACATAATTAAATTCTATTCATTACCATTTGTTCAAAATATCTTTACAGTACTATTTTAATATTTTAAAAAATACCCTAACCCTATTTAGGTCCACATTATTTTATAAATAATATTATTGATTAAAGCGAGCACAGAGTTAAGAGACTGTGAATGAGAATGTACTTAAATGTAAATATGGTAAAAGCAGTGTGCGTGTACCATTCTGGCAGATAAGACAGAGTGTTCTTGCGCTTAAGTGACCAGCTGACCAAGGAGGTTCCACTGTCTCTTGGAGAGAAAGATCAGATAGCACTGGACAAAAAAAAAACAAAAAACAAAAAACTGGCTCCCTTCTAAGAAAAAATCCAAATATAAACTTAAGTGCCAAATTCTTAGGCATTTCTCAATAAACACTAGATTAAATCATTCTCAGCTTTATTTGCCAATGTTCTATCCTGATCTTCTTTGCTTATGATAAATTTATAAATGCAAAATTACCAATGAAAAGTCTCATCCCCATCCTGTATTTTCTCCCATCCTAATTTTGTCAAATCTTACAACAAATATCTAGAAATGTTTAATTTTAATTTTTAATTTTTACTTTTTTAACGTTTATTATCAAGACACAGAGAGACACAGAGCGTGAGCAGGGGAGGGGCAGAGAGTGGAGGAGACACAGAATCCGAAGCAGGCTCCAGGCTCTGAGCCATCAGCACAGAGCCTGTTGCGGGGCTTGAACTTAGAAACTGCGAGATCATGGCCTGAGCCGAAGTTGGACGCTTAACTGACTGAGCCACCCAGGTGCCCCTAGAAATGTTTGATTTTTAACGTTTGTTTTTTTTTTTTTTTTTTTTTTTTTTTTTTGGGACAGAGAGAGACAGAGCATGAACGGGGGAGGGGCAGAGAGAGAGGGAGACACAGAATCGGAAACAGGCTCCAGGCTCCGAGCCATCAGCCCAGAGCCTGACGCGGGGCTCAAACTCACGGACCGCGAGATCGTGACCTGGCTGAAGTCGGACGCTTAACCGACTGCGCCACCCAGGCGCCCCGAAATGTTTGATTTTTAAAAAGAAGTAAATATTGCATTGCTAATCATCTAAGACTGTGCTCATGAGAAAGAGAGGGGAATCCCTAGATGCAAGCCACGAAGAGGGTGCCAAAAACCAGTGAGGTAGACATATGACCTGTGCTACAGCTGCAAAGGGAAGGCCTTTAGCTTAGAAAACAAATATGCCCCTTTTGAAATCAAATCCCAAGGCTTCTGCCTCTTGTAGACTTGAGGCCTGAATTTACTCTCCCCTCCTTGGTATGAGGAAGTGAGAAAATCTGGTCCAACGTGGTAATACTCTGGAACACGACAGAACCAGACAAATTCCCACAATCCAGCTGGCCCAGGGTTCACATAGATAAAGCCCTGGAGTCTCAAAATTATTAAATAAGTGAACTAGACTCCCCAAACCAAACAGAAGGATTACTTGAAACACTAGAACAACATTCTATAAAATACTAGTATATTGTAAAAGATGAAAGACATAAAGAAGGAAAATACCTATAAAATAATGTAGCGGCATAAAAAAGATGAGAAAGATATGAAAAGGAAGCAAACATTAACTATATAAATGAAAAAATGTATTAATGAACACAGGCTGATTAAACAAAGTAGACACAAATAAAGAGAGAATCTGAAAACCAGAAGATACACTTGAGAAAATATTGCAAAAGTCCCAAGCAGACTAAATAAAAATATATCCATGGGTGGCAAATTCCCATTCTTGAGTGATGGTTGTAAGTGTTTGCCTTATAAAAATTCCTTAACCTATACATTTATTTTGCTTTCATTTTTGCATATGTTTTATTTTAAAATAAAAAGATAAACTAGTCCATGAGTAGATATAGTCCATGACAGCTAAATTAACAATGAATTTGCAGTGCAAAATAAAGGCATTTTATTTGGGAAACTCTTTATCTCTCCTTCTATTCTGAATGGCAGCCTTGCTGGATAAAGAATTCTTGGCTGCATGTTTTTCCTATTTAGCACGTTGACTATGTTCTGCCACTCCCTTCTTGCCTGCCAAGTTCCTGGGGACAGATCTGCTGTGAACCTGATCTGTCTTTCCTTGTAGGTTAAGGACTTTTTTTTCCCTTGCTGTTTTCAGTATTCTTTCTTTGTCTGTGTATTTTGTGAATTTGACTTTGATATGCCTTGGCGGTGGTCAGCTTTTGTTGAATTTTAAGGGAGCTCTCTGTGCTTCTTGCATTTTGATGTCTGTGTCCTTCCCCAGATTAGGGAAGTTCTCAGCTATAACTTGTTCAAAGAAACCTTCTGCTTCTTTTTCTCTCTCTTCATTTTCTGGGATTCCTATAATATGAATGTCATTCTGTTTCAGTAAGTCACTGAGTTCCCTAATACCTTCATGATCCATCACTTTTCTTTCCCTTTTCTTTTCAGCTTCATTATTTGCCATAATTTTATCTTCTTTATCACTCATTTGCTCCTCTACTTTGTCCATCCTCGTTTTTACGGACTCCATTTGGGTTTGCATCTCACAGCAGTTTTAATTTTGGCATAACTAGATTTTAGTTCTTTTATCTCTGCAGAAAGGGATTCTCTAGTGTTTTCTATGCTTTTCTCAAGCCCAGCTAGTATGCTTATAATTGTTGTTTTAAATTCTAGTTCAGACATATTATATCTGTAGTGATTAAATCTCTGGTTGTGAGATCTACTTCCTCTTCTTTCTTTTGGGGTGAATTTCTCCATCTTGTCATTTTGTCCAGAAAAGAAAAGAAGAAAACACACACACACACACACACACACACACACACACACACACACACACACACAACAAAGAAAAAAGCAAAAAAAAAAAAAAGTAAAAAAAAAAAACAAAAAACAAAAAAACACTAGGTCCTGGGTGTGTTCTGGTCTGCTGGTTAAAAGAATCTAGATCCTAAATTAAATTAAATTAAAATTAAAACCATATATAAAATATTTTTAAAATAATAAAAAATTTTAAAAGGAATTAAAAAAAAGAAATGGAAAAAATAAAGAATGAAAATAAAAAGGAAGCTAGATTTGAATTCCCCTAGTAGACTTGGTACAAGCTAGTTGTTTGTGCTGGTCCTTCTGGTGGAGGTGCCTGTCGCACTGATTCTCATGTGAACTTGCCCTAGTGTAGATGCACCTCCAAAGTGCAGGGGGGTGAGACTTGGTAGAAGTGGCTCCAGCCTCTACTATGTGGCACAGTTTTGCTCCCTGAAGGCTTCCAGTGCTGATGAGGGGGGATGAATGTGGCAGCACCCTGGTCTCTAGCCCTGGAGCTGAACATTCGCACCCCCACTCCTCAGGTCACCCTCACAGAAGAGCAATCAATATCCCTCAGCTGTCACCAGTTGCCATCAGAACCCTCTGTTCACCCGGCCTGTGTCCGAGCTTTTTCATCTCAGGTGTGCAACTGAATTTCAAAATCTAAATTTTGGGGACTTCCGCAGCACAGACCCACACTGTTCCTCTGGGTGATCATCTTGTCATGCTTTTGCAGTTTGCTGGCTGTGCAAGCAAAGTGGCTGCACAGGGGCTCAGACTTTATGGCAAAACAGAGCAAAAAGCCAGCACTCCAGCTCCCTGCCCTCAACAGGAACCCCCTGCCCCTCCCCACCCCCCACTCCTATGCCTGGAAACAGTGCAGCATGTTGGTGCCACCCTTTCTTCTTGAGACCCAGGGGACCCTCAGTACATGCTGTCATTCCTGGGACTCCACCCCACTAAGCACCTTTAAGCCACGCATGTCCCCGATGGTAGTGGACTTCTGAATGTTCCAATTTTCCACTCCCTTGCTTATAATACTTTGCGGTAGCATCCATAAGCAGGCTCCCTCCCCACCACCTTACCCACAGTTATATCTCCCCCAAGTCAACTCTCTGCACCTCCTACCTTCCAAAACGTGGTTGCTTTTCTACTTGTAGACTTGCAGTTTTTGTTCTCTCAGACCTCCAATTGATTTCTTGGGTGTTCAGAATGATTTGATAACTGTCTAGCTGTGTTTGAGGGACGAGACAAGCTCAGGATCCTCCTACTCCTCCACCATCTTAACTTCCCCATAAAGGCATTTTAAAACAAAGAGAATTTACTATTCATTAATCCTTGTTAAAAAGACCCCTAAAAGATGCAGTTCAGCAATAAACTGAACTCACAAGAAAAGAGTTAAGTTATAAGAAGCAATAGTGAACAGAGAAAACAGGTAAACATGTGAGAAAATCTAAACAAGTAGTGAATTTATAAAATGAAAATTACACAATAATGATTAATTTGGGGGAATATAATACAAGGTAGGGCTAAATACTAAGTAACAATAATACAGAAAATGAAATGGATAATTGAGGTTAAAACACTCCATGTTCTTGTAGTGGTCATGACAATTATAGACATAATTGTTAAGTCAGTATATAAGTTAATAGAACAGATATAACTTCTAGACCATTAGGGAGAAATGAAACAAAGAAATCCTAACAATCTAAATAGGAAAGGAGGAGGAGAAAGCAAAGAGAAACTGTGATAAAGAGAAACACATAGCAAGATAAGAGAAATAAGTAAAAATATATCAGTAATCATAATATACAGATTTAACTCACCAGTTAAAAGATAGAAACTCTCTGGATCAAAAACAAAATCCAGCTATATGTTATTTACAAAAGGCACACCTAAAACATAATGACAAAGAAATATTGAAAGTAAAGAGATGGAAAAAGATATATCAGACCAGCACTAGCCAACAGAAAGCTGGAGTATTTTATTAATAGCAAGAAAATAAACTTTAAGGCAAAAGGGATTATTAAAATTAGGTAGAGTCATTGAATAATAATAAAAGGAACATTTCACTAGGAAAATAATACTATCCCAAACCTGAATATACTCAACATTTGTTGAAAAGCCTTAAAAAGCAAAAATGGAGAGATGTTTAAGAAGAAATGGACAAATCCACAACCATAGCAGGCATTTTAACATATCTTTTTTATAACTAATAAACTAATCAAGCAGGAAAGTAATTAGTGAAGCTATAGAAGATTTACATGATGTTCCTGAGAATACCCCAAACTTTATATGTAATAGTTAGAGAATACACATTCTTTTCAGGCATATATGTCGTATTTATAGAAATTAACCATGTACTAGATCACGAAGCAAATCTCTAATTCTACAGAAATAAAATCATATATATTTTGTTCTCCATACAGAAAGCAATAAAATTAGAACACATTTACAAAAAGACAACCCAAAATTCCTATATATTTGAAAACCTAAAAACCCATTTCTAAATAATTCATGGCCCAAAGGAAAAAAAAAAACCCACAATGAATATTAGACTATTTCAATAACAATAAATATCTTATATATCAGAACTGGTGAGATATATCTAAAAGTTCTTAGAAATTATCTCATTAAAAATGAAAAGATTAAATATAGTGAGCTGGAGGTCTCACTCAAAAGTTTAGAAAAAGAATATGAACGCAACACTTGAAAAATAAAAGGAACAAAGGAACATCATCAAAGAAATAGAAAAAAATGAGAAGCTTGACAAAAGCTGTTTTTTGGAAGAGATTAAAACGGACAAATTTCTAGCAAACTGATCAAGAAAAAAGAGAAAAGTTATAGATCAATAAAAAGGAAACTTTACTACACTCACAACAGAGATTAAAATATAAGTGAATTCTATGAACAAATGATACCAAGGAATTTAAAAAGAAAAAAGATAACATTTTTCTATAAAAATACAACTTACCAGAGTTGACTGAAGAAGAAATTGAAAACCATATATAATTATACACATTTTTAAAAGATTAAATAAGTATTTGAAAAGCTACTCACACTCGGGGGGGAGGGGAGAAAAAAAATTACACTCTGATAGCTATACATGTGCAGTAAGAGGAAATATTAAGAGGAATAGGATTTCTATCTATATATCTGATTCTAAATTCATTTCATGATGTTGGTATATAATCTTGATACCAAAATCAGACAAATGTAATATTAGAAAATTATACGTCAACTGGAAAATAAAGGCCAAAATAAAATATTAGCAAACAAGATCCAGCAAAGTGTAAAAAAAAATATAATAAAATATAGAAAGTAAAGTTTTTTCCAAGAATTGAAAGATGGCTTAACACTCAACAACATAAAGTTATTAATATAACTCACAACACTAGGTGACTAAAGAGAAAAACTATAAGAATTTCTTTATATCAATAAACAATTAGAAACTGAGAATTCATCTACTAAAACCCTAGAGTAAACACCATACTAAATTGTAAAACCCAAGACACATAGCCTTAAAGTAAACAAGCAAGAATACACATGAATAAAAGGGCAATAAAACCAAACCAAACCATCCATTCACAAACACACAGAATAAAAATAATGAGAATCACAAAGATATAAAACCATCATAACTGACAAACAGTGGTTCTGATTTTCTCTTAATATAGTCATATACTTAAAAAATCCAAGTGAATCTGTAAGTTACTGGAATATGAATTCAGCAACATTGCTTTGTACAAGATCCAACATTCCTGTAGTGCCAAAAAACCCCATATTCTTATTTTTGTAAATTGGAATAAAACTTATAAAGTTAATAGAAATGAATCTAATGATATAAGTACAAGCATTACACAGGAAGTTATAAAGTATTATTAAAAGAAATAAAAGATAATAACTGGGAAGGTAGGACTATTTATTTATGCTAATTAATCAGAAGATTCACTATCCAAAGATCACAGTTATTTCCGAATTAATTTATCAGTTTAATTCTATAATTCACATGGAGGAACAAAAGACCAAGAATAGAGAATACAGAGAAGAGAGTGAAGGAAGGTCAGATGAAAGGAGGAGAGAATGGCAGGGTAAGAGTGAAGAAGAGAAAGATCTCACCTTTCCAGATTTAAGACTTACTATAAAATCATGGCCTTTAAGATTTTTTATTTTGACTCAGAGAGAAGCAACCAGAAGAATGAAACTGAGTAAAGAGAAACAGAACAGAAATAGACTCACAGGCATGTATAGGAACTTGGCATATGACAGAAGGTACCTTTCAAATCAGCAGGGAAAAGACTAACTGACCATTCACTGATCGTGAACTATCAACTGGATTATCTATAAAAAGAGGTAACATAATATCCCCACTTTGTTTTATATTAAGAAATTAATTCCTATTAAATTAACATTTTAATGTGCTCATTTTTAAAAGAAAATAAAAGCAAATATCTTAGTGCACTGAGATAAAAAGAGATTATGTTTTTAAAAATTCAGAGAAATCAACAACCCAATTCACACCGCAAGGAACTAGAAAAAGAGAAACTAAAAGCAGCGGGAAAATAAATAAGTACAGCACAAAGAAATGAAACAAGAATAGAAAAACAATAGAAAAAAACTAACAAAACTAAGAGATGGTTTTTTGAAAATATCAACAAGACTGACAAACTCTTAGCTACATTAAAAAAA
Organism: Panthera tigris; assembly: GCF_018350195.1. Taxonomy (NCBI): domain Eukaryota; kingdom Metazoa; phylum Chordata; class Mammalia; order Carnivora; family Felidae; genus Panthera; species Panthera tigris. Next base: position 133,481,180 of record NC_056665.1, read on the forward strand.
ATATTCAAATAAGTAAAATCAGAAATGAAAGAGAAGACATAAGAAAATGAAAGAGAAGACATAAGAAGCTACTATTGGGGTGCCTGGGTGTCTCAGTCAGTTAAGTGTCTGACTCTTGATTTTGGTTCATGGTTGTGGGATTGAGCCCCAAATTGGGCTCTGTGATGGGCATGGAGCCTGCCTGGGGTTCTCTCTCTCTCTCCCCCTCTGCCCCTCTCCTCTGCTCATGCTCTTTCCTTCTTTCTCTCTAAAATAAAGGAGGTAAAAATTTTAAAAAAAGAAATAACTATGAACAATTATACACCAACAAATTGGATAATCTAGAATGGATAAATTCCTAGAAAGATAATTTATCAAGACTGAATCATAGAGAAATAGCAAGTTCTGAACAGAACCATGATCAGTAAGGAGATTAAATCAGCAATCAAACACCCTTCCCCCACCCACCTCCCTCCCCAAATAAGCTCAGGCTTAAAGGAAAATTCTAAAAAACATTTAAAGAATGTCCTCACTTTTTCAAAAAACCGAAGAACATACTTTTAAACTCATCAGATGAGGCCAGCATTACTCTGATACCAAAGCCAGCAAAAGATACTGCAAGAAAAGAAAACTACAGCCTTCTATTTCTGGTGAAAACTGATACAAAAATCCTAACAAAATATTAGCAAACCAAATTCAACAGCACCCTAAAAGGTTTATGTAACATGATCAAGTGAGGTTTATTCCTGGAATGCAAGGATGGTTTAAGATTTGAAAGTTAATCAATATAATACACCACATTAACAGAATGAAGAACAGAAGAACAGAATGAAGAAAAATTCAAGTGATGCGGAAACAGCATTTGAGGGGCACCTGGGTGGCTCAGTCATTAGAGCATCCAACTCTTGATTTTGGCTCAGGTCATGATCTCATGGTTTCGTGAGTTTGAGCCCTGCATCAAGGCTTCAGTGCAGAGTCTGCTTAAGATTCTCTCCCTCTCTCTGCTCCCCCCTCCCCCCGCCATTCACACTCTCTGTCTCTCTCAGGATACATAGATAAACTTAAAAAGAACACTCAGCAACAAAGTAGGAATATAAAGAAACTACCTCCATAGTAAAGACCGTATATGAAAAGCCCACAGCAAACATCCATACTCAATGGTGAAAAATGGAAATTTCCTCTAAGATCAGTAACAAAGTAAGGATGTTCCCTCTTACCACTTCTATTTCATACAGCACTGGAAGTCCGATCCAGAGCAATTAGGCAAGGAAAAGAAATAAAAGACATCCAAATTGGAAAGGAGAAAGTAAAATTATCTCTGCTTGTAGATGATATAATCTTATATGTAGAAAATACTAAAGATTACACACACACACACACACACACTATTAGAATAAGTATATATAGCAAAGTTACAGGACAGAAGATCAACATACTAAAATCAGTTAATTTCTTTACACTAACAATGAACAATCTAAAAAAAAATCCCATTTAAAATAGCATCAAAAATAACAAAAATGCTTAGAAATTAATACAACCAATAAGTCAAAAGACCTGACAATTAACATTATAAAATACTGTGAAAGGAATTAAAGAAGATGGAAATAAAAAGAAAGACATCCCCTGCTTGTGGATTGGAAGACATAATATTGTGAAGATGTCCATACTACCCAGAATAATCTAAAGATTCAATGTAACTCCTATCAAAATCCCAATGGCATTTTTTTTTGCAAAAATTAAGAAAAATCTTAAAATTCATATGGAATCTCAAGGAACCCTGAATAGCCTCAATAATCTTGAGAAAGAAAGAAAAGTTGGCAGTCTCACACTTCCTGATTTCAAAACATATTTCAAAGTTACAGTAAATAATACATCTTTGTAGTGGAATTAAGACAAATATATAGAGCAATGGAACAAAACACAGAGCCCAGAAATAAACCTTACAGTGCATATGGTCAAGACCACATGTGAACAAAGGATGGTCTCTTCAACAAATGATGCTGGGAAAACTGGAAAGCCACATGCATTCGGCCCTTACTTTGCACCAAATACGAAAGTTAACTCAAAAAAGACTAAAGACCTAAATGTAAAATCTAAAACTATAAAACTCCTAGAAGAAAAAACAAGTTTCATGACACTGGATTTGGCAACCATTTCTTGGATATGATACCAAAAGGACAAGCACAAAAGCTGACAAATGGGACAATATCAAAATTAAAAGCTTCCTTGCATCAAAGGAAACAAAGTGAAAAGACAACCTATAGAATGGGAGAGAAAATTTTCAAATCACATATCTGGTAAGTGGTTAATATCCAGAATATATAAAGAACTACAACTAAACAACAACAAAAAGTAAATAATCTGATTTTAAAAATGCAAAGAGGGGTGCCTGGATGGCTCAGCCAGTTAACTGTCTAACTCTTGATTTTGGCTCAGGTCATGATCTCGGGGTTCATGAGTTCAAGCCTCACATCAGGCTCTGTCTGCACTGACAGTGTGGAGCCTGCTTGAGATTCTCTCTCTCTCCTCTCTCTCTGCTCCTCCTCACTCCCCCCTCCTCTCAAAATAAATAAAGAAAGAAAATAGGCAAAGAATTTCAGCATTCTTCCAAAGATGATATACAAATGGTCGAAAGCATACGAAAAGATGCTCAACATCACTCATTGCATCATTAATGCAAATAAAAACTACAATGAACTATCACTTCATGCTCATTAGGAGGGCTGCTATCAGAAAAGCAGAAATAATAAATACAGATGAGAATGTGGAGAAACTGGAACCCTTGCACACAGGTGGCAGGAATGTAAAATGGTGCAGCCGCTATGGGACACATTATGGACATTCCTCAAAAAATTAAAAATAAAATTATCATGAGGGAAAATAAATAAAATGTTATAATCATATGATCCACCAGTCCTACTTCTGGATATATATCTAAAATAACTGGAAGCATAATCTCAAAGAGATATTTGTATACCTATGTTCACTGCAGCATTGTTTACAATAGCCAATAAGGGCAAGCAACCCAAATGTCCCTTAGTAGATGAATGCATAAACAAAGTATGATATATACATATATTATAATATTATTTAGCCTTAAAAAAGAAGGAAATCCCAGGATGCCTGGGTGGCTCAGGCAGTTAAAGCATCTGACTTTGGCTCAGGTCATGATCTCGCCATTCCCAAGTTTGAGCCCCGTGTCAGGCTCTGTGCTGACAGCTCAGAGCCTGGAGCTTGCTTCGGATTCTGTGTCTCCCTCTCTCTCTCTCTCTCTCTCTCTCTCTGTCTCTCCCCCGCTCACACTCTGTCTCTCTCTCTCTCTCTCTCTCAAAAATAAAATAAACATTAAAAAAAAAAAAAAAAAGGAAATCCTGTCACTTGCTACAACGTGAATGAACCTTGAGGACATTATGTTAACTGAAGTAAACCAGTCACAAAAAAGATAAACGCTGTAAGATTCTACTTATACTAGGTATCTAAAGTAGTCAAACTCATAGATACAGTGTAGAATATTGGTTTTCAGGGGCTAGGAAGGGGAAAAAATGGGGAGTTATTGTTCAATGGGTGTAGTGTTTAGTTTTGCAAGATAAAAAAAAATTCTACAGACCTGTTACACAACAACGTGAATATAGTTAGTACTACTGATCTACACTTAAAATTAGTTAAGATGATGGGGCGCCTGGGTGGCTCAGTCAGTTAAGCACCTGACTCTTGATCTTGGCTCAGGTCATGATCTCTCGGTTCACGGGATCGAGCCCTGCATCAGGCTCTGTATTGACAGCACGGAGCCAGCTTGGGATTCCCTCTCTCTCTCCACCTCACTCTGCCCCTCCCCAACTCATGCTCACTCTCTCTCTCTCTCAAAATAAATACACATTTTAAAAATAGTGAAGATTATAATTTTTATGTGTATTTTCTAAAATTAAAAATTTTACATAATCAAATATAAATATTAAATGATTACAGTAAATTTGATTTTATTAAAATGTCAAATCTGATGATGGCAAAAATATCATTCAAAACAAGTGAAAGACTTGGAAAAGAAACAATATGTATAATTACAAATGACAGGTATCTAGAATATTTAAAGAACTGCAGCAAACCAATAATATCAGAAAAAAAACTTCATACTGTGATAAACACAGAAAGCTAAATGAATCTCAGTAGGATAATGGGTAAGTAAACTGGATAATTCACATCAAAGAATATTATACAGAGGGTAAACTGAATGAAATAGATTCCATACTGATCAACTTGGATACATTTCAAAAATAAGTCAAATAAAACAATTTGCATATGGTATGTCATTTATGTCCATTTTAGGAACATGAGCTAAAGTGTATATAGTTTCTGGATATACACATCTGAAGTAGGGGCACTAAAACAGGATTAAATTCAATCCACCATCTGCCTTTTGCCTGCACTTGTTAAGCAAAATGTGGTTGGAGTAAAACATAGAATCAGGTTGACCAATTTCACTTTAAATTCACGACTGTGAACCTCGAGCAGGCCTTTAACGCTGCCCAGCAAACGCACTCATTTCCTAATCCATTCATTCTCCCACGGACATGACTGCTTATTTTGTATCTTCTCCTCTCTCCTCAAACTCCAGTGTCTCCTTCTTTTCCCTCCTCACTTTCAGTGAGAACACAGAAGCAATCAGAAAAGACCCTCTATGAGCTCCCACTACCACGTCTTGACAGCCACCTGCTTCTGTGCCCAGGAACTCACCCTTCTCTGTTCCTAAGGATGAACTGACTAAGCCACTAGCTAAGAACTACATCCCCATTTGTGCACTGAGTTTATCCCTCCCAAGGTCCAGCATCTCCCCTCCATCTCTTATTATTATATCGACCCCCACTTCCTTTACAGGAATGTGTCAACCAGCATATGACGTCTGTCATTTCTCCCGCCTTATAATAAAGAGACCTCTTTTGACCCCGCTTCATCCTCTGCTGCTCTCTCCACACGATTTCACTATTCCTTTTTACAGAAAACCCCAAGGTTGCCTTTATTGGTAGAGGACAATATGTCTATTCCCATTCTCTCTCTCTTGAGGTTTAAATTGAGCCAATGATCAATCTCCTGTCCTCACCTTACTTGAGTAAACAACAGTATTTGACATAGTTGATCTTGTTCGTCCTTGAAACATTTCTTCACGTGGTTTCTAAGATAACACACTCGCCTGTTTTCTTCCCAACTTTCCAGTTTCCTTTGCTGGTGCCTCTTCCTCTCTTTACTCTCCATGTTGGAGTAGCCAGGGCTCAGAGTTTAGTCCCTTTTTCTTTTCTATCTGTACTTACCCTGCTGATATTCTCCTCAATTTTCATGATTTTAAATATACTGGCAAATTCCAAATCTGTATCTCTAGATGGGACTTCTCCCCCACACTCCAGACTCCTATGTCCTATTGCCTCCTGGACATCTCTGCAAGTCTAATAGTCATCTCAAAACTCAAGCTGCTCAAATGAACTCCTCCACTTACCCCAAATCTTCTTTCCATCTTAAGTCCACTAGTTGATGGCGACCTCATCCTTCCAGACTCTCTAACGAAAAAACTTAGGGCTCCCCTGATTCCTCTTGCTCTCTCACACCCCACACCCATCAAGAACTTTCATCATCTCTAATGTCAAAATATATCTAAACTCTCACTACTTATTACAACCTACTCTGCTAGCCCATGGTCTAAACTAGCCATTACCATCTCTTGCTGGGATTAATGCAAAAGCTTACTAACTGGTCTCCATGTCTCTAGACTTGTCCCACTATTAGAATAGCATGCTTGGCAAATCGAATTACTCTTCTAAAATAAGTCAGATCCTCTCCCTCCCCTACTCGAATCTCTCCAATGGCCCCCACTTCACTAAAAGAAGCCATAGTCCTTACAACAGTCTTCGATGCCCTACATGACCTGTACAATCCTCCCTCTGTATGACTGCCTGCACACCCCGACTTTCTGCTACTCTAACCGTCCGTCATTTTATACACTTACACTGCACTCCTCTCTGTTCCACAAACAGCCCAGACATATTCCCACCTGGGATCTTTCACGCTGGCTGATCCCTCTACCTAGAAATGTCTTTCCTAAGATACGGACATGGCTCACACTCTCACTCTCTTTGTGTCTCTACTCAACTGTCACTTTCTCAGCAAGGCCATTCCTGATTACCTGATTTAAAAGTGCAACCTTTCTCACCCTGATACCCCCATCCCTCTTTCCTAGTGTACTTGTCTCCTTGTAACTTACCACTATCTACCATATTCCATACATGTTTTTACTCATTTTCCTGTTACTGGCTGCCCCCCTGTCTAGAGGAAAGATTTCTGTCCATTTTGTTCTTTGCTAGATTTCAACACTAGACAGAACTCTGCCTGGATCACAGTAGACATTCAACTGATATTTGCTGAGTGGAAAAAAATACAAAATGTTTATAAGTGCATATGTAAATAGTGGGTGCACAGATTCTGTTGTATAACTTTTTTATATTTTTATTAGTTAAATATTGCACAATGTAAAAAATTAAAAAAGATATTTAAAAGATATAAACATTTATTCATCCCATTTATTCAGGGTTGATTAGTATTTCAGAATATTTTTTGCTAAATTCCCCTTAAGGGCTTGAAAATCCCTGACACTCAACATGGTTTTAAATAATTTTCCCTTTATTATGGTCTATTTTCAGATTAATGCATCCTATGTTAATATAGAATAATGTGACTGCTAAATATAATTTTCACGTAAATAAAAATTATATATATTTACCCTGATTTGAACAATGGAACACATGATAGAAGTTTCTGTGAAAAGAATCTCCACTCAAAAGTTGTCCCTGCTTGTTCTGTGATGCCATTTACATTAAACCTGCCCACTGAACTTATACATTGAACCTGCCTTACTTTCATTTTTTAAATTAAAAAAAATATTTTTTAGAGAGAGAGAGAGAGCGAGTGAGCTGGGGAGAGAGAAAAAATCTTAAGCAGGCTCCACGCTCAGCCCAGAGCTAGACACGGAGCTCTATTCCACAATCCTGGGATCATGACCTGCGCCAAAATTAACAGTTGGACCCTTAACCGACTGAGCCACCCAAGTGCCCCAAACCTGCTGTAAAATAAATAGTATAACGATAAGTCTTAGCAGAGCCAATAATTTTTTAAAATTTTTTAATATTTATTTTTGAGAGAGAGACAGAGCGTGAGCAGGAGGAGGGATGGCGCAGAGAGAGAGGGAGGCACAGAATCGGAAGCAGCAGAGCCAATAATTTCTACTGTAAGAAAAGTTATAAAGGAATCTGTGCGGCAGACATCTGAGGGCAAAGCCCTATCCGTCTCCCTTCCCCTGACAAATACCTGACAGAAAAACATTGCAAAAACAATGGCTGAAACTAACGTGCTAGCATCTGTAAATTGCATAATACTGTTTGAGTAGAAGAAAAACTGGGGCAACAGAAAAATGCTCTGACTGGTTTCTAGGCCTCCTGTTTTCCCAACACTTCCATCTCAGTGTTGACCCTAAAATAACTAAAATTATCCTAAAGTCACTCATCTTGGCAAGTGACTGACAAGACTTGCTTACAGAGACTTACTTAATATGTTCTTCAGGAGCACATGCCAATGCAAAGAATCGTGAACATATGTCACTACAAATTAGGCAGGAGGGGGACAGAAGTAACTAGAAAGCTGCCTTAGAGAGGAGGGTTATCTGATTCCTAATGCAAACATGCTCTTTATGGGTCCTGAACCTCCCCAGGCATCTTGTGATATATATGTCACAATAGCAGAATGCTGCAAATGACATTATTAACCAGGCGTTCATTAAAGATGTACTTTAAAACTTTCTTACAAATCAGAAAAGGGAGAATAATTAAGATTCTCATCTGTCTATTTTAATTTTGCTCACAGTAATCTAAACTTTGAACAGTATGTCCTACAAGTAGAAACTGATATTTATTTACTGCTTCACACATTAGAACATACTTTCATAAGCACCAACTCATTTTGTCCATATTATGATCCTATCAATTAGATATGACAGCTATTATTTTACAGATGAAGAAACTAAGACTGAGAGGGGTTAATGACTAAGTGGCTTGCCCAGAGTCACACAGCCACAAAGTGGAGAACTGAAAAAGATCCTCTTACTTTAATACATGTTCCATCCAGTATATAAGCCTTTATATGTTCAAAAAATTAATTAATGAATAACATCATTTTATAAGCGAAGGTACATTTTTCTATTTTCTGTAAAGAGAAAATGGTGATTAATCCATAGGCCTGTCCCTTTAAAGTATATTATAGTTTGGCAGTATGTTATAGTTTAGCTACTTCTATTTTAAATGTTGGGGTCATTATTTTTCTGCTACTTTTATTTAGCTACCTGTAGGTTCATGTTAATAACCTATTGTGATATTTGTAAATGTTCAATGTGAAATTATGAAAACATAGAATGCATGCACTATTTAAGTATAGGGTAACTAGGGGCGCTTAGGTGGCTCAGTCTGTTAAGTGTCTAACTTTGGCTGAGGTCATGATCTCATGGTTTGTGGGTTTGAGCCCCATGTCGGGCTCTGTGCTAAAAGATCAGAGCCTGGAGAATGCTTCAGATTCTGTGTCCCTACTCTCTCTCTACCCCTCCCCCACTTGTGTTCTGTCTCTCTCTATCTCTCTCTCTCTCTCAAAAATAAATAAACATCAAAAAAATTTTAAGTGTAAGGTAACTAATAATACATTAATGTATCATTTTGACATTGTTTACAAAGAGGTAAAAACAAACCCCTTTTAAAAATAATGTTTAAAAAAAATGTTTTAATGTTTATTTTTGAGAGAGAAAGACAGACAGACAGAGTGCTAGTAGGGGAGGAGCAAAGAGAGACGGAGACACAGAATCTGAAGCAGGTTCCAGGCTTTGAGCTATCAGCACAGAACCCAATGTGGTGCTTGAACCCACAAGTGGTGAGATCATGACCTGAGCTGAAGTCGGGCACTCAACCAACTGAGCCACCTAGGCGCCCCCCTAAACAAATGTTTTTGAAATCTTCAATGTTAGAATCATATATCCGATACCTAGCAAATGTCTGACTTACATTAGGAACTCAACAAATGTTTACCGAATTGTACTCTCAAGAAATCCTCTGAAGGACATAGGCTAGCATACAGGTATTTAGAAATGTCTTCTTTTATTCTTAGAGTCTCAAGGGATTTATCAAATTCTATGATTGAGAAAAGAACATATCAAAAGTATCAAACTTGTAAAGTATTCATTATCATATAAAAGACTTTAAAGATTTCTAAAATAAATCAATTTTATCCTGTTTACAATCTAGTTTAGCAAACTGTAATCTAGAAATAATTAATCATATGAATATTTGACAAATACCTCTCAATAGAGGCTCATCAGGGCAAAGAATTTGTTATGTTCCCCACTATATTTCCAGGGTCTAGTACAATACCTGACATACTGTACTCCATATTTGCTCAATTGTTAAATTAACGAATACAGAGAGACATGAATATTACGCCATGAACAGAAACTTTAAAGATTATTTTAAAAGTACACATTTTTTATACTAAGTAAACTCCTAAAAATTAAAAAAGAAGTACATTTCCCAGACCAAATGAGGGCAGAATTTATAACACAAAATTGCAACATGCTGAAGGAGAAGCAGATTTGGGTGGGGGGAAGACAAGCTCGGTGTTGGAAATGTTGAGCTTGAGGAGCTACAAAAGTGTCAAGTGGAAATACGGTAGAAGCATGTTAGGGTCTGGAGCCCAAAAGAGAGGTCAGAGTTGCCATATATATTTAAGAACCACCAGCCTAAAGGGAGAGAGTAAGGCATAGAGAGAGAAGAGCACTTAGTATTTAACTGTGAGGAACACTTGGGTAGAAGAGGAAAAGCCTGCAAAAGATAGTGAGAGAGATAAGGAAAGCCAGGGGACCGTGGTGTCACAGGAGCCAAAGTAAGAGGCAATTTCTAGTTCAACATTACTAGGTAGTCAAGTTAAGAAGAGGACTAAAAAGTATCTAAAACTGAGGTCAATAGTGACCTTGACAAGAAGACTTACAGTCAGTTGGTAGGTGTGCAAGCCAAACCAGAGTAGACTAAGGAGTGAGTGAGATGTGGGTAAGTAAGGAGTGTGTAGACAAATACTGACAGAGGAGAACAAGAACACAAGAGATGGCAGGGAATATGTAATTCTGAGATTCTTTTTATCTACTAGTCAGTCCGTCCGTCCATCCATCCATCCATCCACTCTCCATCTTTAAAAGTTTAAGACAGGAGAGACTAAGCATGCTTAAATGGTAACAAAAGGGTCCAAGAGGAAGAGGTAAAAAAGGAGAGAGGTTAGTTAGAGCTAGAGCCATACAATCTTTCCCTAGGCACTGGAAACCTAGGAGGATACTCCTTAAACTAGAGTTTAAACTAAAAACCAAGGAGGTAGAATAGGGATAAACAAAAAAGAAACTCACTCCAAGAAAGATACTTCAATATAAGTGATTCAGCGTGACATGTGAAACCAAAAAGGAATGCTAGCTAATCAAAACAGAAATTGTTTGGTGGAAATATTTTTAAGGTGGAAGGAGTCTAGGCAGGGAAATTGGCTGAATAAGTGGTGGATGGAATTAGGGAAGCAAAGGACCACGAGATCCCGTTGTAGGGGTCTCAGAGAAGGGTAGTTCCCATGCCAGCCATGAGAGCTAAACCTGAAGTCTAGTGTGATGGTATGTCCTCTACAGAAAGAGGAAGAATGAGCTGGTAGTCTGAGGGGAAGAGATGAAACTAGAAAGCTTAATTATACAGAGACTATCACGTAACTATAATTAAACGCAGGTAGGTCGTATTCAGTGAAAAATAAGAAAATTTGTACAGTATTTCTCCACTTCAGATAGAATCCCAGTATTTCATTTTTGCACCTAAACAACTACGTGCTCAAAACTTATGGCAGCCAATGAAAGCCTCCCTTGTGGAGGAGCGGCTGACATGACTCGCAGGACACACAAATCTCTCTTGTGAGGAGGGACCTGGCTGGTTCGGTCACACAGTCTTTCTGATTAATTTGTATCTCTGTATTAAAACTCAACAACTCTGATCCATATTTGACTTTTGTTTATTTTGTTTTAGTTTCTGACATTTTGCCGTTGCCCAGGGCCAAAGTCTGCCAAACATTCAGCCACATGTACCTGTAAATACAGGGGTCACTAAGTGATTCTTTTCATTGGTGTCTTACCAGAACCTAGCCCAATGTCTCCATGGAGAAGGCCCTCAACAAATACTTTGATAGAGGGAAGGAGCAAATGTGTGAATGGTCCCATAGAGAGAGATGATGGTCACCAAATCTCCCTGCGAAGGGGTCCTTTACAAACCAAGGGCCCTTTCGCTGTCTGTTGAAGCCCACAGACCACTTCTCAGAATAGTGTTTTTAAATGCACAGTATGACAGAGGAAACTAATCATACTGCAATACAGACAAAAGAAACGAATTACGGTGAAATATACTGAAATCAAAATAGAAAGAGAAGTTGTGACATCATCACAAACATGGTTCCGGGGCACGCGCTGGGCCCGTCAAGTCCCAGACATCTCTGTAGAAAGATCTGGCCGGGCTACTTCACTAGCAACACCACCTACTGATAGCATCTGCAGGTTTTGTTTTCAGTTTCTCAGAGAGGAATTCTCCAAACTCCTGTCTGGGAAGACGTGTTCTCAGGACAAAGTGGCAGAAAGAGGCCGTGGGAGCTCCATGGTTCGCTGTGTCATTTTTCACCCCACCCAGTAGTTTCCTTGTTGTGGCCTCACCTTCAGCCCCTCATCCCTGAATCCAGTCTTTCTACTTAACCCTTTCAGTCTTCCTGGAAGGTAAGGGAAGCATGGCTGCCTGGGTGAATAGGGGAGACAGAGACATGGAGGCTACCTGTTTCTTATACAGACTTCCAAACAACCCTCCTATGTCCCATGGCACCTGTGTTCCTACTCTGAGGGAGTCCTGAACCTTTCTGGGGGCCAGAAGTGCAAATTAGTTTGCCTTGGGGCTTCTCACGTTGCTAGCTTAGGATTCAACTGTGATCAGGGATGCTTAAATTGGCTACAAGTAGTATTCCTGCTGACTGTCTTCCAAAATTTGGTTGCTATATTCTTTCATCTTTTCTGAGTACATACCTATTTTACTCCTTTACTTTTATTTATGGGGTTTAATGAGGAAGCAACAGTAAATGTATTTAATCTGTCACATTTTACTGACATTGCCACTAACAGTTTTACAAAGGAGAAAAAGTCTTAAAAATCAAACTTTGAAGTAAATTCCTCAAAAATTCATCTATTTTATAACAATGATTGTCCCATCAAAGATAATCAGTATAATTATAACCGTAACTTCATGAAGGCATCTTATTCACCACTGTATTATCCAGTACCTAGCATAGTAGAGGTGGGCAATACTTAATAAGCGAACTGAATGAATACAGATATGATAAAAAGTTGAGATCTTTAGTTTTTATGATTTCAGCACTTATCAAATTCACTTAGGACTACATGGGCAATACTCCAAAAAGCAAATGTTCAGAAATAGATACGCCTAATTTGGAATTCAAGACCAATGTGTTTTACAACCACAAAGTTCTTCACTACAAAAATTCCACTGTGATTCTGTATTCTAACTAATAATTTCTTAGATAAAAATGAATTGGCATTCAAATTCATCTAGTTATCTTGCATAACCAGTAGCGTAAAAATACAATTTTTTTTTACAGCTGCTACATGAGGAGGATTTAACTAGAACTAGATGTACAGTTTTAAATGTCATTAAATGCACCTGTAATAATAAAGAAATTCTACTGAAAGTGCAAGGTCCTCCATATTCAAAATCTGCACGTTAGCTATCAAATTTTAGTTTAGCTATCACAAATTACTTCAATAATTTTAGATTGTTGAAGAAGTAGGTCTAGTAGATCCTTGCCATTTTTGTCAAGTGAATTCGAAGGGCCATCACGACATGTCCTACTTTGTAAATATAATGTAAACTGTATGTCCTTTGTTTTGTAATGGTCCACCGGTTATCACCTAAGCCATAATTCTCCTAAAGGGCCCAAAGGATTATTCAAAATTTTCAGTCATATTTTATAGGGAAAGTTAAATGCATAGTTTTGATTTGTTTTAGACTGGGGAATTCTGATATATTCATTAAATGTTTACTGCAATTCTAGCAAGATGGTTCCATGTTCCATGGTAATTTAAGCTAAAACTCTTTACAGTCATTCAGGTCAAGATGTTCCTCTAGGCAAACTGCCCCAAAAATCCATAATCCGTATGGTACTATCCTGATAAATGCTTCTTCTACAGCTCATTTTTTATCATTGTGTACATTCCATTGTTACTAACTTCAAATTAAAATATAATACTCACTTCTTCAGCCACAAACTCCTTACTCAGACCAAAATCTGTCAGCACCACGTGGCCATTAGAATCAAGCAGAATGTTCTCAAGCTTAATGTCACGGTATATAATCCCCAACTGTAAAAACAAACAAATATGCATTTTAAAATAACAGTTTCCAAAAAATAAATTAGGAAAGTCTTTGTCTACCTTAAAAACAAACCAAAAAAAGGATTCTCCTGCTCAGGATGCACTAATGGCTCTTAGTGACTGGCCATGGCAAATGTGAATTCCTCTATCTCAGGGCTCATCTGCTGGGCTCGCTGGACCTCTCCTACCTCCTAACTCTTCTTTCTTTGTGTAACGAAGGTCCATCTTTGTTGGACCAGCTTCTGTGGGGTCTTTCTGTTGACTATTGCTTCCTCCTATCTTCTTAATTATCTAATCCTCACTGTACATGATCTTCTTCAGGTACTTTTAGCCAATTCGTGTCCATCACTTGCTAATGGATTCGTAGGCTTTCCTGACTAACCAGATTCCACACTGGTCATGTCTTTCTTTTTCTTCTTACAGCACCTACACATATATTGTACTTATCTAAAAATAACTGATATTTTCTAGGCGTTTCCTCCTTGTCTTGATATAACCATACTCTAACTCTGTTCTTCACATTTATCTAGTATCTTGCAAAGCATCAACTAGATAATTAATAAAGGCTTGTTGGATAATAGGCTTCTAAATAAGCAACATAAGTCAATTAGATAACATTTATATATCCCTCCATTTTGTTTTGCATGTGTTACAGTAAAACACTTCAGCTATTTCTTCAGCTAAATAAATCTACACAAGTCATATAAGTTCTTGATATATGTGCATTGCACATTTCATGTTATGTCGGCCTAAATTAAATGTTTTTAAACTTAGAAACCCTGCTTTCTACAACATTAAGTATATGAAAAAGCAGATTCGTACTAATTTCTTAAAATTGAAACAAAAAATTACAGAAGGAAACATGCTAGGCAATTTTCCTCCTGGAACTTCAGTGTTCTACACGAAAGAGAGGATAATATCTGCAGTCCGAGCAGACATTTGACTCAAAGCTTCATGAACATCTAACAGCCAGTGTGACTTTTTTTTCTTTGAAACAAACTCTTTGAAAACAATTTTAGAAATAAATTATTTACTATCTGCTTCACCTCATTACTTCCAAGGAAACTCTCATTTTTGTCTCTTCTCAGGAAACTCAATGTTAGCAGCTGTGTCAAGGTTAATATTCCTGGCTTCCTGTTGTATCTCTTTGTATTTATCTTTTTAGGGTAGTAAGATTAAGAGAAACTTAGCTGAGATCTGATTTGCTACATTACTTTCACTCTACATCAATTACACGTATATCCAGTATTCATCAGGTTTTCTACTTCTGATTACCCTGTTTTAATAATAACAGGTGTTTATGGATTTTTTTCTTTAATAAACAGAATTAACAGAATTAAAGATTTCACACAAATTAAAAACTGAATTTAGTAGCTTACCCATTGGAGCTTTGTATTTGTTTTGCTTGTTTCTACTCTGGTTATTTATGGTGATTTCCACCATCGTTTTTTTATTATAAAAACTTACACCTAACCATAAAACTCCAAGATCTTTTCAACCCATTCCTGGGCCCAATTTGGTTCATATATGAAGATGTCCTAACTGCTTTATATCCCACGGATACTCAACCAGCAAAAGCTGGCCACTCCAGGACAACTCCACCCAAAGGAATGTCTGTCAGCTCCCTTCCTGCTCCTCTGTCCCTTTGGTCCACGCACTGCAGCCCCACCCCCATGCCCACCAGGGCCTTTTCTCTTTCCCTCCTGTTCTTATACATTTTCATCCACTCTCCGTAAGACTCCTGCTCTGACCCCCCCCCCCCCCCCCCGCCCCATCCAGTCCTGGCTCTGTTCTGCTCTAGATGTCCCCTTTCCTTGATCCTCTCCTTCTGTGCTTGTGTCTTCTCACCATCTTTTCTCACAGCCTCTCCCGTCCATTGCCTCCATCTTGCAATTCCAGTCTCCTTGCCACTTTAAAATTTTCCTCCCTCTTCCCTGCCTTTTCCTTCATCTCTCTCCACTCCTGTCCATGCTCCATAAACACCACTTTAATTCCTGTTCATGTCTAATCCAGTGCAGGATCTGAATTCACGACAAAGAATAGTAGCTCTACAATGCACCTGTCTCATCCTAATGTAGCGACTCAAGTCGTGATGGCCTCATGATCTCACATACTTTGATGAAAATTACTCAAACACTTTCTATTTCTGAGGAAATACACACACACTTGGTCTACACAGCTAACTGCTTCTATAATAATCCATCCTCATTAAGTTAAAAAAAATTTAGTCAAAATTTCTTCGATCAAGATTAATAGTATCTGAAATAATATATATATTTTTAAAGTTCGAATGGATTTTATGGAGTTCAAACAGCAGCACAGGCATGAATTCCACTTAAAGTTTTTAGCAACTGAGTTCGCGCTACATGGAGACAATGGAAGAGAAGGGACAGAGAGGGAACAAGAGGGGGGCCCCAGGGGCAAAACAAAGGCAAAGGCAGACCAGAGTGGGACAGCGGGGTAGCTGGGTAGCGTGGCAGGCACTTCTTTCCAAAAACTCATACTCTCCAACTTAATCAGGAAATATACCCTGCAAACAAACAGGCAGAGTCTGCAACGGAGTAAGTCACAACTAAGCAAATATAGATTATGACTTGTGGTTTTATTTCAAAGGTTATTTTAAGAATGAAAAGCTTTTATTCTAATGGTACTTTGTAATAAGCATTAGGATTTTTCATAAACAAGAACCAAAGAACTGCTCACATTCTACCTTTTTAATCCGTATCGCAGGAACTACCAAGAAAAAAAGATGATTTTTGAAAACGGGAACTACAGAATTGAGAATATTGGCAACGGTGTGTAAGTGTGCTTTCACAATCTCCACGAAGACAATGATGTTTAAAACAGTAGCTCTTTAGCTCCAGAATTACCTCAGTTAAAATAGATTTTTTTTCAAGAAAAGAACTCTCAAAGACTGAGCATCTTACCTTGTGGAGATGTTCGAGGGCAAGCACAATCTCTCCAACATAGATCCGCACCTCGTGCTCTGTGAAACGCTCTCTTTGAGAAAGATGAGTAAAAAGTTCTCCACCATTTATATAATCTAAAAATGAAATATATTTTTTTCTTTCTTTGACTTGTATTCATAAACTTAAGGAAGTATTCCCTTTTAAACATTTTGGATTAACCACAAGGCACTGACTTTAATATATTATTTTTGTATAATTCTTTGTCTATAGTATATAGTTTCATCTAGAACATATTACTAAATACACATAGTAATACATTTCATAAGATAACGACTACCCTAAGCCACAATCAAATGAATGTGCATGGAGTATTGCCATTAAAACTATTACATGACATCTGTATATATTTAAATACATTTTTCCAAATGCAGTGTATCAAAACCTCTGCCATCACCACATAATACTTAGCTTGCTGTGGAGTAGCAAAACATCAACCATTGCAACAACTAAGATAAAAAAAGGAACAGAACAAAACAGAACACAAACAAAAATCTCAGCTTTTCCTTTGTAATAGCTGCCAGTCACTATCTGAGCAGATTCCCTATTTTCTAGAATTTTCTATGTACTCTTTCAAAAACGTGTTTCAGGTAGCAGGTGGCCTTCTTATTGCTCTATGCAGCCCATAAGTAAAAGTGGCACAAGGTGGCTGAGTCAAACACCTGACACTGAAAGATTCCCATTTCCCTCTTAATTTGCCCCATTTATCCCAAGAATAATGAAATTAGAGACAAAAAAGGCTACAGTGAGAAATACATAAGAGAGCTGAATAATAATAATAACATAACATAATAATATATTATAATGTGATTAATAATATAATTACTAATTATAAATATAATTATTGTAATATAGACAGTATAAATATAATTATATTTAATAATAATTACCATTATTATTTGTAAAAATTATTTGTTTGTAATTAGCTCTAATAAGACATTTATTGATAATCTGATAGTAGCTTCATCAGAAACTAACCACTGCTACCTGACCACACAACATCTACGTGTGAGAAACAACATATACCTAGAAAATAGTCACAGATGTAATTTAAAGCTTTCCTCCTAAAAATTTGAGAAACATGCATCCCAAGTATATTCATTTATCAAGTTCAGCAAAATTTGAAAAAGGAACAAAGCAAAATCTTCACGAACTTGCAAATTTTTGTTTCATCTTGCCTGGTTAGCTTTAAATTCCAAAAAAGCAGATGCAACAGAATGAAAGAACTCTAATGGTTGTTTTGCAGTGTGTTTTACAAAGCGCATGCCAATAAAAAGCATTGCCCTTCTAAGGCTTCTGCATTTTGCTCAGAGGTTTTAATTATATCTTAACACAAAGCTAATTATTAAAAAGGTGTAAAGGAACACAGCATTCCTGCCAACTAACAATGAATTTTTTCTACCTTTAAGTAGTTATTTACTTAAATCAAATACTGATGTTTATGCATACATGGTTTCCACATTTAGTCATGACACAGAAACAGACACCCACAGGTCAGCTGACCAACTGACAAACTCCTACCCATCCATCCTTGCATGTCCTATGCCATTTTCTCATCTTCAATAACCACTCCAGCAGTTGATCACTTCCTTTTTTGTTAGCCGCTGTACTTACTAAAGACTTCTCCCACTGCAGTTATCTTACTGTATTGAAAATGTTTATTTGCACACTTGCCTTCTCTACGAAACTCTGAGCTTTCTACAAGTCTGGATCAATGTATTCATCTCTACAAACAGTACCCACATACAGGAAGCACTCCATAGATATATTAATTAAACACAGATTCTTTACAGTGGAATATTAAATATACTCTGAAAAAAATCACTCTGAAACTCAAAGGCAAGTGTGTTGTAAAAAGAATCCAATATACTATCTTTCAGGGACTTCAATATAGGCCATAGGACCTGGGCTTTGTAACTCTCAGACTGGGATCAAACAGCGGTTTCACTGTGTCCTGCCTTGAGCAAATCAAGATTCTCTCAGCTGCAGTTTTTATCCATACAATGGAAATGGTTAACTACTGTGGATTATGGTTGCTTGGAACATAGAAAGTGGTTTATTTTCCATTTACTGGGGAGACAGAGAACAACTAATGACAAACTTAAGAAAACAAACCTAAAATAGCATCAAGTAACCTACTTTCTACTTTTGGAATCGCCCAAGAGCCAAAGGTGAAGACCTGACTTTCATAAAATAAAAATTTATTTGTAGGTACATGGTTGCATACTTTACAAAGTGAACAGCCAGCTCTACGCAGCGGTCCAGGTATCGACAGTGGTAAGTAGATACAGAAGCTGCCAAAGGGCTATAATGGCAGGAACTATGGTACAACTGAAGTGTCCTTATGGGTTAAGTACTTGTGCTAATCAGTGGCTGGGATATGAGGTCAGTGAGAATTTCTATAATGTAAGCAGTTGGTACTCAGTCATTATAATTTTAGTTGTTCTGTTTAGTGTGTTGTGGTATCTCATTATGGGTTTAATTTGCACTTTCCTGAATCATAATGATACTTAGTATCTTTCCATGGCTTATTGGACATTTAAAAAAATATTTACTTATTTTTGGGAGAGCACAGGTGGGGAAGGGCCACAGAGAGGAGGACAGAGGGTCAGAAGCCAGCTCTGCACTGATAGGCTGAAAGCAACGAGCTCGATGTGGGCTCAAACTTATAAGCCAGGAGATCATGACCTAAGCCAAAGTTGGACACTCAACCCACTGAGCCACCCGGGTGCCCCAGCTTATTGAACATTTTTATATCTTCTTTGGTGAAGTGTATTAAAGTGGGTTTTGTTTTGTTTGCCTTTTGATGTTTATATTTTTTTAAGTTTATTTTTGAGAGAGAGAGAGTGTGCAGGGGAGGGAAGGGGCACAGAGAGAGAGAGAGAGGGAATTTTCCAAGCAGGCTCCACGTTCTCAACACAGAGTCTAACACAGGCTCGATCCTGCAAACCGTGAGATCGTGACCTGAGCTGAAATCAAGAGTCAGACACATAACTGACTGAACCACCCAGGGGCCCCTGATTTTCTTTTCTTCATTTGAAATATAGTTCACATAGGAGCACCTGGGTGGCTCAGTTGATTGAGTGTCTGACTTTGGCTCAGGTCATGATCTCATGGCTTGCGGGTTCGAGCCTGATGTCGGGCTCTGTGCTGACAGCTCGGAGCCTGGAGCCTGCTTTGGATTCTGTGTCTCTGGCTCTCTCTGCCCCTCCCCACTCATTCTCTCCCTCTCTCTCTCTCTCTCTCAAAAGTAAATAAACATTAAAAAAAAAACTGAAATATAATTCACATACCATGAAATTCGATAGTTTTTAGTATATTCAGTTATGCAACTATCAACACATTCAATTTTAAAACATCTTCATCACTCCATCCAATTTAAATTCCAATTTATCTTTTTTTTCTTTAGTTGCTTGTGCTTTTGATACCATATTTAAGAAACCATTGCCAACACCAAGGTTGCAAAGATTTACCCATCTTCCACTAAGAAATTTTTTCATTTTAGCTCTTACTTTTAATCTTTGAAACATTTGGAGTTAATCCATTCATGTTGAACAAAGCAGTGAAAGTGGATATTCTTGCCTTGCTCCTGATTTTAGGGGGAAAGAATGGCTCTTGATTTTGAGGAAGTTCGCTATTCCTACCAAAAAGTAGCAGTAGGAGTGTTTTTATCACAAAGGAGTGTTGAATTTTGTCAAATGTTTTTCTATGTCTACCATGATGATAATATGGTTTCTGTCCTTTATTTGACTAGTAAGGTATATTAATTGATTTTCACTTTTCCTTGCATTCCTGGGATAAATCCTACTTGGCCACAGTATACCTTCCTTTTAATATGTTGCTGGATTCAGTTTGATAGTATTTTGTTGAGGATTTTTGTGTCTTTATTCATAAGAGATATTGGTTTATAATTTTCTTGATTTATCTTGATATTTTTGTCTGGTTTTGGTGTTGAGGTAATACTGGCCTCATAGAATTGGTTGGAAAGTGTTTCTTCCTCTTCTATATTTTGGACATTTGTGAAGACTGGCATTAATTCCTTCTTAAACGTTTGTCAGTATTCACTACGGAAGCTACATGGGTCTGGGCTTTTCATTGTGGTTAGTTCATTACGTCTTCTCCTTCTTTAATTTACTTACTTGTTATAGGTCTATTCAGATGTTATATTTCCTCTAGTCAACTCTAATAGTTTGTGCCTTTCTAGGAATTTATTTCACCTAAATTGTCTAATTTTTGGCAGACAGCTGTTCAGTTTTCCCTTATGACCCTTTTTAATTCTGTAGTTAGTAGTCCCTTCTTCTATTCCTAATAGAATGTTTGCACATTCTCTATTGGATTAATTTCTGCTCTAATCTTTATTATTTCCCTTGTATCTGCTTGCTTTGGTGTGAGTTAGCTCTTCTTTTTCCAGTGCCTTAAGGTGGAAGATAAAGTTACTGATTTGAGATCTTCTTTAAAAAAATTTTTTTTTCTTCTTTTTCAATTCAGGCAATTACAACTATGAATTTCCCACTAAGCACTACTTTAGCTGCATCTCATAAGATGTGGTATGTCATGTCTTCATTCTCTCTCATCTCAAAGTATTTTCTGATTTCTCTTTAGAGTTGTTCTTTGACACACTGGTTACATAAGAGTAAATTGTTAAATTTCACAGTTGTGAATATCCCAAATTTCTTTGTGTTATTGATTTCTAACTTCATTCCATTGCAGTCAGAGAACATACTTTGTATAATTTTAAACTTTTTAAAGTTTATTGAGGTGTTTTTAAAAAAAGGTTTATTTAAGTAAAATTTACACCCAACGTGGGGCTCAAACTCACAACCCCAAGATCAAGAGTCAATGCTCTTTCAACTGAGCCAGCCAAGCACCCAGAGGTGTACTCATTTTTTTTAGTGGCATACCATATGGCCTATCTTAAAAGAATGTTCCTTATCCACTTGAGAAAAATATGTACTCAGCTGTGTTTGTTCAGAGAGCTCTACAGATGTCTGTTATATCTAGGTGGTTTATCTTCTATTTCCTGGCTGCTCTTTTGCTTAGTTAATCTAAAGCATTATTGAAAGTGGAGTACTGTTGTTGAGTTGTTTATTTCTCCCTTCATTTCTATCAGTTTTACTTCACGTATTTTGGGTCTACATTGTTAGATGCATGTTTGTTTGCAATTGTTATGTCTTCCTGATGATTTGGCACTTTGATCATTATGAAGTGTCCCTTTTTAATCTGGAGTAACATTTTTTGTTTTTGAGTCTATTTTGTTTGATATTAGTAAGCCACTCCTGCTTTCTTGTAGTTGCTGTGTGATTTCTTCTTTTCCATCTTCATTCTTTAATCTATTTGTATCTTTGAATCTACACTGTATCTCCTGTAAACAGCATAATGTTGATTCTTTTCTCCCCTTGTCTGACAACTTCTGCCTTTTGATTACATGGACTACTCCATTTACACTTAATGTTATTATTGATATTGTTGATGTCTGTCTGCTGTTCTACTTTTTCGTTTTCTATATATTTTTTCTCTATTCCTCTTTTACTCCTTTCTGTTTCACTAAGTGAATATTTTCTAATACAACATTTTAATTCCTTTAATGAATCTCACTTTTTATTAGTGGCTGTGCTATGGCTTATTATATGCACATTAACATCAAAAAAGCTTCAGATATATACCAACTTAATTTCAGTGACACACACAAACATTACTCCTGTAGAGCTCAAGGCCTCTTCCTTTTTATGCGATATTGTTATACACAGTACAACTACATGTTACAAGCCACCAGAATATAACAATGATTACACAATTTTATGTCTTTCAGAGAAGCTGAGAGGAGAGCAAGTATATATTTATAATTTAGCATGTTAGCCTTATTTACATTTTTGGTTCTCTTCGTTTTTTTTTTCTTGTGGATTCAAGTTATGATCTGATTCCAACTCCCTACCCCCACCAGAAGCTTGTTTTTATTTATTTTTTCTTTATTTAATAACTGAGTATTCTAGTGAGGTCTGTTTTACCTGCAAGAAGTCTCTGCTGCTGCTCCTTAGAGGACACAACCTTGGGCATTCATAGAATGGTTTAGCAGGACTCTTTTTTTTTTTTACTTTCTTTAAGAACCTGATCTGTTAAGCTGTCTGACTCTTTCATATTATACCCAGTTGTTGAGCTCCACTAATTGCTGGCTGATTGATCTATTGTTTTCAATTTATGCCCTGGGGCATAAGTTACTCGCCAGTCTGATCCAATAAATTCAGGCTCTGTTGTAGGGTTAGTTTCTGAGGCCGGTGTTTGAGATTTGTTCTGGCCCCAAAAGTGTTCTTCATCCTTGACTATTTCCCTGGTATGCTCATTCCAACAGTTTAGTGTGCTGCTCTAATGGAGCTACGAAGCCTCCTCTTAATTGCTTACCACCAAAGTCCCCATTTTCCCCCCTCATCCTTAGGTTTGAACTTCTACATACTCTGCTTCAAGTAAGTTCTTTTGTTAAGAACTTCAGAGTTCCGGGTTTATGCACTACTCCCTCTGGGGAAATCTCTGATGCACTGCTCTGGGGCTGGGGGTGAGGACAGTGGCCCACTTCTCTCAGAGTGACACCCCTGCTTAATTAATAAGGTGCTACATGAAGGCACTAGTCCCTGGCCTTCTCAGTTTGCCTCTACCAGCACAGAACCCTCACCCTACAAATCAAGCAGGGCAAGAGCATCAGAGCTCCATATTCTCAACTTTCCAAGCCTAGAACAAAGCTTCTGCCCTAGGAGTGGGGGCTGGGCGGAGGAAAGGAGCTCCCAAACTCTCAGCCACAATTCTTTGCCAACAATTTAGCCTCTGTAGCAAGGAGCTGGGTGAATGAGAAATGCTTGGTGTCCTGAAATCTCCTGGTGAGATACAGTATCTCTTAACTGGGAGCTGAGGGGAAGGGGACCCCAACTTCTTGGCTACCCCCACCCAAATGGAGTTTCGGTCATGCAGTGTGGGAGAGGGCAGAAGGTCATGGCTCAAGTGCCACCCACTTTTGCTGTTCTAACATTTAGATTTCCTTGAATAAATGTTTCTTCAACTGCTATATGTATGCCCACCCACAGGCTAACCCCCAGAGATTTAAAATGATAACTTTTATTAGTTACAGTTGTTTCCCTGGAAAGCAGGTCCATGTAGCTCCTCACATGACCATTCTAGGAGCAAGCTCTCTTTGTTTACTTTTTAAAATAATTTAAAGGCATTCTTGTGGATTTTGGATACAAGTTCTTTGTCAAGTACATGTATGGAAAATATTATCTCTGAGTGAGTGGTTTGCTTTTAATTTTCTCAAAAGTGTCTCTTGATGAGCAGAAAATGTTTAATTTTTATTAGTTCAGTTTTCTCCTCCTCCTTCTTCCTCCTCTTCTCATACTGCTTCCGTCCGCCTCCTCCTTTTGGTTACTGTTTTGAGGAGACTTTGCCTACACTAGTTATAAAGATATTCTCCTATGATTTCTTATAAATGCTTTATATGCTTAACTTTTATGTTTAGGGTCTGTTTCAAACTAATACTTGTGTATGGAGCAAAGTAAGTGTTGAGATTCACTTTTTTCATTGTTCTAGCACCACTTACTTCTTTCCCCATTGAATTGCTTTGTCACATTTGTCAAAAATCAAAGGGCTATAAAAGTGTGGGTGTATTTCTGGAGTCCTATTCTATTCCACTGATCTATATGTTTCATGCCATACTGCCTTGATTACTGTGACTTAATAGTCATTTTTAAATCAGATCATTTAAGCCTCCCATATTTGTTCTTCTTTAAGACTGAACGAGCTCTTCTAGTTCCTTTGTTTTTGCATAGGAATTGGAGTCAGTTTGTCAGTCTCCACCAAAAACGCTGCTTGGATTGTGACTTTGACGGTTTTGCATTTATAGTTCAATTTAGGGAGAACTGGCATGTGAACAACATTGAGTGTTCCTACTCATGAACATGGTACATCTCTCTATTAATCATGTTTTCTTTAATTTCTCTCAGCAATGTAGAATTTACAGAGTAAATTTATTCCCAAGTATTTTATGTTCAAAAAATTCCACTTTCCAGTTGTTTGATCCTACTATATAGAAATACACTTTTTTTTTCCATTTTATTTTGAAACAATCATAAATCTAAAGACAAGTCTTAAATATAGTCATAAAACTTTTTTCAGGAACCCATCTAAGTGATTTGTCAAGTTGACAACCCATCACTCAAGCACACTTTCATCTGTATGCCATACCATGACATGATCATTTACAAAATCAGTGTATTAACACAAATATATTGTTACCATCTAATACTCAATCCTAATGTCAAGTTTCCTTAGTTGTTCTCAAAGTATTACAGCAAAAGTTTCCAGTTTAGAATCAAATGTTCAGTTTAGTCATCCAATTTCTTCAGTTCGGAATAGTTCCTGTCTTCCCTTGACTTTCATAACCTTGACACTGGGAAGATTACAGGCTTCATACTTTGCACACTGTCCCACAATCTGAATTTGTCTGATGTACCTGCATGATCATACTCAGGTGAGCATCACTAGAGGAAATCATGGAAGTCGCACTGTTCTTGGTGCATCGTCTCAGGTAGGGCCTGATTTCGATTCATCCTAGTATCAATGATTTTCACTTTGATCTCTTGATTAAGGCAGTTGTCTCCTTGGCTTCTCTACCGTAAAGTTACCTATTTCACTTTGTAATTAGTAAGTATTTTTGGAGAAGTACTTTGAAACCATGTAATTATCCCAAATCCCATCATTCAATTTATTTATTTACATCTGAAGGAACTCAGGGGTTTAGTTTATTCAATGAGTTAAAATTCGCTACCACCACTTATTTTTGATTCTGCAAGTGTGGTTCTTACTCTTATGGCCTGGCTCTTCTAGAATTTTGACAAAAGTCTTGTAGAGTTTACCAAGTCCCTATACCTTGGGAGGAATTTAACTGCAAACTGTCTCCCCGAAGGTGGGAGCTGCTGAAATCTTTATCGGGCTCTTTCAACCTTTCCAGCTTTTGTCTGGGCCACTTAGATGTTCACCCCATGCACTCACTGCTGGGAAGTCAGTCCACACACAGAGATTTCTGAACCACCTCACCTGTGGTTCCCTTCTTGGCAGGGTCCTTTGCCACAAAGGAAAAGGGTCCTTTGCAGCCACTGTGTTGGCCCCAAACTCCCAACTTTTGACTCCTCAGCCTTGTAAGACTGCCACTTCTAGACTACATTTTGACCTCTTATTTTATATATCCTTGGAAAGAAGTATTTTTGGTATTTAAGAACCTAAGTCTTTAGTGTCAGAAAATCCAAAAATCCTAGTGATACCATTCATCAGTTGTGTGACTTTGAGCAAGTTGCTTAATCTCTTTGAATCTAAAACCATAATTATAAAAGGAGAACAATATATTTCCCTAGGGTTTGTTCATTTCATTCAACAGGCTTTGAGCCCTTATTATATAACAATTACTTTTCTAGATACTGCACCCATATGCCAAACTAAACAGGCAATAATTTTCCATCCTAGTGAAGCCTGCATTCCAGTGGGAAGAGAGAAACATAAGTAAACAAGATACTATGAATACGTTGGAAGATGATGATTGCTATGGAAAAAATAGCACAGCTAAAGGCAGATAGGGAATGCCAGGATAGAGCTGAGGACTGCATTTTAATAAGGGTGGTCGGTGTATGCCTCACCAAGGTGACTCTTGAACAAAGAATTTAAGAAAGTGAAGACATGAGCTAAGCAGATGTTGGGGGGACCCGATTCCTGGCAGAAGTAACAAATGCAAAGGCTTCAGGCGGGAGAGCCTGGTGCACCTAACAATTAGGAAGGAAGCTAACGTGGCTAGAACACAGTGAACAAGGAAAACGTAGCAGGGGAGCAAAGGTCACAGAAGTCACTGAGCTATGGGGGTGGGAGAGTTGTGCAAAGTCTTACAGACCATCACCGGGGCTGCTATGCATACCATGCACGGTACAACGTATTGTGATCCTCTGGAGCTGAGATGGCCATTGGAAGGATCTCATCTTTCACTCTGAATGAGATGGGAAGCCTGTAGAGGATTCTGAGTAGAACAGTGAGGGAAGATAAGACTTGCGCTTTACTAGGCTCAATGATTCTGGCTGCTGTGTTGAGAAGGGCAAGGGTAGAAATAAGGGGATCACTTGGAATGAAGCAGGGTGAGAGAGGATGGTGGTTAGGAGGAAGGCGACTGCAGTGGTAGGAGTACAGATCCAGTCCCACCGGAGCACCTGAAGAGATGGAGTTGGGGAAGGCTGCTGGAACAACAGGTTTGGAGAGGATGACCCAGAGTTCACGTCTGGGGATAAGGAATACACAGTGTCTAACAAACACTGAAAGCTCAATACAAGGTAGTTACCATGATCCTCATCATCACCCTCAATTATTCAAAGACTGTTAAAGAGGTACAAAAGAGCCCTCTGGAACGTTTTGAGGGAGAGGAAGATAGACTTCTTATGGCTGGTTTTGGAGCAATGAAGAGCAGGCTCTGAAAGTGCTTCATGTAAATTCCTTGAAATTATGTGCAATTGTTTTCAAGCATATGTAAGCATCTGTGCATTCTTCTGAGAAGAGAGGGTCTACAGCTTTTATCAGATTCTCCAGGGAGTTGGAAGCCAAAAACAGTTTAAGGAACATGGCCCCTACAACAACATTGTAAATTTGAGTCGAAAAGTTCCTATCAAGTTCTATTTACAAACAAACCAATGAGTACTGGCTGCCAGCACATGGGAAACACCCGAAAATAGTGTCCTACAGGTCTCCAGCACAGCAAACTTTATCATCACGGCACACACACCCGGTTCCGGCCTCTCCGGGGCACCGAGCTCACTTCTCACTGACTTCTACCCTTGCTTGGCATAGCTGTCCTGGGGATTATTTGTATTTAGGATTGGACTGGTGAGGTCCAGAGCTTTACAAAGTGAAATGGAGCAAGGGGTTTTCATTTTCAACAAGATCTCTGACTACTGAGGATGTGCTGGGACCGCATTCTGGTGTCTTTACATTGGTGTGTTTATCAAGAGATCTAGCAAATCTAATAGGGTAAAGTTGGGGCTTGCTTGCCCTAAGTAAAAACAATTTAGCCAGGCAGTGAGACAACAATAACACAGATTTAAAAGACCGTAGGGATATTGTTAAATATGAGCTGAATTATAAAATCTTGACTCTCTTGAAGGAGAATACTGGAATCAGGAAAGCAGGCAGATTCTGGGACAGAGTTAGCAATGGCATGGATATGGTCAGTGACATCACAAAAACCCAGATCCTTACTGATATCTGGGAGGAAGATTCTTCTCAGCTTTATAAAGCAAGGAACCCCACCCTTCACCCCCATCCTTTCCAACTGAGCATAAATTATATTTCCTCCCATAAAAGACTTACTAAAAGCTCAGACTGAAAAAAGTCGCTGAGTGGAAACTGGAATTACCTCAGGTCTACTCTGCTTGGTCAGCTTTTGGCCCATGCCAACATGTCTACCCTGAGTAATAAGTTTCCTGTACAAATTATGGATTCGTTAGATTTCTAGAAATTAGATTTCTCAGGTTTCTGCCAATTTCTTTCACAACAAATTGCAAGCATGAAGTTTGGCGTTTTTTGGTGGTTTGTTTGTTTGACTGAAGCCAATGCTGACTGTTTTTATTCTGTTTATGATAGGGAAACTGTCAGAAACAGCATGAGAATGCTCCATTTTTACTGATATTCCTGAACCTTCTTGCCTCTCTGGACATAAAGTGGACCAAGTGGTACTGACTCAGTGAAGGCTCTTGGCTACTGCTGTTTGTATGGAAGCCACATCTCTATAGCCTGTAAGTCAGGGAAGCAGGAAAGGGCTGCTGACAGGTAGGAATTCAGGAACATAAAACAGGGTTTTCACTGCTCTCCTTTAAAATTTATTATCTCAACACAGCTTGCTGCTTTTGAGACCAGACAAAGAAGTAATAACAACTACAGACATGGGGCACCTTCTATGTGCCTGTTCCACTTAGATATGACAGTGAATCTGACCCTTATCAACAGTGCTCTTAGGTACTATTCTAATAGTATGATCCCCAGAGAAAATAGGTACTCCCTAGAGAATAGTGAGGCTAAACAAATATACAAAGTTGTATATCCTGTGAGTGGGAGGATAGGGATTATGAATATGGGCAGTCTAACTCCAAAGAGTGATTTTTTTATGCCATATTAGAAATGTGCTTCACTTCCTCCAAATATGGTTTTACTGTTGCTTACTAACAGCAGCCTCATCGTGCAGCTGGTCTGGTTAATTACTGTCCAAAAAACTGCCTTAAGATCAACTGTTCTAAAAAAAAAAAAGAAAATCAACTGTTTTGTCCTTCAAACATGTAAATGGCTTAGAGCCAATAATTCTATATATTTGGTCATAAAATTGTGCTATCTTACATGTTTTTCACAATTAAGTTTGACAAGTCTGGAGGGCTCATCTGAATGTCACAGTGCTCAAAAGTAGACATTCTTGGCGGGAGGGGGGGTTGCTACACAGAGGGGTTTTTTTAACGGCCACAGTAAACAATGAGTTTCAATCTCTTCTAAGAATGTACCAAGCTAAAATTATCACTGACCCATTTATAGCACATAATTTAAAAGAGTCAATTTATATCTTGCAGGAATGGACTGGGCTGTTTTCTCAAAAAAAAAAAAAAAGAAATTACTTGGCCTTGCCTTCAGGAATACCTCCATCCTTATGGAAGACTCCTTAATTTTTCCTAAGAGGTGATAACCTTAGCCCACCTGCCTGTTCAAGACGATGAATTGAATTTGGCAACACAGAAGAGCTACAGTCTAGGAGTCCAGGTTCTTTGTTGTTGTTATTGTTGTTGAAGTAGGCTCCACACCCAACATGGGGCTAGAATTAACGACCCTGAGATCAAGAGTCCGACGTTCTACCAATAGAGCCAGCCAGGCACCACTACAGTCTAGGTCCTTGTCAGAGATTAGAACCTCAAATTGTCGGCAGTCCAAATCTCATCAAATATTTGGTTGTGAGAAATAATACATACAAAGGACGATACATGTAATTGTATCTATACCTCTTTCTGGATATGCCATAATGGCTCTGGCCAAAGTCAGAACAGAAGAGAAGTATAAACTTGAATAACACCATTTTGGACAAATTATACTCTAATCTTGTTCCTCAGGCTTACATTATATGGAATATTGACACGAAATGTGGCATCATCTTTAGTCAAGAAAGGCTGGTGAAAACTAGTCATTACATCTGGGCCCTATTTGAAAAGTTTTTCCTAGGTCATCCTGCCTTGCCTGTGGGCTTTATTTATTTTTAAACTTATCTTGATATAATTTCAAACTTACAAAAAATATTTGCCAGAACAGTACAAGGAATCCCTACATAACCATGATGAAAATTCACCAACTGTTTACATTTTGCTTCATTTGCTTTAGTATTCTTTCGTGTTTTTATATATGTGCATACTCTTCCTGAGAATAAGTTGGAGACATCACGCTCCTACCCCTAAATCCTTCAGGGTGCACCTCCTAAGGAAAAAAAAACCCCACCCTTTTCTATAACCACAGTACAATTATCAAGATCAGAAACTTTATGATAAAAACACTATTATCTAATTTGCCCTTTATTCAAGTCTTGTCATCTGTCCCACTAATACGCTCTCTAGCTACTTTTGTTTCTAGCCTAGGACCTAGTTTATGATCACACAATGCATTGGAGATCCTAGGTCTTTAGTCTGGACCCTCAGTCTTTCTTTCTTGATCTTGACATCTATGAAGAGGATAGTTCAGTTATCTCATAGACAAACCCTCAATTTCATTTTTTCCCCCCAGATGTTTTCTCATGATCAGATGCAGGTTATGCATTCTTGGAAGGAATAGCAATGACATGATGTGACCGTCTTAGAAAATATCAGGAAGCATGTGATGCTAGTTCTCCCAATATTGGTGTTAATTTTGATCACATGATTAGTGTGGTGTTTGCCAGGTTTCTCCACAGTAGAGTTACTCTGTTTCCTTTTGTAATTAACTGGTAATTTATGGGGAGATGAATTGAGACTATGTAGAAATATCCTATTCCTCATCAAACCACTGTCTACCCACTTTGGATCCAATGATGATTTTCTAATTCCATTGCTCTTTCTCTTTGTTTGTTGGACGTACATTTTGTCTGGCTGGGCAAGTATAGATTAGTAGGACAGATTCATAGAGTTAGACTGCAGAGCTATAACATACTTACATATTAAATTTTTATTGCTGACAATATTTTATAAGCGCTTTCCTCAGAAAGGCTTATAGCCACTCATACTCCCCACCAACAGTGAATGAATGCCTTAAAAAACAAAGTTCTCACCAACTCTTGATATTATTGTTATGTTTAAATTTTTACCAAATATGATAGGCATTTCCAAAAATTTCCAAGAAATTGTTAACGTGCAAAAGAAAGAAGAGAGGAAGAAAATCTGAGAGTGTGCAGCAGCTGGAACCTATTTTATAGTCCATACAATGCAAGACCTTAAATGATGCTTGTATAGACTGCTGGTTCCTTGAGTAAACTAAAAGAAACTTCTTATATGCAAATGATTACATTTTAAGGGGTTAATATAAAAAATATATAAAGAACTTACACAACTCAACACCAAAAAATCAATCTGATTAAAAAATAGACAAAAACCCCAAATAAACATTTTCCCAAAGACATCCAGATGGCCAACAGACACATGAAAAGATGCTCGACATCACTCCTCATCAGGGAAATACAAATCAAGACCACAGGTGAGGTGTCATCTCATACCTGTGAGAATGGCTAGAATCAGAAAGACAAGAAATAACAAGTGTTGGTGAGGATGTAGAGGGAAAAAAAACCCTCATGCACTGTTGGTGGGAATGTAAACTGGTGCAACCACTGTGGGAAACAGTATGGGGCTTCCTCAAAAAATTAAAAACAGAAGGCGCCTGGGTGGCTCTGTCTGTTAAGCATCTGACTCTTGATTTCTGCTCAGGTCATGATCATGAGACCAAGCCCCATATCAGGCTCTGCTCTGACAGGGCAGAACCTGCTTGGGATTCTCTCTCTCCTTCCCCTGCTCGCACATACTCTCTCTCTCTCTCTCAATATAAATAAACATTAAAAAAAAAATTAGCAACAGGGGCACCTGGGTGGCTCAGACGGTTAAGCGCCTGACTTTGGCTCAGGTCATGATATTTGTGATTCAGTAATTCCACTACTGGGTATTTACCCAAAGAAAATGAAAACACTAATTTGAAAAGATATATGTACCCCTATGTTTACTGCAGCATTATTTACAACAGCCAAGATATGGAAGCAAGCAACTTAAATGTTTACTGGCAAATGGATAAGGAAGATGTGGGGTGTGTGTACACACACACACACACACACACACACACACACACACACACTGGAATATTACAGAGCCATTAAAAAGAATGAGATTTTGCCGTCTGCAACAAGAATGGACCCAGAGGGTATTTTGGTAAATGAAGTAGGTCGGAATGAGAAAGACAAACACCATAAGATTTCACTCATATGTGGAATCTAGGAAACAAAAAAATGAGTAAGCAAACAAAAGCATAATCAGACTTATAAATACAGAGCACAAACTAATGGTTGCCAGTGGGAAGGGGGTGGGAGATGGGCAAAATGGGTCAACAAGCTTCCAGTTATGGAATGAGTAAGTCACAGGAATAAAAAGCACAGCACAGGGAAGACAGTCCATGGTATTTTAATAGTGTTGTAAGGGGACGGATGGTAACCATACTTGTGGTGAGGTAGCATAACATATAGAGAAGATGAAACACTATGTTGTACACCTGAAATCAGTGTAATATTGTGTGTCAACTACATGCAAATTTTTAAAAAATATTTTAAAAGGCAGAAGTTTGTAAAAAAAATCACAATAAAGCCAACTTAAGATAATACAAATTATATCTCTGGGCGCTCTGGGTGGCTCAGTTGGTTAAGCATCTGACTCTTGGTTTCTGCTCAGGTCCTGATCTCATGGTTTTGTGAGTTTGAGCCCCGCATCGAGCTCTGCACAGACAGTTTGGAGTCTTCTTGGGATTCTCTCTCTCCTTCTCTCTCTCTGCCCCTCCCCATTTGTGCTGTCTCTGTCTCTCTCAAAATAAATAAATAAAAACTTAAAAAAAATTAGATCTCAATTCTTTTGTATTTGCTAAATGGGTCTTTTCATGTTTAATGGCTCATATTCTCTATCTGTAGAATGTGAATATAAATAATTCCAACTCCCACATAAGATTGTCATGAGGATTCAATGAGCTACCAAGAGTTAAACTTGGGCCAGATATAATAAGCATGCATTGCACAGTGTTTATTGACTACTGTTATTGTTTATAGAGATCAATTACAATTTATAGGATTGAAAAATAATGCCCAGTTTACTTGTAATGATTTAGAAATAAAATTCAAATTCATGGTGTCCTGACATCTACTTTCTCAACATAAGCATAATTTCAAGGCTTATAAATGTTTAACATATATTACCGTCAAGTACTACTAGGGTATAATTAGTTTTAGTCAGTATTAAGCTAAAGAGAAATGTTCTTATAGAATTGGTATTTTAGTGCAATCAAGTTTTAAAGTTGCAGAGATATCTGATTTGTATTCAAGTACAATTAACTTGCTTTTAAAGAGTTTTATGTGATAGTAGTGGGGAGTGTCGGGTAAGCACTCTGTTGCTGTATCTCTAAGAAGCATAAAAATAACTCAGAAATCACACAAATAATGTAAAAATTCAAAAGTGCAGAATCTCTGCCATTTTCAAACAATACCATCCTCCCTAAATCCTGCAGGTCCTCATCTTCTCTTTCTTCTTCCTTTGATGGCAAACTTCTTTAGAGGGTCTATGTGGATATCCGACTCTCCCTACCCTCTGTTCACTTCCTATTGTTGGTAATCAAATTACTACAAGATTTGGTGGCTTAAAACAAAACCAATTTATTACTTTATGTTGTAGGTCATAAGTCTGACATGCATGTCATTGGGCTAAAATCAAGGTGTCAGCAGGGCTGCATTTATTCTGGAAGTTCTGGGAGAAAGTCTTGTTTCCTGGTCTTCTCCAGCTTCAAGAGGCTACCCACACTGGGGCTCATGGCCCCTTCCATCTTCAAAGCCAGCAATGGCAGTCAAGTCAACTGCTCACACCCCGTTACTCTAACCTCTTCTGTAGTCACATCTCCAGTGCACTCTCCTCTTTTGCTTTCCTCTTTCACTTTTAACCACCCTCCCCTGTGATCACACTGGGCCTGTCCAGGTAATCTGGGAAAATCCCCCTATTTTAAGGTAGCTGACTAACAATTTTAATTCCATCTGCAACCTTAATTCTCATCTGTCGTATAACCTGACATATTCATGGGTTCCAAGGATTAGGCTGTGAGCATTTCTGGGTGGCCATCATTCAGCCCACCATAGCCTCTATTTACTGCTTAACACACTACAGAACAATGTCCACCTTCATAATAGCATCATAGACTAGGGTTAAAAACAACCTTGCGTTACCAGACAATGAATGTTTTTCAGCCCTCACATTACTTGACTTTTCAGCTGTACTTTGCAAACCAAGAGAAAGATTTCAAGGAGAGTAAAGTAAGACTGGGGAACCATGCCTGTGGGTCCAGCCCAAACTGACTTGTCCCAAAATGGTTGTGTTAAAGCCACTTAACTTGGGGTAGTCCGTTTTGCAAAACAGCTAACGGAGAAGACATTGGTAAGTTGTAAATCGTGCTTAAAACCAAGGGACTTGCTTAAGGTGACACAAATCCATCCGACTCCAAGATCTAAAAGCCCTGCATGATCTGACCTCACAACCACACCACACAGGACTGTTTCCACTGGGTTCACATTGACATTTTGGTAGCCCTCTACTGCTCCTATTTTCAGGCTACCACACATGCTGGGTGGAGCCCTGTGCCTGGAACATTCTTCCATATCCCCTCCTGTTGCTCACCTAACTTCTATTCTTCCTCTTAAATTACACTTTAAATGTCACTTCTCTGGGAAGGTCTTGCCTGACAACACAGACTAGACTTAGGTGTTTTCACGACTGACTTTCATTAGTGCCCTCTGCATCTCCTTCCGACTACTTGCTTCAACTAAGTACTCAGTTATGTGCTAATTTATTTAATGTCTGTCCCCCTTTTCGATTACAAGGCTCTGAGGGTAGAGAATCTTGTCTAGGTTGTTTGCTACCATTTCCAAGCACTTGGCACAGGGTAAGCAGGCATGAAGAGTTTTAGAATTGACAAAATCTTGATACAGTTCACCTCTTGTACCAAAGGGGTCAGTATCCCAAAGAGTCCTCCAGGAAACCTACATAATGAACTTGAATTTGAAGCCACATATCATCTCTCCCATGAACCATCATTTATTCGTCTACTTTTGAGACCTGCAAGAGTCCCTATGCTTCTAAACTGGCTCAGTATCAGGCCCATGGACTGAGGAAGAAGTCTTCACCCAAAAGTCTGGGTGAAGTTTATGTCTAGAGAAGTAACAAGTTACAGTGTGTAAGACTTCTACCAGTGGGCAGCAATTCTAGTACTGTGACACATTAATATGTCCTTGTAGAAAATAATT
The DNA here is from genome assembly GCF_018350195.1 of Panthera tigris. Taxonomy (NCBI): domain Eukaryota; kingdom Metazoa; phylum Chordata; class Mammalia; order Carnivora; family Felidae; genus Panthera; species Panthera tigris. Next base: position 133,516,227 of record NC_056665.1, read on the forward strand.
AAAAATAATTATAAAGTGCCGATCCTTCACAGTTCCCATTAAAAGAATCTTTTTCTCTATTATGCTAGAATGATGTTCCTCTAATTTAGGCCAAATTTTTTTTTTTTCATACAAGGGATGCAATTTAGGTCTTATTTCAATGACATTTAACTGACACAGATATTTAACAATAGCAAGTAGATTCCGTTTTGTTGTTGTAGGGTTATCGCATCCTCAATAATATTTCCTTCTTGGATTTAGGACAGCACACTCTGTGGTGTGGGTCTGTGCCTGTGTGTGTTTGGGAAAGGGGGAGGAGATTGGAAGAGAAGGAAGTAGCCTTTAAGCCAGTACATTTGTTTTTTAAAAACAATGAACTAATCTTCAGAACTCGACCTGAAGATCCCCACAAAATTTCCAGGATTCCAGCAACTCCCTATGACAAATTCTTCGTATTTTTGAGACAATATTTTGTGGGGCTCTCATTAACAATACTGTACTGTATATTTGCAAGTTGCTAAGAGAGTAGGTCTTGAAAGTTCTCATCAGAAGAAAAAATTTTTGTAACTCTCTGAGGTGATGGGTGTGAACTAACTTAGTGTGGTAATCATTTCACAACATATAAACATATCAAATCATTATGTTGTACATCTTTAATATACTGTTATATGTCAATTACATCTCCGTAAGACTGGGGAAATATGTTATGGGATTAACATTAAAGTAAACAGCATCTGCTTTCAATCACAATTATTACTTTCTACGTATTATTTAATTTTTCCATTTCAAAACAAAAAAAAATAGGTACTCGAAGTCACTTCTAAGTATTTGCAACAACTTTTTCTGTTCATGCTTTGAGTATACTGTTGAGAAGTCATGCAACAAGAGCATTAATAACATGGAACACGTTCACTTTGTTGAGAAGAAACATACATTGCTAGTTGGTAGAGGATAGTTTCAGCTGCTCAGACCCATGCACATCTGATGTGACTTACTGTTGAACGCAGAAACTCTCTGCTGTTCTTAGTTTATGTGCTTCTATTAATAGGGGGAGACACTGAAATCCACTTGAGATACTAAGTTTGATGAGCCTTCAAATGTTACAAAAGACTACAGAAACGACCTACACAGCACTATTTTCCCCTGAGGGTGTACAAGGATAACCATGGGAAGAGTTGGGTCAACTTTTGAAGGCTCTGTTTTGTTTATGTCATCTCCTGGAAATCAGCTGGCAGGAGGGGAAGCAGAGCTAACAGACAAAAGCAAGGGTGAAATCCTACATCTCCTGTTTTCAAAGGGAGATCTTCTGGTTCTACTTTCACTCTCCACAGATCTACTTATGTCTGGCAATACTCTGACCTCTAGTCATTTAACCTTTTTAATCTCAAATCCCTTTATTTAGCATTTCCCTCTCATGTTTCCTCTTACAGTGGCACCCTCCAAAGAGCTATCTGCTTTAAGTCCCATATTCTGCCCTCACCACTACTCCCACTGTGCACTATTACTTGGCCTTCTTTTCTTTTCTTCCCCTACAAATTTTTCTCTTGCTTCAGATTGGCCTCAAATACATGAACTCCTACACATTCTGGTTCTCATTTCCACCTACTCTTCCTCCTCCAGACCACCCAAATCTCTCTTGATCGCACCTCTTCTTGTCTTGTATCTCAAGTACAGTCTTAATATGATATACCACACATACCATACAGACATAATTTCTTTTTAATGTCATGCCAAAGTCATCTTCCTTTTTTTTTCTTTTGGTTTTAGCTCAACTTCCTAATAGCACTTCTTCATGAATGCATTCCAGCTTATCGAAATCAAGTTCTGACTAAGACATCTCTATCAGTGTTGGACATTAGTCATATTTACTTCAAAACAAAGAAAAGGAAGTTCCTTCCATTACTGCCTGTTTCGCCAAGTACTACAGACTGCAATGTATCATGATCCAACTGCTACCATCTCGGCAATGTCCTCGCCCTGCAAAATGTGAGATGATATTAAGACTCAAAAGTGAAACTTTAATGCTTTCAATAACTTCAATTCATATTGAAAGGATGACTCATGATACTGTCTACAAGGCCGGGGTGGCATTCATTATTAACAAAGCTCCTTGGCATCACCTTTATAAAACCGTTTGTGATTTGTTTCTTCACTCTCTTCTTTAGTGTCTTAATTCTACTGATAAATCTGATAGTTTATACAGTCATAAATCAGCTGGTATTTTGACAAAATTACCATTAACAGATCAGAGAATACCAAAAGAAAAATTGTTTTTATAGATTATTTTCCACAGAGAATTCTCTCCCACTGTTAGTTAAAATGAATACAATTTTAAGAGACAGAGAGAGAGAGACAGAGAACAAGAATAGATTAAAATATTTTTGTATTTCTTGTTATAACCATACAGAGAGAGGTACAAAGAAAGTTATAAAAGGAAGTACGTATGGTTTGCATGTTATAAGACTTGGAAAGGCTAAATAATTATATAACGGAGAAAACCCATTAAATCCATATGATACCATTAGATGTAAATTACAACAGAGCCTAAGAAGATATTCATGATGTAGAATTAAAAAAAAAAAAAAAAACCACAGAAATGTGACTTACAACAGATGGGAGTACACAGGAGTAGTCAACAAATTACAGCCCAGGAGACAAGTCTAGTCACTGCTACTGAGCCCTAAGGTAGAAGACAGTAAAACAACAGAAATGAATGGAAGACAATTACAACTAAACCAGGTGTATTGTAGGAAACAATCGTACCTACGCAGTTCTGACAGAAACACTATACTCCATATCTGGCAAGTGTCAAGGGTAAGCATCTGTCAAGATAATACTAACGTTACAATAATCTTATCGTTTGGAGAAGCCTGTGCCAATCAGGCAAATTTTGTCCCAAGGGAAGGAGACTGGTCAAGAAATGCCCAGTGAGCCATGAATCCGAGGAGGAATGTGACAGCAACCTAGTTGTGGGTATCCACGTCAGCTCCCAACACATCCTAAAGAACAGCAAGAATGGTAATAAATCTCATAACCTGTTCCTTCAGCAAAACTTAGAGACAAACCAGTGTGCCATGAGCAGGCTGAGAAAGAACAGGACGGGACACAAGTACCATGGAGAGGGTAAGAAAATGCAGTCAGACAGCAGGTATAAAATTAATGTACAAAGACTGTCAGCTCTCAGCTAGAAGATACAGTAGAAGAGAAGACCCCATTTACAATGGTGACACGTGGCAGATTATCTAAGATTAACTTAAGAAATGTGGGTGGGAGGAAAATGAGAAACGCTCCTGTAGGTCTCAGAATTCAACACGTGAGAAAAGACATACCGTGTTCTTAAGCAGGAATAACCCGTATCATAAAAATGTCAATTCTCCCTAAATTTGTTTTAATTTAAAACGATCCCAATAAAAACACCCTAACAAGCTCAACACCCATACAGAACTCAACAATTTGATTCTAAAGTTCATGTTGAAAAATAAACAAACGTGATGGCCCCCCAAAAGGTTCTGAGGACCAGCCTTGCCAGGTATTAAAGCACACTGTAGAACTCGGATAAACTAAAATAGCATGATTATGGCTGGTGATTCAACAAACCAAACAGAGCAGAGAATCAAGAAACAGACCCTGATGTATATGAGAATTTAAAATATGGGAAAGGCAGAGCATCAGGTCAGTGGAAATTTGGACTTTTTTTTACTAAATGGTACTGAGAAAACCAGTAGTCATACGAAAAAGATTAGGTTGGATACTTATTTTATGTTATACCCAAAGAAAAATGCTCCATGTATCAAAGTACTCAATCCAAAAAATAAAACTATATAAGCACTGGAAAAAAACATCACTGAGTTCTTTTATAACCCTCAAATTTGAGGAGATCTTTTATGAGGATTTTTATGACTGAAAATCTGTAAGCCATAAAAATAGTTTTAAAATAAATTCCACTACACATAAATTTAAATTGTTTACCTGGTAAAAACATCGTAAAGTCAAGAGGCAAATGGAAAGCAGGGGAATTTTTACAATGCATATTGCAAATGGTTCCTCTCTCTAAGAGCTCCTCGAAAATTAAGAAAAAAATGAGCAAAGGGTACAAATGATTTTCAGAAAAAAACCCCAGATGACCTTTAAAACATAAGCAAAGATGTTCACTGTCACTAACAAGACCGTACATTAGCTCTATACTGAGATGCAACTCCTCGCCTATGAGACCAGGAAACACCCACGAGTTCAATCGTGCTCCACAGACAAACAGGCACTCGAGGACAATGCTGGTGGGAGTATAAAATGATGCAACTGCTATGGAAGGGTATATGCAAAATACAGACCTAGAAAGCCTTTGGTTTTTTCCTACACAAGTGGGAAATTACACGTGCAAAGTTGTATCTGAAGCCTCAAAATAAGATTAGAACCAGCCCAAAGATCCAGTCATACAGAACTGGTTATGTACACCATAGAAAAGAATGGCATTGCTACAAAGGAAATTTAAAAGAATGAGATCTTTTTTTTTTTTTTTTTTTTTATGATTTTAGTTTTAAGTAATCTCCACACCCAATGTGGGGCTCGAACCTACAACCCCAAGATCAAGAGTCACACGCTCTACCAACTGAGCCAGCCACGCATCCCAAGAATGAGAAGATCTTTATGAACTTATGCAGGGTGAGCTCTAGGACACACTTGTAAGTGAAAAAGAGAACAATCAGAACAGTACACGGGACAAGCTACCTCTGGTTATGAGTGTTGGTAGTTGATATCAGGCACCCTGAAATACAGGCCTACTGGAGTTTGCTTTTTAACGTCTCGCTTTGAATGCAGACAGTTAAAGGAAATGATTCTTGCCCTTCCATTAGAAACCGTATCTCAGGGTAACCAAAGAATTACAGTGGATGACAGAAAGCCACACTTGACAAAAGAATGCCAGCCAATAAACATAGAAGAAATGATAGACGTAGAAAATCACCACTTTGCAACTCATAATTCGTTGATTTTAGCAAGTAATTATCAAGTATTAATTGTTAAAACCATAAAGTGCCAAAACAGCATGCAAATTATTTTCACTAATAAGGAAAAAACATAATTCTGTTATAAAGGGATCAGACTGTCATCTCTCTTAGTCTTCACATTACTAACAACCAGATAATGGGTTTCTCCTGATGCGATACAATATGAAACATGCAACACCACCTACGATTTATTCCAGCTAAAATAGTGAACGTCAACCTATCAAGACCAGATCTAACTTCCCAACTACTAGAATTCAGTAGAGAGAGGGATAAGCTAAAAGATACTACGAGATAATTTCTCAGACCAGTAAGCCATGGATACAAAAAAGGGTAGGTTCCAGATTAAGAGACTTCAAGGACATAACAACCAAGTACATGTTCCTGGACTGGATCCTGGTTTGGACGAATCAGCTGAAAAAGATACTATGTGACAATTAGTGAAATGTGAATATGGCCTTGTGTGGTAGACGGCCACCAATTATTTGTAGTCCCCTCATCAGGAAGTGAGGTCTTTGGCGAGCATGTGAACAGGGACCCTCCTGCACTGTGGGTAGGAATCCGCCCTGGTGCAGCCACTGTGGAAGACAGTATGGAGGTTCCTCAAAAACTAAAAATGGAACTACCATATGATCCAGCAACTGCATTCTGGGTATTTTTCTGAAGAAAATGAAAACACTAACTTCAAAAGATATATGCCCTCCTTCCGTGTTCACTGCATCATTATACTTACAATAGCCAAGATATAGAAATAACCTAAGCGTCCATCAATGAATGAATAAAGAAAATGTGGTATATATACACAGTGGAGTATTATTCAGCCATAAAAAAGAATGAAATCATGGCATTTGTGACAACATGAATGGACCTTGAGGGCATTATGCTAAGTGAGATAAATCAGAGACAGAAAGACAAATATCATATGATCTTACTTATATGCCGAACCTTAAAAAAGAAACAAAAGACAAACAGAAACCAAGCTTATAAATAGAACACTTAGGTGGTCGCCAGAGGCAGGGATGAGGATTAGTAGGTGACATGAGTGATGAGAGTCAAAAGGTACAAACTTTTTGGGGCGCCTGGGTGGCTCAGTTGGTTAAGTGACCAACTCTTGATTTTGGCTCAGGTCATGATCTCACACTTCATGAGTTCAAGCCCTGCGTCAGGCTCTGTGCTGATGGTGTGGAGCCTGCTTGGGAATTTCTCTCTCCCCCTCTCTCTCTGCCCCTTCAGAGCTCTCTCTCTCTCTCCCTCTTTCAAAATAAATAAATATCCATTTTTTAAAAAAGGTACAAACTTTCAGTTACAAAACAGGTCATGGAGATGTCACGTACAGCAGGGCAACTAGAGTTGTTGCATATTGTGTTGCATATTTGAAAGTTGCTGAGAGAGTACATCTTCAAAGTTCTCATCATAACAAAATTCTGTAACTACGTGTACTGAGGGACATTAACCAGATATACTGTGGTGATCATTTTGCAATATATACAAATACCAAATCATTACGCTGTATACCTAAGACTAATATAATGCTGTATGTCTATTAGATCTTAATTTAAAAAAAAAAAAAAACTAAAAAAAAGGCAGAGGGTAATCTATTTCTCTACTCATCAAATCCAGGCTGGTCTCAGGTCAGAGGTGAGGCTGCATGAGTTCCAGAGCCTGGCCTTGGGAGGCCTTGCAGCCTCTACCTTTGCCCTCTCAGCGGCTGCCCTGAGGCTGCTGTGCTAGGAAGAAACTGATCTACTGCCCTGGAGGATGACAGGCCACGCAGAGAAGAGAGGTGCCTGAGACAACCGCCAGCACTCGCTTTCAGACACGAGAGTGTAACCATCTTGGCAATTCAAGGCCAGCCAACCCTGCAGCTAGCTGAGCACCACCCCACGAGCAGGTCTGGGCTCCACTGGCAGAGCTCCGCCCGGCCAACCCACAAAATGACAAGAAAACAAATCCTTGCTGAAGCAACTACTTTGTAGAGCGGTTTGTTATATGCACAATACATCACTGGTACCACTGGGTATTAAATGAAGTGAAAGTTTATTAACCAGGAAAAGCAGGCATCATCAGCTGAAAAATGGATGTTGGGCGCAAACCGTAGGTAGCACGGGACCACCTCATCTGACAAAATGTGCCTGCATGCGGACACACAGACAAAAAGATCTAGGATACACATACTAAGTAATAACAGCGATATAGAATGAGGTAAACTCCCAGTAGTGAAAAGGTTTTATTTTTGCTTTCCCATATTTTCCATACACATATATGTGCTTTTATAGTAATAAATAGTTTTAAAAATATATATATATATATTTTTTTTAAAAAGGCCTATAATATTTACTTCAGACAAAAAGGTCAGCTGGGCGGGCATCTGGGTGGCTCAGCTGGTTAAGCATCTGGCTTCGGCCCAGGTCATGATCTCACCGTTCACAAGCCCACGCCGGGCTCCCTGCTGTGTCAGTGCTGAGCCCACTTTGGATCCTCCGTTCCACCCCCCCATCACTGCCCCTTCCCCACTCATGTGCTTTCTCTCTCTCTCTCAAAAATAATAAATTTAAAAAAAAAAAAAAAAAAAAAAAAAGGTCAGCTAGGTCCCTGAAGAGCTCAACATGAAAATTCTTGCTATCTCTAATCTATAAACTTAACAGATAGTTATGGGCTGAACTGTGTCCTCCCTGCCTGCCCTAAATTAATATATTGAAGCCCTAACCCCCACTACCTCAGAACGTGACTGTATTTGGGGACAGGGTCTTCAAAGGTAATTAAATGACTAAAATGAGGCATTCAGGGTGGGCCCTAATCTAATCAGACTCGTATCCTTATAAGAGGACTACTGAACACATAAAGCACCATCGGGTGTGATGCACAGAGAGGGGACTGTTGGAAGAGGCAGCAAGAGGACGGCCATCTGCCAGTCATGGAGAGAGGCCTGGAACAGACTTTCCTTATGGCCCTCAGAGGAAACCAACCCTACCGGCACCTTGATCTGGGACTCAACACCTTGATCTGGATCACAACAGTGAGGAAAACAGACGTCTGTTGTTTCAGCCCCCTGTCTGTGGTATTTTGTTACAGCAGCTCAAACGGACTAAGATGAGGACTAAGTGTATAGCACAACATTTGGAAAACTGGCCTAGTGTGCATTCTAAGCATTGCAAACTGAACCATAAAAACAGTTGATAATAAAGCCTTGCTCAAAGATTCTGCAAAGTTTCGATTTTAAAGCCGAAAAAACAACTATTAACATGCACAATGAGAAATTATGTTAAATACATCAACACAGAGAGGAAGTAGAGGGCATGCGTTCCAAAGGTACTGCCTCACTCATGATGGAGCCAGCGTGCTATTCTAGTCCACATTCTACTCCTGAGATGGCTCGAGAAACAGGTTTTCTTGTTTTCTTCTGTATTTATTTATGGGCCACTAACAAAGAGCAAAATTAATGGAGAACCAACAGCTAAAAAACAATACTATTAAAGACTATTGTTTTGTTTTGCTTTGTTTTTAAATGTTTATTTTTGAGAAAGACAGAGTGCAAGCGGGGGAGGGGCAGAGAGACAGGGAGACACAGAATTGGAAGCAGGCTCCAGGCTCCGAGCTGTCAGCACAGAGCCCAACATGGGGCTCAAACCCACGAACTGCGAGATCGTGACCTGAGCCGAAGTCAGACGCTTAACCAACAGAGCCACCCCAGGCACCCCAAGACTATTGTTTTTTAATCAAATACAAAATCGTCCATTCATCTACTTCTAAATTAAAAACATGATTTACCAAACTACACTATTTACGATAAACAGTAAAAGAAAAGACCGAGTCCAGTTATGGTGCGAGAACAGGAAGAAGAGGAGCGGAAGAGAAAAGCTGCTCTGCGGTGGTGCAGAATCTGGGAGTGTGACTGCTTTGCCACTTCAGGCTCACACTACTTACATGAACTTAGGCGCATGATTTCACTTTGATGAGCCGGCTCTTTATCAGGAGAGAAGCTTAAACAAGATAATTACTTCTCAAGCAGTGTTCATGGACTTCCTAAAGCTTCCCTGGAGATTCTTGTAGGGTGGGTATAGAAATAAACTGGCAGGACTTAGTGCCCTTGGGCTTAGATTCAAGCAGGGGTACTCATTTCTATTTGTTTTCCATTTGAATGTTTGCGTCGTCACTTGAGGGAAGAGTTCTCCTGCCATAAGTGTTCAAAATCATTGTACGAAAGCGCTCTGTGCCATATACCTGGGATACTCCGGGAATACATATTTAACAATCAGTAAGTAACAAAGCTGAGCAGGTAGACCCAGGAGGCAGAAAGAAGAGCCAAATGATAACTGACTTGCAGGAACACCGGGTAGATGATGATGGTAACAGGGGACCCTGACAGGGCAAGGGAGAGTGTGACCTCTACGTATACAAGATTTAGGACTGTTAGTTGACAGTAAGCATTCCAAACTGAGCCTGAAGTGTAACTTCATGACTCAAAAAGTGAATGCAACTTTAGGCGTCATTGATAAAAGTATAATTTCCAAAATAAAGGCATTCGACAAAATCGTCAAATATATATTTAAGAACCTACCTGTCTGTACTACCAATAATCAAAGAGTATAGGCAGCACTGTTTGGCGGACTTTGAAATGAGTCAGACCCGAGTTCCAATCTTCATTCTCAAGTTTACACAAGATATGTAACTTCAGGAGATACAGCTTCTAGAACCATCAACATCACTAATGAGGGGACTCTAGCGGCACTGTCGTGAAGGGCTAGTGATCACCATGGATAATACTTGGCACGTAGCATGGTGCAGGCACACCACTCACACTCAAGAAATAGGTGACGCTTACAGAGCACAATGTGGACTTCTATCTCCTCTAACCCTCAGAACAGTTCGAGAACCAGGGGAGCACAGCACATAAATGCAAATTATCACAAGGGTGGGACTAAAGTGGAACAGATGAAATAGTCAATGAGGACAGAGTACAGCATCACCATTTATCATTAGGAGGAACAGAAAACGCTACGGCTTTCCCGCGAGGCAATCTGGCAACGTGTAACAGAGGACATTTCCAAAGTTCATACATGATGGGCCAACTCTGTTTGGGAAAGGAAAGGATTCAGAAAGTGTCTGTGGGTAGAAATGAGAGTGCCCCCATTGACTGGCTGGTGGGCATCTCCTTTAAATGCAGATTTTTCACCAAAAAAGCAAAGCATCTCCAAGAATAGAAGTCTCCCTTTTATCTTTTTCCCCAATTACCAGTTTCCACAAATATCCCTTTTTCAGCCCGAACGTGGAAAGCTCCTGAGAACTCCTGAGGCAGAAACTGTGGCCCATGTCACCGTTCCAGTCCTCACATTTGAGTGGAAGCACAATGCCCAGGGAAGCAGACCCCCCTAATGACTCAAGTATTCCTTAAGACCAATAAAGGAATGTGGAATAGAAGTATATAAACCCCTTCAGGGTGGGAGGTCCCAAATCCCGAACAACTCATGGTGTTCAAGGAACTGCCGTCACAGAAAGAATGAGAGTCAAAACGTTTCATTTCTTCTAAGTCTGAAGGAGGCGGTCCTTTGAGTTCATTGCGACTCGAGACCCAAGGGAAAAAGTGTTCTGGTAAAAAGAACAACTGACAACCGAGGGCCAATGGACACTTACCTAAAATGAGATGAAGTTTGGTTTCTGTCTGGAAAGCATAGTGCAACGTCACCAAAAATGCTGACTGCCTGATGTGCTCCAGGACTTGCCGCTCTGTCCTTGTGTGCTCTGTGGTTTTGGCCTTTTGAACTATTGTTGCCTTTTTCAGTACTTTCATGGCATACAGCTTTCCAGTATCGTGACCGCTGATTTTACGAACCAGAAATACTTTTCCATAAGCTGAAAATGAAAAGAAAAAAGAAAAAGAATGAAAATACTACACAGAACGGTAATCTATTGGCAGGTGAAAGTTACGAGATGCACGACAAACTTTCCTTGATGAAAAAGTACCTTTATTGCGGTTTCAAATAAAACAGCTTTGACAGATTTCTTTCGTTGTAGGCCAAATATATTTCTAGGTCTAAACCTTGGTATTTACATATTTCACCACTGCTGACAGCATTATGTTTTCACTCTTTTACTGGTATTTTCTCCTCAATATTTTTAGCTGTAGGGAACTAGCTGCTATTATGGTCAATTAACCACAATCTGATTCTGGAAAAACTAGGACATTTTAGACATCAGATAAAATCTTCAGGTTTTGCTGTTGATGTAAACAAATGAAAACAGTTCTTAAGAATCTCATACACATATAAACCTAGCACCTCGACTATCCCTCTATATTTAATAAAAAAACTAAAGAAACGTAAGCTGACATTATATAAACAGAAGAGATCTTCAGACTTAGAAAACACTAAAACACCTTAACTTGTAAGCATCCTGACAGAAAAGCCCCTTTACATCTTTGGGCAGTAATTCATGGCTCAGTAGGTCAACCTCAAAAAGTTTTCCCTAAGGGCTCAGTTGGACAAATCCTGTGTGTGGTGCCACTCCCCCAGATGGAGGAACTGGGGCCGAATGCGCAGGTATCTGCATTTATTTCCCTAGAGAAAGGCGAAGAGGGCAGGAAGGGGTAGGAGGAGGAGGGTGAAGGAAAGGCAGACAAAAACACTGTGAGAGGGAAGGGGTAGGTCCCCAATGCATCTTCACAGTGTATTAAAATTCTCTTTCCTTTGAAACACCTCCTGGGTGGGTAAGCCCAGTCCCACTTTTGAAGTTCAGCACTTTATTTATTTTCAGAGAGAAAGAGCACAAGCAGGGGAAGAGCAGAGAGAGAGGGAGAGAGGGGGAGAGAGAGAGAGAGAGAGAGAGAGAGAGAGAGAGAGAGAGAGAATCCCAAGCGGGCTCCGTACCATCAGAGCAGAGCCCAATGCAGGGCTTGAACTCACCGACCGTGAGATCACGACGTGAGCTGAGGTAAAGAGTCGGACACGTGACCGACAGTGCCACCCAGGCGCCCCAAGTTTGATACTTCCATCAGACCGTTCTGGAGTTAGTCTGAGTTCTGACCCAGACCTTCCCTCCAGGGCCTCCCTGCACCCTGCCCACACCTCTACGGTATTTAGCCCATAATTCTGTTCTGATCCACTCACTAGTGTGAGAGCGCTTAAAGGGAGGGGCTCCTGAATACTCCACGTTGTTCAGGTCAGTCCTTCGAGAAGTAAATTAGTACCAACACATGACAGACGTATGCATATGGATTGGTGAAAGGCTGGAATGCTCCTGAGGAGGACGCTTCCTAAGGAACTTGCTTATGCCAGGCTCTGTGCTGAACACATTCCACACGGGTTCACTTAATCCTCGGAACAGCTAGTGAAGGTGGTACTTTTAGTGACTGCATGTTACAGATAAGAAACGGGTTCCAGGACCGTAAGGAACTGGCCAAAAGACGTGGGTAAGCGGTGGCAGAATGGATACAAACTTCAGGGACCATGCTTTGGGCTGAAAATGAATTTAAGAGATGATTCTTCACAAATACTAGAAATCGGATGCCCTGGTTTTAGTAAAATCACTATCATATCATACTGAACACATTCTGGAATACAGAGAAAGTGCATAAAGGGTTTGTGTCCTACCCCATTGTAAATAAAATGATCACAGACTGAGATTTTAGTGAGGTAGAGGTGAACAAAAAAAACAAAATGACAACTTTCCGAAGCTAACAAATTAACCTAAAGTATAAAAATGAAAAAAGCTCATCTATTCCAGAAGCCCTGCCAGGAAGCTGGAAAACATTCTGATGAAGCGTGCTATATCTTCCACAGAGTCAGCCATGACAGAAAGTCGGGAGGAAGTCAAGTCCTCTACAAGTATGGGGCTTTTGTGTTCCCTACACACACAGCACCCACCCAGACCCCCCCCCCCCCCGTTCTCTGAGACTCCCATCTGGAGAATGCTCCGGTCCTTAGAAATTATGTGTGCTGTCCAACAAAGCAAATCTTCCCAAGACATCACTGAAAGATGGCTGTTCAGCTTATAGCTAGCTCGTCTTTCAGCCTAAGTGTTGACCGTGTGGCTGACAGACGGCAGGGTGTTAGCGCTTAACATCTGAGTACTTGCCGGGCACTGTAGAGGTATATTAACTCATTCAATTCCTACATCATCCCTGTAAGTAAGGGAGAAGGATTACCACACTGAGAAACTGAAGCATCGAAGACCATGCTTGCCCCCCTGGCCCTGCGTCCCACACACTTAGCTCTGCTCCATCTGCCTCCCTTCAGTGGACGACCTCACAGGCAAATAAATAGGGAGTGAGACATTAAACAGAAGTCGCAATAGAAGTAAGGTGGTTTTTTGGTGTGATGGACACGGGGCCATTAACTTTTATGAGGAGAAAGTCTTGCAAAGTAGCCTATTTTATTGATGGGGAGAAGGGATGGAAATATTAGAAAATGTTCCTTTTATCGAGTGGACACAGACCTTTTTTATAATATTTATCTGTTGGTCCTTCTATACCCTCTGGACTTACAAAAAGAGTATTACCCTTCCCTGTACGATCATTTTTTAAATACTTAAAAACACTACCATGCCATCTCACCTATGCAAAATGTCCTTATTCCCTAAGCCAAACTTAAAGTAAATGATTTTGAGACTTCTCACCACTAGGAGGTTCCACTGACGTACTCTGTGAGTTACAAATATTTTTTCTTTGATTTCTTTCCTACTTTAACTCTTTAACTCTATTACTTTAACTCTTAAAAAATTTTTTAAAAAATGTTTATTTTTGAGTGAGAGAGAGAGAGAGAGAGAGAGAGCAAGGGAGGGGCAGAGAGAGGAAGACACAGAATCCAAAGTAGGCTCCAGGCTCGGAGCTGTCAGCACGGAGCCCAACACGGGGCTCAAACCCATGAACCGTGAGATCATGACCTGAGCTGAAGTCGGATGCTCAACCGACTGAGCCACCCAGGTGCCCCTCTTTCCTATTACTTTAAAACTATGTCCTATTATATTGGGAAGCCTGGGTGGCTCAGTCGGTTAAGCGTCTGACTTCGGCTCAGCTCATGATCCCATGGTCGGTGAGTTTGAGCCCTGTATCAGGCTCTGTGCTGACAGCTGGGAGCCTGGAGCCTGCTTCAGATTCTGTGCCTCCCTCTCTCTCTCTGCCCCTCCCTCACTCATGCTCTGTCTCTCTCTGTCTCTAAAAAATGAATAAATGTTAAGAAATTAAAAAAAAATGTCCTATTATGCTAAATATGAGGTAGCACAGGATGCTAATGTATGTGGTCAAATAATATAAAATCATCCTGCTGCTACATTATATACTGTCAAATAGTAAACAGTCATCCACCTTACCATGTGATGAGATCCAGAAGCTTACCAATAACATAAGCTAAAGACTGCATATATCCTGCCAATACAATTATTTTCCCTATCAGAAAGCGTCAGGGAAAAGAAAGAAGGATAAAGCTTACAAATCTTCTGTTTTTACTTTTATAGTTGCCACGATTAACTAAGGCTACAGTACTTTTATCACATAGTAAGTGCCAAAGGTGTTTATGTCAACAAAATTCAACAAGTGCCTTACAACATTCCACACAACAAGCATTTCAGACAAGTAGGATCCTAGGAGTAGGGTGGTCTAACTAAAACATAGTTGTGTCCAAACAGCCTTGTTTTTGAAGCACCCATAAGGCTGCTTGTCACACTGCAGAGGGGAAGAAAACCCAGTCGCTACGCCCTCCCTGGGTAAACTGGGTTGCAGATGAGTAGAGAGAGAGAAAGTAAAGCAGCCCTTCTGGTGAACAGCACCATCCACTCCAGAACCACCTACATGCATTCCAGTATCTGAAGAGGGGACACGAAAAGTGGAGTTGATGGAAGTATTGTATCCTTTTAGTTCGTAACCAGATGAATGACTGCTTGCCTTCTAGTGCAGCCAACAACTAACTGGCTTTCATTCGGTAAGTGGTGTGCCGACCTCGTTAAAGAATTCCTATTCCGAAAGCATCGTCTGGAACCTGCAAAGGCTACCAATGCTGACAACCCTCCTGGCCATAAAAAATGAATAGTACTTCCTGCTCAGATGGAGCCCCTAAAATGGATGTTTGGCCACACATCCGGATTTGCTGCTTAGGTAGAGACTAAGCTTCCTGCTTCAGCATGACTCTAATTTTCACATCGACACGCAATGGTTTCAAAGGCTTTATGAGCAATCCTCACGGAAGTCCTGTGTACTGCCGTGAATCTTATCAATTTCATTAGCATCAGCGCCTCTTCAAGATACTCTGTCAAGAAATGTGAGAAAAAGAGGGCACGGAGTTCACTGGGTTTCCAGAGGACCAGTCTAACGGCGCTTGACGGAGAGGTAGAGGTTCTACTTCTTTTGAGACTGAAGGAAAGTCAATTCTAAGAATGCATGACAAGAAGGATTAGTTCCTGACTTTAGCTTGATAGACATCTGGGACCAAATGAAGGAAGTAAACCCTTCAATTCTAGGCCCAACAGATGCCATTTTGGGTTCTGCTTAAGACCGGAGTGCTCTTCAAGCAGCCATTTCAGAGGAGAGAACTGGATCAAGACGCATAAGTAAACTTCCCCACAAAGCTGGAGAAAGAACTCCACAGCTGGGAGGAAACCAGCTCCCTTATGAAGGTTACTTCTGTTCAAAGTGAAATGCGGATTTAGAATTCTATCCTCGCTGACACAGACAGCACAGTGCTGGCAAATCTTGTTGACAACGATCTCAATAGCTTGAGGATAAAGCAAGTAATATAAAATGAACTAAAACCAAGCACCACGGGGAAATGTCTAGTTCCTTGGAGTACGTCTCAGTTTGCTTTTCCAAGTGTGGGAATCTTACTCCACTTGCCACAATTAGTATTATCAATCAGGTGTTTAGTGCTTGTTGTCATAATAAAGAAAAGTTAAAACTGACTGACGGTTTGAAAACAAGATGACATTCATGCTGCCATATCAAAAGCCACCACACAATTTCAACTACATTTTCAGGCTAAACAAAAGCAGCCTTCTTGCTGAAATTTATTTTGAGCATAACTGAACCGATCTTTTTTGCTTTATTTGTAAAATGTGAATTCATTAAAAAGTTTTAGGAAGTAGCATCTAATCTCATGATAATGAGATCACAATTTGTTAAAAAATATTTTTACAGTCTGTAAAAGCAATCACTTTACAATGCCATATAATTAAACGCATGCAAAATGTGCATATGTTTACATGCATTATTCTGGAGGAAGAGTTAGTTAGGAGCCATTGTTCTAGAAGGTCTCTGGTTTATTTACTTAATTGCAGTCCTCACCTAGGACATGCCGCTCTCACTGGGACCCAAATGGCTCAAGCACTGTGAGATCACTGCTTCCCAATTTTTACTAATGCTATTGAAAACTGTGTGCCTTGTACACACTGCTTATCAGTTATGCCACACTTTGGGTTCATACCAAACTCCTAGCAGAAACTGCTGTACTTGAACCCTGGCTTTTAAAAAACTGCATGGCAAAAATTGTTAGCGACTTCCACTTGGACCAGGAATACACCCCCCTTTTCCTCTGTACAACACACTGCTGCACACTGACTGCCTAGGACGGGTTCACCCATGCGTTTCTGTCTCCATGTAGCTCAGCTGTCTGCTTCACACCAACTCGTGGATACTCACTCGTGGCCTCACCCATTTACTCCTGTTATTGTTATTATATAATTTAACTACATGTTACATAAACCACTGAAATGTAAATGTGAAAGAAAAATGAGGTTGAATACTTTGGAAGAACTGGATAGAAGCAAGACACTTACAAAAAAAAAAAACTGCTGAAAAGCTAGGTGTGGGTGGAACACTATAAAAGGCTTGGGGGAAAACTGTGGAAATCTAGAAGGATTCTGGACTCAGAGTACTTCAAATGCTGCTGGTTCCCACTCTGCTTTGAAGAATCCGAAACTTAATTTTAGATGATGCACTACAAGCATCACTACAAGTGATTTATACAAAATAAACTATCGTTTAAGAAATTATTCTCGGGGCGGCTGGGTGGCTCAATTAAGTGTCTGACTCTTGGTTTCGCGTCAGGTCATGATCTTGAGGTCTGTGAGTTCAAGTCCCACATGGGACTCTGCACTGACAGCGTGGAGCCTGCTTGGGATTCTCTCTCTTTCCCTCTGCCCCTCCCCTGCTCGTGCTCTCTTTCTCTCTCTCTCTCAAAATAAATAAACTTTAGAAAAAAGTTAAAAAAAAATTATTCTCAAAGAAAAGGTCCCATGCCTACATCCAAAGACTGGCAAGTGGGGGTGTCTGACTGGCTCAATCTGTAGAGCATCTGACTCTTGATCTCAGGGTGGTGAGTTCAAGCCCCAAGCCCCTACTTAACAAACAACCACAAAGACTGGCCTCACTGGCAGATGAATATATATTTATCTATTTTAAGTGAAATTAATATGTTCAAAGCACATATTTATATATACCCTTTTAAAGTGATTTTCCACTTTAACCGTTTTTTTTTTTTTGATTAACAAGTACCAGTCATGTCATTATGAGAGAGGATCTTGTTCATTACTGTTGGAACCCAAGAAGTCTCTCCTCCTTCCAGATTATTGGAATCTCCTTAAAGGGTGACTCGGCCATCAACCACACTATGGCCCCAGCTTGCTTTCATCCTCAACCTGGCAAGCACAGCCATGCTTGTGGTACCATCTAAATTGTTGATAAAAAATATAACCCTTCTGGCTCAAATCAGTTGATGTCCAATTGCCCTTAAGATAAGGAGAATACTTAATATAATTAAATTATCTGGCGTCCACCTCCCTCTTTCCCCCTTCTGTCTCATTTAGCAGACTCTTTCAGACCTCCAGCCTTTTCTGACTTCTCCGACTAGCACAGTTCCTCAAATTTTATGCTCTCATAACACCATGCATTCTTTGTCACAGAAATGATCAGAAACATGACTTTTCACTGATCTGTGTGACTGCTTCACTGTCCACTTCCACAGGACTGGAAATTCCACGAAATCATACACTGTGATTTGACTCCTTGTATCATCAGCAAGTAACTGGAGACTCGATGCTAAGTGCATGAAAAAAAAGAACAAACAAGCTAGCAAACAGGAGCAGACCAAAGAGCTCCATAGCGTATAGCCAAATACCCTCTTCTCGGCTGATAATTTTGCTCTAAAGTTGAAACTGAGTCTTTAACAAAAGAAACCAGTAATGCAGACCGGTGGTACCAAGCTACCCCCAGCCAACTCTTTCCCTCGGAGGAAGGAACAATCAGCTTTCGTGAAGCAATTCCTTTTAATTTGGGAATTAAATTTGATTCCTGGCAACATTCCCTGGTGAAAGTGAACTCAGGAAACTTAGGAGCCACCATTCTAGAGCAGGAAAATGTCTTAACATAGTCCACTTATGGCCACTGCGTTATGATCTGCCACAATCACTGAAGAACGAATCACAATGCCTGGCCACATCCCTTTCTCAGATATAATTTAATCTGGGGAAAAATTTCTGTCTTTCCACATGTGATATGTCCTGGCACTGACCAGCAGGCCACCTGCCTTCCCTTCCTCCTTCCCCTGTACAACTTCACTGACCCCAAGACAACATTGTCAGGAATGGAACCAAACAAGAAATACACTCATGGAATTCTGAATTTCATTTGTCCTGCCCTTGGAAACGAGATCCCTGTCACTAGGCGAGTGGAACGTACGTGGTGAGTAATGCCAGAGTGGTGTGTATGAAGCCCCAGAAAACCCACCATCATCCATGTCAGAGAAATAGCTCCATTTCAGTGTTCTTACAGCACAATTAGCCACAAAAACACACACTCACAAGTCCAACCGACTAACAGTAATTTGGTACTTCTAAAAGACCCATCTGAAACATCTGATTAATTAGACCTTAACATCAAAAAGAAACATTATTGTCCAAAAGACGTTTTTCCAATAATATTGACACATCTTCTGTCAAAGATGCTGTTCTCATGATATCATTTAATGTTCATGATATAGGAACCATTTGATAACTTCAGCACTTGTTAAGTCTCTCTAGGCCGGTTTTTGGGGGCACCTGGTGGCTCAGTCGGTTAAGCATCCGACTCTTGATCTCATGGTTCATGGGATCAAGCCCTACATCGGGTTCTGCACTGATGGCACGGAGTCTGCTTGGGATTCTCTCTCTCCTTCTCTGTCCTTTCCCTGCTTGTGCGTGCGTTCTCTCTCTCAAAATAAATAAATAGATAAATAAACTTCAAAAAAAAAAAAAAAAAAACGCTCTTTAGACTGTTTTTTTTCCAAACAGTGGGCAGTGGTATCAATTAGTGGGTCTAAACAGCATTTAAAAAAAATAAGAGAAACAAATACACTAAAAGTGTTTCATGAAACCCATGCTTCCTCTTTATAAATGCATGCCCATGTGTATGTGTATATGGATGTAAACAAATCTGAGCACATGGGAGGGGAAAAGAGAGGGGAGTACAGAGCAGCAGCTAAACACAAAGACTGCCAGATTGCCTGAGGCTGAACCCTACATATGGTATTTAGTAACTGTATGACCTTGGGTAGAACAGTTAAGATCACAGTGTCTCAATTTCCACATTAGGGAGAGTAATAGTTCCTACATCTTACTTTCTGTTCCAGGGATTAAATAAATTAATGTAAGCATCCTGGCAGATAACAAACACTATAGAAGTATTAGTGGAAGAAAAGTGTGTGTGTGTGTGTGTGTGTGTGTGTATACAGACATAACATAAATACACATACTGAGTTGCAATATAAAAACGTGCTTATTTCGTCCTATGGGAAATAGCCAAAACAGCTTGAAAGTCACTATTCTAAATAAATTTATATGCCTTTCCTTTAAAAAAAAAAATTATGTAAGCCACAGAATTTTCCCTTTTATCCCTACCTCCTAATAACCTCAGAGTTAAATTTAAGACTCAATTATAATGCCTATCTCACCCCAGATGTCTGTAAAATCTATTTCACTTTCCTTTTATCTGGCTTTCACTTTTTTTTTTTAAGGTTCTCTCTTTTTTATCTTGAAAATGCCCTTAAATCTCTTTTTGCAAGAAGGTAAATTTCAAAACATATTTAAAATAAATGCACTTGACTTTATATATTTATCAAACAAGCATTGATTCCTAAATTCCTTTATACAACAGATATCTTAACTGTACACTAAATTCCAAATATTAAAAAATACATACCTATAAAATGAAATATTTCAAATTTTAAAAGAAAAAATGTCTAAAGAAAAAAATTTTAAAGAAATACAATTTTTAGAGAGATAAAATTGTTAGAGGAAAAAAAAGGAGAATCTGAGCCATTTCATATAACTATTTTGTAAAAATTGGCCACTGCTTTGATTTGTAAAATCAAAAACACCCCAAATTTATCAAATTAATTAAGGCAGACTAAAATATTCTTCTAAGATATAAGGAAAAGCTATGAACCCCAAACACGATTAAATAAATAGATGCTGTAAGTAAACAAAAGAGGCACAGTAAAAGCATATGAAATCATAAGCAGTGATTTTTATAAAAGACACTGAGGTAGGCCATTTGTTTGGGGCATAAACATTTATATCCTTCTGAAGATATGTAATACAGAGGATCTGGATGAGACATAATAAAAGTGCCAGCATTCTAGATTTAATCCAGTTGTAGTTTTTAAACTAAAAACACGGCCATTTGACCCATTTGCTTAACTACGTCAATGGTCAGAAACAGTTGTACAGCTGAATCAGGAACACAAAACAGTACATTTTCTTATGGATGGTGATAGCGTCTAAAAAAGACTTAACATGTACAAAGGTTGAAAATAAAAATAGTCACAGGAATAACTATCTATGGCTACCATTTGTGCATACTGCATTAGCTTGAGTAACTAAAGACTAATTGTGTAATAATTTTCTAGATCAGCACTTTGTAAGTTTCAGAGAAAGCACTAAGACACTACATGCATGAAGCCAGCTCATAACTGCATATATGTAAGTGGGTGTGGCCAACTCCTGCCTATCTCCACATGAGTGACCCATTACATCACAGGCCATATCTTATCCCTGGTGCCAAATGACTTGAAAACCAAAGATTCTGGTCCAGCAGGAAAGAAGAAAAAGCTACAAAGGAAACCATGCCCAACTGTGAGGTCTAGACTTGGAAATGACTGCCCATGAATATGATTGTCAGAGAATCTTACTAAAAGAAACATCCACAAGAACAAGGAAGTAAGAACAACCATTACTTGAAGCACATTCATAAATCATTCCCGTTATACCTCAACAAACAAGCTGTCTGCTTAGCTACACAGTTATGTCTTATTGGCCAGTGTTAAATACCATCTGTAGTAGAAGTGAAGGGTGCTCTGCCAGTGACACTTGGACAGGCTGATATACCCATACACCAGAGCTGCTGATAATCCACAGCTGCCTCCTTCTCAGGAGAAAGGCCTAAGGTAGACAGACCATTCCCTAACCCGTCCCAACCCAAGCAGCCTACAGCCAGTGACTAACATAGGTGCAAAAGGCCTGCCTCCTTACTTTTGCTCCAAAACTTTCCATGAGTCCAGGCTGAATCTAGACCCGAGCTTAGACCACATGCTGCTTGGGCTCTTCCCCTGCTCCTTCTGCTTCCCTCACTCTCTCCTGAGAGCATTCCTGCAATTAATCACATGCACCTAAATCCCTGTCCTGGCCTCTGCTTCTAGCTGACATGACCTACGACAGCATCAGTAATAAGTTGTATCATGTCAATGTCAACCAACATCTTCCTATGGAATCATTTTATGATCATGGCATAAATCATTACAAACATTTAACCTCTAAGGCTTCCATAAACACTGTAGGTTTACACTGAAGCATAAGGTACAGTGGATATATACAGATGCAGAATTATAAACTTTTTTGAATAACAATTTTGACAATTCATGAATACATGCTTGGAAAAGTACTATTTTAATAGGGATATTTTCCAAACACTTAAGGGAATAAAATGAAAAATGATGGCTAAGTCAGCATACTTTATAAAATAGTCTTTTACATGATTCAACCAAAGTTTTATTCCCCTTTATCCTATCACCAAAAAGTATCTGTCTTTAAGTTGCCTAGTGTAATTTCTAGCACCCTCTAGTGGCAAATTACCCAAGAGAAATAGAAATCTGTCTCATTTAATAAAGAAAATGTGCTTCTGAGAACGCTGAAGTATAAATTAAAAAAAAAAAAAAAAGGCTGTCCCATCAAGGATGATTTTCATAGAGTCTGGGAAAATGAGTAAAGAACACCAGAGTCACCATTTCAAGGATGGCACTTAAGATTGGGGTAAGCAACCAAAAGATGGTCTCTCTACTGGATAAATAAGTATTTCCATGCAACAGCTTGCAAGATCTGCTATTGATTAGATGACCCCCCCCCCCAAAAAAAATCAACACAACAAGGAAAAAGTTATCTTCTCATGAGGGCACCAGGGGCTGAGGTAGGCACAAATGATAGTTGCCCACTAGACATTCCTGGAGGTAAGGCATTTTGAATTTCTGTACCTTGCCAGTACTCATTCTAAGGTTTCATAAGCTCAGGAATAATTCTATATTAAATGACTACATTAAATGCCTAGATCCTTATTATTCAATTTGCAGATTTGTATGTAATCTATCATTTTTTTTACTACTTCCTACTCTAAGCCCAGCACCCAAAACAGTACTTGCCTCTTGATAAACACATGTAAATGAGTGAATCCCAAGAGCAATGGGAATGAACTGAAAGTTTATTTTTAGTGTTTGAGAAAGAGAGAGAGCGTGAGTACGAGCTGGGGAGGGGCAAAGAGAGAGGAAGAAAGAGAATCCCAGGCAGGCCCCATGCTGTCAGCACAGAGTCCAATGCAGGGCTCCATCCCACAGACCGTGATATCATGACTTGAGTCAAAATCGAGTCAAATGCTTATTAGTCAACTGAGCCACCTAGGTGCCCCTGAAGTGAAAGTTTCAAACAGAGAAGTGGCATGTCCAATTTTGCACTTAAGAAGGATCACTCAGGCTGTGGAGTGGATAATGGACCAGAAGAACCAGCCTGAAACCTGGAAGATCTTTGGTGGCTCTATTCCTCTCTCGCTGGACATATTTTAGGCTGTACCATAAAATATTTGTTAAAAAATGACACGTATCAAGCTCATGTGAGACCTCGCTAATGCATTATATTATCTCTTTTAAGAAGCTGGGCTTCTTTCTCTTTTAGTTACATAACTAGCTGAAGTTTATACAGCAGTTACTATGTGTCAGGCACTCTAAATGTTTTATTACTCATTTTCTGCATATTTAAGTATAAGATCGCCAACCTAAAATAAAAGGGTGTTCAGAACCTAAAATGTCTGTATAGTTAAAAGAAGAAAGCAGAATAAGAAACACAATCCTTTCATTTGATATGTTATTTTTAAGGTAATAGACAAATCAACTTCTTAGAAATGTTCATCAAATTTCAACTACCAATATCTCATTTATGAAGCAGTTTTTCATTTGTTAGACTTTTCTTATTAGAAATATAACTTCTGTTGAAATTACTCCCAGATATGCTAACATATCTATATGAAAAAACTAATTATCCTTATGAAGAAGTCCCAAATAATTTTTTTTTCCAAATTTAGGATATAGCTTTACAGTGGAGTTTCCTATTCAATAAACAACCACAACTGATGGTTATCCAGCAACTAGCACTTCATATCCATTATTTCATTAATCTTATAACGACACTGTGAGATGGGTATTATTGACTTATGCCAATAGGGACTTAGGCTCTCAGAGTTCAAGTGATTTACCCAGGGAACACAAGTAGGTAATGAAAACATCAAGATTCAAGCCTGAATTTGCTATGTCATCCTGGATACGAAGTACTTCACAGTTGTGAATGCACTAAAACTCGAAGAGGAAATCAACTCGGGGGCACCCTTTGTGGTCACATGGCAAACTTTATTTAACTTTTGGGGAGGCGTAATGACAAAAGATCTCCAAAGTACAGGATCATGTATGATGAATAAAGAAAATTCAAGGAGAATACTAAAGTTTTTTTTTTAGCTAAAACCATCATGCTCCATTCCATTAAGCATTAGAAGTACTAAGAATGTACACAATGGGTATGCTTAAAGCCTTTCTTCACCTCTACCTGGGCACATGTCTCAGAGAAAGCAAATGGTTAAAAGTAAAGCAGCAGAAAAGGTAAGGAGAGAAATGAAAACAGAATCAGTATTCGCACAAACAATCTAAAATTTCATCATGAAACAAAATACAGTTGATCCTTGAACATGGGTTTGAACTACACAGGTCCACTTACACATTAATTTTTTAAAAATAAATACAGTACAATACCGTAAATGTATTTTCTCTTCCTTATGATTTTCCTAATATTTTCTTTTCTCGTGCTTTATTGTTAAATGCACAGTATATAATGTATATAACACACAAAATATGTGTTGATCAGTTATTTATATTATCAGTAAGGTTCCCAGTCAACAGGAGGGTAGTTAAGTTTTTGGTGGGCCAAAAGTTATGCACGGACTTTCAACTAGGCAGGGGGTTGGCGCCCCTAACTGCCACACTGGTCAAGAGTCAAGTATAATTCTAAAAGATGAACCAAAGCTATTTCCTGGACTTGGAGGTATCAATCTCAAGAATCATGCTAGAGACAAGAGCATGAATTATATACTCATTAGACCATTATCATCTCACACTGTTGTGAGCTATGGAGATGGGGCAGGGCTACAGAGTTGGACAGATGTATGAAAATGATCTTAAGAGCTTACAATCTAGAAGGAAAATAGCAGAAAAGAAGGAAAATTCAGAGAACCACTCAGTGCTGTGTTCTCTGCAAAGGAATTTCAGCACCCCAATTCAGAGAAGGAAGGGATCTAGGCAGGATTTGGACAGGCAGAAGAGAAAAGGAGCACTAGGATTATGGGAAAAAAGATAAGGCAGAGCATCAGAATATGGGAAAGTATGCCTAAATGTAGGGGAGTAAAACAAAAGTAACCAGATTAGAAAGTAGGTGGAATATCAGGGTAACTGGACAAAAAAGACAGGAGAAAACAAAGCTAAGTCTGAAAACAAGGCAAAAGGATTTGGATTTGAATTAATTAACTGGGGGAGGGGGAGGCACTATAAATTCTGAAATAGGAGAAAAGCGCAGTAATGTTGAATTTTAATGAGGATGCATACCATTTATAACAGAATATAAGTAAAATGCATAACACAGAAGAGAGAACTTGCAGAAAAGCAGACCAGTTAAGAAAACCCCAGCAACAATCCATGTACAAGGTAATATCTATCAGTGATGGCACAAGGAACAGAAAAGGTCAATCCAAGGGTCATTTCGAAGGAAAAATTATAAGATTTTGTAAGAAATAAGAAATAAAAACCAGAGAAAAATCAAAAATTACTTCCAAGTGTCTATCTTAGGAAACTGACCGACAGACTAGTGATAGACCAACAGGAACAAGATAGCTGGAAAGAGAAATAAATCAACACTCTGAGTGAAAGAGAGGTTTTGAAACGAATATTACATGCATTTAAGTATGAGATCAAAAAGCAAATCTTTGATATTTTAATATTCCACAAAGTCTTCAAGATATTGGGTGAATAGCATTTTACATAGTTCAAAACACATAAAAATTAATTCATCAGAAGAATTTTCAGTTTCACTTCCAAAGAAAACCTGGCTTGACACATAAAGACATCTGATGAGGCTTTTCTATTATTCTAGGTGGTGTTGGAAAAAAATTATCTTAAAAAGGTAATGAAACTGAAAGATTAGTGGTGAAATTTTTGAATAAAAATTGAGATTTTATTATATTCATAAGAAAAGTTTCCACCTACTCCATTTAGTCATCAAAAATGTGATTTTAAATACAGAAATACCTACAAATGACACCTTAGTTATTCCGTCTTCTCCTAAGAGAAGTAAGAGTATAATTGGTAATATGGCAACGAAAAAGCATGAAATGAAAATGCCCAAGTAAAACGTTCTTGATAAACTCATTCTTCACCTTTGTAGAGTTATCTTAAGGACCTGGAATCATACCACTCAAAAAGCTGAAGCAGGTAATGTGACAAAGTATTAACTGTGTTGAAAGAAAATATACCCCAGGTTTGATTTCGATAAATTCGCTATTAAAAATTTCACACGGATGAAACTGGCCTATAATTTTCCTTCCTCATATTGTCTTTGTGGTTTTTGAAATCAAAGCCATACCGCATCCAATGAACTGGAAAAAAAGAATCCCACTCTTCTATCCTCTGAAAGAGTTTGTGGAAGATGAGAATTATCTATGTGTTGAATGCTTGGCAGAACTCATTCTTAAAACTCTATCAACTATTGTCCTGGCAGAAAGTTTTTGCTTACTAATTTCCTTAACAGTTACAGAATATTAAGGTTGACTGGTCTTTTTTAATCAGTTTGGAAATTTACACACTGCAAGATTTATACGCATGTTAAAGTTTGCGGAATACTACCTCAGAACACTAACTCCTATCACCTCCCAAACTGTATGCTATTTTTGTCCAGTGATTCAGTTTTCTTTTTTTAACCCCACAATTTCAACATTACAGCTATGGTTGTTTAGATTTTCTTTAGATCCAATCCTTTTTGCATCTCGGAAACTCTCCTGAGATTACTTTCCTTTTTCCCTACAACTAGGTCTTTTAGAAATTCTTTTAGTGAGGACGTGTTGGTGGAAAACACACTCAGCTTTTGTATGTCTGAAAACGTCTATTTCGCCCTCGCTTCTGAAAAATAGTTTTGTTGGGTATACAATTCTAAACGGACTTATTTTCTCCGGGCATTCTGCAGATATTTGTGTACTCTCCCTTGGTTTTCATGGTAGCTGTTGAAAAGTCATCTGTTTATCTGATCATTGTTCCTTCATAAATAAGTCTTTTCTCTCTGGCTGCTTTTAGGGTATTTCTCTGGTGCTCATCACTTTCTCTATGATGTATTCATGTGAGAATTTCTATATACTTGTCTGCTTGGAATTTGTTCTGTTTCTTCAACCTGTGAATTCACATGTTTAATCAATCTTAGTAAATTCTCAGCTAGGATTTCTGATCAGACAACCTTGTACCTTCTCTCTGTCCTCCATGTCTTAATCTCTCTTTTACAGTGTCTTTTTTTTTTAATTTTTA
Source organism: Panthera tigris (assembly GCF_018350195.1). Lineage (NCBI taxonomy): Eukaryota > Metazoa > Chordata > Mammalia > Carnivora > Felidae > Panthera > Panthera tigris. The sequence continues at coordinate 133,543,309 of NC_056665.1, forward strand.
TTTATTTCTGCGAGAGGACAAGCAGGGGAGGGGCAGAGAGAGGGGTACAGAAGATCCGAAGTGGGCTCCCCACTGACCGGCTGACGGGCTGACAGCAGCAAGCCTGATGCAGGGCTCAAACTCACTAACCAGCTCGTGGCCTGAGCTGAAGTCAGACACTCAACCAACTGAGCCACCCAGGTGCCCCTTAATCTCTCTTTTATAAATGCCATCTCATTTTCCTCCATTTTATATTCTGCACATTTTCCTCAAATCCATCTCTCAATATGTTAATTCTCTTTAGCTACATCTCATCTGCTAGTAAACCAACTACTGAGTTTATAATCTGAATTACTTTTTCAACTTCTAGAACTACTATTGGTTCTCTTTCAAATCTGTCCATTTTGTAGCATGCTTTTTTTCCTTAATATTACAATCAAAGCTCTGTTTAATTTTAAAGACCATATCAACATTTATATCATATTTCAGACCTAATAATTCCAATAGTCTCTACAGGTCTAATTTTGCTATTTGTTGTTTCCACGTCTTTCACTCATGGAGACTTGCTTCTTGGATGTTGTGATCATTGACAATTAAGACCATGTCTGTAAAACTTTCTTCGATACTTCTTTATGGTCTAGGTAACAGTTTATTCTTTCAAAGAGGATTTACATTTGCTTTTCCTAGGCACCTGGGAATACTATCAACTCAGTACGACTGTAAACTAAATTCCTACCTATTTTTTGTTCTTTGGAATTACACAAATGTGTACAAATTCAAGCTGCAAACCCGCATGATGCCTGGCTTATGTTGTGAATGCTCAGGGAACGCTTTTATTTATTTTTTCCCTTCACCCAGAGCCAATGCTGAGGCAGAAAAATTTCCTCTGCACCTCCCTTTGCAGACTGGATTTTTTTTTTTTTCTTATTTAGTGGTTTGCTAAGCAGTAGCCTTTTCTACCTCTTGGGAGTCTTAGATGATGTCCCTCATACCAGGCATGGAAATGCTAAGCCCAAAGAACCTGCTCACAATCTACTGGTACATTTCCCCAGAATAACCTTTGCCTTTAAGGGGCTTATTTATTCTCTAGATTCCTGTTCTGTTTTCCTTTTGGATTCCAAGGATTTTTCTTCTTCTTACAAGCTGACCTATACTATTTAGTAGACTTTCTTTAGAGGTTTTTATCCAGCACTTCAGGGGTTTAAAAATGAGGAAGATTTTCCAAGATATGCAAGCTGTCATCTTATCAGAAAGAGAACATAAACTGCCTTTCTATTTCTACTTATGTATTTGGAATATACTGCCAAATATAAAATTGACAGATCAAGGAACAGAATTAGTTTCATGGTTTTTGTTACATGTTATAAAATTCAGCGATGAAAATTAATTAATATTACATGTTAATAGTGGCTTGAGGAGATCTGTAGTTTCCATGCCTATTTTGCTTCAGAGAGGTTATCTGCTAATATTAAATAAAAGTTTTTTGGCTTTGACCATATCTGGAATAAAACATGATCTTATGCTGATTTTCATAACTTATTTTCTAAAAGACCAGCTGCAAGTGTTGATAAGGTTGTGGAGATATTGAAACCCTCATACACTGCTGGTGGGAATATAAAATGGTGGGAATGTAAAATGATGTGGCCATTTTAGAAAACAGTCTAGTAGTCCCTCAAGAAATTAAACATAGAATTATCACATGGAATAGCAATCCACTGCTATGTACCCAAGAGAAATTAAAACACATGTTCACACAAAAACTTATACATGAATGCTCACAGCAGCATTGTTCATAATAGCCAAAAGGCAGAAACAATCCAAAAACCCCATTGACGGATGAATGGATAAACAAAATGTGGTATATCCATATAGAGGGATATTATTAAGCCATGGAAAGGAAAGAAATACTGATGCATGCTACCACATGGATGAATCTATAAAACATTATGCTAACTATAAGAAGCCAGACACAAAAGACCACAAATTATATGATTCAATTACATTAAATATCCAGAACAGGCAAATATAATGTATAGAAAGTAGGTCAGTGGTTGTTTAGGGCTGGGAGGATGGCAAGCTTGGGAAGTAATAGACAAAGGGTTCATAGTTTCTTTCTGAGGTAAGGAAAATGTTCTAAGACTGGCTGGGGGGATGGTTGCACAGATCTGTAAATATACTAAAACCACTGACTTGTACACTTTAAATGGATGGACTATATGGCATGTGATTATATTGCAGTAAAGCTATTAGAATAAAAAACATGCAGATAAAACAAATTCTGTGGCTATAACATAAATTGACCTGAAAAAGCCTTTGACAAAATGCCACAAACTATTTCTAAGGAAATTCAGTCACCATACAGTTGTGACCCTTCTTCTTCTTCGAGGAGATACTGCCTTTGAAAGAGGAAACAAACGTTAAGAATAAAAGACATTATTTTGATATTTTGCGAGCATGATTTCTTAATGATATGGTAGGGTGAGGCTAGTTTGTTTTAAAAATACATCTTTACAAATGATCTGATGGAGAGAATGCACAGTAAACTCTCCCAAGTTGACAATTATACTAAACTCTTCCTGACAATAAAATATTTAGCTGATGAAAATAAATTATAGGGCTTATGCACTGGCAGCTGTAAAGGCTGGCTCTATACAATATGCTGAACTACTCAGGAAAATCATGAAAAGCTTATATGGCAAGGCCCTAGGCATGACAGCTCAATACCGAATGACCTAAAGACAAATTGCATACGTGGTATGCGAGGGCAGTGGCTGGGACTGATCCTGGAAGCCCAAGAGAAAGGACTTTTCTCCTGCTAAAAGCCTCGGCACTTAGGAATCTATGGGCAGGTGCCTTCCTGCGGACAACGGCGGGTAAGAGGCTGGGAATCTAGGAAGGCATACAGGCCCCTGAGAGTGTGAAGCTAAACTTTAGTGGAGAAGAAAAATAGTCTGTTTTCTGAGGCTCTCCCTCCCCTTCCAGGAAAGAGACAATAGGGCCTGTTGAGACTGCAAAAATAAAGAATTAAAATCCTCCTTTTCATCCCTACCTTAAAGATGGAAAATGAGAGTCCCAAGTTCTCACAGCGGCATACCTACAGAGCAACACATCCCAGAGAGAGAGCTGAAGAGACCAGGTGCGTTCCTGGCAAGACCAGCTGTGTAAATGGTGGGCCGACTGCAGAATGACAATGTGGGATGCTCTGCTCATGAAGTACTTAGAATCTCAGGACAGTGAAAGCAGAGCATTAAACCTAACATGGGGCTCTTCTGAGTGTGGGGGTCTCTGCAACTGCACAGGCTGTACGTCCAAGAGGCCCTGACTCTTGAGCAGCAAGAATGGCAGCAGCAAAAATCCAGGAGGCACAGAAATGTATAAGGCAGAAAACCAAGATCGTCCAAAATCCTACCACCTGAGACAACCACTGTTATCATTTTGGTGATTTTCCACAGAATTTTCTATATTCATATATACTGCTGACCCTTCAACAACAGAGGTTTGAACTGCATGAGTCCACTTATACATGTAATTTTTTTTTTGATAAATACAGTGTAGTACTGCAAATATATTTTCTATTTCTTATGATTTTCTTAATAACATTTCCTTTTCTCTAGCTTTCTTAATTGCAAGAATACAGCATATAATACATATACAAACTATGTGTTAATCAACTGTTTATGCTATCAGTAAGGCTTCTCGTCAAGAGTAGACTGTATTAGTAGTTAAGCTTTGGGGGAACCAAAAGTTACCCACAGATTTCCAACAGTGCAGGGGTTGGCACCGGTAACCCCCTGCATTGTTCAAGGGTCAAGTGCACATGTAGACATTGATTCATACAGAAATGGTATGTTGCACACTCTCGTCTGTAGCCTTTTTTTAAGCTTATTAATAAGCTTCTTACATTATGGAGAATTTTCAAAAATGTTAAAAACACATCATTTCAATCCTATTGTCTAAATTACAAAACATAAAGATCCCTGTTCAATTTAACCAAACTCAAACCTAACTTTTGTTAGGTTTCTGAAGGGTCTTGGGTTTTTCGTTACTAACAATGATGACCAGTGGATATGAATAAAATGGAGTGAGGAGTGAATGAGTTAATCAGCATAAAGTATTTCACAGAATACTTGGCAAGTAACAAGCTCTCTATAAATTTTAGGGATTTTAGTATTGTGTCCTATGTAAAGACTGAACTAATTTACATTCCCAACAGCAGGGTAAAAGAAATTGGTTTTCCTAAATCCCTGCCAATTCTTCCAAATTTTTCCTTTTGTATTTTTTCTATGAATCGTTTGTTTGTGCTCTTTGACAGTTCTCCCACTGGATTCCTTACGCTTTTAAAATTTTAACTGATTTCTGTATTGGAGATACCAATCCTTTGTCATAGGAGTAACAAATGCTTTTTTAAGACTTACCTCCAGTTCCTAGGACCTTGAGGAGCTCAAAATTTTCAATCCCCACCTTCTCTGCATGTCCTGTTAAATTAGCTAAAAAAAGAAAGAGAAAAAAGAAATAATTAAGAGGGTCAGGAACAGGAGGGGGCCCTTGGGGGCTTCTGAAATACCAGCAATATTTTACTACTTGACTTGGGTAGTTAAGCCAGGGTTCACTTTATAATTATTTGTTAAACTACACAGCTATGTTTTGTATACTTCTCTGTATGTTATATATTACAGGAAAACTTTTAACATGTATTTATTAGAGAGAGAGAGATAGAGAGGGAGAGAGAGAGAGATAGCACAAGTGGGGAAAAGGCAGAGGGAGGGAGACAGAGTATGTGCAACAGGGTTTGCACTGTGAGCACTGAGCCCAATGTGGGGTTGGAACTAACCAACCACGAGATCATGACCTGAGCCAAAATCAAAAGTCAGACCTGAATAAAATCTAAGATCTCTGCCAGCTCTAAAATTTGTTTGAAAGTATTAACTCTTTAAAAACATATTCTGGGGGCGCCTGGGTGGCTCAGCTGGTTAAGCGTCCGACTTCAGCTCAGGTCATGATCTCACAGTTCGTGGGTTCAAGCCCCGCGCAGGACTCTGTGTTGACAGCTCAGAGCCTGGAGCCTGCTTCAAATTCTGTGTCTCCCTCTCTCTCTGCCCCTCCCCTGCTCATGCTCTGTCTCTCTCTCTCTCTGTCAAAAATAAATAAACATTTAAAACATTTTTAAAAACTGGTTAAAGTGGTAAATTTTATATGTATATGATACGTATTTTACCACAACTACAAGAAAGAAGGAGCTCTGTAAACTGTGGGCTTCGGGTGAAAATAACGTCACAGAATTGGCTCATAGGCTGTACCAAATGAGACACACTAATGTAAGATGTTCAGAGGGGAGGCTCTGGGAGAAGGTGGAGGCAGGTGCTCTGAAGGAACTCTCTGCACTTCCTGCTCAATTCTCTATAAATTAAAATGAAGTCTTCTAAAAAATGAAGTCTCTAAAAAATGAAGTCTTCAGGGGCACCTGGGTGGTTCAGTCTGTTAAGCACTGGACTTCAGCTCAGGTCATGATCTCATGGTTTGTGAGTTTCAGCCCTGCATTGGGCTCTGTGATGACAGCTCAGAGCCTGGAGCCTGCTTCAGATTCTGTGTCTCTCTGCCCTTCCCTCACTCATGCTCTGTCTCTCTAAAATAAATAAATGTTAAAAAAAAATTTAATAAAAAAATATTCTGTCCTAGATAAACAAAATTAGGATATCTTACAAATGAGCATTTTCCAAAATATATTCCACTGATTCTGGTCCTATACTACAAGATGTTAATTGGTGTTATGTTTAGGGGGAAAAGATGCTTTCAAGTCAAATAAACCTGAAATTCTTGGCTTAAACAAAGTTAATCAGGTTACAGGTTTCTTTACTGCTGAACTTCATAGATTCTACACCATGAAAATCTGCATGTGAATCTAAAACTCAGATACTGTATTTACCAAATTTATTGGATCACAAAATTATTTTTTATGGCAATACCTATTAATATTGTGCCAACCAGCATTCTATAGATGTGGTTAAAGGAGGCCTAAGCTAAATTCTATTTCTACCACTTAAAAGCCACGTGACCTTGAACAAATTAATTAACTTCTCTGTGTCTCAGGTCCCCTCTAGTGTAAAATGAGGATAATAAAAATATCTACCCTCAAAGCATATTGATGTCTGCAATTTGCTTTGAAATGCTTAAAAAAATAAGATGGATTAAGGGGTGAATAGAGGTATGGACAGATATGTGATAAAGCAAATACGATAAGTGTTAATTACAGAATCTAGACAGTGAGTGGGAGGGTGTTCAACATGTAGTTCTTCCAAATTCTCTGTATATTTGAAAATGTCCATAATAAAATGGCAGAAAATAAAATAACACCTACCTCATAGGGATCTGATGCGGATTCAAGGAGTTAAATTTATACGGAGCTTGTTGTGTGCCACTGAGCATCATTATAAGTGTTTGCAAATAAATAATGCTCTGGGCCTCCAACTTCAAGCAAGTCAGACCCAACTGCGAACTTCTAGAATTAAAAGTTTCAGGGGGATAAGTGACTTCAGTGTCCTTCCAAAGTTTAACTAAATGCATAATTAAAATATTTTAATTGTGGTCAAACCATGTAACATAAAATTTACCACCCTAACCATTTTTAAGTATATAATACAGTGGTGTTAAGTACATGTACTGTGTTTGCAACAGATCTCTGGAACTTTTTAATTTTGCACACCAAACCCTATACCCATTGAACTTAACCTACTGACAATTTAATGAAATTGTTGAGATGGCTGGATTTGGGTTTACCATTTTATTGCTTGTTTTTAACTTGCCTCTTCCCTTTATTTAAGTAACCTCTACACCCAACGTGGGGCCTGCACTCACAACCCCAAGATCAAGAATCGCATGCTCTTCCAAATGAGCCAGCCAGGCGCCCCTTGACTTGTTTTTTCTGTTTGTTCCCATGTTTCTACTTTCCTGACTTAAAAACAGCAACAACAAAACACTTAAATGGTTTTTAGAATTTCATTTCAATTTTCATGTGGCATTTTAGCTCTACTTTGTTACATTATTAGTGCAGTTGTTGCCCTAAGGAGTAGTGTACATCTTTAATTACCCACAGTCCTCTTATAATTAATACTGTTCCATTTCCCTAAAACTGTAGAAATTTTGTAATCATTCTTTATGGAATATTGATCTATATTAAATGGAGTTAATATCTTCTATATATGCGATTATGCACAAGACAATGCTATCAGTTTTCCTTATATGATTTACAAAGAAAGAGGAAAGAGAGAGACTTCTGCATTTCTGTAGATATTTATCATTTTTGATGATCTTTCTTATCTTTTCCAAGGATCCAAAATTTCATCTGGTGTAAGTTTTCTTGAGCCTCGAAGAACTTCCTTTGACATTTCTTGTAGCGCAGAATTCTCCAAGTTTTCTTTGATCTGAAAGAGTCTTTCTTACCTTCATTCAAATCTTTTTATTGAGATATTCACATTCCATAAAACTCACCCTCTTAAAGCGTATCTGTCCATGCTTTTTAGTCTATTCACAAGTTGTGTCACTGCTGCCACTAACTAAATCTGGAATCCTCTTCATTTTTGAAGCATATTTTTCTTCGATAAAGAATTCTGGGTTGACAGGCTTTTTTCTTTTCTTCCAGCACTTTTTTTTCCTGCTTATTTATTTATTTTTTAATATGAAATTTATTGTCCAATTGGTTTCCATACAACACCCAGTGCTCATCTCAACAGGTGCCCTCCTCAATATCCAGCACTTTATATAAACATGTTCTTCCATTCTCTTTTGGCCTCCATGGTTTCCCAGGTGAAGGCAGTAATTTAAATGTATCATGTTTCTCTTACTGCTTTCAACATTTGCTTTTGAAAGTTTTGCCGTGATGTGTACTGATGTGGACTTCTTTGGGTTCAGTCACCCTGGTATTCACTAAGGACCTTGTATCTGTAAGTTTGTTTTTCATCAAATTTGGGAGGTTTCAGCCTTAATTTTTCAAAAGAAAATTTTCTATCCCATTCTGTCTCTCCTCTGAAATTCCAATTATGTCCATGTTAGACTGTTTGATTCAACCTGAAAAGTCCCTGAGACTCTGTTCATTCCGCCCCCCCCAATATGTTTTCTCTCTGTTCTTCAAATTGATTTCTATTACTCTATCTTCAAAGTTCATGTACTTTTCCTTTTGCACCTCCATTCAACTGTTAAATCCAGCTACTGAATTTTTATTTCAAATATTGTATTTTTCGACTCTAGAACTTCCATTTGGTTCTTTTTCATTGTTTCTATTTTCCTGATAGGATTTCTTGTTTTGTTTTTCACTGAGAGCATGACGTTTTATTTCACTGAGGATATTATAACAGCTGCTTTAAAAGTCTTGCCTGGTACAGCCAATATCTCGTTCATCTCAGGGTAGAATTCAACTGATTTTCTTCCTCTCTGATATGTTCCATTTTCTTGATTCTCCATATATGGGGTAATTATGGACTGTAGAAATGTTAATTTGTGGAGATGAGAGATTGGTTTTTTCTCCAGTGACAGTTGTTTCTTTCCTTTAGCCGGCAAATATCTTGGGTCGGCTTGAACTGTAAACTATTTTTCTTAGGAGGCAGCTCCAGTCCAGTTGAGATTCTTTGTCTTTACCCGAGTTTTTCTGAGTCCACTGTACTCACGCAGGGCTCAGAGGGCAGTCAGAGATGTGTGCTCACAAAAGCTAAGGACTCCCCCTCCTCTGGCTCTTCTTTTTCTGGGATTTCTCCCCTATCTTCAGTGATCAGGGTTCTCTGGTTTCAGTTTTCTAGTCTCCCTGGCCAAAGAGACTACTGTTTTTCCACCAGAGTCCCCAGAGTACAGACTGTACTTAGCCTGAAGCTAAAATCAGTGAAAAGGCAAAGTTACTTCTTATAGCTCCCTCCCTTCCCTCCTCCAACTGTGTACTCCCCAGTAGAGTCTATCTGCTTCTGTTCACTCTCCAGTGCCTTAAATAGTTGCTTTTTACATTAAATCCAGATTTTACAGCTGTTTTCTACAATGGAATTCTCCAGTAGACGGTCTTTTTGTGAAATTATGAGAAACAAAAGTCTTCCCTCATTACAGTCAACATCATGAAGGGGAGCAGAACACGCCCCCTCCAAATACGCCACTTTGGCATACTGGTTCTTTAGAATTAAAGTTCCTTAAGACACAGCCAGTGAAAGGACAGTGACCTCCTGGGTCTACCCTGAAGGCAGCAAATAAATCTCTCATTTGAAAGGTATCCTCCCTGTACTAGGAGGGTAGAAGGCATCCTTATTATCAGAAATAGGGGATTTAGGGCCAAGAAATCTATATAAACAAACTGTTACTGCCTCCCTAATTCGATACCCAAGCCTAAACCCTTTTGTCAATTCTTCACAAAGCTACCTGCTTTGGTCACTTCTTTCAGTCTTGTATTTCTTTAGGCTCCTGTACATACTAAATTAAATGTGTTTTTTTTCCCCCTGTTAACTTGTGTTATATCAATTTAATTATTAGGCCAGCCAAAGAACCTAGAAGAAAGGAAGGGAAAGGTTCTCCTCCCCTACAATTACAGAGTTTCTACTTTAACTGCTTCGCAAGTTAACTTCAAAGAGTAAAATAAAATTAAAAAGGTAATTTGATATAAGCCCAACTCAGGGATCTTGAACTTAATATCCATATAATTCTTTTACACGACATCTGTTAGGCAAAGTGAGTAATCAGACATATGGAAGCAAATTAATAGGAAGCTCTATCAATATTTAGGCATGGGGAAGAACTTATCAGTTATAAAGACTTTTTTCACTGTGTTAACAATAAAACACATATAGACAAATGGTAAATATGATACTATATATAGAATCCTAAGAACCAACAAACATATATTTGGGCATGTGAGTCTAGGTGTCTAAATGGTTCTCATTTCTATGCTATTGTCACTATTTAGAAGCCTTTGAATATGAAAGCCTAAAACTATATTTCTCTTAATTAAATTATTAAGCCAAGATCAAGAGCTCCAACTTCCCAGCACAAAACCAACATTTATTAGAACAAGACTTAAAATATTTACACATTGTATTTCACCCTGGAGGTAAAGTAAACATCAGCCAATCACAGAAATCTGCGTTTCTGAGTCATTACACGCCTTAGTAAAGTCCAAAATGTATGCTGATCAGGAGCTACTCCATGCCTGGGGCCAGACCGTACCAGAACCGAGCATTTAGAACTGAGAGACAGAACTGTCCATTGTTTGCCTTCCTACGTGAAAGTAAATGGCACTTTATTGTGCTTGCAGGAGCTCCTTTTCCTGTGCCAGGCAAGCCTCTGCCCACCCCCTGTCTAGTCCTACCCACAGGTAAGAGCAGTTACTAATCTAATTATTCAAGAGTCCAAAATCCTGACTGGGCACAGTTAACAGTAGGTGGGGTCACTGTGTTAAAGCAACAGTCTCCACACAAGGTTTGTTTCATTGCCTCCAACTCCTGGCCTGGCCTGGCCTGACCTCCTGGGGTCCAGTGGCCATTCTCTTGCACTTCTCCTTCACTACACAGCAGTCCCCTTATCCACAGTTTCACCTTCTGTGGTTTCAGTTACCCACAGTTCACCATGGGCCGGGCACAGATGATCCTCCTTCTGACCATCCTCAGAAGGTCAATAGTAGCCAAACGCTATGTTACAATGCCTACATCATCCACCTCACCTCAGCTCTTCATCACACAGGCATTTTATTTTCTCACATCATCACAAGAAGGGTGAGTACAGTTCAATAAGATAGTTTGAGAGAGTGACCAGTCTCACAACTTTCATTACAGTACACTGTTGTAACTGTCCTGATTATTAAGTATTGTTGTTAATCTCTTACTGTGCTTAATTTATAAAGTAAATTTTATTATAGGTATATATGTATAGGAGAATGCATAGTATATAGAGGGTTTGGTACTATCTGTGGCTTCAGGCATCTGCTGGGGGTCTTGGAATCGATCTCCCGTGGGTAAGGTGGGAGACTACTGTATACAATAATCAACTAAGCAGATTCAGAGGTTCTTTTGGGACTTGGTTCATTTACTAGTTTGTTCTCCCCTCCAGTTTTTTTTTTTTTTTTTGAGAGCGAGAAAGAGAGAGAGACAGAGAGAGAGAGAGAGAGAGAGAGAGAGAGAGAGAGAGAGAATCTTAAGCAGGCTCCACAGTAAGTGTGGAGCCTGACATGGGGCTCAATCACACAACCCTGGGATCATGACCTGAGCCAAAATCAAGAGTCCCATGCTCAACCAACTGAGCCACCCAGGTGCCCCTCCCCTCCAAATCAAACACTCATCTCAACATGCTGATTGAATGTGATGGGGTAATTGGTGATTGGATGAAGTTGGAAGGGAAGCAGGAGTCCCGACATAGGCCTTAAGCCCAAACTGCTTGCACCAAGGCCACTGTTAAGGAGACTTCTACACTGATGTGCTGGAAGTTTACAAGCCTTTATTAATGTGGCACCTCTGAGTCCCACTGGCTACTACTGTTCCTTGCAGACAGTCCCCTCATGACTCCCAAAGGATAAGAGTAGATTGGCTGGGCAGAGGTTGGGCATTTCTGGATTTCTGGCTCTAATAACTTAATGGCACCAAAACCTTACCCTCAGCTCCCAAATCCTAACTAAAAGGATTAACTCCTTCCCACAGAAAGAATGTCTTATGAAACCTCTTCACAAATATATAAAATAACAAAGAATATCAACAAACTATTTAGTTGCTACATAAGCTATTAATTAGTACATAATAGTACAACCATGTCAGTTATTTGTGTCTAGCAGCTATTTCAGTGCCTATCTCATGAGTTGTTAAATATTAGTAAGCGCAGACTAAAACAAAGAAAATATTTTTAAACCTTTCAAGATCTATGTTAGGCCTATCTCTATTGTTAATCAGCTTAGACAGTCTCTTCTCATCAAAAGGATTTTTTTTTACATTAATGCATTACTCAGTTTATTCATTTAGAAAAGATAATGCTTTCATAAAGCAATTTTCACCAATTTTTTTCTTATTAAGATATTGGAAACTACCCCATTGAAAATCTTTCACTTCTTCATTAGTGTTATTATCCTATAATGCATATTTCCTGATAAGGAAATCACTTTTAAGGGTGAATTTCATGAGTTCCTTTACAAGAAGTCAATGGAACTTTACAAAAGATTTGCCAAAACTTAAACGAATTTCAGTTGTTTAACTGATTCTCTTTAGAAAACAGTCTGACCTATTAATAGCTCTTAAAGGAAAAATCTTGTCTTACACCAATGAATATAAAGTACTTGGTGTTTTACACTACAACTGGATTCCTTTGGTTCTTTGTATAATAATATGGTTGTGTGCCTGTGTAGGAAAATATGACTGATGTATTTTTTTAAATAATAAATTTAGACAAACCAGATAACTGTCTTTTCTCCCAAATTTAAATAACTTTGTTGTTTGTTCTATTATTATAAAATAATCCTGGTTTGTGGCTTAAAAAAATAGACAATATAAATAGGTCTAAAGTAAACCTTGAAAATCTCCCATATTCCCAGCAAAGATTACTATTTGTAATCCTTGGCACCTCCTTCCAGGATTTGAGCCATAAACTTATGATTGATAAATGGCTTCTTAACCCAACTTTCTAGGCAATTCCACCAAAAGTAATTTGTAACGCATCTTATCTATGACCATTTCTTTTAACTTGAGATGTTTAAGTTGGAACTTCCCAATCTCATGGAGGAAAACAATCAGGAAAAACACATTTTTCATTCTGTTGCCATAGTTTCTGCTAAGCTGCACAAATGTAATTGCTCAGAGCATGTGCCGAAATCATTTGATTAGATCCAAGAATTCACTTGTGTTAAAGCTAAGAAAAGGCTTAATTTAAAGCACTTTTACAATTAAAGTAAAAGTAAAGAAGAAGAAGAATGCTTTTGAAGCCATTTCAAGTAAGTTGTTAGTAAATGAGTGAGGTACTCAGATACCATTTTATCCAATGGATTAATCACTTAATAAACTTGCAATAAACTACAAGAAATGTAATTGATTAGAAAGGATTATGGAGTCTATGGATATTGGGGGGGATATCATTGTCATGTAAAGCTACTTACAAATGCTCACTGAGAATACAAGTTCTCATTTACTCATTTAACAAACATTCACTGAGTACCTACTGACACATGAGCCAGCTGTTAGGTCTTTAAGAAGTATATGATTTGAAAATAAGAGATCAGCTAGGGAATTCTGGGCTAGAAGAATATCAGGAGCAAAAGCATAAGTAGGAATAAGTCTTTTCCTAACACAGAATAAGAAGAGGATTGTTCTAATTAGCTACAATGGGCTTATGTGGGAAAAACAGAAAAATATTACATCAAGTAGGAACAGGAAACTAGGGGATTCAAAACTTAGAATGCCAGACTGGTTTCAATTGAATCCATAAACAATAATGGCTCTTGACAAGATGAAAGTAAGGTTTTAGAAAACTGCTTTGGCAGTAGTGTGCCATGTGGAAAGCAGCAAGGGGAAGACTAAAGCTAAAAGGTGGTGAGGTTAATGCAATAAACCAGATGTGTGCTAACAAGACTGGTCTGAGTAGACACTAGAGCAAAGAGGAACGGGCGAACCTAAGAATCACTGCAATATTCAGTTCAAGAAACATTTGCTGAACCCCTGATTTGGGATTTGGGTGCTGAGACCACAAAAGCAAACAGGACAGGGTCCCCACTTTCAAAAATAAATAAATAAACGAAACTCTGTTCCTCCCTCTGCCCTTTGGCCCCATATCTAAAGTACAAGAAATGAAAGTCTGGTGAATGGTAGTGTTACTGGTGAATACTGTGGAAAGGGGAAGTTGAACGGGGAAGTTTTGGGGTTTCAACACTGATTTTGGAGGGACAGCTAGGCATTCCGAAAAGGCTGCCATGTAGACAGTTCTAGACAAGGAACTGAAGTTTGGCAGAGACAGCACACTGATGGGGCTCAGAACATGCCATCCACCCACCAAACACAGCACCTTGGCATGGTGGATATTTTAAACTGAAGTAATCTCAGAATCAACAGCAGGTACAGGAAGGAGTTTCTGACCTTCCCCTGAAGCAAGACCTCCTGTGAAACGCACCCTCCCTGTACCAGAGGAAGGAGCATCCCTATCTCTTTTTTTCATTTTTATTTTTTATAAAAAAAATATTTTTAGTTAATTAATTTATTTATTTTTGAGAGAGCAAGAGAGAGAGAGAGAGCACACAAGCGGAGGAGGGGCAGAGAGAGAAGGAGAGACAGAATCCCAAGCAGGCTCAGCGCCATCAGTGCAGAAGTCTGATGCCGGGCATGAACTCATGAACCATGAGATCATGACTTGAGCCGAGATCAAGAGTCAGATGCTTAACTGACTAAGCCACCCAGGAGTCCCATGAGCATCCCTATCTCTGTAGACAAGGGACACAGGGAGGAGTGTGAACAAACAGGCCTTGCTAGGTTTCTCTCCAGTTACCACACTTACCTCATACCTTGGTCCTCTCTTACTCCTTTTCTACAACTTTCCACTCCATCAAACCTAACACGATAATGCACAGGTTTATGTCTCCTGGGTCTTCCTTTCCTTATGAAGGCTCCCATGTCACATAAGACTTTTTACATAAATTTGTATGTTCTTCTCATATTAATCTGTCTTTTGTTCCAGAGGTCCCAAAGAACTTAGAAGGGCAGAGGGAAAACAAGTTATTAGGAGAGGAGCAAACACTTTAAGAAAAAAGTCCTCAGGAGACCACACAAAAAGAAGGGCAAGTCTTGCTGACAATCAGGAGTTAGGATGCAGGAAGAAAAAGAGCCAGGGAAAAGGTGGGGAAATGAACAGTGTACAGAATCCGAAGAAAGAATGCCAGGAAAAAACAAAAAAACAAAAACAAAAAAACCCAACCCTCATTAACGATGAAGTCAAAAGGCGGTACAACGGGAAATGTAGATTTGGTCTTTGTGGAGGCTCCCAGCACACAGCTTCTAGAAGCTTAGGAAATGTCCAGAGTGGTAAGAGTGTCTTTTGTATGCTAAAATGACTGGGGGCTAAGGGCCCCAGAGAACTTCAGGTTGGGGACTGGTTGCTAGAAAGACCTAGGACTTTCAGCCCCACCCTCCCCTCTGTCCCCTCCAGGGAAGAGAGAGGCACTAGGGATTAAGTTAATCGCCAATGGCCAGTGATTTAACCAGTCATGCCTACATCATGAAATCTCCAGAAAAAACCCTGAACACGGGTTCTGAGAGTTTAGGGCTGGTGAACACAGAGGTGCTGGGATGGTGGTGCTCCCTGACGGGGCACGCGAGTTGCACAGTTCCCTGCTGCTCCCCTATTACCAACACCTTGTCCTGAGCATCTCTTCCAGTTGGCTGTTCCTGAGTCATAGTTTCATCCCCAAGTCTAGGCTGGGAGGTCAGGGTATATGGCTGGGGAGGGGCAAACAAGACAACAACCTTAAAAACCATGGAAACACTTCATTCGATTTAAGGATACGAAAGGAAGGAACAGAGTGAGAATGGGAAAAGAATTATATGAAATATTTTTCCAACTCAGCAGTCAGATGAAAGAGAAGGCCTGTGGGCAGAGAGAGTAGATCCTTCGGGAAGGGATAAATGATGGGATCCAGGACAGAAAGAGAGAAGGATTAAAAGACAGAGAGAAGAATAAGGCTGTGTTAAGGATGGAAAAAAAGATTATCCATGGTCTTTCTACTCCAGGCGGGAGTACCAGAGAAGCAATGCATTGAGTCAACAGCAAAATGCCTCAGAAATCAGCTTGGCCAACATGCACAGGGGGATGAAATGAGATCTCTAAAAAGTCACCTTACGCGACAAAAACCACTATAAACCTAGAATCTGAACTGTCGAAACTACAGAAAGAACTAAGATATTTAAAGAGTGGACAACAAAAGGTAGATGGGAAAAAATGAACACTAAAAAACAGAATGCTAAATGAGGTAATGTGTTTCTAGCACTTTCCAGGGGACACCCTAATCATTAGCTTCAAATACCAGGTCCCCTAGGAAGCAACACCCCTATCCCGGAGACGGCCATATTGTTCTCCTAAGCCTTTCTCTGGTAGAGTACACAACCAACTTCCTTTTTTTCTAATTCCATGCATTGCAAGCAGCCCTATTTTACATTGATAGCCTTACCCAAAAGGAAAACATGCACTCATCAAGCAAACACAAGTGTTTCAGGTAGTTGTTTGTGTCTCCCACTCTAAATTGGTCAAGTGTCATTTGAGTTGATACGTCAATCTTTTGAGATTGTAATTATAGCTACATGCATGAAACCCGAGCACGAGGAGAAGACACAAATGACAGAACAATCCAGCATCAATCTTGTCACTATCAAGAACACTTCAATAACAGCAATAACTATAAGACAACATAGTAGCGTACTGTGACCTTGTCAATGGTTTTGTGACTTTTTTCATCTCGGAAGAAAAGGAGAACAATTACAGAAAGCAGCATTGTGAGATTAGCCGCAAGTGCAACAGGAAGTAGGGCAACAGCCTGTCCCCGCTGAAACCAAAACAATTAAGCCATGATTTATTATAAATCTGTGATCTACAGAACACCAACTTAGAAAGCTTCAACACTACTCTTGTCTTACACAAGAGCTTGCCCAACTTTCAGGCACTTAACAGGTTAATTTTCCTCTCTGAGACATTATCTCATCAATTTAAAAAAAAAGGGTGGGGGGACAAACCCTAACAAGTCAATAAAAAAAAAGTTCCTGTTTTTGGTAAAGAAAGGAGTTTCAGTCCTGGCTCAAATTCCCTATTCCTCAATAATTACTTTCACCTTCCCCTTTCTAGCACCTTCAATGTTAAAGAAATCAACACTGACCTCTAATTTCCAAGTACTGGGGAGAATAAGATCACAGCACGATATTGTAGACATTTCTCTCTTTTTAGAACTTTTCTTTTATCACGAACTGTAACAGAAACAGTTTCAGAGGTGGCAGCGATTATAACCCCCCCATCCTAATACTAGCTACTCTCATCTTGTACATTCATTTCCACTTTTTTCTCGTGTATGTATCCTAGTTACTGGCTGGGGCTTGCCAGCTCAATAATCTAAACCAAAGGACTCACACCGGCAGAGCCAGGACTTGTGCTGGTCCAAAGCCTTTCCCTCCCCTCCAAGGCTTCTCTCAATTCCCAGGAGAGCTGACATATCCTCAGTGCCCTCTGAGATCCTCAGGTACCTCTGCTCCGCACTGCTCGATCCCTGCGTGACAGGGGCTCCTCCCGAGTTCTATGAAAGTAACAAAACCCGAACACAGGCAGAAAGCATCCCTTGGTAAGAAAGGCTTTGGTGGAGATTTCTGGAGAAAGGCAGAGATTTCTGGCACACAGGGCAGCAATGAAAAGGGAACCAGAAGGAGGAACAGTCTTAATTTCTCACCGTCTTCCAGTCTTTGAAGGAGGGGGTCTTTAGCTCACCTATTCCCTGGCTTCACAAGGCTTTTCCGACTTTCCTCCTTTTCTCTCTCTCTTTCTCTCTGAGGAGCAAACCCAACAAATCTGCCCCCGTGTTTCCTGTCAGGCAGCTTCCTCTACTTCTGACCTCTCAGCCCTAGCTAACACCCATACTCCCATCCCTGAGTGAGCTTGAGGTCAAGGCAATACCCGCCTGCAAAGCCGCTCCCTCCATACAAAGAATTCTGGTGCCCATTGCTGTGATAACACATTTCCCTCCTCCCTACCTAGAGCAAACGATACTAAGTGAACAATACTCTGAACGCTTACTTGTATCCAGTATTGTGCACACCAGTGGCAACACTGGAGTGGACATCCTCCCTGATGCCAAGCAGCTCAGGGGCCAGAGGAGGTGCTTGGGCAAGTGAAGAAGCCACAGGCACAAACACCACTGCAGAGGCACGAGGCACGCAGAACACCCAGAGGACACCTGACCACATCTGAAGGTTTGGGGAAGTGAGGCACCGATGGGGGGAAAAAAAAAGGCCTGCATGTCCGAAGAAAACACAAAACTACCATGATGACAGAGAACACAGCATGTCTGGGAATCAGCAATTAGCGCGGACAGGCAAACGCAAAAGAAGGAAAGGGCAGGAAGGCATGGCCAGACTTGAGGCAGGAACCAGCTCGTGAAAGACTCTGATTTGAAAAGGTACGTATTTTGTTCTACAGGCAACAGGAGCCAATGAAAGCTTTTAAGCAGAGAATTGAGATAATCAGTTCTGTACCTTAGAAAGACCAGCAGCAGCAGCAGCAGCGTGGAAAATGAGTTAGAAAGGAATTCACGTGGAAGACAGCGAAGCCGACGCACAGGTTGCTACAATGGTTGAGGCCAGAAACGATACAGGCTACACTAAGGTGCTGAAGTTAGGAAAAGAGAAGAAAAGTAAATTCCTTAGTATGTTATTTATTAATACTCCTAAGCACAAAGCCAAAACATCGGAAATTACTAAAATTACAAAATTCTGAAAAGCTGTAGTACAATCCCTTCAATTCAAAATGGTAATCCATCAATGACCACGAAATCACAAAGTACTTGGACTAAAAGATAAATCTTCAAAATGTTGTACATGAACTGTATTCATTTGTTAAAACTCAGAACTGTATGCCAGTGAGAGTGAATTCTACTTTATGTAAGTTATACTTCGATACAAAAATATGAGAGCTATAAATATTTTTTTTGTTTTGGGGGGTTTTTCCCATGAAGATATTTTCTAAACACAAATGTTACATAGAAGAGATTTTCAGATTCAACTAGAATTTTCTTGATATGTACTTGGTTATCGTAAGATACAGATGTGGGGGAGGGTGTCTATAGATTTGGTAAACATAAACTTTGTGAGTTAAAACTATGTAAAATGTCTGTGGGATTTCCAAATGAAGATGAACAATACACAGTAAAGAATTTTACTGTAGTAAGATGATTTGAAAATTCACAATTATTATAAAACATACAGCTTTACAAGAACAGTCAACTTGAATACTTCATTTCCTGGCCATGTCGCATGACTGAACTTAATACATACAAAGATGTGAAGACAAAGATAATTTAGGGAATATAGCACATCGAAAGGATTGTGTAGAAGTTTTTAGAAGACTTCCTTTCAAAAGTAAGCTCCCTCAGTGTTAGTTTATCACTTAGTGTTAATTTTTAGTCATTAGCTATCTGACGGACAATTTAGAGACAACTGTGCTCTGAACTTGAATCTGGATAGACAACAGAACCACATTACTGACACTCGGCACAGCTTTCCTTATTCTTAAGGTATATGTTCATTTGCGATGGAAATCATGCGGCAGTATTTCGGTAGGCAAAAAATTAGCCAACTTACAAATGATAAAAACCTTAAACCGTTACAGAAGGTAAATACTCCAGATTCCAATGTGCTACCAAAATTATTTTGGTATTTGTTGACATACTTGAAATTGTACCTTCCACGCAAGATATAGTTTTCAAATAGTCCAAAGTAATATTCCCAAGAGTCAGATTTCAATTTGATGTAAGAAAATACAGCAGCACTTTGTTCCTCCTAAGCCATACCTCATTTTTCCACTGCAATTCTAGTGTCGCCTCTACGTTTGATTCTATTATGAGAAAGTACTTTACCGACACCCTTTCCTTTTTCTATTTTCCAGAAGACATGCTGCTAATAGTGTCAGTTTGGTTTCTATCAGCACTTAAATGTAGCAGCCTTGCATCAGATCAGTTTGCAGTAATACGTGCCTATGGCTATAAACTTCCAGAGGGGCTACCGCCAACTGGCTTCTCAAGAACAGTTCTACTTACAAAAAGTATCAATTTTGACTCCTAGTGAATGAACTAACTTCACGCTTATGAACACTGGGGACCGGACAGACTAAATTCATCCCGTCTTATCCCATCCTTCCTCTATCTCAGTTTTAATGGTCTTCTCTACCACAACCAGCCTCCGACACCAAGTCTGCATTTTACTTCCTCGTTTTTATTTGTTATTTGTTAAAGTTTATTTACTTATTTTGAAAGAGAGAGCGTGCACGCTCCAGGCTCCATACCATCAGCACAGACACCAACACGGGACTGGAACTCACAAACTGTGAGATCGTGACCTGAACTGAAATCAAGAGTCGGACGCTTAACTGACTGAGCCTCCCAGGTGCCTACCAAGTCTTCAATTCAGAAGAAAAGGTCAGAGAATATTCTAGAAGGACTTACGGGCCGGCACTAGAGCTCTGTAGGACCGTGCTCCTGTGCTGTCCCCTCCTTTTTTTATTTCACACATGAAGCATGTAACCCATTCCGCTGAAACCAAGTCAAGCAATGAACGCTTCTGATTTTATGACAAGGGTATCAGCACAATGGTGTTGCCAGTGAAAATGTTACAGAACTTTCATGCCTCTTAAACACTATTATAGTGCTCCCTGGTCACATGAATTTTTTATTTTATTTTAAAATGATTTCAAAGTCTAAAGTTGCAAAAATAAGGGACAACTCTCATATTCAGAATCACGAGTGTTTAACATTCTGCCACATTTCTCTCTTATTCGTACACTCAACGTGTATGTACACACTCTCACACGACTTACTTTTTCTGATCTATTCACAGTGGTTTGCACATGTCATGCATCTTTGCCCCTCAATACCTCAGTATGCATTTCCTAAAAATGCTTTTAAGTAACGTCAGTGTAGTTATCAAATTCAGAAAATTTAACACTGATAAAATACTTTAATCTGTGGTTCCCTTTCCGATCTGTCAACTGTCTGATGTTCCTTGTGATGGTTAATTTCATGTGTCACCTTGGCTGAACTACACAGTGCCCAGACATGTGGTCAAACATTATTCTGGGTGTTTCCATGAGGGTGTTTTTGGATAAGACTAATATTCCATCGGTGGACTCTGAGTAAAGCAAACTGCTCTCCATAAAGTCAGGTGTTTACAGAAGCCTCCATCATCAAATGGAAGTGGTAACGTGAGCTTGGGGCTGAGCAGGTCCTGAAAGCAGACAAGTTAAGGACAAGTGGCCCAAATGCCCGTGGTCACCGCTCTTGCCACACTACCTTCATTCTCCCAGCCTGTAGTTATGGCCTCATGGAGAGATCCCTAAGATCAATAGACAGAAGAGACAAGACCCAGGACTGGTTATAGATGGCTCTGCACAACATGCCATCACCACCTGGAAATGGACAGTTACAACACCACAGCTCCTTTCTGGGACATTCCTGAAGAAATGTGAAAGCACCATGTGACCAGTTACAGAAATGAAGACTGCAACTGTCATGGGTATTTCTTCCTTATATTGTTATTAATATGTTTCTGTGTGTGTGTATGTGTGTGTGTAAAATAAATATCTTTGTTTTCTTCCCTCTCTTGTTCCTTTATCATGTAACATATATGATGTATTGACTTTACATCGTAGTATTTAACTTACAGGATGGATACCAAGGAGAAGAATAAACATCACTCAAGGACTGTGAATCCTCTTCTGAGAAAACAGCATGTTTTCTGTTGTACACAGGATAGTTGTATCATGTTAA
Organism: Panthera tigris; assembly: GCF_018350195.1. Classification (NCBI taxonomy): domain Eukaryota; kingdom Metazoa; phylum Chordata; class Mammalia; order Carnivora; family Felidae; genus Panthera; species Panthera tigris. The sequence continues at coordinate 133,564,778 of NC_056665.1, forward strand.
TGGGAACCTTGACCTTGTTATTGTCTTTACTTGGAGATTAAGTATGATTTAAGGAGATATACATAGATATTTGGTCAAACAGTCCAACATTATTCTGGGTTTCTGTGACAGTGTTTTTGATTAACATTTAAATCTACATACTTTGAGTAAAGCAGACTGCCCTCCACAATGTAAGTGGGCCTCATCTAATCAGTTGAAAGCCTGAATAGAACAAAGAGACCAGCCTCTCCTGGGGAAGAGAGAATTCTCCAGCAGACTCCCTCAGACTAGACTTGGAACATCAGTTCTCCTCAGCCTCCAGCTGCTAGCCCACCCTTGTACATTTTGGATTTGCTAGCCTCCATAATCACGAGCCAATTACTTAAAATAGATCTCTTTAGACACACGTGTGTGTGTGTGCACGCGTGCACACACACACACATACACACACACTTTTGGTTCTGTTTTTCTGGAGACCCTTGACTAATACATTCTTTAATAGCACTTTTTCCTTGAGTGTAGAATCTAGTATACAATCACATATTGTACTTATTTTGTCATGTCTCTTTAGTCTTGTTTAATCCAAAAGATTTCCTCAACCTTGGTCTTGTATAACTGATGTTTTTTGAAGAATATAATTATTTAATTTTTTTTATTCAAACAGAATTTTGTTTGACTGAAGTCTGCTCATGATTCAGGTTGTACATGCCCAGCTGGAATACTACTTAAGTGATGCGTGCTTCTCAGGGTATCACAACCAGAAGGAGACAATGTCAGTCTCATTGGTGGCATTAGTTTTATTTTTTCTTTCTTTCTTTTTTTTTTATGTTTTTTATTTATTTTTGAGAGACAAAGTGTGAGCAGGGGAGGGGCAGAGAGACAGGGAGACACAGAATTTGAAGCAGGCTCCGGGTTCTGAGCTGTCAGCACAGAACCCGACGTGGGGCTCAAACCCACATGACCTAAGCCGAAGTCGCATAACCAACTGACCCACCCAGGCACCCCCATTTTATTTATTTCTAATTTTAAGTAGGCTACATGCCCAACATAGGGCTCAAACTCAAGACCCTGAGATCAAGAGTCGCATGCTATACTTGCTGAGCCAGCCAGGTGCCTTGGCAACGTTAGTTTTGATCACCAAGTCAAGGTGCTGTCCAGTTTCTCCATTATAAAGGTACTAATTTCCCTTTTGCAATGAGAAATCTGTGGAGAGACACTACAGGGCTGTCAAAATATCCCATTCCTCATCAAACTCCCACACCTAGATTTAGCATCCATTGATTCTTGCCTAAACCAATCTTTGCTATAATGGTTACAAAATAATACTTTTTTATAATAATAATTTTCCACCTCTTCCATGCCCCTCTATGTCTACCAGTTAGCACTGTATCGCAAGAAGAGTCCTCCCTTCTTCCTATCTATCTATTATCAGACAATTCGTGGATTACCATTTTTTCAGTGCCTTAAAATTCACTCCTGTCAATTATTTTCCTGCACAAATGGACCCAGATTTGGTTGGTAGAAGCATCTGCAAGCTGGCTTCTGTGTCCTGACATGACCCCTTCATTTATTTTCTTCCTTTCTTCTTAGCATTTCTTTGCTTTCTCTTACAAGTAGCCTTGATTCCTTTTAATGGTAAATGGCATTAGAAGCCAAAATCTGGGTGCCAGGTGTGCTCACTGCTACTGGGAGATCTTGCCTTCTAGGCCTTTTCACAAACAGAGCTGGGGAATGTATATTTATGCCATTACATATATATTTAAGTCTTCTGTACATATATTTGTATACTTATGTTCTATATGGACTTATGTTGTACATGGACATACACTGTATACACATGTGGTATGTGTTCCAAAATACTATAAGAGATGCCTCATTCAGTGGGTGTAAACTATTTGCTTACAATTTGCTAATGTAGAAAATTATTCTATATGAAATTATTTGACCTTCAATTTATTTACTGGTTTAAGTCATTCCAAATGAACCAAAACGCATATGGCCAACTCACCCAGAAATAAAAGAACATGATGAGTACAAGAGTAATGATCTAATGCTGAACGATGAAATCCAAATATTATAATGTTGAACCAATGGAATGTGAAGTACACCAATGATGTCCATGTATCTAGATGGTCTGCCATATGCCATTACCAAGCCACTTCCCAGCAAACAACCTGAATGCTCAAGAAATGTCAGAATGTCGGCAACTAGAGGATACTTGGTGTAGAGGCTGAAGCAGAAAAAGAGGCTGAGCAATTTGAGGAGGCAGGTCCTACACCCCTTTCCCACCACCTTTTTAGCTTGGAAATAAATACTTGAATCTGAGAATGTGTACATGGTTTGCATGGTTTCTTAGTTCTGCTTCTGTGTGTTTCATTGTGAAAAACTAGATTTTTTCTGTAATGTCAAGAAAAATTGAAACTGAATCTAAAATTGGGAACAAATATGTTCACAAACTTATGCTCTAAGCGTTCTTAGGTGATACAAATTACAAATAGTTATATACAAAATAAAACTTTAAGGTTCACATGCTTTTCTTCTATCTGTGGCCCCATCTTGTTTCAGTCTCAGCTCTATAAATAAATATTACAGGCTCATCATCAGTCCTTTTCCCCAATCTATTTGGATGAAACTCAATCCAACAGATTCCTCAGGAGGACCACTTGTGTAGGTATTCTCTGAGTTCTTGCATACTCAAAACTTTCTCTATAACCTCAATCATGAAGGCAGTTGGTTGTATATAATTCTTCTTTGCACTTCCTTTCCTTAAGTAGTTTTCTCTTTTAAAAGTTGCTCCAGAGTTGCCATGCCATGTGTGTTGCTTTTGAGAAGCCTGATGACAGCTAATTATCCTACAATTGTGTAATTTATTTGATCCTTTGGCCTGAAGCTCTGAGAATTTTTTTAATCTTTAAAGTCTAGTGGTATTACTAAGATACGTCTCAGAGCTGTTCACTATGGGAGCTGATCATTATATCATCAGTTTTTCCCAGTAACCCAGTGGCCATTGCAATGTGTAGGCTCAAGTATTCTTTGATTTTTGGAACTATATTTCCTAGATAGTTCATTTTTCTTCTCTTAGGACTCTAGTTGAACATGCTACATCTTCTTTGTCCTCTATTTCAACTACTTTATCTCTGACCTTTTTTCTTTCTTAATCTAATTTTTAGCAATTTGTTTCCCTGCTTTCTTCAATACCTCCTATTAATTTTCATGTGGCTCTATTCTTCTTTGGTGTTTTTGTTATTTAGTCTTCATTTCCAAAATGATTCTGTCTTTTCCTTCCTTCTTTTTTCTTTTTTTTTTCTCCCTAAGTTTGATCAACTCTCAATGCAGTTCCCCTAGTTTTTTTGGTTTTTGCTTTTTTGCCCATTTCTTGTTTTGTTTTTGAATATATGATTTAAGGTTTTTTTAATATCATCTGGTGCTTTTCTATGGATATTTATTCAGTTAGGAGTATTGTATTCTGTGTTTCTTTTGCATAGCTGCTGGATTTAGGGGGGACTGCATCAGTAGGAATGTTTTGATTTACATTTTCTATTTTCCTTTTATAGTAGTTTTGTATTTTTTTTTTTCTATATTTAGGTATTTGGTGTACAGGGTTCCTGGTGGTATAAAAGAGGCCTATAAGTTTAGTGGGGTTCACTGTGTAATGGATGACAGCAAGGCACTGACAGGTTAAGTTATCTTGTTTCTGCAAGGTCTGTTATTTTCTCCTTTTCTTTCTTTCTCTTCACTAGCCACATTCCCAAGGTGCTCACTTCTTCCTTATCTATTTTCCTATAGAAGCAGTTCTTTAACACTGCCACTTCTGATCCTCTTCACTTCAAGCCCTTTCCGTGGCCAAAGCTGTGAGCTACCAAGCACCAGGGCTGGGGATCAGTATTTTGCAACATACTGTTGACACTCTCTTTCTGAGAGCGATTTTTTTGCCTGTGTTTTGCTTCGGTTTTCTGTGCTTCTTTTTTTTCAGAGTCTCTTAAGACTCCCCTCTCCCACTCTATGCCCCACAGGATTGCTGTTGCAAGAGCTCTGCTGGAATTTGGTGCTATTTTTCCTTCCCTCCTTGGATATAATCTGAATATTATGGTATTCCCTATCTCCCAGCAAAGCTGAAGATAAGCATCATAGATGGTTTTATCTGAGCTTCTAATTAATATTATGGGGTGTGGTTTTTTTTGCAGGAGGGATGTATAATGGAGATTTGTGATCAGACAACTGTCATTATCCTCCAAACCTAAAAGATTTATCCTTGCTCATGGTTAAAGTGTCATTTCTGAAGTCCTCCCCCCATCCCCCTAAAAATTCTTCAAGGCAACTAGGAAGTTTCCAGCTTGGTCTGGGAGTCACTTAGAGGTGTTCCAAAAGTTAAAAACCTTCCAACCCATCTCCACCTGACCCTCAATGTAAAGCTAAATGTCAGCATCCTTTTCCTGTTAAAAAATGGTGGATTCTTTGCAGCTTTATAGTCTTAAAAAATTCTGAAAGCCTTCATATAACACTTTCCTTATAGGAGGTTTTATCACTTAGAATCACCTAAATTATATTGCCATAACATATTATCCTGAAATTTCAGTGGCTCAAAACCACAGTTTATTTTATTCATTTTTCATGTGCATCGTGACTTACCTGTTCCATATCTTCTACTACAGTACCTGGGATTACATAGAAGCCACCATCTAAAGTACTGTCAGTTGCTGAAGCAGTGGGAATAAAAGCTTTGAAGGGTGTCATACCAGTAATTAAATACACAGGCCTGAAGTCTTACCTGTAACTTCTGATCAATTTCGTTGACCTGAACTAGTCACCCAACTACAAATGCACCTGTCTTGTGCCAGCAGGAGAATCAGAAATCTCTACAATAGAAACTGCATCTTAAACCTAAAATATGCCCAATACTGTTAACAGCAATAAGACAATGTACTTCTTAGTATGTGAAAACTAGATTGACTCTTAATATTAAAATTAAAGAAATCATAATCTAATGAAATTCAAATGACATGCAGTAAATCCAAATAAGCCTGTCCAATACATGCAATATTTTAGTTGACCAAATGACGGAAACTAAAATGCTTTATTAAGAATTCCCATTAAATAAGGGTGCCTGGGTGACTCAGTCAGTTGAGCATCCAACTCTTGATTTCAGCTCAGGTCATCATCCCAGGGTCATAGGATCAAGCTCCACATTGGGCTCCACACTGAGCATGGAGCCTGCTTAAGATTCTCTCCCCTCCCCTCTTTTTGCCCCTCTCCCCACTTACATAAGCACACATACTCTCTAAAAAAAAAAAAAAAAAGGAAAGAAAAAGAAAAATTCCCATCAAACAGATTTAGCTATTGCCAATGCAAGCCTATTACAGACTTTAAATTATGGAAGATAACAGTATCCATAATACCCTTATGAAGAGAATTACATGATTTTAATAAAGGAAACTGCTAATATATGCATACATAGGTGGACATTCATATACCCAGAGATCTTTATCTACATATAAATTTACATGTTATTAATTACCTGCTTAACATCAGTATATCTGAAGGGGTAATAAAGGAAAGTATTTATTTTATTTTGGATTTATAGTTGTTCTTATTTGGGGCTATAAATCAGGAAGATAAACAGGCAAATTCTAAAGTATCTAAAATATCTAGACAACAGTAAGTTGATAAGCATAAACTCTTTTTTTTTAAATAAGTCAAGGACACCCATGGTAAAAGAAGATTAACCACTGATGAAGATTTTTCCTTTCTCTGCTATGTGCCTGCAAAAGGGAACTTTAAAGGAATATTACAGTAATTAAAAACTGAATACCCATAGACTCCTTGTGGGAAGTGACATAAAAAATTCTATTCTGCTTTCCTATTATTTGCCTTATTATAGCCTTCCATTTCAATAGTTACTAAAATGAAGATGAAAAACATACTAGCTTTTAAAAAGGCCTTTCTACTTTGCTAAGCTGCCCTTATTTATGATACTGAAATTGACTCCAAAAAAATGGAAAATAAAAAGATTAAGATTTCACATAAAAAAGCATAGCAACTAGGCAATAGCTAAGCAAAAGCATACCTATAAAAATATCATTCTAATTAAAAAATTAAAACCCAGAGTGTACTTTAAAACACTTATTCTACAAATATTTAAACACTTGTAATTACAAGTAGCTATCTAGAACAAGAGGGGCTTAGAGTCTCACTGTACAGATTAGAACGCACGCTCCATTTGCTAGCAATGCATGCTCAGGCAAGTTGCTTAACCCCTCTCTGTATCTCTGTATCCTCATCTATAAAATGAGAATGCTAACAGTACCAGCCCTGTAAAATTTGTCATGGGATAGAGAGAGCTAAAATATTTAAAATTCTGAATAAAGTCCATGCATGGCACAAACCACATATTGTACAGATTACATAATGCATGCACACACTGGTGGTGCATAGATAGTAAGTGCACAATATAGGTTAATGGGTTGCTATATAATTCACTGAAATGAAATCATTTATTGACTTCCAATTTCAAGACGGTAAAGACCTTTCTACATCCTAGTTTTTCCAAAAAACTGCTCCCAAACAAGGTAAACAAGGAACAGAAATTCACTTTACAATTAATAATACCCAAAGACATCTATAATCCTGAACTGCAAAGTGTGAGGATAGAAAATATCTGAAAGAATGGTAAAGCGACTCAGCAGAGTGGAGAAAGGTGAAGTCAAAACGCCTGCAGATGGAGCTATTCCTGAGGAAGCTGAATTACCCCCAGGGGACCCCAAGAAGGCTTGGGATACGGAGGCTCAGGTAACCGTGGACGGCAGAGGGCTGACCAGGAGGAGCAAAGTGAAACATGAAAACAGGGAAAATGTCTGAAAGCCTTTTTTAAGTTTAACTCCCCATGTCCCCACACTCACACATGATACAGGATTAATAATTTGGGGAGGAAAAGAACCAGATTTGGGGTTATAAGACATAGTGATGGGGAAGGATGAGATAGCAGACTGAAAACAAAAAATTAAATACAAGTCCACATATTTCCTGCTGGCTCCAAAAGCAGAGGGCCAGGCTAGTGCTCCCCAAATAATAGTCTGGAGGATCCTTCTCTGGAGAAATGGATAATCTTGAGTAAAAGCCTAACTGATATTGACATATACAGTTCCCAATACAAAAGCTCTACTGTATAAGCCTCCAACTAGCAAGCGACATATCCCTCACAAAAGAGTTTCTAACCAGTGCTTTAGTGTCTTACTCAAGTTACCAGTCAAGGATCGCAAGGTAATTGAGAAAAATCCCTACAAACAAGACATCAAAATAAATAAGAAAAAAGGGAAATCAGAAGAAAGAGTGGTAATTCAAGGTACAAGAAAAATAAAACTTTATAGAAAGTACAATCAAATCCTTAATTCATTTTAGCCATGAAACAGAAATGGGGTACAATTAAAAAGGAATAAATTAATGGGGCCCTTGGCTGGCTCAGCCAGTGGAGCATGTGACTCTTGGTCTTGGGGTTGTAAATTCAAGCCCCACATTGGATGTAGAGATTACTTTAAAAAAATAAAATCTTTTTTTTAAAAAAAAGATTATAATAAATTAAAAAGTAAGCTCTTAGAAATTTTTTAAATCTGGGAATAAAAGTTGTATTTTGAAGATCTGGATGATAAAGTTAAAGAAATAAGCCAAAAGTAAAGTAAAAAATGGAAGGAGATGAACAATAGGAGAGAAAGATAAGAATGTTACAGAATATCTTGGAAACCTAACATCTAACAGAATTCTAGAAAGTGTGTATAAAAGAACCAAGAGGAGGAAATTATCAAAGCTATAATTTAAAAAATACTCCCAGAACTGAGAGTGTTTTAAGGGGTGCACTCAATGTTTAGCATACTGAATAAAAAAGTATCCACATGCAAATATGAAATTTCTATGTCCGTGTAAATGTGAAAGTCCAAAATTCCAATCCACGGATAAAGAGAAGATCCTAAAACCTTCCTGAGATTAAAAAAAAAAAAAAATTATGTACAAAGCACTGGGAATCAGAATGCATCAAACCTCTCATCAGCATCCTTAGAAACTAGAAGACAGTGGGACAAGCCTCAAAATCCTGAGTGACAATTCAATCTGGAAGTCTGTACCAAGCCAACCTATCACACATAAAAGAATATAATGAAGACATTTTCCGATTTGAAAAATCTTTAAGAAATAAAAAGCCACAGGATCCAGGAAACAGCAATAAATAAGCACACCATTCCCAAGATGATAGTGAAGTAAAGTTCCATGGTAACAACTATGCAGTCACAGAGAGACCAACAAATCCCAATGGAAAAGGACAGAAAGCTCCAGAAGGAATGTCATCAAGAAAAAAGGAGTGCTCATGGGTTATCTGATCTACAGAAAATCATGTTGAAAATTATTTTACAGAGCTATTAAAACCATGTGGGGACACCCAGAGACCTGAAGAAAATTAAATAAATGAAAATATTGGGGTAATTTAACTCCAGGAAAAAAAATTATATAATGAAGAAAACAAAAATATGAGACACTTAGCTCAGCAATGGATATTTATATAGCTATTAAAGGTTGAATATGGATTCCACCAAAATTGTAACGTAACTCCATTATTGTAGATGAGCAAAGAAATAAAAGTCTAAAACTAAGGACTCAAGAGCTCTTAAACGTCACTAACCACTGGTAGACAATATTCTAAGAGAGTAGAAACTGGAAATGGAATATCAGATGAGGGTCAGGGACTGCTGATTTTGTTTTGGTGAAAACCTTGTAGTGGTATTTGACTAAGTACTTACATGGATTAATTTGTTGAATATTCTTTATGGCAGACATTACATGTTGGTCCACCTAACACAAGTCTCCATCACCTTGTTCCTTGTCTAGAGAGGTTGGGAAGCTAAATATTCAATTTCACAGCTTCCCTTGCAGAAAGATGGCCATATGACACCATGTGGCCCAAACACAGAAAAGTCTGTTGAACATAAAAACTCTACAAGCATTGTTAAGCAGAGTAGGGTCCCAGCCAAATGCATAAAATCAGAAAGATTTCTTTACTGATCCAGCAACACTCAGAAACCCAAAAGAAAAAGTGACTTTGGAAAGTTGTAGTTCAGAAGGTTTAAAGATAACTTATGTTGGTTTACAATAACACATGCCAGTCTCAAAAGCTTATCATCACTACTGACAGGGTATAGCAGTGCTCACACTAATCTGGAGGTTGAGCACATCCAACACCCAGGTTCAAATACAAGCCCCCAACTGAAAAAGATGGGTCTCCAAGATTTGAGAAAGTGGCTCCTCACGGCACAGTCACTTCACAAAAGACAATACTAATCCTTAGAGCCTCACCTAGATAATTTTATCTAAAACCAGACAACAGTGAAGCAAGAATGAAATAGATGGCAAGCATCAAGAATGGAAACAAGAAACAAAGGAGGAAAAAGGGAATACTATAAAAAGTAAACAAAATAGCTGTAAAAAGCACAGCAGCCCAGGACCATCGAGTATGGGAACACCAACGATCTCATACATCTTCAGCACTGCTATCAAAACACAGCACAATAAATGTTGTTCACAGTCACTATTAAAAAAGAAAAGGTTAAATTATATCCAGAATACTCTGTTAAGAAAGTTAGGGATATTAGTTTCATGTGTAGGACTCAGTGATTCATCACTTACATACAACACTCAGTGCTCCTCAGAGCTAATATTACACGGTATGTTAACTAACTGGAATTTAAAAAAAAACATGGAAAAGAAAGAAAGAAACTTAGGGATACAAGGCAGGCAGCATAAAGAACTATGTTTACACAAAGAGAAACAATCCAACAGAAAATCCAGTTTGGAAGGGGGCAAGGGACCAGAATGACAATTTCATAAAAGAGAAAAACCAAATGGTCAATACCCTGTAAAATCTATCCGTTTTCAGGGAATTGCTAATTCAGATAGAATACGCCCATCAAATTGATAAAAATTACAACCCTGGTAATACCAGGGGTTGGCAAACAAAGTAGAATTAATTCCTGCGTCACACTAGCAGGGATATGAACTGGTACAATTTCAAAAGCAACTTGGCAGTATCGAGTGAAGATGAAGGTGTGCCTACCTACAACTCAGTGATTCCATGCCTAGGTATACGCCACAGATAAACTCCTGCACATATGTGTGTGAAGACATACAGTGCCACAGTCAACATTACTGCATGAGAGCAAAAAATTAAAAACCTAAATGTCCATCAACAGGGCAACAGATAAATTATTATATATATATAGTCATACAGTGGAATACCATACAGCAGTGAAAGTCAATTTTAAAAAGTTAAAGCGGTCCATACAAACAGCTCTCACTTACAATGTCAGCAAGGAAGGATATAGGTACTATAGGCAACAAGGATATGCATACAGGTAATAAAGATGTATATATAACATAATGTCCTTTATGTAAAGACAAAGACATGCAAAACATCATTATGTACTGTAATTTACGGACATATACCTATACAGTAGAAGTATAAAAGCGTAATTGGGATGGCAAAAACTAAATTCAGGATAGCGGTTACTTCTGGAAAGGAAGACAAGGAGGAGAATGGGATCAAGGAGGGGCACAGAGGCTTCAACTGAATTAGCAATGCTTTGTTTCTTGAAAAACAGATACGAGCTCCACATCACAAAACGTTAAAATTGGGGTTTTTTTAACGTTTATTTATTTTTGAGAGAGAGATACAATGTGAACGGGGGAAGGGGCAGAGAGAGAGGGAGACACAGAATCCGAGGCAGGCTCCAGGTTCTGAGCCATCAGCACAGAGCCCGACGCAGGGCCCGAACCCATGAACTGTGAGATCATGACCTGAGCTGAAGTCAGACGCTTAACTGACTGAGTTACCCAGACACCCCAAATATCACAAAATTTTAAGATTACATAATGCTAGTTGGTAGGTTTATGGGTGTTCACTCTTTACAGCTATCAGAAAAGATCCATGCTTTTAAAAGTGACCTCTTAAAACAATAAATAAAACTAAAGTAATGAGAATTGACCAGTTTCTAAAGATACAAAAACAGCTTGCCCTTCCTGGCTCGCTCACCACCCCTAAGCTTGCACCACCCCGAATTTGAAAATAAATAAATGAATACACAAAGGTATGTTCTTCTCAGGCAGGGTGAAAAATCAGTTGTGGAAAAAGCATTAGGTAGAGCAGTTTCTGGAGTCCAAATATCTGTCCAAATATTCATACACAGTTTTGCCACTTGCAGTAGGTGTAAACTTGAGCAGAGCCCTTAACCTTAGTCTCATCTTCTGTACCACAGAGAGAGTAACAGCATTTACTATACAGGGCACTTAATGACTTAATGAGAATGCATAGATAGAGTACCTACCTGAATTATACTACTAATAATAGCAATCAAAACTGATTAATGGTATAGTAAATTTCATGCACTACCTCAAAAGAAAAGAGAGGTTTGTTCCAATTTTTTGAATGGCTCGTAAGTGACGCTGACAAAAATAGGGTCAAATGTCTTCCTGTAATGTCCACCTGAAATTAAAGTGTTTCCAAAGAAATTCCTCCACAAATCTAGCTTCATGTGGCTTACTTTGTATTTCTTTTGAATAGAGTAAAGACAGTCAAAATACAGAATGGTACAATTCAAAAATTATCTTACAAATAGTAAAACTAAAGAAAATGATCTTTTAACAAAAAAATATTGGAAAGAATGCCTATAATTATGGCACACAAATTTCAGATGACTATCCATTCTGTTCCTTTCACTCTTTTTCCTTATTAATTTCAGAATATGGAAAACTAACAAATGTATTTTCTGAACAAATTCATTTACAGAAATAAATTTCCCTTCTGACCTGTACATTAGTAAATCAATGCACTACAATGTTGACTAACACCGCTATTTATAACAATATCTTTCTACAGGGAATTCTGGATGAAGTCAGGTTTTTTTTAATCCCATGAACTGCAATAAAGTTTTATATATCTCTTATTTGATCTTCCAAAATTTTGTCTAATTTTTGTGTATAATAATCATGGCCCACAATACCAAATGAAATACTGTAGGTAACAAATGGATTAAATGGATCCCTTAGTTTGAGAAGAAATTGCTCCCTTTAAAAAAAAAATGTTTATGTTATGAAAAGTTAGGTCAAAAAAACCAATTTCTATCAATAGAATATTTAATAATTTTTATGTAAAGGGCCTGAATTGTCAGAGTTTCCTTAAAGATATACATTCATATTGTCAAATTCTTTATTTCAAAACCAGTTATAGAAAAAGCACAAGTCAGATATCAGCAAAGTGGTAGAAAGTAGCAATAACTGACCCCGTGATGAGATTCTGGGACACCTACACCCGAAATTAATCAGGCAAATGGAGCCTTGGACATTTAAGAACCCAAGTTTGTCTTTTCCACAAGTATGGAACTTTAGCCATGTAACACATAAAATATTTCCTGTATACCAAAATGGTAAAAGGACACTGATACATTAAAATGATCCTTTAAAAACATTAATTTTGCCAAACCTTTTCATAGATAGTCTTTTTAAAAAAAGAACAAACCATAATAATTTCATATTCTAGAGTTTTAACTAGTCAGCAATATTAAAGGCAAGGAAAGGTATATATGAAAGTCATTGCAACTTTATTAAATTTGACAATTAACATTATAAGCTCAATGGGAGAGTGTTATTTTTACTATCTTAAATTTTAGTAGTATTACAATATAAACCTGATCATTATTCAAATTTTCTACTTATTTATCTTCTTTTAAAACTGAAAATCAGGAGCACCTGGGTGGCTCAGTTGATTGGTCATGCAACTCTTGATTTCTGCTCAGGGCATGATCCCAGGGTGGGGGGATCGAGCCCCATGTCAGGCTCTGCACTGAGCGTGGAGGCTGCTTAATAAAATTCTCTCTCTCTCTCCCCTGTGTCCTCTCTCCCCCACTCGCACTCTCTTTAAAATAAAAAAAAATTTAAACAATATGACTTAAAAATATTCACATTATTCATAGCTGATAGAGGTGGCATTCATCAACTGACAGTTTCTATGCTGCTTTAAGTAAAGTAATCTATTTAGTGGGTACCTACTATGGTAACACAACAAAGAAATGTGGTCTGTCGGTTTAGAGATAGTCACAATTTGATGGGGTGAAGGGAAACACAAATATATGATTACACTGCAATATAAAAATGCACCTATTAGAAGTAAAAGTAGTTAGGAGCACAAGTAGTAAATATTTGGCATGGAAACTGGAAAACTATAAGGAAGACTTCAAAGAAGAGAAGAATGTAAAGTCTAAGCTGAGTGTTTCAAAGTACAGAGAAACTTCAGGTTAGGAAGATGATAAAGGCTTCCTGTTCACCCCCCCCAAAAAAATAAAAACCACCATAAAACCAACAAAGAGAGGAAATAAAGCCACATGTGACCCATGCCTTGGGCAGGACCAAGGAATACCACAACCTTCAAATGACCTGTACTAGAAAAACAGACCAAATTCCAACCAAGCTCCTGCCACTCCCACAGCCAAGCCTGCAGGTTTGGAGGCAGGGAGGGACACCTATGAGGCACTGAAAAGAGCAGAGGAGAACTGAGGACTTAGACAAAGCAAGAAAAAAAATCATGCCCAGAAAGGGCCCAAGATAAAAGCCCAAAGACTACACATAGGCCAGCACTTTACTTCAAAACACTAGCCAGGAAAGAAGGTCGAGGGTCAGTGGGGTTGGACACAAATGGCAGCCTTGGAGAGAGAAGCACAACTTCTGAGGGCAAACCAGAGACAGAGAGAGAAGGAGATGTACCCTTGGGAACACAGAAGTGGAGAGAAAGAAGGGAATAGGAAAAAAATGAAAGATCCCACAGAAACGAAAGACAAACAAGACATGCCCCCCGTCCCAACACCATCCATAAAAGACAGTGCACAGAGGAGGGTGCTATAGAACTCTCCAAGTAGGGAATTAACAGATACACAGAAAGAGCAGGTCACGGACACAGAAAAACTACTGTGAAAATCAGAAAACGCTAAATAAAAGCATTTCAGCCAGTGAATCCCTCCCCCTCCTTTTGAAAAGACACAAAGCTGAAGAAAATGGCAGCACAACACTCCAAATGCAATTTAAAATCTTCAAACAAGCATTTGGGATAAAAAAAAAAAAAAAAGTCCTAAAACAGAAATACAAAAACTAAGAACAGAAACCAGCAAACAAACAACAACCGAAAAAAGAAACACAACAAGAGTTGATCTCAGAAAAGAAACAGAAAAAGTACACTTTTCCCAAACAGACTGTGAGGGGTGCATCTCCCTACAATAAAACACAAGGAAAGGAAAGAAACTTATTGGCACCAACTTGCAGACCGGTGAACTATGAACAACCCTATGGACAAGCAGGTAGAGCCAGATCACTAAGGACACTGAAGGACCAGCTAAGGTTTACTGATTTCATCTTCAAATGTGGGGAGGCAGAAAATCAAGGAAGAAGAGCACTGCTGTGTTTTGGCTTCAGATGAATTCAATCTCCACCGGTTACTAAAGCTGCACTAAGAAATTATTCCTATCCCTCTAAGACTCTTATTTATAATCTGTGGTTGGTTGGTTGGATGGATGGATGGATAGGTAGGTAGGGAGACACCGACATACACACACACACACACACACACACACACACACACACACAGAGTTGTACTTGTCTGAATTAGATTCCTTCCAAAAACAGAGCATCACAGAGGACTTGTATAGAGACAATTTAATTGGCAGGAGAAAAAAAGGACCACAGAGGGTGAAACTGGAAAGGAGCCTGAACCAATACGAGGATGCTGTATTGAGATGCTCATTGCTGTGGGCAACTGGAGCTTAATCTTACCAGACTCTCTGAAAATGATTAGAAAGCTGTTAGAATGGCCTGTGCAAAGACAAGGAGAAGCATTTCACCACTGGCTCCGACTCCCTCTAGTTAAGGGTTGTCCTAGAGGGTACATTAACTTCCAGGCATTTCCAGTCTGAATAAGCCTCTGAACCCTCCCGCCACTATCTCCTGCTGGGTGGTGGACCTTGGAAAAGCCCTGGAGCCGAAAGGAAAAGATGGGTGGTGAGCATACTTGAGAGAAGGCACTGTTAGGGCAAAGTGAGTCAAAACCTGATTGAAAGAGTTTGAAAATGATGTGAGGCGCTGCTTCAGAGGCAACTGATAGACTATAGCTCAAATTCCCTCCCATCTCTGTCACTGAACACACGTGTACCAAATTATTCCACTATACACCTTAAACTTACACAATGTTACATGTCAATTATAGCTCAAATAAATCTGGAAAAAAATTAATTAGTCACTGAGTCTTTCAAGGAGGAGCTGGTTGCTACCATATAATGGTGACAGGGAAGAGCTTATCTTGAACTGAAGGAATTTACTAGGATGTTTGTTGGTGCTTCTGTGCCTGGTAAATAATGGTGAAGAGGCATCTGGAGAAACCAGAGTCCAAGGGCAAGTGAAGGCTCAGATCCCTCAGAGACGAAGGTCTTAATCAAGTTAACATCCTGGTTGGTTGTCCACCTTTTTTGGTGCCATTGCCACAGATCTCTGCAGGTCAAGGCACCCTGAATGCTACTTGGACCATTATGGTAATTACATCGACCTTGCCCCTGATGGTAAGTACCACCATTTGGCTTTTGTGTCTCCAGAATCCTATCATTTCTATGGACACTAGGGAACCCCATTCCATGGTAGCACCTCCTATCAACCCCAGTCTGTTTCCCATCACCAGTGCATTCTGGATTACCTTGTTGAGTGAAGTGTTTTCTTTGGACCCTCCTAAGGAACATATCAGATAGTATGTTCTCTAGTCTCATACAATAAAACGATTCTAATATTCTTTCTTCTTTGAGACTTCTGACTTTGATACTCTGCCAAAGCTGTTCTTGCATATTTATCTAAGAACATATTTATCTAATTTACTGTAAGTCATATTCATGTCCAAGCTTCAAGAAACTATCCCTGCAGTATATTAGGACCAGGTTACTAGGATATTAAATCCTGAGTTATGAATAGTGCTCCCATGTTAATAAATTCTCCCGCATCCAGCCTTATTATTCTGCCACTCCTGGCCCAGTACCTTCAAGATCCACTCCCCCACAAATTCCTCCTGTTCCTATTGGTACTTATTAGCCGGCTCCTGGAATTATTTGTCTGAGTATTTCCTCCCGGAACAAGAATATCCCTGATTAGATTATGCAAAGATTGCATCTAGTTGTTCTAGAAGAAACAGGGGTAGAGGGTGGGGCAGATTCTAAAGAGGACAAGCATCATTCTGGGAGGCATGAACCTCAACAAGTTCTTTGCATGGTGTCCAAACAAGGGAGGGCTGTTCTGTTCTAACAAGACACTGATTCTGTCTGTCCCGAGGATCAGGGAAATTCAGGGGTCCAAAATTATCAGGCTCATCCACCCAGATGTCCCCATCAGAGATCTCAGGGTCCTACTCTTTCCATCTGAGGGTGCTGACTTTGACTCTAAATACCCTAGGTATGTATTCAGGTGTATAGAAGAGGCAGGGTGTATATATGAACAACACAGAATAAAGGACTTACTTAGGGATTTGATCCCACACACGTATGAGAGTTCAAGAGTCTACGTAATCCTGCTGCTTCTGTGTCTGGAGCTGAGTCTGAAAAGAGCAGGGCAAGCAAGTGGAAAGGAAAGGTGAACGTGAAGGGGGCAGGAGCAAGGATAGACTGTAATCCCAAAGACAAGCTGGAACCCATGAAGGTAAGTAACAACCTGTCTGTCTCTCATACCTTCCGCGCCTCCAACTTTGATGACGCAGGCACCCTGGGGAAAAGCTGCACATTATGACCAAGGATCCTAAGCAGTTGATGGAGGTGAACCAACAGGAGCTAAAAGAGCTACAGGCCTGGCGGTTAAAGCTGCATGCCAACAATATGACACAGCAGATTGGCAACGACGTGTGGGAGCCGCAGCAGTGCCTAGTACCAACCTTCACACGTAAAAGAAATACGGCTGCTGCTTCACTTCTGCCTTTAAATCCTGCTCAAAATATCTCTGTGGCCAGTGCTAACCCAGAACCCAGAGGGGAGTTCCGGGAAACGTAATTCTCAGGTTAGCTCAGCCGCCGCGGTACAAACCTACCCAAGAAGATATACGGCTTTCCCACCCTTAGGATTAAATCCAGGGCCTGCTTCCTTAGCATCAGCTGTCCTCTGGTTGCAGGCAATGACAATCTTTTCAAATGCTGCCATGGAGGCTGTCTTTTCACAGTGTGTCCTGCAATGATAGCTGGCTGGCCTAAGTCTGTCAGTCCCTCATTTTCAACGTTTCCAAAGGTAAAAGAGGTCAGTCAACTCCAGGGTCCTTTTATAATTACCACTGTCCCCATACCACTCGAGTCACAGAGCTGCAACATGACCCAATGCTTCGCCTTCCATTCAATGCCAGTCCCAATGCCTTGCAGGTCGGAGTCTCAGTAATTGTTCTGTCACACATGACAGGGGTTACCGCCAGCAATGGTGTCCCTCCCTGTTGCGATGTCACCAGTGGGCGACCCACTCCGATACCCTATCTGAAGTATGCTTCCTAGAGCCAGTGAGGTAATGTCTTAGCTGGGGCTCACGGGCACATAGTTTGTTTGGAAAGTAATCCCAGTGAGAAGGAGTGAGGAAGAACTCAGGAGAGTGAATAGGGAAGAAGGAAAAGCCAATACAAGGATGCATTATCAACTCAATCTAATCTGGAACTGGACCTTTTGAGGAATGTATGGAATGCCCGTCAGAATTTTCCACTCTCGGATCAATACAGAGAAGCATTTATTATCAGCTTCCATCATCCCCCATTAGGTGAGGGTGGCCCCAGTGGGACATTCACTCCGTACATTTCTGGGATACGCACTTGTGCTTGCCAAGCCAGCTCCCACTAGGATCCCAAACCTTAAAGTCAAAGTCCTGGGGTAGAAAGTAAAAATGTTCAGCACGTATACCTGAAATTAGACACCATCAAACTGTAGTGAGTCGAAGCCCACACAGAACTCTGTGCTACGACTGGACTCTAGAGTGAGGCAGATAGAAAATGGGCTTGGGCACTGCAGGTGTCAGAGACAATACTAATCATGTGTATGTTTTCAGAATTCAATGAAACACACAAAATGCTTGGCAGATTTCCTAACACACACAAAGCTCAATAGATGATAGGTATTACCATCAGGTTAGACACTGATCTAAGACTGTGGCAGCGGCAATGGGGGAACAAGAAACAGATAAAGGAGATACTGCAGACTTATAAACTACACAACGGGGAGAGTGAACGGGTAGGCAGGGAGAACGTAAGGCAGAGGAGGAAGTCCAGGATGGTTCTAGCTAGGGTCCTGGAGGGATGGAGAATGACAGTCCCACGAAATACAACATGGAAAGCTGGAGGAAGAAGCATTATTCAACTTGAGAGTGTAAGGTACCTATGGGCAGCCTGCCCGTTTTCTGTTCAGTAGGCAGTTGGGAATAACTGATCAGAAACTCAATGAAGACAGCCATGCTGAAAATAGACTTGGATAGTAGTTCAGGCCACGACGATGACTGATTTCCCAGAAACAGTATGCATATTTACAAGAAAAGAGGGCTGACGATGGATTACCAATATTTACGAGACACACACAGCGATGGAGGCCAGGGAAAAAGAACCAGGAGGAAGGGCACAGTGTCCCTGGGTGAAGGGAAGACAGTGCCAGCACCTGAGCACCAGGTGCTCTGAACGAGGTTAAGTAAAACAGACATTTCCACCAGATCAGGAAAACAGGGAAACCTTGGTGACTTCAGAGGGTACCGTCATGCTGGACAGATTGGGACAGAAGCCCTCTGCTGCAGCACATCAAAGAATGAACGGGAGATAACAAAGTAGAAACAGCTGTATAAACTGCTCTTTCAAAAACTGGTGGAACAGAGAACGACAGCAAAGACTCGAGGGCCACAGAAGATTTTTTTTTTTCTTAACAAGACGATTCAAATGTGTTCGTGGGAAGGAGAGTTTGAGGATGAGGGAAAGGGGAGGGAGAAAATGGGAGTAAGTTCTCTGAGGAAGTGGAAGATTTCAGAAAGAGGTGTGAGAGCACGATCTGACTCAATCATCTTTATTTAATATGCTTGGCTTTATTTTTAATATGCCAACTAGGAAATATGTATTTAGCATCTAATTTGCTGAGACCAACCTAATAAAGTTATAAAATAACTTTTCTTATGAAATCTTGCTTTTTCTTATTCAACACTACAAAAACATAAGCTTCTTGGATTAATTTTAGTTTCAGTCAAAAGGTGACAATTGTATGCAGTGAGAAACAAATCTTCCTCTGCTGTTTTAGTTCTTTTTTTCTTTGTGTCAGGGGGAACTAAATTATTTATGAAACAATTTATCAGATAAGCTCTGTGTGTCCAGCACAGTATTGCCAGCACATACATAACTCTGAAATCTAGAATCTTTAACCTCTGTCAGCAGGGTCCAATTAGCCCAGTTCTAGGGAATATATGAGAGCCGGAAAATACGCTAAATAGTTAGCACATCAGGTTCCTTTTAACTGCCAGGTGGTAAGCTATTCTGAAGCTGTTTAGATTTGTGGTTGGGCCTCCAACCATGTCTCTGGACAGCGTTCTGCTGGAGGCAGAACAAAGTTATATTTAATATCTGTGTACTTTAAGACAATGCTGCCCACTTTTCTCTTACTGCCAGGGTCACTTACCTTGAAGACTCACTGTACTTTTGGTATATAAAACAGTCATGTTTACTTATCCAGCTGATTTTGGAATGGCACGATTGGGCCAGCATGAAAATGGAGTCAATAAGAAAACAAAATGCTTATAAAGCAGTAACAAACAGCCTTTTTTCCAATACGCGTACCAAATAAATTTAACTTAGAAGAAGTGAACTAAATATAAAACACTTCAAAAAGAAGAAAAAGAACATTATGCTTACTAAGAATTTTGGCATGATCCAGAGAACATGTTCAGAGAACTGACCTCTGGGAGAGCACAGAAGCATTTCAATGGCTATGCCTGAAAACCTCTTTTCCATAAGCGGTTCCACAACGTTCTGTAAACTTTCGTCTTATAGCGGGCACATTCTGTGTCAACTTTCTGGGTGTTTTTCTAGATCTAAGAATTTTTAAAAGACCAGAGTAACAATTTTTTTTTTAAACGATGAAGTTCTTTTTCTCTTCTTGAATACAGAATTGCCTTTGCTTCACAATTCATAGAGGGAAAAAAAAATACAAGAGCTCAAAACTCCCATATCTTCCTGCCACTAAATCAACAAATGCACCTGTATCCTCTCCCTCTTCCCTTTTATTATCCTAGAAGCGGTGGCATTCTCTTATCAGAGGCCAATCTCTGCTCCCAATTCATGTCCCCTTCCTCTAAGGGACCCTGCTGCTATCAGCTATCTGCTCGCACTTGTGGAGTTTTGACCTCAATCTCTCTCTCTCTCTCTGTAATGGATTCAGACTCGTGGTATCTAGCATGTTCTAACACCACTCACATTAAAATAACCAGAAATACCCACCTCGAACCCCCAGGTTCTGTCTGGCTAAGTCCCTCTCTCTAATCCCCTCCAGAACCAAGTCTCTCAAAGTTGTTTCCCCTTGCATCCATTCCCTCAGCCCATCCGCTCTGGCTTCTCCTGCCAACTCGAGGCCACGGCCACTCTAGATAAGGTGGTGAGCTGAGCAGTCGGACTGGACATGTGCCCACGAAGCACCATTCCACCTGGGCTTCCACAGGTTCTTTCTTGGCTTTTCTTCTGGCTGTTTCCCCTCGGTGCCCCTTTGTAGCACCTCCTTTTCTACACATCCTCTGAACTGTCCAGTTGTTCAGGGCTTGCTTCTGAGTCCTCTTCCTCTCTCGATTCTACAGTTTCTCCTAATTTGATCCCATCTCCACCTGGGCCTTCAATGTCACCTAAATGCCACCGATGCTAGGATCACTGCCTGCAGCACAAACATCTTTCCCAAGCTTCAGACCCACACCTTACTGATGAACTAAAGCACGGTGACTTAGATGGGACTTGGGCCAGACTGCCTGGGTTTCAAAACTAGTTCTTCTACTCACTTCCTGGGTAACCCTGAACAGGTCAGGGAACCTCTCTAAGACTCAGCCTCCCCGTCTGGAAAACTGGAATAGTAATAGCACTCACTTCATAAGGTTATGGTGTGGATTAAATGAGTCAATGAAAGCACCTACCTACTAGGTGGCACACAGCAAGCTTTCATTACCCATGATTACTCTTACCATGTATGTTCATTAGAATATGTCAAACATATCTCAAACTTGCTTTGATCCACGTAAAACTGGATCCTATCTTTTCTGTCCACTCCCATATATGATTTACCATCTGTGAGTTCTAAGGCAGAGGTCTAAGATGAGCCCGTCATGAGGCTCTGCATGATCTCCTGCCCCTTGAATGAATGAATCTGGTAACGCCCTTGCAATAAAGGATGTTTGCAGATGTAACTAAGGTCCCAAATCAGTTGGCCTTATGATGAGCAGAGTAACTAGGTAGAACTGACTTAATCACACGGGCCTAGAGATCACAGAAGAAGATCTAAAAGTCAGGGAGTCAAAGACTTTCCGTTGCCTAAAGATGGAGGGCCAAATGAGAAAGAATGCAGATGGCTTCTACCAGCTGACAGAGGCCCCCGGCTCACCGCCAGCGAGGAAGCTGGGACCTCAGGCCAACAACTACAGGAACTAAAATCTGCCAACTACCAGAATGAGCTTGGAAGTGGATTTTTACCGAGAGCCTCCAGACAAGAGTAGTATGGCTACTACCTTGATTTCAGCCATGCTGGGAGGGAGGACTTTTAACCCACCGAACTATGAGCTAATAAATGGGTGTTATTATGATTCCTAGATTTGTGGTAATTTGTTATGCAACAATGGAAAATTAATACACCATCTGAACAAAGAGCACCTTCAAACACACATTTGTTCCAGCCAGAAAACGCTCTATGAATACAACACTAAGCTCTGCTGAGATTCTATCTCCTAAATACATCGCAAACATATTCACGATTCTTAATCTGTTACCTAATCCAAACTGTACATTCCATCTGAACTTCTGCAACAGCACTTAACTAGTTTCCCTTCATGCAATCTTCCTGCCTATTCTCCTCACAAGAGCGGGAGCCATTTTTTACAATGCAAAACTAATCTCAGAAAAATCCTTCACGGCCTCATGCTGCACTCAGGGTAACACCTGAACACCTCATCATAACCTTCAAATCCCTGCACAAAATGGCTCTGGCCAGCTTTTCAGCCTCATTTCCTGTGACTCACCTGCTTGGATATGATGTCCGAGGCACAGAGGCCTGTCTTCCAGTAACCCTGGTGTGCCAAACCATGTCCCACATTAGGACCATCTGTGTCACTTCCCCCGACTCACCACCCTGTGATGGCCAGGGCCTCGGCTGACTGTCACCACTTCACAGAAGCCTTCTCTCACCCCTAACATGATGCCAGGCCCTCCTGTCAGACTCTCTCACAGAACCCTGTATCTTTTTTTTTTTTTTTTTTTTTTAGTATTTATTTATTTTGAGAGAGAGAGAGTGAGAGCGGGGAGGGACAGAGAGGGGGAGAATCCCAAGCAGGCTCTGCACCATCTGCACAGAGCCCGACGCAGAGCTCGATCCCACAAACCGCAAGCTCACGACCTGAGCCAAAATCAAGAGTCCAACGCTTAACCAACTAAGCCACCCAGGCACCCCAGAACCCTGTATTTCTTCACAGAGTTATCACAATTGCAATCATATGGCTGGTTGTATGATTGTGTATTTAAGGTCTTTCTCTCAGCTATAGCTCAGTGAGGGCAGGAGCCATACAGTTTGTTCCTTGCTAAAACCCAGCATTTGGTACAGTGCCAGATGCACTGTAGGAATTCAACAGTCCTTAATGAATGAATAAAACTGTGGCTGTTTTGCCCAACTTATACATGGCAAAATTAGGTGATGAGTTTGATTTGTGTGTGTACCATAGATTTGCCCTAATCCAGCCGTAATTATAATGCCTCCTTATGAACAGATGATATAAATACAAAGGACATACGGGGGCAAGTTCACTGGAAAGTGTCACTGCAATTCTGCTAGGATTCAGCATTCATGCCCTCTTAAGGCAGCATCATATTTAGATCTGAGGTGCAACATTATCCTTATTGCATATTTTGAATAGTTTCTCCCTTAGGAAAAACATATAAGTCCACTCCAGTATTGATGTGGTCAGAGGACAGAGTGCTTCAGTTGACTGAATTTTCCAGTTGATGAAGGGATGTTCCACTAACGTAGAAAACTGCCTGGTACAAAGACAGCCCTGTGTATGCTCTCCACCCTTCTGCCAACAGAATTCATTTTTAAAAGTATGCCTCTATTTTATTAATTTCTCATTATTTCTCTCATTTTTATCATTTGTATAAAAAAACAAAAGTGCTATTAGTTAATAAAGACCTCACTTTTTTTCTTTTAGGAGAAATATAAAAATAGCATGAACACCATATGACAAAGATTTTATTTAAGAAAGCAAAACAGCGAAGAGAAAGTCAAGTATCTTCCCATACTGCCAATATTATTTATGCTTTGTTTGTATGTGTTTGAATATAAATCCATTAATTACATATTTACCTAATCCTTCCTCTGGTTTAGAAAAGATTCAAGGCAAATTACTTGGATGAACTAAAGCATAAGAACGAAAACAGAAAAAGAAGGCAGATTAGAGACAAAAAAATGATACTAGAAAGACTGAAGATGCATGCCAGACCACAATTTTATGTGATACAGGCTTGAGTTGTGAAGCTTTCTAGCACTAACTTGATAGAACAGGGACCCATTTCACAGCGTTCCTAGGAAAAACAGAACAGCTGGTCAAAAGCAGTTCAGCTAGGGTTGGTACTAACATCAGAAAGGAATGTCTTCTTGGGGATTCCTTAGAGAGGACACCACTCTGCTTCTACTAAGAAAAACACTTGTTACCATTTTCTACTAAAATAGTTGCTTCAATAACTGCCTGCTGCACGTTGTTATCATACCCAGTTATCCAGGCTTGGGGCAAAATTATCTCTTGGCTCACCCAATCTTAAGCAAGGTTTAATAGTTTCCTATTATTGCTGTAAAAAGAGAAAGAAAAACAACCCCTAAACTTCATGGTTTATTAACAACCCAAACTTGTCTTCTTAGAGTTCTGGAGATCAGAAGTCTGAAACTGGATCTTACAGAGCTAAAATCAAGGTGACAGGAGAGCTGCCCACATTCCTTGGCTCATGGCCCCCTTTCAGCAATGGCATCACTTCAAGCTCTGCTTCCACGGTCACATCCCCTTCTCTGACTCTGACCCTTCTGTCTCCCTCTTATAAGGACCCTGTGATTGCATGAGGCCCACTTGGATAATCTAGGATAATCTCACCTGCAGGGTTTCTTGGCCTTGTAAGGAAACATTCACAGGTTACAGGTTAGGGCATGGACACCTTGGAGGACTTGGGGTGTCTTTATTCAGCCTGCCACACAAGACTCCACCGTTTACCTATTTGCACCTACCTAAATTGTGAGGATGATGTCAGAAAACAGCAATGTAAGGCCAAATCTACAAAGTAATGGTAAAGCTTACCAATGGAGAACTTAATCAAAAGGGTTTTTTTTTTTTAAGTTTTATTTAGTTTTGATAGAGAAAGAGCACAAGCAGGAAAGGGGCAAAGAGAGAGGGGGAGAGATGATCCGAAGCAGGCTCTGCACAGACAGCGGTGAGCCTGATGTGGGACTCGAACTCACAAACTGTGAGATCATGACCTGAGCTGAAGTCAGATGCTCAACCGACTGAGCCACCCAGGCGCTCCAATCAAAAAGTTTTAATTCAAGAATTAACCTCAGAATTCTTTTAAGTAGCAAGTTCACCTTCTATATCCTAAATAGTTTGATATACAAAAATATTATTTACACAATTTTTTGTCAAGAACACACTGGTTATAAAAAGAAGCACACCTACACAAAAACTTGAGTGTGAAATAAAGTAACTGCAATACCAAGTACTATACTAAAAATTGGGAATTTTACCTCCCTATTCTGTCTGCAGTCACAGGGGAGAATGCCTACTGAATGTTAAAAAAAAAAAAAAAAAAAAAGTGAGATCATCAGCTCACTCAATACTTTAGGAAGGTATTAAGCCCAGAGAGCTCACTTGATTTTTGGAGGAACAACTATAGCTGAACCCAAAGGGACATTGCTAGGGACAAACATAATGAGGGCAAGATTCTATTTCAGACCCTATTCATCTTCCTTCACAAACCAGAGGAATGTAGGAGTGCTCACACCTTGGAGGTGCATAAAGAGATCTGTAAATCATTATGGGAGCTCAAAGGAAATAACTGTGACAACCCCTCCCTCCCACTGCATTCTGGGACTGACATCTCTCCATGGTGGATTTAATTGTGAAGTTTCAATCAACACATGATGTTATTATGTTAGACTTTTCCCGAGAGGGGTTTTCACCAAGCATCAGCTTCTTTTTCACAGGAAGAATTCAATCCTGCCCACCAAACCACTTATGTCTCCAGGAAGCTGAGGTTTCAAGATTCTTTCTTGCTCTGGAGTAGAAGATTAATGTTGGGTCTGATACGACAGGAGACTTGCCACCGGAGAAGGCTTTTCTGCCCAAGATATACTTGAATCCCTCTTGACTTAAGGACTGAGGACCAAGTGAGATTTATCCCAGGAATGCAGGATTGGCTTAACACCTCCGAATTAATTAATGTAATATACCACACCAATAAAACAAAAAACAAACACCACATGATCATCTGCATAGGTGCGGAAGAAGCATCTCACAAAATCCAATGCCTTTTCATGATCAAAAAACAAAAAAACAAACAAAAAAAACCATCCAAATAGACTAGGAAAAGAAGGGAACTTCCTCAACTTCATACAGGGCATCTATGAAAAACCTGTGGCTGACCTCATACATAATGGTGAAAGATGGTAAAAAACTAAATCTTCCCCCCTAAGATCAGGAACAAGACAAGGATGTGTACTCTCACCAATTCCACTGAACATATCATACTAAAGGTTCTAGCCTGGGCAATTAAGAAAAAAAAAAAAAATAATAATAATAATAGGCATGTACATTGAAAAGGAAGAAGTAAAACCATCTCTACTTGCAGATAACAAGATCTTATAGGTAGAAAATCCTAAGACATCCACTAAAAAACTATTAGAACTAATAAACTAGTTCAGTTGCAGGATACAAGATCAATATACAGAAATAAATTATATCTCTACATACTTAACAATGAACAGAAATTGAAATAAGTAAGAAAACAATTCCTTTTACAATAACGTCAAAAAGAATAAAATATTTAGGAACAAAGTTAACAAAAATATACAAACTTATACTCTGAAAACTACAAAATGTTGTTAAAAGAAATGAAAGGAGATCTAAATAAATGGAAAAACCTTCCATGTTCATGGATCAGAAGACTTACTATGCTAAGATGGAAATACTCCTAAAACTGACCTACAGGCTCAATGTGATCTCTAACAGAATGCCAGTGGACGACTTTGCAAAATTTGACAGGCTAATCCTAAAATTCATACGGTTATTCATGGGACCCAGAATAGCTAAAACCATTTGGAAAAAGAAAAACAAGATTGGAGGACTCACACTTCCCAAGATCAAAACTCACTAAAAAGTTACAATAGTCAGCACAATGTGGTACTGGCATAAGGAAAGAGAGTCTAGAAATAAATCCATCCATCTATGGTCAATTGATTTTCCACAAGGGTGGAAAGACAATAAAATGGGAAAGAATAGTCTTTCAACAAATGGATCAAAAACCCAAATACAACAGCTAAGACCATAAAACTCTTAGAAGAAAATAGGTATAAATCTTCTTGAACGTTGGATTAGTCAATGGTTTCTTAGATACAATACCAAAAGCACAAGAAACAAAAAAGATAAATTGGACTTCACCAAAATTAAAGGCTTTTGTGCCTAGAAGGATGCCATCAAAAATAAAAACAAAATGACAACCCACTTCATGGGAGAACATATCTGGTAAGAGACTTGAATTAAGAATACATAAAGATTCACATTTCAATAATAAAAAGACAAATTAACCAATTAAAAAATGGGCAAAGGATCTGAAGAGACATTTCTCTCAACATATGCAACTGGCCCACGATCACATGAAAAGATGGTTAACGTTATTAACCATTAGGGAAACACAAATCCAAACCACGGTGAGATACCACCTCTTACTAGGATGGCCACAAACAAAATGATAATCACAAGTGTTAACAAGGATGTTAACTGGAGCCCTGTACATTGCTACTGGGACCATAAAGTGGTAAAGCCACTTTGGAAAACACAAAGTTAAACACAGACCTACCATGGGATCCAGTAATTTTACTCTTGGAATGTACACAAAAGAAACAAAAACATAGATCCACACACAAAAAGTTGTACACAAATGTACATAGCACCATTATGCACAACAGCCAAAAGGTGAAAACAACCCAAATGTCAGTCAACTAATGAACAGATAAACAAAATATGGCATATCCATATAATGGAATGGTATCTGTCAATTAAAAAAATAAAGGGCAGATACGTGCTGTAACATGGATGAATCTTGAAAACACTACATTCAGTGAAAGAAGCCAGCAATAAAAGGCTACGTATCGTAAAAATCTATTACATGAACTGTCCTAGGCAAATGTACAGAGGCAGAAAGTAGAATTAGCAGTTGCCTAGGGTTGGGAATGGGTGGTGAAAATGCTGAGTGGCTGATAAAAATGGGCAAGATGTTTCTTTTCAGGGCGATGGAAATGTTCTAAAATTAGATTGTGATGGTGGTTGCAGAACTCTATAAATATACTAAAATTCACTAAATTGTACAATTAAAACAAGTGTATTTTATGGTATGTAAATTATATTTCAAAAACTCTGTTTAATAAATACTGCTGCCTCCACCTTGTTCTTTTTCTCCAATTGCTTGTTCTGGGGAAGCCAGCTGTCATATCATAAGGACATTCAAATAGCAGTATGGAGAGGTCCCCATGGCAAGGAAGTGAGGCATCCTGCCAACAACATGAGAGAGAGATGCCTTAGAAGAGGACCCTACAGTCCCAGACAAGTCTTCAGGTGACTGCAGTCCTGGTCAACATCTTGACTACAATCTCATGAGAGATCTTGAGTCAGAACCATCAAGCTAAGCAACTCCTAGATCTCTGACTCACTGAAATCATGTTGTTTTAAGCCACTAAGTTTTGGGGTAATTTGTGACACGGCAATAGGTAACTAATATCCCTTCCTTGACCCTCTCTTTAGTGTTGGGCTCTCTCTCTTAATGCAGGACATCTGAAGAAATGTCTTCCCAGCAACCCTTCCTCTTCTAAGAGTTTGGTTTCACCCCCATCCACATGTTCACTACAGTAGCTGTCATGTTAGTCAATCATGATCCCATTCCCTGGCCTTCACTGAATGATCTGAAAGTGGGCATCTGACCAAAGCCAGGTCAATAAGGTCCTTCCCCTGAAATTTTTATTCCTGAAATTGTGAAAAAGGCAGTATCTCTCCAATACCTATGGCTGTAAGATGTAAAACTTGGGGTCTGTCAGCAACAATGATCTCTCCTGTGTGGGAAAAGGTAGACAGCAATGGATAAGAAGGAAGCCTTCACATAAAAACAAACAAAGATCTGGGGTGCCTGGATGGCTCAGTCGGTTAAGTGTCCAACCTCAGCTCTGGTCATGGTCTCACAGTTTGTGAGTTTGAGCCCCGCATCCAGCTCTGTGCTGACAACTCAGAGCCTGGAGCCTGTTTCAGATTCTGTGTCTCCCTCTCTCTCTGCCCCTCCCCCACTCATGCGCGCGCTCTCTCTCTCTCTCTCTCTCTCTCTCTCTCAAAAATAAATAAACATTTAAAAAAGCTTTTTTTCTAAGAAACAAGCAAATATTCAAGATGGAGGGAGTACAAACAACATATGTCTCTGGCTCAAGGGATTTTTGACGCGACTCTGCCCTTCCAATGGCAAGACCATATCTATCTTGTAACCCCACCATCTAAACCAGCACTCAGGACGTAAGAGGTAATGAAATATTTATTGAATAAATGAATGGGTAAAGTAATCCAATATCCTTCCAATAATCCCTCCCTCTTTTTTTGTTGTTGTTGCTGTTCAACAGAGAGATTTGATTATTTGAAGCCTAAAGGTCCTAACCTTTTCTTTGCTGCTTTTATACTCTGTATATCCCTCTGTTGTTGTGATTATGACAATATATCCTAATTACTGGTCCACATCGTCTCCTCCCCTATCAGAGCGCAAAACATTTGCTTATCATTTTTGGTATCACCAGTGCTATTTAGCCTAGAAAACAGAAAGTGACAAGAAATGCTTAACTGATTCAAGCAATCGTTTACTCCTTTCTTCAGTGTTTATAATTAATGCCATCAATTTATCAACCACTTAACATTTACAAGATACGGGGAAATACAATCAACTATTGGTTGTTGCTTGGTCCTGGATTCTCATCTACTCAACGAATTCATTCAACAAATATTTGAATCCATACCATACACCAGGGGCTGAAAATGGACAAAGGACACGGTGTCTGCCCTCAAGAACCCTACAGTCTAGCACAGACGAGTGAATCCATTATTACAGCGCTGTGTGTTAAATGTTACTGAAGTGATACACACAGGCTGCTAAGCAGTAGCAGGGATCATGGGGAGTTTCCACTCTACTCCAGAAGGCAAAATATACGCAGGAAAAGAAGAGAGCCAGCAATGTGACATAGGCTAAGCACCAAATTAGTGATTTATTTTCTTGGTTACATGGGACTAATTTGCACACTTTAAGAAAAGATACTATCATTAAATGATTTTCAGATTTACATGCAACCAACATCTCCGGAGTGTCTCACATGTGCCAAGCAAACTGCTTAGCACTTTTTCAGCAGGGTCTCATTCAATTCTCCCATTTCGTAGATGAGAGAAGTGAGCTCGAAAGAGTTGAAGTGACTTGCCCAAGCAAGTAAGCGGCAGAGCTAGGATTCAGAATTAAGTCTTCCGATCCCATGTCCACGTATACCAGGCCACTCAATCTACACAACTGGAACACCTCCCATGTCTACACAAGTGGAACGCTTTCCATGTGACTTTCATTGCCTTTTCATTCATTCTAGAGCATACAACATGGTGTTGGACACAAATGGACAGTCACCAGCTGCTGACTTGATACGGCTATAATGCTTGTCCACGTTGTGAGAAGCAAAGGACCACGTCAGATCAAATTACTTTGATGCCTGTTATAGCATCATGTGCTGACAAGGATGCAGTTGGCTATAGATGAGCAAATCTTTCAAGTTATATTTTAACACTATTTTTGACCACTATATCCGGTCAGTTGTTCCAGTGTTCAGCAGTAAATCAAAATGACTGTTCATTTCCTTTGACAGTTAACAGTACTAATGAATTCAGGATAATCTCACCATCTATCAGCACAATTTCTAAAATGCAAACTTGAAGGTGATGATTCACGGGGTTAGCAGAGAAGGAGAAGTAAAGCAGCACTCACTGTTATCTATAAAACTAGCATTGTTTGCAAAACCCAGAAACTGAGCAGTTGGTCTACTGCTAATAACAAATAGGTTGCTCTTTGGTCACTTAGCAAAAAGCTGCTTGTTGCACCATGGCCAACAGCTGAGGAGTGTATGTAGCTTTTGTGATACAGCACAATTCTACATATATAAATCGGTGAATTGTTACATAAGATTTAAAAAAAAAAAAAAAAAAGAAAGAAGGAAAGAAATTCAAAATCTCCACACCAGAAAGCACCTGATACTGAGCCTGCTGGCACAAATCAGATTTTAATACTGAATAAATGTTTACTGAAAAAAAAAAAAAAAAACTGACTTCATGGCTCTTTCAAAACATAAGTTGTCTATTAAATTGAGAGAGAAAAAACAAACCAACCAAACCCACACAGGTTATGTCAGGAATTCAAAAAGATTTGGGGTAACTAGCTCAGGATACATAAGAAATTCACAATGACCAAAAAAAAAAAAAAGTTCAAAAATGTTGAAATAAGTAAACATGCATTTGACATCCCTCTTCAATTAAGTCACCACACTGGCACGCAGTGGAATGCTAACCAGCAATCTCCTTAGAAATAACAAAAACTAAAAGAACAGGTGACAGATGTTAGCTTTACAGTCTGTTCAAAATGATAACGAGGTGTACCAGGTATGCACCTGATATCTGCTGTATAAGCTCTGTATCTACATCTTTATATGCCAAAGAAACTGAATCATAACCCTTAATAAATGCTCACGAGAACATTTAATAGTAATAACGAACTCGTTAAATGTATTAAAATGTATTGTCCAGAAATGAAAAAGTATCTCTAATACGAGACCGGGCTCCACAAATCTAAACCCAAAAGTGTAGTGATTAGTCAAAATAACCATTTTCCAAAATGAGACACTCGGACCCACACAACGAATAAAGTCATCTCACAAGTATGAAGCTTGGGACAACTCAAGTGATCTCAAATGTTAGAACATTACAACGTGAGCGCTTAACCAGGCTGGTTAGTCGCTTCTACTTAGAGCTTTAAATTTACAGAACCTTCTTCGCAAGCGACCTTTGAAAGACTTCAAGGCCAAGTATAGTATTTCATGATAATTGCAAATAAAAGCACTCAGATCCTGAAAGCCCGCGATCCCTATCTACCTCACAAGACACTGGACTCGTGAAACACCTCGGGGAACAGCCACCCTTTACTCTGTACAGGACCCCGGGGCTTAGGGGATGGTTCCACAAACCCCCACCGGGACCACCGTTAGGGAAGGACACGAGGGGAAGAGAAGCGACTCAGGCTCCCCAACAAACCGTCGTTCACCCCACACTCAGGAAGGCGCACCTTTCGCCCCGGACAGGATGCAGTGACAGATCTGTCACCTGTGAGGGAAGGGGGCGCGAAGACATCCTCAGAGATGAGTGCCAACAGGCAGCAGTCCGCCGCTCCGCCGGCCCCAACGCCCCGCGCCCGCCGCTCATTCCCGGGCTCGGGAAAACTTTCGGCCCGCGCCCCCCTCAGGGTCGCCCCCACCTTCAGGGACCCCGGGCTCCCGCCCAGCCCGCGAGGCCCCGCCCCGGGCCCGCCCCCCACGCCCACTGCCCGGCCCCGCGCCCCCGGCCCGTGCGGGCACCCGCGTGCCCTCAGGGCGCGCCCCCGCGCCGGGCCCGGCCGCCAGAGGGCGGGGTCGCTCACCCGTCCGCAGCTCGTGCTTGACAGTGAGGAGCTGCTCTCCCCCGGCGCCGCCGTCCCCGCTGGTCCCCGCGGCGCCGCCGCCGCTGCCGCCCTCCTCCATCTTCTCCCTTTTCCGATCCCGCGGGGTCCTACGCGGGAACCCGGGAGACAGCGGACGCCCGGCTCCTCACGGCTCGCGCTGCAGCTCCGGGAGCCGGGATGCGGCGGCTCCAGAACTCGGACGCAGCGACGAGTCTCTTTCCCGCTCTGGCCGCACGGCTCGCTCCTCCGCCTCCTCCCCCTTCGGCGGGCACCGCTAGTACCGCGCAACCAAACCGCCCCCTGCACCGCCGCCTCCTCCTCCTGGCCGCTCCGCCCACAGTCAGCAAGGTAGAGAAGCCCTTCTAGCCGCCATCGCTTATTGGGCACAGGGCGCGCGCATCTGTGAACGCCGGATCCCATTGGGCAATCCTCTCTGATGCTTCGGGGGCCGCCCCGCCCAGCTCCTCGAATTGTTGTTGCTTGGCGGGGAGGCAGGAGAGGGAGAAACGCGACCACTCTGATTGGTGAGACCTGAGATCCTGCCCCGCCCATTTCCGCTGTTGCGCACGCGCAGTCAGGACCTTCCCTTCCCTCACCTCTCCAGAACTGTCACACCCCTTATTCCCCAGCTTCGATCTGTTAGTAAACAGTGTCTAGTAGTCAGGAGGCGCTTGGAGTCTGTGATTGGCTATTGGTGAAAGAGGCGGGGAGGGCTGATTGGAACATTTGGTCCGCCAATCACAATGGACAGAGGAGGGGCCTAGAGGGAAGAGCTTCTCACACACGTGTTTGCGGATACACCTGAGGGGTCCAGCAGCGATCCACGGACGTGTGCCCAGCTGAAAGACAGCGTGTCTTAAAAAAGATGTTACTTGCCTTAGTGTGCCCTGTACAAGTTAAGTGGAATTTGTGCGTAAATGCAGGTAGGTATTAGACATTGCAAAAATTCACAATCCCAGCTCTCTCGGTGAGGACTTTTGCAAAGGATAGACATTTCCATTTTGTACAAGATACTCCAAGTCATCAAAAGGATACAGAGATTAATAAAACAGAATACAATACCTTCCCCTAAGCAGCTTTCAATAGAACGTGAGAAACAATCCGTATATACACAGGAAATATAAAGCAGAGTGAAACAAAACAGTGGTACAAACGGTTAGAGAATTGCACAGATGGCAATAATTATTCTCAGTAGGGGAGCAGGGAAAGCTCTTAGGGCAAGAAGGAATTTGAGATAACCAACTTAAAGGATGGGTTAGATAGAAATACCAGCAGCAGACATTTCATGCAGAAATGAGCTGTGACGTTCAGCCTGGAAGTAGAGAAGGCAGGGGTGGGTTAAGTGATTGATAAGACTGGGTGGTATGACCTAAGAGAAACAGCTAAAAAAGGTAAGGTGCTTAAAGACAATGGAGAACCTTGACTACCATCCTAAGCAGTGCGGATTTCGTACTGCACTGTAGTCCAGGCTGGGGAGTCTCAAAGAGTAGTTATAATACCAAAGCTGTTCTCTTGGAAGTTAGCTTCAGTTACAGTGAGAAGGATGGACTGGAGAAAAAGAAAAATAACAGGGCAAGAATACTGTGGCAAAGATAGAACCGTTAACCTAAAAAAATAAAATAAAATAGCCATTTATTTTACCAGCAAAATGGGTTTATTTAGGAATATCAGAGAATTGCAACTTGAGGGTGCAAGCTATGGAAAAATCATAGACAGGTCCAATAAACAAAGGAGAGGAGTTTTTTTAGTGGAAAAGGAGGAAGTTGGCAGGGGTTGTTTTGAAGGAAAGTCCATTGGAGAAAAGCAAGAGTTCAGGGTAATGATGG
Source organism: Panthera tigris (assembly GCF_018350195.1). NCBI lineage: Eukaryota > Metazoa > Chordata > Mammalia > Carnivora > Felidae > Panthera > Panthera tigris. The sequence continues at coordinate 133,598,878 of NC_056665.1, forward strand.
GTTCTCATTGGCTGAGTTGTAGAGACAGTCAATTTCTTATCAGAGATACAATGTACATCTTTTCCTATGGATCCTGTAATTGACCATTATTTCCTCTTGACTATTCACTTACTGGAGTCTGTAATTGCCAATTTCTTCCTGTATTTGCTGTGGAGTGGTAGGCTCCCCTTTAGTGAGGTTTCCCTTTTTTGATTTTCACAGAATTTATGGGGCCTAATTTCTGGCAGTGGACCTGAGAATAGGAAAAGGGGAGGATTAAAGATGGCCTCTTGGATGTAACTCACATAGAAGTGACTTTTTAAACTCAGCATGGATTAGATCTGAGGTTAGCAAACGTTTTCTGTAAAGGGCCAAGTGGTCTCTTTCACAGCTACTCAACTTTGCTATTGCAGTGTGAAAGCAGCCTTAGACAATAAGTAAACTAATGGGTATGACCATGTTCCAATAAAGCTGTATTTAAGGACGTTGCAATTAAATTTCACATAATTTTCATGTGACACAATATACTCTTCTTTTAATTCTTTTCAACAATTTAAAATGTAAAAACCATTCTTAGCTCTTGGGCTGTAAAAAGCAGTCAGTAAACTAGATTTGGCCTGCAGGCCATAGTTTGCAGACTCCTGGATTAGACTGTCAGGGAAGAGAAAGCGGAGAAGCTTTGACAGCCCATTCAGGTTGCCTCAGCAACCTGGGCTTACCTGCCTGGAACATTTATCCCACTAAACCATGACTGCCTACTTACTTGCCTTTCTCCTCCACAAGTAGTGTGCTAGCTGGAGCCAGGGAATGACTGTGTGTAATTGTTCATTTGTTCACTCAACAACTTTTACGCCAATTATATACCAAGTAGTGTGATAGATGCTGGAAACAGTGGAAGCAAAACAGATGTAATCCTTCTTGCTCTCATAGAGCCTACAGTTTAGAAAAGGAAATAAATATTAAATAATCACATAACAAAAGGCAAAATTTCCATTGTGATCATGCTATAAAGGAAAATTATAGGCTGTTACAATAAAATATATCAACCTAATTTAGGCTGGAGGAGCTCGAAGGCCTTAATAAGGAAGTATTATTTTAGCTGATTCTTTAAAGATGAGTAGGTTTTAACCAGGATGTGGCAGAAACTGGCCTGGTGCTCACCAATCTCATTTCCTCTTCCTGGACACACAGGAAAACTACTTTTTTTCCCCTTTGTAGTTAGACTCAGGTCATGTGACTGTGATCTGGCCAACGGGGTGTGGGCAAACATGATATGTGCCATTTCCAGGCCTGGCCAGAGACCCCCTACATAATCACCTACACTTTCTTCTCTTTCCACAGCAACTACAAAGGCTAACTTTCGAATATGGGGTGCCACAATTTATAAGAACCCTGAACCCTTGAGTCTCCACTTGAAGAAGAGCCTCCCTGACCTACATACAAAGTGATATGAGCAATAAATAAATCTTAGGCGTAAGCTACCAAGATCTTGGGGTTGTTTGCTACCAACGCAAAATCTAGTCTACCCTGACTATTTCACAAGTGAATTGTTGGCGGGGTGGGAGGAAATTTTAGGAAGATACAGATGCCAAGTCCTGAGGCAGGTGAAGAGTCTATGTATGTTAGGGATTGAGAGAAAGCTGGTGGGGCCCGAACACAGTGAGCAAGAGATTAGTTAATAGAGGGAGACAGAGACCCAGTCATGAAGTATGTGGTAAACCTTATTAATATTTTTGGAGTTTTTCCTGTGTGAAGTCCAAAGCAATGGAAGGAATATAAACAGGAGAACGATATAATGGAATATTATTTCCAAAAGGTCACTGTGGTTAGTGTTTGTAGCCTGGGCTGAAGGAAGCAAAAGGGATACAGAAAGACCAGTTGGGAACTTATCACTATAGTATAAGCAGAAGATGACAGTGGGTGAAGGAGATATAGTAAGAAATGGAATGTTTCTGGATATGTATTTTAGATTTCATAAAGGATTGGACTTGTTGGGTGAGGGAAATGGGGTACCTGAAATGACACTAAAGTTTTTAACATGAGCAACTAGGTGGATGGGAGGGGATGATGGTATCATTTAATGAGAGGGGTGAGTTAAAGGAAGAACACATACCAGAGTGAAGATCAAAAGTTTTATTTTGAGACATCCAAGTCCGATATTAGGTAGCTATGTGGATATATGAGCCTGGAGCTCTGCAGAGAGTTCTACGATAGAGATATAAATTTGGGAATCACTGGCAGATAGATGGTATTTGAGGTCAGAGGTACGAATAAGATCACCTGGGGCAAAAATGTGCAGAAGGAAGAAAAGATGAGGTCTTTTCTGATGTCTAAGGAATTTCAACATTGAGATGTTGGAATGAGAAGGTAGAGCTGGAGATGTAGAAGGAAAACCCATAGCTTCTTGGAAGCCAAAGTGTTTCGAGAAGGAGGGAACGGTCAGCTGAGTCACATGCCCTAAGAGGTCATATAAGATGAGGTCTGGAAAGATCCCATGAATTTGTCAACTTGGGTGCCATTGGTGACAATATCCAGAGTGGTTTTGGTAGAGCAAATGGGAGGTGAAGGGGTAGAAACAGCATGTGTGGACATATTTTTCAAGGAGTTTGACCCTGAAGGAAAATAGAGAAGAGAAAGCCCTAGCTGGAGGGACCCAGGGAGGTTTTCTTGTTTTATTTTTTACTTTTTATTTTCAAAAAATTCTTAAATTGCAAAAGAGTTGCAAAAACAGTGCAGAGTTCCCACATACCCTTCACTCAGCTTCCTCTAATGTTAATATGTTACATACCATAGTTCAATCATTAACACTGAGAAATTGACATTGGTACAACATTACTAAATTACAGACTCTACAGATTTCACCACTTTTTCCATAAAAATGATTTAATTTTTTTAATGGTTAAAAAAGAAGAGTATAACATGACACATAAAAATTATGTGAAATATAAATTTCAATGTCCATAAATAAAGTTTTATTGGAACACAACCATGTCCTTTCTCTGTGCCAGTATCCAATTCAGGATCCTACATTATATGTAGTTGTCCTGGCTCCTTAGTTTCCTCCAGTCTGCAGCAGTTTCTTAGTTTTCCCTTGACTTTAACGACCTTAACTCTTTTGAAAAGCACTGGTCAAGTATTTTGAAGAATGCCCTTCAACTTGGGTTTGTCTGATGTTTTATTATGATTCAATTGAAGTTATGCATCTTTTGGCAAGAGTAACACAGACGTGATGTGCTCTTTGTCAATTCGCCATATCAGAGGTACAAGAAGTTTATATTCTTATTACTTTTGGTGTTAACCTTGAACACTTGGTTAAGGTGGCACTTGCCAGATCTCTCTAACGGTGTTATTTTTTCTATTGTAATTAATAAGTATCGGGAGAATGTGTGAGGTACTTGTAGACTATGCAAATACCTGGTTTCTCCTTAAACTTTCTCACACTAAATTTAGCATCCATTGGTGGGTCTTGCCTATTGCAGTTATGACTGTGATAGTCTAATGGTAATTTTCTATTTGACTGTCTTTTAAGATAAGAAATACTGGAATATGTTTGAATGGTCATGAGATAGGTGGATGGGGCAGAGGTAGGAGAACCAATGAAGAGAATCTCTGAAAAAGTGAGTGGGGCTGGGAACCTGAGCTCACTGAGAGGTTTGCCTTTGAGTAGGAGGTCCTTCATTGTGAAACCTAGTCCTTCATTGTGGCTGGACAGAGGGAGGAGGGACTGGAAGCAGGCATGGATTAGCTTGTGGGCTTGGGGATTTCTTGGGCATCCATCTCAGTATCCCTGGCACCTAGAATGGGGCTTGAACTTTGGGATGTTTTTTAAAGGTCCCCAAGGGATTGTGAGGTAGAACCAGTTTTGTAACGTACAACCATTAGAGTAGAGGAAGATAAATAAGGACATGCTGGAATTTTGAAACAACAACTTCTCATAGGCGATCATGATGCTAGGTATGGTAGAAAGAAAAATTATAAATCAGTGGCTGAAAACACCAAAAAAAAAAAATGTGTGGGAGGGGCTTAATTAACGAGACAGTGATATGAGAAGATGGCTTAAAATCCACGGAGGAAGTTGTTGAAGGCATGTGAGACAATGGTTGATGGGCTGGATGTAGCTGCTGGAATTAAGCAAAATATCCCTGTTCCTTCTGGCCTTGAGAGATGAGCAAGTAGCCAGGGCAAGTCTGTCTGGGAAAGGGAAGGTGTCATGGTTCTGCTAAGGCCCAGAAGAGTAATAGAGAAAAAGCTTGAAAATATGTTTGTTCGCCTTAGAAACTGCCTTTCACAAGGCTTGCTGGTTCCTGGTGCCAGAATGAGGGCACCCAAAGGTGTGCACACCACCCCTTTATCTTGCGGGCCTGTGTCTATGGCACCATGCTGTGGCTTCACTTATCCTTAGCATGAGTGGAAGGGTGGAAGCAAAGTGGAGGGGGACCTCATTTGGTGTGAGCCATTAGGGCTTAATGATCTCATTTCTCCTGCAGTGTGAGAGGGAAGCTCCTCACCTTTGGATTTATAAGATTTAGAGAACACCAGAGGCTTACCACATCTTGACCCCCTCTAACTGACTCTATCAAAACACTCAGGTAAACACTCAGAGAAGAAAGAACTTCTTTCGAAAAGTCAAAAATGACGTTGTCAATATCTTTCACCTGGTCAGAACCTCCTCTGTGTGATATAGATGCAGCAAATTTAAGGGAGTCACTGCAGGATACAGAGACCAACAGTTAGGGGGTGTAAGGTTCATACTCTCTGAAGACACCTATCCACTGCTAAAGCTGACATATAGCCACTGTTGTCAAAAAGGATGTAGGGAAGGCACACACACCTTGAGTCCACAAAACGGGAAGGAAGTTCTGTAAGGGGACGGAAGCATTAAGGCAATTTCACACTCTCCCTTCTGGTATCCCAGATAAGGTATCTACAAGCTTAGAAATCCTTGAGTGTGGCAGACGTGGAGTGCTGGGCTGAGTTGGAGTATCTGGTCTGAGCTCTGGCAGCGTGGAACTGTGCCAACTAGTGCACAGTGGGAGAGAGGCATGCACATCACATACAGATCCAGTGAAAGATAGTAAAGATATTTCTACCTCCGACCTCCCCAGACCCCCCCCACACACACACACACCAAATCTGCTGGAAGCAACGAAAAACAAAACAAAGCAAAAACACAGAAAAAGCCCCGTTTTTAATGAAACAAGGAAACTCTCAAAACCTCAAACCACAAACCATGAAGTTTGCCTGCCAAATACTGTAAAATCTGCACTGAAATTGTTAAAATGCTGAGAGCCAATATACACTGTCCCCAGCCTTGAGCAGGAAACACCTTTTCTTAGATGTTAGTGTCACAGTCCCAAGGGGCCAAATCATTGATCCTTGAATGAGAGTGGGGTTTCTCAAAGGCAAGGGGGCCTTGTATTACTTGGGGAACAGGAAATAAGTTTAGGTGGTGCACGGACAGTCATTTGATTATATCAAATAACATAATGAAAAAGCTATTTTGAGTTCTCTTCCACTTGTGATTACATCAGGAAGAAAGTCTTGGTTTGGGGCCAATGGTCTTCAACTTATTTCTAATTTGTAATGATGCCTCTTTCTAACCAGGAATATGCAGCCCTCAGACTCAGCTTCCAGCAGACAACTGTGTCTAGGTAGAACATACTATCATTGTTCTGTTTCAGCATTTGCCTTAATAGTTACTTCGTATTTATCACAAATGATACTGGCTTTTCATTTCTGATAGTGATATGCCTCCTTTTTAAATAAGTAATAATTGGGAATTGATTCAAAGAAGAACATTGATTATAATAGAGGTGATATGCAGATGAAGCAAAAACTGTAGAAGTGGCGTCCAAATAACTGAAATTTAGACTTGAGTAACGAGATCCAAGGACCTCACAGGAGAAATAGTGTTCTTGCAAAGAACCAGGATGATAGCAGGGAGGGCCAATGCCAAGGAGAAGTCAGGTGGATGCTCATTTTTTTCTGTGAGCTGGCCTCTATGCCAAGGGAGTCTCCCAGAGATGAGAGAGTAAGGGATGGAGAGGTGACTGCTAGATTGTAATCCAGAGAGCTTTATCCCAAAAGAGGCTTGCTGGAGACCTCAGTAACCCCTCAGTGCCCAAACCTGGGAATCTAAGAGACATTCTCTCATAGAGAAGAAATTGACAGATTTGGAAACACACCAAAGAAAGCTGCCAAGTGCCTCAACATTCTTCTTCCACCCCTCCCATGTTATTCTTTAACAAAGAATGCCCTATCTCACTGGAAAAAATTACAAAATAATATTATAAAAATTATAAATTACAGGAAAAAATCTCAAAGAGGATGTTCAGGGGTACAAATAAAGAATTACATAGCAATAAAAGACAATGAAACCAAGTGGCAAAGCTCAAGAAAGGAAAGAGAGGAAAGCAACTTTAGAACCAGCCAAAAATTGGGGGGCCTGGGGGGCCTAGTCGGTTAAGCATCTGACTTTGACTCGGGTCATGATCTCACGTTTCATGAGTTCGATCCCCACATCAGGCTCTGTGCTGATGGTGCGGGGCCTGCTTGGGATTTTTTCTCTCCCTCTCTCTCTGTCCCTCCCCTGCTTGCTCTCTCTCTCTCAAAATAAATAAATAAACATTAAAAAATATATTAAAAACAGAATCAGCCAAAAATAGAATGGACACCAGTAAAAACATAATGGAACAATATGGAAAACAACATTAAAAATTATAAAATGTGATAGTTATGGAAAAAAAGCAATGGAGATCCAGTATATGAGTAATTGGCATGCCTGAAGAAATGCCCAGAACAAACAGAACAACAGAAGGAAATTAATTGGAATGAGGATTGAGTCAGCAGGTAGAAAGCACACACTGTCAAGGTAAAATTTGCTCAGAGTCATCAATAATAAAATATAGCAGATAAAAATAAGCAAAAGCCACACCTAATATTAAATGACAATAAAGCAAGGTCTACAAACGTTAGGAGCATGATGGTATGATTCATAAATTTTATATTCTGCCAAGTTGCCCATTAGCATAAAGGCTATTCCCAGTCTTTCTCGAACATGAGACTCAGGGTTTCCACATTCTTGAAAAAAGTCTTTTATACTGAAATCCAGTCAGCTTTTGGATGAACCCAAGTAAATCAAGAGAAGAATTAAGGATTTTTTAAAAATACTGAAGATCAGTTTTGAACATTTTAAATACAGAATTAAGACGAAACAGCCATGGAATTTATTGTTGAAGAACAAAATGTAAACACTATAGAAGTAATTATATACCTAACAAAAATGAGGGGAAAGTCGCAGCAGAAGGACTGGAAGGATGTACATGTACTCATGTTTAATGGCAAGGAAATAATCACTCTAAGAAAATGCATGGACTGCAGCTTTTTTAGGCAAGCAGGATTCTAACTTCTTGATGATTTTTATATTCAGTTTTTCTTATATTTAAAGGGGATATTGTAAGAATTTTTGTGGTATCGAAACATTTAATTCAAGTTCAACAGCTTTTATTTTACTTCCATTTCTCTTTCTGTTAGATTATTTTTTTTATATTTTTTTAATGTTTATTCATTTTTGAGAGAGAGAGAGTGCATGAGCAGCGGATGTGGGCAGAGAGAGGGGGAGAATCTGAAGCAGGCTCCAGGCTGTGAGCTGTCAGCACAGAGCCCAATGCGGGGCTTGAACCCACAAACCAGGAGATCATGACCTGAGCTGAAGGTGGATGCTTAACCGACTGAGCCATCCAGGTGCCCCTAGATTAATTTTAATCATTTTATTTAAAAGTAATCTGCAGGGGTGCCTGGCTGGCTCAGTCGGTGGAGCATGCAACTCGATCTCAGGGTTGTGGGTTTGAGCCCTGCATTGGGTGTAGAGATTACTTCAAAATAAAATATTTTCAAAAAAAAAAAAAAAAGTAACTTGCAAAGTAAAATCCCGCTGTTGTCTATCAATCTGGCTGCTCTGGTTCTATGCACAAGGACCTGTTGAGATGATCATTCCAAATGTCATTTCTGGTGAGATTTAGGGTGCATTTTTTTGAAACTTCCTCTTTGAACTGTTCTGTTATTTTTTATCATAAAACACATCAAATATAAAAATAACAGCTATTTTCTGGGGAGTGTGGTAGAACAATAAAATGGCCCTGTGGTCTTTGTCCTTAGGTGTTGCTCCTGGGTTTATGTCATGTTAGACAGCAAAAGGATTTTACCGATGTCATTAAAGTTACTAATTAGTTGACTTTAAGATTAGGATGATCTGTGTGAGTCCAACCTAATCATATGAGCACTTGAAAAGCTGAGAGTTTTCTCCAGCTGGTAGCAGAAGTCACAGAGATTTGAAGCATGCAAAGACTTCCATGTAAGAGAGATATCCCAATGTTGGCTTTAAAATAGAGGGCACCATACGGAAAGGCCCTGAGAGCAGCCACAAGGAGCTATAGCAACCCTCTGCCAAAAACCAACAAGAAAACAAGACCCTCAGCCCTACTCCTGCAAGGACCTAAATTCTGCCCTAAGTGAATAGGAAGGAGATTCTTTCCCAGAGCCCCCAGCTAGGAACCCCACCTGGCCTGCACCTCAGTTTCAAGTTTATGAGACCTTAAGCAGGTAACCTGTTTGATCTGGCAAGTTCTGACCTACAGAACTGTGAACGACTAAGTGGATGTTGTGTTAAGCTGCTCAAGTTTGCAGTCAGTTGCCACCCAGGAATAAAAACTAATAACAAAACTAAAGAAGGTAGTAGACATTTTTTGCTCCGTGCCAGACTTACAGAATCACAATCATCATCATCAACCTCATCATCCTGCCCATGCTATCCTCACCCTGTTGCACATCCTCATTACTTTATCTGCAGAGCTCAGAACGTTTCCTGAAGCCCCCACAGACTCTGTGAGAAAATGGGGACTGTTTTATGTGACAGCTGGAAGACTCTAGTTTGGGATGGGATGTTCACGGAGACTTTGAGTCAGATTATGCCTTTCGTACTAGTTGACTTTTTAAACCAACCAACCAACCAACCAACCAACCAACCAACCAACCAATCAACCAAACAAACAAGCAAAGGTTTTAAATGAATAAGTAGACAAGATGGGGCCAGAGAACTAGAGACGAAGGAGAGAGGGAGGCAATGGGTGGGGAGTGGGTAGGAAAGCAACATGGTGGGGGGCTGAGGAGACAAACATAGTGAAAATATCTCTGCCCCACCTCATCTTTTTCTTGGTCCTCAGAAATAATCATTTTTATCTCTTTCTGATATTTCTTCTGGTGTCATCTCTGTACCTTTAAGTAATTTGCTCTTATCACTATTGATTGTTTTATGCCTCCTGTATTTTCGTCCTTACATGATAAATGAGGATTGAACACATAGTCACCCACACCCACTCTCCTCTTTATATAGCTACATAACTCTGTTTTTCTATAGGTTTTCTGTGTTACATTAATGTGCCTTTATTTCTTATTCCATCAACTAAGGGTAGTTATCTCCTGACTGCTCGGAAAAAAGGATGAAGGTAACAGCGTCTCTACACTTCTCTTTCACGTCTACCTCCAAATCTCTGCCATATACAATTTGAAAGATAAGAATATTTGCATTCTCTTCTTGGTAACTAATTTTCCCACAGACTTATCATAAAACATGAATAGCATTTAAACAGCATTTACATCGTTGTGACTCTATAAATACTGTTTTCTGAAGAGGCAAAATGTTTATGAAGATTGTTCTTCTTTTTGTGGTACAACGTTTTTTCCTCTTGGGTTTTCTATTTGTCTTTCTTTTATCTTGTTGCATTTTTCTTTATTACTGCTCTTTTTTCCCCCAGCTTCTTCAACCAATCAGGTATTCTGTTGAGTTTTTAAGCCCCCACCCCCCTCCCCGAGGCCCACCATCCTCATGCAGTGCTCACATGATGGGATTTCCCTTAATGGCTTTTCTGGGTCAATTCTAGATTTTCCAAGATATCTTCTTACTTCTTAGATTATGTTTTTGTTTTGCTGTAACATATTTTCAAGTATCCTCCGAAGAAATGGTGTGTGAGAGGTTAATTTTCTGAGCCCTGTTTGTCCCAGAAGATCTTTATTCTGCACCCACAGTAGGCTGATGGTTTGAGTACAACGTCCTAGATTGAAGATCATTTTCCTACAGAATACTGAAGGCGTTACACTATTGCCTTCTAGTCTCCAGGGTTGCCCATGAGAAATCTGTTTTATTTTCATTCCTTTATAGATGACCTTTTTTTTATACTGGAGGTTTTCCAACTGTTCCCTTTAACTTTGATGTTTAAAATCAGATTATGTGACTAAGTGGATTTTTGTTTCAAACTCTGTGTTTACCACTCAGTGGGCCCTTTCTGTCTAAAGATGTGTGGCACTCAGTGCTGGAAAATTCCCCTGTCGTATTTCTTTGGTACTGTCCTCCTCCTTGGTTGTCTTTGCTCTCTTTCTCTCAATCTACTATTAACTGGATATTGGACATCCTGTATTTATTTTCCTTTCCTTTTCCTTACCTTTTTTTTTTTTAAATCTCTGTCTTTTGGTTCTACTTTCAGAGAGTACCATAATTTAACTCTCACACTTTCTATTGATTCTTTTATAACTGTAACAGGCATATTTTTAATTTGTAAGAGCTCATCTTGTTTTTTCTTTGTCATAGCATTCTGTTCTTTTGTGGACGAAATAGCTTCATGAGTCTTTCTGAATATATTAACCAGAGGTTTTTTGTTCAGTTTGCTTTGATTTGGGTTCTCTTCTTAAAATAATTGATTGTTTCTTCCAAGCTTCTTGTGTTTTCCTATTCACTTTCATCCCGCCCCCCAGTTTTATTGAGAAATAATTGATGTACATCACTGTATAAGTTTAAGGCATATCTCTCTCTCAGAATAAATAAATAAATTAATTAAAAAAAAAAAAAGAGTGAAGCTCCAAAAATCTGGTTAGTTCTGTGTGCCTGGGCTTGTAAAGGCTTCATGTAAATGCCCAGCAGTCCTACAATGTGCTGACTTTCTCCCTCCAGAGGTACTGAATATTTTTTTTTTTTTAAGAGTGGAATCTGGGGGCCCCTAGGTGGCTCAGTCAGTTAAGTATCCAATAGGATATCAGCTCAAGTCTTTATCTCAGGGTCATTAGTTCAAGCCCCATGTCAGGCTCCGTGCTGACAGCTCGGAGCCTGGAGCCTGCTTCAGATTCTGTGTCTCGCTCTCTCTCTGCCCCTCCCCCTCCCCCGCTCACAAGCGCGCTCTCGCTCACACTCTCTCTCTCTCTCAAAAATAAAATAAACATTAAAAAAAAAGAGTGGAATCTGATAGTACCTTTCCTGGGTGATAGAGACCTTGCTTTAGGGATAGGGGGTGAGATAAGAAGGCCCAATTGTTCCATATTCAGACTTTCAATTAATTCTCTTGTCTCCAGCCCTGTGTCTCACATCCTCTGTGGCATTTGATGTTTTCACATCCTGGCCTTCTCTGAGATTCAGCTAGGAAGCTCAGCTTCCTGTTCCTCCATGTGTACCCCAAAGAGTGGTCCCCTGCCATTCCTTGGATTCTTGTATGCCACTTGGGGAACCATCCTATCTAAACCATGACTTTTATTTTCCCCCCTGACATCACAAAGCTCATGAATGCTGGAGCTAGGGCTCAAACCCACTCTCTGATTCCAAAGCTGAGGTGCCTGCCACTAACCATAGCATTCTAGGAACTACATGCTTAAGGACTGATAAAGAAGGGTGAGAAATTTGGGCCTCTTTTTCAACAGATATCATAGATTTGTTCACTATTCAGTGCTTATATGCCTTAGGATCATATTCTTTCCTTCACAAATTTCAGACTTAAATATTTACATAGGCCAGAGAGGTAAAATGAAGCAGCCACTGGGCGTGGGGGGCACATGGGGGGGGATGGTGGTGGCAATACACATACCTCATTCAAAGTGGCAGTCAGTCACTCGTCAGCTGCTGCCACGCAGGAATGCTGGCCAACCACAGCCCGGTCTTGTGATTTTTCAAGAAACATCACAATCTAAATTATTATTATTTTTAAAGTTTATTTATTTATTTAGAGAGAGAGAGAGCATGCACGTGAGTGGTGGAGGGCAGAGAGAGAGGGAGACAGAGAATCCCAAGCAGGCTCCATGCTGTCAGCACAGAGCCTGAGGCAGGGGTCCATCCCACAAATCACGAGATCATGACCTGAGCCAAAACCAAGAGTTGGACTCTTAACTGAGCCACCCAGGTGCTCCCAAAATCCAGATTACTAAGTAATATTAAGTAATGATTTTAAAGGTTGGCAAATAATTCAAGTTCAACTGTGACTGTAGGCCAGCTGCAGCAACTAGTTTGCTGCCTCTAGACATTGCTTGTGGGATAGAAAACCTGAAATGAGATTTGTAGAGGGAACAAAAGTAAAAGCCATCACAGGACCCCCCCCACCCACCCCCTGCCTATCCCAGAAGCCTGTTTTAAACAAACCCAGGCGGTGTGTCTTCTTTGAGCCAGACACTTTCTAGAGTGGATCTGGTGATCATTTCCTAATTCTTGTAACATTCACAACTCCACTGCCTCTCTTAGATCCTAAACCAGCTGGTCTCTCTCGTTTTCTTCTCTTAAGTCATTTGGGCTCAAAAAAATCTTCTTCCTTTTGGATGACAGAGCCAACAGCACATATGAAGGACTCATGAATACTATATTCAGGTATCAAAGGGGGGGGGGCGAGGACTAAGACCAGAACCCCCATGAGTGAACCCGTGCTTGAGTAGCTGATCTGCTAGGTTTGCATACTTTGGTGACAGGGGCCATTTTTAGCCAGAGGCCTGCCTGGAAACTGGGAAATGGACCAGAAACCATTTAAATATCATTGAGCCTGAGCTTCTTGCCTCTAATAAACTGAGATAATAAAAATAGCTGTTTGTACTTGAGAGTATTGTTCCGAGAATCAAATGAGATAATGTGCAAAGTGGTGGTATTGTGATTGCAAACAAACTATCGCCTCTGTTGGAGAAATTAAGAATGCATTTGGATGGTACAACGTGGGGGCAGGAAACAAACCTCAGAAATATCCCAAGGTTACCCTGTGATGAAATTTCCAGTCATTTTGAGGTTGATGTCATCCTGTCTGATGAAATGGGCTGCAGTTTATTTTATTTAATTAAACTTATTTAAATAATCAGACACCTGAAATAACAAAATACATTAGAAAAGAAAGTGAGCCTCTCATCGGAAGTCCTTGGAATATGCTGACTCCTGTATCCAATGATGACCTACGAAGAGCATTTCTGGAACACATGCATCCTTCTTAAGTTTTTAAGAACTCTGTTTATGTGCTGGTCTCCTCCCAAAGAATCCCTTTTACGACTTGCAGTCTTTTGGGAAACTGACAGAGAATTGTGGTGTCATGGCCACACTCAGTTCTAAGACAACTCAGCTACCAGAAGAAGAGCAGGCACTTCTAAATTTCTTTTGGTTGGGAGATTATGGCCAAGACTCAAACAGTGTCTGCTTTGTCATTCAGTTTCATCATTATTGTGTACCTTTCATATTGAATGACACGAAGGTTCATGTACAATATGTTCACTGAAGCAATCTTTACAAAAGCAAACAATTTGAAAATGACATGTTTGCTTAACAGTAAGAGAATGGTTAAATACAACATATTTTGATGATGAAGGATCAGGAAGCTATTAAAAATATATTTGCACACTGGTTCCTATGAGGGAATGGTTAACAACACAGATGTGGTTCTGTTGGACTGGACCAAGGCAGGCTGGGAACATCCACTTCTGCCCAGCACAGGCCAGCTGAGAGCAGACGGAATCATGACTTGAAATAACGCAGCACAGCTGTGCAGTGTGGACAAGCGTCTGCAGCCTACGGACAGGTGAGGTCTGCAGCTGTCAGAGGCGACGCTGTTCACACCAGACAGACACATCTGGAGCGTTCAGGGGAAATGAACGCTACAGACCCTGTATACTCTGTGCACACTTGCATCTGGGAAATCCCCCAGAAGCCATTAGTGTATATTTTCTGAGAAGGCTGCATATGGGGACACTGCCCCCATTGGCCATGTCATCTGCAGTGAGAGAAGCCAGGTCACCAGGACAGGGAACAAAAGAACGAAGAGGAACTCAGCAGTGTGTATCAGCAGAAGCCGAGCTCCGTATGCTTATTCTAAGCTGTTATTTAATGCAAAAGCAAGTTGCAATTAAATCATTGCTTTTATTCTTGACCCTGGGACATGTGATAGTTGGGGGGATGTTACTTCAAGTCCAAGTGAATGAGTGGGATAAGCTCAACAGAGAACTGTTTTCAGAGGAGCCATTAAGCCTTCCAGAGTGAACATCCCAGGAGAAAAAGCAGCCCAGCCAGGCACTAGGAAATTTCTCTGATAAGAATGTCAGGGTCGTTGGAGAAACAGGGCGGTTCTAAAGTTAGTCTCCAGGCGGGGCCTTTGAGGCTTCTCCTGGTTCGGGCTCTAGTGATCTTTTTGAATTCTGTAGCGTGGGGGCTGACATGGAAGGATTATATTACCAGAAATTCTTAAACATTGGGCCATAAGTAGATTGCTCTAGCACCCCTCTAAGTGGACTGTAGACAGGACAAGGCAACCGCCTCCCCAAGTCATCCCAGATGACTGAGCAAACCACTCTGATATCACAGGTGGGGTCTGAACCCAGGGCACCAGCAGGATCCATGGTGCCTGGCTGGACAATGGTGGTGCCCAGCAGGCATGGGCTTCTAGGAGTGGGACCCCTAGCAGTCATGAGGGAGGCTTCGACAGGGACCAAGAAGCTCTAAATGAGACGGTGGGGATGAATACCAGGAAAACTGGTGACTCCCGTCTCTGCCCACAACATGTTGAGGCTTAGAAACCATGTTACATACAGATGGGGTAAGTGAGGCACAAAGAGGCCAAATCACTTGCTCAAAGGTGTAGAGCTGTAAAGTGACAATCCAGATTTGAACCCAGATCTTCTTGACTTCTGCTTGTTCTACTAGACCATGAGCACTTTCAGGAGAAATCAGAGAATGTCCGAGGAATACCAGTAATCCAGTTGGATGGAAAAAAAAAAAAAGCATCAGAGGAACAGCAACAATCAAAGCTGGAAAGGTACTTGGGCCTGTATTGCAGAGAAGTTTGCAGTAATTTGGGCAATAGTGGCACAGGGGAACGGCAAACTATGGCCTTCAGGCAGAATCTGCTGTCTATTTGGGGGCCACAAGTTAAGAGTGGTTTTTACAGATCTGATGATAGGGAATACCAACTTTGAGCCCCAATGTCATAGGTGAAATATTATCCTATGGGAAAGAATTCCATTCTTCTCATTAGTAGTCTGTTATGATAAAATATTCAATTATTATTATATTTTGACCTCAATAAAAATTTGTGAAAATTTGTTATATGATTCTCTATACAATTTTCTTGATTTTGCCTCTTGACCTACAAAGCCTAAACTATTTACTATCTGGCCCTTGACAGAAAAATATCTCCCACCCCTGGCATAACCAATGATTGAAGAAAGTTATGGAATATAATTATTTTTGTTGTATACTCTCACCAAGAAAAAGTTTGGGCGTGCACATCCTTTACATGCATATTACTTAATATGCATAATATGCAATGGAATACTATGTGGCAATGAGAAAGAATGAAATATGGCCTTTCGTAGCAACATGGATGAAACAGGAGAGTGTTATGCTAAGTGAAATAAGTCATACAGAGATAGACAGATACCATATGTTTTCACTCTTATGTGGATCCTGAGAAACTTAACAGAAGACCATGGGAGAGGGGAAGGAGAAAAAAAAAAGGTTAGAGAGGGAGGGAGCCAAAACATAAGAGACTCTTAAAAACTGAGAACAAACTGAGGGTTAATGGGTGGTGGGAGGGAGGGGAGGGTGGGTGATGGGTATTGAGGAGGGCACCTTTTGGGATGAGCACTGGGTGTTGTATGGAAACCAATTTGACAATAAGTTTCATATTTAAAAAAATAATAAAATAAAAATTAAAAAATATGTATAATATGTAGTAATATACTACATTACTAATGTATACAAGCAGCATAGTCAGGGCTATGAATATATTTAGAGCTATCCAGTCAAATTGCCTGAGTTCAAATCCCAGACCTACCACTTACTAGCTTTATGACATTGGACAAATTTCCTAGCCTTATGCTTCAGTTTCCTCCCCTGAAAAATGGGGATAAAAATAGTATCTATTTTATTGGATTGTTTTGAGAATTAAATTAGTGAATATATGTAACTTGCTTAGAACAGTCCCTGAAACACAGTATATAAGTGCTAAATAAGGGTTATTAATAATGGTACAAACATTCTATTATCATTCGCGCACGACAAAGCAGAATTTAAAACAATGGGATGATAACAAAAGTCCTAAACTTTTCTTCTGGACATGCTCATGTGATCTGTCTCATCACCCCTGGGGTGTGCACAGAGCAGACCCCAGGTAACTTATCAGGGCACAGAGGCAGGTTGCAGAGGGACTAATCAGGGGGCGGGGCGGGGGGGGGGAAGGGGCAAGGGCTTCAAGCCCACTAGGAGAGGGACGGGAAACTTCACAGGGATGGCCATACTAGGGTTAAGTACCGAAAGACGTGTGGGCACGGGCAAGGGCTGGAGAAGGCATTCCAGGCAGACAGAGCAGAAGAACAAAAACAAAAAGGCACGACGCAGCCCAGGAAGTTCTGGGGACAGCAAACGCCCAGCGTAGTGAGGCTACACGTGGGGAGGGCGTCATATGCCAAGCCCTGGGGCCATGGCAACCACGCAGAGCTGGGGAATCACTGATGGCAGAGTAAACAGAACAAAAATATATAAATTTCTTTTTAATAACATCCTGCAATACAGACCCTGCTGATAGGGTCTTTGTGGTGCAATACGCATTGGTGGGCCTTAAAAAACTATTTTGTTTTGATTATTTTTAAAGGCAATATCAAAGTCCGTAAAAGTTACTTTGGATGGTATGCTAGTGAACAATTGAACTCAAAACTGAATTTAATAACCTTGGCCTTACATTTACTTTCAGGGGACTTGGTCGTCTGCTTTTATACTGAAAACAGAAACTTGTGGTTTTAGAACCTAATTTTTCATGGTGCGGTTACAGTGGGGGAGAATGAAACGCTTTCCTCCCCCGCCTCCCCGCCCTGCCCGCAGTGGGTCTCCTCCTTGGAGTCCTTTTCTTTCTCTGTCTTTTCACCCATCCATTCACTGACAGATATGTATGCGTTTCTGTGGACAAGCCTATGCCTCTTTTTGAAAACACTAGGTTGACCTCAACAACTAGGATTAAAGTAGCAGTTGTTAGAAAAGAAGACAGACAGTCTTGTACCAGGGAGGATGTGGCAGACGCCCAAATAAGCAAGGACTATGCCACACTGAAGTTTTGGGGCTTGGGACATTTTTGGGTTTTGGTTTCTGGTCTTTAAAATAATACAGGCTCTCTGAGGAAAACCGGAGAGTACAGGGAAGTAATTAAGAGATGGGAGGAAGTAACCTTCTTTCCAATCATGTAGGGGCAACCTCTGTTACATTTTAGAGTACTTTCTCCTAATATTTTTCTTATATAGGTTTGTAATTTTTTTTTAAGATTTTTTTTTTAAAGTGATCTCTACCCCCAAAGTAGGGCTGGAACTCACAACCCGGAGATCAAGAGTCACATGCTCCACTGACTGAGTCAGCCAGATGCCCTGGGGTTTTTTATTTTGAACATACCTGGGAATCATACTAAGCACAATAGTATACTCTGACTTTTAAAAAAAATTTTTTTTAACGTTTATTTATTTATTTTGAGAGAGAGAGAGAGTGTGTGTATGTGTGTGAGTGGAGGAAGGGCAGAGAGAAAGGGAGACAGAATCCCAAACAGGCTCTACCTTGCCAGAGCAGAGCCCAATGCAGGGCTTGATCTCACAAATCCTGAGATCATGACCTGGCTGAAAACAAGAGTCTGACGCGGAAACAACAGAGCCACCCAGGCACCCCTACTCTGCTTTTTTTATCTTAACATTATATTATAAGCATTGCTTCGTGTCAGCAAAATCTCTTCGTAAACATGACTTCTAAGGCCTGTCCATACTTTGGACACATAGTAATTTCCTAACAAATCACCTGCTAGTAAACTATAAGGTCTTTAGAATATTTTATAATTAGAAACAACCATGTGGTAAAGAGTCTTCTGCAAAAAAAAAAAAAGGGGAGATGCTTGCATTTCATATTACTACACTAGAATAACTTCAGAGAAGAGATTTGAATGTTTTTTATGACTTTTTAAAAATTCTTTTAATGTTTATTTTTGAGAGACAGAGAGAGAGAGCGCAAGTGGGGTAGAGGGAGAGAGAGAGGGAGACACAGAATCCAAGCAGACTCCAGGTCCTGAGCTATCAGCACAGAGCCCAATGTGGGGCTTGAACCCAGGAACCGTGAGAGCTGAAATCGGATGCTCAACCGAATGAGCCACCCGGGCGCCCCTGTTTTTATAACTTTTAAAATTTGTGGTAAAATATATAAAACATAATATTTACCATTTTAACCATTTGTAAGTGTGCTGTTCAGTGGCTTAAATCCATTCACCATGTTATAATAGCCATGACCACTATCTACCCCCGCCCAAAACATTTCATTAACCCCAACACGAACTCTGTACTCTACAATAATCCCCTGTGACCCCCTCCTCCAGCCTGTGGTAACCTCTACTCCACTCTCTGCCTTTATGAATTTGTCTCTTCCAGGCACTTATCATATAAGTGGAATCATATGATATTCTTCCTTCTGTGACTGGCATATCTCACTTCGCATGATGTTTTCAAGGGCCATCCAACAAATGTTCGTTTTGCTTTTATAGCTGAGTGGTGCTCCATTGCCACTATCACACATTTTGTTTACCCATTTATCCGTTGGTAAACATTTGTGTTGTTTACACCTTTTGACTGTTGTGAACAATGCTCTTATGCACATTGGCGTACAGATGTCTTAGTCCCTGCTTTCAACTCTTTTATATACCTAGAAGTATGTGATTCTATGTTTAACTTTTTGAGGAACCTCATGCCATTTTATAGAGACCCAACCTGGAAATAACAGATGAGGTTTGTATGTAATTTAGGCAAGCGTGACTAGCAGGAACTCCTATTAGCGCACACACAAGTCCTTGGTCTTCCATCAAAATTTGGTGAATGATTACACGTTTATAAATGATTATAGAGAAGGTGTTGCCATTTTTAATGGTTTCCCCCATTTTATTCAACCAGTCCCAAACTCATACAAAAGGTCTTCAACTATAGGGGTGCCTGGGTGACTCAGTTAAGCATACAACTCTTGGTTTCAGCTTAGGTTATGATCTCATGGCTTCATGGGTGTGAGCCCTGCATTGGGCCCTGTGCTGGTGGGGCGGAACCTGCTTGGGATTCTCTCCCTCCTCTCTCTCTCCCCCTTTTCCACTCACACTGTCTCTCTCTCAAAATGAATAAGTAAACTTAAAAAAAAAAGGCTTCAACTATAAGTGTGAAACCAGTGCCAAAAGAGGGGTCCTGGGGAAAATGCTTTAAACTTCCAGAAAATGATCAACAAATATATGAGTACCTTATGTGTGCTTCGTGCAGTGTTCGTTCTCTCGAGAAATGCAAAGAAGCCCAGGGAAAAAATAGTTTATTTTTCACTCTACCAAAATAGGTAAAGCCCTGCTCTGTGTTCTAGAAATGCCATGTCAACTAACCCAAGGGACATGCCCAAGATGAAAACGGGAGGCCCATCCCACAGCAGCACGGTATTAACTTTTGAATGCCTAAATAGCAAGTAATAGGCATTCATAAACTAGCACAGTCCTTGAAGACCTCAGGTCTGGGCCTACAGAACCTTTCCAAAGGTTGGAGGATTTTAGCTGGTGTGTTAGTTTCCTTTCTGTTGTAATACATTGCCACATATTTTGTGGCTTGAAATGACACACATTTATTACAGTCCCAGAAGTCAGAAGTCTGAGATGGGTCTTATGGGCTAAAATCAAGATGTTGGCAAAGCTGTGTTCCTTCTGGAGGCTCCAAGGGTGAATCCGTTTCCTTGTCCTTTCCAGATTCTGAAAATCTGATTTTACATGCTCTTTCAGATTCCAGAATCTGCATTCCTTGGCCCATGAACCCTTCCTGTATCTTCAAAGACTATCTGTCCAACCTTTATTCCCATTGTTGAATCTCCTCTCTCCTCTCTGACCCTCCTGCCTCCTTCTTATAGGGACCCTGTGATTACATAGGACCTGCCTCGAAAATCTGGGAAAATCTCCCCATCTCAAGATCCCTAGCTTAATCTCATCTTCAGAGTCCCCTTTATGTGAGGGAATGATGTTTTCACAGGTTACAGCAATCACTGTGGACATCTTTGGGGGCCATTATTCAACCTACCACAGCTGAGCAACATCTGGAAAAGCAGAAATGAGGGAAATTGTGCTCGAAAGAACATGTAAAGGGTATTTGTCAGTTGGACCACCAGCATGCAAAAACCCTTTCATATTTGGGAGGGATTCCAAGATAAAGTGTGAGACAGGCAACCCTCTTCCCGTGAAAGAGGTACACGACCCAGGTGTGGCCCATGTGATGTTCCCACCTACCATTCTGACCAAATCGGTTTGCTTTTACTCAGGCTCTGGCCTTGATTTAGGGACCTTCTAACAAACAGCCACATGGAACTTGTTATTGTGGTCACTTCAGGGACACTGTTGAGAACCAAGTGCACCTCATCACGCCCTTCACGAAGGGAAGGGTTTCTTAGGTCTCAGTGCCAGGGAGACCAGCAAATCTTGTGAGCATATGGCCTACATTTGACTTATTGAGGTTGCGACTCCTGTAATTCAACATTTCCCAGCCCTCAGTGTGGAACTCTGGTATTCTATAAGATTGAGACCAGCTCCTAGAGGTTGGAGGGTGACAATTAACCACCCTTCCTGCCTTCAGTGTTGAAAACGAGTGTAAGGAGGACTTAAGGATCCCAGTGAAGCTCAGGCTCAGTGTAGACTCCATCATCCCCAACAATGGCTTTGGTTAACTTTGTTGGAGCTCTAGGTGGGCATCTTTCATTCTGAAAGAGGGCAGGCATCGTGTGCCCCACCCCCACTTTCAACCCTAAATCTGCATATGGAGAACAGCATAGAGGAGTCTTGTTTGCGAGCCTGCTCTAAGCACATATACACCTCTACCACACTGAGGGTTGTGGTCTGCCTCACTCTTATAGAACAAAGTGAGAAAGACCCACAAAAGAGTGGGTCTCCATATGTCCAATTGTGGGCAAGCAAGAACAGAAGGAGAAGGGAGAATATGCTCCTTGAAGCTCCTTCCTGGGGAATGGGGATGTCTCCTTGCTTCCATGTCAACTTAAGAACGGGCATACCAGCAATGTTTACTCTTAAAAAAATTTTTTTTTAGTATGTAAGAAATACGTGTTCCTGTCTTAGAGCTCTAGATGCTCTGCCTCCAGACTTCCCATAGCTCACTGCTAACGCATTGCTCAGGGCTCAGCTCAGCTGTCTCAGCTTAGAGTGGTTTCCATGACCCCCAAGCTTCCTTCCACCCTGTCCCACCCCCGTCTCTTCACCCCCCTGTATTGTCTTCCCAGCCTCGACCACTAACTAGATGATCTTGCTCATGCATTTATTCATTTGTTGGCTACCCATCTTCCCCCCTCTCAAACACAAGTTCCATGCAAATAGGAGGATTGCTTTTGCGGGTCTTTGCTGCATGCACAGTGCTTAGCACCGTCTCTGGCTACAACAGCCCTAGTGGTACATACTGTCGGATGAGGGAGGGGTGCTGCCTGGACCAAGGGCCTGAGCTCCTGCTTGCCCCCCATCCACTCAGCTCCACGCTTTAACAGTTCTCTCCCCCATCACCCATCTCGAGTCCCTCTCTTCCTCTCCTCCCTCCCTAACCCCCAGCACTAATGTTCAGCCCTAAAAACAATGGCAGTGGTCCTCCCTGCTCTGTCTGCCGCAGTTGCTGTCCCACCCTGCCACCAAGGGCTCCCCGTGTTTCCCCGTGTACAAGCTTTGCCTTTGCTGCCACCCCGTGCAAACTTGTGCTGTCCAGCTCAGAGGGGGGCCTTACCAGGCAGATGCACTGAAGCTGGTGGTGAGATTGAGGATGTGGACGTGCAGATTGAAAACAAAGCTGTGCTTCCTCCCCGTAGCTTTGCTTTGTTCTATACTCGCAGTATTTAATTTTCTGTATCAAATGTTAGGGAAGGGCCTGCAATTTTGTGCTTCTCAAGGAGGCTGGGGTGTGGTTTTTAAAACTAAGGGAGCAGTCAATTGCCCTGCCTCCTAGATAGGTTGGGAAATCTCACCCCTTCACCCTGCCCTTACCCAGGCAGGTCTTCCCTCCTGATCCGTGCTTAGGAAACCCTTGCTTCTGTTCATGGGCCAGTTCAAAGGGCTTTTCTGTGATGCCTGCCCACATATTTTTCTTCTTCCTCAGCCAAGAGGACTGCCCACTCCCTAAGCTTCAGAGCACTGTGTCCACAGCTCTGACGGGTAATTATTTTGTACTTGTTCAGATTCCCCGTCACTCAGTATCTTACTTAGCCAGCCCAGGGTACCATAACAAAATACCGTGGACTGAGTGGCTTTGACAACAGAATATGATTTTCTCATAGTTCTAGAGGCTGGAAGTCTGAGATCAGGGAGCCAGCATGTTCAGGTTTGGTGAGAACTCTTTTCCTGGCTTGTGGGGTCCACCTTCTTGCTGTGCCCCACATGGTAGAGAAAGAGAGAAAGAGAACAGGCTCTCCGGTGTCTCTTTTTTTAAATGTTTTATTTATTTTTGAGAGAAAGAGAGACAGAGAGAGCATGAACAGGAGAGGGGCAGAGAGAAAGGGAGACGTAGAATAGGAAGCAGGCTCTGTGCTGACAGCAGTAAGCCTGATGTAGGGCTCAAACCCATGAACCACAAGACCATGACCTGAGCTGAAGTCAGGCATTCACCTGACTGAGCCACCCAGGCACCTCTCTGGTGTCTCTTATAAGGACACTAATCCCATCAGCCCAGGGCTCTACCCACATGAACTCATCTAAATCTAATTACTTCCCCAAAGCCCCGTTTTCAATGTATGAATGAGAGGTGGGACAGGGGAACTTGTGCAAACATTCTGTCCATAACACTCAGTAAGCATTTTTCAAAGTTAGTTATTTTTTTGGGAGAGGGCAAGCAGGGGAGAGGCTGAGAGGGGGACAGAGGATCCGGAGCAGTCTCTGCACTGAGCTCGAACCCACGAACTGCGACATCATGATCTGAGCCAAAGTCGGACGCTCAACCGACTGAGCCACCCAGGTGGCCCAGCATTTTTAAATAAAGAAAGAACCTATGCTTCCTTCAATTCCCCCTGACTAAGGACAGGACTGATCCCAGGGTCCAAAGCAGGTGCAGTTCACAGGACCCACCTTGGAAAGTCAGAGTCACAGACGGAATCTAGCAATTTGCTACAATGTTGACATAAATGGATCTTGTCACCTGGTCTCTTTGTCACAGATTGAGAAAGTCAATCCCCAAAGAAGTTCAAGGGACTGGGCCATTGTCTTATTCCTCTGATTTGTGCCTAGAATCAAACATTGCTTGCAAAATCATCTTGTCCATTCAGAAAAGATTTATTGGTCACCAACCGTGTGCCAGGAATTGTGTTGCACTCCAGAAGTAGGAGAGACAGACCCACAACCAGCCACAATAGTGCGGAATGGTCTGGACCTTGAGACAGCCCTAGGCAGGAGCCGCTAGCCCAGCCTGGGAATTGGAGGAGGCGTCCTGGAGAGGGGACACTTGAACGGGGTCTCCCAGGACAAGGAGGGGTTAGGCAGCTAAAGGGTCAGAAGAAGATGTTCCAGGCAGAGAAGGCAAGCCGGAAGCCGGGCAGAACAGGGCCCCATTGGGAACTGCAAGTAATTACTGAAATTACTGAGAATTCAGTGTACGTGCCAAATGCTGTTCCCAGCTCTGGGGTTACCACAATGTGGAAAACAGAGGCCCTGCCCTCAAGAATTTACAGTAAAAGATACATGAAAAGTGAAATAAGTAACAATTCGAAGCACGACTCTCAGCTTCACCTCTCCAGGGGTTACTTAATACAATGAGAGTTTGCACTCTTTTTTTTTTCTTCTTTTAAAGTAAGCTGCACACCCACCATGAGGCTTGAACTCAAGACCCTGAGATCAAGAGTCACGGGCTCTACCAACTGAGCCAGCCAGGTGCCCCAATAAAATGACAGTTTAAATGTGCTTCTGAGCCCCCCGCTATTGTTTGGAGAATGCCTTTCCCCCCTCTTGGGAGTACCTCGATAAATCCCACAATCCCAGGGCCTTCCTCGGTCCACGAGGGCATCCTAGTGACTCTGCCTCTTGGAGAGAAAATCAGAAAAGCTGAGGAGCCCCCTAGGGGGTTGTGTTCTACACTGTTATT
This sequence comes from Panthera tigris, assembly GCF_018350195.1. Lineage (NCBI taxonomy): Eukaryota > Metazoa > Chordata > Mammalia > Carnivora > Felidae > Panthera > Panthera tigris. The sequence continues at coordinate 133,623,271 of NC_056665.1, forward strand.
GTTGCTGCTGTTGCCGCAGTGCCTCTGCTGACACATGGGGACCTGGGACAGAGCTCATCGGGGGCAGAGATGTGGCCTGTAGTCAGGGAGAGAGGAAGGGAAGAGGCCTCCTTTCCATTGAGTCGCACTCAATGAGGGATGCTACATGACACAATGGACTTCAACCCCAGTGCCTCAGGTCCTGTGGAGACAGACAGACACACACACACACACACAGACACAGCCTCAGGGGCAGGGGACTTCCAAACTAGAGCCACATGCATTCTGGGAACCAGCATCTTTCCCCAAGAATCCCTCCCTTGAGCAAGGAAGCCCCTCTGCCTCCTGCTCCAGATCAAATGACATCGCTCTGGGGGACCGAGAAGGAATATGCCTCCTCTCTGGTACATAAATCACAGACAAGTGATCAGATGCACGCCACGGGGATCATTAATAACTACTTGAAGTTGTCTGTGTTGGACACTGAAGGGATTGTCTATTCTACACCTTCTCTCCTCTAAAAACTGCCTCTTCCTCCGTTCTGTCTCTGGTTGCCCAGAGAGTTACAACATTCTGAAGCCTCCTGGCCCGCCTGCCCACAATGTGGCCATAAGTCCCTGCCTTGGGACAGTTTCACACTTGCACCTGAGAACGTTGGTGTCCCTTTGATGATGGAAGCTGTCAAATGTGCAACTCAGGAGCTGGTGGCAGCTCTTGTCACGAAGACAAGGACAGTAGTGCAGAGAGAAAAGGCAACGGAAGCCTCAGGGAAAAGCAGGACAGACAGCGAGGGGTCACGTGGGGTGCAAGTCCCTGGTTCCCACTGTATCCGACTGTCACGCAGACGTGACCACAGAATGTCACTTTGCTTAAGCTACCTTGTGTGCTTTATGTAAGCCTGTCCCTCATAACTAGGACGACCGAGGAATGTACTGTCCAACCCAGGACACTTTAAAAATGAAAGACGCCACTAGTAATAATTACCCTGGGACAACGGATGTCACCTGGGGCAGTCCCAGGCGGGCGCTCCCTTTAACCCACTAATATGATGATGGGGGAATTCAGTCCGTCCAGCATTGAGGTGTAGTGGGCGGGCCCGAGAAGATGGAGGGGGTGCCTGATCCGGTAGGTATGGAGTCGGCAGCTGCAGAGCTGTGTGCCCACGTAGCCTTTCCTCCCTCCCCACTGCCTGGCCACACTTTCACTACAGCACAGAGAGGAAAGCACCTTGTTCCCGGCGTTCCAAACTGCGTGGGGTTCTTGTGGGGAGACCTCCACAGATTAGGAACTAGACGGGTCCCGGCCCCAGAGGTGGATCTTAGGAAGGATCATTTACTATCCCTGTACCCCACTTTTCTCAACCCACAAAAGAAGAGGGGAAGGTAGGCTGTTGAATGGCAGGGATGCTGTCCCCACATGCTCCGCTCTCCTGTCTCAGATGTCACTGCCTCCTGAGCTACCACCTGCCTGTGTGTTTTTTTAAAACTTCACCTCCCAGGTTACTTTGACCATGAGCATCACTCCTCATCCGAGCTGAGGACGACAAGATGTTCCTGAGGGGTTGGGTAGTGTCTCCCGCCTAGGTTCTGGGGGAGGAGGGGGGCAACCTAGTTAGGAAACTAGGAGCCACACTGGCAGGAGATTGCTGGTGTTAAGAAAGAGAGTCCATTGATGGCCCTGGAGTGCATGATCCAGTGCCCCAGCCCCCCCAACGTGGTGCCATTTGAGGAATCACACAGGTCAGCTCTCAGGACAAGTAGGAAGGGGGAGGTGCCCATGGCTTCTCGTGGAGCCAGGCTGTCTGCTCTATGCTGTTCTGGCCAGAATCCAAGGAAATGTACACGCTGAGGGTGGTGAAGGCCCCATCCTCCAAGGTCACTTAGGGTGAGCTGTCAAGGACTATCAAGGGTTAGCCCCAGAGGCTGCATCCTCAGGTGTAAATCTGCCAAGTACTCTGGCTTCTCTAAACAACCCTCCCTCTTAGCCTTCCACCTTTGCGCTCAACAAGAGTGGGTGAAAGGTGTGGCCAGTGTGGACTTTGCCATGTGAAGGGCTATTGTTCTAAGGAGTGTCAAGTATGGGAAGATATCTATAAAACCAGCTTAGCAAATTTCCAGTCCATTTATCCATTCCCGGGGGCATAGGTCTTTCCCCAAACCTTGAAATAATGCAAAAAGTTCTGGCAGCTAAGCAAAAGTCCATAGCCTGTCTAGGCAATTCAAATTTGCATGTCTAGGGCAGAAGATGGTTGGTACACAGGGAAAACACGTTCAGTTCCTGTCATAAGAGACCACTATGAGGACCACTATGACCTGGAGGCTCAGTCAGTTAGACATCTGATTCTTGATTTTGGCTCAGGTTATGATCTCTTGGTTCATGAAACCAAGCCCCGTGTCGGGCTCTACACTGACAGCTTAGAGCCTGCTTGGGATTCTCTCTCTCCTTTTCTGCCTCTGTCCCACTCTAAATAAACAAACAAACAAACAAACAAACAATCAAACATTAAAAAGAGAGAGAGAAAGAGACACTATGGGTACAGACTCCTGTTTCATCCCTGGTGGAGTCTTTGTGATATAACTGCAGCCTGGAATAAATGTCCCTGAGTCCCCTGAACCCATCCCTGGCCCCCGGCTCTCCTGCTCCAGCCAGGCTGAGTTGCCTCGGACACAGCTTTGGTTCAGCCATCTACAGCACTAAAACTTCAGGGCTTTTGGTTGCCCATCAGTCACCCTTGCAACTCTGGTGCTCTGTCCTCTGACCTCCTCATCATAGGAATTGACCATGTCTCCCAAATCAGACCCTGGACTCCAGGCAAGCCAATACCCATCCTCCCATATCCTCACTTTCTTGTTCATTCCCGTCTCTACCTGCTTGGAACCCCCTGCCCCTTTTAAGCTTCCCCTGTCCTTTAAGACAGACTCTTCCTTGAATCCTTTCCTGAGGATATCAGCCCCCGTTGAGTTTATTTAGTATCCATCTGGCTAATTTAACAGCTGATCTTGATGGGGTTCAGGGCAGGCTGCCCCAAGGTGTGCCATTCCAGCATATTGATTATTTTGAATTAAAGTTACTTAGGAAACAGCCAGTGTAAGGACACTCTGAACTTTCTCTGTCCCCCTGAAAGCAGAAAATAAACCCCCCATGCAAAGGGTACTCTCTCTGCACCTGGAGTATAGAAGGCATCCTTATCACCAGAGAAAAGGAATTCAGTGCTGAGAAGGCCATATAAACAAACCTCTTACTTCTTCATTCATATTCTACCCCCAAACCCATACTTGTGTGTCCTGTCAACTCTTCACAAAGGTATTGTTTCCTTGTCTAAAAAGTATGAAAGCTGCCCACTTTGGTCACTTCTTTGAGTCTCATATCTTTGGGACCCCAATACACACAAATTTAATTTTTTTCTGTTAATTTCTCTTTCATTGCAGGGGGTATCTCTGCCAAGATCCTGGAAGGGTAGAGGAAAATGTATTTTTTCTTCCCTACAATCTTGTGCAGACATTCTCCACTATTGCACAGCCCCCTGGATCTAGTCTTCTCAGTTTCAAAGTGTGCAGGACAGAAACTACCTTCTGCTTATTCATACTCCCACTCCCCCACCGTGCTGCTTGGGATAGTACCGAACTCGCAATAGATGTTCAATCAACTCTTGTTAATGGTTTGATATTCAGACTAAGAGGAAATGCCTTGGTTCCATTTGGTTTCGGTGTGCGCTGGTAGCTTCTGACCTTTTCAAAGTCAGGAGGACCTCCGCCCGAGATGAATGGTATTGTGAGTTTTGCTGAACTGAGGGGGCACATGATGACAAATGCTTTGGATGACTTATCATTTATTCATCCCAACAGCGACTAACACATTTGAGAAACAGTCATGCCATGCAGCAGAGTAAGAGTGGCCACTCAGCACTGGAGAATGTTTGCTGCAGACACGGTTCAGGAATTCTCTGCTGTAACTGGGTAGCAGAGACCCTATGACTCCGTGGCCTACAGATTGGGAACCTCTGGGGGATGCATTCAACACCATGCTTATAAGTACCTAATCCGTGCACCTTCTCTCTCTGCTGTCAAACCCTGATTGCATTTAAGATATGTTATAAAACAGGGGCTCCCAGTCACTGAGTCAGTTAAGTATCCAACTCATGGTTTCACCTTAGGTCATAATCCCACGGTTCGTGGGATCAAGCCCTACGTTGGGCTCTGTGCTAACAACACGGAACCTACTTTGGATTCTCTCTTTCTCTCCACACACATCCCCCAAAATAAATTAATAAACTTTTAAAAAAGATATTTTGTAAAATACATGGATGGATACTACAGAAAAAGGGGTTAGGAAGAATTCATAGATTCATAATGATAGCATTAATAATTTATTGTTGAGCACTAATTGTTGGATGCTTTGGGTCATTTTTTTAAAATGTTTTTCTTATTCTTGAGAGAGAGAGAGAGAGCGAGCATGAGCAGGGGAAGGGCAGAGCAAGAGAGGGACACAGACTCTGAAGCAGACTCCAAGCTCTGAGCTGTCAGCACAGAGCCCGACGTGGGGATCGAACTCACAAGCTGTGAGATCATGACCTGAGCCAAAGTCAGACACTCAACCGACTGAGCCACCCAGGCACCCCAGGTCATTTTATTTGTTACGTATGACTTACCCGTCATAGAATTCTATGAAGTATCATTATTCCCAGGAGCAAACTGTGAGTGGAGGTCATTGTGAAAATGGAGGAAGGGCTCAAGCTTTGCATGTGGGTAGATGAGATACAGAACAGCAATGACAGGTATGCAAAGTGTGGTCTATCCATGCAATAGAATATTATTTAGCCATAAAAAAGGAACAAGGGGCTGGTTCACACTGCAACATGGACAAACTTTGAGGTGTTTTGCTAAATGAAGGAAGCCAGACACAAAAGGCTACACACTCTATGACTCTATTTATATGGAATGTTCAGAATAGGTAAATCCATAGAGAGAGAAAGCAGATTAGTGGTTGCCAAGAGCTGTGAGGGGGTGGGGAAGGGGAGAGGAACTGCTTAATAGATATGAGGTTTCCGTTTGCAGTGATGAAATATTCTGGAAGTAGATAGTGCTGGTGGTTGCACAACACTGTGTATACACTTAATGCCACTGAAGTGTTCACTTTAAAAGTGGTAAATTTGGGGGCACCTCGGTGACCTAGTCCGTTAAGCGTCCGATTTCGGCTCAGGTCATGATCCCACAGTTCTTGGGTTCGAGCCCCACGATGGGCTCTACACTGACAGCTCAAAGCCTGGAGCCTGCTTTGGATTCTGTGTCTTCCTCTCTCTCTGCCCCTCCACCTCTTGCTCTCTCTCTCTCTCTCTCTCTCTCTCAAAAATAAATAAATATGAAAAAAATTCAAAACAAATAAAAATGGCAAATTTTATGTTATGGGAATTTACCACAATTTACAGTAACAACAACAAAACAAACAAAAATAGCAACAGTAGCCCGCGTGGAGACAGGGTCCCAGAGACAGGGTGACCATTCAGAAATAACACTTTGCGAGCCTATAGACACAGGTGGGATCACTTGGAGATCATAAAAACAGTGATGATTGCTAAGAAATTAATCAGTCACTGCCCAAAGAACCTCCAAGAGTCCTGGCTGGGAAATGCTGTCCCCTGGAGGGGACAGGAGGGCTGGGGGGGGGGGGGGGGCTGGTTCTCAAGATCCTCACAGAGTACAGACCTACTTCCAGCTTATACTTGTTTATCTCACCTCCCGCCACAGCAAGGCAAGTGGCCAGTAAGAGCGTGCTCACCGCTACATCCTTGCGCATGAAGGAAAGTGAGTATTTGATGCACTCCATGTTCTTTTTTTCTTCCAAGGGAGTGTTTTTTCCTAATGGAATCCAGACTCTTTAAATATATATATATTTTAAAAACACAGTTCAATCAATTTCTTTTGTGAATTTCAAAAGAGATGTTTTATTCAGTTCAGATATGTGGCAACAGCAGGAGATCAAACGCAAAAAATAAATACTTGCAATTATTTGTCATATGGATGGGAGGAGAGGATAAAGACTGTGCAAATAACAGAGAGAAAATGGTGGCTGAAGGAACTAGATGGGATGGGACGACCGCCCCATATTTTTCCTTAAATGTAGGGACCTTTCCTTTCTACATCTCTTCAATGGTACTCTCCACTGGCCTATTCTACTCTCCTCACTTTCTCATCTGGACCCATCTTTCCCCAAAATATACCCTCTTATCTTTATAATCTAGAATGGTCACTACTCCTCACCACTTCAATCCACATCTCACATCTCAACGTCCCACTGCACACAGGATCCAGTCCCTGCTCCCCAGTGTAACATCTTGCTGGCTTGAACCACCTGACCCCAGCCCACATCACAGGAACCTTTCTTGTAGCCTCTGGGGATGATGGTGCAACTCAGAGGAATGACAGGGATTTCAGGCACTGTTGTAGGCTAGAGATGGGCATTTATTTCAAGATAGGTGAAGTCTTCGTCATGCCCTCAAGTTATATTGCACAAGTGGCCACCTGAACCAGTGGAGCGATGCATTGTTGGAAGTAGGAAGTAAGACCCTCTTTCCACTCCTCCTGGGGCCACCAAGTCAGTGGTAGAACAGTCTGTACAGCTGTACAGGCTTTGGGCTTTCTTAGAAATGTCTGGAGACTGACCACCGCACAGTTCTCCAGAGAGGCTTGTCAGCCCTTAGAATGTTTTGGGTGTACAGTTACATCCAGTCACACCCAACGTGAGCAGCACCCTGGCTTGCTTCTTTGAATTCCTCAACTATCAAGATCACAGCTTGTTACCTTCAGCCTGAAGCTATCTCCAATGACAACTCAGCTCACCTGTATGAATTTTTCCTCCTCGCTCCCTCCCAGGGAAACCAGTTGGCCCACTATGAGGGGGTGAGTCAGCGACAGTCAAGAGGCCATTTTATCAAGCTCACACTGGGAAAATCAGGTAAATTACTGACTGGCACAGGGGCATGGAACCCACGAAACACTCTCCAAGATTAACTCATAGTTTCTGGTTTCTGTGTCAGCTTAAAAAGAAAAACAACAACACTATAAATCTATAAAGGCAGAAAGTAGATTAGTGGTTGCCTAAAATTCTGGGCGGGGAAGGGACTTGGGGGGAAATGGGGAGTGTCCGCTAATAGGTACCAGAGTTTCTTTTCAGGGTGATGAAAATGCTCTAAAGGTAATTGTGGTGATGGTTGCACAACTCTGTGAATATATTAAGAAGTCATTGAGTTGTGCCCTTTAAGCCATGTATGTGAGTTAAATCTCAATAAACTGATGATTGAAACAAATAGCCTCATCTTTCCCTCCAAAGACAATGTTGACAATCCCCTCAAGACAGGTGTGTAGGCAGATTTACCCACCATTACCCCTCACCCCGTCTGTCTCCGCTTAGCATTCAAGGACCGATTGGAGACACTCCCTCCGAATGTTCTTCGTTCCTCATTTGGTTCCTCTACCTTATACTATATCACTTTTATGCAGCAGTGTGCTACTACAGGGTTAAAAACAGCTCTTCAGGGAAAAAAAAAAAAAAACAACCACACCCTAGTTTGTAACATTTGATGATTTCTGGGATGTAAATACTAACACCACACCTGAGCTACAGTACCTGACCGCTGAAGCAGAGTTGGGAAGGGCCTGGCAGGACACCATTAGGTAACATTTCTAGCATACAGATGCAAATTACCTCAGGACCATGGCAAAACATCCTAAAATGGTTGGGAAATGAGGACTTTTGAGTGCACATCAACTTTGAGTGTGTTTCCATCATCTTTGTGATGAGCTTTGAGGGTGTACCTCTGTCTTTTATTTAGTTAATTGTCAGTTTATACAACTTAACTTGAAATAATGGCTGTGTTTAACCACCAGCTCACAAAATCCCTGAAAAGTTAACCATCAGCTCCTACAAGCTTGTATGAGCCAGCTCTAGCATCCCACCTGGCCAGGCCTGCCCTTTTGCCAGAAAGACACCGTTTCCTAGAACACAGCCTGGACGCTCTCAAGAGCAGGGACAGGGCCCATGCTTGTTGATCATCTAATCATCCGTGGGGTTCGGTGGCCAACAGTTACAAGGCATGTTCAACACATGCTCGCTGACTGACAGCAAGAGGTTATCTTTGAACCACCACAGCGGTTAAAGATTGGCAAATAATAGGCTTCTGAACAGCGGAAGATAATGGAGTAAGAGAAAAATTAATGCAAATCGGTCTTTAACCTATTCGTTTTAATAAGTTAAATACAAGTGAAAGATGTCTGTTCTGTACTGGGCACAGAGCAAGATCTCTCTGCATGTGGAGCATAATGTTACAGGAAGATGATGGAAGATGGAGACCAGAGGAATCTGCTTACAGGAAGTAGTTTTAGAAGAATTAAGGCAAAGAATCTGGCTTACCTTCTGACCTACTAAATGAAAGATTAAGCAGGAAGGTGACATGGCATAAGGTCAGTGTTTCCAAACTTTTTTGAACACATACCCTTCACTGATTAGCATAAAAAAATGCCCCCTTTTCCTCAGAGATTGTGATCTGTCCCCCTAGGGAGTAGAACCATTGCCTTTGGATGACAATCTCTCATACTCAGAACTCCTGGGTCTACCCACAAGCCCAGGGGATTTGCAATTTTATTTATGAAAGCATAATGGTTTTGGTTGAATGGGCTGTTTTTTTTTTAATTTTTTTTATTTTTCAATATATGAAATTTATTGTCAAATTGGTTTCCATACAACACCCAGTGCTCATCCCAAAATGTGCCTTCCTCAATACCCATCACCCACCCTCCCCTCCCTCCCACCCCCCATCAACCCTCAGTTTATTCTCAGTTTTTAAGAGTCTCTTATGATTTGGCTCTCTCCCACTCTAACCTCTTTTTTTTTTTTTTCCTTCCCCTCCCCCATGGGTTTCTGTTAAGTTTCTCAGGATCCACATAAGAGTGAAAACATATGGTATCTGTTTTTCTCTGTATGGCTTATTTCACTTAGCATCACACTCTCCAGTTCCATCCACATTGCTACAAAGGGCCATATTTCGTTCTTTCTCATTGCCATGTAGTACTCCATTGTGTATCACAATTTCTTTATCCATTCATCAGTTGATGGACATTTAGGTTCTTTCCATAATTTGGCTATTGTTGAGAGTGCTGCTATAAACATTGCGGTGCAAGTGCCCCTATGCATCAGTACTCCTGTATCCCTTGGGTAAATTCCTAGCAGTGCTATTACTGGGTCATAGGGTAGGTCTATTTTTAATTTTCTGAGGAACCTCCACACTGTTTTCCAGAGTGGCTGCACCAATTTGCATTCCCACCAACAGTGCAAGAGGGTTCCCATTTCTCCACATCCTCTCCAGCATTTATAGTCTCCTGATTTGTTCAGAAAGACAAATAAACTGATCCCATTCACAATTGCACCAAGAAGCATAAAATACCTAGGAATAAAGCTAACCAAAGATGTAAAAGATCTGTATGCTGAAAACTATAGAAAGCTTATGAAGGTAATTGAAGAAGATATAAAGAAATGGAAAGACATTCCCTGCTCATGGATTGGAAGAATAAATATTGTCAAAATGTCAATACTACCCAAAGCTATCTACACATTCAATGCAATCCCAATCAAAATTGCACCAGCATTCTTCTCGAAACTAGAACAAGTAATCCTAAAATTCATATGGAACCACAAAAGGCCCCGAATAGCCAAAGTAATTTTGAAGAAGACCAAAGCAGGAGGCATCACAATCCCAGACTTTAGCCTCTACTACAAAGCTGTCATCATCAAGACAGCATGGTATTGGCACAAAAACAGACACATAGACCAATGGAATAGAATAGAAACCCCAGAACTAGACCCACAAACGTATGGCCGACTAATCTTTGACAAAGCAGGAAAGAACATCCAATGGAAAAAAGACAGTCTCTTTAACAAATGGTGCTGGGAGAACTGGACAGTAACATGCAGAAGGTTGAAACTAGACCACTTTCTCACACCATTCACAAAAATAAACTCAAAATGGATAAAGGACCTGAATGTGAGACAGGAAACCATCAAAACCCTAGAGGAGAAAGCACGATTGGGCTGTTTTTTCAATGACCTCTCTCCATGCTCACCCCGCAGGCTGAGAATCAGGAGGTGATGGCCCAGGGCTGGCAGGCAACATACCTGGCTTCCAGGTCTGCACCTGCCATTTGACTTACTGTGCCACCTTCACAGGTCACTGCCCCTCTCTGGGTCTCAGTTTCTTCACCTTTAACTCTCCCATCTTTAACAAGAAAATTAGATGGTTTTAAAGTTTCTTCCCAGCTCTAACATTTCATGAGCCCAAGTTCATTTTTCATCCTGACCTAGATTTTAAAGATAATGTACTTAAAATATTACAAAATGTGAAAGTGATCAGTTATCTCCTCCGCTTGGCAATGTCATCGCTGGAAGTGCATTGGTGGGCGTTGGGGGGGCTATTTTGGTGCCTGGATGCTCAGAAGAGGAGGAAGAGAGGGTGGAGAGATTACCAATTCAGTAACCTCCTCACGACTTCTGAGGCCAAGTCGATGCTTGTCTTGAATGCCTAATCCAAATAACTATGAGCTGTGCAGGTGTGTTAGAATAGTGATTAAAAATAGCTGCCACTTTCTTTTACTGACTGCCTACTAAGGGCCTTGGACTTGACATGATTTCTCTCTGATTTTCAAAACAAGTGCACAGTATGATCCCAATTTTATAAGTGAGCAGTGAAGTAACTTGCCCAGGCTTCCATAGCTCGATGAAACCCAGATTCAAACTCGAATCTAACGCCAATCAATGCCTATCTTCTTCCATTATGCCGGCGTTATAAAGTATGGCTTCCAGAGCAGCAGCATCTTCTGGGAGCTTAGGAATGCAAATGCCCTAGGTCTACTGAATCAAGAAGCCCTCCAGGGGATTCTGATGCTTGTTCACATTTGAGAACCCCTGTATGATGTTAGGCTGTCCCTTGCCAGTAGCTTGGTCAGCAGTCACATTGTGGAGATCTTCAGAGAGCCAACATTTCCTATGCCCTCACAATGATTTGACCAGGACAGTGAAAACCATCCACTCCCTGGTTTGGGGGTAATATCCTGACATCATGGGTGTTCCAAATGTCACAGAAACCATAAAGTTGGCTTATTGAATCCTTCTTGAATCAAGTCAAAATAAGCCGCCAGAGATCGTTTTTCTAATTTGACTTCCTGGCTCCAAAAAAAGTGATCAGCATTCCAGAATGCTCTCTAGGGGAAGATGGGTGGATTCTAGAAGGAGGTGTTGGGGTGAATTGAAATTTCTCTCATTGGAATTTCCTTTTGTCTCGTGTCTACTGGAAGACCTGCTTCATTTGAAGACGAGCTGATCATAAGGTATAGAATTTTGCATGTTGATTCCTACATGGAATCATTGCTCATATTTGCTGTCCCTCTCACTGGGACTGGGAACAGTAGCCAAAAGGAAGGTGTCCTTGGAAGTGGGGGGCAGACATGACTTGCAGAGGAGCAGAGGCATCACTGGCAGGATGTGGAAGGTCAGTGGACTTTGGCTGCAGCTCAGTGGAGTAGAGTCAGGGCTCACAGGTGCATGCACAGAATGTGGACTTGGAGGACGGGGGACGGGCTGGGAGATTTGTGCACCTGCTCCTGGGGACGAAAGGGTGCTGTGCAACCCCACCCCAGTTCTTGATCTTGAAGGTGCACGTTTCCCTCTGGCTAAAGGAAGAACAACCAAATGTTGAGGCTTGGCTCCGGAACGCTGCCTGGGGGAGCTACTGCCAGGGACCAGAGGCCTCATCCACCTGCTCCACGCTGACACCAGCACAGATGAGGTTTTACTGGAGAAAATCCTTACACCACCACGGGCTGTCTTCAGTCCCAACTCCTGGTTTCAGACTGCAAATGGGCTATCAACACTGCCTCTTCTCCTTTTGGCTTGCTTTGCTCCAATGCAAGTATTGGGCCTTTTCCTCCCTCCTCCACCCCGCTCTCCACCCCAGCTCTGCTGCTGACCCAGCCGCATGTTTGGTTGGGAAAATAGAAGCCAACAGATGGGAACTCCCTCCTCTTGCTGCCACCAAATGCACACACCTTCCTACATCTACTTCTGCAACAGGCCTCTCTTTCTTCTCTTACACTGGAGCAAGTGTCCCCACTCCTTTCAAAGGCAAACCCCTCAGCTTGTGGCCTGGATCCTACTCCTTCTTGTCTATCCCAGAAAATCACATCTCCTCTCTCTCTCTCTCTCTCTCTCTCTCTCTCTCTCTCTCTCCTTCATCTGCAAATTTTCACTCTCCCCTGGACCAACCTATAGACTTTCTCTGCTCTCTCTTATATGTACATAAAGAGTTTTAAAACTTTAACATATAGTATTAATATAAAATACATGTGCATACGTTAAAGCATAATATACATGTAAAAATAACTCCTACGTGTAGATGTATGTGTTATGTATACATATGTGTATACATGTATACATATATGTATACACATCTACATGTATATATACATACACATCTATATAAAACTCTTAAGTATATATGGGTTTTAAAGACAACAACAGATGTCCCCCTTGGCCCTGCCTCCCCCCTCATTTCTGGATCTCCCCTCGCACCTCCTGTTCTCTCCTCTCCTCACTCCAATCCATCTTCTGTCCCCATGAGACACTTGGCACTGTCTGGAAACATTTTTGGTCCTCATGACTCAGGGGAGGGGTCCACTGGCACCTAGCAGGTGGAGTCCAGAGATGCTGCTTAACGATCTACAATGCACAGGACAGCCCCCACAGCACACAATTATCTAGCCACAGGGGCACCTGGGTGGCTCAGTCAGTCGAACGTTCAACTTCAGCTCAAGTCACGATCTCACAGTTCGTGAGTTCGAGCCCCTCATCGGGCTCTTGTTTTCCAACTCTTGATTTCCAACTCTTGATTTCCAAGAGTTCCCATGATGCCTAAGTCTGAGAAACTATTTTCCATGCTCGACACACTCAGCCATTTTCCCTTGAACTCTGTGATGCTTCTCTTTCTTGGTTTTCACCTATATTTTGGGCCATTCTTTTGCATGTTCCTCCTCCACCTGACTCAGTTCTGGGCTTTCTTCTTGTATTTCTCTTTCCCTTCTCTTCCTATTGGCCCATCCAGTGACTTCCTATCATTTGCACGCTGGCTCTGGTGCCAGCCTGTCTGGTTTAAGTGCCAGCTCTCAGCTTCCCAGCTGTGTGACCGTAGTAACAATTTCTTCTCAGAAACTTGGCAGCCTTTGTTTCTTCTTCAGTAAAATGGGGATAAGAATAGCATTTAGTGCACAGAGTTGTAATCACCAAATGGAGAAAACCAAGTAAATCTCACAACAGAGAGTTTAAACGCATGTTAATTGTTATTATTGGTGTTTACAACTCTTTGACATGAAAACTGCATGTCTTTTTAGTTTTTACCAGAGAGGCCAAAAACCGATAGACACTGAGGACTCACCAGATCAAATCAAGACGGGTCAAGCCAATTAAAAACAAAACGAAACAAAAACACTGCTTGAGCATGAGCTGTGCGCCAGGCACAGCTGGAAATTCCTGCCCCAGAGAGCTTATTTGCTGGGAGTACACACGACAGAAACCCAGAAAATACGAGGAAGTGATGGCTGGCATACGATGGGTGCCCAACTACTGGAAGACAGTGATTTTCAGAAACCTGTTCATCAGGGACACTTCAAGTAGGCGGGTCCTCAAATTTTTGAATTCAAATCTCTATTTTTTTTATTGAGGTATAATTGACACATAATATTAGGTTTTAGGCGCACAGCTAAAACTAGAGATTCAGTATTCAAATTTCTGTTTTGAGGTGTATTTTAAACTATTTTATTAAATTAATGATAAGATTTTAGTAAAATTTATTAAGTTTTTTAAAAAGTTGTTTTAGGATTTTTTTAATTAATTTATTTTTAAGTAATCTCTACACTTAACATGGGGCTTGAACTCATAACCCCAAGATCAAGAGTCACATGCTCTACTGACCGAGCCAGCCAGGCACCCCTATTTTAAACTATTTTAGGGGCGCCTGGGTGGCTCCGTCGGTTGAGCGTCCGACTTCGGCTCAGGTCGTGATCTCGCGGTTTGTGAGTTCAAGCCCCGCGTCGGGCTCTGGGCTGACAGCTCGGAGCCTGGAGCCTGCTTCAGATTCTCTGTCTCCCTCTCTCTTTCTGTCCCTGCCCTGCTTGCACTCTCTCCTTCTCAAAAATAAATAAACACTACAAAAATTTTTTTTAATTGTAATAAATAAGAACATACTTATGACAGGTTACAGGCTAAATTTCAAGATGGTAGAGAGCATCGACACAGTAAGCTTGGTTTCAGGTTGATAGATTTTCATCCAGACTGTGGGGAAGTGTCTCCTTCCACCTCTATTTCGTAAAAGAAAATCTTCATTCATCTAGAGACTTGCAAGGGGAACAATTTTGTTTTGTTTAACAGCTTTATGAGAGATATAATCCACGTACCATACAATTCACCCATTGAAAGGCTGTTGTTTTTTTAATAGTTACAATTTCAACTGCTTATCTTGGTCAATCAAGATTCTCTTGAGATTGTACCAAGAAAATGCAATATGAAGTAAAATAAGAGGGATACCTGGGTGGCTCACTCTGTTGAGCGTCCTACTCTTGATTTTGGCTCAGGGCATGATCTCATGGTTCACTGGATCGAGCCCTGTGCCAGGCTCTGCACTGACAGCATAAAGCCTGCTTGGGATTCTCTCTCTCTCTCCCTCTCTATCTCCCCCTCCCCCACTCACGCTTCCTCATGCACTCTCGCTCTCTCTCCCAAAAGAAATAAACATTAAAAACAAAATAAAATAAAATGAGGATGCTGTGTGGTGAGGCCAAGTGTCCCTAACATCAGTTTTCAAATTTTTATGCTCAAGTGAACATAAAATATTTCCTTCTGCTGCCTAAGTAATTATATAAATTTAAATGTAGAAAATTATTTCATACTAACTAAAATCTTCATTTATCTGCTTTATGTGTTGAGGCTGCACATAGGAGTTAGACTGAAGAGATTTAATTTGACAAACGTAATTGAATATGTGCCACACACCGGGCCCGGTTCCGGACTCTGGGAGTCAGCCATGGGTCATCAGGCCCTGCTCTCGTGAGGCTTAGATTCTAGTACAGGAACGGGCGAGAAGTAAACAAAATGACGCATCAGATGGTGAGAAATGCCATGAAAAACTAAAGCAGGTCAGGAACCAGGTGGGGGAGGGTGGGAGACAGGGAACAGGCCCCTGAGGGGCTGCTACGAGTACAGGGTCCGACCCTGTCTTTATGTGAAATTTTGGTATTTTGTTCATCGCAGGGGTTTGGGGCATTCATTTTGATTTTTTAAGATCGGTACTTTTGGTTACTGAGTTCTTTGGTGCCCTCTTCAATTGCACACTGGTTTCACCCTGGTTTCAGCCCCGGAAGCAGGGTCTGTGTAAATGTGGTCACAGTCACCAGAGGAGGGCTTCGGATGCTTTGCTAAGTCTTCAGAAGTTCCTCTGTGGTCTTTGGAAAGGCCACTAGAGGGTCTTGAGCAAATAGATGATGTGACTGAAAATACCACCTGGGGACTGTTGGTCTGGAAGCCGGGTGGAGACCGAAGGGGAATGAGCCCAGCGCCGGGACCAGTCAGGAAATGTATTGTGACAGTCAGGCCCAGGGCTGCTGGAAGAGTAGGCAGCAGAAAGGAAGCTCGGTGGCCCTGTGCCCCTCACGTATTTTTGCCTGCCCCTAAACCACCCCCAGAAGTCAACATCTCCCAAACAACTGAGCAGACACAATGAATGCCAGCCTCTTGCCTCTTTCTGTTTTTAATATGGTCGATTTGTGCAAAACAGGAAGTTCTGCTGTGACAATGGCATTATTTGTGGCCGAGCAATGTACTTTTGAGAACTCTAAAAACCATGGGTCCCTTGTGCCGCTAGCTCAGCCGTGCTTATGGAATCTCCCGTCGGGTGGGCCCCTTTCCAACAGGGGCCGTGATTTCCCTCTGCTCTGCCAGCAGAATGAACTCAAGAGCGGCTCTGTTCCTAAGACAGGGGACAAGGTTGCTTAGACTTTCGGGAACTCCCAGCTGCGTGGGGCCCTGGCACTGCAGTGGAGAGGGGCTGGCTGAGTGCCAGGCGGGCACTGTGAAGGCAGGGAGATTTACTGGGAGGTCACAGGAAACCCTCCCCCCGCCCAGGCTTTGGTCCCAGATAAAGGGTTCAATGTGAGGTAGTGGCCGCAGGCTGGGGAAACTCAGAGGAAAGGTAATTCCCGGAGACAGAGGCAGACAGGAATGTGTGGTCGGTACCAAGCTGGAGTTGGGAGGCCAGACCCTTCAGCAGGAACTTCCAGTCTTCTGTTCAGCGGAAATGAAATTGCCAGTTCCGGTTCACCCTGGTGGCCTCACTTGCTCAGACATCTCTAGCCATTTTCTAAAATGACATTTTTCACTGGGCCATGAAGACGTTCTTTTGGAGAGTGGTCTTGTGGAATCAGAGTCCGGTTTGAAACCTGACTCTGTGGCTTCCTAGCTGGGTAGCCTCACGCAGATTGCTTAACCTCTCTGAGCCCCAGACCCTCCATGGCGTTTGTGAGACGAAACCCAACAATAGTCAAAACCCCACTCTGCCACACGTTTGTGTGACCGTGGGCAAGACGCTCAGCCAGTTTCTCAGAGCTTCGGTGTTTTCATCTTCGGTGCGGGAATAACAATAGTGCCGACCCCAGAGCCTAGTTGTCAGGATCAAATGAGACAAACCCCTGAATGAGATAAAATAGGAACATGGCATACAGTTAGAACTCAATAAATGGTTAATATAATTGCTGCCATGGTTGGAAATGGTAAGCTGTTCCAGCCTCATTTTGGAATAAAGTGCAATAACATGGGTGCAAGTTGAATTTCAGGACCCCAGTGAAATTATTTCAGAACTCCCTTTCCATCTCCTCTGGTTCCTTTTGACCGACTCAGTCAACAAGCATTTATTCAACATCTACTCTCTGCCGGTCACTGTTAAGAATAGGAGACATGGCAGCCAGCAAAACAGGCATGCGTCCTACTCTCGTGCAGCTTAAGATCTAGTGGGAGAATCAGACGATCAAATAATTTTACGGATTTAGAGCTCCCGAAGGTAATGAGTGTTTTGAAGGAAATATTTGGCAGTTATGAGAACTTATATAACAGGAGGTGCCAGCTTGGCCTAGGGGGTCAAGGAGACTTCTGGAGGAAATAAAGTTTGATTTGAGATCTGCGGATGAGGGAAGTGATTAAGTCCACCCCCGTGTCCCTCCCTCTGACGCCTGGAGGTCTTCACATCTCAGCTCCCCTATACTCTGGGAGTCTCACCCGCCAGCTGTAAGGCACAGACTGTTACAGTCACCTCCCTCCCTGTTTTCTCTTCGAGAGGTCCAGCAGACTGGAGATCAGAGGTGCAAATGTGCTCTGCAGAAAGGGGAAGTTGTATGAAGCCCGCGAAGGCAGAGACCCAGCTAGAGACCCAGCCCGAACGGAAGACAGCTGGAAACCAGAATCCAAGCCCTACCCAGCTACCTCTGTGGACTCGGCAGACGGGGACTTGGATCTTTCCTGCCTAACGGATACTTCCTGGGCTGCTGAGGGGTGCTGGCTGCGGGCCGATGGCTTGTGGTTTCTCCTTGAGGTTTCCGTGGAGTCAAAACAACACATGGACTTTGATCTCTCTTCAGCAGTTGGCAGAAAGCTCAATTCCAAGCAGAGGCCAAATCAACTTTTGAGGACTAATCCCTCAGCCTCCCCACTGTCAGGGACAGCCACTTCTGGAAGTTTCACATCTAATTCAGGCTGCAAAAAGCAGCCTTGAATTCTTATTTCTATCACCCACTAAATCCATTCAATTGCCTTCCCTTTTCTTAACTTCGAAATAGCTTCAATTACCCGGCATACAATAGTCACCTGGGTTTAATTTTTTTTTTTCTTTTTTGAGGGGAACTCATTTTAGCTAAGCGATTACAAACAATAGCTTGATTATATTTCTAAATGCTTTTGACACAAGCAACTGCTTCTTTTCCAAAGCATGCACTGAGCTATCGGAATATTGTAATATTTCCCTCCCCCAGCAGTTTTGCCTGGATCTCACCCACTGAAGAAACCAACTGTAAATATTTGACATTCCTTGTACTTCTGGTAGTCCGCACTGTTTAGCCTTCTGGGGCTCTCCATTTCAGTTTTAAGCCTCAAGGGAAAATGGAAAGAAAAGCCTGAGGTATGTTTTAGGCCCTGAAACTTTGCTTCTTTATAAATAGTCACCCCTTGGGGCACCTGGGTGGCTCAGTCGGTTAAGCATCAGGTCATGATCTCATGGTTCGTGAGTTCGAGCCCTGTGTTGGGCTCTCCTTTGATAGCACAAAGCCTGCTTCAGATTTCCTCTCTCCCTGCTCCCCCCCCCCCCTTTGCACTCTCTCTCCTTCTCTCAAAAATAAATAAACATTTAAAGAATAATAAAAAATTGGGGCACCTGGGTCGCTCAGTCAGTTAAGCGACAGACTTCGGCTCAGGTCATGATCTCATGGTTTGTGGGTTCGAGCCCGATGTCAGTCTCTGTGCTGACGACTCAGAGCCTGGAGCCTGCTTCAGATACTGTGTCTCCCTCTCTCTCTGCCCCTCCCCTGCTTGCACTCTGTCTCTCTCAAAAATAAATAAACATTAAAAGAAATTTTTTAATAAAAAATTTCATAAAAAATAAAATAATAGTCATCCCTTGAGGGATGCATGTTAGCATGTTGCCATAGTTTAGGTTTCTAATAAAGGTTTTTGTGTGTGTTTGGTAAAATAGATATACGTAAATTTTACCCTTTTAACCATTTTTAAGCATACAATTCTGTGGCATCACATACATTCACAATGTCATGCAATCTTTGGCACTATCCATTTTCAGATATTTTTCATCATCTGAAACAGAAGATCTGTACCCATTAAATAGTAGTAGCTCCCCATTATCCTCTCCTCCAGTCTCTGGTAACCACTAATCTGTTTTCTAACTATGAATTTGACTATTCTAACTACCTCATATAAGTAGAATCAGATAATATTTGTCCTTTGATGTCTGACTTAATTTCACTTAGCATAACGTCTTGAAGGTTGATCCACATGGTAGCATATATTAGACTTTCATCCCTTTTTGTAGATCCCATTGCGTGTATATATGCCCCATGTTGTTTATCCAGCACATCTGTTGGTGGACACTTGGGTTATTTCCATTTTTTGCCTAGTGTCTAATAAAGTTTAACATAATAAATACATGGGATCTGGCTCCTCTGTGACCTATGACCAGCGTAACAACTACCTTTTACTTCATTTCATTCTCTAGAAATAGGACATCGGGGCGCCTGGGTGGCTCAGTCCGTTAATTGTCCAACTTGGGCTCAGGTCGTGATCTTGTGGTCCGTGAGTTTGAGCCCCGCATCGGCTCTCTGGGGTCAGCATGGAGCCCCCTTCCGATCCTCTGTCCCCCAATCTCTCTCTGCCCCTTCCCTGCTCAGGCCCACTCTCTCTCTCTCTCAAAAATAAATAAACATTTAAAAAAAATAGAAATAGGACATCGATTAGAGCACCACCAGGGCTCTGCAGGCAAAACTGGTGCTGGAGATAGTCAGTGAAAGATGAGGACCCGTGGTCACTATGGACTTTTGCAGAGCTACACCTGAGGGTCTAGCTGGTCGGAGACGGCACCCTGGGTGAGTGGGATTGCACAACACGGGGGTTCTGACTCTGTAATAAAAGAGAACTTGCATTCATTCGTTCATTCATTCAATTCATTAAACTCATTCATTCTATCATTCTCCTACTCGTTCATTCCAATATTATTTAACACAGTGATGAGCTCAGACTGCCCTGAGCTTCTAACCGTTAGAGGTAGAGAGGCCCGTAAATTGACACTGACAAAACCCAACATTCAGGGCTTTGAGAGAAGCAGGATGGCATGCCATGGGAACCCAGAGAGGTGCCCCTCCTGTCCTCGGGAGCCAGGAAAGGCTATCTGAAGGAATTCACACCTGTGCCAAGTCATTAGGGAAGGGAAGAAATTAGCCAGAGGGAGCAGAGGATGGAGAGGGTGAACCAGGCCTAGGGAGGGTCACCTAAGGGCCCAGAGATGAAAGGAAGGACCCGTAGTTGGCTTACGTGTGTGACTTGGGATTTGAGGTGGGGGTGTGGAGATGTGTGAGAGGCAGAGGCAGTGAAGCCACAGATGTGGGCAGGGATCATTTGGAGAGGGGAACTCATGTGGTGTTTGGGCTCAACCCTGGGGCAAAAGAGAAGTTCTGAGGGCTTTGAAGCCAGGGAAGAAAGCAGATCCTGTTCTACCCTTGAAGGAGGCATCCAGCTGAAAATCCTAAGAACCAACATCTACTGAGCATTTCTGAGGCCTGAGTGCTGCTCTGGGGCCTCATGCTTATCTCAGTTAACCCTCACAACAGCTGATCAGGATGAATGATGAGACCTAGAGAGAATCTTACCAAGGCCTCCAGGCGTGGGTGGCAGGATGCAGATCCCACTGATGAGGGACCATAAGGCAGGCTGAGGGCAAAGTACAAATATAGGTGGGATGTGTGTGACATCTCTCAGGCACTCCCGGCTGCCCAAGACCAAAGGAAAGGAAAGAAAACAAATGGTTAACTGATAGAGATCACAGTCATGCAGGACACGAGTCTCCATCAGTTCACAAATATCTTAGTAAATTACAAGAAAAAGGCAACCTTATCAATTGCTTAATCTCTAGAAACTGGTAGGCTCAGTTTCCTGAGCCCCAACATCTCCTCTTCAGTGATATGGGGAACAAAGGCAAGAAAGAAATGGCAGGTAAAATTAAATTTCCTTATAACCTGCAGCCCATTAACAAATACTTGAGGCAAATACAGAGAAAACATTTCCCCAGGAACCCCCCACCGTCTTAATATTAATGCTTTGCTAGAGGGAAAACAACTTTAGCTTGACAATAGCGAGGCCTCCAGTATCCTGTGAATTTTTTCAGCACAGGAAAATCTCTTTGGAAACTTCCCTTTTGACCTTACCTCCCCAACTCTATAGTACATAGCCGGTCATTCCTCACAACCCCAGTGCAGCTCTTTCTGCCCAAGGGTCCTCCTGCCCGTGCGCTTTAACAAAATCACCTTTTTTGCACCAAAGACATCTTCAAGAATTCTTTCTTGGCCGTCAGCTCCGAACCCATCATCACCCCCAAAACGTCATCATAACCATCACCGCTGCTATTCCGTGTGGTCTGGGGAGCAGAATCAACCGTATCTCCCGGGGAACTTGCTGGAAATGCAGAACCTTGGTCCTACACCTTCCAGAACGGAATCTGCATTTCAACAGGATCCTCCAGGGTGATTCCTGAGCACACTGAAGTTAGAGAAGCTCTAAGGTGACTCCTGGGACCAGCTGCATATGAGACTCTCCTGGGTGGACTGTACCCCTGGATGAAGGACTGCAGAGTTTCTGGGGCTGCCGCTCAGGCATCAGGATTTTTTCAAAGTTCCCCCAAGCCCTTGCGTGACGCGTCCCCCTTTCCAGGGAGGTCAGGCTGACTCCTGCAGGAAGGAGGGGAGAGGGGAGGGGGAGGGGGAGGGGGGGACTGGGCTCCCGGCCCCCGGAGGCTCTGCAGCTTTAAGAAGGGGAGCTGGCTGCCAGCCACGGAGGCCCCGGGAGGCCGCCTGCCATCTTGCACGGGCCACGTGAGCACAGGCTGCAGGCGGCGACAGTCAGCGCTGGGCCCGCCGGGGCTTGCAGACCCGAGCCCCGCAGGCCGGCCCCAGCGGCAGTGGCGCCGGCAAGCCGAAGAAAGGGGACCTTTATGCCTTTTGGGGGAAGCACACATTCTGCGAGGCCGTGGAAACAAAGAGAGGAACTGTTTGTAGCCCTAGTCCAGACGTCCCAAACAAACAGTAAGTCAGGAGGGCACGAACACCGCACAGCCCCTCCCCCAGGACACCACACACATGCACACATACACACACACACACACACCCCTGCAGCTAAGGGACAGGCTCTGCCCACAGCCCACCCAGGGACAGCCTGGCCAAGCCAGTGAACAGGACAGAAAATTCCCTAAAATTCTTTCTCCAGGGTTGGGGGATGGGGGGGGTGCTCTGAACTTCAGGGCTCAGCACAGGTCAGGTAGCACCTGATGACTGCCCACACCTCAGGTGTGAGTGGTGTTTCTGCACTCTGTCCCTCCGCCAGCAGGGGCCTTGAGGTCCGTGTCCTTGTCCTGAGAATGCCTTGGTCCCGTCGTGAAAGCAGAGAAAGTGAAATTGAAACCTGTCAGTTTAACTGTCGGTCTTTGGGCCACCAGCTTGCCTGGAACAAGGCAATGAAGCTAATGGCCAAAATGGGGGTGGCTGTGGGGGCTGTGACAGATGCGGGGCAGTTGGTGTCCCAAGTTTCCCCAGGCACCTGCAGGGCATAGGCAGGGACTTCGAGGAGGGAAAGGTGGAGGGGAGACAGCAGCCAGGACATCACCTCCACCTTGGCTGGAGGCAGAGCTCTGTTAATCCTATTCAAGACTTTCTCCAGGCCTTGAGTCCGCTTGACTCAGTCTCCACTGGGAGGGGGCAGGACCAATTGGCACAGGTGGCTACGGTGGCATGCCCCTGACCCGTGTGTGCCACCAAATGCTAAAGGCAAAGCCTTGTGACTTCTGGGTGTCTCTTCTCTCGTGTCATCTGTGCTGCCCTGCCCCCTCCTCCATTACAGACAATTGAGAGCTAACTATACTCCACCTTACTGCCTGAGAACGTATGCGAAAATTATCATGCGTTGGGAGCGGGTAGCAGGTTGAGATTATGTTGGCAGAGAGAAGGTTGGCATTGATTGGCACGCAGAGGAGGGAAGCTACTTTGTGTCTTCAAGATAACTGGGTACAAGCTAAAAGGAAGGGAAGGGGAGGTCCAAGAGTAAGGAGCAAAGAGAAAGTTGGCTTTACCGGTGGGTGGAGTGAAGATGAGGAAGAAGGAAGAGGAAGGTGGCATGGGGAGAGCAGGGCAGGGCAGGACGGGGTTCGCGGAGAGGAAGCCGAATGGTAGCTTGCCCATAATAACGATGAAGCATCTTCAAGAGCCAGATGTGGCTTCTGGCTGCGGGGGCTAGATCCCAGAGATCAATTGCTGGCCCCTGGCATGTTTTATTTATTAATCTGAGCACCCTCGGAAAGTGGGGAGATTCCACGTGTGACTCTGAAAGGTCTGCACATCACGCTTAAACTGCAGAAGGGCAGCTGAAGCTGGAGCTGCACCTGTTCGCCGAAGTCCCCACTCACCGCAAGCATTTGGTCTTCTCCCCACCCCCACTCCCCAACTTCTGTTACCTGCCGGGTTCCCACAGGCATTGATTGCAAACTGCTGCTACTCCTGGTCTCGATCATAAGGATTCTCTTCTGTTGAGCCTGTGTGTGTGTGTGTGTGTGTGCGCGCGCGCACGTGCGTGCACGCGTGAGGCTGTGTGTGTGCACATGCCAAGCACACAGGTATGCTGTCTTTCAATTAATTTCAATTAATCTCTCCCCTTTTCAGCTGAGGATGGCAGATGCAGAAAACCAAATGTACCCCTCTCCTTACAGACTCTGCAGCCTTTCCAGGCTATCTGCCAAATTGCGAGATGGTATTTGCATTTAAAAAAAATTTTTTGAGTGCATTTTCTTATTTTGGTTTAAGTATTTCCCAGCCTGCCTGAAGGCAATATTTCATGTATGCCACACTTTCTAGCTTTTAAAGCATTTCTGCAACATGCACGAATTAATTTTCTCCTTCTGGCAGTTCCGTGAGGTGGATAGTTTGGGCCCCCTTCCTGTGCTCTCTTGGAGAAAACCGACAGTAGAGAAACTAAATGCCTTGGTCCTGCAGCAGTTGTGAAGAAAAGTTAATAAAAGTAAGCTGTGTCCCTTAGACTGCGTGGAATTATAAAAAGCTAGGCTTGGAAAAGCATAGTGACCATAGGTAGGATGTCCATCCAGAGTACTAGCTTGACTCCTGGTTAGGCGACTCGGTAGCTGTGAGTCTTTAGACAAAGTACTGAATCTCCCCGTGCCTCCTTTTCTGTAAAATGGGTATGACAGCCCTTATCTAGGGAGTGTTGTGTGGGTTAAATGAGATAACACATGCAAAATGTTCAGAACAACGCCTGGCACGCTGTAAGTTTTCAGTAAATATTACTATCAGTACTAAAATTATTATTATCGGTACCTTTGCGACAGGCTAAGTTGTAACAAAAGGACCCCAAAATGCATTTGCTTAAAAAGGATAGAAGCGTATTATTTCTCTTTCACCTGCTCGCTTGGAGGTAGATGGTCGGTCCAGGACAGGTAAACAATTCTGCTCCACAGGGTCATTCAGGAACCCAGGTTCCTTGTGTTGTGTTTCTTCCCATCCCCTAGGGTGTCCCCCTCTTCTGCCTAGTTACAGCTCCCCAGCATTATATCTCCTTTCTGCTCCTGCCTGCAGGCAAACGGCCCCCTTCCAAATGTTGTAACTCTGAAGCTGTTCATGCCCTTTCACTCATATCCCTCATTGACCAGAACTTGGGCACACTTAGCTGCAGGTGGGTCTGGCAAATGTAGTCTCCAGCTAGGCCAACTAAATATGCCCAACTAAAACTTAGGAATTCTCTTACTAAAAGGAAGAAAGGGAGAATGGAAATTGGGAACAGTCACTGGGTTCTTAGCCCACCTGAGCTCTACTTCCGACTGGATGCCTGATTTGCTCGTGGATTTCTTCTTTAGAAAAATCCAGGGACAGCTCTTGGTTCATGTTTCAGATAAATACCCCTGGTGGCAGCATGGGTATCTCCTGCTGGCTGGTCAGACTGCCTGTCCACAGGGTTGGGCAGCCTGTCCCCTTACTGCCCAAACCTCCTAGCAAGAGTGGCATTGGCTCTCTTTGTTTGTTTATTTTCTTCTGGCTCTTTTGACAACTTCCCCAACAGGCAATGTAAATTCCACACTCTGTTGTCTCCAGAGAGTCACTCTTCCTTGTGATCTTGAGTCTGTCGTGGCTGATTAAGGAAGGGTCCCTGTGTCCTTCCATTCTCCTAGAGCTCATCCTTGCATGCGTTGAAGAGGGAACCTTCTCCCCACCTCATCAAGGATTATCTATGAGCCCGCAGGACTGTAAGAAAGAAATCAAGCCACATGTTTGCTGAATGGATGGGCAGCCACGTGGTCCCAGAGCTCTGTAGTCTTTTAGTTCAACTCCGGTGATACATACTTTCCTGAAAGCACTAGTTTAAGTAGCAGCCTGGCTCAATGAAAGGAAGTGTGGATCAGTATTCCATTCTCATTATTGCAAGTAACTTATTGGTTGGGTCAAAGAAAGGCATATCAATGGTCTAGCGGGAGCTTACTCCAGGGACAGAGATGGTACTTTGAGGTATATTGCCTAACAGATGAAGGAGGACATTTGTATTTGTTGAGGGCCTGCTATGTGCCAAGCACCTGCTCAAGGCAGCAGTCCAGGCATTAAGTAACAAAACATGCACCTGATGGAGTTTACAACCTAGCAGGAGTACCATGCATTAACCATCTCATTTAATCCTTGTAAATTCTGCAAAGCGTGTATTTTTCATATTTTGTAGGCCAAAAATTCAAGCTCAGAGAGGGAAATGGTAAGGATGCTTTTAAACCTACATCTACCTGATTCTAAAACTCTTGCTCTTTCCATTATTATTCCATCGGCCTCCAGACACTTTTTGTGTTGAAGAGGGAATCTAGCCTATATGTAGGAGAGACGTGGTCCCCTGTGCTAAACACCTGAAACGGTGACTATTATAAACTCAGGGGGTTGGCTTCACTTGACTGTGGTGGTTGGATTTTTTGCGCTAACCTGCATCTCTCTCTAATCACCCTTGCCCACTGATCCTTCTCTGTGCACCCACCCGGTGGAACCCCACTTCTGGAACAGTTCTGCCCTGCTCCTTTGTTGGGCTCTGACTATAGCTGGAGGAATTGTCTGCCAAGTCTGTCTGGACCATTAGAGTACTAGGTTCCCAAGGCTGCCTGGAAACCCTCCCAGATGTCCCTAGGCCTCCCCTGTCCCATTATTATTGGTGTCTCCTCCTGGCTGTTCCTCTTTCATCCGCCCTGTTTAAACCTCCATTTCATTGCTTGTCACTGTTCATTGACAGGGAATCCATCCTGTCCATTGATAAAACTGAACACAATTTAAGGCCCCAAGAAATTCTCAAGGTCATCTCTGGCAATCCCCCCAGCATACCTCCTACTCTGCTTCTCCACTGCTCCCGTGCTAGGGAAGGGGTGTGCTCCTGCCCACGGCCGACACTCCTTGTGCTCCAGACACTCTCCCATCTCCCCTAGAGACACCCTCCAATCATTCTGTTCTCTTGTTCACATCTTCAGCTTCTTGCCTACCAGTATTTCTCATCACTACCTGAACTTGTTCAATCTCTCCAATCTGAATAGTACCCTGTTCTCGAACCCATACTTCTGTCTACTTCTGCCCTCAGTTTCCCTTTCTCTCTCCTTTCGCAGCCCAGGCTTCTTGAAAGAATCATCTACACTGGCTGCTGACACTGCCCCCCTGTCCATTCAGTCCGCCATCACCCGTCTGGCGTATGTTCCCATGATCAAATGCCCAGACTAACGTCATGAAAGACAGCCATTCCCGAGAGCTAGTTGTTGTTTTTCTCCCCTAGTATGACTCCATCTTTCGAGGGCATTGGTACCATTACACACCCACACATTTTGAGCCTCTCTATCCAGATGACTTTGCTCTCTAGGTTTCCACCCTACTTTGCTGGATATTTTTTTCCTGTCTCCTTAGGGAGACCTCCTGTTCTACTTACTCCCTGAATGTCTCCAGGGTCTCTCTGTCCCACCCACTGCTCTTCTCACCCTCTCCCTTGGTGTCCTCAACCATGTATCAGCCGACACTCTCCCGCTCTCCCTCCTGACATCTGGTCCTGAATGTCCAGCCTCTCATGGACTACTGCTTCTGGCTCTCTCCAGGCTCCTCCCACTTAGCATTCTAAAGCCAGACTCCTCGTCAGGCTCTTCCAAGACTTGCCCCTCTTCTTATGCCCCCCGTTGTCAGGAACGGTACCGTTACCCCAGTTGCCCATGTCAGAGCAAAGAAGTCTAGTAATTATCTTGGATCCATCCTTCTCATTGCATCTCAGTGAACAGGTATCATGTTCTGGTGAGTCTAGCTTTTCCAGCTTCTAAATCTCCCTGCCTCTCATTCTCCTACCGCTGGGGGAAAAGCCTGTACTGCTTCTCACACAGCCATGGCAAAGGGCCCTTGAGGGACCGCCTCTATTTCCATCCTCCACCGCCAGGGTCATCCCTCTAATGCTGTTGGCTCAGGGCATCCTCCTGCTCTTCAGTGCTCCCAGAGATGTTGGATAAAGCTCACACTCCTTCAGTTAATCACACAACCCTTCCTGATAATTCCGGGTCGACCTTTACAGCCCCTCTCCATCTTTTTTTTTTTTTTTAATTTTTTTTTCAACATTTTTTAATTTATTTTTGGGACAGAGAGAGACAGAGCATGAATGGGGGAGGGGCAGAGAGAGAGGGAGACACAGAATCGGAAACAGGCTCCAGGCTCCGAGCCATCAGCCCAGAGCCTGACGCGGGGCTCGAACTCACGGACCGCGAGATCGTGACCTGGCTGAAGTCGGACGCTTAACCGACTGCGCCACCCAGGCGCCCCCTTTTTTTTTTTTTAATTTTTTTTTCAACGTTTTTTATAACAGCCCCTCTCCATCTTTACCCCACGCGGGGCGGTGCAGGTTCATGCCTAGCGACATGCCTTCACCTGCAGCACCTTCTGCCTTCCTCCTGGTGCTGATCTCCAGTTGTCTGTCAAAACTCAGCTCGGGCAGCATCTCACAGGCCACGTCTGCCCGGCACGGCTGTCACAACTTCACACACCAGATTCCCCGTCAGCAGCTCCAGGGCCGAAGCACACACAAGGTGCTCTACAAATGGTGAAGGCATGGACTATTTTTTTCAGAAACTTTTAATTCTCACTCAGGAAGCCTGAGGCATTAAGTTAAGGTCCCTTGTAAAAGCTCTTCAGGGTGTCTCCAGTTTTTTAATAGAAGCACGGTTTGACCTTGACAATCAGACATGTAGAAGCTGCGCAGCCAGTCAGCTGAGGGTAGAGCAGTTAGTCGTTCCTCATTCACTCCCAAGTTTTGAGCAAAAGGAAGCACCACTGCCCCTCTTCCCCGCTGCCTCCTTTCTCCGGGCTGTCAGCGTGCATGGTATTTTTGCATATGCCCTGGAGTCCTTTATTCTCTGGGGGTTTCTGAATTCATTATATTATTGCATTAGGCCCGAGGGGTTGACAGTTCAGCAGGATTCAAGGTTTCAGGGAGGAAATAGGGTCTCTGTGGGGGTAGCTGCTTGTTAATTCATGGTGGACTGGACATTTTGTGAACGGTGACTTTCCTCAGCCAGGAGCACTGAAGGTTTGGAGAAAGCTTTGGGGGGAGGTGATGTTGCCCTGGCCAGGGAAAGCATAGTGCTCCAGAGAGATTGTTTGTGTCTCGCTCTAATTCTCCAGCGGCACAGAAGCAAATCTTCTCGTTTTACAGAAGTTTTCATTGTTTGTTATGATAGTTTTAGCTGCCGTGCTTGAAATTTACTTGCTGCCAAATCTGTTCTCTGGAACAGCAGAGATTCTATCTCTAGTCTTTGGTGGTCGCCTCAGCATTTCGAATACGGCACTGGCTGGCTAGACAGCAGTGTGGAACTAGGCTGGTCCCATCTCCCAGACCATGAGAGCCAGAGATATCAGGAGCCTCATTCCTGTCACCAGGTAAGACCTCTACTTCTGGTGCTCCCCTGAGTCTGGGCTTCCCATGACTGAGGAGATTGGCTGGAATCTCACAGGATGTGCAAATCAAGACCCAGGGTTTGCAAGTGATAGTCTCAACTCATGACCTATGCAAGAAAGATGAATTCTCTGGCTGAAAAATGCTAGAGGGAGATCTGTATTTGGATATGCTTGTTTCTAGGGTCAGGGATAGCATCGTCAAGGCATGCCTCTCCCTGTGTACCCTTGGCTCTGCTTCCTTCTTAGCTGGCTTCCTTCTCAAGCTCTCTATGGAGGGACAGAAATTGTCCTTAACATCTAGCAATTTCAGGACAAGAAATTCTTCTTTCCCAACAATTATACAGAGTCAAAAGGTACCTCTAATTGCCTACTCTGGGTCATGTGGCTATCTTAGTTTGTTTGGGCCGTTAAAACGAAAATACCACAGAATGGGGGACTTAACACGCATTTATTTCTCACGGTTCTGGAGGCTGGGAAGTTCCAGATCAAGGTGTCCGCAGATTTGGTGTCTGGATAGAGCCCACTTCCTGGCTTACAAATAGCTATCTTCTCACTATGTCCTCACAAGGCAGAATGGGAAAGGCAACTCTTCTGTGGGGTCTCTTCTGTAAGAGCACTAATCCCATTCATGAGGATTCTACTCTCACGACCTAATCACATCCCAGAGGCCCATCTCCTAATACCATCCCATTGGGGGTTAGGATTCCAGTATATGAATTTAGGGAACAGATAAACAGTCCATTGCAAGGACCATCCCCAAGGCAAACAGCATGATCTTGGGGATGGAGTATTTTGATTGGTCACCTGGGTCTGAGATAGTGATTGACAGCCCTACCAGGGGAGGGACAGTCTTAAAAATGTCTGGGCATGTATGGGTTTCTTGGGGCTGCACAACAAATTACCACAACTTGGTGGCTAAAAACAACAGAGAGATATTACCTCACGGCTCTGGAGGGCAGAAGTTTGAAAGCAAGTTGTTAGCAGGGCCACACTCCCTGCAAGGACTCTGAGGAATCATCTTTCCTTGCCTGATCCAGCTTCTTTGACCCCAGGCAGTTCTTGGTGTCCCTTTGCTTATAGCTGTATCACTCCAGTCTCCGCCTTGACTGTCATATGACTGCTCCTTCTGTGTTTCTCTTGTTCTGTGGGTGTCCTGTCCTCCTATAATGACATTTGTCATTGAATTCAGGGCCAACTTGATTAATCTACAATGATCTCATCTCGAGATCCTTCACTTAATTACATCTGCAAAGACCCTTTCCCCAAATAAGATCACATTCACAGGTACTGGGAATTGGGACTTAGACATATCTTTGGGGGGAGGAGGCATAATTCAACTAATTATAGGGCAGAAAGTAAGTAATAGATAGCCACCACACTGTGCCCCTTGACTACCTAGCATAGAAACAATTTCAGAAATGCACCACCATACCAACATTTTCCCCCATACAAACAATTTCAGAAATGTGCCACCCCAACATGGTACAAGCTGCCCACATGTCAGCCAAGCTGGTGGATGTGCATTCTTCTTGGTCGGGTCTGGATGTTACTCTTAATAATCTGTCAGTTATTAAGAGCAAGTGGTCAAGTCAAACACCCCAGCATTTAATGGTCGAGAGAAAAAATAAAAACCACTTGCCTTTATTAAAGGGAATGGGGCAACAGCACACTGTGGTCACTCGTCCAACATTCTACAGAAGAGAATTGGCAAGAAGCCACTTCATATCTGCTGGAAGATCTGAGTTCCTCAATCGTCCAGGGGTGCCTGGGGTTCTGCTCTCCGGAAGACTCTCTGTTGCTCTTTACCCTCCATGAGTGGCATCAGAGAGAATGCGCCTTCTGGAAACTGTATACTCTAGCAGGCCACTAGATGAGGACCTGAGGACAGAGGTCTGGGGCTGGACCCAGCAATTGAGCAATCTCATGCTGTGGTTTGCTAGACGGGGGTGTCACTGGCAGTATGACTCTTTAAACTTGGAGACAGTTGCTGGGCAGTTAGTTTTCTGATAAGTCCATAAGCTGGCAACCAACGCTGGAGCCCAGTCAAGTCATGCTCTGGAATCTGGACCTTGTCCTCACCATGTCTGTCTGCTAACAGTCATCTCCGTGCTCTTCCCTCCGCCAGCTTTCATTTAGACGCACAGCCACTTGGCCTCTGCCCTGGACACACTGAGTAGTGGGGGAGAGGCAGGGCTGATTTGACCACTTGCCCTCAGGCTCTTTCCCAGTGGACCGCTGTCTACAGTGGGGGGGAATGGTCACTTTGGCCAGGCAGGGAGGGCCCAGCAAGAGCTGCTGGAGGACAAGAGGCCCTCTCCAGTGTTCCTCTCTTATCTCCCATTGTGTTTTCCTTCTCTTGGCCTGGGCAGGGATTTGACTTCTGCGATCCTGAAAGATAATTTTCTGGCTCTCAGCTCAGTTGAATTACCGGCCACAGGCAGAAGGAGGATCTCGTGGCTCTGTTTTCCCATTTCTCTGCTTTCAGAAAGGCCAGCTGAGATTCAAGTATGTCTTTTGTTATAGAACCTTACTAAAGTCTGAAGAAGTAGCCAATGCACTCCAGAGCCCAGCTTTTTAAAAAATACGCTCTTTAAATTTCCAACCTCACTGAGCATGTGGTTTGACTCCCCAGACCCAACAGGAGAGAGTTTAGCAGCTTTGCTCCATGTAGCAGATATTGCTTACTTTCTGGTCAGGGAAGGGGAGCTCCACACGGCCCTGGTCCCCACCCCAGCACAGCCAATTCCACATAGTAGGTCTTGCCTCTTGTAAACCCCTGCTCATGATACACAATTCTACCCTACACACAGCACACTTTTGATTGCAACTAGATCTGCAGCTGTCTGCATAATGGGTATCAGGAATGGCTGGATCAAGACACTCGAATGACAGGATGAGGACTTTGTCTCTCTCTTACCCCTCTCTCTACCCCTCTGTGACTCTCCAGTCCTCCTTTCTGCTTTTTTCTCTGCTAGCTTCATTTTCAGACGGATTTCATGGAGCTCTGGGCCTGCCATGCATTTACATATAGTAATGTTACCTCTTTCTTGATTGTTCCAACAGAAGGACATGGATGACTCTGACTGGGCTGGCTTGGGACCTCTGTTCATCCCTGTATTAACCACTGAGGCCAGAAAAGCAGAAGTATCCTGCCTAGCTGCCTTGAGTCACATGCCCACCAGACAGCCCCTCTGGGTTGCAGGGAGAGGTAGTCTCTGAAAGGAAAAAAATGCTTGAAAGGCAAAAATAAATGTGTAGGAGCTAGGCCCCTGAGCAGGTTCTTGATCTGCATTTTCCTTTTGGTCCAGAGCATGGCAGCCTGCCCAGCCTTCGCTCGCACCCTCGGAGGATTTGACCTTCTTCTGCATCCTTACCCATCACTGAGAGGCCTTTTTTCCTCTATGTTAATTTTTTATTGTGAAATGTATCATACATACATATAAGCCATATGTTCAGCTTAAAGAACAGTGAAACAAACACTTGCATCCCACCTCCCAAGTTAAAAAATAGAACAGTGTGAGTTTCTTAGAAGCCTCTGAATGCTCCTCCCTAGTCAACACTCCTCTCTCTATCGAAGAGAACCTATACAGAATTCTATGTTTATCAGCCATGCTTTTCCATACAGTTTTATTACCCACATGCACACTCACACACACACACACACACACACACACACACACACACACACTCTTAAATCTCTGAGCAGTATATTGTTTGATTTTGTAGAGCATGGATGCCTATTTTAATGCTACATTTAATAATATGATAGGGACACCTGGGTGGCTCAGTCGCTTAAGTGTCTGACTTCGGCTCAGGTCATAGTCTTGCGGTTTATGAGCTCGAGCCCCATGTCGGGCTCTGCTGACAGCTCAGAGCCTGGAGTCGGCTTCATTTTCTATGTCTCCCTCTCTCTCTGCTCCTTCCCTACTCACACTCTGTCTGTCTTTCTCTCTCTCAAAAGTAAATAAATTAAAAAAATATAATACATATTCTGTGACTTCTTTCATTAAACATTATATATCTGAGGAGATTCATTTATGTTGATGCAAATCACTGTAGTTCACTTTTACCGCTACATACTAGTCCACTGTGGGATAATCCCACATGGCATGTATTTCTTCTATTCTTTAGAGTGTATACCAGTGTATGAAATTGCTAGTTTTAAGGGTGCTCACACCTTCAAGTCTACTGGGTAATGCTAATTTCCCCCCTCACATGATTATAATAATCTGTATTTTTACTAGAAGTCAACGGCAATATTTTGGTTGGTCTCATTCTTGTTAACTTTCTCAGTTGAATGGGCATGGCCTGTGTCTCATTATGGTTGTAATTTGCATGTATTTGCTTACCACCGATTGGAAATTCTTTTCATGCTTTTGAACCATCTGCTTTTTCTCTGCTGTGAAATGCCTGTTCATGTCTTTTCTCTATTTTCTAACGGGCTGTTGGTATTTTTTCTTGATTTATAAGAGCTCTTTATGGATTTAGAGGGTTACAATCTGATATTGGTTCTATATGTTCAGATATTTACTTGCAGTTTGGGATTGCCTTTGCATTTTACTTGTAGTGACTTGAACAGAAGCTATTCATTTTCATGCCAAATTTTTCTTGTCTAAGAAAACTTTTCCAAGCTGAGGTCATAAAGATCTTATTTATTATTATCTTCTAAGAATTTCATATTTTGTCTTTCATATTTGAAGTATGAAATCTTTCATGTTTTAAGTATTTAATCTACCTGGATTTGATTTTTGTGACTGTTGTAAGATGATCGGCTCCCAGTTCTACTTTTTTCCCCACTCCATCAGAAATCAAGTTTCCATGTGTGACTGGTTGTTCTTTTACCTCCGACCTCTCAAACGTTCTGTGTTGAATGCCAGTTTTTCCCATAATCCATTGCAGAACAATGGTTTTGGAAATACAATAAAAATCAATTGCTAGAAAAATGAAATTCAAAAAGATACACAAAATAAAGTCCCCAGTTTTTTATTATTAGATCCAGCAAATTAAAAAAAATTTTTTTTTAATGTTTTATTTATTTTTGAGACAGAGAGAGACAGAGCATGAACAGGGGAGGGTCAGAGAGAGAGGGAGACACAGAATCTGAAGCAGGCTCCAGGCTCTGAGCTGTCAGCACAGAGCCCGACGCGGGGCTCGAACCCACAGACTGTGAGATCATGACCTGAGCCGAAGTCGGACGCTCAACTGACTGAGCCACCCCGGCGCCCCAAGACCCAGCAAATTTAAACGTACTCTGTCAGGTTGCTATCCAAGTTTCCAAATGCTTACTATTCACGTCTGTACTGATGGTTGGCCCATGGCAAACAGTTCAGAGATGACAAGCAGTGTTCAGACTACACTTTGAGTGGTGCTACTGTGTTTTGCCCTACTAATATGTTTGTTTATTCCTGCTCTAATATCCCCCAATCTTTTTGAAAAATTGTGGTAAAACATACATAACTTAAAATTTACCATTTTAACCATTATAAAAATATTTTAATTTGGGAGAGAGAGAGAGAACCTGCACGTGTGAGCAAGGGAGAGGGGCAGAGGGAGGGAATCTTGAGCAGGCTCCACGCTTAGTGTAGAGCCCAATGTGGGGCTTGATCCTACAACCCCCAGGATCATGATCTGAGCCAGAATCAAGAGTCAGACGCTCAACTGACAGAGCCCCCCAGGGGCTCCCCATCTTAACCATTTTTATTTTTACTTTTTAAAATATATTGATCTATTCTGGAGAGAGAGGCAGAGAGAGAGAGAGAGAGAGAGAGAGGCAGAGGATCCGAAGCAGGCTCTGCGCTGACAACAGAGAGCCTGATGTGGGGCTCGAACTCACGAACCGTGAGATCATGACCTGAGCCAAATCGGACACTTAACTGACTGAGCCACTCAAGTGCCCCTTAACCACTGTTAAATGTACAATTCAGTGGCATTCAGTACATTCACTTAACATACAGCCATCCACACCATCCATCTCCAGGACTTTTCAGCATCCCAAACTGAATCTCTGTCCTCATTAAACAATGACTCCCCACTCCCTCCTCATCCAAGCCCTGGTTACCACCATTCTACTCTTGTCTTTATTAATTTATTATCTTAGCTAACTCAGAGAAGTGGAAGCATATGGTATTTGTCATTTTGTGGCTGGCTTTCTTCACAAACATGTCAGCAAGGTTCACCCATGTTGCAGGGTATTTCAGAATGTCCTTCCTTTTTGGAATATTCCATTGTCTGTGTCTGCCATATTTTGTTTATCCATTCATCCATCAATGGACATGAGGATTGTTTCCACTTATTGTGAAATACCGTAAACAATAATTTTGTGAATATTCCACCTATTGTGGCTGTTAGGAATAGTTGCAATGAATATAGGTGTACAAATGTCTGTTTGAGTTCTTTCCATCCATTCTTTTTGGCATATACCCAGAAGTGTGATTGCAGTTTGATACGTAATGATTTTGAGTAAATGTTACAGTGTTTTCACAGAGGCTACACCATTTTACATTTCCGCCAGCAATATACAAGCATTCCAATTCCCCCCGCATCCTTGCCAACACTTGTTATTTTCTGTTTTTGTGTTTTGTGGTGTGAAGTGGTATTTTATTGTGGTTTTGCTTTGCATTTTTGTAATGATTAGTGATGCTGAGCATCTTTTCATGTGCCTGTTAGTCGTTTGTATTTGTATATATTCTTTGGAGAAATGTCTATTCAAGTCCTTTCTCATTATTTAACTGGGTTGAGGGTGTTTTTTTTTTTAATTTGTTTGTTTTTGCTGTTGAGTTGTGGGAGTTCTTTCATTTAATCTTAATTGCTATGGTTTTATAACAAGTCTTGATATCCGGTAGAGGAAAGGTAACTTCCCGCCAAAAAGAGACATATTTGTCTGTTTTTAAAAAATGATTTGGCATTTCTTGGCCCTTTGCTTTTCCAAACAAATTTTGGAATCATTTGTTGAGCTTCTTTTTTTGGAATCTTGTTCATATTTTGATTGGAATTGCCTAAAACATGTACATCAATTTGAGGATTACTGATATATTTACAATACTGAGTCTTCCTGTCACGAACATGCTGTCTCTCCATTTACATAGGTGTTGTAAAAAGTCAGTAAAGTTTTACAATTTTCTCCATAAAGGGCTTTCACAATTTTTGTTAGATTTAGAGTATTGACATTTGCTCATGCTATTATAGATGGTATCTTTTTAAATTACATTTTCTAACAGTTGCCGATGAACAGAAATGCGATTGACTTTCACATATTGGTTTTGTATCTGGAAAGCTTCCTGAACTCTCATACCAATTTTAATAATTTACTTGTAGATAATGTTGGATTTTCTGTGCAATCATAAGACCTGAAAGGTTTTTTTTTCCTTTTTTTCCAATCCTTACACAATTTGATTTGCTTTTCTTTTTTCCCTTACTCTACCACACTCACCAGTAGAATGTGGTGATAATGGGACTTCCTAGGCCTTGTTCCGGATCTTAAAGGGACTGCTTTCAATATTTCACCATTAAGCATGGTATAATTTTTTTGTTATTTTTTTCTTTTCTGGAGAAACAGAACCAGTAGGAGAGATATATTATGTCTGTATTATCTATTATATCTTATATATAATATAGAAGAAATTGCTCATGGGATCATGGAGACTGAGAAGTCCCACAATCTGTTGGCTGCAAGCTACAGACCCAAGAAAGCCAGTGGTATAGGACCTAGTCAGAGGGCAGGAGGAGGCCAATGTCTCAGCTCAAACCATCAGGCAGAAAGCAAAATCTCCCTTTCTCTGCCTTCTTGCTCTATTCAGGCCCTCAAAGAATTGGATGATGCCCACGACCCTGGGAGGGCTGTCTGCTTTACTCAGTCTACCAATTCAAATGCTTATCTCATCTGGAAACACCCTCACAGACACACCAGAAGTAATGTTTAACCAACTACCAGGGCACCCCACGACCCAAGTTGACACATAAAATTAACTATCACAGTGTTCTTGTTTTTGTTATTTATTTGTTTCATTATTTTTATTTTGTTGTTACTGATATTGTTCCCCTCCACCTCTTTTTTTAACAATGCTTTAAAAATATAAAAACTAGGGTGCCTGGCTGGCTCAGTCAGTTAAGCGTCCAACTCTTGATTTCGGCTTAGGTCATGATCTCATGGTTTCGTGAGGTTTCGTGAGTTCGAGCCCCGCATCGGGCTCGTGCTGACAGCGTAGAACCTGTTTGGGATTCTGCGTCTCCCTCTCCCTCTCCCTGCCCCTCCCCCACTCACACTGTCTCTGTTTCTCTCAAAATAAATAAATAAACTTTAAAAAGAAAAAGAAAAAATATAAAAAACTATTCTTTAACTCACAGGCTATGCAGAAGAATTTGCCAATCCCTGACTTAGATTATCTCCCAGTATCTACATCTCAATAAAGTTTTATTGTTTCCTACAATATAGTGATGCTTGTGTGATTTCTTAAAGTAAATATGTATGGAAGTCAAGAGTCAGAGGGACAGCCACCGCACAGCAGGAAAACCATGCTACCATATCTCCCTCCACCAAATCCAGTGTCTTTTCAAACTAGTACCAACCAGGATCACACCAAGTGCCTCTAACACTCAGGCATGGTGACGTGAACAGCTACAGTTAGACTCTGGCTCTCTCTTGCTGCCCTCTCCTGGCTGGCTCACTGTTGAGGATTAGATGTGAGTTCTGGTGGTGTTTCATGTGGCTCAAGATACCTCCAGGTCTGGGTGCTGGTCTGTAGACTTATCAAAACCTGTACCAGTGGAACGTACTAGTAGGACTCTTAACACTGCTTGTGATGGCCAAGTTTATTATTTCTTGTAAATAGTAAAGTCCTCAGACTTTTTGAGTACAGGTATTGTTATATAAAAAGAAGAATTACCATGCAGTGAATGTTTCTGCCGAGCATGGCTAAACACGTGATGTTTCACCTCATCCGTGTAACAACCACATGAGCTCCATCTGTCTTGACTGTTCAGCATTCCCTTTGTGCAGGTGAAATGGAGACCCAGAGAGGTTACATAACCTGGCCAAGATCCACAGGTAGTGGGTAGTGGAGCTGCAGCTTGGGGTTCAGTCCTTACTGATCTGACTCTAAAACTCACGTTCTTCACCTGCTACCCAAGGTTCTCAATCTTTGGTAGAGTCTAAATCAGTGGGAATCCTCTGGAGCCAGAAATTTGCAATTTTACCAAGCGCTCCAGGGTTCTGATGCAGGTGTCCTAGAGATCTATACTTTGAGAACACTGCCTCCCATAAATGGAAACTGAATGGCTTCCAGCAGAAACGTAGAACTGTTTAACACCAGAAGCCTCACGCTGGGGTGCAACAAGCTGCTGGGCCTACCCCCTTCTGTGAATGCAAGAGGAGATTAGAAGAAGTGACAAAATGTCAGATATCTTATCTCTTCCTGTCCCTCAGGCTTCCCTACCCGACTCCCCACCCAAGCCACAGAGAAGTGCTGCTCTGTCACATTTACCCAAAGAGGAAGAACATTCCCCATGACTGACAAAGAGCCCTGAGCAGAGGTACACTGGTTATATGATGACGCTCAACACCTGAGCAAAGCCTGGCTTGTCTGAGGAACAGTTTCACGTCTTAATTGAAAATACACACTGAGCCACGCAGCAAGTCCCCTTCCCTTTCTTTAATAAGTTAGACCCAGTGCTCAGGCTGTCAGATCTGGAACTGTTCATGGCTTGCTGGGCAGAGACAAAAGGAAAAACACTT
The DNA here is from genome assembly GCF_018350195.1 of Panthera tigris. Taxonomy (NCBI): domain Eukaryota; kingdom Metazoa; phylum Chordata; class Mammalia; order Carnivora; family Felidae; genus Panthera; species Panthera tigris. Next base: position 133,661,821 of record NC_056665.1, read on the forward strand.
TCTTATAATCCAAACACAATGATCTTCAAGGAAATAGAGCAGCTTGGGCTATAACCATTTCTTGGCGTGCTCTGGGTTTCCAGCAGCAAATCTATGTTTGGCAAGGAATGGGATGGAAACTTCTCCCCACCTGGTGGCCAGTGTTTCCTTGAACTTCTTTATCTCTCTTTGGCTCTCGAGTAGGGTTGGCCATCATCCACAGAGTGGGGGTGGGGGTTGGGGGCACATGCCTGGGAATCAAACCCAGAGTCCTTGCCCTTTCCACACAGCCATGTGCCACAGTAGGGGACCACTGCTCTCTGTGTTCCTTCTTCAGGATAGATCCTCCCCTTCCAGTACAATCAGGTTCTGCTCACAGGCCTTGGCAAAAGGTCACTTATCCTCGGGTCTAAGAATCACATAAATATGATGAGCTGTTTTTTTTTTTTTTTTAAGATTTTATTTTCAAGTAATCTCTACACCCATTGGGAGGCTTGAACCTACAACCCCGAGGTCAAGAGCTGCACACTCCACTGACTAGGCCAGCCACATGCCCCTAAAATGAGCCATTTTTTTAAATTTAATTTAATTTTATTTCATTTCATTTCATTTCATTTCATTTCATTTCATTTCATGTTTATTTATTTATTTTGAGAGGGGGAAGAGGCAGAGAGAGGGAGAATCTCAAGCAGGCTCCATGCTGTCAGTGCAGAGCCCAATGTGGGTTTTGATCCCACACTGTGAGATCATGACCTGAGCCAAAACTGAGAGTTGAATGCTTAACTGGCTGAGCCACTCAGGTGCCCCTACAATAAGCCATTTAAAAAAAAAAATAAGATTACTGGGGCGCCTGGGTGGCTCAGTCAGTTAAGTGTCCAGCTTTGGCTCAGGTCATGATCTTGTGGTTGGTGAGTTTGAGCCCTGCATCGGGCTCTGCTGTCAGCACAGAGCCTGCTTTGGAACCTCTATCCCCTGGCTCTCTGCCCCTCCCCTGCTCATGAGCACTCTCTCTCAAAAATAAATAAAAATTTAAAAAATAATAAAAATATAAGATTACATATGTCAAGCACTTCACCCAATGCCTGGTACTCAGCAGACCTCTGGACATTGTTGGGCCCTTGGGCCAGGAGACTCCCTTAGCCATTTGGTAACAAACATGTCTCAAGCGACTACAATGGATGGTCAAAATAGGAAGAAAAAATAACTTTGGATTCAATAAATTTATAATCCAACTGGGGAATTAAAATAATTTCATATTTAGAAAATAATGAAAACTTATTAATAGCCTACCTATCACACAAGGTCCTCATTTCTAGACTAGTCCTGATCTTACCAACTGCTAAATGTGTAGCCATGGAGAAAATGATTTCACTGGGGCCTCAGTGTCCTCGGTGGGAAAATGGAGACACGACCGATTTTATTGTTAGGGTCACACACGTGGTCGATTCCTAACAAACAACACACAGGAGCTGGGGGTAAAGGAGGAAATAGAATTAGGCGGGCTTTCTTCAAGACCTGGCTTTGGAACTGAGGTCTGAATGTGATGAGGGCTCTGGAACTCTAAAGAGGAAGTAATGTTCCTGGTGCTTGTATCCTCGTGTTATGGAAAACCCAACTCAAATTGGTTTAACCATGAATGGACTATACTGACTCACAGACCCAAGAAAGAGGCGGGGCAAGTCTGAGACGCAGTTTGATCTAGGCCTACAAATGCCGCCATGGCTCCTGGCAACCGTTCTTCGTGAGGCTTTGGTTGTTGTTCTTCATGTGTTGGCTTTGCCAACAGGCTGGCTTTGCTTATGATAGTCAAATGACTGGAGCGGCCCAGCCTCACATCAACAGCCCCTGCAGACCTTCTGTTCCCTATTCTCCAGACAGTTCCAAGTGGCATTGAACCCATGAACCAATCCCTGCATGCAGGGGGGTTGGAATTATGTGATTGGCTTAGCTCAGGCCACATGTTCCGTCCCCAGCACCTTGGAGTCGTGCCCAGTTTCTTGGAAGCACGTGAAGCCTCAAGTGGAAAGGGGGACCTCTTGGAGGGTGGGATTTGGTAGGGAGACAGCCACAATGCTCACAAGGGGGAAGTTACTTTCATAAAATAAAAAGGAAAGGGTAAGCAGTGGTGAGAGCGAGCCTACAGGCTTGTTTGGCAGAGTGTTCTTGAGAGGGGGTGGTGAGAAAGGGCAGCGGGGGCCCTGGAGGGGGGCCATGCCAACCCTGGGCCGGGTGTTGTGTGAGCCTGGGAGTTCAGCATTTACCAGCATTTACCAGCACCTCAGCAAATTCAGGAAACACGCCTGTTTCCTTCTATTATAAAGGCTAACCCTTAATTCATTAAATAGAGTATTTACTGTACCTTAAAACATTCAGTGGGGGGTTAGAGAAGAGGAGAGCCCACATTTACTGAGAGCCCACTCTGTGTGGACTCTGGGCTGGAGGCACTTCCTACATCTTCTCCTTTAATGCCCCAACCTCTCTCTGAGATAGGAGGCATCAGCCCACTTCACAGATGGGCGAGGAAAGGGAATTTCAGTTGAGTCACTCAGCCAACAGATGTGCAGGGGGAGTCTTGAGTCCCCAGGCCTGCTTGACTCCAAAGCCTACAAACAGGGAACTGCGTTGGGGTTTTCTCCAGTTCGTGAGAATTTTGTTGTCCTATGTATCACAGAAAGTACCAGGTTGATGACCTTTCTGCATGGTTACTCTTGCTGCAGAGAGTGAGCTTGTCCTTAGCCACATCTGTTGTGCCCAAGGACACTGATAAATGTGGGAGTCTGGAAGCAGGAAGCTACTCATGGCTGAGGGCCCTGTTTCTAAGGCCTGAGGGCAGGAAGTCAGGCCCGGAGAACCAGGGCAGGCTGAGAACTCTGTCCTGGCCATTGTCATTGCCCACCTGCTCACAGTTTCCTCTCTAGCAGCTGTGAGTACTCTGCTCAGTGCTTTTCATATATTGTCTCCTCAACAGTCACAAAGCTCTTTTGAGCTTTCGAGGCTGTTATTCTCCCCATTTTATAGCTGGACAAATGAAGGAACGACCACGAAGGCTGAGATCACAGGAAGTGGCTTGTTCCTGTGGGTTGTGTCTTCTCATCCCTAGTTTATAGATGAGTACGTTAACCATCTGCTCAGAGGTTGCACACCGATCTCACATGGCTGGCCAGTGACAGAGTCAGGATTCAAACTCAAGCTCTGTCTGACTCCAGAGACTGGGTTAAGGGCTGTGCTATAAAGGGTGGCCATTAACTTAGAGAAAACTTTCAGGGAAGCTATTTGACCTTGTGGATTTCGCTCCCAGAGGAGCTTGTGATCCACTTGTTGGGATAAACACAGGTCCTTTCTTGGGTCATCTGTGTATACTGATGTCACTGTCACTGTCCCTGTCCACTAACCCCCAGCTTTCCCCCACTTTCCCAAACACCTTACAGGAGGCCCTGAACAAGCCCTGGGAGGAGGAGCTCCCTCTGGCTGGAAATTTTACACCTGCAGCAAGTAAGTACAGACTTCCTGGAGCCTCAGGCCACATCACCCCAAGACGATGCTGATGCTGATAGTAAGTAAGCCTTTTATTTTTTTAAAGCCACCGACAGCAAAAACACGGAAACTCAGAACGCAAAAGGTCCGCATGAGCAATCACAAAGTGTAACAGCAGCTGCAGAAGGTGACTGCGGGGAAGCGGATTGCCCCCCTTTACTTTAGGTTCTGTTTTTAGCCTGTGTTTTTCAGAGCAAGTAGGTGCCATGGTGATAGGTGCCATAGAAATAGACGGAGCACACCGCTGAGTGTGGGGCTGCCCAGCCGTTCCCATGGAAATGCACCGCGATTCCGCTGCGTCTGGCTGCTGGGCACAACGGGAGCCTCCAAGGGCCCTGTCCCACCTGCCGACTGCTTGGTCAGGAGAGACTCCTAGGCCCCTTGAAGCTCCTAACTTTCTCACTGTGTTTGTCCGAGGCCTCTGATGGTCTCCCTCTGAGGGCGCCCGCGGGGGCATCCTCCTGGGCAACTCCCTTACGGAGCTCTTCCCTTTGCCCCAGCACACCGATCACCTAGGCAAACAGCAGCCTCTGAACTAGCGCCCGCCATGGTTCCCCTCCCCAGCGTTGGGAGTACGCTGTCCCCTGCACTGTCCCCATCCTGCCTAGATGTACAGCTGTCACTGGTTTTATGCAACAGGTAATAAAGAGCTTGCGGTGCAGGCCCTGAGTCGCAGACATCTGGTGGTCAGGAATACTCATAAAATGAAATCTCAGAGAATCTTAACCAGAAAACAGAGCAGGGAAGGGCATAATCATGTCTGAGAGTGTGTTTTTCAATTTGTGAGACCTCAGGCAGTGCAGACCCTGGCTCGGCCTCAGCTATTTCTGGATGCAGCTTTAACGGGACTGAAAGACCCTTTGGAACAACTGCCTGAGCCATCCCGTAGCATTTACACAACCGTCTCTGTACAGCTGTTGATGGATGGATATAAATGAAAGGGGGCCAAACTTAGCTCATTTTTATTTGGATTTAGACCAATTGCCTGTCTTCTGAAATGTAACCCATATATACATATGGCCTTGAAACCTAAATTATATTAGGCCCAGCATAAGAGGATTAGGTTTAAAGGACATGTGTCATTATATCTGTCTCATAATATGTACTTCTGGAATGGGGCTCTATTACTGAATATATTTGTTTCTGTACAATTATGATCTCAGGTGGCAAACTTCCTGCAGGGTAGGGTAAGTATAGTTCTGGACTAATGTGTGGTTCTGAGACCAATCATTCCAAGAACTGACCAACTAAGAGTTAATTTTACTCTCAAAGAAACACACATACATATCCCTAACACAGGAATTAAGGAAAAAAAAAAACAAAAAACTTTAGTAACCCATACCACCATCAACTCATAAATTATTGCCTGAGTAGTTACAGATTGTGAAAACCATAGGACTGGAAAGCACTAAAGAAATGTCTATCCTGGCACGTCCGACATTTGACACGAAGGAACCAGGCCCAAGGAATCAAGGTGCTTTGCTGTTTGATTCACTGTATCTTCTACGTTGTGCCAGATTATTGCCACTTAGGTGAGACCTTTCCCAGCCAAGGAAGGGCATGGAGCCTCCAGCTCCTCCAACCAGAGAACAGTGTTCATTGTGACCTTGAGGTAGGCTTGTAGGTCGTGCTGTTGGTTGAGCAGTGCAGTGGACGGGGAGCTAGACATCAAAGCAACTGTTTGGTTTATCCCTAGGACTCACCCAAGGAACTACAAGGCAGCATTTACTGTTAGTAACATCATAGACTTAACCTCCGTCTGGATTTGTGTGTCATGTTTCATGGCCACAGGAATTCGCTCTGACAGAGCATTGCAGAACCTCTGTATTAAATAAGCAGACATGCGTGCTCTAGTTTTACAAGCAAGGCAAACTATGAAGCAGAAGGGTTCGCCTTGTTTGCCCATAGCAATGTCGTACCTTGGAGTCTTGCCACTTGGTTGGGTTGCTTTATTTAGCTAAGTAACTAAAAGCAGATTTACTTTGAAGAATGAGGCTCCCAAATATTCTATCACTCTCTAAGAATGGACATTCACGACCACGTTTGGCGGGAAGAGTTTTTCCTAAATTGTCACAGAGTCATAAAGTTAATGTTTGGCGACGTGAAGCATTTACACAAAATCTTTCCTTTTTTCAGGGTAAGCTCCTTTTCACGGAGCTGGAACAGGAACCCTGAGTTGGAGAATATTTGGTATTTATTTATTTATTTATTTAAAAAAAATTTTTTTAACATTTATTTATTTTTGAGACAGAGAGAGATAGAGCATGAACAGGGTGGGTCAGAGAGAGAGGGAGACACAGAATCTGAGACAGGCTCCAGGCTCTGAGCTGTCAGCACAGAGCCCGACGCAGGGCTTGAACCCACGAACTGCGAGATGGTGACTTGAGCTGAAGTTGGACGCTTAGCCAACTGAGCCACCCAGGCGCCCCGAGAATATTTGATATTTAATTCAAGACACACACCGACCCTGGTGACACTTTTCACAGCAACAATTTGAAACTAAACATGTCACCAGAATGCACCTTAGCAAATCACAGTTTTCTTTGTTTAAGTTAAATATAATGTTGCAAAATATACGTAACATAATATTTACTGTCCTCACCAGTTCACTGGCCTTGAATATATCCAGATCGTTGTGCAACCATCACTACCCTCCATCTCCAGAACTTTTTCATCTTCCCAAACCTAAAACCTGGCCCCAGTAAACACTCACCCCCCGTTACCCCCATCCCAGCCCTTCGCAACCACCCTTCTATTATCTGTCCTTATGAGTTTGACTATTCAACGTACCTCTTTTTTTTTCTAGGCTTATTTATTTATTCTGAGAGAGAAAAAGAGAGCATCCCAAGCAGGCTCTGTGCTGTCAGGACAGAGCCCAACATGGGGCTCGATCTCATGAACCATGAGATCATGACCTGAACCATGAGATCATGACCTGAGGCGAAATCAAGAGTCAGATGCTTAACTGAGTCCCCCAGGCGCCCCCTGCCCCCAGGAACCTCTTATAAGCAGAATCATACAGTATTTGTCCCTTGTGATGGGTGTATTTTACTTTCTATAATGTCCTTAAGCTTCATCCATGTTCGTAACATGTTAGAATTTCCTTCCTGTTAAAGGCTAAATAATATTCCATTATATGTATATGCTACATTTTATTTATCTACAATTTAATTTTCTATATTTGTTTCTTGTCATTTTTAAATTTTGAAACAATCACAAAGTGACAGAAAAATTTCAACGGTGGTACAAAAAAACAAAACCCTCTTTTTTTCTTGAACTCTTTAGGAATACATTGCCCTGATACTCCATCATCTTTCAATACTTTGCTGTGTCTTTCCTGCATACAAAGACACTTCCCTACCTGACCACAGCACAACCATCAAAACCAGGAAACAAGATTTGCCAATTATCGCAACCATGTTTTTGACCACAAAAAGATCCAGTTCAGAATCACTCCTGCACTTAATTAAGTCTGTTTAGTCCCCTTCAGTCTGGAAATACAGCTCAACAGTCTCTCCTTGACTTTCATGACCTTGACACTTTATTTTTAATGTTGTTATTTATTTTTGAGAGAGAGAGAGAGAGAGAGAGAGCAAGCATGGGAAGGACACAGAGAGAGAGAGAAACACAGAATCTGCACTGTCAGCACAGAGCTGGATGTGGGGCTTGAACTTGTGAGCCATGAGATCATGACCTGAGCCGAAGTTGGATGCTTAACCAACTGAGCCACCCGGGCTCCCCTTAAAAAAATTTTTTTTAATGTTTTGACCTTGACACGTTTAAAGATCGCAGACATTGTAGAATGTCCCTCAGTTAAGGTTTGCTTAATGTTTCCTCCGGATCAGATTCAAGTTATACACCATAGCAGGAAAATCATGCAATGACACTGCCTTCTTCCCCTTGCCTCCTACCGAGGCGTTCTCCATTTTGGCTTGTTCCTATACTTTGATCACTTGGTTAAGGTGGTGTCTACTAGGTTTCTTCACTATAAAACTAGACTTTTCCTCTTTGTAATTGATAGGTATTTTATGGGGAGGTACTTTGCAATTGTGTAAATGTCTCATTCCTCATCAACTTTAATTATTTTTTATCTCCATATGAACTTTTGGATTCCTATAAAAGTTAGTGAGTTATATCCATTCCCATCATTCTTTAACTTAAAACTCACATTGTCCCCAGTTTGACCACTGAGAGCTCCTTCATTCTGTGGCTTTTGTGTATGGTTCCATCATTCTTTCAGCACATCCCTACTTTCCAGCACACCTTCTGGACTTCTGACTTCCAGAAGGCTCACCTTCTGACTTCTAGGCCCCAGTTAGTGAATCAACCATTTCTCCAAGGCATCTTGATTCATTTTAATGGAAAATGGCATTTGGAATCCAAGATTTGGGCACCAGATGTGCTCATCCCTTTTGAGATGTTAGTGCTCCCAGGCAGAGCTAAGATACGTGTTTCCCTGTGCATGCGCACACACACGCACATGGGCACGCCCCCACGTGGGTGCACTCTTTCCCTCTGATGCTACATGCCAGTCTGCCATTGTCCCACCGTATGAGGAATCTCTCCTTGCACTGATCGGATGGTGACACCACGGGTCATGTCACCCTCCTTGGGCTTGTCCTCCTCATCACTTGGACTCTGATCCCCTGCTTTGGGCCACCATGGCTCCTGCCCTCCATCCCCCACCATGGACTCCTTCCTCACTCAGCTCTACCTAATGACTTTGGGACTGAATTGTTTAGGAAGGGAACCCATTGGCTTTGGTTGAAAATGCTTGTTTTGTTCACAATCTTTTGCTTTTTGGGAGCACTTGAATCTGGCCTATTAGATAAGCAATACTAAACGTGACTGCCAGCATTCTCCCTAATCTTTTGTCTCTCTTATTGTAATGAAAACAATTTTTGTGAAATGTCTATACAGTTAGGATGGCTTCTTCCTTACAGCAACATCTATTTTGCAAATTTGCAGTTGTATTTAGGCTGCCACCAGCCACTCTCTTGGCAAACGTCGAGCGACTCCCACCACAAAAATTAATGAGTAAAGACAAGGTCTGCACACCTACTTATTCTGTTCTTCCATTATCAAGCTGTAGGACTCTGGGGAAGTGATCCAGGGGACATCTACAGAAACCAGAAATGGAGTTTTGTGTTACTGTGAATTGCTCATGCTTGTGAATTAAGATCTTCCTGGTTAGACTCTGAACATCAAGGGAATGGACTTGTCTCCTCCTACTTTTTGTACCCTTCCAGGTCAGGTCCTAAACGCAATCCTGCTTACGGGGTGGGTGCTCCTGATGCTTGTTAGCCAACAGGACCACGATGACACCATCATGGTGGTAAGGGAGAAAGGGCATGAATTCCAAACTCCAGTGGGTGCTTGTTGACCTCCATAGGTCCTCCTTGACCTCCATAACCACCAATTCCCCCCCTGCAACACTTGCTTCCCTCGGCTTCTGAACCATGGTTTCTCCTCTCCCTCCCTGGCTCCCTCATCATGGTTGCCTTTGTGCAAGTTACTTGCTCTGCCTTTGTCCTCCAACAGTGGACATTTATTGGGCATTCTCCATGCGCCAGGCACTGTTGTAGGTACTGGAGATATAGCAAGGAATAAAGAAGATCAGAACTCCTTCCGTGGAAGAACTGAAGGGAAACAGAAAGCCTTGTCTCTTATGTGTGTGTGATTTCTTGTGTCCGTTCCACAGGACCAGCCTCTGCTGCTGCCCTGAAGCGTGTTGAACACTGACTGGTCCAGCCAGGCAAACAAAGGGTTAAGGTGCCGTCTCTCCTTCAAGATTTTTTCTAGAAGGAAGACTTTTTTTTTTAAGTTTATTTATTTTGAGAGAGAGAGAGCGCGAGCACAAGCAGAGGAGGGGCAGAGAGAGAGGGAGAGGGAGAGAATCCAAAGCAGGCTCTGCACTGACATGGGGCTTGAACTCACGAACCATGAGACCATGACCTGAGCTGAAATCAAGGGTCAGATACTTAACTGACTGAGCCACCTGGGCACGTCCTAGGAGGGAGCCTTTCTGTACGCTCATCTCTCTCCTGGCCTCCCCTCTCATCTACCAGCCTCCTATTTTGCCTGCCCTGCCGTCCAGTCCCCCACCTGCAGCCAGAATCTTCTTCATAAAAGGTAGGTCTTACCAAGTCACTCTACTGCCTAACACCTTCTTGATTTCCCATCGTTCTTGGATCGCCCACGAGCTGGCCACTGCCCCATCCCAGCTCCTACTCCCCTATCTCCTCCCTGACATCAAACATTCCAGCGGCACAGGAAGCTGGTTTCCTTCCCATGCCTCCCTGCTTTTGCTCATGCTGTCCCCTGACCTACAGTGCCCCCTCCCCACCTGTCTGCTAGTCTGACCCCTACTCTTCCTGTTAGACTGAGCTTCTTTTCCTCCTCCACTTGTAGTCCACGTGGCCCAGGAGTGCTCAGCACATGGTGTTATAGCTACTGAAGATAGATACAGTGGTAATTATGTGCTTAATGTCTGTCTCTGGGGATGGCAAACCCCCTGTGAGCGTGGGCTGTGGCTGTCTTATTCCCTACAGTATGTGCAGCACGCTGGGTGAGGAGCGGTAAACAGGCAACGCTTTTGTGGTGCTAACTGTGCACCCAGCCAGAAATTGTTCTAAGAATCTCACGTGTGTTAGCTCATTTAATCCTTACCACAACTCAGTGGGATACATATTGTTATGAGTCCCTGTTTACAGATGAGAAAATAGGCACAGGGAGGTGAATATGATCCCCTCCTGAGTGTAGAGGCAGGCTTGGAATCCAGACAGCCTACCCCCTAATCTGTGCTCTGTACTGCAATGCCTGTTGAATGGCAGGTGGATGAGGGATCGTGTCTGGATACTAAGTGCCTAGCAGGCACCCAGTAAGCGACAGCTGTCATTATTATCACCATGGTGTCCACACTCCCAGGCATGCATGCCTTTTATTTTTCTATTTTTTTAAGTTTATTTATTTATTTTGAGAGAGGGAGGGATGGAGGGGCAGAGAGAGAGAAGGAGAGAGAATCCCAAGCAGGCTCCACTCTGTCAGCACAGAGCCCGATGCAGGGCTCAAACTCATGAACCATGAGATCACGACTGCAGCCAAAACCAAGAGTCAGACGCTTAACCGACTGACCGACCCAGGTGCCCCAGGCATACATGCCCTTTAATGGGGATAAGTTCTGCTTTACTCACCTCTGTGTGCTCAGCACATTCCACCCACATGGTAAGGACTAAATAAATATTTACCAAATGAATGAAAAAACTCATGACAAAAGTATAAGGAATGACCTAGGGTGCCTGGCTGGCTCAGTCGATCCCCGATCTCAAGGTTGAACATGCGATCCCGGATCTTAAGGTTGTGAGTTCAAGCCCCACAGTGGGTGTAGAGGTTACTTAAAAAGGATATGATCCTACCTTCCTTATATATGTTTAAATTAAATTCCAGTTTTTAAATTATGTGATACTTACATGTTGTCCTATTGAAAGTTGTAGGAAGGATAAAGAGCAGAAAATCCCTCTTCCGTCAGGGCCACCCCCTAGCACAACTCCAGAGGGCGCCACTCACCTAAAATACAGTGTGGCAGCCACTGCTCCTGCTCAGGACCCCATCCACCTAATTTCCCTCTCTGCGGCCACAACTGATATCAAGCTCTTTTCCATCTTTACAGAGATAGTTTACATGCATTTGAATGGATCATGGGTGTGTTATTCAACATAGAATCCTTTACCTTACCTTGTTCATTTTATGTCTTTGGGAGATTGTTTCATACCGGGTGTATAGAGTAGCCTCATTCTTTTTAATGGTTACACAGTATCTCATTGTGCGGTATGGATGTACCCTAGTTTAGCTATGCCTCTATTTAATCAGCCCTCTATGTATTTACCCAACCTGTATTAGGTTGTTTCTACATTGTTTCTCTTACAAATAGTGCTGCCATGTGCTCCCATCATTCCACCTGGCTGTTTGAGAACATCTGGAGCATGCATTCCTAGAATTGGATTACTTGGGTAAAGCAGAGAAATGACTTTCTAATGGTGGAATTTCAGTCATCTGTGACAGGCATAGCTGAGGTATTTTTATACTGGGCTTTGGGGTGTGTCAGATCCTTCTAAGGAATTGATGGTCTGTGGGCCCCTCTCTGGTGTATCCCAGGCTAGGGAATGATATCTGTGGGCTTGATAGTTTGTTACTCTCTAAAGAGAAAAAAGAATTCACAGTGGAAGGGTAAGCTTCTTAGAGTCCAACTAGTGCTCAATGATTAGATCCCTTACTTAAAGTAAGGCCTTACTGGGTATTGAGACACTTGGGCCACGCAGGGCCACTCAGCAGTGAGTTCACTGGAGGCCCTGGCGGAAAGCCTGAGAAGTTCAGGGTTCAGTCCCCAAAGGAACATATGGACTCAAGAGACTCTGGTTCTGGAATCACCTTTTGGGAGAAAAGGGGAAGGTCCTTGCTATTCCTACAGAGGATGTGGTTCTTATTAACACCAGAGGATGGATGGAAGGAGGGAGGGATGGATATATAGACACACAGGCATAGAAAGGTAGATATCAGTCAAGCAAGCATGAATTTAGACTTATTTTGGGGCTTAGGCTGTACCACTTAATAGTTATCAGACTTTAGGGAGCTTCTTTGATCTCCCCAAGACCCCATTCTTTGTCCATAATGGGATTAACAGTGTCTTTTTTGTGGGGAAGTGGTGAAGAACCAATGGTTGTAAACCAAAGAGGGTAAAGGGTCTGGCACGGTGCCTGGCATACAGTGGGTTCTCATATATGGTAGGGTGGTAGCTACCATCATTTATTATATGACTGGGCACTCTGTCATTGGTGTATTGACAATTGCTAATGAGCATGTCCTTCATGCTCCATGTGGCCCCTGCCTTCAAGGGGGATGACTCTGTAGGGTAGGGGTTCTCAGCCTCCTTTCCCTCCCAACATGCACAGTGGGTAATATTCAGGTGACTGGCACACTCCCAGCATGCATTTCACAGGGCAGGATTTCAAGCTACACTTATATAATCTCCAGGCCAGCAAAGCAACATTATTACAGGAATGACCTAGATCCACTTAAACTTATATTAAAACAATAAATAAATAAAGGAAAGGAAAGGCAATCACCCTCAGATTTTGGTCTTTTGACTACAGTTTATTTGCAAACCAGCTCCCAGCTTCCACCTGCTGTCTTATAGAGTAAAAATGAGGGGCGACAGCTAACAGGTACCACTGAGGGCTCTCATTTCGGTGGGTTTGGGGTAAGTTCTATTCTCTCCTCTAGATATGAAGTGAAGGCCATTACCAGAGGAGTCTGGCCACTGTCCCCACTTGATTATGGAATGGTTCTCTCTTCGACCTTTGCTGAGTGCCTGGCTGAGGTGCTAAGATTTCTGCAGTGACCCTGGGAAAACACAGACATCCACGACCTTAGCTGGTGCCTCAGATGCTTGGCCAAGGGGTCAGGCCGGCCAGGTCCAGGAGGGCTCTCTCAGTCCAGCAGACAAGCTCAGGCTTGACCTCCCAAAGCAGCTGCTTTAATACTCAGTATCTTCAACTGGGGAATGGAATCCAACCTCACCTGACCCTCCCAGCACCCAACCCCCTCAGCCCAGCAGGACCAACTGTTCTCTCCTCTGTGTCCCCGAAGCACTTTGTTCTGTGGCTATTAAAGCACTCACTGTCAGTTTAAAACACACCTCTACCCCTTCCAGGGCAACACTTCTTATATTTTGTTTGTTAAAGTTTTTATACGATCTCAAATTTTTCATTAAAATGGCCGTGGAGTTTGCTTGGTTTTCTACCTATGAGATTGGAGTTGAAAACTGCATTGGTGGTTTGGAATCCCATTGGGTTCTTCTCTAGGTAGAAAGGGCTGTGGAAAATCTGGCTTGTCCAGAACCTTCCCTGGGGACACCACCCTTGAATCCTGCTTTCATCCATTGTGCAGTCAGTCAGCTAGCCATTCAACAAACACTGAACTACACTTTTGTGCCAGGCACTGTGCTAGACATGTAGTATATTGAGATGAAGACGACATGGGCTGTGCCTTGGAGGCCAACACAATGAGACTGTCTAGCCCTGGATGGTTGTAAATTGAAGTATAGGTGACCTACAATGTTGTAGTAGTTTCAGGTGTACAAACACAGATTTGACAATTCTGTACACTGCTCAGTGCTCACCAAGGTAATTGTAGTCACCATCTGTTAACCACACAAAACTACTGCAATATTATCGGCCACATTCTCTATGCTAGACTTTTCATCTCTGTCATTTCGTTCGCCTCTTCATCTGTCGAACCCTAGATTCCGCTGACACGTTGAAACTTCTTTCTAGAGCATGTTAACCTTAAGAGAAAACTGCCAGCCATTTTACCAGCAAAAACGGGTTTATTTGGAAATAGCAGAGAATTGCAATCCCAGGACGTGCAAGCTGTGGCAAAACTACAGGCAAGGCCAGAGGCAAGTCCGGGGAGCAAAAGGGAGGTAGGTAGCTCCTTTCCAGAGGGAAGGGGGAAGATGGGAGAGCTGTTATAATCAGGAAGTCCATTGGAGTAAACTGGGAGTTCGAAGTGTAGTGCCTCCTGATTGGCTGAGCTGTGACTGTCATTGGCGGGGCTGTTGCCAGGAGAGGAGGAGACCTTTCCTCCTCCTGCTGGGGCAGTAAACTAGTAGCTAAAGTAGTATTGGACTTGGTAAGGTGTAGGTCTTCCTGTTGGGGCTGTGAGAGCTCCCCCTGCTGGCCTCCCTCCTCTGTTTTAAACTCAACCATAACCTGAACTAAACTGGTTTCCTTTCATTAGTTTTCACAAGAAGTCAACATACAGGATTCCTTTCTGAATGCAATTTCCTGGAGCTTTGACACCATCTCTGTATTTAAAAATCTGCAGTATTTTTTATTCATCCGCCAAAAATCTCTGTTAGGCACTGTACCTGGAGTAGCGGGGTGGGGTGGTGGGGCAGGGAATATAAAGAAGAAAACATAAAATCTGTTCCTTCTAGGCACCTAAATCTAAATAACAGAAGTCACACATAGACAGAAAATCTGGCCTATTCTTTCATTTGTGATTGCACGTGGCATGCAGTCATTTGTTCATCCAAGCATAAGTATTTTTGGTGTGTGCTATGTGCTTTGGCTGTCGTAACACCGCGGGAGACCCAAGATGTGAACCTGCTCTCTGGGTACTTGGGGTCTCCCCGGGAAAGAGAAAGGGGGTCCAGAGTCCAGTAAACATCAGGCCGAAGTCAGTGGCTCAAAGAATGCTCTGGGGGCAAGGAGACCCGGCAACCAGTCGGTGTGAGCCTACTGGGTGCTTCATAGAGGCGGAGGATTGGAACCTGTACTGAGGAATGGAAAGGTCTTCAGGAGGGAGGGAGGGAGGACATCCTGGGCCAGGGGAAGGTCATGACAAAGGTCAAGACAAAGGTCAAGACAAAGGTCTTGAAGTGTTAGGAGTTTCTCACTAGAAACTGAGACATGAAGGGGATGGGAATAGGGTGGGGAGAATTTGCTCCAAACAATGCCCACTCGGGCCAGGACAGGTAGGGCCGGGGGTGGGGGGTGGTGATGGATACCTGACGTCGAATCTGCCCCCTGCAAGGAAGCTGAGCTTCTCATTTGTTCCTCTTACTTCCTTCACCCAGACTCTGGCCTGTTCAAAGACGGCATGATAACCTTCACACTTCCCTCTGCCATAAGGAGCTTGATCCTACAGAAGATACCAGACATCAGAAATATGTCCAGCGTGGCTGGGGGTAAGTAGTGATAGACGTTTAAAAAAAAAGAAAGAAAGAAAATCCCTAGAAATACCAGCGGTGCAGGGCCCAGGAATTCCTGAGACTTGTAGCTTCTGCCTGGGAGACAGGAAGTAAGAGCAGGATGATATTTGCTCGGGTCCCTAATTAATGTCCCAGCAGGTCTGGCAGTTGGGCCAGACTCAGGCGTGAACACCTTACCAGATGGCTCCGGTACCACCAGTTCTGCTTGGTCAACCCAACTCCACGGGGGGACCTGCCAATGGCCTCAGAAGATGAAAGGGGTTTTCTCTCGGGGGGAAAAGCACCCCCAGATAACACTGCATTTTAATCTGGTTTTTGATTCAGACCACGTCTCCCCGTTTTGTTCCTCTCTGGGTGCACCGTCTCCCCAGTCTCTTCCAGGAGTGACACTCAAGGCTCTGAAAGGTCCTGTGAGAGAAAATAGCCGTCAAAGTTGTCACTGACACAAGCAAGTCCCAGCAAAATTTCATGATACGAAAGACTTCCGGTTACCGGAATCGCCAAAGAGAAAAACCAGTAGCATGGTTTAAAGTTCTGGAGCAAGACAGTTTTCACTGACGTATCTGGCCTCTGTGGCTATTTCTGGACCAACAGAATTCTCTATTATTGCATAACAAAGCACCCCAGACTCACCGGCTTAAGCGATATTCTGCGATGACGCTGGCCTTAGCGGGGAGTTTTTCTGCTTCACGTGGTACCACGTCTGCTGGGGCTGGACCATCCATGATGGCTTCTTCCTCACATGTCTGGAGTGTCTACTGGGAGGCCCAGAGCACTTGGGGCCGGCCTAATGCTTCTCTCTTGCTAGGAAGCCTCGCCAGCAGTGGTAGCCAAACTTCTTTCCAGGGTAGCTCAAGATTCCTGGAGGAGGGGCTGTAATGCCCAAGCACGTATCAAACACCCGCTTGTGTCATGCTTCCTACCGTCCCGTTGGCAAAGCAAGGCACGTGGCCGAGGACAGAGTCAACGGGGAAGGAGCCACTCAGGGCTGTGAGCCCTAGGGAGCGTGCTTTGTAGAGAGCCACCAGGGTCATAGTCTCCCCAACCCTGTACACGACGTACCAGCAAACACCAGCTGAACCCCACTGCCTGCTAGCACCTCGGGGCTCCAAGAGAGCAGAGTGTACCAGTCTGGATGTAAGTCCCAGCTTGGCTCCTTCTGGCTGTAGCTGTGGGTAAGGTGTATGACCTCTCTAAGCTCACCTGCACCCTGAAAGTAACAGTTCAGTCCTCCCTCAGGAGCTGTCGGGAGGGGTAACTGAGCTCGTGGGGGTAAGATGTACCATCCAAGTCAGCCGCTGTCATGGAATGTTCCACAAGGAAAGAAGCTCATTCTGCAGAAGAGCTGCAGCACCTCAGTTCGGGACTACGTCTTCCGGGGCTTTAGATCAGATTAGGGACATTAGAGGTGCTTTTTTTTTTTCCCTCTCCCATCATTAAGTTAAAAAAAAAAAAAGAAAGAATGGACAACTTTGCTTTGAGGTAAAAGGACTCAGAAGGCTCACTTTGTTTCTCCTCACAAAGAAAAAGCTGTCATGACCTTAGATGGAGCCGGAGAGACCCAGGCAACACAGGAATCCGTTCAGACCCTCCCCTCACCCATCCCCCCCCCCCCCCAAGCCACCACTGAGCCCTCTATTGGTGTCTTGTTACTAATGGGAACAACTGGGGACTTGGTACCATCAGCAGTGGAGATGAACAAAATGAAAACACAGTGCCCTCTGAAGTGCGTTTAATTAAAAAGGAAACAAAGAAGCTTTGTGCTCATAATACCTCTCTGATTTGCGGTATTAAAAATCCAATTTGCTCTCACAACAGGCTTTGGAGGTAAGAAAGGAGGCGGCTAGGGAAAGCCAGGCTTTTAGGCTGGCTGGATTCCCTTCCACCTCACTCCAGACTATTTTTGGAGACACGCTGGGCTTGCTCGAGACATGCAGTCAGCTTCCTTGGGCTTTCAGCAGCTGGGAGTGTCCAGCTCGTCCCCATTTTCAAAGTCTGTAGCATTGGCAGGCACCGAGGGTTTGAGGCAATGAGTTCCAGGATGTTAGAGCAGAAGCTGGTGCTAGAACTTTCCGTACGGATGGTTGCATCTGCTTGTATCCACTTCTTTCTACCATCCCTGAGGAGGAAGGTGCCGGAATGGGTGGTGGACCCATCCTACAAAGGTCTGATGCCTGCAGTCCAATGGTGACCCTAGAGGGACTCAGGGGTCCCCTGTCTCAGGCTTAAATCCTGGCTCTGCCATGCCTCAGCCATGTGAAGTCACTTCATCTCTTTGAGCCTTGTTCTCCTTACGTATAAAATATAAGTGATTACGTCTACAAATGACTTAGCACAGAGAGCTAAGGAAAATATCAGAGCTAAAGAGAAAATACTAGCAGACAGTATCGTTGTGGAAAAGAGATGCCCACATGTTGATACGGCAACCTAGCATTTAGGAGAATTGTCACCAAGATTATTTCTCCAAAAGCAGCATAATTATGTTTTTCTTTGGGATGGTGTGTTTAAAGGAAATAATCCCTTAAAAAAAAAAACAAACCATAAGTTTTCTTGTTTGTTTTTTCCTCCAGTTACA
Organism: Panthera tigris; assembly: GCF_018350195.1. Lineage (NCBI taxonomy): Eukaryota > Metazoa > Chordata > Mammalia > Carnivora > Felidae > Panthera > Panthera tigris. The sequence goes on from NC_056665.1 coordinate 133,679,682, forward strand.
GAATGATACCTATTTATTACATACATTTTAGAACTGAGAAAAGCACAGAAGAGAACATTAAATATCACGCAGTCCTGATACAGGAGATAACTGTGATTAACATGTAGATGTATTTCCTTCTAGTTATTTCTCTCATGAACTGTATAAAAAGGAGAATATGCCCCAAATACGGTTTTGTTATCTAGTTTTGTTCCTTTAACCGTACGTTACAAACCATCATTAAATATTCCTTCAGTACCATAATTGTAAATGTCCATGCAAGAGTCCATATTCATGCCTCCAACCCCTACTTCCTGTACACCTGTGTGTTAGGTTATTAACACACAGGAATGAACTCCCAGAGTTCTCTTTGAGGCAGGTGTCATTACTGCCATCTCCTCCTTGGGAATACCAAGGCTCAGGGGCACACTGCTGGTCAGAGGCCGAATCAGGATTCAAACACAGGTTTGTTTAGCTGTCAAAGGACTTCCCATTCCAGAAGAGGGCTCCTTACCACAGGAGGTGGTGTCATGCAAGTGGGGGGTCTTCCCCCATAGCTGAAGTAAGACTACCTCCTTGGAGGGGGAGTCAAGGATTCTGTGAGCCTACTCAGTCAAGAATCTGCCCAGACAAAAGACATGAGCAGTGTCTTTCCCACAAAGGATACCCAAATGGCCAATAAAACCTATGAAAGTCACTCAACCGCATTGGTCTTCAGGGCAATGCAAATTAAAACCGCAGTGTGAGGCCACTACCCACCTGCCAGGGTGGATGGAATGGAAAAGATAGGCAACAGCAAACAGTGGAGAGGATAAGGAACAAGCAAGAACTTGCAATATAAATTGGTACAACCGCTTTGGAAACCGCTTAGCTAAACATGTATATACCCTGCAACCCTAGGGGTATGCCAGACAGAAATGCACCCCAACATGCGTGTATTAAAATGCTCATGGCAGCACCATTTATAATAACCCCAAACTGGAAGCCATTCAAATGTCCATCCACAACAGGACTGGGTAAATACATTGTGGTAATGAATATATCACACAGCAATGAGAATGAACCAGCTGTTGTCAAACACAAAGGTATGGATGGATCTCCCGGACATACGATTGAGTGACAGAAGCCAGACTCAAAAGGCTCACATTGTATGATTCCATTATATGAAGAACAGGCAAGAGTAACCCATGGTGTTAGAAGTCACGGTAGCGGCCACCTTCGAGGCTGGGGTGATTAACTATAAGGGGCATAGAGGGATTCTGGAATGTTGATAATGTTGTTTCTTGACCTGGGTGTCGGTTACGTGTTCATCAAGTTGTACACTTATGGGCATTTTTCTGTGCTGTGCTACGATAAAGAGTTAAAATTGAAAGGCTCTACCAAGAGGCAACCGACTATGCCTGTGTCCCTTCTCTCACCAAACTCAGGGCTCCGACCAGCCAGCATGGTGGTCCTGCACAGGTCCCTGGCTCCAGCCTTTGAAAAGTTCTGCCAAGCCAACAATGGTCCTCTGCCCCTACTGGGCCTGACTGAGCCAGGCAAGTGGACGTTGCCTACCCCGAACGCTGTTCTGGACACCAGGTAAAATGCTTGGGTTACCAGGGTTCAAGCTTGGGAGTGGCCACATGCAGCAGCCAGGTGTGTCTGTCAACGGGGACCTCTTTGTCCAGTCATGGGGATGCTCAGTACCTGGTACAAGGCCTCACCCATGACTCTTGCTCAGGGATGAGCTGTCCTCCCCTCCATTCCCATCCCTGTCCCTGTCCCTTGCCCTGGGAAAAATCTTGGGGATCACCAAGATAGTCCTGCCCTGGCTGCAGAAATGCCGCTGGCACCTCCCATCATCCACTTCCTCACCCAAGCCAGAAATCGGAAGCACTGGATGAAGAAGAAAGTAAAAACACTTGCATTACTGGTACCTACCCAGGGAGAGCCGTTATTAACACTGTGGGTATGTTCTCACAGACTTCGAAAATACAACATATTGAATAAATGGGCCTACTGATTCTGCTTCCTCCATAGCACCCCAACGAGCCCACCTTTCTCCCACGACCCCAGCTCAGGCTCACATCCCTTCTGCTCGCCCACCTGAGTGACTTTTCCTAAATGCTAGGTCTGATCACATGACTCCCCCATTTAAAATCTTCAGTGCCATGGAGCGCCTGAGTGGCTCAGTTGGGTAAGCATCCAACTTCGGCTCAGGTCATGATCTCATGGTTTGTGGGTTCAAGCCCTGCATCGGGCTCTGTGCTGTCAGCCCGGAGTCTAGAGCCTCCTACGGATTCTGTGTATCTTGGTCTCTCTGCCCTTTCCCTGCTCATGCTCTGTCTCTCTTCTCTCTCAAAAATAAATAAACAATTTTAAAAACATAAATAAATAAATAAATAAATAAATAAACTCTTCAGTGCCTTCCCATGACTTGCACCTTGGCCTGATACCTGGTCACCTGTAGTGACCAGGCCCTGGCTCAGTGTCTCCCCTCCCCCATGACACTCCAGCCATCCCCAGCCATCTCCCCAGAGAGAAAGCTCCCCCCGAACATTCTGCTGCTACCATTTTGTGGACTCTGGGCTAGGAGAGTCCTTCAGAGACGCCACCCAGACCTGAGGTCAGCTCCTTCTGTTTTTTTTCCTAGTACCCCCCAGGCTACCATCTTGGGGACTCTTAGAGCAGATCGCACGGGGTGTCACATGTTTGATGCCTCCATGCTGTTCACATACTGTTCCCTCTGCCTAGGATGTGCTTTCCCCCTTGTTCAGCTGGTGAACTCCTGTCCATCCCTCAGGATCCAGCTCCAGCACCTTCCCCTTTGTGGGGGAGAGTGAGTTCCTCCCTTCCGTGGGTCACTCCTCCACCCACACTGTTAACACTCACTGCTCTGTGTTGCAAGTATTTGTTTTCAGTGCAGTCTCACCGCCAACGTAGGATTGCATACTTCTTATGGGCTGGGCCGATGTCCTCTCTGTCACTGTTGTCCCATCACCTGGCTTGTGCTTGGCACAGAGGAATGGCTCAACAAAATAATTTTGGAGTGAATAAAGAACTGGCTTAAAACCATATTTTTTTTTTAATTTTTTTTTTCAACGTTTTTTATTTATTTTTGGGACAGAGAGAGACAGAGCATGAACGGGGGAGGGGCAGAGAGAGAGGGAGACACAGAATCTGAAACAGGCTCCAGGCTCCGAGCCATTAGCCCAGAGCCTGACGCGGGGCTCGAACTCACGGACCGCGAGATCGTGACCTGGCTGAAGTCGGACGCTCAACCGACTGCGCCACCCAGGCGCACCAAACCATATTTTAATTCTACAGAAAAGTCTCTTTTTTTAAAAGATTTTTTTAAGCTTATTTATTTATTTTTGAGAGAGAGCACAAGTGGGGGAAGAGCAGAGAGAGAGAGAGAGAGAGAGAGAGAGAGAGAATCCCAAGCAGGCTCCACACTGTCAGTGCAGCGTCCGACATGGGGCTCAAACTCATTAATCTGAGCCGAAATCAAGAGTCGGAGGCCTAACCAACTGCGCCACCCAGGGACCCCAATCCCCATTCTTTTTAAAAATGCATGGTCAGGGGCCATCTTGATTCTGGAACTATGAGCTTCCCCCCAGGACAGGGTGTCCCTAGTTCCGGAAGTACGAGTTTGGTGCCCGCGGAGGCAGCCTGACCTCATTGGGGGAGTACTCAGAGCAGCTGAGGGACATGGTGACCTTCCTCCCGGAGTGCAGCTCCTCCCTGGAAGCAGCCTTGGAGAAGGTGGGGCTCCCCAGAAGAGACTCCGTAGGGCATGGTCACGTGGGTGCGTACGAGGTAGGACACAATCTCCAAGGGCAGAATGACCTGAAAATGTGCATCACCTTGTATTTTCCTGTGGTGGGGAGAACATGCACTCAGGAGGTCAGAGACTAAAGTGACCTGAGCTCAGCCACTCTCTTGCTGTGCAACCCGACAAGTGGTTAACCTCTCTGAGCTTGTCCCCTCATCTGGAAAATGGAATGTCCAGCCTCTCTCGTGCCCACCTCTGGGATTGCTGTGAGCTCCCAGGGTGGCCTTGAGTGTTCAAGTCAAGCCCTTATAGACATTGTGGCAACTGTGTAAACCAAACCTGTCTGGAATTTGTCTGGCTCCTTTAACTTAGAGCATCTCAGTGAGCTTTTTGAAAATCCTCCTTGGCTCAAACTTCCTGGCATCGGGCAGAATGTGCCTGGCCAGGTAAATGGCCCGGGGATTTGTGGCAGGGCCTTGGCCAGCCTGTTGGCTGCCGGGTTATGTTTCTGTCAGGAAAGCTGGGTTCTGTTCTTGGCCAGCGGTGGCCCCTGGGGGTCGCCTCTCCTGGGACGTGCCCGCTGCTAGGGGTCACCTCCCTGCCGTGTCTCTGAAGTTCCATTCCAGCCACTGCTTGTCAAGGCAGGAGAACCAGATTCCCTCATTCCCCTGACCCCCCTCCAGGACATCGTGTGAATCAGCCCACGTCAACGGCCAGCTGCAGGGTCCTCTGTGGAGGACTTGGACTGCAGATTTGGTCTTGGGCTTCCGGACATTTATTGAAACTTGCCTGGGTTGGGCTCCTGCCAGAGAGGCCCGAGCTGCCTCTGATGAGAAACAATTTTCATGAGTGAAGCATGTGCCTGAGCAGTTTTCTTAAAGGTAGGGAAGGGCGGAGACAGCAGTCACTGGCAGGGGCCCTGGGGCAGAGGTGGCCCCCAAACACACCGCCCTTGGCAGCGGGTACATCATGGGCAGTCTGTCATTGAGATGAGGAAACTGAGGCCTGGAGAGAGAAAAGGACCCGCCCAAATCCCAAAGCCAGACCCTACCCTAGGACTCCTGGCTCCCGTTTATGAAATGTCACTAGTAGAAGTGTGACGATTAAGGGATGCTTTGCACAGCATGTTCATCACTGCCATGGTCAGTGCTCAGGGGAGCCATGGTTTTCCCATGACAGCTCACTTACCAAATAGCCTTCTGTTCAGTACGGTTGCCTCTGGCCCTTGGCTCCTGGGAGATACGGCCAGGCAGCCATCTTGGATTCAGGTGGGGCCCTGAGGGGCAGCCTCGGGGAGCGCTGCCTGTCCCCTGTGAAAGTCCCTGACGCGTGTCCCTTCCCCAGTGCTGTGATTCAGACACCGACCGGGCAGGCACGCCAAAGTTTCATCCTGCAGCCACCAGGGACTGCCAGGGAGGAAAACTTGTCCCTTCTTCCCTTCTAGGCCCTTTGGCTGGTCTAACACTTAGATCGACAGGAGGTGGATTAACAGGAGAAAACTAAATTTAATGTCATACCTACAGGAGCCCCAAATATGTGAGGCTCAAAGAAGTGACCAAAACAGATAGCTTTTACACCTTTCAGACAAAGAAACAATGAATTTGTGAAGAATTGGTAAGACAAGTTTGAGCTTGGGGTAGTAAATTCACGAGGAAGTCACAAGGTTTGTTTACATAGCCCTCTCGGCCTTGATTTCCCATCTCTGGAGATAAAGATGCCTTCTACCCTCTTGGTACGGGGAGGGTCCCTTCACGTGGGAGGATTATTTCCTGCTTTTCAGCGGGGGGGGGGGGGGGGTTGCTGGAAAGGGGTGTAGAGTGTTTTTCTTGCACTGGCGGTTTCTCAAGTAACTTTAATTCAAAACAATCTGTATGCCAAACTGGTGTATTTTGGGGTGGCATTTTCCCCCCTCAGTGCCAACAGCAAGCGCTTTGGGCAGCAGCCACGTCCCAGTGGATCATCATCCTGGCCACATTCTAAATCATTCATAAGCCCCACGGCAGCCACCAGAAACCATTCAGACCACAAACACCACCACCAGTGAAAGTCACACAGGTCATTCTAAGGCAGGAGGAGGGAGGCAGGGCTCAGTGGGGCCCCCATCCCCAGTGTGGACTCGAGGCAGAGCAGATCCCAATGCCTCCTGAGACATCCCTTGTCCTTGGAACCCTCTGCCGCTGACTGTCTTAGAGGTCTTCACCTGCGGTCCACGGACCCCTAGAGGTCTGTGGAGAAAATCCAGAGGACCCATGAAATTGGATGGGGAAAAAATTACATCTTTATTTTTATAGCCTCAGACTGAAACTGAGCATTTCCTTTGATTATGAATGCAGACAAGGAACTACAGTTGTATCAGCAGACCCTGTGATTTTGTGGCTGCCCAGAGAACTCCCAGATAGCTTCATGTCTCATGGCCATGCTGATAGCACAAAAATATCCTATATGTTGATCACTACACCAAAATTATAATGGTAGGTCTGCCGTCTTGTTCCCCAAGCTGTTAATGAAGGATACATATCGCTGCATCACATTTTTTCATAAGTTGGTAACTGCATGTGCGATATAATTGGTTGGCTTTGTAAACCTCTGCGTTTCTTTTTCTGTAGTTAAAAACATTGCTTTAAGTGCTTTAAGCTACCAGAGCATCCACAGCACATACAAGGTTCTCTGTTTTAGACCAATAAATACCAGCAGGCTTTCTCATTTCTATGTCACATAAAAGTAGAAGCAACATGGGGCACCTGGGTGGCTCAGTTGGTTGGTTGAGCGTCCAACTCTTGATTTTGGCTCAGGTCATGATTTCACAGTGTTGCGGGTTCAAGCCCCCCATCTGGCTCTGCGTGGGTAGAGAGGAGCCTGCTTGGGATTCTCTCTCTCCCTCTCTCTCTCTGCCTCTCCCCTGCTGGCACTGTCTCTGTCACTAAATAATATAATATGATATAATATAATATAATATAATATAATATAATATAATATAATATATTAAATCAGTCTTAAAAACAAACAAAAAGTAGAAGCTATAATTTTATAATAGCTGCTTGGATCCCCTCTTTCATTCAGCTGCTTTGAACTCCTGGTGTTCAGGCTTTCCATCTGTGTTAATTCTGTTTTTCAACTTGTTTTCCTTGATTTCTTTTCAGACGACAGCGCCTTGTGCTACCATTGCTGGCTTTTGCTGCCACCTGGTGGTCACAATGCGGCCCATCCCCAATAACAAGCTGGAAGGGCTGGTGCCGGCCAGTTGCTCCCCAGGGAATAAGGGACATCCCATTCATATCGGCGACCCCGGTGAGTGTCCACTCTCATTCAGTATTCTGACAGCCACCCCTGAACTTCAGCACGAGAAGACGGGAACCTGCTATGTTCCCGAACTCCCCCGGCTTGTCCTCATCTTCCCAGGGGTCCTGGGCGTCCTGGACAAGGATCAGACTCCCGCAGCAGCTTTCGGGCTGGGTTTACAGAGGCCCCTCAGGTGTAAAGGTGTTGCCCTTGGCAGAATAGTCAGCCTCACCCATCATCTCCCATGAACTTAAGGTGAACCTGAAGGGTCGGGGGAAGCAGGTGGTAGAGAATGACAGCACGGCTATGTGTCCCGGGACTTGAGCTGAGAGCAACCTCTAATCCAGGCTGTTGGTCAGCAGCGTATTTAGCAGGGGAAGGCTTTGTTCCAAATGTTCACTTCAACTGATCCCCAGGGTATTAACTCAGTCTGAGAGTGAGTGAGCAGATCCAAGAGTGACAGCTGTCCAGGCCTCTTTGTGGTTCTCAGAGGACCTGGTGAGAACCTGGGATTGGGTCTTGGGTGAGAGTCAAAGCTCAGTGTAACTGAATTTGCTCAACTGTGTAAAACGAGCCAATCAGACAAAACCTGCTTTCTCTAAAGATGCAATCAACAGCGGGGCCACCTTCCTCTTAGAAAGATGATCTCAGGACCCCCCAAAGCAAAGTGCATTGATGAATCATTGAATTGTCTTCTCCTCGGTGGGCTTGGGTTGGCCCAACACATCCATCTTTGCTGTCCTCATGAGCCTTCTGATGCCAGACCATCAGTAGGGGTGCTGTTGGTGGTTAAGCAACAGAGTTTAGGTCTGCATTATGTGACTCAGCTTGTACCAAGATAAATGTGGGCTCACAAGTGCTGGCTTGGTTAGCAACCTGCACAAGGTGCTGGGCTAAGTGCACCCAAGACTCCTCCAGCAATCAAACCAGGGGTTTGAGGTTCTGTGTTCGGAAACTGTGCTACTCAGAATGGGCTAGAAGTTAGCAAGCGCCCTGGGTTGTTAAAGTCCCAATTCCTTTTCTCCAGTACCATCGACAGCAATCCTAGGACCAGAGTCTGTCTGGGAGAAAGAAGCATAAACCACTCAATGTGTGTCAACTTGGATGGGACCTACTAGGGCAGGATCCGATGGACTTCATTTTCTTTTTCCATTTGCAGAATGGTTGGGAATCAAAGATCTTTCTAGACCTGACTATGGGGAGCCTGTGGTGTGTCAGCCAGGGGACGTCCCAGTGTTCTGACCTTCTCCAATGACCAGCCTCGAAGCTGTCAGCAGCTGCAGTATGTCTGGGCTTATGGGACACAATCACCATGACCCACGATGGAAACCAGTGGGGCTCTAGTTCTTGAAAGCATAGACTCACAGTGCAGTGATTTAAGAAATAGAGTCATAATGGGCTCCTGGGTGACTCAGTCAGTTGAGTGTCCGACTTTGGCTCAGGTCACAATCTCACAGTTTTTGAGTCCCCGCACTGCATTCGAGCCCTGCTCACGCTGACAGCGCAGAGGCAGCTTTGGATCCTCTGTCCCCCTTCCCTCTGCCCTTCCCCCACTCATGCTCTCTCAAAAATAAATAAACATTAAAAACAAAAAAGAAACAGAGTCACAAAACAGAACCCAAAGCATACAGGTCTCACTGGCTTCCTTCTTCCCTTCTCAAGGCTGGGTCTCACCAGCAGCTCGTCTCTCAGCCCAAGGATGCTTTGATTAAAATATTTCTCACTGCAGAGGGCTCCCAGCCCATTGTGATAGAATCTAGACCAATATTTAGCTTGACTCTCTGAGACATTTTGAAGGTGGGTGGGGCTTGTGAAAACAAGAGCGAAGGCAAAAGCACAGCTAAACACACCATTCCACGTGGTGTTGGCAAGGTGCAGCGGGCCCCACCTCATCTTCAGTTCTGCCTCGGGAGGTTTGTTACCCACAGTCAACTGCAGTCAAGAAGCAGATGATCCTCCTTCCGACGAATCATCAGAAGGTCAGTAGTGGCGTCCCACTCCATCACAATGCCTACTGGTCACTCACCTCGCTTCATTCAGCTCTCACGCAGGCACGTTATCACCTCACATGATCACAAGAGGAAGAGTGCCTACAGTACCAGAAGGTATTTTTAGAAAGGGAGACCACATTCACATAACTTTTATTATAGTATATTGTTATAATCGCTCTATTATTAGTTAGCCTTCTTAATCCTACTGTGCCTAATTTATAAACTAAACTTTATCATAGGGATGTACATATAGGGAAAAACATAGTCTGTAGGGCTTGGTGCTATCCGCGGTTTCCTGTCCACGGGGGGTCTTGGAACAGATCTTCATCTGGCAGGACCTCCGTATTTGAAAGTGATGTATATACAGTCAGTTTATTTTTCCCCAAGTGTAGGATGCTATTACAACGAAGCGACACACGAGGGCGCCCTAACTAGCTCACAGTAAGGTAGGGATGTGATAAAACATTAACTATTGCGGTCTATTTCATAGACACTGGAAAATTCTAGCCAGGTCAGCCACACTCACACTACAATCCATAGAATTTAGTGTTACTTTAATTGATTTTGAAATCATTCATATAAGTTTAGCTATCAGAATGGCCTCATGACAGGGGAAGATTAATATGGTGATGAGATCCGTGGAATTCTGTTATCTAACATTAAATGTATGAGGCACCTGCTATGTACCAGGCATGGACCCAGATCTTGGTAATAAAATGCTGCATGAGACAAGATGCAGTTCTCAGGGAGTGTGTGGTCATTTCTGAGTGTGTGTGTGCTCATGTGTGTGCACACATCCACACACGTGCAGTAAATATTGTCTAGCACGGTGGCCTCACTCCTCTCTGCCACCAGCCACAGGGGACGCCCTGTTCTGCAGCAAACCCCAGCCCATTAGCTCTGGCTGGAAATAGCCTTTCTGACTGTAAATGATACCAAGTGACGTCATTGGCTTAGGGATGACCTTGAATATTTCTGAGTTACAAAAGTCATGCTCAAACTTCAACATTTGAACTTCTCTCGGTGCTAGATTAGTTGCTACACACCTCACAGCTGGTGGGGAAAAACCCTGTGTCATCTTCTGAGCTGACTGTTCTGATGTGTACCTGGCATTAGAGTGATCAGTTTTAGATGCTGTCTAAAGTGATTACATTCATCAAAATCCTTAGTCCTTGCCTGTCTAAAAACGAAGTTAGAATGCTTTCTGCAGTTATCAGTAGGTTTTCCTTCTGAAGTGTTGACCAACTTTGGACTTTTGTTAAATCTGAAAAAAATGTGACTGTTTTCCGTGAAATTCGAAACATTTGTGTGTTGAGACACTCGAATTCTGAGATAAGTAAACAAAGGTCCCTCATCTCTGGGAGCACATAGCTGAGTAGGAGTGGAAGCACTCTAGGATAATAATGACAGTGAAGAAAGCAGAAGACGTAAATGAAGGACAGGAGGTATTAAGCACCTAAATGAGCCAGGCACAAAAGCATAGGACGAGTAAGATACCGTGCCTGATTCAGTGAGGCAAACCATCACTTATTGAAGGTTTACTCTGAACCACTTGGAGAAAACACTGTTATGTGCATTTTCCAGTTCTGACAACAACCATCTGAAGCATTATCATGATGATATAGTTGAAGAAACGTGTTTAGAGAAGATAAAGTCTCATCTCCAACTCTGTTTGGCCCACTAAAGCCAGTTCTTTAAAACTATACTAGAGTGCCCGGGATTCACATTGCCCAGGATTTAGTGTGGGAGAGGCGTGTTGTTTTGTTTGTGTTTTGTTTTGAGGGAGGGAGGGTGCAAGAGAGAAGGTGTGAGTGAGGGAGTGGCAGAGGGAGAGAGAGGGAATCTTTTTTAAAAAATATTTTTAAAGTTTATGTATTTATTTTGAGAGAGAGGATGCAAGCAGGGGAGGGGCAGAAAGAGAGAGACTCTTAAGTAGGCTCCACGATCAGCACGGAGTCCAATGTGGGGCTCAATACCGCCACCCTGGGATCATAACCTGAGCTGAAATCGAGAGCCAGACACTCAACGGACTGAGCCCCTTTTTTTGGAGGGGGGAGGAGTTTTTTAAAGAACAAAGTTAGCATATACCAAATCAAAATAAAAGTCCTATGGGAAAAAAAAGGAGGTATGTTCAGAGAGAGCTATTTATTAGCAAAGTACAGAAAGATGGCTTCATGCATTGTAAGAGTTCAGTAAGTACTTTCGGATACCCGTGGGATTAAATTGACGGAAATTCCTAGAGCCCTATCTGTAGCTATGGCTGTACCTCCCTTCTCCCTTCTTCCATACCCAACTCATCTTCACTTTCCTAAAAATTGGAGGCACTTGTTTGAGTGGGACTTGATTTAGCCATAAGACAGTTTTTTCTGACTTGGTGCAAGAAGCCGTGAAGCACTGTTGGCAGAGTCGATGCATGGTGCCATCTTGCCCGTCCGACAGTGGGCTAGATGAGAATGAACTGAGTCTAATGAAGTGAGTGCATTCAGGCCCTCTTGATGTGTGTTTCAGAGACCCCGCTGGCTTTCACCAGTGCACTGGGTTGCACAGTCATGACCAACCTGAAGAATACAGAGGCTCCACCCAGTTGTCTTACCCCTGAGGGAATCCCTGAGGTCCATCCCATTTCCCAAGATCCTTTGCACTACAGCATCGCATCGGCTTCAGCTGTTCAGAAGATTAGAGAACTGGAGACTATAATTGCCACAGACCCAGGTAAGAAACAAAGTGTTCACACCTTAATGACTTGGAGAAATTCATCATTGAAGTAATGGTCGGTGAAAAAGGCAGCATGCAAAGTACATGCATCTATAGTACGAATTTTTTATGAAAAGAAGAATTTATTCCTCTTTATTTAACTAGCGCTATCAAAGAGAAGAAGTTGCTGTTTTACCAAGAAAGTAGGCATAGCCTTGGGGCACCTGGGTGGCTCAGTTGCTTAAGCGTCCAACTTTGGCTGAGGTCATGATCTCACGATTTGTGAGTTCAAGCCCCACATCGGGCTCTGTGCTGACAGTTCGGACCCTGGAGCCTGCTTCAAATTCTCTACCTCCCTCTCTCTCTGACCTTACCCTGCTCTCTCTCTCTCTCTCTCTCTGTCTCAAAACTAAATAAATATTTTTAAAAATTTAGGGGCACCTGGGTGGCTCAGTCGGTTAAGCATCTGACTTTGGCTCAGATTGATCTCATCGTTTGTGAGTTCAAGCCCCATATCGGGCTCTGTGCTGACAGCTCAGAGCCTGGAACCTGCTTCAGATTCTGTGTCTCCCTCTCTCTCTGACCCTCTCCTGCTCACACTCTGTGTGTGTCTCTCTCTCAAAAATAAATAAACATTAAAAAATTTTTTTAAAAAAATTTTAAACAGATATTCAGAATCCAAACTTTTTTTTTTTTCCAAACTCTTTAAAAAGTGACTTGAGAGTCATTAAGATACTTGTTTGAGTCGTCTTTCCCCTCCACCTCCACCTACATATGCAAGGGTCAGCTGCCTAAATTCCCTCTTTGCCTCTACTGAGCATTCCCACAGTGTGATTTTTTATTTTATTTTATTTTATTTTATTTTATTTTTTAATGTTTATTTATTTTTGAGACAGAGAGAGACAGAGCATGAACCGGTGAGGGTCAGAGAGAGGGAGACACAGAATATGAAACAGGCTCCAGGCTCTGAGCTGTCAGCACAGAGCCCAACGCGGGGCTCGAACTCATGGGCCGTGAGATCATGACCTGAGCCGAAGTCGGCCGCTTAACCGACTGAGCCACCCAGGCGCCCCCACAGTGTGATTTTTAAAAAATGTTTATAGTGTGTATGAATCCCCCAAAAATGCACCAAAATTCTAATGTTGATGATCTCTGGGTAGTTCGACTATGAATAATTTTTGGGGTTTTTATTTATGTTTTTTTCCCCCAAAATTGTCAACACTAAAGATAAGAGGGACTTTGGAAGGTGAGCTTATTAATTGGGCACATTGCCAGCAGGACTCAGTTGGGACCGGGTAGGTAAGAAAAGAGGGAGTATGGTTCCTAGGTAGTCAACTGGCACCATTTAAACAAGTCACCCCTGGGTTTCAGTGTCCCTAATCCCATCTTTTTGTGCCATTGCCCTGAGGTTGGGTGCAGAATAGGCTGTTCTGGGCAACAGAGGTGGGGGCGGGGGGCTGGGTTGCCACTCACTTGCAGATGCTGGAAGGGCAGGACCCTGCAAGAGACAGCCTCACAAGAGTTTGGAAGCAACATGTATATTGTATATTGAGTCTCAGAGAAAGGACATTCCTTCTATGGCTTGCGGCCTGCTGGCTTCCTAGACATGAGATCCACTAGGGGTCTTCTGGTTGCAAGTAGGAGGAGGTTGGCTGTAAGCCAGTCGAGGGGCTTTTCTCTTTCCCCTGCAGCACCGTTTTTAAGAGCCAAAGGTTTAATTTTTAAACATACGACCAGCAGAGGGCGCTGATGTGCATGGAAATTCCATCAATTTGCTGGCTAGTGCTCCCCAGAGAATTAAGGAGCAGCCTTCCCAGCTGCTCTCCCCGTATGTTAAAAGCTTTGACACATTTCAGGGCACCTGGGTGGCTCAGTTGATTAAGCCATTAAGCGTGATCTCATGGTTTGTGGGTTTGAGCGCTACATCCAGCTCTGTGCTGACAGTGCGAATCCTGCTTGGGATTCTCTCTCTTCCTCTCTGCCCCTCCTCTGTGTTCTCTCTTTTTCTCTCAAAATAAATAAATTTTTTAAAAAAATGTAAAAGCTTTGACACATTTCATCTTATTGAATTCCTCCAGTGACCCTATGAGACAGCTATTATTAACTTTAACAGATGAGGAAACTAAGGCATGTAAGGTTAAGAAACTTGCCCAAGTCCACCTAGCTAGCAGATGGTCGGGGCAGATATTGAATCCACGCTAACAGACTCCAAAGCCCACGATCCACAAATGTTGGATAAATTGGAATCTGAGTTTAAATCGTATATCATGGTCCCACTGGGCCAGTTAAAACAGTGCTCTGGTCTCTCCTGGCTCACACCCCATTTCTTCTGCACCTTCTCATGGGCTGTAATTCTAGACTTGGTAGCTCTTTGTACTTTGAATGTCTGGTGAAGGCATATAGTGGTCTCCCTGCTGGCCCATCTGATCCCTGTTTCCTAAGCAGATACCTGGATTGATGGTGGTGGGTCCCCTGTGGAGAGCAGAGGGGTAAGGTCAGCCTGGAGACATCGACCCTCCTGGCCAAAGTCCCATCACCTAGACAGAACTGATGACAGTAACATCAGTACAGAGAGCAGCAGCTGGGCAGAGTCATAGAGCAGCCAGCCAGGGTGCCTTTTTATGTTAAATAATACTGTGGCCAAAAATCAAATAGTTCCAGGACCAGTAACCAGCCTTAAAAATGTCTGATCTCAGGGTGCCTGGGTGGCTCAGTCAGTTGAGTGTCTAACTATTGATTTCGGCTCAGGTCATGGTCCCAGGGCTGTAGGATTGAGTCCAATGTTGGACTTTTTGCAGAGCATGGAGTCTACTTAAGATTCTCTCACTCTCTCCCTCTGCGCCTCTCCCCAGCTCATGCTCTCTCTTTCTCTCTAAAATTTAAAAAAAAAAAAAAAAAAGTCTTCTCTCTCCCCTGGGTTTGGGATCAAAGGTCTACAGTAGCAAAATTTCCTTCAAAACCACAGGGCATAGCTTTTTGATTTTTTGTATGTCTGTTAGGTTGTTCATTCATTCATTCATTCATTGGTTCTGCAAAGAGTATGGTTTCTTTTACATATAAACCCACAGTAAATTTGAGATCTATACCTATCACAGGTGCACCTTTAAGGACATATGTATATATGGAGTTGAATGCTTATGGCTATATATATATATAGAGAGAGAGAGAGAGAGAGAGAGCACCTCTTACATAGTTGGTCTCCTGGGTGGATTTTTTTTTTTAATTTCTGCAATACTTTCTCCCTCACAAACATTCTTATCCAGGCTATATCTCTTCCACTCAGCACAAGGGTCATAAGGGAAGATGAATTATTAACTCTGCCATTAGCTCAGATAAAAAAGTAAGTGGGAAGTAAATTTACTGTAGACCCAGCACACCCTAACTTACTAAGAATGACCTAGGAGGTCATCCACAAAGCCCCCCTTCAGTGCTTAGTCAGACTGTGTCAAGGTTTGAAGCATGAGGGTTGGGGGAAAGGCAGATTCATGACTGTCCGGATGTGCCAGTACGGTCTATTAAGGAACATCTTTAATCCCCAAGAACAATAGATGCTTTTGATTCCTACTATATTACATAAGCAGATACAAGATTAATGGTGGTATACTGAGCATTACTCACTATTAGAGCCACTCAGTCATTTTTGAGACGATGTTGGCTTGCATTTGAGGTGCCTGGGGAATATGAAGGAACACAGGGTTCATAGCGACGATGCTTCTCTCATAATAAAATCATCGCAAATGATGAAATCATACACTGCTCTAAATTTGACAAAGTTCTCTCTCTCTCCTCCTCTCACTTTTGTTATCACATCCTATGAAATAGGTTACATTCCAATTACTTTCTTTAAAAATGTTCTTCTTTCCTTTCACCAACAGCAGTTCATACTCGTTGGAGAAGCAGCAGAAAATATATGAACGTAAACAGGCAGTAAAGATGACCAGAATCGGGGCACCTGGGTGGCTCTGTCGGTTTGTGAGATCGAGCCCCCCAACTCAGGCTCTGTGCTGACAGTGCAGAGCCTGCTTGGGGTTCTCTCTCTCCCTCTCTCTCTCTGCCCCTTCTCTGCTCTCTCTCTCGCTCTCTCAAAAGAAATAAATAAACATTAAAAAAATTACCAAAATCTCATCCCAATGAACCATTATCAGCCATTCAATATTTGCCCTTAAGGTCTTTTACTTCAGTCTTAAACCTGTAAGACTGAAGAAATATATATAGAGAAAGAATATATATATATATATAGAATATATATTCTTTCTCTATATATAAACAAATTGTAAATATATTTTTCCTTTTATATTGCAAACATCCTTCCATGTCATTAGCTTTCTACAACATCCTTTCTAATGTTTGCCTAGAATTCCATTTGAGGAATGTGCCACCATTTATATTATTATCCTGTCACTTGGCACCACAAACAAGGCTGTGATGAACGCCTTCTGACTATGTGTGTGGACCCCCCCACAATCACTTTATGAGGGTAAATTCCTACACGTGAATTGCTGGTGCCACTAGAATGTGCCAATCTAAGGTCAAAGCGCCCTCCAGACAAATGTTCAGTTGGCGCTCCTACTGGAGGTATGTGAAGGGCCCTTTCCCTGCACCCTCCTCCACCTGGACACCCCCCCCCCCCATGCTCCACTAGGAAACTGAGGTCTGGAGCAATCCAGGGATGAGGCCAAGGTCACACAGCTACCATGTTCCAACACCTGGGCTTGAATGGAAGTTTCCGGATTCTAAGTCTGGAACTGTCTCCCCACAACAGAAAGCCCAACCCTGTGTCCCTTCATGTTCTCCAGGCAGCTCAAGGCCGAGCTGACCTCCTCTGGCTGCATCCCTCAGCCCACCTCTCGTTTCAGCCACAGCTTGTGGGAGAAGTTCTGAGCCACATCCTGCCTTTACGGGGCGCAGATATGCTCTGGGGTGCCCTGAATACGGACAGGGTCATGATGAAATGTGACAGGCCCTGGGAGGCTGTGCTGCCCAGTTGGGACCAGGTTGACAGTCACCAGTAGGCATCACAGCAGATGCCGTTGGCGCCCCACCTGTCTCCCCTGCCCCCAGGGGTTCACCTGCTGCTGCAGTGGGGGGTTCCCAATGGGACCGCTTCCCCACTTAGGCTCACATCTCTCTGTGCTCCACCTGAGCATGTCCTTGTACCTCCAGACCCCCTCCAGCACAGCAGGCACAGCCCTGGGTGATGGGGAGTTTATGTCCTGATGGGTAACCTGCACCCAGCAGGGGACAGGGGCAGGTGCCTCAATGCCCAGTCTCCCTGTCCTCTGGCAGGACAGTCCTGAGGTGTGTACCCCACGGTTTCCTAGAGCATCTCCAGCGGGATCAGGCCCCAGCTGCCTTTGGAGTTGATTTGCTCACTCACGCATTCTTTAGCGGCTTTTCTCCCTTTTTTCACACTTCTTCCATCTTCGGACTTCATGTTCCTGGGCTCACTTCCCACTGAAATCCCTGCCCCAAGTCCGTGTCTCAGGGCCTTCTTCTGGTGACTCCCCGATGAGGGCAGCCCCATTGCCTCTCCTCCTTTGACGTTCTTGTACGAGTTAGGATTTGCTAAGACCACGATAATAAATTGACCCCAAGATGCTTTCCTCAGATACAGTACAAGTGTGTGGCTCTCACGCAACTGTCCAGGGCAGGCCTTCCCAGGTGAGTGTTCAGGTTCAGCAGGAAGGGGGACCTGCCCCCACCAGAAGCTCTGCCATCACACCCTGTGACCCCCAGCAGGCGCTGGTTGTCGCACCCCAGCACCCGAGAAGGGGGGTAGGCAGGGAGGTGTGTGGCAGGCCCAGAGGGGGTGCACATGACTTCCATTCACATTCCCTTTGACCCTCTCCGAATGCTGCAGAGAGAACCCAGTCCTGTGCCCTCCCCCTCCCCCACCCCCACTAACTGGAATTGCTGCTGGGCAGAGGTTGACCGGCTACCCTTTGTGAGAGGGGACAGAGGAGAAGGCATTCCAGGGAACGACCGGCAGTCTCTGCCACACCCCTCAAATCCACGTGAGAAACAAAAGGAAATCAAAAACCAAACCGCTGTTTGCATAAGCTTCTACTCGAAACACAATGACGTTGTTTTATGATTTTTTTGTTTTCCAAATAATTTTAGGCCACCGGAGGATCGGGCACCTGCTCTGTAAAAATGAGCTGCTGAGGGCCTCCCTGTCACTGTCCCACGCCCGCTCGGTGCTCGTCACCACCGGCTTCCCCACTCACTTCAACCATGAGCCCCCAGAAGAGACAGACGGCCCATCAGGAACCATTGCTCTGGCCGCCTGCCTACAGGCCTTGGAGAAGGAGGTCTCCGTGATCGTTGACCTGAGAGCTTCGGGTTTGTTCAAGAAACTTGTTGAAGATGCCATTGAGCAAGGTGAGCAGCGAGATGAGGGCAGTCCATTTCCCCAAGGGGACCTCCGTGGGCAGAGGGTGGGGGTCAGCGTGTGTGGAACTCCTGCCCAGCACCCAGCACAGGGCTGTGCACTGGGCAGGGGCGTTTGTCATAAAGCTCAGAACAACTCTCTGGTATAAGCAGCATTATATCCGCGTTTTATGGATGAAGAGGCTGAGCCTCTGAGAAGTCCAGGTGATTTCCCCGGGTGGGAATGGTGAGCTGGGGTTTGAACCCCAGTCCTTCAGGCTCCAGGTCCCACGGTCCCACTGTGCACCTGCTCCCCTCCCTACAAGAGCCCTGGTGACCTGCAGAGGACTCAGCAACCCTGGCCAGCCCTGGACCCCTGCCCCCCAGTCAGAGGCGGGATAGTCAAGAACAGAGTGGCTGAAGGGCTCAGGTGGCAGAGTCCCTCCCGCGGCCGCATGGGTGGCGATGCCCCATGCTGCACAGGTTCCCAGAGCACCCAGGTGGCACGAGAGCTGCAAACAGTGCTGGGTGAGGCTGTGCTGCTGATGTCTGTGCACCACGATCGGCCTGGGGGGCACTGTGAGCAAGTCTCTTCACCTGTCCTCCCTTCCACAGGTGGTGTTTGGGCATCAGCTGGGAGCCTGGTGCTCTACCCTGCTTCCCATTGCCTACCTCTCTGTGTTCTTTAGAGACACATTTTTTCCTTTTAGCCTCTAAAAAGGGCTTCAATGAAGCTCTTCGTGAAGATGAAAAAATTCTGGAGAGGGATGGTGGGGTGCTCGTCAAACAACATTGCGAATGTATTCGATGCCGGGCAAATGCACACGTAGAAATGGCTAAGAGAGTAAACTTTACATTATGTATTTTACCAAAATTACATCGTTTTAAAAGTTTTTAAAAGAGTGCAGGTTGGAGCCTCGGGGTGAGAAATCTATTAGCCACACAAATGGAGAAGTCAAGTAGACAGATCTACGAGTCAAGGTCAGGAGAGCAGTCTGGGCTGGAAAGATAAATCGGAGAGCAGTTGGCATACTGATGGTCTTTTAAGTCCAGACACAGGGTGAGATCACCGAGGGAATACGAGACGGAGAAAAGGGCCCAGGATTGCCCCCCTGGGACGCTCCCCAGGGAGAGGCTGAGGAGAAGAGGGGGAGCCAGCAGGGAGATGGAGAAGGGAGTAGCTGCCCTGAGGACAGAGGAAAACTTACCGACTGTGTTGTCAACACGGAGAAGGGACGGGCCGCGGTGGCAGCCACCGCCAACAGGCTAGCAGTCTTTTTTCCATCTGACAGCCGGGTCCGGTATTTTTAGCCGCACGCGTTCCCAGAAGCAGGTCTGCTCTCTGCTCACCTGCTCGCTGGCTCCAACTCTGGCGGCACAAGAGCTCAGAACTGGGGCTCGCTCAGCCGGGCGGGTTAGCAGGTGGAATCTGCTGTGTTAGGTTGTGCAGAAATTTCATTACATGTGGACGAAGAAAGCAAAAGAGATTTGGCCCTTTTGATGAAAACTATTTCAGTTCTTTTTATAACCAAAGGCTGCACATGTTTAAAGAAGAAAGAGCTTAGTCATTTCTTCCCCGTCTTGAGCGTAAATGGACCAAACTGATAAATCAGTTCTTCGTAGCTCAGGTGCAGGTTCTCATCTTGCCCTGACATTCCTTTGCAGGGGCTCTTTCTGTGTGCCCCCCTCTTGGAGGTATATTATGTGCCCTGCCCTTCTTACAGGAATCCTGTATCCTTGATCCAACGTCAAGAAAGTAAGAAATCACCAGCCTTAACTTAGCACCTACTATGCACCAGCCTCCCCCAGCTCAGTGCTTGGCACATATCCTATCACTGCATCCACAGCACTCCTGGGGGCAGGGAGCATGATTAACCCTATTTGCAGAGGAGGAAACCACAACTAAGGGAATTTCTGTGACTTGTCCAAGATCACACAGCTAGGAACGTAGCTTCCCACCCAGGGGTGTTTTAGTCAGTCTTCGTGCCGGGCCACCAGGCTGCTCCTCACAGCACAGAAAGGGGCTGGATCTTTCAGCCTGCTGTGACCACCCCCCGCACCCCCCTCCCTGCCCGTTCCCTGGCCTGCCCCATGTAGAATGTGCTCAGTGAGTTTCCCTTAGTGGACTGACTGCCCTCCTCTTGTCTTTCCCCCTTAGACATGTGGTGGGGCTAGAGAGAGAGGTTGGAGGGAGGCCCTTTAGGGTCTCTGACAATGATTCTGGGCCCTCCACCCACTGTGGCAGTTCCCAAAGGGCTTGGGGCAACAACACGGTGAAGCTGGGCCATCCCGAATCCACATTTATTATACAAGCACGTGGTCGTAACATAGACCTTACCTGGGCTGGGTGTATGTGAGGGGTGTGAGGGGCTGATGACGGAGATTATGACACCCCCTCTGGTCCACAGAGCAGTCTGGGGGGTCCTGCAGAACCAGTGGGGACCATGAGCGCTGGGTCCGATCCCTGTTGCAGGCCCTCTGTTAGGTGTCTCAAGCTCTGTGGAGAGACCTCATCCTGGGCCAGTGAAGGCGCATGGATTCCACCCCAAACTGCTGTGAGGTCTTAGTTAAAGAAAATCAAGTCAATTTTATTTTTATTTATTTATTTTTTTAAGAAAGATTGAACTAGTTTCAATCTATCCCAAGAAGGAGACTTTTTTTTTTTTTAATGTTTACTTATTTTTTGAGATTCAGAGAGAGACAGAGCTCGAGCCGGGGAGAGGCAGAGAAAGAAAGAGACACAGAATCTGATGCAGGCTCTAGGCTCTGAGCTGTCAGCACAGAGCCTGAAGCGGGGCTAGAACTCATGAAACCATGAGATCACGACCAGAGCAGAAACCAAGGGTCAGATGCTTAACCGACTGAGCCACCAGCTGCCCCAAGTCAGTTTTATTTTAATTTGGAATTTGTGTGTGCTTCCCGCATATTCTACAATAATATGTATTATTATTGTAATTAGAAAAGGTGCCGTTTTTGAGAGTCAAACTCACTTTTGGAAATCACTCTACTATCAGTAGCTAACTCCAGGCCCAGACTCTGGGACCTCTCCTCTGTTGTTCTCGAACTTCCCCAAGGGTGTGCAGGGAGGGGAGGGTGGGGACCAGATGAGAACTTAGGGTGGAAACTGAGGTCGTGACACTGACCTCCATGTTCAGCTTTGCCTAAGTTATTTAGCATCTCTGAGCCTCAGTTTCCCTCTTCTGTAAAATGGGATTCATAATGGTTCTTATCACATAGAATTGTTGTGCCAATTAAATGAAAGCATGCATGTCACATACTTAGTGGAGAGCTGCCTCCCTGTCACCTGGGCACCTAAATATGTCCTCAGCGCTCACAAGGACAGTGAGCCAGAATAGGCCTCCGATCACATGGTGTTATGGACATCTACATGCAGCCTATTTGCTAGCCCACAATATTGGTGCCACTAGCCCAGTTCCACTCAGGGTCACACACTCCACCAGCCCTGGGGTTTACTCACGACTAAAAGGAAGCAAGTATTTTTGCATCCAGGTCTTGGCTTTCCTAACAAAGTATTCTACAGGTAGGTGCTGCTCACCCATGATGATGATCCTCTCCAAAGAAGCTTTTGAAGAGCCAACATGAATTTCCAAAATGCAGCACTAGAGCTGATGCGTCCACCCTTTGCCTTTACTTTCAAGGGGTCCTGAAGACACAGATCCCCATATTCACTCTCCAAGGTGAATCAGCGGGAGCTGCTCAGGCATTTCTCTGCAAAGATGGGGACCCCAAGTCACCCAGGTATGTATGTCACCTCCCAGTGTGAGTGGTGGTGGTGGAAAAGCCCACACGCTATTAACTTTGACAACTCCAGAGAGGACAGAACCTCGGGGTTCTGATGGGCCAGGCTGGAGGGTCTCAAGCTGTACTAGGGGCTTCTCAGAGGGTCTCTGGGAGTGGCAGGTCCCTGAGAGATGGCATGTCTTCTCCGTAGAGGGAGACAATAGGACAATTATAAAAAACAAAACCTTAACAGTTTCTCAAACTGGGTCATGACCCATCAGAGGGCAGTGAATCATTCCAGTGGGGGTAACCAGCACCTTCGGAAGGTGAAACAGAAATAGAAATACCATTGTATGTTTTAAGTCATCATGTTAAGTACTGTCATGAAACTTTATGCAAGTGTGTGTGCCTTTTTAATGTTCATTTTTGAGAGACAGAGACAGAGTGTGAGTGGGGGAGGGGCAGAGACAGAGGGAGACACAGAATCCGAAGCAGGTTCCAGGCTCTGAACTGTCAGCATAGAGCATGACGCGGGTCTCAAACTCACAAACTGTGAGATCATGACCTGAGCCAAAGTCAGACGCTTAACTGACTGAGCCACCCAGGTGCCCCCAAGTATGTGTATTTTTTTTTTACTGTGTGTTATGATCAAACATTTTGAAAAATACATTTTTATTGTAGGTAGGGATGAATTTCAGATCTTATAATTTTTAATACCGTGTTCTGCAAACGTTTTTGACAAAAGTAATACATAATACATTTTGCATTGCAAAACGGTACACACGCATGCACACACAACTAGAACAGAAGATTCAAAAAACAGTATTTTCTGACATTTTCTATTCCAGTCTGTTCTATTCTGTTCTTCGGTGTTCTATTTTACTTTTCTGGAAATGCTGACGTGGCCTAATTTATTTCACAACCCACTAATGAATGTCCCATTAGAACTTAAAAACACTGACTTAATAGGCCTGGAGGGCATAGCTTTACTGCACGTCACAGCAGAATTTGGTGATCATAATGACAACCCTGAGTCACCAATGAAAAGTTCAATCATGGAGCTGATATGCTACTTAAAGCTGCAAGAACATGTATGGTTCATATTAGAGATGTTTCTATTCTGCAAACAGTTGGCATATAAACAAAGCTCCGGATCTCCGGGGAGAAGCTGGAACATTCTCTTGTGTGGGATCCCCGATGGCAGTTAACACAGGTGCTGCTCTGTTTGCTGAGCGGAGAGAAGTGGAGAGAGGGTTCTGCTCTCTTTGGAGAAGATGCATTAACTCTTTCCAGGGAACAGGCTTCCCAGGAGTGGATTACTTCCCACTGTAGCTAAATGGACCCTGCAGGCCTAGAAAAAAAAAAAATCAATCCACCTTCACGAGGTATATAACTGAATTCTCCTGGGGGGAAGATCCAGAAATGGTGTTCTCCCTGCAGAACAGAGAATGTATTAATCTCAATTGGAGGTCTTGTAAACAGCTTTTTCAACAACATTGATACAGATCTAGAGGAAATTCAGGGTCAAAGCTCTTTCCTCCTGGGGCGCCTGGGTGGCTTAGTCAGTTAAGCGTCCGACCCTTGGTTTCAACTCAAGTCATGATGTCACAGTTCGTGGGTTTGAGCCCTGCATCAGGCTCCACACTGACAGCGCAGAGACCTCTTGGGATTCTCTGTCTCCCTCTCTCTCTCTCTCTGCCCTTTCCTGCTCACTCTCTCTGCCTCTCTCTCAAAATAAATAAATAAACTTAAAAAAAAAAAAAAAGCTCCTTCCTTTTGTTGATTCTGCTTCTCAGTGGTTGCCTTTTTCTGCCGTGGACATGTAGCCTCAGGATTACATTCCAAAACCCGCCCGGTGGCCTATTCATCCAGGCATATATGATGTCACCACAATATGCACAACCAGAGGGCACAGACTAGGCATAAAGATTTTGTTTTTTAAAAACATGTACAGGGGCATCTGGGTGGCTCAGTCGGTTAAGCGTCCGACTTCAGCTCAGGTCATGATCTTGCAGACCGTGAGTTCAAGCCCCACATCGGGCTCTGTGCTGACAGCTCAGAGCCTGGAGCCTGCTTCAGATTCTGTGTCTCCCTCTCTCTGTCCTTTCCCTGCTCTCTCTCTGTCTCTGTCTCTCAAAAATAAATAAACATAAAAAAAATTTTTTAATAAAATAGAATAAATAAAAACATGTACAGAAAAAGCATTCAGAGCTTAGTGGTTTTTTTTACTGTAGTAAAATATACATAACATAAATGTTGCCACTTTAACCATTTTAAGTGTGCAGTTCAGTGGCATTAAGGTGTATTTGCATTGTCGTGTGTCCATCTCCAGGACCTTTTCATCTCCCAAACGGCAATGCTGTCTCCATTAAACAGTGACTTTCCATCCCCCACCCCGACCCCAACCCCTGACCCCAACCCTTCTACTTCCTGTCTCTATGAATCAACTGCTCTAGTACCTCATAAAGGTGAGATCCTACAGTATTCGTTCTTCTGTGATTGGCTGATTTCGGTCGGCAAATTATCCACAAGTTTCATCCATGTTGTAGCACGTGTTAGAATTTCCGTCCTTTTTGAGGACGCACCTCTTTTGGTTCTTGGCTCGTCTGTCGGTGGGCACTGGGCTGCTTCTACTGTTCGCTTGGTGGGAACACCGCTGTCGTGAGCAAGGATGTGCAATATCTCTTGGAGACCCCGCTGTCCGTTCTTTTGTGGAATTTCTGGTTCGCGTGGTGATTCTATTTTATGTGCTTTGAGCGACAGCCACACAGTTTCCCATAGCAAAGATTTTTAAAATTTTTTAACGTCTACTTATTTTTGAGAGAGGGAGAGAGACAGAGCATGAGCGATGGAGGGGCGGAGAGAGAGGAAGACACAGAATCCGGAGCAGGCTCCAGACTCTGAGCTGTCAGCACAGAGCCCGATGTGGGCTCGAACTCACAGACGGCTAGATCATGACCCGAGCTGAAGTCAACGCTTAACCACCTAGCTACCCGTAGCAAAGATTTTAAAGAACTCCATCATGGGAGGATTTGCAGAGATAAAGAAGTGTGATTTTCATGTTTTTAAATTGGATAATCAAGACAGTATTTTCCTGAGGTGGGTGGGGGATAGGCTATATGGCGGTGGGCATTAAGGAGGACACTTGTGATGAGCACTGGGCATTGTAGATCAGTGATGAGTCACTGAATTCTACTCCTGAAACCAATATTGCCCTGTTAACTAACTAGAATTTAAATAAAAACTTAAAAATAGTGGAGAAAAAAGACAATATTCCTCCTAATAGTGATAACATCCACAACTACTACCACTTACCGTGCACTGAGTGGGTGCAGGGCCCTCTGCTAAGCACCTCTTGTGCATTTTCTCCACTATATTGTTGAAGCCTCTTTCAAACCCAGGGAAGTAGATATTGCAGGCACAGTGTCCAAAAATGAGGCCGAGGGAGTCTGCTTTCAGCCCTGTATGAGACAGGTCCCCTTGTCAGGTCATCCGAGGTAGCAAATGTGGGTCAGAGAGGTTAAGCACTTGGCCAAGGCCAGGAGCAGGAGGGTCTGGACTCAGAGCCTACACCATCTGATTCCATAGCCCACAAGCTTACCGCTGCTCCCTGTGCCTCTTATCTAATCTCCGTCTTGTATTAGATTCATTCGTCTTCCATTTCAACTCTTTTTTAAGTCTGTTTGTGTTCGTAAACCGAACAAGAACCTAGAAGAAGCCAGAAGTGGGCCAGGAGCGGCCAACGCTCCAACCCCTGGGTGCTGGTGCCCACTGGCTAGAGATGGGGCAGGGCATCAGCAGCGTCAAACACGTGACCTTGACCATTGGCCTTCTCAATCTCACAGCCTCTGACTCTAATGAACCGCTAGAGATTCTGATGAGATTTTTAGTGATCTGATCGAGGGGCACCTGGGTGGCTCAGTCAGTTAAGCATCTGACTCTTGGTTTTGGCTCAGGTCATGATCTCACGGTTCCTGAGTTCCAGGCCCGAGTCTGGCTCTATGCTGACAGTGCAGAGCCTGCTTGGGATTTTCTCTCTCTGCCCCTCCCTCCTCTCAAAAAAAACAAATAAACTTTAAAAAAAATGATCTGATCAACTAGCCCCCAGCACAGGCCGTGGCACACATAAATGTTGAGTCAAATTCTGTAGGAATGAAGGAATCAAAGAGAGCACAAGGGTCCTTCACACAAACACATGACCCAACAAGTCAGCCACACCCTCCATAAAGCCCCTATGCCCTTGCTTCCTGGCAGATTCGACCATCTGGTGGCAATTGAGCGCACAGGAAGGGCCGCCAATGGTAATTGCTATAATGCGAGGAAGATGAGCATCAGGCACTGGGTTGACCCCACTGATGATCTTTTCCTGGCAGCACAGAAGATTCCTGGAATCTCAGCTACTGGTAAGCCGGGAGCACAGAGAATTCAACAAGAGCGTGTCTGCACTAAATGCCTTTTTAGTTGACTATTGAACAGGTGACATGAAGGAGTTCTATGGGGTCCATAGTTTTTCTACTCCAGAGATGTTCTTTGTTTATTGTGATCTGTGTAGACAATAACAACATTATCACTTAGAAATCCAACATTCCCACAGCAAGAAAGGAAAATGATGCTTTAGCATATTCTATTCCCCTAACTCTAAAATATTAAAACTAATAGTAAAATTGAGGCACCTGGCTGGCTCAGTCAGTTAAGCATCGGACCCTGGGTTTCGGCTCAGACCATGATCTATGGTTTTGTGGGTTAGAGCTCCGTGTCAGGCTGTGTGTGGCAGTGTGGAGCCTGCTTGGGATTCTCTGTCTCCTTCTCTCTCTGTCCCCTCCCCCACTCACACTGTCTCTTTCTTTCTCAAAATAAATAAACTTAAAAAAAAACTAATAGTAAAATAATAATAATAATAAAATCAAGGCATAACATATTCTTTTAGTCATGCAGGACCAATGCACCATGTATATGCTGTGCTTCATCTTATAAGAGCTTTAGTTTTGAAATATATCTTGAATATACGATTAGTGCAATATTCCGATTGCTAATAATATAATGTGATCATTTGTGTTTGTACAGAACTTCATCGCTTTCAAAGAGGTTTCACATCCATATATTGTTGAAGCCTCTTTAAAACCCTGGGAAGTAGGTAAGGTAGAGTGTCCAAAAATGAGGCCTAGGGAGGTTCCTCATGGTCGCTGAGCCCATTAGTGTTGCTGGTAGAATTAGGAGTCCAGACTCCCAGGACCCCTCCAAACATGCTTTTCATGGAATCACGTTGCTTTAACTGAATTTCTGAAAGGCTTGCTGTAACTCCCAGAGCAGTGTTCTTCCCCTGGGAGTAGGTGTAGACCCTGGGGTAATTAAGGCAAGTTTCTCTGTTCTGTGTTTATTTGTTCTCTTCATTCAAACACTTCAGAGTGTTTCCCAGACTCATTAGTCTCCTTTGGCTTTTGAGGTTGGATGAGACAATGAAAGTCTTCCTGGCTGGGTAGAAAATTTCTGCAAATCGCCTGGTCTTTCCCAGAAGAGGCCGTGGGTGTGGTGCCCACAGCACAGTTGGCTTGGGCTTCCTGTCTCTCGAGGCTGGCCAGGCGAGGGACCTGAGGGCTGGAGGAAGGCGTGCCCAGGGCGGGGAGGGAAGGGGTCTCCAAGTCCAAAGGGGCAATCAGGGTCTGAAGGAGCTGCTCTTCCCCTGATGAATGGACCCCTAATCTTTGCTCATCCCCCCAAGATCCCAGAGGACGCAGGTAGAGCTCGCTGTTTGTGCCTTCCAGTTGCCCCTTTTTTGTGGGCCCTTGGACCCCTCTCTTACCCAAAGGATCCCAACCTTCTCCTGTGATTTCCCCCAGCACCCCCTTCTCAGCAGGAGCACCCCTGGTCTTTTCTCCCCTCTGCTCCATCAACACCCTGTTTTCCTCAGTTTCCACCGGCAGCTACCTTGTCATGGACGTACTACCGACCACCCAGGACCTAGGTGCCATCCCTCTTGGAGATTCTGGGAATGCCATCAAGTGAGGAAAACAAGGACTCACCTGAGGAGCAAACAAGATAAAATTCATAAAATGCAAAAGAGCAGAGACAGAAATAGACAAAATACCAATGCTGGGGTTGTTATTATTTCCCTTCATTCAGTAGCCTGTCGTGGACGCAGAAAATTTTTCAGAGAGAAATCCTCAGGGTGTGGACCTAAGGCATCTGGCCATTCACAACAGTCTGATTCTTTGGGCTGCGTCCAGGTCTCTGGTGCTCGAGGTGGGGTAGCTCTGGTCCCTGTCCACCATCTCACAGTGAATGCTAGCCTCTGGTGGAATGCTTCCACGCATCCCAGGCCTTTCTAGAAACAGACACAAAAAGAGCCATGCAACCTTTCTGCAGGCTTGCATGGCCTGGCCCTCTGCCCTTGAGGCCCTTGGACAAGTGCTTTGGGTAAGCGGTTATCTTAAGGCAGCCACAACCCTCTCCTGGAGGCAGATTCAGCTGACCTCTGGCCTACAGAATCCTCCAGAAATACCTGGACACAGGACCAAACGGTGTTCCTCTAGCACCACCACCTCAGATGGGTAGGCTGCAGAGTTGGTTATAATTTTTTTGTTTTTTTTTTTGGAGAGAGAGAGAGACAGACAGACAGACAGAGCAGAGGAGGGGCAGAGAGAGAGACACAAAAGCTGATTCAGGCTTCAGGCTCCAAGCCGTGAGCACAGAGCCCAACAC
Source organism: Panthera tigris (assembly GCF_018350195.1). Lineage (NCBI taxonomy): Eukaryota > Metazoa > Chordata > Mammalia > Carnivora > Felidae > Panthera > Panthera tigris. Next base: position 133,708,191 of record NC_056665.1, read on the forward strand.
GGGGCTGGAACTCGTGGACCGTGAGATCGTGGCCTAAGCTGAAGTCAGTCGCATAACTGACTGAGCCACCCAGGTGCCCCTGGTTAGATTTTTTTGCATCCTGTTCCTGTGAGGGTAGTGCGGCCTGGTAATTATTTTTAGCCAGTTCACCTATCTTCAACACCATTCCTTTCACAGAAGAATTAAATCATTTCTGATATTGATTTATTCTAACATATTTGCGATAGCATTTATTGTGCTAATTTACAAACCCTCTGGTGCTGCTTATCAGATCGCCTTTAGGCCGTGGTCTCTTTCCAGTGCTAACCAACCACCCCTGTGGTATGTGTTCCTCATTAGGCTACTCCACAAGCAGCCAGGCACCCTTCTGGTGTAGATTAACTGACACACATATATTTCATACTCTTTTTTTTTTTAATGTTTATTTTTTTTTCGAGAGAGAGACAGAGCATGAGTGGGTGAGGGGCAGAGAGAGAGGGAGACACAGAATCTGAAGCAGGCTCCAGGCTCTGAGCTCTCAGCACAGAGCCTGATGTGGGGCTCAAACTCACGAACTGTGAGATCATGACCGGAGCCGAAGTTGGACACCCAACCGACTGAGCCACCCAGGCTCAGTCTTTAATTTACATTAAATTACAGAATTGACCTTTACAATCTGTATCAGCTCCCCAGCACATGGATGGGTTTCAGGGCCTTCCTTGAAGCCCCTCTGTAAACAGGAGTCACTCAAAAGTTGAGGAACCACAGCTGTGTCTCCCTCGGGCTTGGTAACATCAGTATAGGGGTTATTCCATCTGTGACTAGAGAGCATGACTCAGTAGGGCACTGGCCACATTCTGGTGAGTTCCAAACTTCAACTCACTTTTTTAAAAAACTTTGTATGTTTTATTTATTTTTGAGAGAGAGAGAGAGAGAGCACTAGTGAGGGAGGGGCAGGGAGAGAGGGAGACATAGAATCTGAAGCAGGGGCTCCAGGCTCTGAGCCCTCAGCCCAGGGACCAACACAGGGCTCGAACCCATGAACTGTGGGATCATGACCTGAGCCGAAGTTGGGCACTTAACCAGCTGAGCCACCCAGGCGCCCCTCAACTCAATTTTACCTAAAGAAGTTCCTAGAAGATCTGAAGAAGATCTGAAGAAGTTGTCTGAAAATGTACCCAGAAGCAACCCTTTTCCCTAACCTGAGGCAACAAAACACATGTGGGGGGGGGGACCGTCCTGCCCCACAACAAGCCCCCATTTTGCCCAATCCTATACACCCACTGACTTGGTTCCCCTTGCCTTCAGGGGTCGGTGATGGGGCAATCAGCTTGGGAAGGGCAAAGTCAAGGAGGCTGTGAAAAGACACATACGAAATGGGGATGGGATTGCCTGTGATGTGGAGGCTGACTTTGCTGTCATCACTGGTGAGTATTCACATGGCGGGCCAGTCAGGCCCAGGTCTGCGCTGGGGCCCAAGAATCTGTGTTTCTAACAAGTTCCCAGGAGCTCCTGGTGCCACTGGTCTTTTTTTTTTTTTTTTTTTTTTTTTTTTAGTGTTTATTTACTTTTGAGAGAGACAGAGTGTGAGTGGGGGAGGGGCAGACAGAGAGGGAGACACAGAATCTGAAGCAGGCTCCAGGCTCTGAACTGTCCGTGTTGCAGAATTTTTTTTACCTCAATACCCGGGGTTTGTTGTCTCACTGCTTTGAAGAATGAAGATGTGGACACAAAATGAGCAGCAGGCAACAGTTTATTAGACTATAAGATTACTCTTACTTACAAAGTAAGAGTAATAGGAAAGTCCTCTTTACCGAGAGGGAGCATTCAAAAGTGAATGCCCCAACTATAGACAAGGGTCTTTATTTTATAGGGTTTTGGTCAGCCCCTTCCCTTCCCTCTTGTTTCTTCTCAGGTCCTACCCTTATTGACTGGATAACTCTAGATGCTGGGTGGTCCATTCCTGATTGGCTTGTTTCCATTTTATGAGGGGTGGTCTATGGCCATACCGTTCCTTGTGGGTCATGGGTTTTATGGTCACCGAAGTTGGACACTCAACCGACTGAGCCACCCACACCGCCCTTGGGGCCACTCTTTGAGATGAGTTCTGCTGCTTAGAGGCAGGGTGATGGACCCCATAAGCTTTCCAATTCTATGATAGAATCTTTTTCTGTTCTAGGTGTTTCTAACTGGGGAGGCTGTGCCTTGGCCTGTGTGCTGTACATCCTCAACTCATGTGAGGTCCACAGACATTACCTAAGGGAGGCAGTTGGACCCTCCAGAGCACCTGGGGAGCAGGACTGGGCTCAGGCCCTTCCATCCGTTGCTAAAGTAACACACCCCGGCTGGCCACTCCCTGCAGGAGAGGCAGGCATGCTCCAGGCTTTCAGCCCAGGGCCAGGACCACTGCTGCCTGTTAACAGCCAGAGGCAGAGCCTGCCTATGTAGGGGAGCAAAATTTGCCACCACAAAATGTGGCTCTTGGGCATGTGGATTATTTTAGGATGATTGTTTTTTGAAAACAGAAGGACTCAATGACTCTGCCCTTCTCTCTTGGGGCCTCAGTTCCCACGGCCCTACCCACTCACCCCAATCGCAGACTCAAACCCACCTCTTCATCCCCTGCTCCTCCTTGAGCCTGAAGCACCTTCTGGGAGAATTTTCCAGAATAATTTGGATCATGGGAAATTGGAGCCAAAGCCCTGACTTGATGTCTAAATCCCAGGCCTGAAGGGACTTGCCCGTGAGCAGCAGCTTCACCTGGGGGCAGGCGGGAAGCTGAGAGGGCCACAAAGCCTGAGAAACAGTGGAGGGAGCTGGGGTGTTTGGCCTGGAGGGGAGAAGACTGGGGGGCATGGATGGCTCACACCTGAATGGCTTCCTGGAGGAGGGAGACAGACAATGCCCTCGGCCCCCTGAGAGACAGAAGCAGGCCAAAAGGCAGAGGTCACGAAAGCAGATTCTGGTTCACTGTAAGGAAGACCTTGCCCTCTGCAGAGCTGCGCAGCCCTGCAAGGAGGAAGCCTCTGACGTGGGCCGATGGAGAAGGGGTTCCCGTGCGAGGTCAGGCTGGACCGCTGACCCCGCGGCCACTCCTAACCAGTCCAGAAGCAGTCTCGTGCAACTGAAGGCCTCACTTTCCTAGCCTGGCCTCCCAAAGGTATGGATCGCTAAATGCAAGACCAGGAACCAGGTCTTTTGTGTCTGCTTTCCCAGCAACCAGCAGAGGGAACATAGTGATAAATTCTTGTAGAACGAACGAATAAACGAACGGGCAGGCCGATGCAGTGCTTTGTTAGGGCAGCAGGTCCCCAAATCTAGAGGCATCTGAATCACCTCAGGGCATCGTAAACCACAGGGTGCAAAGCCCACCCCAGGGTACCTGACTCCAGAGATCTGAGTTGAGCCGAAGTGGCATCTCTGACATGTTCTGGGTGACAACACTCTGAGACCCTGGGTTAGAGGGTTGGTCTGGGGAGAAGCGAAGGCAATCCCAAGGCAGGAAGGTTCCTGAGCCTCGAGCCTGGACATAGCAGCTCAGGTGGGGCGAGTGGTTGTGATGAGTCCCCAGGCAGCCAGGGGCTGAGGCCCAGAGCCCCTCACTTTGGAGAAGCATATGCATCCAGAGCCCTGTCTCTACCTCTGTGTCTCTTTCTCCCTCCTGCCACCCCGTTTCTCTCCAACACCTCCCTGGGTTGATGTTGTCCCCACTTTACACATGAGGGAGCTGGGATTCCAACAAGGGAGGTGGCTTGCCCAACTCACCCAGCTAGGAGATGACCTTGGACCTGAGCCTGGGTCTTTCTGACTCCATTCTGTTTCCGTGGCTCAGAAGTTTCCTGGTTCCTGCTAATGCCAAGGTGCCATGTGGGGTTGGGGGCACTAGAGCAGCTTGAAGTGACATTTTCAGGGGAAACGATCTGCCCCATAGGGGCCCACAGGGCCTTCTGTGTTTTCTTTGCACTTCCTGGATCTGAACTGGAAAAAAACACTCAGGGGGGCTGCCTGACACATGATTCCTGATTCACACAGGCACAAAAGAATGAACCCAGCCAAACAAATTCACACAGACCAAATGCTTACCCTCTGGGGATGGAAAATTCTTTTAGTTTCCACCCAGTCCTTCATAAATACATTAATAATGTATCACTCTTGTAAGGAAAATAAGAGGAAACGTTTTCAAAGCAAAAGTACAAACTCGTGTGTGTTGAGCCCCTCCTCTGGGCCAGGCCAGTTCTGCTCTGAGAGGCAATGGGGTCAGACCCAGGCCCTGGGTAGGGACCTCGGGATCTCCCTGGGGTCAGGTGTGGGGACTCATGGAACGATAGAAGTGTGCAGGGCAAGCTGCTGTGGGGACAGAGAGCAGGCACTCAGCCCCCTCAGGGGGCTCAAGAAAGGCTGCCTGGAGGAGGTGGTGCTGAGCTAGGTCTTAAAGGATGAGTGGGATATAAGTAGGCAGGTAAGAAAGGGTGGGGAGGCTCTTCCAGGCAGAGGACCCACATAAGCCACGGTGCAGGCACACGAAGCAGTGCAGTGTGCAGGGGGAGTAACTGGGATCGTCATGCTAGAGTTCTGTAGGTGGCTCCATGGATGTCCCTGACTCATCGAGAGGTGTGGGCAGAGCTGTGGCCTGAGCAGGTGGTGCAGCTTGATTAGCAGGATGAGGAATGTCCCCCATCTCTGCTCTGTGAGTTGCTTGTAAGCAGGGCCTCCCATATTCAGGGACGGTTCTTAGGGGTCCCCTTGTAACTGTAGCAGGTGTGGGCACCAGGCTGAGGAGCCCAGGGAAGGTAGCCACCACCATCTAAGGCACACCCTGCCTGCTCCAGCCCTTGGCTGTGCCTGGGAGTTTTATCTGAGGGCGCTAAATGGCTGGAGAGCATTCCCCACACCTTGTCAAGGGCTAAGAGCTGATTGATGACACCTTACAGGGACTAAGGATGGATGGATGGATAGATGGATGGATGGATGCATGGCTGGCTGGCTGGCTGGCTGGATGGATGGATGGATAGATGGATGCCTGGATGGATGGATGGGTGGATGGATGGATGGATGGATGGATGGATGGATGGATGGATGGGTGGATGGATGCCTGGATGGATGGATGGATGGATGGATGGATGGGTGGATGGATGCCTGGATGGATGGATGGATGGATGGATGGATGGATGGATGGATGGATAGATGGATGCCTGGATGGATGGATGGATGGATGGATGGATGGATGGATGGATTTCTGGCTGGATGGCTGGATTGCTGGCTGTCTGGCCAGATGGATGGATGGATGGATGGATGGATGATACAGACAAGCAGGAACATGGCTTCATCTTGGGCTCCTTTTCTCTTCCAGTACCTTCATCCCACTCTACTTTTCTTTCTAACTTTTTAAAATTGAGTTACATAGAAGAAAGAAGTGCATACACCTTGCATGTACAGCAGATGAATTTTTACATACATATACATCCATGCAGCCACTGCCAAGATCATGATACAGAACAGTTCTAACTTCCTAGGAGGCCCCTTTCTTCCACCCCACTTTGAATAGCAACATCACCTACCCATGACACTACCCTACCACGCACCCTGTGTGAACCAACAGTGACCACCCACACACTCAGCCACTAAGCCCCAGAAGGCATCCTAGGGCCTCTTTCCCTGTTCACAATGAACTAGGCCCCAAGCCCTGGCCTTCTTGTCTCACTTCAGTCCTCTGTCCCTCCTCTCATGCCACACTGTCTCAGCCTGGATTGGTGTCACAGCCTCCAGGTGCTCTGCCTCCAGGTCAAGTCTCCTGTCTTCTGTCACCTCCTCCATGTGGTGGCATCTCCTTGAAGATGGTGTGGTCATTCAGTGATTCCTGGAAATTTTCAGGCAGTCTCCACTGGCCCAGCTGTTCCTTGTGGCTCTTGGTAGAGGCCGAGTGCCAACCAGTTCCAAAGCTGCTGTCTAATCACATGCACCCTGACACCCCAAGCCTCTCCCTGGGACCCAGAAGGATGGGAATGGTGCCAGGTGGGCAGTGTGCTAAGAGGAAATGCCCATCCCCCCTCCAGGGACCCAGGAGCACTCCCCCAGAAAGAGAGGATATGATCCAATGGAGAGAGAAATGGAAGAATAAAGCCCAAACAAAGGGCAGGAAATGCCATTCTAGGCTGGGTAGTCCCTGGGAAGGGGCTGGTGGACAAAGAGATGCCTGGAAATGCCCGTGGGTGTCCCTCCCAACTTGGCACCCAGGGCAGGTGGAAATGCAGGCTCTCCCACCAGCTGGGAGTAGAGACGGTTCCCAGGTGACTTTTGCCAGCACTCTCTCCATTGTTTTGACTGGTTTTCAGTGAGTGCTCCTCACAGCCCCTGGCTTGGCTCCTTCCTGCTCTTTTGTCATCTGACATCCTAGCTGTCTGTCTTCTAGAAAGTCTTTCTTGAGCCACTCTGATAACCAGGGTTGGATGCCCCCTGCTTGGTGCTGTGATCCCCATAGACTGTGCCTGCCTGATCACTTATCTAGACTATGAACACCCCAGGGGGGCAGGGACTATGTCACATTCACCGCTGTATCCCTGGTTCAGCTCTGGCACACAGCTGGTGCTCAAGGAAACTTTGATGGGTGCTGAAATGAATGAGAAATGCCTGAGGAGGAAGATGAGAGCCCTTCTCAGTCCTATCCTAACCTTCCTGTTGTGGATTCCTATGTCTCCTCCACCTCCCCCCCACCCCCCCACCCCCCACCCCCGCTTCTGCTTGAGGAGGAGGAGAGGGAGAACGTACTTGAATTCTGCCCCTCAGGCACCGTCCTCTCTCCTTTTGCCCACACCCAAGACCCCCTTCCTCAGGGAGAACTTTTCAACCAGAGAGTAACTCATGCTAGCTTTGATAAGTAGTTCTTTGGGACCTTTACTTTCAGAAGGTGAAATGAGGGGGATCAAATCACTTTTTAAAAAATGAGCAAATACGTCAAAGGAAAAAAAGCTCTGGGCTAAAGGCCAGGGGACCCAACGCTGCCAATAATAATTCACTTCATTTCATGAGCACCTACTGTGTGCCAAGGACCACACTAGGTGCTTTACTTCCATCGTCTTATTTAATGGAGGCATTACTACTATTATCATCAAAATCCCCATTATACAGATGAGGACACTGAGGCAAGGAGAAGTTAAAACACCTACCAGGAAAGACCCAAGTCAGATCTGTCTGATCCTAAACCCTGCCTGCTGGGCCCAGGGTCTGTTATGCCCAGAATTCGTGATCCCCAAAGACCGCCAGGGAGCCGAGTCCGATGTAAAAGCAAAAGAGGCTTTATTCGAGCTAGCTCGAGCTCAATCCCCTACCTGCACCAACCCAGCGGTGAGATACCGGGGAGAGAGAGCGAGTTTCAAAAGGACAAAGGTTTTATTGGGGCCTAGGGGCAGTTGGTGGGGTAATGGCTGTGGCCTCAGCCGATTGGCTGGGGAAGGGTCGGAGTCCTGTTAGGCAGGTGAGCCGGAGGTTACTCAAGGGGAGGAGGCGTGGTCAAGGTGAAGGACACAGAACAAGATGGAGTCGGCTGGCGTAGGCCCGCGCTTTCAGGTCAGGCTGCATTTTCTCCATGACTCTGCTCCCTCCGGATGCCCCCACATCCACACTGGGTCGTATGGAGAAGACAAGAAGGTGGCTGCAGCAGGGGTTGGTACACGCCCCACAGGAGGCTAACGGCGGCGACTCGGGAGGAATGGGAGCCTCCCTGGCACAAAAGCCGCCTACGGATGACCCGGAGCTGAGCAGGGGCTAGGTTGCAGGGAGTAAGTAGCCTGTGCTGTCCCCGCAGAAGCGAATCTTCAGTGTCTTTAACAAACACTAACTCCACGGTAGTTACCGGAAGAAACATCCCAAACTGTTCCAAACTGCTGCTTCTCGGGAGCAGGTTTGGGGCAGATGAGAGGTGATACAGGACACTTACTTTTCATTATGAGTCTGCCAGTGGCATTACTGTGGTTAAGCAAAAATTCGTTTTTAAAAAGGAGTCCACGCCAAGTGAAACACTCTTCCTCCACTTGTAAACGTATGTGTTTCTTTCTTTTTCCTCCCCCTCCCCCATTCTATCCCCATCCCCTTGTTTTTCCAGGAAGAAAAAGCGTTGGGCATCCTGGTGCGGCACCCAAGTCCAGAGTGGAGTCTCGGGCGAGGTGGGCCCGGAGGTAGATGGGCTGCCCTTCCACGGCACCCACTCCCAGATGATCCAGAAGCTGGTGGATGTCACTGCGATGGGTGTGTGACTGTGCATGTAGAGTGAGTACCAGATGGCCGTGCCTGGAACTAGGAGGGAGTTCCCTGAGGGCCCCGAGCTCCTTTCCACACGGTCCTGGGTGAGCAGCGCCTGTGACGGGACAGCGCAGACGTTGGGGACTGAGGAGGATGTTTCCTCAGGGCTTCTAGTCCTTTGCTTTTCTTCCTAAGTGCTAAGGGATTGATTTCAACCCTCCTCCTCAGGCTTCTTCAGAGCACCCACATGGTCTGCTCTGAGAGTTTTCCGAGGCACCACTTATGGGGACAAGAGTAGGCATGACTAGAGCCATGAATAATCCCAAGGCTAATTAAAAAATAGTAAAAAAAAAAAAAAACGGAGGGGGCACCTGGGTGACTTAGTTAAGTGTCTGACGCTTGATTTTGGCTCAGGTCATGATCTCGCGGTTTGTGAGATCGAGCCCTGTGTCAGCCTCCGTGTTGACAGTGTGGAGCCTGCTTGGGATCCTCTCTCCCCGTCTCTCGCTGCCCTTACCGCCCCCCCCCCCTTTCAAAATAAACTTAAAAAAAAAAGAAATTGTTAAATGTACAAATATGTAGCATATATTTACAAACCTCTGGGACTTTACTAAAGGTTTACTCACTACCACCACCAACAAAATATTTATACCTCTGAAATGCTTTCTTTTTCAAACATTTTGTTTCCTTGGGTCTTCAAACCTTACGCTTATCACCATCACCCCTCCTTTCTGTTCCTCACCTCTCTTCACCCCCACACCTCCCGACACCCCCTACCACAGAACCTGACTCTTGGCCCGCCTCCTCCCCATAGGCTCAGCCCCAGCCTAGAGCCAGAGGCTTTGGCCTCCCTGAATAGGAGGGCGGCCACACTCCTGGAGCCAGGGGGTTGGGGGGTCAGGAGTGTCTAGGGCTCAGGTGGCTCACAGGCTCCTCCTGGACAACTGTAGTCAGCTTGTCCTTATCTCACTCACACTCGTCCAGTGCACGTTTCCCAACAAAATTAGGAGCAGGATCACCGACCACATCCCATTACACTCCCCTGTTGAGCTAATACAGTATCTCGTGCTAGTTCACTGCCGAGCGATGGCTCACTCATCCAGATGGGGTAGTCTGGCTTCCCAGCTACAGCTCCAAATGTTTATTGGGCCTGCTTTGTTTTATTTCTTTAAACATGTCCACTTCAACTCTTTAAGGGGCGTTAGTTGTGAAGCGTGAAACACATGCTACAAAAATTACCCCTAGGTTGTCTACTCAACAGAAGTTAAAGCCTAAGCGTGTAGTAAGTAATCTGGGATTAACTTCCAGTGCCATTTACACGGCAAAGCCCCTGGCCAGCTAGGGGTGGGACAGTCCAGACCTCCCTTTGTCATTCTGGCGGGGAGTCCCCACCTACAGGTCTGTGCTTCCGCTGGTGTGGCCTCCAGGGCTCACAGTCCCTCCCATCTGCAACTTCTCACAGCTCACTGAGCCTGTCTCAGCTGTCAGCTTTACTGGCCAGGTGTTCCACACTTACAGTTTTCGGCCCTGACTTGAGACGGCAGAGTTCCGCGTAATGGGGGCCTCTGAGAGCCTGCCCTGGCATTTGTGAAGTCTCGATGACTAGGAGAGAGGAAGCGAGGAAGCATCACTTTGGTAAAGCTGCCATCACTCTTCTGATTCATATTTTGGGGAAAGACACTAATGGACCTTTGGTTTTGCAATAGTAATAACAGAGTTCTGTTCTGGCATGGAGAAGTTTAAGGCATGACTGTGTAATAGGTTATGTGCGCTGTGGCCAGAAGTTTATGGGATGATGATGACATTGTTTAGGACAGAGGCCGAGACCTGGGTGGAGCCCAGAGAAGGCCACGAGTGGGGGGTCCTAGTTCTGGAGTGAGACATCCGCAGTACGTCCCCCCCCCCCCCGCACACACACACACACACACACTGCAGGGAGAAAGGGGCTAAGGTGCAAGCAAGAGCCAGGAATAGGGGCCAGCAGGGACCAGCCCAGGGACCACTGGAGCTCTGAGTTCCAGGATCCAGTTTTCAGGTATTTCCATTCCACAGGATGATTCCTGGTCAAGCCTTTCATAAAGTTTGGCTCAAATTTATCCTAGTGTTGGCTGTGTTTTGATAAAGGGCCTGTGTTCACGTCTAGGGTGACTGGGTGAGCATGGCTATGGCCTGGAGAAGGCAGTTGCAGTGGGACAAGAGTGTCCTACAGGGAATGGTGGGGCAGCCTGGGGTAAAGATGGGCTGGAACGTCCCCCGGGATGGATTCATGGGGCAGGTGAGCATCTTGGGGCACTTCCAGGAATGTTAGAGGGGGATCCTGGCAAGCAGTGTCTGAGATGCTCTCTGGATATTCAAGGGCAGGCTGGAGACCTTGGGCACATCGAGATGCACATGCCCCATAGACCCTACAGGAGGTGGGACTCAAAGGCAAGTAAGCCAACCAATGGAGTCAGGGTTCCTTAGACCCCTGCTGTCCCCTGGTCAAGTGCTGTCCTATTGCTCATCTGGGCAAGACATTCCTCTGAATTCATTTCATGCCCCTAATTGCATGGGCCCTGCTGATGGCCAGCCCCACCATCGTCCAGTCCACTGCATTCTGCTCCTTCCTGCCCATTCCATATGGGTTTCACTGCTCCTCAATGATAATTCCCAGATTCAAGAGACCACCGCTCTAGGCAGGACGGAGAAGATGTGGCATAAGAGCAGTTCACATGGACTCAATGTATGTCAATGATGTGCTGTGTCTGCCACAAAAGCCAATGCATCAACAGAAGCACAGTGAGGTAGTGGTGCCTGGGTGGCTCAGTCGGTTGAGTGGTTGACTTTGGCTCAGGTCATGATGTCACAGTTCATGAGTTTGAGCCCCACTTTGGGCTCTCTGCTTTCAGCACAGATCCCACTTCAGATCCTCTGTTCCCCTCTCTCTCTGTCCCTACCCCCTCACCCTCTCTCTCAAAAATAAATAAACATTAGGAGAAGGAGAAGGAGAAGGAGAAGAAGAAGAAGAAGAAGAAGAAGAAAAGATGAAAAGAAGAAGGAGAAAGGGGAAGGAGAAGGAGAAGGAGGAGAGGGAGGAGGAGGAGGAGGAGGAGGAGGAGGAGGAGAAGCACAGTGTGAGGTAAATGGTCCCTTTCTCCTCAGTGCAGATCAGACAGGCTTGGTCTCACTTCAGATCCAAGCATCACATTTGAAGAAGTGAGTTTTGTTCAGGTAAGGTTTAGGAAGGTGAGAGCTTAAAACCTGTTAAGTGGAGGTAGGTGACTTAAATTGCCGTCTGTCAGAGACTGGCTGGATGCTCACCACTTCTGTTTCCCCTTCCTGAATACATAGGAAAACTACATTTCCCATTCTCCCTTGCAGTTGGGTTGGAGCGTGTGATTGGAATCTGGCCAATGGAGTGTGAGTAGTAGATATCAACCACTTCCAGACTTGGCCATAAATGCCCCGTGAGATTCTTTTGGTGCTGCTTCCCCTACCTGTATGGATGGAACAGTACCCCAAGATGCGGGAACCTCTTGATGGAAGGATTCTGAATCACTGCCATCACTTGGATGAAGATTTTCCAGAACTGGCAGCCTCTCGTTGGACTTTGGATGAACAGAAGACAAACTTTTCTTGTTTTAAGGCACTGTGATTTGGGGGGGGGGGGGGGGATATATTCATTACTGCAGTATAATCCAGCCTTGTCTAATACAAGCTTGCAAGGTTTAATACTGAGAAGTAGGATAAGAAAATTCTCTTCAGATGCCAGTACTGGAAGGACCATGTACTCCAGGGGCATAGTTCATGTGCTTTAAGGCCAGTGGGGAAAGTGGTTCCACTTTGGCTCATTAAGAGTTAAGATTTTCTGACCAACCCTGGAACGACTTATCTCGGGAAGTAGCAAATTGGTGCCATTGGTGGTATTTGTTCAGAAAACTGGACCATCATTAGGGGGAGAGGGGATATACCTGGGATAATTCATGGAGAGAAAACGGGATATCATGACCTGTATGGTGCATTCCAGCAATGATATCTAACATACAATCTAGCAGCGTCCTTCTGAGAGTAGTTGAATTAAAGCAAATGGAATAAAAATCCCACCATTTCTCCAGATCATTGGGTACTATTGTGACCTCCAGGTGATTGCCATCAAAGGCCATTGTCTTGCTAGATGAATTCCAGGAATGGAGGCTGTAGGATCGCCAGCTTCAAGCAGCAGATTTTTCAGAAAAGCAGTGAACCAAGCGGACCACATTCTGGCTATCTTGGCTCCACCAGTCAGAGGGAATGCGGCAGATGGGGCTGCATTCTGTGCTGAAAATTTCTCCCACTCTTGTCTGGCCAACCCACAGACCAATGTGTATAAACAGGAAGATGAGCCCTCATCTTGCTAAGCAACACTGGTGAATAAGAAAGGAATCTAATGGCTCTGTCACCTTCCGTCCAAACCAGATGGGCCTTTTCCTCCATCCATTCCCTCAGGAGAGAAAGGAGTCTTAATCCCCAATAACGTCCTCACTTAGTCTGTTTGGAAGAAGGATCGATTCTTGCAGAATACTTCAGGACTCCAGGAATCTGACCCAGAGAAGGATTAAGTGACCAAAACCAAATTTACATTTTAATATGATGCAGTTAATCTTGAGCGATAAACACATAGCCTGCCACTGTTGGCAAGATGCTAAAACCTAAAAGGGCTGGTCAACAAATGTGAACCTCCCCAAACAAAACCCAAGAAGTGAGGACATCCCCAAGAGAGGACTCCAGCAGGTCTTTCTACTTTGGCAATCTTCCATGGTGAGCGGGGTGGTCTCTCTCATCAAGCCCTTCCTCACTGTGGGGGACAGAGGGAGTGATATTCTCCAAATCACAAGGCTGGACTCTGTCCTCAAAAGGAGGAAAACGAGTTAAGTCCCGGAGTGGATTTGTAACAATGTGCTATAGATCTGAAGACACTTTATGAATCTCAAGAGGAGAGAGAGAAGACCCAACTTCACTTGAAGGCTCCATTGTTTTTGGCCACTGCTGGCTGACCAAGGCAAAATACCCTAATTTCTCTGACTTTTCTCTAAGAAAACCAATCCCTGGATCTTCCTAACTCCATTGGGTATTTCAAGAGCCTTCTAGATACCCCTGGTGTTGGAAGACCCTCCTTCCCCATAAAGACTGCAGCACACTCCAGCTGTGGCTTTTTACTTTGCTTTATTTGCAGACTCAAGTTTGCTACGTAAATCCATTGCACAATTCGGCACACATATACTTGGCATAAAAGGGAGGACCGTACAAAAATACAACTCTTGATAGTAAAAGGAACCACCCTCAGCTCATCCCCGTCCATCCTCCTGGTGGGAACACCCATGTTTAAGGTCAAAATAGGGGGAAATTTGGCATGAGGAGGCATGGAGGTCTCAACCAGTTCCATTGCCCCAGTAAGATTCTGGGCTGGGGCCGGGTGGACTTTTCTGCCACTTTCAGACCTGGTCACTGCCTCCTCCAAGAAGGGGAAGAGAAGCTCCCCAGGTTATGGGAGGCCTTCCATAAGGAGCTAGAATAGGGCTATCCAGTCAAAGCCAAAGCCACTTCCCTGGGACACATCCAACCTGGGGTATCTGCCTCTGGGCACCCCTGATTGGAGAGTAAGCGACTCAGGATAAACCCACCTCTTGGAAAGGGATGGGAGGAGAGAGTCAGAGAGATCTAGAGGATGTTCTCCTTGGCTCTCCTTTTAGCAGATTCCATAAATGTCCTATGGATGCCAGCTTGTGTCTCCCTGCCCCTGGTCCCTCCCCAGGCTTGAGTCCACCTAGCCCCTTGGCAGTGAGGAGCTTGAATCCCAGAACTCCAAAGGAAGTCAGAGTTGGCCCCAGCCCACTGACCAGGAAATCTGAAGGACTAGCATTTCTGTAAAGGTGGGCAGATCCTTGGAGCAGCAAGAAGTCCTTCTGGTCCTTGGTATGTTCACCAGGGTGGAGGCTCAACATGGTCGGGCACAAAATTGCAGGAGAAATGAGACTGGTACTGAGCTTCCCAGGACAGAACAGAAGATGGCGGGCAGTACCTTGGTCTACATACGGCCCTACAGACCCACTATCACTCTCCAGGTGGTGGGGTGAGACGTCTGGCAGACGAGCAGTGCTGGAGAACAAAAGAGGCAGGGTGAGCCCGGGGCCACCTCCTCTTCTTGTCTCAGGGGCTATTTAAACCATTATGGAGCTTAACCCCAGGCCTTTGGGCTGAGAGATGCCAGAGAATGAGTCTCCGTTTTGTTTTGTTGTATCTGAGAACTCGGAGAGAATGTCAGGGTCCTCTCTGAGACTGCTAAGACACTCCACAGGGCGTGTGGCAGGGGGCTGAGGTGGGGACTGGGGGGTGGGGGGAGACAATTCTGCCAGTAGTCATATAACCTTAGCCTCAGTGTCTTGGCACAGAGCTGTCATGGAGACCCTGGCATTTTAACGGTGAACACATGCATGCTTGCACGCACGCGCACGTACACACACACACACACACAAACACATAGGGTTCCTGGCATCTGCCTCTGGTGCTTCTGGGCAAATGGAAACAGAAAAATAATTAGAACTCTGTGTGTTGGGAACTCGGTTAGACACACTGGATTTAGGCCTCTGTCCTGGCCCTGCGCTTCAGGACTGGCTGTTTAAAAGGGCCACAGACATGGCCCCAGGGAGCCCCGGGATTTGTCTTCCATCAGCCCTGGGGCTTGTAGAATCCACTCACCTGTCCTGTGAAAGTGAGACATGCCCTTCACTGTCCCCCCACCACATGCTGCCAGTGCCCGACCGCCTCCCCACCTCCCTTCTCCCCTCCGGCCTCCAGAGAGGTCATCTCCCTTCCGACCCCTTTGTGGGGTGGGGCTCAAGTGTTAATGATGACAATACAGCTTCGTGTGTCATGTCCTCAGGAAACACCCGTGCATTTGGACAGGTGTCATCGGTGACAACGGCCCTGGAAGGTCCTGGCAGGCGTGAACCCAGATACCCCCCCTCATCTCCCAATCCCCACCCCTCACGCTCTGCACCCTTCCCCCCTCCAGCCTGTCTTTGAGAACTTCCTGGAGGTGACAATTCACTGTCTTCCTCTCCCCAGAAGCCGGCCGCAGACAACTCCCATCAGCCGATGGGGGCTTATCCCCACTGGGCTCAGCAAGCTGGAGCAGGCCCCCCGGGACCAGAGAGGCGGCCCCCCCCCCCTCCCCGGGACCAGAGAGGTCTCACGGCGGCCCAGGCCCATCGCTCCCACCTGCGCTTGGCCACGCGGGCGGCAGGCGGCGGGCAAGCTCAGGCCTCACTTGGCCCCACACGGCGGCGGGACCCTGGCTAGGCCAAGCCGCCCGCGGGGGTCCCGCCCGCTCCAGGCGAGTTCGGGGTCTGGAAGGTCGAGTGGAGCCTGGTCAGCAACTCGGGCTCATCGCTCTTCCCCGAGGCGTCGGGGGTGCCCGACGGGTAGGCCTCCCTGGCCCGGCCGGTCCTGGCGCAGGCGAGGAAGGCCAGGCAGGCCCCGCGCAGGCGGCCCAGGTCCCTGTGGGTGGACTCGCTGACGAAGCAGTACAGCACGGGGTCGGCCACGCAGTTGAAGCTGGTGAGGAGCAGGGCGAAGTGGTAGGCGTTGAAGACGGCCCTGGCGAACTGGCAGCTGGCCTCCCAGAGGCTGCGCACCAGCAGCAGGGTGTGGTAGGGCAGGAAGCAGGCCAGGAAGATGACCACCGTGCTGAACACGAGCCGCTGGATCTGGTCCTTGCGGCTCTTCTGGGTGCCGTGGCTGCGGCGCACGGCCCGCAGGATGCCCCGGTAGGAGGCCAGCAGCAGGCACAGCGGGAAGAGGAAGCCCACCAGGAAGCGGTAGTAGTTGATGCCGCGCTGCCACGGCTCCAGCGGGTAGTGCTCGAAGCAGACGCGGTGCCGCTTGTCGTCCTCCACCACCTCCTGGTGCCTGAGGAAGTAGACGCTGGTCAGCAGCTCCTTGGCCCAGATGAGCGCGCTGACGCCCACGGCCGCCTTCAGGGTGCGGAACTGGTGGAAGCGGAAGGGGTGGGCCACGGCCAGGTAGCGGTCGATGGAGATGCAGCACAGGAAGCCCACGCTGATGTAGATGTTCTCGTAGAGGAGGA
The DNA here is from genome assembly GCF_018350195.1 of Panthera tigris. NCBI lineage: Eukaryota > Metazoa > Chordata > Mammalia > Carnivora > Felidae > Panthera > Panthera tigris. The sequence continues at coordinate 133,724,509 of NC_056665.1, forward strand.
TGCCGCACAGCTGGCAGGACAGGTCTCCGTGCGACCAGTTGTCGTGCTGCAGCACGTACTGCAGCCAGAAGGGGAGCGAGCAGATGTAGAAGAGGTCGGCCACCGTCAGGTTGCACAGGTACACGCCCAGCTCGTTCCGGGCCTTGATCTGCAGGTAGCCGAAGTAGAGGGACAGGCAGTTGGCCGGGAAGCCCACCACCAGCACCGCCACGTAGACCACCGGGGCCAGAGTCTGGTGGATGGTGTGGTCGATGGGACAGCTCAGCGACGAGTTCTCGGTGACGTTCCCCATCTTCGGGCCTCAAGGGGCCTCGCCCCTCATGGGCTCGGGGAAGGGGCCGGGCTCTCTGACGCCATCTTGCTTGCGGGATGCGGCTCAAGCCGGTTCAAAGGCGGGGCCTCCTCGGTGGCGGGGAAGTCCCTGAAAGCTGAAGGCGGGAGAGGCTTGGAATAACAGCAGCTCACATTTCTGTAGCACCTACTGTGTGCCAGGTCCCGTTCTAAGTGCCTCACCCGATCGAGAAGACGGACCGACCTCAACTCCACTAGCCTATCCGAGCGGGTGGTACACCAGGATACTAAAATGTAAAATGTGGTTTGGGCCTCCCTGTCCCCCTTCCCTGGCCTCCCGTCCCTTATTTATTTTCCTGGTCCCTCGGGGCAGCAAGCAAGGCTAGGAGCCCTTGTGAGCACAGACCCTCCAAGGGAAGCTCAAGGTAAAGTTCAATTCCAACCCACGCACGACAGTGAGGGCTCCAGCCATTCTCTACGACAGCACTATGCATCCGTCACATCTTTCCTGCTTGCTCCAAGACATGTACCAGGGCAGTTAACACTGAGGTCACGGCCCCTTCTGGGGGCCTCTCCAGACAGCAGGGCCCGGCCCTGTCACGTCCTCTTGTGCTCTGGCAAGAAACAAAGGCCGTGCTTCCCTCAGGCCACTGCCTGGATTCCCGGTGCTCCCCAGGAGGTGCTCCCTCACCTCTTCTCTGGAGAACTGAGGGCCCAGCGCAGGGAACAGCACAAGACGGGAACCAACAGAAATGAACACGAGGCCGGGGTCAGCCGCTTACAGGCTGGGCAAGGCATTTACCCTTTGTCTCAGTTTCCTCATCTAGAAGATGGGGATAGAAGCACTCACCCTCAGGGGCAGTATCAGGGCCACATCAAATGATGGATGTCAAAATGCACGGCATTGTTTTGCCAGAGGGAAAGAGGCGGAGTCACAGATGGTATTTGCAAGAAGTTTATCGTGTTGAGAATTTAAGAAAGAAAATGCTATTGCTCTATTTTTTTTTTAATTTTTTTTAACGTTTATTTATTTTTGAGACAGAGAGAGACAGAGCGTGAACAGGGGAGGGGCAGAGAGAGAGAGGGAGACACAGAATCTGAAACAGGCTCCAGGCTCTGAGCTGTCAGCACAGAGCCTGACGCAGGGCTCGAACTCACAGACCGTGAGATCATGACCTGAGCCGAAGTCGGACGCTTAACCGACTGAGCCACCCAGGCGCCCCAGCTATTGCTCTATTTACAGATACATTAGAACAAAATAGAATAAAAATTGTTGTTGTAAGCCTACTTTATAAATTATCTGGTATATATATATATATATATATATATATATATAATGAAAAGCCTGAGCTCCTCTATTGATTAAACACTCCTGGTTCCAGTGGAAAATCTCACTGTGAGTCTAAATCAGGATGTTTCAACTTTTTGCTTGTTTAACAGTCATCCTCCCCGGGGGCACCTGGGTGGCTCAGTCAGTTGAGTGTCTGACTCTTGATTTCAGCTCAGGTCATGATCCCAGGGTTGTGGGATCAAGCCCTGTATCGGGCTCCATGCTGAGCATGGAGTCTGCTTAGGATTCTCTCTCTCCCTCTCCCTCTCTCTCCCCCTCTTCCACTCTCACTCTTTCAGGCTCTCTCTGTCTCAAAGAAAAAGAAAGAAAGAAAGAAAGAAAAGAAAAGAAAAAGAATTATTCTCCCAAAGACCCTCATTAGACATTTTTCCCCCAACCACCCCCTTTCCATGAAATTTTAATACCCCATATGTATTGCATATCTCTTTGTGTCCTGTAGCCCTTTAGAAGGTGACAAATCATCGTAATAGCTCAGATTTTTTTCACCACCCCGCCCCCCCCGAGAACATACAGTCTTATATGGTTGCAAATTCTGAATGAGTAACATTTGAATTAAGCTATTTTGAAGTATCAGCAGATCAACCCTGTCCTTTGCATGGTCTCTCAACAATAGTCAATCTGGGACTCAAGGACCCAGAAGGGAAAAGCCTCAGAGTCTGCCCCCAGCCACCTCACCGCCAGCTGACCAGGCCCCCTCCCACCGCCATCTCCCTCCTGCAGCTCTGTTGTGGCTCCTGCCTGGCCTCTTGCCTCTAAATGGGCAGGAGATGGTTCTGGTCCAAAGCTACCCTCCTCACCTGGAGTCCCTGGGACTCCTTGGGGCTCCCCCCACGCCACCCTGGCTCTCCCCTTCATGCTCCTGCCCATTACCCACATGGAAGGCACAGCCATCTTTCTAAATATAACCAGCTCTTCTTCTCCCTTGCTTAAAACCCACTGAGATGGCTTCTTATCACACCTACAGTAAAGCCCAAACTCCTTGCGGGACCTACAAGGCCCAGCATGATCTGGCCCCGACTCCCTCGGCCTTGCCCACCACCACCACCCTCTGGCTACAAAGGCCAGCTCTCTGCGCCTCAGGCCTGAGGAAGGAAGCGTGGGCAGGAGGACCCAGGTCTGCCTACTCCATGTCCCCCCTCCTGGCCAGCCAGTCCCCACCTGAGACTCACTCTCGAACTCTCAGTCAGTCTCCAGAAGGCAGGACTCCCGTCGGGCTCACCTCTCCACCCTCTCCAGGACACAAGCCCGGAATCTCAGTGATGGTGGCGGAGGGGAGTGCTTCTCGCTGTTTTTAATTGTGGTTAGATATATATAACATAAAATGTACCATGTTAACCATTTTTAAGTGTACATTTTTAAGCGGTGTGAAGTACATTCACACGGTTATGCAACCATCACCACACCACCCGTCTCCAGAACTTTCTCATCTTCCCAAACTGGAAAACTCTGTATCCGTTATACCCTATTCCCATTCCCCTATACCCCATACCCCATTCCCCTCACCCCCCAGCCCCTGGCAAGCTCCATTGTACTCTCTGTCTCTGAATTTGACTATGCTAGGACCTCGTGTGAGGGAAATCGTTCGGTGTTTGCCTTTTTGTGTCTGGCTTATGTCACTTAGCAAAATGTCCTCCAGGTTCATTCATGGGGTAGTATACTGCAGAATTTCCTTCTTCCTGAAGGCTGAACAACATTACGTTGTGTGTACGTACTGTGTTTTTGTTTTTCCACTCATTTGTCAATGAACATCGGAGTTGTTTCTATCCTCCCTACTGGCCAGTGTGAATAACGCTGCAGTGAACAGGGATGCCGAGGATCCGCTTGAGTCCCCGTTTTCAGTTCTTTGGGGTGAACACCTAGAAGTGGAATTCCTGGATCATAGGACAGTTCTATTTTTCATTCTTTTGAGGAACTGCCATTCTGTTTTCCATAGTGGCTGCATCATTTTACATTCCTACCCACAGTGCACGAGGGTGTTTTCTTATTTTTTGCTTTTTGTGGTTTTTTTTTTTTTTTTTGGTTTTGCTTATATGTTTTGATGGTGAGAGGAAGGGGGAAAGGGGGCAGATGAGCCCTGTGACCCTTCAACTCTGCCCACGGCCGGTGAGTCAAACTTTGGTTCCACTCACCCTCCACTTGCCGACCCTCCTATCCCTGAATCCCAAGCCCACGCACAGTTCAGCTGGCTTACATATGAGGTCAACAGCCGGACACGTCCCTGAACTGTCCCCAAGAGCACTCACCCGGGACAGCCCCCGTCTCTAGATTTACCTCAGGTTCTCCAAAGTCCAGATAAAGTCCACCCGCAGGAAGATAAAATTCATTCATAAGCACAGGCCCCCAGATGCCCCCAAAACAGGGCAAATGAAGCCATCGTGAAGAAAAACACGTCCTGTCGGGTCTTTGGAAGGTCACCAGGCTGAAGCCTATTGTTTATAAGCGGTGAGTGTATATATGTGTGTATGGCGGGTGAGGGGGGAGCTGGGGCAATGGCTTGTGGCTTCCTCTTTCCTAGGCCAACAATAAGCGAATTCTGGCAACCAAAGTAAAAAATGTTCAAGCGTGCAAGGCAGAGAAGAAACATTTACTATGTTTAGGTTAAAACACCTCCTACGTTCCCTTGTAGCGAAAAGTGGGTTTGGGTGTTCCAGAGCCGTGGTTTTCATATTTAGGTGCATCTGAGTCACCTGGAAGATTTGTTTAAAACAGATTTTTGAGGGGCGCCTCAACTGGTTAAGCGTCCGACTCTTGATTTCGGTTCAGGTTGTGATCTCGCAGTTCACGAGTTCAGGCCCTGTGTCGGGCTCCGTGCTGACAGTGTGGAGCTTGCTTGGGATTCTCTCTTCCTCCCTCTCTGCCCTTCCTTCGCTCATACTCTCTTCTCTCAAAATAAATACATAAACTTAAAAAAAAAAAAAACCTTATTGAAATTATTGAGCCTTACCTACCGAATGTCTAATCCAGTGGGTCTGAGGTGGGGCTTGAGAATTTGCAATATGCTCCTATGTGGTGTTGGTATGCCAGCCTGCTGACCACACTCTGAGTAGCAAGGCACTCAAAGCTCTAGAAAGTCTGGGATCTGAGTCCTGATAGGGGCAGGATAAGTATCCTGATACCTCGAGTTCCCAAGCTGGGAGGCAGAGGTAGCTGTAAGGGGAACTTAACGACCCAACAGAACCCTTATGGGCAGAACCAGGATGCAGCCTTTGGGAGGTCAACAGCCTGATTCGCTCTCTCAAGAAATAGGGACTGGATCTGTCAGGGTTCTTACACCTCATATTTGCAAAATCTTCTGCAGTTTACAGAGCGTTTCACCTCTGCCCTCTCACCCATCTTCACTACAGCCCTGTTATTTTCCCCATTTTAGGCAAGAGGACACTGAGGGATGGAGTGGCTTGTCCAAGAGTCCAGTTCCTCTGTGTTCCTCCCACCCTCAGGGAGCCTCCAGTCTCATAAGACAGAACAGCACGCACAAATGACTACCGCTCGAGGCAGCATACAGTGGTACTGTGAGCCCCCCTCATACTCACGTTTAATTTGGTTTGTTCTTTTCACTCCACACACGGCCTCTGTGGGACAGCCTCCCTCTGTGGTTTCAACCCCATCTGCACTCTGACGACTCCAGGCCTCCCACCAGGCGGACAGTGGACGTAACCAGCTTCCCGCTGCCTCACAAGACATGCTCCATGATGAGGCCCAGCCCCCTTCCATCATTTTCTGCACTAACGGCCTCTTGGAAGGGGCATCTCTACCTGTACAGATGAATGGCCTTTGGCTTCTTCCCTTATCTTCATCCAAAGCATCCAATTAATTACCCAGTTCTACCATTTTCAACTCCTGAATATTTCCCACATCAATCTCTTCCTCTTCATTTCCTACACCAATGCCCTAGATTGACTTGGTCAAGACTTCACCCCCAGCATCGGTACAATGGCCTCCTGTTGGATTTCCTAGCTCCATCTGACCGCCCTTAATGCCATCCTCTAAACCATCCATGCAACCATGCTTTCGTGCATCCATCCATCTGTCCATCCATTCACTTATTCATTCATACAACAGACACTTGAGTATCTATTGTATGGAAGGCACTGCCCTAGACACTGTCACTTAGTGAAACTCAAGTTGCTTTTACTCTCATGAGACAGCGGAGAAGACAGGTGAGACCAGCTCCTAAGGAGAGCACAGGACTTTAAGGGAGCTCATGGGAGGTAACCTGACCCAGCCAGAGAGGCCTTCCTGAGCGGCAAGTCAGACTAAGACAGAAGAAGGGGGAAGGGCTACCCAAGCAGAAGGGAGTTTCTGCCTGTGGAAACAATGTGTGCAACAGGCCAAATGTGAGAGAGACAATGGGCACGTTTGGGGAACTGAGAGTAGCTTGGCATGACTGGGTCTAGGTATGAGGAAGCATGGCCAGAGAGGAGACAAGAAGGAGCTACAGAAACTGACAACTAATTAGAAGGGAGGTAGGGGGCAGGGACCCCAGTCAGGGACAAATCTGAGATGTTCCTTAGTGCTTGGTCCTTATAAGCTCTCAAAAATTATTTGTTAGGTGGGTGGATAGGTGAATGGATGGACAGATGGGTAGGTGGATGAATAAATGAATGTATGAGGAGGTAGATGGATAAATGAATGAGTGAATGGGTAGACAGATGGATGAATGGGTGGGTGGGTGGGTGGATGAATATGTAAACAGCTAGATGGTGGCGGGTGGCACCTGAGTGGCTCAGTCGGTTGAGCGTCCGACTTCGGCTCAGGTCATGATCTCACAGTTCGTGGGTTCGAGCCCCACATCGGGCTCTGTGCTGACAGCTCAGAGGCTGGAGTCTGCTTCTGATTCTGTGTCTCTGTCTCTCTCCCTGTCCCCTGCTCACTCTCTGTCTCTCTCTCTCAAATAAACATTAAAAATTAAAAAAAGTATAGCTAGATGGGTGAGGGGTAGACAGATGGATGGGTTAATGGGGAGAGAGATGGATAGATGGGTGACTGGATAGGTAGATGGGTTTGAGGTTGGGTGCTGGGACAGTGGGGTATCATTAATAGAAATAGAAAAGTAAGGAGGAAGGATTACTGGGGTTTCCTCTTCAGAAGCCTGGCATCTGCTCAAGCCTCCAGAGCTGGTCAGAGGGTCCAGCTTTTGCACTCAGGTCTTATCACAGCCAACCTTCCCTTCTACCAGTTCCTGAGGACAGGTACCCCCAGATAGAAACTCCACCTTGCCAGGAGGGTCCCTTCTCTACCTGGTGTCCATAAGAAACTTCCTCCTCAAAAATCAAGGGACACAGTGGATGCAAAAGTGTTCCGTGAATGGGAAAACCTAGATGGAATAGAAGAACCAAGCCACATCGGCCGAGAGGGCTCGACGTGCCAGGCACATTTCCGCACATTCGCTCCCTTTCAATACCACTCTCATCAGTGCTCATTTGACAGGTGAAAAAACTGAAGCTCAGAGCAATGAACCAACCCGCTTAGGATTCCACAGTTACGATGTGGTAGGCTAGGTTTGGAGCTCAGACCGGCCCAAACTCTGTGAACATGAACCCTGTGTCATGTCCCCTTTCTGTCTATCACGGTGATCCGTGAGCAACCACCCTCCACCCCCAGGCTTCGCCAAGCTCCGGTCCTCAGATGCCACCAGGAGGGCCACCGGGCTTACTCCCGGGCCTGCTCCCCTGCACCCGGCAGATGTCTACCGGGTCACCCATGTCCTCAGCACCCAAAGTGCGCCCAGTCCGTGGTGGCCCGAGGGGCGGGGGGAGGGGCGGAGAATGAACACAAGGAGTCTCTGCATCTACCTCAAACGCTTCATCATCCAGCTAAGAAATCCACGGACTATCCACGACACAACCGACCCCTGAAAGCAAATCTTTCTACAAATGCTCGTCGGCACGGAGAAAGGTCTTCCAGGACCTTAACGACCAAGAAAAATTAGCCCTGAAAGGAAGGAAGCGCCTTTTGACGCAAGCTGAGAGCCTCCTGCACATCCCCAGCCAGAAGGCGGAGGTGCCTGATGCTGGCCTGGAGCCGGTGCATAAACAGTGATCTAATCTGTCGCCGTTTCTTCCGCGTGCTGCACACAGGCACGCACACAGACGGCTACTCACGGAGCCGCGAGCCCACGGAGCAGGGAGTTTCCTGCGCACCCAGCTTCCCTTCCTTTTAGCTGGTCAAACTTCCACCTGCTTTCAGAGGCTGACATTTCCCTCTGGGACGGGAGTAGAAATCAGGCTGCAGGCTTCCTGAGTCCCATCTTGCTCCCAAACAGCCTCACTCGGGCAACAACAACAAGGAGAAAATCTCATTTCTCAAGCCCTTGTCCCTGTTGGGAAGTTCAGTCCCATCTGGGCTCAGGCAGTCGCTCTGGGGCAGGTGGGGCTCGCACTGCTATCCCATTTCACAGAACCTGAAGCCCAGAGAGCCTAAGCCAGTGGCTCAAGTTCACACAGTAAGTCGGGCGAATCTGAATCCAGGACCCAGAACCCAGGCATCACGGCACTGATTTGCTGCCTTTTAAGCTCTTCTGACCACAAAGCATAGCAAGGATACATTTGACATTGTAACCAAGCACACAGACATCACACACACACACACACACACACACGTGCATACAGAGAATAAAACTTCCCCGAAGCAATACTTACCCCACTACTTGCGACGCACTCTGATCATTTCTACACTAAATTGATTTCCTGACCCACTAATGAGTCACGATCCTCAGTTTGGAAACAACTGGGCTGATCCCCCGCCTTCTCAGCCTCCAGACCCCGGGAAGGCGATGGTCTCTGACGCCAGGTGAAGAGCAGGCAGGGAGCGGCAGCAAAGGGGGAATCTGGCTCTTCTCTGTCTACTCGGCTGAGCACTGCCCTCAAACCTCAAATAGCCGGGCTTCCTCTGGCCCTGGAGAGTCCCGGGGGAGGAGACGGGACCCACCTTGCCAGGCCTGGTGGAGGGCCCCAAGCAGGCCACTCTGCAGCCAGGACCCGCGCTTCCCCTCCGGAGATTTCCCACAGACCACACCTCCCAGCTCGGTCTAGAAAATCCCAGCTGGAGGCTGCCCGTTCCCGAGCTGAGGCAGAATCATGTGAACTCCGATCCGGTATCAGGCTGGGTGGTTGCCGAGGAACACTTGCCAGCCAAGGATGAGAGCAGGGGGGGACTGCTCCCTCCACCATCCGCATCCTCCAAATGCTTCCAGACCCCAGGGGGGCAGGGAGAGACCTTGCCAGGAATGTGAAAGCCTGAGTTAGGGGCAAGAGTCCTGGGGAGTGGGGTGGGGGTGGGGGGTGCAGGAGGAGCTAACCACACTAATTCTACCCATCAAACCACCTTGAGCACCTACAAGATACCAGGAGAGGAGCTACAGGGTGTCGAACCCCTGCCCCAGGAGTCCTTGCTTGAGCCGTTCAGACAAGCCAATGCTAGAATATGCTGCGGACACCGGCAAGAACGATGGGACGGCCGGCAAGGACAGGGGAAGGGGACTGTTTCCGCCCCCAGCCCCGGGCTGTCACCCTTCAGCGGCAAACAACCAACATCTGGGTCAGTGGGTCGCAACTCACCTAAGAACATACCCGGGGGACTTATAAAAATTAATACTAATGCCCACGCCCCACCTCAGATGAATTAAATCACCCTTTCTGGCGGTGAGATGCCAGCACCAATGTTTTTCAAAGATCTCAGGACAATTCCAGTGGGCGGCCAGGTGGAGAAGCACTGATGTGGTGGTGGAGGCAAGTTGGATCCTGTTCTGCAGACTGATAGAGCCAGGGCAACGGGGAAGGTTCCGGGCTATGAAGAAGGCAAGCATCGATGTTTTAAAATAGCACGGCCCAGAGCAGAGAGCAAGCACAGGGCTCTGGTTTCACGGGGTCTTCTGTCTCTCAGGAGCATTTACTAAGCTTGGTCAGCACAGCGGGATTGGAAGACCCCCCTGGAGGTTACGCAGCCCAGCCCCCTCATCTTACAGATGGGGACACTCAGACACAGAAGGGCAAAGGCTCTAAACCGGGGCCTTACAGCTAAATGACAGAGCCGTGATTTTCTCAGAACACGCTGGCGACTTCAGACGTCATGCTGTCTTGGCATAGCCTCCCTTTGAAGAACTCTCCTTGGAAGCTGCATCATGGGACACGTTGCTGGGGCCACAAAGCCAACGTCTGCCACGCATGGGGGTCATTGAGAAAGTGCGTTCTCCCTGCCCCGTTGGGTGATCTGTGGGACTCGTCCTCTCCAGAGGGTGAATCGCTGTAGTCTTTTGGGGGGACCGTTTCGGTAGGGGTCTCAGGAAAAACAAATCCCCCTGGGTTGGGCCCAGGCCCTCCGAGCAAATGCTTCTCGACACAGATGTTCTTCTGGAGCCGCGGAAGCGTGGCTGGCGTTTCCTGATGTCACAGGAAGGAATGCGTGGGTGAGGAGGGCAGGGTTGACTTAGTGGTGAATGCCTGACCACCCGGTGGACACACAGGCCAGAGAGAATGTCTCTGGCTCCTTCTGCAGGGGGGCCCGGCCTAATAGGACACGCACACGCAGGGGGCGGGTGGCGCTTTTGTTTTACTCAAGTCAGCTGAGCCCACATCCTCGGAGACACCCACTCAAGTAAGAGAAAAAGGAGCCCGTGCTGTGTTCTCCTTTGCTGCCAGGATTTTGTCTTGAACCTAAAACAGGAAAGAAGGCCTAGAAAGTGTGATAACACAAAGCATCAAGCAGGGGCCTGAGGGGCCCTAGGGGCCCCATAACCTCGAGTCGCCCAAACCTCACTAAATAAACCTGTAACTAAGTACAAAGTAATGAGTTTGTAATAAAAACACAGCCTCAAGAGAAGCCCCTGGACTGCCTCCTTGCATTCAGACTTCTGTCCTTAAGCCCAAAGTGATAGTATCTTAGAGCTGCAGCTGAGCAGAACGGGGAGTTTAGTGAAGGGCCAGAATGCCTGAGCTCTGTGGGGTACGGTGACCTCATAGGGGCTGCTAGGGGCCACCTCAGTGTCTCCTTCCATCCTGAAAAGCCACAGGACATAAACTGGACCACGCCTGCCACCTGAATTCACTGTCTCCATCTCTCAGCCCTCAGTGACAGCAGACAGGAAGCCCTGTAGGCCCCCAGTAGAATGGCTGCCCTAGAAGGTTGGACTGAGCCCTGGGAAGACCTGTCTGCCCCCAGCATAAACATCTCCTCCAACAACCTTGGCTCTGAGGGGCTGGCGGACTTTTCTGAGCCACTCTGGAGGCTATTTTGAGGGCAACAGGACCATAGGCAAGAAGGCTCTCGGGCACCCCTGGCTCTTAGAATCCAGACAGCCTGAGACTCATCATAGGGAGGACTTCAGAGTCTGCCCTGAGCTGGTGGCACCATGCAAGCCGTCCAGCACATGGCAGCAATGCCATGGGCACGGGATGAAGGTTAAGAGCAGAGGCTCTGGACCAGACTGTGCAGGTTAGATCCCCGGGCTGCCACTGTCTGGCTATGTGACCTTGAGAAATCGCATACCCTGTGACCACTGGCCTTCTGTGAGAACCAAAGGAGATGAGGTTCAGCCTGGCACTCAGTAGGTCCTCCATGTTAGTGAGGATCCAGGGGTGATGAGGATGGTGATGATGGAAGTGACAGGCTAGAAGGTCCTGCCCCATGGTCCGCTTTCCCCTAGAAAGGGTGAAGGGTGGGCAGGCTAACTTGGTGAGGTATTTTTTTATGGTGCACTACCTTATCCCCATGGCTACTCTCCCGATTTGGGGCTGGTTGGGGTAACGACCTCGGAGGCTCCCCGGGGGCTCTGACAAGTACCAGTGTCTTATCATGAGCCATCGGCTGTTTGACACCAGGGACCTTTGCTGACTTGTGTCTTGAAGGCCAGCCTTGGCCTTCCCCAGGCCTTCTACATCAGCGGCACAGGCTGTAAGCACAGGCTTACATCAGGGGAGCTAACACATGGTGCAATATTGTTGCAGGTTCAAAGGTGGCCAGGTGTGAAGTAAGGATGGCTCCAAGGACCAAGGAAAAGAACCAGCAGAGAACCTTCCAGAGCACCTGGCACCACGGCCCTGGTGGGGTCAGAGAAGAAGTGGAGGCAACATAGGGCCAAAGAGCATAGTCCTTGCCATTGTGGAAGCATGTGCTTAGTACCTGGGATGAGCACTTCTCAGATGCTTCCTGTGTTAATGCTGGCACCAACCTTGTGAGCCAGGGTTATCCCTGTCTCGGTCCACGGAGACCCAGCATGCCAGCAACTCGCCCCGACTCGCATAGCTGGGAAAGAGTAGAGCTGTTTGGCACCAATGACTCTTGACCACTGTATGAATTTCCTGTTGCTGCCAGAACAAAGTACCACCCACTTAGTGGCTTAAGACAACACAAATTTCTTGTCTTAGAGTCTAGTGGTCAGAAGTCTGACATTGGTTTCACTGGTATTGGCAGGCCTGCATTTCTTCCGGAAGATCTAGGGGAAATCCATTTCTTTGCCTTTTCCAGCTTCTAGAGGCTTCCAGCATTCCTTGGCTTTCGTTTTCCAAGCCAGCAGTGGCGGGTTGAGTTCGTGTCGCACTGTGTCACCGCGGCCTCTGCTCCCAGCCTCACATCTTCTTCTCTGACTCTGACCCTGCTGCTCCCCTCCTCTATTTTTAAAGACCCTTGCGATCATCCTGGGCCCACCTGGATAATCCAGGACAGTCTCCTTATTTAAAGGTCAGCCCATTAGCAACCTTGATTCTACCTGCTATCTTAATTAATCTCCCTTTGCCGTGTAAGGTAACATACTCACTGTCTCCAGGGACTATGAACTGGACATCATTTGAGGGTCATTATCTCTGCTGACCACACCACCACATCGCACTTATCTAAAACCCTATAGAGCAGTGCTTCTGGAATGTTGGCGTGAATGATGGAGCCATCTGTGAGACGTGGAGCCATCTGTGGTGAGTTGGGATAGAGCCTCTGGGTGCGGATGGGCTTTGAGCTGGTGCCCTGAGAGAAGGGGGGGGGGCGCGGGGCGGGTGAGGTGGGCAGAGGTGGCCGAAGTGTGAAGGAAGGGAGAAGGCCCATCACCCTCGCTCTGAGTCCCAACACAGGGCCCACCCACTTCCCGGCCTCTGCTCCCTAGTCTTTCAGGCCCAATCCCGTTTCCCCGGGGAGCTCCAGCAAACCTGCATCAGTATTCCCAGGCCCTGCCCTGGGTCACTGATTGAGAATCACTGAGGGATGAGGTCCAAGAGGCGGCACTTTGAGCAATACCTCTGGGTTTTTCTGACACACGCCAAAGTCCGAGAACCACGGCTTTCAGGCCCAGCTTAATGTGCTGCACACATCCCTCCTTGGGTTCTTTTCATCCTTCCTTGGCCAGCTGGAGGACTGTGACTGCCAGGGAGCTGGGACCGGGGCTCTCCATACAGAAAGAAGGCGGCCAATGAGTTCCAAATGACAAACAGGCACCGGACGAGGGGACACCGGGCGGGTGCTTACATACTCAGAGTTACTGCTACGTGCGAGGCTCTGTGTATCCCACAACATGCCTTGCTGATGCCTTGCAGCAACCCTGGGAGGTAAATATTATCATCCCGGCTTTACCACCGAACACACCAAGGGTCACAGGGCTGGCAGAGCCGGGATTCAAGTCAAGTCTAAATCCACTGTATTTTTGGGCCCCTGGGGGGCTTAGTCGGTTAAGCATCTGACTTCATCTCAGGTCACCATCTCACGGTTCATGAGTTCAAGTGCTGTACTGGGTGAGCTCAACCCCCGCTTCAGGTGAACACATGCCCGGCTTCGAGCAAGCCCGGCTTCTCTCTCTCTCTCTCTCTGCCCCTCACTCACTTGCGCCCTCTCTCTCTCTCTCTCTCTCACACACACACACACACACACACACACACACAAAGAAAGAAAAAGATTCATTCCCTCTCTTTCTGCCCCTCTCCCCCATTTGCACTCTCTTTTTCCAAAATTAAAAAAAAACCCAAATAAATAAAATATTTAAAAAATAAATTCATTGTATTCTAGTAACTATCAATGCAGTGCATGGGAATCTGTATGATTATGTGCTAATGCCCACCTCCATCTCCAGACAGTAAGCCCGTGCGGAAGGAGGAGCTGGGTCTGTTCTGTTCTCTCTTAGGGAGAAGGTGGTTTGGCCCAAAATAAACGCACAACAGAAATGTGTTGAATGCTTGAATGAATAAATGAATCTAAAATCCGTTTCTTTCTGCAGCCCAGTGTGGCTGAAATTGAAGTCAGGAGCTAAGAGACTGGGGCAGGCCACAGGAAGAGGGTTGGTTTCGACTCTGAAGACACTGGTGGGTGGCCACGTGTGAGAATGCATCACGGTGGAAACCTACTGCCGAAAGAGAGACGTTGGTCTCTCTTTGGAGAGTCTGTGGTCTTTCTGAGAAGGTCTCAGCCGTCTGGGACATCCTTCCTGCTTGGAGCCAAAGCACAAAACCACAGACCTGAAGGTTGCCATGGCGACTCCTAGGGCCTGCTGCCCTCTCTGGCCTCCTGCCTCCCCACCCCCCGGGGCTCCAACCCATCAGTTAATAACCTAATAATGTAGGACAACAGTCACTCCCCAAGCACCCAAGCAGCAACCCTCGTGAAAAACAAACAGATTTCTCCAGGGAACTGAGTGCTACATAGATGTTCATTATACTCAGCCTGGGCCACCTGCTAGAATCTACTTTTCTGAATCCAAATTATCCCCTGCCTGGCTTCTCCCTCCGGTTTTAAAGACAAGGGGCTAGCAGAGAGGTTCCCGGGAAACAGATCTAGAGAAGCCACTGTATAGGAGGCCTGCTCCCTCATTCCGGAACCAGGCCCCAAGAAAGTGACCGTGACCGAAACAGGCTCTGTGATAAGGCCCTCGTTATGGATATCTGGATCTCTGCTGGTCTTCTCCTTTGCGAGGATGAATTAATTTGTCACCATGGCACCCAGAAAAAATTAAAAAAAGACTTTCAAGTTGTGGTACAGTCAAGATAGTTGGAAATCGTTTGATGCTTTTTTCATTGAGAGATGGAGTCTAAGTCCCCTCCCCCTTGAATGGTGGTGGTCTCTGTGGCTACATGGTCAGTAGAATGAAGTGGAAACACACTGTGCTGGTTTCTGAGTCCACGGCTGAAGAGACCATAAACCCCCATTTCCTATCACTTGGGAGAGTTGCTCTTGAAACCTGGGCGCCATGTCATGGGGAGGCCCAAGCAGCCTCTTGGAGTGGCCCCGTTGAGAGGAACCAAGACCCTAGCCCCAGTCCCAGCTGGCAGCCAGGATCACACAAGTGTGTGATCTCAGAAGATTCTCTGGCGCCAGCGCCGCCGTATCAGCTGACGCAATAAGGAGCAGAGATAAGCCACGCCCACCAAACCCTGCCCAAATCACAGCTTCCTGAGCAAAATAGCTGAGTACTGTTATTTTAAGCCATTATCTTTAAACTGGTGTGTTAGGCAGCAGTAAAAACTGGAACACAAGTATTCTTTTTCTCCAAAATCAGGTGAGGGCTTATCATGTGCTGGTTTCGCTCATATGGTTATTTTAACTTTTATAACAACTTTGTGAGGTGGATATAATAATCTCCATTTTTCCCACGACATACTAAAGCTCAGAGAGGTAAGGTATCTTGTTTGAGACCGGCCAGCTAGGAAAGATAAAACCCGCTTTCTACCGTTTCCCTGAGTCTTCTCTCCCTATGGTGTGTGCGCTGTACCCAGAAGGGTGCAACCTGACGGTAATAATAAGACTCCTAGCTAACACTCAGGGGCTCTGCAAGGCTTTCAAGGCGAGATCTTCTCCAGTATGATCTCGTAACACCCTAGGGAGTAGGCTCAACTATCATGCCCATTTCGTAGAAAATCACACGGAGGCTTAAAAAGAGGGTAGCTGATTTGCTAAGGTGATCGCTCTCCTAAGAGTAAGAGCTGAGATTTGCACTCCCGTCATCTCGCTCTGGAACTGAGCTCTCATTATAGCATCCACACTCTTCCAGCCCGGCATCCCCTGTTAAGCTTAGGAATCCTTTTTCCACCATCCTCTCTTTGGAAGCTTACCTGCGGGGAGAACAACACAATCTCACCATCTCAGATCTGTAACATTCTCACATCTCTTTTGTCCTCACTAAAGTAGTTATTTCCATTTCACAGAGGCCCAGCCACAGGAAGTGACCTGCCTCTGGCTCCAAATCAGTGCTCCCTCCTCTTTTTCTCCTCTTGAATCCCAAAGTGTCTTCCTGTGCCTTTTGGCCAACGCGTCACTGTTCTCCAGCTTGAGGAGTACCCGGGCCCACGAATTGCCAGGCAGGTGGCCTTGCCAACCTCATCCGGGCGCTCCTTCGGCCAATCGCAGACAAGCTTTCCCTGTGCCGGACACCTGCCCTTCACGTAAAAGACACCGTGCAGGCCTGGGGGAAGGAAGGGAAAGCCTGGCCCACGCTGAATCTTGGGTCCCCTGTGCTGCCGAGCTCTGGGAAAAGAAGGGTTAGCTGTGTGTGTGTGTGTGTGTGTGTGTGTGTGTGTGTTAATTACCAGGTGGCCACAGAGCCAGCCGAGGGGGTGGCTGCTAACCCAGGCAGCTACCGCGGGAGGAGACACTCTACCGCGGAGGGGGGCCGGGACGCGCCGGCGCTCAGGGGCAGACACCAGGCCAGGCGGGGCCTGGCCGCAGCCGCGTCTGCCCGTACCGCTCGCCCAGGGCGCGCCCGCACTTGGCCGCCTCCGCCCCGCCCGGCGCGCGCACACCCGGCCGCTCCCGCACGTGCCCGCCCCGCGCTCTGCCCCCCGCCCCCCCATCCCCTGCGCACACGAGGTCGCTCCCACGCTTGGTGGCTGCGCTCCGCGCACGCACAGGTGGCCCCACCGGCCCGAAGCGTCATCGCGCGCTCGTGGGGCCGCTTCGGAGAAGGCGGGGAACTGGCTGCCAGTGCCCAGGACGCGGCCGCTGTCCGCAAGCAGTTTGCGGGCGCGCCAGGGACCCCACGACCTTGGCGAGAGGAAGAGGCCCAGCTGCGGGGGGGGGGGGGGGCGCAACGGGGGTGGGGGACCTACCTGCGCGGTGAAGGGCCCGCGTGTGGGTCGCAGTCACCCCGCGCGTTGTCGGCGCCCCCTCCTAGGGCGGACGCCCAGCAAGCAGGGTGGGCACTGCTGGCAGGGGTGGTCTGGGAACACCGGCGGGTCCACTTCCTGACCGGGCCCTCCTCCTCCTCGTTGTGCCCTGATTTCCTCTATCCTCTCCCCCTTTCCCGCTCCTGACGGTCGGGCACACCCAGCCCTGCCGGGTCCTTACCCAGCCTTTCTGACCGCAGGCCACAGGCTAGGCGCCTGCCAGGAGGAACCGCAGTGGCTCAGACCTGTCCTAGAGGCACAGCACTCCCCACCCACTACAACCGTGTCCCCGGAACAGGCTCTGGGTGGCCAGGGTGGGCCAGACTGGTCTTGGCTGCAGAAGGACAAGGTTCCTTCTCCAGCCACATCCCTGGGGAAGCTGAGAGAAGAGTCCATGAAGCGACCTTCCTGTACTTTGCGGGTCCTTATCCTTAGCGCCAGCACATCGGTAGCCGCTCAGTAAATGCGGTACCGCGTTGCCGCCCTGAGCCTCTCGGCACCTCCCCTGGCACCTCCCCTGACCTCAGCGGGGCGCCCCCCTCCAGGAGTCTGCACTTAGGTTTGCTGCTTCCTGGATTCCGGTGCTGGTGCTTCCCAGGGCCTGAGTGTGCCTGAGTCACAACACAGACCTCCTGCTGTGGAGGTCAAGGAGGGCAGTTGAGGAGGCAGTCAGTCTCCCCCTCTGCCCCTCGGGCTCAGGGATAACAGCAAAAACAGCAGCCAGGGCTTGTGGTATTGTGCCAAGGGCTTAGATGACCCTATTAGGTACATACCATTATCACCCCCATTTTACACATGGGGGAATAAGGGACAGAAAGGTCAAGTAATGAGTCCAAGGTCACACGGGTAATAAGTGGAGGCAGTGGGTTTCAAACTCAGGCAGGTGAGCCCAGAGCCAGCAGTCTGTGCCAAGCCAGCCTTAGCTGTTCCCTCAGCACCTCTGCTCGTTCACATCAACTCCTGTGTCCCCCTCCACCCACAAGAACTCCTGTCCCCATCTTCTGAACTCCAGCCCCAGTTTTAAGACCCAGAAGTCACTTCTGCTACCGGGCCTTGACGACTGTTCCAGGCAATTTGTGCTCTGCTCCCCTGACCCCTTCTCAGTGTCTTTTGCACCGTCCACGGGGGTCATTGGCGCACAGACGTCTCTCTGTAGGACTCTCACTCCCGGCCCAGCGCCTGGCTCAGAGGACGGCACCCCATTCCTATTTGTGAACTGAGTGTCTGGGAATGGTCACTGCGGGAGTCTGCAGACTTGTGCCATTGGTCATTAGGACCGGCGGTCAGGGGTTAGGACGGAGGGCAGTCAGAGAGCAGGCAGGGGACGTAAAGAGATGGAGAGATAGCTCACCTTCTGCTAACCCCTCTGGGTGGCTCAAAGCTGCTCACTTTGTGACCTGGCCCCTAGGGGAGTCTCTGGAGGGAGATGGACAGTGAACAAGAGGGCAGAGGACACCTCAGCAGGAAAGGCAGGGGAAGCAGAGGCTGGATGGGGCCCCTGGTGCGACATCTTCCTCCTTCTTGCAACATCTTCACACATGGAGTTTTCTGGATTAACTATTCAGGCCATAAAAATGCACATATGCTTTTCAAAAGTTGCCAGGCTGAGAGTACTTGTTAAAGAGTATGCCTTCCAGGGGCACCCTGGGCGGCTCAGTGGGTTAGGTGTCTGACTCTTGATTTCGGCTCAGGTCATGATTTCCCGGTTGGTGAGATCGAGTCTCACATCTGATATTGCGGAGCCTGCTTGGGATTCTGTCTCTCTCTCTCTCTCTCTCTCTCTGCCCGTTCCCCATGCATGCGTGTGCGTGCACTCTCTCTCTCTCTCTCTCTCTCTCTCAAAATAAATAAATAAATTTAAAAAAAAGTTTGCCTTCCAAAGCCAGTGTCTGAATTAGAGTCCTAGCTCTGCTACCTATCAGTAGGGTGACCTTGGAGAAGTCCCTTAACCTCTCTGTGCCTAGCTCTTCACGTGCGAAATGGGGACACCCCTTCAAAAGGGGGTTGAAACGATTCCACAATTAAATCAGGCAAAGCCCTTAGCTCGACACCCAGCAGATATTAGGGTTCGGTAGATGTTAGCTGTTATTATTGTCTCCTCCCAATACCCTCTTCTACACGGCTCTTGTCTTTTGAATGCTTACTGTCCTTAGTGCCTATGCACGCTGCTCTCTTTGAATTCCAAGTAGTTTTATTCTCTCCAATTTACAGATCAGGAAGCTGAGATTCAGTGAATTACCTGAGGCCACTCGGTTCTGAGTGTCTGAAGCAGGACTTGAGAGAGTCTTAAGGGAAGCTGTTCTTGCAGCAATCGTGTCCCGTCCCCCAGGAAAGGAGTGGGGTGTTCTAAAGCCCATCGTCAGTTGCCAGATGCAGGATTCTGGCTTCCAGGGGTACAAACCGCGCATGCCATGTGGAAAGGTTATTACCAAGGGAATCCTGTCCGGGCTGCCACGACGCACGGTTCCGGGGGGCCCATACACACTGGAACCGACCGGATGGTGTCCCCTGGAGTTGGAATGGTGTGGCAGTGTCTGGTGGCCCTCTCTCCCTGCCTTTTTCTAGCACACAGTCTCTGCTTACAGATCTCCAAACACAGAACCTCTCACGAGGATAAATACTCTTCGATTAAAGCAAAGCTCTGTTTGGATTCATGCTTTAGTCTTTAGAGACCGAACAGCATAGCACCTATACTACTCACTGAAAGATCCAGAATCGGCCTGTGGAAGATGGGGTTGGCATCTCTGGCTGTGCTCTCCCTAGGAAGATGCTAGATTTGGGGAAGCAAAGAGATTCGTCGCCCTGCCTGCAACGTCACCTTCTGGCTCGACTTCTGCCCTTTCTTGATGTCAAGCTGCCCAGTCATTGGCAGGAGCAGTAGAATTTGTTGTTTTGTAAACAAAACCTGGCACTGGCCTTGCAAACAACCTACAGCTCACCATGTTAAAATGAAGCATGCATTGTTTTCCAGAACCTTCCTGGTCCCAGGGAATGGCAAATTACGGCCCATGGAATGCTGATCTGAGACACTGCGCTAATAACCATCTTCCTTGCCCACAGCAATCATCTCCCACAATGGGCTGGACTCCGGAGACGTGGTCAGAATTTCTCCATACCTGGCATAAGTGACGTTCACGTCCATTTCTTTTCCAGTCTCTCATGGGATTTCGGTCTCGGCATTTACATTTTCCCAGTGTCTGGGTTAGGGAGGCCGCTGAAGGGCCCGGAAATGGCAGCTGATGGGATGGTTGAAAGGGATTGTTTCCTGAGGGCCAGAAAAGTGCCGAGGACTTTTTATCGGCCCATCCAGATCCACTGTCCACCCGTCTCCATCCTGCTCCCTGGATCGGATCACCGGCCTCCCTTGCCCTCTGGCTTCTGTTGGGTTTGGCCAATGGGAAGCACTAACTGGGATCAGAAGATGGCAAGAGAGTGAGGAGGAGGGAGTATTTATCCCCCTGCCAGGGTAGCTTCAGGTTGGCTGCTTCCTTTTAGCTCCTGCCGGAGTCCCTGTCCTACTCTGCTCTTCCTCTGCCCCCTCCAGCCTGGGGCAGCGACGACGCCAGGCCCAGGGTGCTGCAGACTCCTGCGCTGGTTCCCTTAACTCTATCCCCACATCATTAAAAACCGTCCCCTGTGTTAACCTCTCCTCGGTCACCCTGCTTGACCTTGCGTCCGCTTCCTGCCAAGACCCTGAGTGACACAAAAGTGCACAGGCCAGATGCGTCTTCACTGCAAACTCACACTAATGGAAGAATATGCGCATATTTAGAATGTGCACAGATTATCTACTTTAAAAAAATTACTGTTTTTCCAGTTCGTTCTTCCAATGAGCACAGCTGGCCAGCCTCAGAGGAAATCTGTCTTTATCCCCTGAAGGAGTCCCTGCTTCCTCACTCTGCTACGTCAATAGCACATAGCTGCCTCTTGCAGATTCCCCTGCCCTGTGCTGCCTGTGGCCGTGAGCTTCCTGGCTATTCACTTGGGTATGTGTGACTCTCCTTTTGAGAAATGTTTGTCACTGCGGAGTCATGCTCCTGCCAGGACAGTTTCAAGCAGCAAGAAGCTGGTTTTTCTGCGAATTATCTTTTCTGGCATCAACCACACTCCGGCAGGCTCGGGCCTGAACTGATTAATCAGACTGACCTGATTAATACGACGTTGTTTCCGCTCCCACTCAGACAATCCCCAGGCTCTCAGACGGAGTGTGACTAATGGAGCCACCCAAAGGCAGGAAACTCTGAGGCTGGTGGAGAAGACAGCACAAGTCCAGCTGAAGTGCAAGCACACACATCTGGAGAGCTGGGGAACCCATGTCGCATGCCAGGCTATAGACTCCCGGCGGAGGCCTTCAGGCTGGGCTTGCTCAGGCTTGGGGGCTGGGAGAGGGGGTAGCATCTGAATGTCCGGGTTCAAATCCCAAACCTGTTGCTTTCTAGTTGGGAGAACTCTGGCAAGTTATGCGGCCTCCCTGTGCCTGTTTTTTTTTTTTTTTTTTAAATGGGGCAATGGGACGCCTAGGTGGCTCAGTCGGTTAAGCATCCAACTCTTGATTTCGGCTCAGGTCATGATCTCATGGTTTGTGGGTTCTGGGGCTGCATCAAGCTCTGTGACAGTGCACAGCCTGCTTGGGATTCTCTCTACCCCTCTCTCCCTCTGCCCCAACCCTGCTTACTCTAAATAATAAATAAATAAATAAATAAATAAATAAATAAATAAATAAATAAATAAAAATGGGGGTGATAAAAAAGATTGGTGTGAGGATGAAATATAAAAGTGTTCTCAAGAAATGTGTTGTCACAGGGGCACCTGAATGGCTCACCCGGTTGAGTGTCTGACTTCAGCTCAGTTCCTGATCTCATGGTTCATGGGTTTGAGCCCTGCATTGAGCTCTGTGCTGACAGCTTGGAGCCTGGAGTCTGCTTCGGATTCTGTGTCTCCTCTCTCTCTGCCCCTCCCCACCACCACGACCTGTGCTCTGTCTCTTTCTGTATCTCAAAGATAAATAAACATTAAAAATTAAAAAAAAAAAAGAAAGAAATATATTGTCATAGAAACCAGGGGCCCAGCCTAGCAAGTGCAAAGAGGGCAGGTTATGCTGGGAAGGCACAAAAGGGGCTTGGCCAACTGAAATACAGGGAGTCAGGCTGGGACTGTTCAGCCAGCCTTGACCAGCCTCTGCCTTGGTTCTCCTGTTCATGGAGAATGGACTGAATCTTCATACTGGCTGTGTGACCTTGAACAGTCACATGACCGCTCTCTGCCCCAGTTGCCTTATCTGTGAAATGGGGATAATAACAGTACCTCATAGGGTTGTTGTATTAAATGAGTTACTGCGTATAAAACTCTTGGAAATATGCCTGCCCCTAGTGGGCGCTCAATAAATGTTAGGGCACCCCTCTTCACCGAGTGCCTGTGGAAGGCTTCCGTGTTCTCCTCTGGCTCAGATATACAGGCTTCTTTGTAATGGCGAGCTGGGGAAATGTGGTTTCGTTTCTTTGGTTTGTTGTATAAGACTTGCCTTCTATGGGGCTTGTATGCCTGGGGGAGGGGAGTGGGGGGAGGGCAGAGGTGAATTTGACTGGTACTTGGCACCCAGGAGCTTTTCCAGGCCCACCTGCCTGGAGCCCCTAAAAAGAACCATCGGAAGCTCCCTGCAGCTCCCCGAAATAGGCTTAGGTACCCCTAATGGGGTGAGAGAGGGCTGAAATGGGAAGGGACTGGCCAGAGATGGGGCCTCACCCAGAAAATCTCGGTGAAAACTCTCCCTCTCCTGTTGTTGGGCTTCAGACCTTGCCTGGCCTCTCGCAGGCTGCTGGCTGGTATCTTGGAGGTGAGAATGGTGACAGGGAGGGAGTGTAGCCCCAAGGTCAGGAGGATGCACCAGAGCCAGACTGCGTGGGTTCAAATCCCAGCTCTGCCACTTGCCAAGTTATTTAACCTCCCAGTGCCTGACCTGTACCGTGAAGGTGGTAACTATGGCACCTACCTCAGAGTGCTGGGTGATGCGTTCAGAACGGTCCGTGGCCCGAGTAAGTGTTCAGTAAATGTCAATTATTACTACTATACCACCAGCCACAGTGCCCTCTGACCACCAGGGACAGCGATTACGGCAGCCAGAATAATGCCCCTCCTCAAAGATGTCCGTGTCCTGATCCCTGGAACCTGTGACTGTGTTGCCCTTTTATGGCAAAAGGGACTTGGCAGGTGTGATTAATTTAAGGATCTCAAGATGGGGAGAGTATCCCGGAATTTCCACAGGTAGGAAAGACGCAACCAGCCCTTGTTGGTTTTGAACATGGGAGTTGACCACCAGCCAAGAAATGCAGGCAGCCTCTACAAGGTTTCTAGAAACTGAAAAAGGAAATGAGACCCATTTCTGACCTCAAGGATTGCAAGACTAAATTTGCGTTGTTTTAAGCCACCAAGCTTGTAGTAATTTGTTACAGCAGCAGCAGGGAACTCATACAGCTGCCGAGACCCGACTCAGCTGCATCCCTGAGGGAAGAACCACGCTGACTCACTCCACAGTAGACATGAAGCATCTGTGACGTCACCCACTCTGCTTGTCCCGTGCAGGCGTGGGGAACACCCTGGACCATGGAACTGAATTTCCTCTGGGCACAGGCACTGCCAGGGATTGAATACAAAAGGGCAGGACACATCCCGGTGGGCTCAGTGGGTTGAAAAGTCCTCCTGGAAAATCTAGACCCTCAGGTGGGCCTTGAAGGATGAAAGGTGTGGGGTTTGGACAGGGAAGAGGAGGAGGAGGAAGGAAAGGCATTGTGGGAAGAGGCCCAGGGGGACGGAAGTCAAGGAGGTCAACACAGTCATTCAATCATTACTCATTCATCTTCCTATTCAGCGCTTGTGCTCCAGGCCCTGTGGGGGATAGACACCTGGATAGTAAGTGACTGAGACAGACCTGGCGGGGGTTCTTATGGAACTTACACTGGGAGTAGAAGCCAATATCCCATTACAGTAAAGCATATAACAACCCTTATAGCAGGATGAGTACAGCTTGTTAAGGAAGCACATCTGGGTGGGCTTCCTGGAGGAAGTGGCCCTTCCAGGATAGGTAAACTGAAGGCTTGTTCCGTATCACTTCAGGCTGTATGTGGTGCTCTGTACTCTCAGCAGGTGCTGACTGAGAGGAGTTTAGCCATATATTTTATTATTCACTAACCAATTCTTTCTTTTTTTTTAAAAAAAAGTTTTATTTATTTTGAGAGAGAGAAAGAGAGCACAAGACGGGGAGGAACACAGAAAGAGGGAGAGAATCCCAAGCAGGATCCACACCCTCAGGGCAGAACCCGATGCGGGGCTTGAACTCAGGAACTGTGACGTCATGACCCGAGCTGAAATCAAGAGTCAGATGCTTAACTGGCTGAGCCACCAGGCACCTCTAGCTAATTCTCCCTTAGCTCGTCTTCCTGCACTAAGGAGAAAGTCTCAGCTGGGTGTTAGTGTGTCTTGAATTCTTTAATTTTTATTAATTTCGCTTTGTAGCCTGGAGAGCTAGACTCGGGTGTGCTATGCAGGCAACAGGTGCCCATTGAAGTCTAACAACACTTCTTGGTTTTCCTTGTTTTTATTGGTTTAATTACCTTCATTTTGTGGCAGAGGGTACTGGTTTTCCACTTCTGCGAGCGGAACACAATTTCCTTTGAAAAAGAACTGTACGTAAGTGGATGGAACCGTAAGTCAGTGAGGGGTTCTCCCTCCTATCCCGGAGTTGACCACTGGGGTCCAGCTGAACACCAAGAGGGGCACACAGTGTGTGCCCGGGGCAGCGACGGGCCTGACTCCTTAGAACTTCCAGATCCTATTCTGGGCTGTGTGCAGTGCTGGGGACAGCGAGTGGAAACTGGGTGGCCACTGAGAGGCTGAGATTCTCGAAGAGGATTCTCGTGGAGGGGGGCGGGGCTGCTACAAGGAGAGGAGCCTGGGGTCCATCTGCTAAGGCAGGGGGCACAGTAAACTGCTCAGTGTGCCTTTTTGGACGGGAAGAAAAGAAGCCTGGAGAGGAGCAGGAGACAGCCAGGGGACAGTGAGTGGCCTGCATGCCATCCTCCACTTGTCATGCAGGCTTGTGTGGCTAAGTGGATGTGAGGGGAGGAGCTGAGCTCCCGGGGGGGCCAGCTGGTGGGGCAGGAACCAGGGTGAGGGGCAGGAGGAGACGGTGCTAGAGCCAAGATGCCCATGGGATCTGGACCGAGGGGGAGGCTCAGGGGACCTCTGGGTAACTTTTTGCCTTGTGCCCCCGAAAGAGCCACTCAGGGGCCATCCGGGCCAGTGCGGGCTGGCCAGAGAGAAGAGATGACCAACAGAGAAAAGTTTCTATTTCCTGAATAGAGGTTCTGCAATCCAGTTTCCAAAGTAAAATCAAGAAAAATGTTATGTATATACTAACATGGAACTAGAGTGGCTGAGTTTTTGAAACTGACTTAGGAGGGAAAGCTGGGAGTGATACGGCAATGACAATACTCTGAGAGCAGCTATGATCACAGGATGAAGGGCAGGAGGGCCATACTGTGGGAGCCCAAGGTGCCAGAGCATCTGATCAAGAGGACAGCAGTCAAGGTGGCCTTCCTGGAAGGGGTGACTTCTAAACTGAAACCCACAAGGGGGCAGGAGCATCCTGGAATTCCTCCCAGTGACTGGTGTTTATGATGCTGTGGCTACAGAAGGGGTCCTTTGAGTATTGATGGTGGGGGGCTTAAGAATTTCTCACTAGTCCAAGGGTATATTGCTGGTGGCGAGTGCCCCCTTAGATTCTGATCGTTTGGGGCAGGAAAGAGAAACAAGGTGGATCTGTCTCTCCAGCTAGAGTGTGAGTTGTACTGGCAGGGGGGCGGGGACCAGCTCCCTCCATGTGGGGCTGCTGAATGGGCCATAGGGAATGGACAGACAGTGGAGATGCTCCTGGAGAAGCACCAGGCACCAGCAGGCACTCGGGAGACGTTAGTTTGCCCCCTCCTCCCCGCCCCCCCCCCCCCATCAGGAAAGTCTCCAGTCTGGAACCGGGTCCTTGGACTTCGCCCACGGCGCACTTCCTTGGGCCTTAGCTGCACTTATGCAGGGTCAGGGTGTGTGTCCCGGGGACCTGGATGGTGTTGGACTTTTGAAATCTGCGGGGACCGTGGGGGCCCTGGGCAGGGCGGCCCCCTCCGGCCCTCTGCACCCCCAAACGCCCCTCTCGTGACACACCTTCTCGTGATAGGTCCCTGGGCCCCCAAAGCACTATCAGTGTGGACCTTGGGATGACACGGACCTACTTCCCAGCCCTTCTCCTCCTCCTCCTCCACTCCCCGCTAAGGCCTTTATCTGGAGACTGGATTTTGAATTTTCCGCCGCAGGAGATGTCAGGGAGCCGGCCTTGCTGAAGGTCCGTGCTCCCCTGGGCCGGGCCGCCGTCATCCGCGCGCTGCCTGCCCCGCCGTCCCGGCCCAACCCCGCGCTGCCCCGGGGCGCACTCACCTCTCTCGGGTCCCGGGCGCAGGAGGCCGGATCGCGGCGGGCGGGAGCGGAGGGACGCGCGGGCGGCGGGGACCGGGCGGGGACGGGCCGGGGACAGGCCGGGGACGAGGTGCGGGCGGCCCTGCGCACCGGCTCCAGCTCGCGCGCCGCCTCGCCGCGGGAGGAGGTGGAGGGGGCGGAGGCTCCCGGCGGGCGCCGAGCCCCCGCCCCAGGGATCCGGGGAGGGTGCGGCTTCCAGAGCCATTGCTCTCCCGCGGGGAGCGCCGAGGGGCCCAGGGGTTTCCTCCCGGCTCTTTATTGGGGGTCTCTTGGAGGAGAGGATTTGGGGAGCAGGTGGCCGGCTTTGCCTCTGCCAGCTCTCACACTGCGCCAGGTGACCCCCGTAATCTTCACCTCAGTGGGCTGGGCCAAGAAGCCTGGAAAGGGGAGGACGGGTCTGAGCGCTGCCATGATCCCTCCTCACCCCTCCCCAGCACGTGCCAGGCCTGCCCGGCGCCCGGGGCTCCTGCCTGACTTCACGTCGCTCACTGCTCCATTTTACAGACGCGGAGGTCGCGGGCTTTCCTCGGGCCCACTCTTTCCCTCTACCTGGGGCAGAAGGGCAAGGAGGGGCGATGGGAGGAGACCCAGAAGCCCGGGTCCGAGCTTTCAGCCTCCAGCGATGGCTCCCTGTGCCCTGTGCAGGAAGAACACCGCGCCACCCACACCGACACGGAGTAGGCGGTCAGCTCTTCACAGCTTCCTCCCTCTTTGGTCTTCTTCGGTTCTCAATTCTGTCTCTGCTTTTTCAGCCCATCTCTAAAAAGGTGGTGCTCCCAGGAGCGTGCAGGAATTTTGCCAGCCAGTTGATAAACAGTCATCACTAAAAATTAACTTATTTTAATTAACATTAAGTTAATTATGTTAATTTAGTAGGGCCACCTGGGTGGCTCAGCCGGTTTAAGCATCGGACTTCAGCTCAGGTCATGATCTCACGGTTCATGGGTTCTAGCCCCGCGTGGGGCTCTGTGCTGACAGCTCAGAGCCTGGAGCCTGCTTTGGATTCTGTGTCTCCGTCTCTCTCTGCTCCTCCCCCACTCGTATTCTGTCTCTCTCTCTCAAAAATAAATAATATTAAAAAAAATTAACTTCTGTAAACCTTTGATTAAATACTGTATTTTTTTTTAATGTTTATTTATTTTTGAGACAGAGAGAGACAGAGCATGAGTGGGGGAGGAGCAGAGAGAGAGGGAGACACAGAATCGGAAGCAGGCTCCAGGCTGTCAGCACAGAGTCCGTCGTGGGGCTCGAACTTGTCAACCATGAGATCGTGACCTGAGCCAAAGTCGGATGCTCAACCGACCAAACCACCCAGGCAACCCCTAAATACTGCATATTAAAAACAAAGGTAATAAATACATAAAACTTGCTGCTTCCTAATTATTTTACCAGTACCCATACTCTTGAGGTTATTTACACCCACTTTATCGGTGTGGAGGTGATGCTCTGTAACAGGTGCCACACATGTCTTCCCACCTCTGTGGTCAATGACACCACGTTGGCAGCTTGGAATCGGCCATGGTGAGAATATTTACACCACAGAAATTGGCAGATATTACCAATCAGGGCTTGATTTATGTTTTTCTCAGTGTCTAGACTTAAGGAAATGGCAGAGAAAATGTTCATAGTGCAGAGTAAACTTAAAAGTATGTCTTGGGTGAATATTTATGGCATGTAA
Organism: Panthera tigris; assembly: GCF_018350195.1. Taxonomy (NCBI): domain Eukaryota; kingdom Metazoa; phylum Chordata; class Mammalia; order Carnivora; family Felidae; genus Panthera; species Panthera tigris. The sequence continues at coordinate 133,752,416 of NC_056665.1, forward strand.
GGCGGTACATCTATTTTTTTAAAAAGTGTGCTCCATCTGTAGCCATGATGTGACAGCACAAAATGGAGGAAACTTGCTCATCCTGCATTCAGACCTCCTCCGTGACCAGGTAGTCCCCGTGTCATCCACAAAGGAGTGAAGTTCTGCCATGCGTTTCTGGTTCGTTTTGCTTTCATGGTACTGGTTAACATAAAGGGAAATTTCAACCAACATCCCTGTTGAAATGATACTGACAGATGTCCGTTGCAAGCGCAGGCTGGCTACAAATACACAAGTGTGGCAGAAATCGATGAGAGCTTTCTCGGAGAATCAATTGGCTGTACGGGTTCTGAGGCAGAAAGTATTATATATTTTACTATCTGTAAATTTTATTACACATCTTTATAAAATTTTATGGATGTATACATGTTCCTTCTCCTTCGGTTGATGAACATTGGGCTGGATGTTTTACACTGGCTAGATCCTTCCCAGGGTTTGTCCTGTGCTTTCTCACTTTAGTGTTCTACCCAGGGTGAGCCCCTCTTGTCCCAGAGAGGATTCCAAATCTCTTTCCAGGTATAGACCTCACCCTGGAGCTGTGCGCACGAATGCCAACTGCTAGTCAGCTCCCCAGACGCCAGGTCCCATATCTCCCAGGCCAGTGCAGAGGGAGGTGCCTGGAGCTCAGGAAGGGCATGATCTGGGATGCCTGGCTTAGCAACAGGACCCTGTGGTACTGCCCGGGGGTGGGGACCATTGCCTGGGATTGGCTGCGTATGTGAGCGAGGTGTCAGAGCTGAAACCAGCTGATAAAGTAATGGATAGGACACAGGGAAGAGGGAGGGGGGTGTCAAATATCATCTGGAGGTTAGGGGACAGAGAAGATGAGATGGGAACCACAAAGAGGCTTTGGTGGGGGGGGCAGGTGGTAAACAGTATGCTGAGCATTGAGTTGGAGGGACATCCAGGCTGGAAACACAGGTCCGAAGGCTCCAAGGAGAGGCTGGGGCTGGAGCTGTTTGGAGCCTTCTGGGAACAGACTGTAATTAAAATCGTGGATGTGTACGAGCTTGTCTGGGGCGAGGGGAGGGAGCCGTAAGAGGGCTGGGTGCACCTCGGTGAGCCATGTAGAGCGGCCCAGTCCACAAAGGCATGGGTGTGACTAGTGCAGAGGCAGAGACTTAGGGGAATGGGTCAAAAGGAAAGGTCACCGGGGGTGAATGCCCTGAGAGGTGCCACGAGGGCTAAGTTGTTTGAGGCAGCCAGTCTATTGGGCAAGCTACCGCCCAAACCCAGGGCCAGGTGTGTGTGTGTGTGTGACCCGAGATGAGAAAAACTAAGACAAGGGTGGGGGTGCAGATTCCAGACACAGTCCAGAACGTGACCTAGAATGTGTGGGGTGCGGAGAGAGGAAGGGCCGAGCCTGCATCTCGGGCTTCTGGTTTTTGTGATAACAGGACAGCTGGTCCTTGAATGAGCGAGGGAGCCAGAGGGGTGGGGGTGGGAGTGGGGGTGGCCAGGTGGAAGAGTCGAGCGAGGCCTGCAGGTCCAGGCAGGAGGATCTGACAGCAGGTGGGGCTTCAGGCCTACAGCTCAGCAGTCAGCCCTCGGCTAGCCTCGGGGGGCTGTCCAGAAGGGGCAGCCTCTGGGACCTAGCACCTTAACTTTGAAGGCACCTTTATGAATGAATGAGGGGCTGGCAAGTATGAGCCCTGGAGACCCGTTCCAGACAGCAGAGAATCCCAAGCGAGGTTCACGTGCTAAGTGGCCAGGTGGCAAAGTCTGCACAGGAGGAAGCAGAGAGGTGGCTGCTGCTGTTTGGCCCGAGCCTTGTGGATGGCAGCCCCCCGCTGAGCGGTCACACGGGACAGGCTGCAAGCTTCCGAAAGGACAGGCGAAAGGACAGAAGAGGAGGCAGGAGACTCTTAATCCGGGGGCACACGGGGGGGCTCAATCACTTGAGCTCAGGTCGTGATTGCGCGGTTCGTGGGTTGAAGCCACTCATGAGGCTCTCTGCTGTTGGCACAGAGCCTGCTTCGGATCTTCTGTCCCCCTCTCACTCTGTCCCTCCCCTGCTTGTGCTCTCTCAAAAATAAACGTTAAAAAAAGCTTGGTGAGGAAAGACACACCGAGGCAGCAAGACAGAAAGCCATTTGAAGAAAGACTTCACCATGTGTGGATATGTATATGCTCCTATTTAAGCATCTGATCTGAGGTCCCGGAGATCTAAATTCCAGATCCTAGTCGAGTACTCTTGGGAAAATCCAAAGGACCAGTTGGAGCTGAATCCCACATCAAAACGGGGTGTCTGGGTGGCTCAGCCGGTTAAGCATCCAACTCTCGATTTCGGCTGAGGTCACGATCTCACGGTTTGTGAGTTCCAGCCTTGCATCCGGCTCTGTGCTGACAGTGAGGAGCCTGCTTGGGATTCTGTCTCCTCTCTCTCTCTCTCTCTCTGCCCCTCCCCTGCTCACTCACCCTCTCTCTCAAAATAAACTCTAGGAAAAAAAAAATACAAGTCTGGGAAAAAGCTGTATAGTAAGCACGAAAAACTTGTTCTCTGACCTGTTGGCAAAGAGTAGATTCCAGAGGCCGAGAAGGCTCTTGGAGGTGAAGCAGGGAGCCCCGGGAGCCCCCGACAGCCTGTCCCGTAATGCCAAGGCTGTCCAGTGAGAAAACCAGGACTCCGTTCTCTGCCATCTCATTTTATTACAATCCTGTCCGGGTGTTCCAGAATGAATGGCTATTCAATACACAACCGAAAGCGCTCCTAAAACTGACCTTGTTAACAATCCCATTTTTTCCTCGGATTAAATCAAAAGAAAAAAAAATAAATCTTAAAAAAAAAAAAAAATCACCAAGTTTAGTATATCCCAGAAAGAGCACCTTTACTAAACAGAAAACAAAACGTGTCAGGAATCTGACCAAATACACAAAAGCAGCAGGTTAAGATTCCTGATGGAAAAGAAGGACTCCCAGTGGAACATAAATAGATTCCCCCTCAAAGGACATATATCTCACAGGGGCGTGTACATACATATGTAATATATTAAAAGAAATTTGGTTTCTACCACAAGAAGTTATTCAGAAATAATAAATCAATATCTCATCTGAGACTGGGGAAGTGGAGAGGCTGTACCCCACTCTTGCACACACCTCCCCTCTGTACACTATGTGCACTTGCTGGTCGGGGCTGGGGCAGGGCCCTCTCTCTGCCCCCAGCCCCCCAGCCCCCCAGCCCCAGCAGATCCAGTGTTTGTAGAGAAGTGAGTCAGGGAAGGCAGGTCTCCCCGTGGCCCCTGAGCCCACCATGCAGAGCCCAGGAGCCGGCTGCAGGGGGATGGGGGGGGGGGGGGTAGGCCAAAGCCTGAAGCCACTTGCCACCTGCCTAGAAGGCCACCTTAGCCCTGGGGCAGAAGGGGATTGCCTGGGACCCCAGGAATGGCATGGCGACACCCCTGATTTTCAGCAGCAAGCCTAATTCTGGGGTCCCCCCACCAAGGTCCTCAAGATCTTTGTAGTTTGGCCAGTCTGGACTTCTCCTAGGATCAAACGGCTTTGGGGAGAGGGAATGGAGTTTCCAGAGCCGCGGGGGCTTGGCCACGTGAAAGTGTATGTGCACACACGCACATACACACACCCGTGCCTTAAGAGAGGTCAACGAGTTGCAAATGAGTGTTCTACCGGGACATGCTCAAATAGTGTCTGCTTCAATGGTTCTGTCACTGCATTCTGAGTGTCCCCGTCAAGTGTGGATCTGTTCAAAAGCTCTCAGGTGCTGGAAGCTACAGAAGACACACACCTGGGAGTGTAACCCTCGCAGGGCTTGGCACAGTGTTTTCATTAACAGGAGAGACGCACAGGAACCCCCATCCTCATTCTAAAGCCCTTTCCTGGCACCACAGGGGCAGAAGCAAAGGCCGTCACCGCCAGAAGGGGAGTCAGTAGTTTCAGGGTTCAGGGGCCGCCGGTCCGGACGAGTCACACGCAGCCGTACTCGTACCACACCGTCTGCTGGTCCCCGCCAGGCTCGGGGGACGCCGGCGTGCTCTTCAAGCTGCTTCCGCGGCTGAAGTCCTCAGGGGCCCGGCTGGTGTGCGGAGCCAAGTCGGGAGACCTACCCGGACTCTTGGCAGGGAGGCCCTCGCCGTGGCCTTGCCTCGGGACCCCGTCTCCCTCTGAGAGGCTGAGCGCCCCCCGGACAGGGGCGATGGTGGCCGCCTCCCCCGAGTGGGGGGGCGTCTGGGGTTTGGTCCTGGCAGCCGGGGCCGCAGCCGATGGAAAGTGCTGGGGCTGGGAGCTGCTGCCACAGGCACCGCCACCTCCGGAGGCGATGGCCGGGGCCGTGGCAGACTGCTGCAGGGGGACCAGCCTCTCCTCCTTTGGGGGAGCCAGTGAGAAGCGCCTCACGTCCGGGGGCCGGCTGCGGGGGGCTGAGCCTTGACCGGAGCTGCCGCAGGTCTTTCCGGCAAGCGGGGTCCGCTCCCGGGCCAGGCTGTGGGAGGTGGGGGGCGTGGGGCTCTGCAGGACGTGACTGCCTGTTTCTCTGCCCCCTGAGGTGTCAGGACCCCCCAGCTTCTGAGGGGCCTCCTGTTTGCAAGCCTCTGGCCCACTGGCCCGGAGAAGGTCGGCCGAGGCCAGGCTAAAGGCACGGCTCAGGGATGCACTCCGGCCGGCCGGTGTGTGGGACGTCGGGGGCATCGTGGCCTGCCGGGGTCTGCCCAGTGACAGGCTCTGGGGGGGCTGGGCCTGCCTCGGGGGGGCACTGGGTGGGGCCTCGGCCTCGGCAGGTCTGGAGTTTGGCTTCACGTACTGTCCAGGCTTCAGCAACTTCCCTTCAGGGGTGTTGACAGGCATCTTGATGGTAGGGGCCACGAAGCTGGTGGGCATCTTGGCCCCTTCTCTCCTGGCAGGTGGCCCCGGCTGGCTTCCAATGGCCGGGAGACCGCTGGCCTTTCTGAAGAAGTCACTTAGCAGGTCATCCGGGCAGCTGGGAGTGTCCTACGGGGAAGAGAGAAGGAGTGGAAGTGGGCACAAGGCCCCGACAGGCGCTCCAACGGCCCTCCCCACCCCAGGACGTCCCCTGGGCAGCACAGGTGGCCAGGACTGAGGCTTCCTGCCCCCGCTAGGCCTCTTTGAGGCAGAACATCGCCCGTGCCCCCCCCACACTGGTCAAGACGGGGAGGGGGCGATACACAGAACACCAGGGAGAGAACCCCAGACGCCACTCTGGCAGCCCCCTAACTTCACAACAACAAAAGACCTCCAGACACGGGAAGGACTTCCCACAAAGCTCATCCAGTGTCTGGAAAGGTCAGGGCTGAAAGCCCGACCACAGCCAACTGTTCCAATCTGTTCTCGCTTTCCTACTGCGCAGGGCCGAGGGAAGCTGACCGGCAGGGCCGCACTTTTCTTCTCCCGGTCAGCCCACTGTGCTCAGACACGCTGCAAGGGCTCTGTGTGTGGAGCCACAGAGGAAGGGGAACAAGACCAGCTCCTGCAAAGCCAGAACCCTCACTGCCACTCAGACCACTCTCCACATAAGAGGCAGGCACAGCGGGGGTGGGTGGGAGCCAGAACGGCAGGCTGCCTAGTAGGACAGGGTGGCGGGAACGGGGGACATGTGACGACCCAGCCCGCCAGACTGCTCCGCTCAAGCCACCGCTCCCTGGCTGGGCTTCCCCGGGCCAGGGAACTGGTGTCCTCTCGCCACCACTGTGTAGGCAAACAGAGTCACCAGAGGCCCAGGTCTATGATGCCGCTCAGTAACTTCAGCCTCCTGTCAGCACCTCATGGCCTGGAGGAGCCAAGTGGAGGTTCCTCCTCGGGCTGATGGACACTGCAAAACCAGGCAAGGAAGTGCATTCACGTGGCCGGTGGGAGTCAGGCACTGAGGGCTGAGGCAGTCTGACCCTAGCCTGCTGTGAGCTGTTGGGGGGTGGGGGGAGCCAGTCTGCAGGACGGGGCAGCAGCTCAGAAGCCATCTGTACCTGCCAACAAACTGCTGGCCCATGGAAACATCTGGATGCTCAACTTGACAGAGCCAAAACCTACTGTTTTATGCTAGTTTGGAGCCACAGATCTCAGTTGAGCACGCGCTAAGATCTTCAGTCATTAGCAGGGATAGGAACCATTTATCGAGTGCTTCCTGAGTGCCAGACACTGTGCTAGGAACCACAGGTTAACCACCAAGAAAACCCAAACCTCCCTGAACTCTTGAAAGAGCAACGCTGCAAGGCTGTTTAAGGCTGGATTAAAACAATCTTCGATAGGAAAGGAAGTTGAAGCCCCAGGGGTCTAACAGGTCCCACACCCGGAGAGCACAGACCAGGATTAACACCTACTGCTGGCTGACCCCAGCTGCTGCCTACACATGGTTAATCCTGTGATGCGCACCTGCATGGGGCCACCCTCTCTGGCCACCCAGGGAGCCCATTTTGAGACACTCCCTTGCCGGCATCAGGGAGGTGAAAGCACGGACGGGCACACTGTGACTTCTCCGGACTGGTCGAGGGAGGGTGGGAGAGGTCAGGTGCACGGGTTGGGCAGGGGTTGTGCACCCTAGGCAGGCAGAGAGGTGAGGGTGGCTCTCCAGGGCCAAACATCGGCTTCCAACACGGACTTTGCAGTAAGATAATTTTGGGGTTGTTTAGGCTGAAAAGGGACAGGTGATGATATGGAGCGTGAGGAACAGGGACTACCAGGGACAGGTCTGAACTAAGGGGGGAGTGGCCCTGCCCCTTGAACAGGACCCACCCCCCGAAATCTGCAAAAGGAAAGGAAACTCACTGCGGTAGGTACATAGTCAGAAAGGGTCGAGAAGGAAAGTCTTCCAATTTGCAGGCACCCCTGCTTTCTGGACCATTCTCACTTATTCCACCGGGTAAGTGGAATCCGGCTCCTCAGCGTGTGATGCCTGGACACACGCTGACAGCAACAGCATCCTCTGGGAATCCAGTAAACACGCAAATTCTCAGGGACCCCCACCTCAGACCCACGGAGTCAGAAGCTCCAGGGTGCAGCCTGTGTCCTGGCGAGGCCGCCAGGAGAATCTGGGAACCACTTGGCAGACCATAAGCTTCCTGAAAGCAGCAGGGCTTCTGTGTGGTTTCTCCAAGTCCTAGTGCACAGAGCCAGTGCTTGCCGGACAGAAACGTAAATGAAGGGACGGCAGGGGCCATGTTTTCTATTTCCTTCTAGTGCCAACCACAAGACTCGGCACCTAGCAAATCTATGAGAAAAGCTTGCCAATTAATGGTTTGCTCTGATTTTCGAGAGCAGGCACTATGCACACTGTGTAACATGTAGTAGGTGCTCAGTAAGTATCTGCTGAACTAATACTTAGTGTTTCCACCATGGCCTATAAGGTGGGTCATAGAGTTTACCGTGTGGCTAAAAAAGTTCCACTGTTAAGGGGAATGAGACAGAATCATGGAAGCATTAAAAATCCTTACAAGATCTCAGGGCACCTGGGTGGCTCAGTCAGCTGAGAATCTGACTTGATTTCGGCTCAGGTCATGATCTCAGGGTCATGAGATCGAGCCCTGCGTTGGGCTCCATGCTGGGTGTGGAGCCTGCTTCTGATTCTTTCTCCCTCTCCTTCTGCCCCCAACCCACTCATGTGTGCACTCATGCATGCTCAAAAAACAAAAAAACCCTTACAAGATCTCATTTGCAAGAAAGTATACTTTATCTGTTCAGTAACCCAACTGCTTGACTGAAGTCAGGCAGAGTGTGTAAAAGGCACACGTGTAGCTTCAGGAAAGTTAAACAGAGACACTGGCAAGTGACAGAGGAGGGCACCCCAACGCCAGTGATGTCTGGGGGTCAGAGCTGCAGGATGCAGGCCAGCAAACTACAGCTGGAGGTCAATCTCGGTTGGCCACATGTTCTTGTACGGCTTAAGAGCTAAGGAGAGTTTTTACATTTTTAAAATGATTTTTAAAAATTTTTAAAAAGAAAAGCCTTACGTGACACGTGAAAATTAAATGAAATTCAAATGTCAATATCCGTAAGTTTTGTTGGAACACAGCCATGTCCATTCACTGACAGAAGATCTAAGGCTGTGTCCTTACGAAAATGGCAGAGCTGAGAGGCTGCGATAGAGACTGCATGGCCCAGAATGCCTAAGATATCTACTATTGAGCCCTTTACAGAAACAATTTGCCAACCTCTGCTGGTGGAGGCTGGGGAGAAGTGGGTATTCGGGGCTCTGCCACAAAAGCTGCTGAGACCCTAGCCCCACCAAGTTGGGTGCTGGCCATATCCCGAGAGCAGCTCCCAGTGGTGGGCACATCCCATCCCTCTATGCTGGCAGCAACTTCCTGCCTGCTCACTTCACAATGGAGAAAACAGGCTCCGAGGTCTGGGGCCGGCTGCCAGAGCCCAGTGGCTTGCTGACTAGTGGGTGCCCTCCCCCATCCAAGCCAGCTCTCCACCCAGGCCACACCACGCCTGGCCCGTCCCTTTCTGGGACTCTGCTGCCAGGGTCTCAGCCCCCAGTGCCCATGTGGGGAAGACAGGCACTCTGTGTCCAAGCCCCGGGCCACTCACAGGGGTGGGGGAGCGCCGGTTGCTCTCCTCTAGAAACTCCTCCAGGGTGACCATCTCACTGCTTGGCGAGGCAGAGCTGGGCCGTCCCCCAGCGTGAGGCTGGCCCGCGCCCCTCTTCTGGATGCCCTCCTGGGGGAGAGGCCCGTTCCGGGGCGGGGGGCACTCATGGCGGCTGAGGGCGGCGCGTCCCGTGGTGCTGGCGTCCCGTGGCAGAGTGGCCGTGTCCCGGCTGGGGATCAGGTCTTCACTGCTGAAGCTCTCGGACCTTCTGTGGAGCTGGTCAGAGGAACCTGGGAGTGGGGGCGGGGCGGTACAGAGGGACACGCGTCAGTCTCCCTTGCTGTCTCCTCTGCCTCCAGAGGGCTCTGTGCTGCCTCGCAGTCACCGAAAACAGAGAGAGCCCTGCCAGGGCACCCAGGCCACACTTCTCCCAGCTGCAATTCGGATATTAAGGACGTTTTGGAGAGCTTCAGAATTTCACTCTGGCATTTAAAAACGAAACTCCTTGAGATAAAAGCAGAAAGCTTCTGGTAACGTTTAAGTTATTATTTAATATTAGTAGCTGAAGGCACCACACTCAGTAGGTCTCATCCATCCATGTATTAAAGGATTAATCAGCACCTGTTCCACGCTAGGGGTCTTCCAGGGGCTGGTCATGCGCATGAGAAGGGAAAAAAGTTATCTGTGAAAAGTTTCCAGGCTTGGGACAACACACACATTCTTTCCAAATGCTCAGAAATGTTAAGACAGACGATACTGTGCACTATATAACGAAGTTAAAAAAGTACAGAAGAATCAAAGTCATCCCACTATGCTCTCTGGCCACCAGACAGAACTATGGTCAGTACCCCCACGCTACAGATGAAGTAGCTCAGATTCAGAGAACGGGGGGCAGGGGGGCGGGCACCCAGGGCTGGTCTATGGGGATGAAGGGATTCAAACTCAAATCCGCTCAAACGCCCAGGTGTGTGCCTCAAACAGCACGATGTGGACTCCACCGGCAAATGTCCGATGAGGCAGACAACCTGTGAAGATGACCACTTTGTTGTAAAAAAAAAAAAAAAAAAAAAAAAAACAAAACAACACGAGCCCAGAACCAAAGCCCACAATATAACGAAAAGCGTGCGGAAGCCAAGGCTGACCGACCTTTCAGGTTGAGGGGCGAGCTGTCGCTGGATGCATTTCGACTGCTCTCCAAGCTGCCTGGTCGGGACACTGAAAGGAAAGGACACTCCGTGTCAAGGGCCAACGAGCAGGTAAACCCCAGACTGAACCACCTGACCCGAGAAAGGCCGCAGAACAAAGCACGTCCACGCCAAAGTCCAGGCAGAGGCCCTGAGGATGGATGGGTGCCGGGGTTCTCTATGTTTCCCCACTGGGAGCGCCAGAAACTTGCGTGTGAGGCACGGCATCCAGCAAGCGACCCAGAAATGACAGGTAGCGTTGTTTTTATTAGGTCTAGGGCTAGGACTTGAGACAATTTTGTTAACAACACGAATCGCACACGAACGCTAGTCCAGGAAGCAGACCGAAAGAGAAGGGCTGCTCAGGGGAAGCTAACGAGAGGAGAGCGCCCACGCCTATTATTACATAGAGCTTTCTGGAACACATGTGAGACCTGGTGCGGGTAGAGGAGCCAGAAGACAGCGGGGTGCACACGTGTACAAGGGGGTGCGTGCCTGCGCCCAGGGCACCTTCCCTTTGCTGATCCACAGGAGTGAGTGCGGGGACCCTGAGGAGGGGAGGGAGAGTGTGCTTTTGCTTTTCTTGGCTGTTTGTGGCCCTTCAGCTCCTTGCTTCCTCTGCCTCGAATTTCCATCTGCCCCCAAGGGAAAAATTGGCCCTTCCGGTGACAAGGAACTTGGAGACAGCAGCTCTCCTAGCTGCATGAGCCTGCCTGAGTGTGTGCACAAGGGAGCTCAGGGCGGGGAGCAGGGGGAGGCAGGCGGGGGGCGAGCCTGGCTGCAGGTGGGGGTGGCTTCACCGCTGCAAAAGGCAGGCTGGCCCTCCAAGGCCGGCAGACCCCCGCTCTCCTGGTCCACTCTTCCAGGAGCCCTGCCGGCCTGCCCCACACCACTTTGTTTGTCCTGCCGGACCACGAACCCCTGGGGGGACAAGAACTGCCTTTCTGTCATCCCTGCATCTACCTCAGCACGCAGCTGGTGTCGAGCCGAAGGGCACGGAGAAACGAAGACGCGCGGAGGTGCTCTGTTCATTGTGCCCCTGGGGAGAGTTTGCTCTTGCTTTACTGGGTCTATAGGGCGTCCAGTTCCCAAGTGCTGGTGCACTCTGCAAATAGCAGGCATCTGGAAAACTCTTACTAGCAAACAGGGTTTGGGGAGGAGCCAAAAAATCCGCAGTTTTCACGAACAGTGTAAAAGCGGAGTCCCCTCTTTCAGAAGGAAAAATTGAAGAAAATGCACGTCTCTCTTTAAAAAGGAATTAAGTTTTGGGGCGCCTGGGTGCCTCAGTCAGTTGAGCAGCCGACTTCAGCTCAGGTCATAATCTCACAGTTAGTGAGTTCGAATCCTGGGTCGGGCTCTGTGCTGACAACTGTGAGCCTGGAGCGTGCTTCGGATTCTGTGTCCCCACCACCCCCCCCCACCCCCGCCCCTTCCCTGCTCACACTTTGCCTCTCTCAAAAAAAAATAAACATTAAAAAAAAATTATAAAGGAATTAAGTTTCATTCAAAGAAAACCGTGACACAAATCAACAGGGCCCCAAAGCACTTTTGTTTATTCAACCACAGCACTGAAAACTGCTTTTCCTTCCTTCTCCCCTAATAAGAAAAGCTCAAGGAATCAGAGTGCTTAGGAAGAAAACCCCTCGGTTGGTCAGCCGCTGGAGCACCCATCTGGCTCCTCAGTGCCCCTAACAAAGCACCGCGGCCAGTATGTCCAGGTGTGGCACCGCCCCCCTCGGTGCAAAGGCACAAGGGGCCCTCGTGCCAGACTGTTGTGCCACAGAGCATGTCCTTCCACTCATACAGAGCGCCAGCGTCTGTATCTGTATGAACGTCCGCATCGTAAGACACTGAAGACAACGACGGACGGGAGACAACGCTATAGCCCCTACACTTACTGTTGATCACTTCCCAAGTAGCAGAGTTCATGGTGAGCTTTCTGATTTTAAGAATCATTTCCTCACCCTTATAGGATTTTTGTTTTTCAAAACTCACCAAAACCCAAAGCAGCTTTTAAGTTTTGAGAAAGCCGGTATGATTCGCTGTTTCCCTGCTGCAGAAACTTACAATGTCTCTAAATCAAATGGCCAAGGGCTTCATCAGTTCCTAAGACTAGTACAACGTGGAGCTACTGTGGACAACTGAACTCCAAGTGAGGACAGTGAGGGACCTCCTGGCACTCAGTGCTCCCCGTGTGGGTCACCACAATGCCCTGGCAAACCTGAGGGGCACCCCCAAAGCAAGGGCAGTTGGAGCCTGTAGACGCGGGATACTTTAGAAATGGTGACTTCCGGGGCGCCTGGGTGGCTCAGTCAGTTAAGCCTCCAACTTCAGCTCAGGTCATGATCTCGCGGCTCATGAGTTCGAGCCCCGTGTCAGGCTCTGTGCTGATAGCTCAGAGCATGGAGCCTGCTTCGGGTTCTGTGTCTCCCTCTCTCTCTGCCCCTCCCCCACTTGTGCAGTCTCAAAAACAAACATTTAAAAAAAAAAAAAAGAAGTGATGACTTCCCTGTCCCTGGAGGTATGTAAGCAGAAGCCACATGCTCAGGACCCTGGGGAGGGCAGGAAGGAGCCTGGAGGAACTGCGGCCCCTCTCCATCCTCACTTCTACCCATTTTGTATGTCGGACATCCACACAGGACTGAGGTTGAAGGAAAAGTACTGCAGATGAAAATGAGTCTGAGGGGGCGCCTGGGTGGCTCAGTCGGTTAGACAGCCGACTTCGGCTCAGGTCATGATCTCACGGTCCGTGGGTTCGAGCCCCGCGTCAGGCTCTGTGCTGAAAGCTCAGAGCCTGGAGCCTGTTTCGGATTCTGTGTCTCCCTCTCTCTGACCCTCCCCCATTCATGCTCTGTCTCTGTCTCAAAAATAAATAAATGATAAAAAAATAAAAAAAATAAATAAAAAAAGAAAAAGAAAATGAGTCTGAGACCCCAGGCACAAGGACATGATGCTGAGCACTCACCGTACTGCCTGTGGTTGAACTCCAGCTCCAGGGACGGGTCACAGAGGCTGTCATCTGAATTATAGCCTATGGTGACAGTAAGGTCATCAGTTATTAACACAGGAGTTTCTGGAACACTTTGAAAAACTACAGACTCTTATTTAGGAAAAAGTATACTTTTATTTGCCCTTTGACCCAGCAATCCCAATTCAAGGAATCAGCTCTGGAGAAGGGTTGGTTGAAAAGACTGTGTGATATGTGGCCATTTAATACCAATTAAAGTAAGAAAGATCTCCATGATGTATGCCTAGGTGGAAAAAAAGAAATCAAGGTGCCATTTATTTTTGCAGAAAGAAGCACCAGGAATTTCAACGAGTACCGAAGGAAAAAGGGTATCCAGAGAGTGGTTTTGGAATAGAGTTCAGGGGATGGGGGCAGAGAGGGGACCTCGAACACTGAGAATACCTCCTCACATTATTCAGGTTTTTGAATCTATATTATGTATTTTAAACACAGGGTTAATTTATGAAGAAGTCTAAAATTGAAAACAGAACAAACCTCACTGCATGCAATTGTTAACAATCACACAGAGAGAAACATTTATCTGTTTACATTTTGAATGTAAAACTCTATGTGTGCATCCTTAGTGAGATGGAACTTAAAGAGTAAAAGAACTATAAAGAAAATACCGCTTAGTGGATTTACTTTAATAACACTGGCATAACTTTTTAAACCATTTACCACATATTTGGGGGGAAAAAGATAAGTCAATGTTTCAGGAGACCAGATTTCCATGTAAGAAAAGGACAGATATGAAATCAAAGAAGGAAAATCCCTGTAATGTTACATTTGAATCGGAAGTATTGACACAAACTTATAATGTGTCCCATCTTTCTCTACTGAAAGGGCCAGAAGCAATGGCAACTCTGTAGCGCCCAGATCTTGATTATTAAGTTCTGCTCTAGGGGCGTCTGAGTACATCAGTGGGTTGTCCAATTCTTGATTTTAGCTCAGGTCATTGTCTCACAGTCTTGAGATTGAGCCACGCTCAGTGTGGAGCCTGCTTGGGATTCCTTCTCTCTCCCCACCTGCCCTTCTCCCTTGGTTACATATACACGCACTCTCCCCCCAAAAATAACAAAATAAACCGATAAATTCTGTTCTAAAAGGAATCAGATTTACTTAGAGAAATGGCTGACTCTAAGGGGGGGTTTCCACTTGCTATTTGCCCAACGGCAGTCAATACTGAGGAGTGTGAGTACACATTGGCGGGGAAGCGCGTGGCCAGGACTGGGTCTACAGAGGTGACCCACCTTCCTGCAGGCTCCACAGGTGTAGGAATGGCCAGAGAGGTTTCTAGGCTCAGGCTCTGGTTTAGGACTGGGATCCAGACAGGGCCCGCGAATTAGTCTCAAGGGTTGGACCCTGAACCGCACAGGTCGCTGGAAATCCGAGGGGAGATGGAGTCCCGGCTCCTCCCTGAGACCAGGCAGGGCTTCTGTACCCCAGGCCCCGGGAGAACGGGGGGAGACTGCTGACAAGGAGCCTGTCCAGGCTGTCCACCTAGCATGTGACACCATCCCCTTGACCTCCACCAGCATGAGACTACCACTTCCAGTGTCTGGCCAGGAGTAGAGAAGGACCACCTGCTCGCCCTGTGCCCACTCATCTCCCCAGAGGTGTTCATGAGCTGTGAACAAGGTCGTGAAGCTAACCCAGATGCGCCTTGAGGGTGGGGACCCTGTGTGCTTTGCCTGTCAAACCAAGGTTCTGCACAGCCAGGTGGTATGGTGGTGGGGTGGTGGTATAACAGTAATCCTTCCCAGTTCTCTCCAATTTCCAACACCCCACAGGCACCCCTTCCAGCTGTTGCTTCAGATATTTTCATCTCTCTAAACTGTAAGCAGGATGTCTTTTTCAGTCTTAAGCTTTATCTTCCTGTTTGTAGATTTTAGATTTCCAAGTGCTTTTCCCCCCAACTGCTCTCTTTTACAGCATCCTGTTCTTGTTTCATGGGTAAAACCACCTCACTTATCTCGGACTCTATTAATGACAGGCATTTCAAAGCTGTCACCTCTGTGCTGTTTACTCTGTGGCCTCGTATGGGTTTTGGTCGCCCTGGCCAGAGGCTCTCTTCAGGTGTCCAGGGATCCCTGAACTTCCCTAGGCCTCACTTGGCAAGATATGACTGAGCTGTTCTGGTGGGAATTTCTCAAGCTTATCAGACAGGTCGAAGAACATTTTAATCTCACGTCCAGAGGTGTGGACACATATGGCTCCTGGCACCCAGGGAGAAGTTCAGTTTGTAAGCCCCTCCCCAAATCCCCTTGTCCTCAGTTTAGGAGACCCACTCTCTAATCTACTGAGTGGACCTCCAGTTCAGAGACACGCTCGTGTTTCCTCCATAGAGAATAAACCTCCAAACTCCCACCACGGTGGAGTGAGGGTGTTGCCTGCATTTAGCCCAAACTCCAGTTCACCTCCCTTCTGGAGCTACTGGGTGCCACCACTTCCTGAAAAGTGCTGGTGAGAGCGGCTTAGGATCGGGCCTCTGGATGGTGAAGTTGTCTGCCCTGAGTCACCCGGCTGGTAGGCAGAATCCATGCCTTTGTGATTTCAAAGCTTGCCTACAGCTTACCTGCTCTGCTTACCACCTCATAGCCTGGGGTCTTTCGGAAGGACCCTGGGCGCTTATCCCTCTTATTCTGGAGGGGCCCACAACTCACCTTTGGTGCGGCCTGGGTGCCGGGAGATGGGGGTGGAGCTGGAAGGGGTTGTAGTGATGGCTGAGGTTGAACAGGTCCGGGAGCTCAGCTCCGAGGGCCAGGGTTTCACGGCCAGGTCGGCGGAGGCATCTGTGCGGTCAAGGCTGCCTCTGTGCGGGGACCCTTGCTTTGGTTTTAGGTCCCCAGGGCCTGGGGCAGAGAAGGACATTGAGAAATGGGGCTGCAAAAGCCCGTGCGAAGGCTGGGCTGCCACACTGAGGTCTAGAAGCAGGGACACCAGGGCACACGGACCACAACAAGACAGAAGCTGGGCTGCAGTTTCAACAAGAGGGCGCAGGCTGCAGGCCTGTGTTGGGAGGCCCAGAGAGGCCGGCCCTGGCTCTACAGATGGATCCTACTGCAAGCCCTGAAAAGCCGGGAGAAGATAAAGAACTCAAGACGATCGGATCGACACACTGTTGCTACAGGTCCCACATACGAACTACGGGGTACACCTGCTGTATGTAACTCCAATGACTGATCTAAAAAGATCCTCATAACTTCTGCTCAAGATCACTCAAGGCCTGCAGCCAAGGTTCCAAAGGCCCAGGATGTGCATCCTGCCAGCTGGCTTCACTGAGGATTTGAAGAAGATGTTCACTGTCACGCTGACAATTTAAGAATTCTTAATTTCTGTTAAGAGTGACTTTTACCTTGCATCTTGTGCTTTTCTGCAATCGCTGAATTTTCTACCACGAACACATACTCTTATTATAAAACAAAATCTATGTAAAAATATTAAAAAAGAAAAAAAAACCCAACTCATTCCAACTACCTAACAGTAGGAAAGGAGATGGGCTCTCTAAATGGAAGGTAACACGAGTGCCGTTGGAACTACTAGGAGCAGGAGGACGTCACCATGTCCCAACCCAGGAACCCCGTGGCTGGGGACCCAGAGCCAGGGCCCTTCCGTGGACCTGACCCCACCGGCCCCTCAGCCACTCGAAGTCTGGGTTCGCTGGGAAGTTTTCAGTGCCCAAATCTTACAACTTGAAACCAAGGCAAAATTTGGATTCTGAAAGATACCCTTGATGAGAAGCAAGATTCAAGTCTGGTGGAATGAGTCGGGACAGGCATCCAACAGGTGCGGTTAAAATGAGGAGCGGAGGGGAGGTGGAGATGAGCAGACAGCACGAATGGCAGAGAGACAGGGCGATTCCAATGGCATGCTGGCGAGACAGAGTCCTGGGGGACCAGGAGCACGGTGGCCCGGGGTCCCCAAGGCGGAGCGTGCGAGATGAAGTCAGTGCCACTTTGAACGACTTCAACAGCTTAGTAGGTATGTATGTACTTTTATGGTTACCTTGTTTTTATGCTGATACCGGTTTTCCACAGACAGTACTGATAATAATCTTTCCTTTTAAAAATAAATTTAAGTAGCAACGCTGAGTCAGTTCAAGGGAAAACACGGAAGTAATCATACAGGTGATAAAAAAAAAAAAAAAAATGTGGCAGAACTCAAGAAGACCACACAGGAATGACGGAAGACAGCAAACAGTGCAGTAGCTAAAGGCCTCTATCGACCAGCATCCCCCCGCTCTGGGCATGACTGGTGTGCTGATGGTCTTTCTGTCCGCTACCATTTTGGCTTCCACATCCAAGAGGTCAGAGAGCTACCACACAGTCATAAAACTTCATTCTGGGCTGCCCTCTGGCTTGGCAACATCGATCCAATTATACAAAATGCTTGAATGGAGCAGTAAATCCTTCAAAACATAGAGAACATCTAAAAAGGGCCTTGTCAGCAAAAGCCAACAATTCGGTGCTCTGACAAAGGAAAGGGCAGCGGTTTTAAATTTAGCTGCTTAAAAATAAGTCTTAAAAAAAAAAATCTCACTTGACAGAGGCCGTATACTTTAGGAAGCAAAGCGACAACCGACCAGTCCTGCTTTACACACGGGCATGACATAAGCCTGCAGGTGCGAGAGAGGGGAAGGCAGCCCACGGCCACCAGACTTACTTATTAGCATGGACATCCTGGCCCAAGGACCTGTGCACGGATGTCCCGAGGCTCCCCTAAAACTGTGCTGCGCTGGAGAAATGGTCCAGAGGGTGTGACAACTCATCTTCTCTTTTGAAATCAGAATCCACGCTGGCTACTTTAAGTTTGGCTTGAACTGGGGTTGGGAAGGAGGGGTCCACTATGGGTCATCTGGCCTTTAGGTACTTTTTGTTTGTTTCTTTTTTGGTTTTGTTTGAATTTCAGAAATGAAGGAGGATTACGTGATGAAGACACATGATACAGGAAAAGGATTAGAAATCTCCAATTTCTGAAAAAGGGACAGGCTCATTAGGAGAGGATGGGATGTCAGAGGAAGACCAGAACCGCAGGCGTTTAGACAGAGTTGGGTGGGCCGTTGGAGACTTGTCTTTGTCCTTGCTTTTGCTTCTCAAAAAGGGACTCTTTTTGCGCTGAGTTGCTAAATTGTTATTCCCCGCAATACCCAAGAGAGGAAGAAAAGAAAAAAAAAAACAAGTAAATCAAATGAGTAACAACAAATGACTCTAAATAAGCTAAATGTAGTCAGGAAATCAGAATCCTGTCCAACCCAGGAAAGACAGAAACAATACCCATGACAAGCCCAGAACCAGGACTCCGTGAATCATTTATGCTCTGAGTCAATTTAATTTCACCGGCATCTTTGTGCCAATGCTTCACTCTGCACGTGAGGAGAACTATATACTGCTCAAGGAGCCAATGGCTGAGACATATTTCAATTTCAAAGTGTTAAATTATTAAATAAGGATGTTTGTTAATTTAGGACCCGGCTTCTCTTACTCGTCCATTTTAATGACAGGCCCCCTGATGATGTGGTGCTCACTCTACTCCTGTTCCTGTTCAAAGGCCTTGGAAACCGCTAATGGTCTGTTTCTGGCCTGGTGTCATGAACAGTCTACCCTCAAGTATTCACCAGTAACTCTGTATATCTACAATAACCTCTTTTGGCAGTATATGTTTAAAAACAATGAAAATATCACTTTTTATACCAAACCCCCTGTCAAGAATTATTTCCCTTTCGATCTCCCGCACAACCTCTACCCCAATCCCACACTTCTTGGCCTTTAGAGTCTTGTCAGAGCAGACACTCAAGTCTTACTTTCTGAACACGTCCTATATTGACACAGCTGATTTAACCAATTTCTCATTTAGGATTAAAGCAATATGGGATCCTCGGTTATTTCTTCCTCCACAGCGCCACCTGGTGGCCAGAATAAGGGACCTCAGGTTCTGCCACACTTTAGTTCAGCATCTTCGGGGACCCAAAGGGCTTTAACTGCACACAGTGGTCAAGAACTCCAGCTCGCACCCCGACAGACGTGGATCCCAGTTCTACCACTGGTTACACTGGCAAGGATTTAATTTCACCAAGCCTCACTTTCTCAGCTCTGAGGAGGGATGATTAATCGTGCCTGCCGGACGTGGCAGTTAGGACTCAAGGAGACAGGTAAAGCATGTAAATTAGCTACAGGGATGCCGAGCCCAGAGGAAGCACCCCACACATGGCTGCCACTATGAATAATTTTCCCTGACCTGCTTGTTCATGGATCAGCTCAACGGTCTGGACCAGCCAAGCACTTTTTCCTCTCAAAGTTTTCCTAGCTCATTAGACAGATGGTAGTTCACTAAGTCAATTACAGAATAATAGAAGTGGAGGGGATAAACGTCAACAGCTTTAAATGGCCAACATGAAAACGGGAGGCAACAGGGCTCCTCTAGAAACCAAGGTTAGGCTTCCTTATCTCTTAGCTGCACGTGAGCGTTTCACCGAATCTGATCTGTAAAGAAGGGGAGGGAGGCAAACATTCGTCGCCAATGTGTGCGCGTGTGCACGTTTTTTCTGCATTCAAAAGTGACACAACAGGACCTCGCATGGTGAATGTACCCCCCCAAAAGGTTTGTGCACGTGCCACACTCAAGAGGCAGCTTGTCTCTGCCAGCCGTCAGCAGCCAGGGGCACAAAGGTCTCAGGCCTGGTCTTCAGACAGTCTTATGGTCTTGCATAAACACTTACATTACTAGCAAGGTTTATGGGTAAGTAATCTTTAATCACCACTTAAAAGTAAACTTGAAAATATAACAACGTTTCATGGCCACTGCCGTGTTTGGTTGATTCTAAGACACGCATTTCTCCCCATTCCTTCCCATCTCTGAAATCAGGACACAGCTCCGATGGTGTCTGAAAGTCACCGCTGGCCAGGGGGTACCTCTGATAAAACGGTCACTGCCACCGCCAATTTATTTTGCTCCTGTTTTCCGTTTACGTCTGGGCACAGCAACCTAAGTCTTTGGAAGAGCTCTCCAACAAGAGTATAACAAACTTTCTGAGTGGTAAGGCACTGCCTCTTCTCATTGCCAGTCTTCCTTCCCGGGTGGCATATTAACTAATTATGCAGTGCAGAGCTGACAGAGTCTTAGATGTGATGAAACATAGCATATACAACTAGAACTCCATTTCAGAACCTCTGGCAAACTCCAAATGACAGGTCTAAGTAAAAGGGTAAGCTGTGCCCCATGGCTGGTAGGACTCAGGGACTTTACTGAAGATCTAGTGTGCACACAGAACACGTTAAATGCACTTGGGATTTCCCTACAGGAACAGCTCACACTAAATCTTTGACATGTACAACCCCAAAACATACTACCGAGCCTGTCTCTACAGCGCCTGCATAAGTATCTCTCTGGATGTCAGACCCCCTACCCCAGCGTACCTGCTGGGCGATAGTTCTCATTCTAAAATAACAAAACTGTCATGGGACGAAGCTGCTGACGTGGATGTGTATTTTCTACCTGGTTGCTAACATATGCGAAGAGGCAGATGTGTGCGTATGAGGCACACCCTCTCCATGGCCCTCCACACATGCGTGCACATCCATGCACCGTCTCTCATTCCACCCTCGAGGCTCGGCCCTTCGGAGCGTCCCCTCCAGAGCCTGGCCGCAGCCTGGTCGGCCACTCGTACCTTTCCCCACAGGCCCGTTGAGGGGGTCCTGCTCTTCCACACAGTTGGAGCCAGGCGGGGCCGTCTCGGGGTTGTCTGGCTGCAACCGGAGGGGCTGGGAGGCAGATGGCGTCGTCGGGTCTGGGGACTCCAGCTGCCAGGGAGGGCTGTCTGCGGTTGACTTCAGTCGTTCTCTGGAACCCTCCTTCTTTGGTTTGATGAGTTTGACTAAGGCTTTGGCTCCAATCCAGTGGTTTTTCCTAGTTACGAGCAGATTGTAAGAAGGACAAGGCCAACCCGCACTGTCCCTCCAGCAGGTCACAGGGTGGGGGGCCCTGATGGGAGCTGGACTTTCCATAAGCCTGGAAGCCATTGATTTGGGGTTCAGAATGGTGGTGCTCTTCATCACCATAATCATTGGATTTGGGGCCCAGGGATGGTAGAAATGTGTGTTGTGGCAGAAATCCACACTAGCCTCTTGGGAAAACAGACTTCAAACACGGCCACTGACTCTTGGTTATCTGTGTGAAACCAAGTGGTGCTGTGCTAACCGCATCTGTGTTCGCTGGCAATTTTTCTGTCAAAATGCCATTCTGGAACAGAGTCATGGACCTCTTCATTTTCTGTTAAAGTTAATAGTGAGTGAGGTGAGTGGACATTCTTCTCCCAGTCCCTGGCACAGAGGAATATGGGAGAGCAGGAGGCAGGTAGAGTAGGCCGTTTAAATTAAAACCAGTGAATTTTAAGAGTAAACGACAGAGTAGCAGCTAAATGGAAATGGGAGCATCCTGATATAACAAAAAAACTGACTCTGAAACTAGATAGCACTGTGTCTACACAAACTACTCGGTTCCTCATCTGGGCCTCCATTTCTCTGTCAGAGAGAAGGGTGAGAATAAGGTTCTGAAATTCTGTGGTTCACCAGAGGAGCCTTGAGGCTTCATGGTGATTCTGACTTTGAGGCTGGGCTGGGACAGGACACGGGAGGGCTGGCTCAGGGGTCAATCCTGATGGATGATGCCGGCCCTGCTGGGAGACTGAGCGGGCCCCACAGCCAGGGGGCTGCTGCTCCCTGGAGAAAGAAATGTGTTTGTGAACCTGCCCTGGGGTTCAGGGAGCCCAGAGGAATTTGTGTGAGGCCCAGGGGTTCCCGTGTTCACCTGTAGGAGGTGCTATACCAGCTTCCTTCTCTGAAACAGGAACGTGATTTGCAACGTCCTGAGAAATCCTGAGACAGAACCTGACACGGCAGCCATTTGTCCCATTTTAATGGCTCCAAAACCACAGACTCTCTGCCCCCTTTAAAGGGCTGTGGCTAAATTAAGCCCACGTCTCATCACAGTCAGCTGGCATCCGCCGTCCCTCACAGGACAAGCCAGAGCACAGGGGGCGGGGCCGAACGTCTAATTCCCCTCTGTCACGGGAGGGGACACGGGAGCGGCCTGCACACAGGGCCTCCACAGAGCGGGAGGCATGGGCTCTACAAGCTGGGTGCTGCTCCAGACGGGAGCAGTTTCCACCCCACTCATGAACACGGACATTCTCTGCTCTAGGTCTAAGTCACAGACACTTCCATCAACTCACTTCTTGGGAGCAGGGTCATAGAACTTGTACTGATCCATGATTTTCTCCTCCAGTTTTTCCTTATGTCTCCGTAAGGCATTTAATTTGTCTCTGTGAAGAGAGAGGAAAGGGGGGCTATCAATCCAGTTTTAAATAAAACACGTGAATTTACTTCATCAGCCCAGCCTGGAACCTTTTCTGGGATTTGGACATCATAGTGTAGACCCTCATGATCACAAAGCTGGGAATGTGCGAATGGAAACGTCTGGCATGAGTCCGGGGAGCCCTGCTACCTTAAGGAGCCATGATAAATCACCTAGGGTCTGGATGCAAGCCAACTCAAGGGAGCAGACTCCTAACCATCTGAAAACCTGCATGTTTCTAGAAGCTCTAAGGACTTGGCGGCCAGGTCTTTCAGGACACTGGGCATTCGGGGGTGGCCACAGCACTTGCACGTTAATAATACCTTTGGTGAAAGGGGAAAGGTGTGCCCTCAGCTAGTCAGTTCAGCAAAGTCAGACCTCTGACTTGGACCTATCCCGATGCCGGTTCCTGAGGACATTCCACGAGGGCAAACTCAAAAGCTTCCAGGGCCAGAGAAGGAGCAAAGCAGGCCTAGAAAGAGCAGGGGGAGCGGTGGGCACGGTAGCCCGAACAGATGGCCACTAGGCAGGGATCCATGAGGCCTACAGGGCAGACCCGCCAATGTTTTCAGAGAAGCCAGAAACTTAGGTCATGAAGCAACATGTCCTGATTTCTAACTATTGGAGATCAGTTCACATTTTCAAAAACACAAAAAGGATCAAGACCCCTCTGGACCCTGGGGCTGCCAGAGGGCACTGCTGTGCCCTAGGAGAGTCTGGCCTTCCTGATATGAAGGGTGTGCTTCTGGTTTGCTTTATCTCAGGAGTCCCAGGGGCGGTGCCTTCTACACGCACTGCCCACAGGCTGCCACCTGGGTCTCAGCAGCCATGACAGCTCGGAACCCTGGTCTCCTTGTTAGAAAAGACGGCCTCTGAACCAGAGACAGGTACACAGGCCTCTGTCGTGGAGCTGTAGGGGCTCCATCCGAACTGAGGGCTGAGACATCACTGCACAATGACATCCCAAGAGTGACAGCTTCGTGAACCTCTGGCGCCCACCAGGAAGCCCCACTCTGCTCCCGGCCCCCTTGGCTTGATGTCTGTGTTATTCTTCTGTCTCACTGCCATGCTGCTCAGCCTTCCTCTGTGAGCACTTCCGTGGTCGTCTGGCCCCACGGATGCAGAGTAACTCCCTGCGAGCGGGCACTGCACCCCTCCCAGGGCCCAGAACGGTGCTCTCTGTTCAGCGCAGGCTCTGGGAAGCTTGCTAAGCCCCCGGCATTCCGCACTCTCTAATGCAAAACCACCATCAAATCATCCCCCTTGGATACCAGGCTCTTACTCTTCTGGTTAGCACCTGCCCAACCCCCTGCTGGCATTTTTTATCAGCTGGGTTACAGACGGCCAACTTCTGTCAGTCTGATCTACCCTAAATTTACAGCGTGGTTTTCAATGTAAACCATCCTCCAGTAGGTGGCGAGCCACCTCTACAGGATCAAAGCCAGAAAAGTAACGAAGCAGCGTCGTTATGCTGGAGAGCGGGCCCAGTGCGGCGGCATTCACTGTGATCACATCCCTCTGCCAGCCAGCTTCCTCTTGCGTTCCCCACACTGGCCAGCCAGTCCCCCCTCATGAGGAAGGAGAGCCCACCCACCACAGCACAGAGTGGTGAAAATCACCCCACATCCACGAGATGGATCTTGGATTACTCAACTTCTAAAGCATGAGGTTTCCAGGACCAGGGCTCCTCCTCCAGACCTCTATTTCCTAGGCCCTGCTAGACCAGCATCCTTTCGGATGATGGCATCCTTCCCGGCAAATCAAAACTCACAAGCTGCACAGAGAAGCCTTCCACGGCTGAGTGCCCACCTGCTCGTCCAGGCTTCTTTCCGTGCACATTCCCTGCACCCAGAACACTGCTGAGCTCCACCTTCAGGTTCCCCACCTGCCCACCTTCCATGTCCACAAGAGAACCTCATCTCCCCACTACGCTGCCTTCCATGAAGCTCAGCAGGTGCCCAGCACGGAGGTGCTCCTCGCACAACCCCCCACCCCTACCAGTTCCTGGCCCCCAGGGAATGGATCTGTGCACCCATGGGGCCCGTGCCAGAGCTGGCACTTCATGAACACCAGCTGAGGGAGGACAATCACAGCACAGCAACAACCCACTTTGCGACAATCCAGGGGAAAACAGACACAGGTGACAGAAAGACACCAGCTATGGCACCTGTGCTCAGCCTTCCACTTGGATTCTTCCCTGAGGTATTTCTCACCGGCACTGTCATATTTTTAAAAGTGAGCTTAATTCCAAAAGCAGATTCCAAAGCTTCTGGTGGGGGTACTGCCTTTGAAACACAAACATAAGCTAACCACCACCACCACTTACAGAAACCTAGAACCATTCCAGGGAAGCCAAGAGAAGGATGTGTTGGTAAGGTGGTCCGTCCCCTTGCCCTCAGGACGCCAATAGGCTGGGGGCCATTCCTTGTCCACAGTGTCACAGGTCCTGGATGGGGCCCGGGAAGCTAGAACCTCCCCCCGCCCTTTGCCTACAGGCGTCAACCCCACACGTGCCCTTACATGTACTGCTTCTGCTCCTCGTGGTACTGCTCCTTACTCTCCATGTTCTGCTCTAGAAGCATCTGGTTCTGCTGGCTCAGCAGCTGGATCTGGCTCAGGAGGTGATGATTTTCTTCCTCCAAGTTTCCCTTGAGACGGGAGAGCAGCTACAACACAGATCAACAGCGTTTCAGACACTACGCGATCCCGTGATTCCTCTGCTGGGAATGTGGCTTCCAGGGGAAGGGCCACGTGCACAGGGACGTGCACCCCTCCTCTGCCAGTGAGAACCTGCAAGGACCAAAAGAGCCAACGGCATGGGAAGAGCTGAACTCCTTCTGCACCTGCCCTGCCCAATCTGGCAGTCACCAGCAACGTGTGGCCATTGAGCTTACAATGCAGCTAGTCTGAACGGAGGTGTGCCAAAGTACACGACAGACTGTGAAGACTTAATGATAGTAAAGAACATAGAAGATATTTTTTTGGATACACATCGAAATGATAATATTTTAGATATGTTAGCCAAACAAAATATACTATGAAAATTAATCCCACCTGTTCTTACTTTTTTAACATGGCTACTAGAAAACGTTAACATGTGCACGCGGCCTGTGCTTTATTTCTGGTGGGCAGCTCTGCTCTTGAAGAGGGTCAGCACACCTTTTCTTCAAAGGACCTGACACTAAGTATTTCAGGCTTTCCAGACTGAAAGGGGGTCGCCTGTTGCAAAGCTTAGACTCAGTTGCTGCAGCAGGAAGTAGCCACAGACAAAATGTAAGCGCACCGGGTGAGGCCATGTTCCCATAAAACTGCTGACAGACATGGACATTTAAATTTCCTATCATTTCTGGGGGGCCTGGGTGGCTCATTCGGTTAAGTGTCCGACGTCAGCCCAGGTCATGATGATCTCACGGTTTGTGGGTTCGATCCCCGCATCGGGCTCTGTGCTGACAGCTAGGAGCCTGGAGCCTGCTTCGGGTTCTGTGTCTCCCTCTCTCTCTGCCCTCCCAAACTCGCTTGCCCGCCTTCCCTCCCTCCCTCCCTCTCTCTCAAAAATAAACATTAAAAAAATTATCCTTAAGTTTCTTATCATTTCCACTTGACACAAACTATTCTTTCGATTTCTCCCAACCACTACCACTGTCAAAGACATTCTTAGTTCATAGCCGAATGTATACAAACAGGCAGTGGGCTAGATCTGACTCATGGGCTGAGATCTGCCAACTCCTGCTTCAGAAGATCAGTACGGGTGATGTAGCAGGAAAATCGCAGGCTTTGGCTTCAGACAGAGCTCCATTCCACTACCGTGGACCTCAGTCTGAGGTCTCCTCCGAAACCCTAAAGAACCTCCCTGTGACAACACAGCCTATGGTGGCTGAGGCTTCCTCTGGCTTAAAGTCTGGCCCCCACCTCCTCCACACGCCCCTTGCCCCAGCCCAGGGGGCCTTGAGGCACCTGGGCCTTGGTTTCCTCAGCTGAGATGTCCCACAGGGCCACCACCAGCTCGAAGGAAAAGGCCTCTGAGAGGATTTCTGGACAAACGAGAGGCAAGAGGAGCTGTGTCCTGGGGATGGTGCCATCCATGGGGAGGGACCCACGGATGAAGCTGGGGAGGGACCAAGTGCTCTCTCCTGCCCAATCCACTTTGGTCTTATCTGTCGCGGGGTCTGCTCACGATTTCATTTGAGATGGTTTTGCTGTCTAAGAAGACAATTTCCAACCTCGTGCACCAAAAGAGAGCTCTGCTCCTCTGGAAACCCGGGCACTCCTGAGTAAGCTCCATCCGATGCCCTGGGATACAGGACCCGGAGCCAGAGTCAGCCATTCACGCCATTTCTCGGGAACAGCGTGGATACTGAATTGCAAGGATGAAAGTGTAGACACAGACAAGGGGATGGAAATAAGTCTGTGTTCTGCTGTCCCCACGCATGTCTCTGATGCTCGGGGAAGCACAGGGCAGATGGAAGGGTGTTTTCGAATACATCTCTGCCAATCATGGGGTCTGTCTCCCTTTTAAACGCCTCAGTACCCTCTCAGCCCCTGTACCGCCTTCCACAGAGTCTTCGGATGCCGACGCCAGCGCAGACCCATCGCAACCCCACCGGGCCCAGGGCCGTCCACGTCCTGAGGCCTCACCTCGCAGCGGTTGTCCAGCTTGGTCAGCGAGATGTCCATGTTCTGGTGCTGCTCCTTCAGCTCGTCAAACTGTGCCTGCCAGCGGTTCAGCTCCAGCTGTGAGTTGTTCAGGGAGGTTTTCAGCTCCTTGGTGTGGGCGTGCAGCTCCTCATACTCCCCCTTCAGCTGGTGGTGCAGGAAATTGACCCTGGGGGTGGAGAGCCACAGGCCAAGAGCTGAAGAGCTGTCCCTGCTGTGCAGCCTTACACAAGAGGATAGCCTCTCTGGGCCTCAGTTCTTTCACGTGTAAAATGAGAGGCTTGAACAAAATCAGCAGTCTTCAAACTGCGTCCCTTGGGGTTCTACAAGGATCCCCCTGGTGTCCTCACACTGGGCTGGGGGGACAGAGTGGGTAGGCTCAGACACCTGCTCCAACAGAGTATCACTGCTATGATGTCTTTTGGCTTTAAAGCCTCGGGATATCTGCATATGTACTTGGAAAAAAGGGTTCAGTAGTTAGCGTGTTTTGTTTTGTTTTTTGGAAACGCAGAACCAGAACATTTTTGCGTCTGGCTCTTCTTCCCAATTTCAAGCTCCTTTCTAACTTCAACTCCTGGGATAAATAAAATGAGATGCCAGGGTTTTACAGAAACCCACTAAAATTATCATCATCATGATAACCATTATCTAACTGGGATTTCTTGGGGGAAGATTTGGATCAGAAAGTTCCAGTCACTGGAGGCTCACGGATTTCATTTGGACACAGCTGTGTCTTATTTGGCCCCGCACCCTTCTTTTAAATGGATCAGTGTGCCTGATTTAGAAACATTTAGAAACCTGAAAGTCTCACGTCAATACTCCAATGTCCCGTTTCTCTTAAGAAAAAAGCATAAAACGGAAAGATGACCTGGTAGCGGTGAGCCCGCCTCGCGGCTGACAACCTTCAGCCGCTGTGTTCTTCTCCACGTCACTGTCCGGCCTATCGCCGACACTCCCTCACCCGCGAGCCTGGTCTCCCAGGGCACAGGACACACCGCAGTATGTGGTCCCGGTGCACATTCGTGCAAGGACATGGAGAGGAAGCAGCTTTATACGGTCATTGTGGTAAGACTGGATTCAAATCCTGATTCTGCCATTAAGTGATTTTGAAAAAATGTGCTCATCTCTGAGCCTGTTTCTTATCTGTTAAAAAAGTGGGGGGGGGATAATAACAGTAGAGCTGACTCTCGTTATCTGAGGTAGTGATGCTCTGTGAGGTCCCCCAAGATCACTGAACTGGTGGATACTGAACCACTGCTCCTCGGGAAAATGCACAGTACAGGTTCCTGCTCTGGTTACAACATTTTAGTCGACCGATCAAGACATTCCTTATTTTATAGGAGTCTCTGTTTAAAGACACCTCCCGGCCACAGCACCGTAGCTCCTGCCTGAATGGAGCTTATCTAATGTGTACTTTCCCCGTAAGGCCATCACAGCCTTGCACTTAGGAACACGAGACAACACTTCAGTACTCCACTTGGTGGGTATTTTAAATAGTAAAACTGCCACAAAGTAAGACAAAAATATGAAAATCCCACGGGTCACAAAAAGGATGCTTATTTACAGTATGAGAACTGAAACAGGAAGGCAGAGCATCCTTGTATGTCCTCAGCTGGAAATGTGTGCGTCAGGTGACTCAGGTACTGGGCCACCCCGGGCATGTACATCAAAGTACCATGAGCATCGATTTGGAGGTGACGCATACATTTTAGGAAGGAGGTGAATTCACAACAGGAAACGTGTGAATACTAAGCATCAATGGTGTGTCCTTCATGAGATCGCCGTGTGGCCTACATCAGATGAGGGTCTGTGCCTGATGCAATGTGTCTCTCGAGTCCTTCCATCCCAGCAACAAGCTAGAGCCCCCTCTCAACTGTGCCACCCAGCTGTGAACAGGACAGGGTTTATAAAAATACAGGTCTGCGGGGCACCCAGGTGGTTCAGTCGGTTGAGCATCTGACTTCAGCTCAGGTCACAATTTTGCAGTTCATGAGTTCGAGCCTACACGTCAGGCTCTGTGCTGACAGCTCAGAGCCTGGAGCCTGCTTTGGATTCTGGGTCTCCCCCTCTCTCTGCCCCTCCCCAACTTGTGCATACTCTTTCAAAAAGTCAATAAAAAAATTTTTTAAGTAAAAATATAAAAATACAGGACTGCCAGGGGACCCCCGCTGACCTCCTCTCGGCAGGGCTGAGTGCGTCTACGTGAAATCCCGGATGGCAGCCGCCCCACACGGAGCTCACCTGTCCAGCTCTCCCCGCAGCCGCTGGTTCTCACCCACGGCCATGGCGCCCGTCCTCTGCTCTTGCTGCAGTGCCTCCCTCTCGGTGTTCAGAACCTTCTCCCGCTCCTCCAGCTCCGCCTGACGCTTCAGCATGTCGTCGTGCCTGGCGGAGGGGAGCACACCCGCTGGGAGCTGGGCTGGGGCCTCCTTTCCCTCCAGGTACCCAACTCCCCAGAGGACTGTGAAGCTGCCCACAGAAGGCAGGGCCCCTCTGGAGGCTTTCTCTGGCGTCTTTGAGGGGGATGGGGCAGGAACAGGCAGGGCGAGATGCAGGGCAGCAGAAAAACAGAGAACGGTGGCCAGGAGAGGCGTCTGGGCCAGGGGTCTCCTCCAGCCCCACACGTGTCCACAGTCCCTCAGATTCCCCGTCAAACCAGCCATTCCTCTCTGGCCACCTGGGCTGTGTTTCCTGCACTCTGAGCCCTTCCCTTCAGGAATCATGGCTACATTACTAGGTGGTTCGCTAAGCACAAACACATCTACAAGAAACGACAAAATAAACAGCTGAATTCCACCACACTTAACTCTTAATCCCTCTTCACTGGGGCCTGGGTGAGCCCTCCGCCCTCCTCTCCTCCGGAATTGAGTCTCCTTGTTCTTTGCCTGGCCTTGCTGCTGGGACAGAGGCTTGCTTGATGGGGACCTACTGGCTGCCAGTGGCCAATTCTTCACACACACACACACACACACACACACACACACACACACACACACACGCATGCGCGCACAGCCTTTTCTCAGGATCCCCAACCATAGCCCTCCCCCTCCCCTTAGACTTTTCTCTCCTTCTGCAGCCTCAGTCTCTGGGGGTTACTATGTAGTTGTCTCTGGAAACCAGCAGAGCACAGGAGGATGGACCCCTTGACAAGCCCAGGCTGTCTTTCCTACTTGCTGGAAACATCCGTGTTCAAAGATGACTCAGGATCTCCCCCAAATCCATGGCAACGACTAAGGCACCACCTTTCAATCATCCCCATTCGGGCAAATCCCTCCTCTGCAGACCCCCTTCCTTGTCAGACCGTGTGACAGGGTGCCCAACCTGTCTTCACAGCTCCACGCCTGCGCCCTCAGGCCCCACAGCAACTACGCTTATACCACCTGACTAGAGCCAGGACTAGTCGGGGATCAAAGTCAGAAACCTGCTTAGGCAGCCGTTCAATGACACACTTTTGTGGGGCCTTCTGCCACACTGTGGAGAAGCATAAAGCTGGGAGTGGAAGCTCTGTCTAGCTTCTCAGGTGGTGACATTTCTCAACCAGGCTAACAATTCTGAAAAAAGCCATCCAGGTTTGCAAATTAGGGCCACAGGCAGATATCAGGGCTCCCCAAAATCTGTTTCCCTGTGGTCATGTCTTGGAAAAGCCCACAGGGGTATCTGTAAACCACTAGTAACCACCTAACTGCAGGACTGATGCCATGTGTCCTGCTCACCAGTGAATCCTTAGTACGAGGCATGGCACTTGGTAAATATCTATTAAAGAATGAAGAAATGAGCATCCAATTTAAAAAGTGCCATCATCCCTGTGTTCCAAGTACCTACACTCCCAAAGCCACAGCCCCACTGCAGACAGACCAAGGGGGCCTCCAGCCATCTGTCCAGCCAATGAAAATTCAAGCGACACAGTAGTTCTGCCTGCTGTATTGACAAGGAGCCAGAGGGAAAACAACAGTGAACCCCCTCAAGGCCAGTCCAAACTCCACCTGCAAAAACCTTCACCCTCTAAACAGACACTAAGAATATCGTGAAACAAGATGTTAATGACAAGACGCATAAGTGCCTGGTGAGCAGTGTGCAAGGTTCAGAGCTCTGTGAACACCTTTTGCTCCACTTCATTAGCCAACCGGGAGCATCCCTGGCAAGTCCAGACACAGCACCATGCACACAGTACACGCTCACCAAGTGCCACACGAACCTAGGAGGGGCTCAGGAGGAGAGGGGAGATGGAAATGCCCAGAGGCACAAGACGCTAATTTGGGCTGGAAGGCATAGTGTCTTACTAGGAGCAGATGCTTCGACAGCTCCTGAAGAAAGGAGATGTGGGTGGAGAGAGCAGGTAGAGGACCCCAGAGAGAGGCAAAACAGAAGCAACGGGTGAGTGGATAAATGAATGTCATCACCTCTGTGCCCTCAGCATCATCAGATGCCCTTACCACTTTGCAGCTCCATGACTAAGACCAGTCAAAGGAGATGCTGTCAGCAAGGACACCTGACAAGCACAGGAAGTGGTTAATCAACTGTTCCCTCCTACACAGCTCCGTGGGCTTGAGTGCCCACCTCTCTGTAGAGACACAGCTCTCTCCTGGGTCAGAGTCAGGTGCACAGCACCCCTCCCACCAGACTCCGGGTCCTGCCCGGAAGCACTCAGGGATCTGCCGGGGGACAGGAGCTCGGGCAACGCTAGCTGAATGTACACGAAACCCAGGACCCTGCTTTGTGAAGAGTGCCAAGACCTGTAGGTTTCAGTGCATGTAAATTTTAGATTAAAAAAGGAAAGGAGGGCAGGCAGGGGGAGAGAGAGGTATGGCTGAGAGGTACACGGGGGTCTCATTATACTGTTCTATTTGCTTTCTATATATTCACAAGCTGCCAAAATCAAAGGCTGGAGAGAAAGCGTCCCAGACCTTGACAGGGAAAACGAGGCTGGGGAAGTCCATGGGAGCAGGTCAGTGTAAAAAACTGCGGGGCAGTTGTGGTGAATGGCCTCCTTTTTCCTGGTTTGGAGAGGAAGGGAGAGGTGGGGGAATCCATAGGGAAGCAGGAACCCCAAGGCTGGGGATTCCCTGAGCTGGGAGTGGGCACGGCACCCCCTTCTCTACTCGGGGACCCTCCTGTCACCCGACCTCCAGCTGCACAAACTCATCCAACCGCTGGGTGGGACTTTCGATGGACTTCCCTCCGGGAAAGTCTGGGTGTCCCAGACAACGTGAAGCAACGGCCCGAGAGGAAACGCGGGGAAGGCTTGTGGGCAAGGACATGAGCCCGGAGGGGCAGGGGCGCCGCCAGAGGCCCGCACACACCTGTCCCGGAGCTCCTTGTGCTCCAGCTCCAGGTTCCGATGCAGCGTCTTCAGGCAGCTGTGCTGGCGGATGAGGGCCTCGTACTCCGTGGACTGCCGCTCGTGGAGCGCGGCCAGGTGCTCGTGGTCCTGCAGCAGCGCCTCGTAGGCCGCCGTCAGCTGCTCCTGCTGCTTCTGCAGGTTCTCATTCTCGCTCTCCTTGGCCGTCTGCTGGTTCTGGAGCAGCGTGTACTGCGCGGTCAGCGCGGCACTCTGGGAGCTCAGAGTGGAATTCTCCACCTGCCGGGAGGGAGAAGGCTCCGCCTGACCGCGGGCAGGCCCCAGGGAGCCACACGCTCCGTGTCCCCGCTCGCGGTGACCACGCCGTGAGGAGCCGGAGGCAGACACCCGGACAACAGGGACCCTCGGGGCAGCCAACACCCAGCCGCTGAGGACAGTTCTGTCTGAACTTGAGAAACTGCTCTGGAAAGAGGCAGCACCAGACTGTCAGACGGCTCTGGTCCTGCGCCCTCCCTACATGGGACCTTTCGGGGCCAATTATGTCCTTTCTCTGGAGAAGCTCCCGGGCACCCTCTTTGGCTACTTTCACACACCTGTTTCCTAGAACAAGTAGAAAACCAGTGACATTGCAGAATACCCGGTCACCACCACCAGCCACCCTAACTGATGCTCCCAGAACCACCACCCCACAACATCCCAAACTATCAGAAAACTGAAGAGGCAGCACTGCCTGACTCATTCTGGGGCCACTTTTACTCACGTGAAACTCAGACGAAGACCTGGCGACAGCCACCACCACCAAAACCAACAACCAATATCAAATTTTGTTATTTTAATACAACAAATTCCAACATCTTTGCCTAATAGTTTCCTGTTTACTGTCCTGACCCATGTTCCGTGTTTTCAAACGCTTTTCTCAGAAACTGCATTAATGAACGATTAATTCATTTCCTCGCAATGTATTAACCGTAAATAAAAACCAACGTCCTCGAATATGCGGCATGGAATACCAGTTTCACTAGAAGCTCTCAAAAGCCTGGCAGCTACTTGATGCCCTATATGTCCCTCGTGGAGATTAAAAATTCACACTAGCTTAACAGAGACTCTGCCAGGTTTTATAGTAAATAAAATCGACTTGAGTCCAGAACCTCTTTCCCAAGTCATTCCTGGTCAAAGCTTATGGAAAAGACTTTGAGAAACAGGCAAGTCCGGGCAGAGCAAGTTTCCAGCCCTGCAGCCACAGGCTCAGTCACTGGAAACAAACCCGCACCACCTTCAAAGACCCCCAGGCCGGGCCCCGCTGTTTGCAATGAGCCAACGTAAAATAAATGTGCGGAGACTCTCCCGTGCTCGGAGGAGCCAGTGTGGCGGGCCGGTCTCTACGTGATGCCTGTGGCTGGGCCCTCACTCACCTGCAGCGTGGCCGTCTGGGTCTGCAGCGTGGTGTTGTGCTCCTGCAGGAAGGCGCTCTGTTTCTGCAGTGTCAGGATCTGACTGCTGAAGGCCACGTTCTGGGTCTCTAAGTGCTGCAGCTGTTCCTTGAGCAGCTGTTTCTCTGCCTGCAGAGCTGCGTTCTAGGGGATGAGGAAGCACGGGGCCCGTCAGACACCGGCTTGGGAAATGTAACCGGCCACAGGCACTGGGGCTGGAAGCAACACTCGAGAGTTGATGCTATGGGCACTAAAGCCAGAATCCAACAGGTGAGACAAGTAACGTTTCCCTCTTGCAAAAGACAATCAACAGAATTGGGGGGGAGGGGAGAGACCTACTTTTTTTTGGTATGTGCTTTCCAGACAGAAATGCATTCACCTAATGGCGATATGGCTTCAAACCTGAGCATCTGAGTGCAAGGCAAAGGCAAGCTGGGGTTAAAGCCGTGCAGTGTCTTCTCTCTGTAATGCTTCTGTTTTCTGCTGAACACCCCACAAGTGGCGTTCTGTGAGCTTCTCCCACAGGACAGGGAGTCAAAGCCTGTGGCCACACCTCACCCTACTCAGGAGCGACAACAGACAGAAGAAGGCGGTTCACGTCCCAGCAGACTGAGAAATACCATGTAAAATATGCCACCAACCGGGCCAGGACATATGGGTTACAGTCCAGTGCTGTCCCTTACTAGCATGGGGCCTAGGGTCGAGTCTCTTAACCTGTCTCCACTTTCTCATCTGTCAAATGATGAAGATCATCACTACCTGCTTCACAAGGTTGTTGGGAGAGTCCGACAACATTGGGGGTTAGACACGCACCGGCAAACTTCTGTAAAGGGACGGACAGAATTCTGCAGTCTTCCAGGCACGTGGTCTCCACTGCAACCACTTATGTCTGCCACGAGGGTGGGAAGACCACACACAATATGTAACAAAGCAGATGTCCGTGGGCTGGCAGGCCACGGTCTGTCAACCCCTAGGGGAACACTGTGGAAATGGGGCTGGTGTACAAGCCAAGGGCCAAGTCTGACGGGCAGGCAGACGGGGATTCACCATGGGAAAATGCAAACGCGCTCCTTTCCGCTAGAAAGGCTGACGAGATCTCAAATGACAAGTAGCTCATAGGACTTGCCAGGACAACTCAAGAAGTATTCAGCTGGATCTGGGTAAATCTCAACAGATTCTGATGTCTCGTGTCCTTTATGGTAATGGCGGCCTATCACTGGGACAATCAACAGAGTGCACTGCGCGCGCGCTCTTGCTCTCTCTCTCTCTCTCTCTCAACGACCGCAGCAGGGGCAGCCCACTCACATTCCGTTCCAGCTCGATGGCCCGGTCCTTCACTCGGAGCAGCTCCATGGTGGCTTCCTTGTGGCTGGGTCCCCAGGGCTCCTTCCCCTGGAGACCGGTGACCAGAGTGTCCACAGGGTGTTTGAAAGAGTTCTCCAAGTGCTTCCCTTCCTGCTGGTTCTGCCTGAGGACCTCACACTCGGTCTTCAACTGTGGGGTGGGAGCAGGAAAAGCAGACTTGGGGCAGGAAAAGGTTGGCTCAGAGCTCCGAGTTCGTGGCTAGAGGAGAGCCCCATAGCAAACCCAACCCCTCACCTGGCACCAGTGATAAGCCAGACACCGTCCTTCTGCTCTGCAGGGAACGTACATAACCCACCCTGTGCTCCCCCTCCTTCCAGACATCTGCCTTGGTCTCAACTTCAACCACATGACCTTGGCAAGTCTTCTCGCTTTTCCCGAACTTCAGCTGTCCACTCCATCAAATGGAGATGAGCCTGGGGGACGTGGACCGGGTGATGTTACAAAGCCCCTTCCAGCTCTAGAACCACTTTGTTCTAGATTCCTTGTTCAATCACGCAGCCAAGAAATGTGCCAAGGCTTCAAGAAGCAGAAGGGGCGGGGGGATGGGGGAGCGCCCGGGTGGCTCAGCTGGTTAAGCGTCCAACTTCAGCTCAGGCCATGATCTGTTCTGGAGTTTGAGCTCCGCATCGGGCTCACTGCTGTCAGTGCAGAGCCCACTTCGGATCCTGTGTCTCCCTTTCTCTCTTCCCCCTCCCCTACTCCTGCTCTCTCTCAAAAATAAATAACCATTAAAAAAAAAAAGCCTTTGCTTAAAAGAAGCAAAGGAGAGCTGGAAGAGCACATACCACCAGGAGTGGACATCCTGATGAAGCACCTGTGCACCCACGCCCACCTGTCCCGTGTGAGGGTGCCCAAGAGACTCGAGGCCTCTGTCTGGTCTCGATGCTCATAATCTCACACTGGTCCTCATCGGTGTTCCCGATCTTGCCTAGCAGACTCAGTGCTGCTCTGAATGTGGCCTCCTCTCCTCCCAGGCATCTGATCCTGTCCAGCCCCAATGCACAGGATTGTGATGGTAGCTCCCCCGCTCAGAACCCTGCATCTCAGCACATCTGCTCCGAGAAATGGGCATCCAGGCCGGCCCTCTGCTACCCCCAGGTGAGGGGCTGGAAAAGGTGGGGCAGGGGCCTCATGACTGGGACTTACAGTGTGGCACCGAAGGGGGCCAGATCTTACCACCTGGAGCTCGTTCTGCAACTGGTGGTTCAGGCTGGCCTTCTCTTCCATCTGAGCTTCTAAAAACACAATCTTTTCTTCTTTCAGGGCTAATGTTGTTTTTAATGAGTCATTTCTGTCCTCCAGAATCTTGAACTTTCTGAAAAATACAAAGACACAACTGTACCTATCTGCCTCTTCCACCCACAAGCCCCCAGTCTCCCAGCTACCAACACCTATCTCCTCCATTAAGCTCGTTTTCCCTATTATTCTGCAGCATTTGGCCCAGAAGAACTGTAGGAGCCAAAAGCCATCACCCAGAGCCCTCCCTGGGGCTCCCTGCACACACCTGTGACACCCTCCAATGAGACATCACTGCTGTAGTCTTACAGGCATAGTCTTAGAGGAAGGTATCATCAAGGCCATTTTACAGATGGGGAAACTTAGTCTCAGAAAGGTTAATTAAGCACAGGGCACCTGGGTGGCTCAATCGGTTAAGTATCTGACTCTTGATTTCAGCTCAGGTCATGATCTCACGCTTTGTGAGACTGAGTTCTATGTTGGGCTTTGTGCTGACAAGCAAGGAGCCTGTTTGGGATTCTCTCTCTCCTCTCTCTCTCTCTCCCTGCCCCTCCCTGACTCATTTCTCTTTCAAAAATAAACATTAAGAAGGAAGAAAGGAAAGGAAAGGAAAGGAAAGGAAAGGGAAGAGAAAAGAAAAGAAAAGAAAAGAAAAGAAAAGAAAAGAAAAGAAAAGAAAAGAGAAGATTAGGCCATTTGCCCAAGACTACAATGCTAGCTAGGTAAGTGGTAGCCTTTTCACCACACCGACAGCGTGTCACACGTTATCCGTCCTGTGGATCTTGTCAGTTACAAGTCCAGGAAAAATCCATGATACTGGATTTCTTTGAACAATGAGACGGTTACAGAAAGAACCGCAGGCAAAGACTACAACAGTTAAATGTTTAAAAATTAAAGGGCTGGGACCAGGAAAAGAGGAATGAATAGGTGGAACACAGGATTTTCAGGGCAGAGAAACTGTAGGACACTTGGCAGATGCAGGTTATTACACAAGGGTTGAAACCCATGAAATGTGCACCATCCAGAGCGGCCTCCAATGTAAACTGTGGACTTCGGGTG
This sequence comes from Panthera tigris, assembly GCF_018350195.1. Lineage (NCBI taxonomy): Eukaryota > Metazoa > Chordata > Mammalia > Carnivora > Felidae > Panthera > Panthera tigris. The sequence goes on from NC_056665.1 coordinate 133,789,529, forward strand.
ATGATGGGTCAGTGGAGGCACATCAAGTGTAACACATGCACCACCCTGGTGGGGATACGGATTACAGGGAGGTGATGCCGGGCGGGGGTTGAGGCGGGGTGGCACTGGGCATTCAGGAAATCTCTGTCCCTTCCCTTTAACTTGGCTTTGAGCTTAAAGCTGCTCTAAAAAGTGTATTTAAAAAAAATTGAGAAGCCTTTCCACTGGACAAGAGAGTCTCCTTTCACCCCTCCCTGCAAACCTCCAGGGAGATGATCTGCAAAGGACACAAGCCCCTCATAAAGACCACAAGACAACAAGCCCCGAGGTAGGTAGAGTGAACAGAGCTCTGGAGCTGGGAGCGTGCGGCGTGCAGCCCCGGGTAAGAGCCCACAGACCGCGGCAGGGAGGTCCTCACGTGTCGCCATGGCTGCTCTCGTCCTGTAGCAGCAGCTCCTTGTGGAGGCCGACCTTCTCCAGCCCCTGGCTCAGTTTGTCCAGCTCACTGGTCAGCTGCTGGCTCTTGAGCTTCTCCAGCACCAGGTCCTGCCAGGACAGGGAGAGGATGCGCATGGGACGGGAGCCCAGCACGGAGGGCCTGGCACAGGCCCTTCTCAAGGCCGAGGAGCCATCTTCCCGAGTCATGGCTGACTCAGGTGTCCTGAGGGCTGAGCAGACAGTTCCACGGGACAAGTGAACCCCAGGGACATCTTCCAAAGGGAAGGGACAGACGCGCTTTCCCAGCCTCCCAGCCTCCATGGTGATACGGGAAGGACGTGTGTTTGCGCAACGCCATTTATGTTGACCTTTGAGTAGGAGCTTTGAATTCTAACACGATTACCTTTTCTGTGAAGTAATGGAATTAAATGCTCCTTGCGGAGAATTTGGAACAGAAAAAAGGACAAAAGAGATAAAGATTTTACTAAAAACTCTGGTTGTGGTTTATTCTGCAAAAGCAGTTGCTCTCATTTAGGTGGTTTACTTACTGTATGTAGGTCCCCCTTCTTACTCCCACCCATCTTCGAAGCTCTCCAGGCAGGTACTGCTCTCTGCCCAGTGCCCCAGCTACTTGGCATGCAAGCTGACCCCCCACCAAATCCTCAGGCCTTTGACGGCCGTGTGACAGCGTGGCGCTTGCCCAACACTCCATCAGCTCACCCCAAATGTCCCAGCTACCCGGTAGTTCTGGCCAGTGAGTGGTGGGTGGACGTGCTGTGGGTCACCTCCTGGCTGCAGCACAGCAGAGCCGGTGTGTGACCTTCCAGCCGCCTTTGTCCTGCCTCAGCAACTGCCCAAGCCCCGTGCTGAGAAGGCGGAGCCATAAATCAAAGCAGCCTGGACTGCTGAGTCACAGCACAGATGACAGGCTCCTGGGGAGTCACCTGGACTCTCACGAATGAGAAGTCAGTCCCTGGCGTGATGAGCCGCTATGACTCCGGGCTTGAGTGTGACCATGGCAGAACTTATCTTCTGCTTCCAGAGACAGGGACTAGGGGTCACATTAGTGAACTCTCTCTCCCATAGCCTTACGATCTTCCCGCACATGAACATGGAGACATCCCTGTGTTCACCAAATCTATTTCCTTTTCTCCCCTGGCACACCGCTGAAACACGTTCCCCAGCCTCGCCTGCAGCTAGGTGCAGCCATGTGACCACGTTCTGCACAGTGGAGTGCAATCTTTCTTACCCACTGTCTTCCTCATTTACTGCCACAGCCAGAAGAGGACTCCACTGCGGGATGGCCGAGCCACAGGATGGGAGAAACCAGGTGCCCAAGTCACTGAATTTAAGGCTGTCCATGAACAGCCACACTCAACTCCTACCTACGTGAGACTCAACTTTTGTGCCGGGCCATTCAGATGCTGAAGTCATTTACTAAAGCAGTTTATTCCCCCTCAAACACTGAAGGAACCCCCAGAGGGCCCATGCAATAAATACTGGGGAAACAGTAGGATGCCAACTTAGCAAGAAACTTTAAGATGTTCATACCCTTAGAACCCCTACTTTTGCTTCTAGGAATATAGCCTGAGAAAACAGATATATGTATGCAAGTGTCCAGTGATATCTAAAATAATGAAAAGAATTGGAAAACCACCTAAACGTCCAAAAACTAATTGCAGTAAATCTACAGCATTAAAACCCTGTAGCCATTAGAAATCCATGGCTTCAATCTTACTTACTGTAATGAGAAAAGAAAGGCAGAGTAAGTAAACAACAGAAGAGCTTAGGATGCAGGGACGCACGATGTCAAGCGTGTGTATGTACAAATGCACATGGGGAATGACGGGATAAAATCGGCCAGACTATGAGCAGTGGTCATCTCTGGGCATCTCTGGGCAGGGAGATTAGAACCAGGGCTTTCCCTTTGTTCTTCGCACCGGCAGACCTTATTCTGTTCAGAATCAGGGCGGACACACACACACACAGTCTCACGTCTGCTCGGGAGGCACGCACCCCCACCCCCACCCCCTCACCACGGGGGAGGGGCCTGCCGGTGCCAGCTCACCTCTCTCAGGGTGGTCAGCGTCCTCGTATGCATGGTGACTTGCTTGGTGAGGTCCCTGTTGTCCCTCTCCAGTTCCTTCAGCTTGCTGGCCGCGTCCCTGCAGCGGGCCAGCTCCTTGTCCAGGGCGCGGCTCTCCCTCTCGGCGGCAGACAGCTTCGCGGTGCTGTCGTCTAAGACTGCCTCCTTGAGCTCCACCTGCTGCCACAGCCGCTTTGCCTCCTTCTCCAGCAGCTTCTTGTCTTTCTCCAGCTGGGCCACCTCCTGCTCCAGGGCCTTCCTGTCCTTCTCAGCCCTCTCCAGCTGCTTGTGGGAGAGCCGAAGGGCCTCCAGGTCGCGCCGCAGGACCTGGTTTTCGGCCTCCAGCTCGCCGAGCTCTTGCTCCAGGGCCTGGGACTTCTGGCTGCTGCTCTCCAGGGTCTGCTGCAGCCGCAGGTTCTCGGCGCTCACGCCCTGGTAGCTGAGCTCCAGGCGCTCGGACTTCTTGCTCAGGGCCTTCAGCAGCTCCACGTTCTTCCTCAGTTCCTCCTTCTCCCGCTCGAGCTCCTGGTTCTCCCTCTCGATCTGAGCCATCTTGGCACTGGTGAAGCGCATGGTCTCCACCATCCTGCGCAGCTCCAGGTTCTCCTCGTCCAGCTGCTTGTTGTCCCGCTCCAGACCCTCGAGCTGCAGGGACACGTTCTGCAGGGTGTCCAGCGACTTCCTGAGCTTCCGGTTCTCCAGAGCCAGGCCCCGACTCTCGCGCTCCAGGGCGTCCACCTTCTCGGTGGCGGTCTTCAGGGAGGCCACCTTCTTGGCCAGCTTCTCGTTGTCCTTCTCCAGCCGGTGCAGCTCCTTCTCCAGCTCCTCCACCCGCTCCACCTTCTCCTTCGCCTGCTCGAAGTCCTTGTGCAGCTGCTGCTTCTCGAATTCCAGCTTGCTGAGTCTGCTGCTGGTCTCCGTCACCGTCTGGTGGAGGGCTTTGTTCTCCTTCTCGATGTCCTTCACCCGGGCCTCGCTGCTCACCTGCGACCTCTCCCGCAGCGTCCACACTGCCTGGTTGAGATGATCCTTTTCTTGCTCGAGATCCTTGATCTGCGGAGAAATATAACGCGAATGACACAGGAGGTGGCTGTTGCATGGATAAATTTCAGTGACCTGGGTCCAAACTAGGAGAATAAATTGTAGGCCCCTGAAGGACCACCCAGAACCATCCCATTGCTTCCCAGGCCAAGGTCAAGGGCAGTCATTACTCAGTTCAAGCCAAACACATCCACAGCAGTCACAGCGATTCACAAATGTAAACCACTTCTCTTCCTCTTATTTACAAGAATGAGAATGAAAGGGATTTCTCTGGTACTCCTCATCCTGGGCAGCAAGACCCCCACGACCTGAGCCTGCCACCTATGGCCACCCCGTATGCCACTCTCCCCCGTTGCGGACGCTGCACGTGATGTTCCCTCTGCCTTGAACACTCCCCCATCTTCCCCCCACTGATCTACAGCATCTCTGTCCCCTCCTCGTCCTTCAGGCTCAGGGAGAGTGTCAGCTCCATGACTTGAACATGGCTGGCACCCAGCAGGACGCTCTCCCTGGGCATCGTGACCTTTTTCCCGCCCATACTTTGGGGATGTGCAATAGCTAGGCCTGGCAGGACAGGTAGAGAGAGGCCTGGCTTCTGGCTGGCATCACTGAGCCACTGCACCAGCACTGCGTTGCCCACCCTGGACCTCTTATAGCGTGAGCCAAATAAAGCTCAAAGGTTTGCCAGGGTTCTCTGCTAGGACACGACAGACGTTTACAGCTGGACCTGTTCTTCGTCCTGAGGGGCCGTCCTGTCCACTGCAGGCCATCTGGCAGCATTTCTGGTCTCCACCCACAGGCCACGGGCACCTTTTCTCTCCTCCCCCAAATCACGACAATCAAAACCAGGACTGCCGCTGTCACCTGGGAGGCAAAAGCTGACCCCTGTTCCTGCACCGTCAGCTAAAAATGGCTGGTTTGAGGGCAGCTAAGCTGGGTCAGTGGTAACACAAAGATCACTCATCAATTATAGGCAGTGGCTACAATCCTGGACTCTCCCTCTTGTAGGCAGAGTTCCCAAGACAGGCGAGAAGGAACATTCATCCCGGAGGCACCCACCTGCCTGGCTCTGTCGGCCTTCAGGGTCTCCATGTCACTCTGCAGCTGCTCCTTCTCTTTGATCAGCTCCTCACTCAGGGTCTCCAAATCCTGGTTGCTCTGCTTTTCTCTCTCCAGCTGGGTCTGTAACTTTTCAATCTGTGGAGCCAGAAGAAGACCCAGCCAGTGCAAAAGTCACTTTCACAAAGTGAACGACATTTTAAGACAAACCAAAGCCCTGCCAGCCTCACAGAATACTTGCACAGGCCTCTTCTCAAGGAAAAACATCCAGGTGCTGTTCCGTAGCAATCTCAACTCTTAGCTCACACCTTGCACTTTCGGCTCAGGGAAGAGGGGAGGGTCCTGGGCACCAACCAACCAGTCAGCCTCCCTCTCACCCCACCCCTGCTCATCCTCACTGCCAATGTTCTTAGCCACACCCAGGCCCCTCGCTTCTGTCTCAGGCCTTGTCCACGCTCTCAAGGGTCAGAGCACATGCTCTAGGGGCCACCAGCCACCACTGTTGGATGCCCTGCAGGGACTTTGGACTCACCCTTCTACCCTCTCCTTCACAAAGGCCACCTAAGTTGGGGACACACCTGTTCACCCAGCTGCTCAGAGCAGTCTTCTGATGCATCTCTCCTTCCACTGTCACCCTCCAATAAGTTTGTCAGCAAGTCCTGTCCTCTCTACCTGTGCCCCTCCCCCTCCACATGCCCCCTGACTACCCCAGGCCTGACCATGTTCCATCTTTTTTTTTAAAGTTTATTTTTTAGAGTGTGTGTGTGTGTGTGTGTGTGCACGCGCATGCGTGCAAGTGGGGGAGGGGCAGAGAGCATGAGAGAGAGAGAGAGACAGACAGACAGAAACAGAGGAGGAGGATCCCAAGCAGGCTCTGCATTATCAGCACAGAGCCCAACTTGGGGCTTGAACTCATGTACCGTGAGATCATGACCTGAGCTGAAATCAAGAGTTGGATGCTCAACTGACTGAACCACCCATGCGCCCCTGGACCACACTCCATCTTGCCTGGATGACCACCTGTATCACCTCCTGGGTGCCATGCTCTTGGCTAAGACCCACCAGCGTCCATCCTTCCTAAACATGAACTACCTAGCTCAGGGCTTCTCACCCTTTATCATGCCCGATACCCACATTTATCATCGTGGTAAATGCAGATTCTGACTTGGCAGGCTGAAGGCAGGGCCTACAACTCGGCTCCCAGGTGATGCCCATGTCACCTTTTGCAGTCTGAGGGCTTCGTGGGGGCTGCTGTCCCTCCCTGTCAACCCCAAACTCCTTATCACTGGGGACAGGAGTTGGGGAAACGGCACTGACTGGTGTCAGAGGGACACGGGTTCAGAGTCTAGTCCCTTGCTGCTAACAACAGGACCATGATGAGCAAATTTCTGTAAATGACATTGGGCCAGTGGCGTCCATCTTCATGAGCTATCCCATCAAGTGCTCAGCATGCATCTGGCAGGTGTCAGGTGTGCCAATGTCAGCAGACCCTCCCCAAGAGCGTGCTGCCAGTGACGGGTAAGGGAACAGGCAAGTATTACTGACCATCACGCAGTGGACGACTCTGGGCCAGAGCAACTAAGTGATTTGCCCAAGGCCTCACAGTGAGGACACAGCAGGCCTAGGATGCACACCAGTGGGTGACCCCAGACCTGCTCCCAGGCACTGTCAGCAGCCTGTGGTGCGTGCCCCGTGCCTTCCCAGCTCACCCGCTGACCTCACCGGTAATCCTTTACCCTGGCTGCCCCTTCTCTCCTGGAGAAAGGAATGTTCTTCCAGCCTCTGCATTTCTGATTGTTCTTGCTTCTAGTCTGAAGACACGATGTCCCCACATCCCACCTATCACTGCTGGATGCCCACTGCCATCTTTCTCCCTTTCTGGTTCTTTCTGCCATGGAATTGGAGCCCCTATTCTTATTCTTACCCATCCCTGACGGACCACAGTGGCCCTGGGGGAGCTCACGGGGCTGAGATGTGAGCTGGCCGTAGGCCTGTCAGCCCTGAGAGGGCTTCCCATCCTTCCTCAAGTACCTGGCTCAGGTTATGGATTCCCAGAGCATGTGGGTGCCAGGGGCCTTCCCCTCAGCTCTGGATCTGTACACACCCTCAACGGGTTGCCTTCCTGTCTCTGAAACTAAGGATTCTTTACTTCTTAGCTCAAGGCATTCAACTTGCAAGGTATTGACACAGTTATAGTCACGAGGGCGAGGCAGTTTCTCTAAGTCCCATGAAAATTTCATTAATTAGAAGGAAGATATTAACTTTGGGGAATGACGGTTTCCACAGACATCCTGAACCTAAGAAAGCTTGCAGCCTGGGCTACGTGCAGGATGATGGGAGAACCGGGCTAGCACGGCAGGGGGCGGGAGGGGCCTCCAGGTCACTGTGTCCTGGTTGGCCCTTAACCCTTCTTTGTAGACACCTCCCAGGGTAGCTGTGCCGTCTGGGCTCGTCCCAAGGCGGTGCCCTCCCTTGTTCCAGGAGTCACTGTTGGGGATGTGTCCCCTGTGGGGCTCAGCTAGGTTGGTGGTTCACCTATTGACCAAGAAATGCCAGCTGGTGACTGAGACACACTCCATGGAGAGAAGCGCAGAGTGAGGTGACCAAGGCTGGGGAAAGGCAATTCCAGAGGAGCTGACAGGCTCCCTCCGGTGTTCTGTACCAAGCTGGATGGTGCAGAGAGAATGTAACTACCCACGCTGGGTCAGAACAGACCCAGCCAGACCCTGGGCAGGCTGAGGACAAGGAGAAGAGGTGCTCCAGTGGGCAGAAGGACTCCCTCCCCAGGGCTCCTGACTCCGGACACAGGATGGCTCCAGTCTGGGAACAGTGGCACCTCCCTTTTACCAGGGATGCTGTGCCAAGATATGCTCCCATAGGCTGCGGCAGGGAGGGCTGCTATCCCCCTGGAGAAACGATCCAGAGAGGAAACAGGAGGTGGCACCGAGAGACGGGGGCTCAGAAATAATGTTGGGCAGGCAGCACCCACTGCCGGTCCTGTCTGTGCAGAGGAGGGACCAGGGTGGACCCCAAGGGGAGGGAAAACCTCTGAGGCTGGCTGGGAGCTGGGCCAGCAAGATTTCAGCACAGCTTTCTACGGCAGACCCGTGAGGACCTGTGGAGTTGAAGGTTCTCATTTCTCGAAAGGTCAAAAAAAATTTTTTTTTTTTTTTTTTTTAGTCTTGGCTGAGGTCAGACTGCCATTTATAAAGACATTTCCTGTGCTAGGCCCATGTGAATCTAAACACCCAAACCGTCTAGTCGCCCTCCACACGCTGCTCTGCATTAAGACACAGAGCACAAGAGAGTGTGTTTTCCATTGTCCTATGAGAGACGACAGACTTTGGCACCTACCACGCTGCGGAGCACACAATGCTTCAAAGGGACCAGAAGGGTGAGTAACCGAGCCTGGGGAGTCCCAGGAGGGGACGGGAGAGACCATTTCATAGAAGGAGGGGCTGCCTCAAGCCTCCCCCAGAGAGGAAGTGCAGGCAGGGCCAGCACCAGTGGACCCCAGTCTCTTGTCTGCAGCCCAAGCTCCTCCCCCTGCCGGTGCAACCTCAGTCAATGACACTGGCCAGACAGTGGGCAGGTCGGGACAGACACCCAGATACCCAGAAGCGTCGGCCCTGCACGGTGGTCAGTGGGCAAGAGCACTCTTGTCCTCTCCCTCAGCTGCAATCTGGCAGCTGGTGTGTGGATAGCCCACGATGCAGGTGCGCTGTCTGTAGTGTGGGTGACGTCTACTGAGGCCCTGTGACCAACACATGCAGGCAATCCCTGGCTCTCAACTGCCCTTTCATGCACCTGATCCGCATCCCCTGTGCGAACAGGGGTCCTTGTAACCGGAGAACAAAGACGGTTTGGGAGCCTCTGTCTGTCCTCCCAGAGGTCTGGGCTCTACAGTGCTAAATCAAAGACCCAGCAGTTGTCCTGAAAGGCAAATGCAATTTGGCCATCTCTTCTTCCTCACCCCATAAACCAAGAGAAAGAGGTGTGCTCTGATCTTGTGTTACCACCAGCAATGCCCTAAAATAGTCCATCAGTGTCCTATACACACGTGCACGCAGGCACGTCTGACATCACCGCTTCCTCTTCCCGTGCCCCGTCCTATGCTTTTTAACAGTGCGTTCTTTTCATAGAGCACTTACTATGTATGTGCCCGACTCTACTTACACTAACCCATAAAATCCTTACAACCCCCATTAACCCCATTTCGCAGATGAAGACAAGGCACACAGAGGTCTAGTCACGCTGGGGCCACATTTGCATTTGTGGTGCAGGGACAAGCCATGCTGCCTCTGGTCAAGGACACGCTTATCCCTCTATTATAATGAACTGTGCCTGCAGTGGATTCTGCATTTTTCCCAGCTGTGCACACTCACCAACACCTGAACGCTCTGCCTGGCTGCACATTATAGACAAGGGCTGGGGGAGGAGGTCGCCCACCCCCGGCTGGGGTTACCTTCTTGCTGAGCTGGTGGTTCTCCTTCTCCAGCTCTCCGCACTTCAGGCTGCTCTCCTCCAGCGCCAGGGATGCATCCCGCAGCCCCTGGATGGTGCTCTGGAGGCTCTGGTTCTCCTTCTCTAGCTTCAGGATGCGGCTGGAGGCACATTCGTTCAGCTCAAACACAAATGACTTCCGGGAGGCTGAAACACAAAGTCGGGTCACAGTCCAGGTTCCAGGAGAGACTCTGCTTCCACTCTCTTCCCCACCCCGGGATCAGCTGGGTGCCTCACCCCCAGTCCATGCGGTGCTGCTATGGTCAGCACGCTAGAGACCTTCTCCGGTAGTTCCAGTCCCTCCAACTGGGGTCTGGGGGAGCAACCAGGAGCTTAAGAAGAAAGCAGCTCATAGAGGGGGGGCCAATGTAAAAGTCACAGACTAAGGGCTGGGAACTGTTTTTACCAAGCTGCTAACTTGACTGTGCACTCAAGGACTGTACAGACCAACAGAGATGGCAAACAGGTGACATTTCTGGGCCGGTTCTGGGAGGTTCAGCAGGAGGAACGTGATAATTGACTAGTTATGTCTGCCACAAGTGGTCAGCAACTGTGTGGGGATGTCTGCCAGGTACTTGCCATCCTTTTGACAGAGATTTTGTAATTTCACAATTGTACTGGAAAAAAATGAGATGGTATATATAAATTGCTTTAAAATTCTAAGTGAGATGAAAATGTGAGCCAAAGACAGAAAAAGGCAGATTATCTACTCTGCTTCTAAAACAGCTCAAATACAAATAAATGAAGAAGGGGGCACAGACCCAAGAGTCAGGGGACAGGAGTTCTTGGCCCCATCCTGCCACAGCAGGTGAATGATATTAGGTAACTTAAGAGGCTTTTCTGGAAAGGAAAAAGGAATGTATGTGAAAGCCCCTGAGAGAAGGGATCAGGGATGTCCTGTCCTCTTCTGTCCCGTGAGAACCATGCTCAGCTCTGGGAGCCTTACCACACTGTATGGCTAATATGGCCTCCCCCACCTGCTGCTTACTCATCACGCTAGGGCCTGGAGGTACCAAGAGCTGAAGGCTTTCATAGCAACCACATCAAGCTGGAAAAAAGAAAAACGTGTGTTTGGATCCCCTGCATGATCCTAAGAACTGGAAGGCATCCAAATCCCTCTCTGAGGTCTCTTCACCCACCAAGGACAGGAGTACAGACCCAACAAAGCAGAAAGGCCTCAAGACCACAGGCAACAACAGGCATGCAGCAGTGGAGGTGGATGGAGTGTCCGCAGTGCTGACCATCCCCGCACTAACGCACCCACGAGCACATGCACTCTCGATGTGCAAAAACGGGTGCACAGTGGGCTGTCTCGACTGTGCTACGAATCCAACTAACCTGACCTAAAACCCCACTGACTCAGAACCTGTGATCACTGGGACAGCATTCATGGGAAAAATCACATTTTTCATTGTGGTGCAATATACAGAACGTAAAATTTACCATTTTTATCGTTTTCAGTACAGTTCTACGGCATTAGATACATTCTCACTGGTTAGATTCAACCGCCCCCACCATCCATCTGCAGACTTTGTCATCATCCCAAACTGAAGCTCTGTACTCATGGAGGATAAATGTGAAGGTTCCACACATTAAACAAAGGAATTGATTACAAGCCTCATTTCCCCTTCAGTGAAAGGCAGGCCCTCAGAGACAATGAGGACCCAACAGTTTATCACAAAACCACCAATGACTCTTGACTGAGTGCTTCGCTCATTAGCACCCCCAGCAATCAGATTTGTGAGACAGGTCGTGTGTGTGTGTGTGTGTGTGTGTGTGTGTGTGTGTGAGAGAGAGAGAGAGAGAGAGAGAGAGAGAGAGAGAGAGAGAGAGGGAGAGGGAGGGAGGGAGGGAGGGGGAGGGAGGGAGGGAGGGGGAGGGAGGTGGGGGGAAGGAGGGAGGGAGGAGTTTTGACACAAGAGCAAGACAGGAAGAAAGAGGAGCCCTTCCCAGAGTGCCTGTGGGCCAGGTACAGTGTAACGCTTCACTGCCTCCCATCACTGGATACTCAAGGCAATCCTGCGAGGTGGCTGCATCACCCC